>NC_083521.1:8792500-10042500 GCF_032362555.1 Amyelois transitella | reverse complement strand
CAATATTTTAAGTACATAAACTCGCATGCAAGCCATTATCTCATACTGTCGTGCAATCACAACTTGGCAAATCATTTCGTAAAAGGCCAATAAAGGAGTCTTTGTACACCACTTAAGACATTAATAGGGAAGGAATAAGACGTTTTGGTAAATCGACAAGAGCATACGAATAAAGCAATATATAAAGAATCTCTCAACATTTATTGACTGGAATGGAATTATTGCATGTGCATTTTATAATACAAACATAAATCACGCCTCTCTCCCGGAGGGGTAGGCAGAAAACTCATCTTTCCACTTGCCACGATCCCTGCATACTTCTTTCGCTTCACCTACATTCATTTAAACAGTACTTTGTTATTCGGGCACTTTGGAATATAACCACTCCGTATCTTTGCCATGGATGTCGTAAAAGACGACTCAGGGATAGGCTTATAAACTTAGTAGTCCTCTTATAGGCGATAGGCTATATATATAGGATGCCTGGTTGCCAGGCACTATTTTAATCTCAGTGCCATTATAAAGAAATACAGGTGAACGTGGCCGTTTAAACTTTTCAAGACGTTGGCGACGTTTTCTGTCTACCCCGCAAGGGATATAGACGTGATGATGATGGAATATAAATAACACAGTTATTTACATATTTGTATTCGTAAATGTAAAATCTTTATCCCTCAAACACTGTTGTATTCAGACCACACAAAATTCATGGAATTAATATGGGGAATGTTTTTCGTGGAATGCGAACCGTATTAAAGTACTTACCTATTTTCTTCTTCCTCCTGGCTTTAGTCCTGGTTACATCATCACTCCTCTGGAGAGGAGCCCGGGTTACCCCGGTAAAAACTATAGTTCTCGCGGGATTTGCGAAAAACCTGAATTTTTCAATCGGTGGCGCTAATTTCGTCGCTTTTTGTAAATTGCGTTTAATTCGTTGCTTTTTATAGATAGTGTAGGCAACCTTCTTGCTAGACGCCCATAGCAACGGTTGCCATGGTTTTGTTACTGATTGATGTCAAAAATAATTTTTATTGTAAAAGCTTCTCAATTTTTATGTTCATAATATAATTATTTTAAACTGAATATTTTCTCCTTTTTTCTTCTGTAGGAATAAATAACTTTAATATCTATACTTCCTACAGATAGTGCTGCTAATTTCGTCACTTTGTTAGATGACGTGAAATTTCAATACGTCGCTTTTTTTGGTTGCGCTTAATTCACGCGGTCGAAGTCGCGGGTAAATGCGAGTCCGCCATAAAACAGCAGTTCAAGTTTATGTTTATTTATCCGGGGTTAAGTTTAGTGTTCTGTGTAGGTTTGAGTGGTTATTTTGGGGCGTTTTGTTTACATAGCGTGGCATTGCTTTACGATTGTTTCGACTCGGCCCCTTGTGTAAGATCGAGGTTCTACATACATACATACATATGGTCACGTCTATATCCCTTGCGGGGTAGACAGAGCCAACAGTCTTGAAAAGACTGAATGGCCACATGACAGGTTGCTAGCCCATCGCCTAAAAAATAATCCCTAGTTTGTAAGCCTATCCCTTAGTCGCCTTTTACGACATCCCTGGGAGAGAGTTGGAGTGGTCCTGTTCTTTTTTGTATTGGTGCCGGGAACCACACGGTAAGAGTTTGTTTGTTTGTTTGAACGCGCTAATATCTAGAACTACTGGTTTGAATTCAAAAATTATTTTTGTGTTGAAAACACCATTTGTTGAGGAAGGCTTTTGGCTATATAACATCACGCTGCAACTATTAGGAGCGAAGAAATAATGGAAAATGTGAAAAAAAAAAAAAAAAAACGGTGTACATTATTCATCCTTGAGGGCTTCAATGATGCCCAAAATAACCATTCCACGCGGACGAAGTCGCGGGCACAGCTGGTAATAATATAATGCTCAATTTCCTTACATATTTCCTTACTCATACTTGCCGTATATTCCTGCGACTGTGACAATCAACTTTGAGACACAGGAACAAACTTTGAGGCCGTAACTCGGCTGAAACAAAAGCATGTCTCCCTGAATTCCTGTGAAGGGAGCCAGATTTCTGGATTGTTTGATTAAATTATTTAATTAGAATTGACTAGCGACCCGCTCCGGCTTTGCACGGGTAGCAATTATACATATGTTATATAAACTTTCTTTAGAAAACTCGCTTTCAACATTTCTGTCAGAAATACGTCCATAACTTTCCGAGATTAGCGCGTGCATACATAAAGAGAAAATGGGGGGGGGACTTTATAATATGAAGTGATTACGCACATACAAATTTTAAGCGCCGTGTGGTTCCCAGCACTAATTTAAACAAAAGATAGGACCACTCCATCTCGTTTCAGTGGTGTAAGAAGCGACTAAGGGATACGCTTAAAAACTTGGGATTCTTTTAGGCGATGGGCCAGCAACCTGTCACTATTTGAATCTCAATTCTATCATTAAGCCAAATAGCCGAACGTGACCAATTAGTCTTTTTAAGACTGTTGGCTCTGCCTACTCCGCATGGGATATAGACGCGAATATATGTATGTATGTACCAAACAAACAGAAGGGAGTTTTAAACCCATTTTTGTTACCAAATTACAGGTCACAAACTATTTAAGACCTCTAAACAAAAGCAAGTTTAAACAAAGTGTAGTAAGTTTACCGTGTTATTATAATAATAATAATAATAACCCCCCCAGGGGACCACCTTGTCGTGGTGGGGGGGCTTACGGAGAGGTACTTAAAAGATAGTCAGAACATCTCGACATTACCCTAATAAGGTGAGACAATATTTACCCACAACTCCAGGGTTATTAACCTCTCCTAACTAACGGTCCCAAACCAAAAACCTAAAAATGAGTAGAGAAAATCGCAGATATAATTTACGGCCGCTTCCCGGGGGTCGCCGGGGCGCACTTGGAGCCGGTGCTGAGTGCCACAGCATGCGAACCATCGGCGACGAGGAGTTGAGCAGGCGGGCTCCCGTCGAACAATTGATTACAGCCGATTCCCTTTCTTCTCCTTCTTCTTCACCTGAATCGCTATTCCCTTCTTTACCATCTTCTCCGCCTTCATACTTAGAGCGCGAAACATCATCTTCGCCTACGTCATTAGTAGAAGCAGTACCTTTAAATACCACTGTGACTGTTGTACAGGAGGCACCTGACGCCGCCAATCCTGTACCCACCACAGCTGGCCCACGTGTGCGAATGAAATGGTCGGACGATATGAATATTTTCATCATCCGCACATATTTTATAATTACTAACCTAGAATCAGATACAAGAACTTACCTTCCTGAACTACATGCTAAATTTGTCCAACAATTCCCTGAAATACAAGTCAGTAGACAAAGAATAGGAGACCAAAGGAGAGCCATAGTTAACAACAAACTTTTACCACCCGAAAAATTAAGTCAAATTCGCGCGGAAGTCCAAGCTGAACTAATTATTGAACCCAGACCTTTGCAAATACATTCCCACGAATCACAAAATAGGATGCGATGGAGTAATAAGCTTAATGAATCGATAATCCGTGGTTACTTTACTGTAACTGAGTTAGAAACGAACCTGACTTCATACAGACCCCGATTACATGAATATGTCATAGCAGAAAATCCTGAAATAGCCCATGTCTCAGAACAGAGAATATCAGATCAACGTAGGGTTATTTTTAATAATAAAATGGTAAACGGTACAAGAATTCAACAAATCCGCGAAGAAGTAGCCCAACAGTTAAATAGACAATGTAATGATCCACGTATAATTAATAATAACATACGAGAAACACCCCCTAACATACCACAGGATACTAGTCTTAATTTAAGTTCACCTGATTCTTCAAATAATCAGCAAACCATTGAACACCCTTACCAATCTTCACCAACTAATATAGATCATACTATACAAAACGAATTAGATGAAAGTACATTTGTACAATTAAATGAAATCGAAAGCTATTTTGTGTCCGTTTTGGAGAAGTTTCAAGATATCGATCCCGTTATGAAACCCTCTATTCCCAAACAAAAACCTTCCAAAAAATTTACACGCATTGTTAACTTGATAAACTCATTTATCCTACCAAAGTATTTAAATCATGATAACGACTTTTACGCCCTACATAACATAATATACTGTGCTGCTTACACAGCCTCCATTTATAATGGATCTAAAATATATGACTCATCCCCTACCCATCTTCATAATAAACGCGAACCCATGTGGCAAAAGCGGTTACAATCAAAGATAGAAGACCTTCGAGTTAAAATAGCACTACTTACGGAATACAAAAATGGTAATAGAAGCCAAACAATACAAAAACAGGTAGATTCCATTAAAAATTGCTACAAAACACACAGTAGACATGAACAAGACAATACTGATATCACACATTTTCTTGACACATTAAAACAAAAGCTCAATGCTCTTGCCAGTAGATTACGTCGATATAAATTAACTACTCTTAGAAAATCACAAAACAAGCAATTCAATTCAAATGAAAAATCATTCTATCGTTTACTCAATAGTAGCAATAGCTTTGGAATGAACACGCACACTTCGTCAACTAATAGTTCCGACAACGAAATGATACCAAACGCTACAGAACTCCAAGAGTTTTGGTCTAGTATTTGGTCAAAACCAGTTGACCACAAAGAAGGTCCTTGGATTGAAGAAGACAAGAAAAGATTTACACATATTGAAGAAATGAGCTTTGAAATGATAAATTTAGAACTTTTACAATCAGTTATCTCAAAGACACACAATTGGAAAGCTCCGGGTTCTGATAAAATTCATAATTATTGGTTTAAGAGGTTTCATAGTACACATTCATTTTTGCTTGAACACATTAATAAATTTATACAGTCACCACACACAATGCCTAGTTTTGTAACAATAGGTACTACTTACATGCTGCCTAAAAATCTGAATGATACACGTAACCCAGCCAATTACAGACCAATAACATGTCTTCAAAATATTTATAAAATTATAACATCTTGCATATCAAACCTCATTTACAATCACACAGCGACTAATAGCATCTTAGCAGAGCAACAAAAAGGATGTAGAAAATTCAGTCAAGGCTGCAAGGAACAGCTTACTATAGATGCAATAGTATCCAAACAAGCTATCCGAAAGAAGAGAAATATTTACACCATGTATATCGACTACAAAAAAGCTTTTGATTCTGTTCCGCATTCTTGGCTCTTATATATCCTTCAACACTACAAAATCAATTCAACTCTCGTACAATTTTTAAGACATACTATGCAAAACTGGTCCACAAAATTAATACTACATCAAATTGAAACAGATCACATACAAATTCGTAGAGGCATATTCCAAGGGGATTCGTTAAGCCCACTTTGGTTCTGCTTAGCTTTAAACCCACTGTCATATTTACTTAATAATAGCAATAGTGGTTATAAAATCCCACATAACAATTCATACTTTAGACTAACACATTTGCTTTACATGGATGACATCAAACTGTACGCTAGTAATTTAAATGAAATTAATAAATTAGCTAATATAACGGAAGAATTTTCCAACGATATAAAAATGACATTTGGCATAGATAAATGCGGAATTCAATCAATACAAAAGGGAAAAGTTGTCAATAACTCTTATCAACTAGCTACCGGAGAAAATATAGAACCAATAGACGATACAATAGGATACAAGTATTTAGGTTACTATCAGACACGTCAAATTAAGGAAAAAGAAGCTAAAACAACATTATCAAATAAATTCAAAACTAGACTCCATAAAATATTGAACACTCATTTAAATTCAAAAAACACTACTAAAGCTATAAATGCATTTGCGATACCTACACTCACCTACTCTTTTGGTATTATTCACTGGTCACAAACTGATTTAAAAAAGCACCAACGGACAATTAATACTCAATTAACGAAATATAGAAAACATCACCCGAAATCATGCATCCAACGCCTAACACTCCCCAGGCAGGAAGGAGGCCGCGGTATTATAGATATACAAAACCTGCACAACAAACAAATAACCACACTTCGTTCATTCTTTCATTCTCAAATTTCACCATTACACAAAGCCATAGTTCAAGCAGACGATAAATACACACCCCTTAATCTTCGAGATTCATCCAAGCAACCTAACGAAAATATTACTACCCCGCAAGAAAAGATTGAGACATGGCAGCAAAAATCCCTACACGGGAGACACCGTCACGACCTCACCAACCCTAACGTCGACAAAACAGCGTCGAACGCGTGGTTGAAGAGGGGCGAACTGTTTCCCGAGACAGAGGGATTTATGCTAGCTATCCAAGATCAAATTGTAAATACAAGAAACTATCAGAAACATATAATTCGTGACCTCAACCTCCAATCCGATCTCTGTCGCCATTGTCACAGTGCTTCAGAAACAATACAGCACATTACCAGCGCATGTAGATCCATTACACAAACAGATTATAAACACAGACATGACCAAATTGCAGCTATCATCCACCAATATCTTGCATTTAAACACAAATTGATTCCTGAAAAAACAGCTTATTATAAATACTCCCCACAAACTGTACTAGATAATGCGCAATATAAAATATACTGGGACAGAACAATCATTACCGATAAGACTATTCACCACAATAGACCTGATATTACCTTTTTTGATAAAAATAGCAAAACCGTTTACCTTATCGACATAGCCGTTCCAAATACCCATAACCTCACATCCACACACACTGAGAAACTAACAAAATATAGAGATCTAGCTATCGAATTAAAAACACAATGGCGTGTAGACAGCGTAAAAACTATCCCAATAATTATTTCAGCTACTGGCGTTATACCTACGACTCTCCGTAATAGTTTAGAAAGCCTACAAATTCACCCTCTTACTTATATTCTCCTACAGAAAGCTGCAATCCTTAATACCTGCAGAATAGTCAGAAAATTCCTTTCTCTCGACTAAAATTTTGTTCTTTCCTCCACTTATTTCTATACAATATTTTTGCTTGGTCAAAAGCCCGTAAAAATATTTAATTCCCCTGAAAAGGGTGTAAAAAATTGCATAAAAACATAATAATAATAAAGGCGTCGGGACGTGACGACCCCATCGCCCCCTGGGTCACCTTCCCAGTGCAATCAGTCGCCGCAGGGCAGCTTGTGGCGAGCTGTTGGGGAGTAGCGACCCCACGGACCTGAGTGCTCCCAGGGGAGGCCCCTGTTCCTCGCCTCCGATCTTCCTTCGCCAAGGTCGGAGTGGAAACCGATGAGGGACAGGACCCCTACCTCTGGCTTGCCTTAACCGGCCGGTCAGAGTGGAGTCGCGAGAGCTATACGCTCGAAGGATGGAAGTGTAAAATGTCATAACGCCGGGGGTGCCTGACTGGATCACCACGATTTCACGCCCCGCAGTCTCACCTCTCGACATCCTTAGCCACCCACGCCGATGTTGCCCCTTTGTTGCCAATCATGGTGACTGATTTGAGGGGCCCATTTAGTGAGTGGCGAGTCACCACCTGCCACATAATAATCACGTATTCATGATTATGGCAGGTGTCCGAACTTCTCCAGCAATAGCCCAGTTTAAATCCATCCAAACGTCAACTCCATAACCCATCATCCTTTTCCTTATTTTGTAATAGCTCCACCTCCTGCCGAGACCTGTTCATGGACATATCGTCTATTGGTATGGCCGGGAACGGGTTTTGGCAGGAGAACAACATAGCAATATATAGGCAAGGATGTGTTGCGTCACCGTGGCTGTTCAACCTATTTATGGATAGCTGTTTGACAGATTTGAAAGAGTCTAAAAGTGGATTAAGGATGAATGAGTTACTCGTCAAATGTCTGCTCTATGCCGACGATCAGGTTATACTGGCGTCATCAGCGGAGGAGTTACAGGAGATGGTAAACTGTATGCATGAAGCTTTAAAAGAGAAAGGAATGAAAGTGAACGTAAGTAAAACTAAAACACTGGTTTTTGAAATGGAGAAAGAAATGACAGCATGTAATATTTTGATTGGAGGAGAAAAAGTGGAGCAAGTGAAAGAGTTTGTATATCTAGGATCAAAGTTTACATCAGATGGCAAGTATGATAGTGATATTGAAAGGAGAGTGAACGCGGGGAACATGGTGAATGGAGCTTTGCATGCCTTTATGAGCAGTCAGAAACTATCCAAAAAGGCTCGACTGGCTGTGCACAGGGGCGTGTTGGTCCCGACATTAATGTATGGGAGTGAAAGTTGGGTATGGCAAAAGAAGCATGAAAGCAGAATAAATGCAGTGGAAATGAGAGCGTTAAGGAGTATGATGGGTGTGAAATTGAGTGACAGGATAAGGAACAGCGTGATAAGGGAATGTTGTGATGTGAAAGAAGATGTAGTTACAGGAATAGAAAAGGGTATGTTAAGATGGTTCGGTCATGTGGAGAGGATGAATGAAAGCAGGTTGACTAAGCAGATATACAAGGAGAGTGTGGAGGGAAAGGTCGGAGTGGGAAGACCTAGACGAACGTATCTTGATCAAATTAAGGACGTCCTGGTAAAGGGTCAGGTCAAAAGTACCCGAAACCGCCGAGCTTGTATGAAGAGAGTTATGAATGTGGACGAAGCGAAAGAAGTATGCAGAGATCGTGGCAAGTGGAAAGAGGTAGTCTCTGCCTACCCCTCCGGGAAAGAGGCGTGATTTTATGTATGTATGTATGTAACAACATAGCATCAACTTCTCCAAAGGGCCTCTACGTGTTGGATTTATATCCCCACGCAAGCCTCTCAAAAATCCGGGGTGTATAGACCCGTGAAATCGAAGCGGAGAAACATAATAATAATAAATCTTTATTTTTTTTTTATTTTTTTATTTTTTCTCTCTCACATAGAATTACACAGTTAAAAAATAAGAAGTAAGATGAACCATGCAGTTACAAAATAATGATCTATGTGAGAGACTGGTGTCTGTACTAGGAAAACCTGTATGACAGATTACCAGCCTCTCCTACTCTGAACCAAGTGTATACAATGCAGGTAAACCTTACACTAGTTTAAGTACATTTGGTATGTACCTGTCTATAAAAACAAAAGAAACAAAAGAAAAAAAAAAATGTAAGAATTATGAAATAAAACATAATACCTAAGTAATAATAAAACGAAATGAACGTAAGGACATATACCCATCACGAATCCAAAACAAAATAATTTTAGTTTTTAAGCAGGGATTTCTAATAAATTTTCTGTTTCTTCATAAGTTAGAGATTTAAATATAAGTTATGACATGCACATTACGCGGGTCGTCGCGTGACCGCGCTATCGGCAAGCGAAGCCGGGGTATAAACTATATCGGCCACTTCCGATCGCCAACTTTATGTCTATATGTATATGGCATATAATGTGTGCTAAGTCATGCCTTTAAATGGATGAAGTCCTACTTTCTATGTGTAACCTATGAACTGGTATCGTATAAAAGTAATATAGTGGGTACCAGCTGCTACTCTTACCGTACAGATCGTAAAAACCGATCAAGGGAAAAGCTAAATAATTTGTGATTCTTCTTTGACACTATTGTCATTCCAACCTTTACTTGTACAATGTTATGATCGTACTAGCTGTGGTCCGCGACTTCGTTAGCCATAAATCTCTACAAATTCTAACTTATTACGTTTTTCCAAATGTATTATGCATTTCATTAAAGTTTAATGAAAATCCGTTTAGTTGTGTCAAACAAACACACATACCCACAAGCTGTCGTATTAATAATATAAGTAGATTTGGCTAATAAAAAACGGTGAATTGCGATAACTCATCAAAATGCACGTACATTTTCAAACCCGAAAAAGCACTTCCGTAAAAAACGCCGGAATGACTCATAAATTGTCCCCTTGTTACATCTCGTTCGTTTGTTTGTTTATGACCGCGATTAGCCTAAACGCATTTCACTTGACTAATATTCTATATACATACATAAAATCACGCTTTTCGGAGGGGTAGGCAAAGACTTCATCTTTTCACTTGCCACGATCTCTGCATTCTTCTTTCGCTTCGTCAACTTTCATTGCTCTCTTCATGCAAGCTCGGCGGTTTTGGATACCTACACATAATTAATAATATTCATTGATAATATTCTATATGTAAATAAATGCCGTGTGGTTACCGGCTCTTTGGAATAGGGCCACTACATATCTTTCCCATGTATGTGGCCCTGTCTACCCCACAGAGTATACAGTTCAGACTGGCTTTTCCACGTGAATCTAAATTTCCGGTTTTAATGAGAGTTTCTAGAAACATGTTTAACATCGGCTTGTAAACTTTAATTACACACATTTTCACCAAAATCGGTCTAGCCATGAAAGTGTAACAGGGTGACAGTGTATGAATGACGTATGAATAGTACGGATGTAAAATTGAACTTAAAGCTGCCGCGACCAACTTTAGTGTAATTTCAGTCACGTGTGCTTTCAGATGTCGTAAGTCTAAAGTTGTGGAAACTCGCGGTGAGCGAACTTTTATGATATTACCCTCTAGAGCTTTAAGGGGGAATAATTTGCGATAATTGTTAGAAACTAATCTGTTTTAGATTAGTGTTGTAAGACGCATCTGTCTGTCTGTATGTAAATGTATCATTTAAAATTACGTGAGCGGTCTTAAAGTTCGGAATGATTAATTACCAATTAAACTGAGGTGAAAATTCATTTTTTGTGTTTATAAAGCGATAACTTTCCGTGCACATCTATCCCATAGATTTCGTAAAAGACGACTTAGGCATTAAAAAACTAGGATATACATAGCTAATAAACGAGGGATTCTTGGGATTTCATCTTTTACCGTTTTATTATCGTTTTATGATGCCGTTAAATGCATTTATTTAGAAATAGCATAACCCGCGTTTGATTATCTTCCTTATTACACTTTTTAGCGTCTTTGTGTTAACAAACATTAATAATTTTCAAGTTTAACAAGCCAGTGAAATGTCTTTTAATTTTTTTCGTACATACATACAGATAGTCTCGTCTATATCCCTCGAGGGGTAGACAGAGCCAACGGTTTTGAAAGACTGAAAGGCCACGTTCAGCTGTATTGTGAAATTGAAATTTAAATAGTGACTGGTTGCGAGCCCATACGACATCCATAGAAAAGAGATGGAGTGGTCCTATTCTTTTTTGTACTGGTACCGGGAACCACACGGCACACGGTTACTAGCACAGATGTGTGAATGTGGTATGTGTGGATGGACCTATAACCGGTGTGGTTTCAAAGTTTTAACGGCAGAAAGTGCAGGAACAAACAAAGTTAGCGAATATGTATGAGTTGAAAGTGTTAAATTTGTAGGTTGAATAAAGGCATCGTTCTTGTAAAGAATTATTACTAAGACTTCAACAATATATGCAGAGATCGTGGCAAGTGGAAAGAGGAAGTCTCTGCCTACCCCTCCGGGAAAGAGGCGTGATTTTATGTATTTTATGTATGTATGTACTTCAACAACTTTGAGACGAACGTATATCTTGATCAAATAAAGGACGTACTGGCAAAAGGTCAGGTCGAAATCGCCGAGCTTGCATGAAGAGAGTTATAAATGTGGATGAAGCGAAAGAAGTATGCAGAGATCGTGGCAAGTGGAAAGATGTTGGCTCTGCCTTACTCTTAATTTTATGTATGAATGTATATCCCTTGTAGGGTACACATAGCCAACAGTCTTAAAAAGACTGGTAATGAATAATAATAATGATACTGAATAATTGATATATATATATAATAACGAATTTATGCCTATTTGTTTATATACTTTGCGGGTTAAACAAAGCTAGCAGTCTTGAAAGACTGACAGGCCACGTTCAGCTGTTTGGCTTAATGATAGAATTGAGATTCAAATAGTGACAAGTTGCTATCCCATCGCCTAAAAGAAGAATCCCAAGTTTGTAAGCCTATCACTAAGTCGCCTTTTACGACACCCATGTGAAAGAGATGAAGTGGTCCTCTTCTTTTTAAAATTGGTGCCGGGAACCACACGGCACATCCCTGTATCATTTCCTTTTAAACCATTTCTTGACTAGCCAAAAAGACAATCTGTTTTTTTAATAAAACACTCGTCTCCGCTGATATTGAAGTCTCAATTAGTACAATGAAAGACGTGGGAGAAAGGTCGTTAAACAGGAATCTTTGCGGAGGGGAGATTCCCTCGGGAGATAATTCTGGACAAGCAAATAAACGTTCCGTTTCCGTACAATTCCGATAATCGGAACACAGATAAAGTCGAGTCCACATTGTTTATGAAAGCGGAAAGTTTTTGGAACAGCGGTGATGTGTCCTTAGCTTAACTTTGACTGAGAAATTTGGGACTTGCAAAGATAAGAGAATTAAACACGTTATTTTATTCGTGAGTGCTAGGTACATACCTACATATACATAATCACGCTTATATCCCTTGCGGGGTAGACAGAGCCAACAGTCTTCATATATTCTGATAGGCCACGTTCAGCTGTTTGGCTTAATGATAGAATTGAGATTCAAATAGTGACAGGTTGCTATCCCATTGCCTAAAAGAAGAATCCCAAGTTTGTAAGCCTATCACTTAGTCGCCTTTCACGACATCCATGTGAAAGAGATGAAGTGGTCTTCTTCTTTTTTAAATTGGTGCCGGGAACCACACGGCACATCCCTGTATCATTTCCTTTTAAACCATTTCTGGACTAGCCAAAAGACAATCTGTTTTTTAATAAAACACTCGTCTCCGCTGATATTGAAGTCTCAATTAGTACAATGAAAGACGTGGGAGAAAGGTCGTTAAACAGGAATCTTTGCGGAGGGGAGATTCCCTCGGGAGATAATTCTGGACAAGCAAATAAACGTTCCGTTTCCGTACAATTCCGATAATCGGAACACAGATAAAGTCGAGTCCACATTGTTTATGAAAGCGGAAAGTTTTTGGAACAGCGGTGATGTGTCCTTAGCTTAACTTTGACTGAGAAATTTGGGACTTGCAAAGATAAGAGAATTAAACACGTTATTTTATTCGTGAGTGCTAGGTACATACCTACATATACATAATCACGCTTATATCCCTTGCGGGGTAGACAGAGCCAACAGTCTTCATATATTCTGATAGGCCACGTTCAGCTGTTTGGCTTAATGATAGAATTGAATTTCAAATAGTGACAGGTTGCTAGCCTGTCGCCTAAAAGAAGAATCTCAAGTTTATAAGCCTATCCCTTAGTCGCCTTTAACGACATCCATGAGAAAGAGATAGAGTGGTTCTATTCTTTTTACTATTGGTGCCGGAAACCACACGGCACATACATAGCACTCGTGCTAGGTGCTGGTGTGTTATCTAATTAAAGTAAACCAGCGAATAAAATATTGAAACAGCGATACTTTGATAGATGCAAAATAAACAGCTCTTATATATTTTCTTTACTTAAATAAAAATAAATAGACAGCTCGTTATTTTAATATACACTCATTATACTCAAAAAAGATAGACATCAACCCTCATAAGACCAAATTGTCACAAATAATTGATCAGCATTTTCAAGCGAAAGGGAATATGAACAAAAGGTTTACGAACCTGAACTGTTTGACACGTCAAATAAGAGCACGTGTTTTCAATTAACATACGATATCTGCTCCTACGAGTATATACCATATTAATAGCTTATTTGATAGCCTTAATACTAATCCAATAACATTTTTTTCGCTGTTCATTAAACTGTCTCAAATTCTATTTTTTTTAATTTGTTACACAATATCGCATACCGATCAGTTAATACAAATATATAATAACGTCTATATCCCTTGCGGGGTAGATAGAGCCAACAGTCTTGAAAAGACTGATAGGCCAAATTCAGCTGTTCGGTTTGATGGTAGAATCGAGATTCCTTGTTGCTCCCAGATTCAAAAGAAGAATCCCATGTTTACAAGCCTATCCTTAGTCGCATTTTACGATATCCATGGCAACGAGATGGAGTGGTTTCTATTCTTTTTTTTACTAGTGCCGGTAACCACACGGCACCTAATTAATTTAAGCAATAACGATCAGTTAATTTTAAGCAATAATTTTCTAAAACAAGCCACTAAAACAAGAAGTTTGGAAGTAATCAAATATGCACAACGGGAAACTCACAATCGGAGGGGCGAGTTCGGGAAACAATTTGCCGTAACCCGGAACTTTCCGCCCTTATCGCCACTCGACTCGGAGGGCCCTCAGATTGGGCGATAGGACACCATTGTGGAAGCTTTGACGTGGAATCTGTTTGGAAATAGTCGGTTAATATCTTGATTGATTGACGAATTTTCTTATTCTTAACTAGCTGTGCCTGCGACTTTGTCCGCGTGGAATAGTTATTTTGGGCATCATTGAAGCCCTCAAGGATGAATTTTCCACGTATTTTTCACATATCCCATTATTTCTTTTGCTTTTTATAGTGCGTGATGTTATATAGCCTGAAGCCTTCCTCGATAAATGGTCTATTCAACGCAAAAAGATTTTTCAATTCGCACCAGTAGTTCCGATTAGCGCGTTCAAACAAACAAACACTTCAGCTTTATAATATTAGTACAGATTCAAATTATACTCCGTCATTCGGTTTGTTTTTTTCTTATAGTGTCAAACTGGCGCAGAATCAACTTAAGTAGTACATTCACCTGTTGAATGTTAAGGAATCAATAAATACATACATATAATTGTACACCTCTTTTTCATAGCTGTATGATTTCATTTGACACAATTTCTGTATACTTCTTTCACATACATACTATCACTCCTGTTTCCCATTGGGGTAGGCAGAGACTATGGATTTCCACTTGCTACTATCTTTACAGACCGCTCCCGCTTCCTCCACACTCATTACTTTTTCCATGCGTATGCGATGATTACGAGTACTCCTAACATCTCCCTTTTTCAAGTCATTCGAAATAAGTACTTCTTTCTTTTTATAAAGCTTTAGCAAACTAGATTTTGGTCCATTAAAGTCTATCAATATTTAAATCAGATTACTTTTAACTCTAGACTCTGTTTAATATTGAAATGTTGAATATGGGTTGAAACTTGAAATAAATGGAGAAAAACTGCACATAAGGTTGATAAATCACTAAACTTGTATTATAAAGACTCATTGACATAATAAATATACATTAAATTACAGAACTCGGATGATCTTTTGGTTATTATAATATTCTTAGTGAAAAAGTAACAAAAAACAAACGTTCCCGCAATATATTTTTTTTCTCATAATATTTTCTATAGGTGGCCAGTTCTAACCTATTTATTTAATGCAAAGAGGTTGACTATGTATTTTCAAACAGACTCACTATTTTAGAGATGGGTTAAATACAAGTTAAGGTTTTTATTTAAAAAAAAAATTGATTAGAGTGAGCTTGACCTCATTCTGCCTCGTGGTAAGCAAGATAAGGGCTAAGTGGTGCACGCTAGCTGAAATAGTGCCTATTCCACTCTTGCCTTGAAAATCCCCAAGTTGTGTGTATCGAGAAAACGCGGGAAGGGAATTCCACATTATAGCGGTTCGCATGATAAGAGAAGTGTCATGAAGAATTTGTTTTCATTTTGAAGGAGGTTAAAATTGATTTATCTGTTTCCGATTATTATATGTATCAACAAACTTATAAATAACTAGAGGCCGCCCGCGACTTCGTCCGCATGGAAACCCTATCAATCCCACGGGAACTCTGGGATAAAAAGTAGCCTATGTGTTATTCTGGGTCTTCAGCTACCTACATACCAAATTTCATGGTAATCGGTTCAGTAGTTTTTGCGTGAAAGAGTAACAAACATCCATACAAACTTTCGCCTTTATAATAGTAGTAGGATTTAACTGTTATCACTTACTTTCGCGTTGCATTCTAATATTTATAAATAACACAGGTATTAAATATGGTAATTTTTCATTATTTCAATTTTCTTTCATTTAAAAACATAACATATAATCACGTCTATATCCCCTGTGGGGTAGATAGAGCCAACAGTCATGAAAGTCTGAAAGGCCACGCCCAGCCGTTCAGTTTAAAATAGAATTAATGTAATACAGCAATTTATGCCAACATGACAGACACATTCTTCCTTGCCATGGCTATTCACGTGGAAATGGAATGTGTTGAACTTCTTCGTCAGTAGCCCTTTATATTGCAATACCAGTGGTTTGTCAACTATTCGCGCACAAGATATTGTTTTGCGCATCAAACTATTGGGCGTTGGGTTAGATTAACCTACATACTTGTATTAAGAGACTACATCTTTCCATTTGCCCTGCTTCTTTGTAGTTTGTTCCGCCGCTTCTTCTACACATGCGCTTTGGAAGCGGTGGTAGTTATAATTAGATTTAAGTGATGTGACGTCAATAAGTGATACCTTGTATCCAATTTTGAAAATAAATCTTTTCTATTCTATTCTTTCGTTTCATCCACAACTCTCTTCATGCAAGCTCGTAGGATTCGGGTGCTCTTTACCTGACGTTTAGCCAGAACGTCTCCCTAATATCTGTCAGACCCAATGGTTGACCGGTAGATAATGCTTCTAGCATTAAGTCCGCCAATTGTGCTATACATTTGTATTTTGTGCAATGAAGTTTGAATAAATAAATAAATATAATACCGAATAGAAGACTTACTTGCACCAAAGAAGTGGCGAGTGAAACCGACTTAAATAAAGGAGGTTCTCTATTTTTATATTGTAACTGATATAGTTGTTACATAGATACATGGAGTATTAATATAATAACACATAGCTACATGGCTTTATTATGAAAGTAAGATACTGAGATAGGCTCTTAATATATAATCCCAAGTTTGTACGCCTTTTTGTAAAAAAAATATGTACCAAGGACTACGTAGGGTCTATGATCACGTTTCAACAGTAGAGGCAAGTCAGGTTATTATATAGCGACTGCCGTCTCACCTCTGTCACTCTGGGGTCTTGCTAATTTAATTTTACATACATATGGTCACGTCTATATCCCTTGCGGGGTAGACTGAGTCAATAGTCTTGAAAAGACTGAATGGCCACGTTCAGCTATTTGGCTTAATGATAGAATTGTGATTCAAATAGTGACGACAGGTTGCTAGCCCATCGCCTAAAAAGAGAATCCCAAGTTTATAAGCCTATCCCTTAGTCGCCTTTTTCGACATCCATGGGAAAGAGATGGAATGGTCCTATTTTTTTTTCATTGGTGCCGGGAACCACACGGCACTGCCGGGAACCACACGGCACTAAATTGTTAACTAAATACCCAAGCGATTTTCGAAAGCACCATTATTTTAAAGTCAACAGCATAATTTGAATATTCCTATTATGTGACTGTTTTCGTAATCCACTCAGCCCTTTCTTAACCTAATACCCTCTATGGAGGGTCAACTAATCTCATACTGGGAGACGGTATTACCGGACAATGGATGGTGACGCCAGTTGTCTTGAATTGTTAAGGCGGCCGGCGCATCTTAAATTAACAGGGTTATACTGCAGCGCCCTTGGAATGTTATATGGCACATTTTGGCAATGTTCTGTTTAGCTCTCAGTGATTCGTCCCTACTTTTTTAAGGTTCCGTAGGATTATAATTTCACCATGTCTGTCTGTGGTTTTACTCGGGGGCTACAAGTGGTAGAAAGCTGTTATTTGGTACGGGTATGTATATTGTGCCGTGTGGTTCCCGATATCAATAAAAAAAGAATAGCACCACTCCATCTCGTTCCCATGGATGTCGTTAAAGGCAATTAAGGGATAGGCTTATAAACTTGGAATTCTTCTTTTAGTAGAACTAGCAACCTGCCAGTATTTGAATCTCAATTATCATAAAGCTGAACGTAGCCTTTTGGTTTTTTCAAAGACTGTTAGCTCTGTCTACCCTGCAAGGGATATACCCGTGACTGTATGTATGTATGTTTAAATGTTAGCTGTACTGCAATGCTGCAGATGGTCAAAAAGTCAATGTCAAGAGCCAATCTTGTTTTTTTATTCACACCCTTTGATACAGATTTCCGTGTAAAGCAATGTACGCGGTCTTTCAAGTGATTGCTAGTAGGAACTAATGCAAAGGGAATAAGGGACAGCTGGTAATCTTTACTGTTCGGCTCTGAATAAATAGCAGAGACCAACTGTGCTTATAAGAAACTAGGGTTGTTTATGTTGATTGGTGTGGTCCAAGTCAAAAGATTAGGATTTAACTAGTTTTGAGGTAGGTACTAAAAATAGTGAGATGCCTCTTTTTGTTATCGATTGGGAAAATCCTTTTTACGGATAACCCCCCGGGTCTTCACCCGGGAGAGTGTGGGACTCCTGGCACGTAATGTACCAGCCTATACACTAAAACCCCTTCCGTGCATTCTTTTTGATATTTTGAGGGCATCATGGGATTAACTACAAAATTACAATTGGCTATGAGTTTATTTTGAATTATATTGTACCGATAGCATTTTTCTTTGTAATGAAGCAGCATAATTTGTTTTTATTTTTTTTTGTACGAAATTTTTCGAGTAGGTTTCAAAAAGATTCATTTGTAAAACTGTCATGTTTATGACTTTTTTCACACGAACAAATCAATTTTATAATTTATAAACATTACGTTTAGAATTCTTAATACTAAGTTCATATTCATGAATTAATTTAATAAAAATGCAATGATGTTAAACATCTTTTCAAATTTGTATCTACAATCTGTGTAATTTGTCCCGTATATTATTCATACATATAATAATATTTAAATAAAATAAAATGATAACAAAACCTAAGGCGACTCGCACTGAAGCGTTTCCCAACAGCGTTCGCCCCGCTACCGCTTATGACTCGTTCCCCGGTAAAGCATTGTTTACACATGCGACCCCAGCCGGAGAATATATTACTCGAGAACGGACAATTTCAGTGTATTCACATTAAAATAATTATGTTTACGTTACAACTTTACTTTTTTGTTTCAGAATAATTGTGTATATTCTGTTTGTTATTTATTTATTTATACTTAAATTGTGCAGGTGAATTATTAGTTACTCGTAGATTTGTCATAAAAGGTTAAGTTAATATACATACATTTTAGTTAGTAATAGTTTATTAAAAAGAAAAATAGGACTAAATTAGTACAAAATTAGAAAAAAAGGAATAAAATTAAGACAGCTAAAAAAGGCCACCACATTTTTTCACATTTCGCTACATTTCTTCTTGCGGATCTCCTAAGAAGGCTTTTCCATATTTAACATAACTTTTGTAAAAAGAGAATTTCGCCTCCAATACTCTCTACTCTTCTTTTTTGAAGTCGGTTAAATTTCTAAAATCTCCTATTCTTTTAGGCGATGGGCTACCTGTCACTATTTGAATCTCAATTCTATCATTAAACCAAACAGCTGAACGTGGCCTATCAGTCTTTTCAAGGCTACCCCGCAAGGATCACGTATTATATACATGAGTATATATATGTATGTATTCTCCGAGATGTTACAAATACTTTTCTGAAAACCGCATTCAAATCTGTTAAGCGAAACGCGAGACAATAACAGACAAACAAAGGTCAAACTGAGTACCTTTTTTTGAAGGCGGTTATAATCTACTTTCAAATTCTTTCTAAACTGATAAAGAGGCAGAAAGAGAAAATTACTCTTACACTGTTTAAGATACTCGTATTTTCTATAAAAATCGCCTTCAGGTTTATTTTTCATCTAAAGCAGTTTTTCAACAAAACATTTTTTCTTTTTTAATGAAATATGTTGAACATTTTTCTGATAACTAGTACATAAAAGAACATTATTTATAACAAGGGATAATTGAACAAGGTGTGCCCGTGTGTATATTTTAACGCAGTTTTCCTTATACCCAGAAGCAAGATTTAGAAATAAACGCGCGCCGCTCGACATCCATTCAGAAATATATTTCAAATGTGTTTCGGAACATCCTCTTACACACATACATACACACTATACAAAAAGTTGAAAGTGGTACTGCTTGCCACAAAGAAAAAAAAAGAAATAAAATAGAATATTGAAAAAATATTTGAAAAAAGAGAAGCTCGCATGGATCTATTTTGAGTGTATCTAATTACCCTTTCTAAAATGTCATGAATTTTTCTATTGGTGCCGGGAACCACACGGCTATTATACATATTGGCACATATGTATAATTATATATAATAGCTATAGCTGCGCAACAAAGAAAAGTGCAACTTCCTGGCTTTTGTTCCGGTTGCATCCCCACTACTCTGGGGAGGAACCCGGGAATGCCTTTGACTATGAATCCTATATTGGGTGAGTCAGAATTTTACACGAAGCGACTCCCATCTGACCTCCGCAATCTTTGCAGGGGAACCTAACTCGTATTGGATCGATCATGGTTGCACATCCAGTTGTTTGAATGTGTAGGTTCCCTGATGTGTTCCCTCACCGTAAGACTATCAGTTATTACATCGAAAATAGTCATTGGTACATGGCCGATGAGGGAATTTAACCTGATCAGATCACTTTATGCGCATCACGCATTTTAACCGGGCACCTTACCGATTTGACCACCGACGATTTTGCAATTTTTATTGGGCTGCGTAAAATTTAAATTTTCAATTTCAATCCCTTACAAGTATTATAAATACGAAAGTCTGTCTGTCTGTTCCGCTTTCACAGCTAATCCACTTGGACGATTCGAAAGAACTTTGGTATGCGTACAGTCGAAAACCCGCGTTCTCACACAGAGTACTTTTTCCTTCGATATCCCACTGAGAGCCCCGTGCAAAATCTAGTATCAATATATTGAAATTGAGATACTCGAACAATTCACCAGTGCAGTTTGTTACCGCTTCTTCTGCACTGACGCCTTGGAAGTGGCAGTAAACTTAGTTTTAAGAAATTTATTCGCCACGTCAACCAATGTTGTGAAACCCAAAAGTACTAAGCGATAAGTAGTATCCTGTAATAATGAATAAAAATTTTTAATTTTGAATCACCAGTACAAAGTCGTGAGCAACAGTTAGTTCAGAATAAACTTGTGAGTACAATTTTAACTGTAATCCGTAGGCGAACATACGTGTTCTCTTATATAAACACTACGTATCACTTGCAATATAAATGTTTGATAAAGGTTCTTTGTTACATTAAGCCATTGGTCGTGCCTTTTCCCACAAAGATTTAAGCTCCCACTTACTTTTGGGTTAGATGCGTCAACGTGTGTTTTTAACCGTATTTTTAACCCACTTTAAAAAAAAGAGGAGGTTCTCAATCGGACCCTATTATTGTATAGGCTCCAGAAATTGATGTTAGGTAGGTTAGGGTAGGTGTGCCGTGTGGTTCCCGGCACCAATACAAAAAAGAATAGGACCACTAAATCTTCTTCCCATGGATGTCGTAAAAGGCGACTAAGGGATAGGCTTATAAACTTGGGATTCTTCTTTTAGGCGATGGGCTAGTGTCAACCTGTCACTATTTGAATATCAATTCTATCATTTAGCCAAATAGCTGAGCGTGGCCATTTAGTCTTCAAGACTGTTGGCTCTGTCTACCCCGCATGGGATATAGACGTGACCATAATGTATGTATGTATGTAGGTTAGGTACCAACCCACTGATCTCTCATTTCTCTTACCTGCGACGTTTTACTAAAACGCCACACCATTTAAAGGGCTGTACAGAAGGGTTGACTGGACACTGTATAAACTACTTGTAGTTTACTAATTGCCTTAGTTGGTGTTATGATGTACTACACCCTTAAAGTTAGAAACTAACAAATTAGTTTCGCTGTATTCCTATAAATGCGAAAGTATTTAACTCTGTCTGTCTGTTACACTTAATCCATTGAGCAGTTTTGATGAAATTTAGTACAGAGATAGAGTTGACCCTGAGGAAAAATATAGGCTTTTTATTAAAAAAAAAGGAAATGGGTTAAAAGAGGGCATTAATATTTGTATGGACACCACGCGGACGAAGTCGCGAGCAAAAGCTAGTAGTTACATAAAATACTATATTATTCCTGCCTTATAGTATTGTAGGGTTCCCATTTTATCTTCTTTACCTTAAGTGGGTAGACAGAGCTAAAAATTTCGAAAAGACTGCAATTGTGGTGACTTATTGACGTCACACGCCCTCAGCCAATCACGGCGAAGTATGCAAAATCATCAGCCAATAAAAAGCAGCGGAGATTGTAGACCGCGCATTTATAGTTTCTACGGGTTGGACCTTGTTCCCCAGGGATAATTATAAATTATTATTATGTATGCAAACGGGAATTAATGCGATCATACCGATTTTGTATGGTCACAGGATGAAAAATTAAAAGTATTAATGATTATCATGTACATTAAAAATGATTTTCAAGTTAACACATTATTGATTGCTAAAAATACATAATACACATTTTGCCAATGATTAATTGCTGGCTAAATAGCTGAAATGGCAAAAGTGAAAGGAGTCCCAATAAATATCGAGTTCAGGTCTAAACGGGACACATCTGTTCTGACTGGAATTAATTGGACGAATGATCCCAAAGATCCCTTAGGTCTACAGGGAGTAGTTTCTGGTAATAGACTGTTTTTTTGGCCCCCTTGTTAGAATTGATTGTTTACATTTGCAGTCTGATAAAACGTTCGTAAAAATTTAATGTTAGTTCTTTTAGTCCGTAGTCAGTTTTACAAGCAAAAGTATTTATTGTAAAACACATTTTTTTTGCGATGCAAGCGCATTAGTGTACATATTATTTCTAAATTTAAATGGAGTTTTGTAAGGTCTTTTCTATACTAACTGCGGCGGTCTGAAATAATTAATTTGAATTTAAGTGAATTTTTGTTAGGACAAATAATTTTATTGAAGAAGTATTTTTATGTGCCGTGTGTTTCCCGGGACCAGTACAAAAAAGAATAGGACCATTCCATCTCTTTCCCACGGATGTCGTAAAAGGCGACTAAGGGATAGGCTTATAAACTTGGGATTCCTCTTTTAGGCGATGGACTAGCAACCTGTCACTATTTGAATCTCAATTCTATCTTAAAGCCAAATAGCTGAACTTGGTCTATCAGTCTTTACAAGGCTTTGTTGGCTCTGTCTACCCCGCAAGGGATATAGACGTGATTATATGTATGTATGAATGTAGTATTTTTATGTTACTTATTTTAGCCCACAACTTTTACACTTATTTTATCGAGACTCAGGAGTAAGTCTGTTAACGCTCTGCCACAAATACTCACATATATTAAAAAAAAAACGGAACCCTTATAAGAGAAATTTGAATTTAATAAAACTTACAATATCAGATATCTGGAGTGAACGGCCGTCCTCGCCAGGCGTGACAGGCGACGGTTACCGCCCGAGGCGATCGCACGGTGTAGGGTTACTTAGCACGGGGTTACACTGGGCGAGTCGATTTGACAGTAGACAGCTAGTAAAGATTTAATATAGTCAAAAAAGGGGTGAGCTTCCACTCGAGGGAACCGCACAGGGTTCTTTAGACCGAGTTTACACTAGGCGAGTCAATTTGACAATAGACAATTACTTGTAAATACTTTCTTGATGCTGCCGTGTGGTTCCCGGCACCAATACAAAAAAGAATAGGACCACTCCATCTCTTTCCCATGGATGTCGTAAAAGGCGACCAAGGGAATAGGCTTACAAACTTGGGATTCTTTTTTTAGGCGATGGGCTAGCAACCTGTCACTATTTGAATCTCAATCCTATCATTAAGCCAAATAGCTGAACGTAGCCATTTAGTCTTTTCAAGACTGTTGACCCTGTCTACCCCGCAAGGGTTATAGACGTGACTATATATATGTATGTATGTACTTTATTGATGTTAAGAAAGGATGTGCTGTAAGAGAAATCAAATGCGACAGTAGTCCTCACGTGATTCGGCGAGGATACATGGACAGTCGATAGAGCCATAAGTGGTATAGACTTGACCTCACTTGCACATGACACTTGCATGATGCGATCACATAATGTGCATGATGCGATCACATACGGCCTCCGTGGGGCAGCGGTAGTGCGCTTGTCTGTGTCACCGGAGGTTCCGGGTTCGAATCCCGGCCAGGGCATGATGAGAAATGAACTTTCTCTGACTGGCCTGTGTCTTGGATGTTTGTCGAGGTATATAAGTATTTATTCTAAAATATAGTATCGTTGAGTTAACACAAGTTTCGAACTTACTTCGAGGCTAGCTCAATTTGTGTAATTTGTCCCAAAAAATAAATAAATAATAAAATAAACATAATGATAGTAGTTGTACAGAGACCGAAGAAATCGGATTAATATTAATCCTTATACTGATTTTTATGACAAAGACTTCTCTTTCGAGTCGTAAGTGGCTTTTTGTTTCATTAAATTTATGCTAATCAAAAGCTCTTTAAAAGCAAATGACCGATATTTGCTTTTTTGGTTGGACAATCTGGAAAATAAATTAGTTAAGATATATACTTATATATATTCGTGTGGTTCTCGGCACCAATTAAAAAAAAGAATAGGACCACTCCATCTCGTTCCCATGGATGTCGTAAAAGGCGACTAAGGGATAGGCCTATAAACTTGGGATTCTTCTTTTAAGCGATGGGCTAGCAACCTATCACTATTTGAATCTCAATTCCATCATAAAGCCAAACAGTTGATTGTGGCCTACCAGTCTTTTCAAGACTGTTGGCTCTTTCTACTTCGCAAGGGATATAGACGTGATTATATGTATTTTAAGATATATTCTGAACAGTTTTGCAGACACACCGATTGTCAGAGATGCCTTTCAGAATCTGACTGGGCCAGTTAACTCGCCCTGTTTAACCTTTTAGGGTTGCTGTCAAAACTAGTTCGACATTACACGGGTTTGTTGGCCTTATTGACGTCGTGAAGAAGGCGCTTTGTGTCGTGATGAGAAAGGTGCCGGAGTCGGTACTGCAATATGTTGTGTTCCTTGAAATTTGACAATAAACAAGAGAAACTATGGCTCCATATTGTTTGCGAGATAGGACAACAAGTTTGAAATATATTGACTTTAAAATATTAGGTTCTGTTCTGTTCTTAAAAAAAGGGTTGGTCAAGATAAGACAATACACTTTTATATGTAGGTATCCAGCGTAATACTGATTCAACACCTGTTGTGGTATTATTGATAGACAGTTCATGTTTTTAAGTCTACTTTTTTGGTTATTTCCAAATTTACGGGAGATTTTTAACATGAGCGGAGCTGAAAGCTAGTAGGTATCTAATTAAGATGGACATCTATAGACTTGCAGCACGTTTACTCCAACTAACGTAACTACCCAGTTATGACACCAACGATGAAAGACAAAGCATATGTCTTGACTTCCCTCTCTATCTCTCTCTCTTTGAGCCCAGAATAAGAGAAAGAAGGAAGGTAAGGCTTAACAATGTTCGTGAATCGACTATCAGTCCCCGTAGAAAGGCACGCCGTTTTTATCACGCGAAAAACAATCGTCTCGTTTTACCTTATAATTAAACCTTATTAATTAACCTTAACCCTGCCGTGTGGTTCCCTCACTTCTCGTTTACACACTCGTTCAGCTATTTGGCTTTAAGATAAAATTGAGATTCAAATAGTGACAGGTTGCTAGCCCATCGCCCTAAAAAGAATCCCAAGTTTGTAAGCCTATCCCTTAGTCGCCTTTTACGACATTCATGGGAAAGAGATGGAGTGGTCCTATTCTTTTTTGTATTGGTGCCGGGAACCACACGGCACTTGATTGAAATTGAACAAAGCATTGTTTTGTTGCAGCACCATTGTCGCACGTGGAGGGCGTTCTAGGCAAGAAGGCAGCCTTACCTTGTGACATTCAGCCTTTGTCAGCCGATGACAATGTGTCCATGGTGCTGTGGTTCAGAGTTGAGGACAGTGGGGAACCCATTTACAGGTAACTATAACCACACACATTATTTGAGTCATACATACATATAATCACGTCTATATCCCTTGCGGGGTAGACAGGGCCAACAGTCTTGAGCGGACTGATAGGCCACGTTCAGCTATTTGGATTTAAGATAGAATTGAGATTCGAATAGTGACAGGTTGCTAACCCATCGCCTAAAAAAAGAATATTTATAAATATTTGAGTCATGTCCTATTCTTTTTTGTATTGGTGCCGGGAACCACACGGCACGGCAAATTATGAATGTAGTTTTATTATATGATCTAGGGGTTCACTAACAGAGGATTTCCCGAAATTCCCGCGGGAACGACAACTAAAGGCATTATTCGTTTTAATCAGACGGAGCTGCGGGCGTATTATACAAAATACAACATACATACATACATATGATCACGTCTTTATCCCTTACGGGGTAGACAGAGCCAACGGTCTTGAAAAGACTGATAGGCCACGTTCAGCTGTTTGGCTTAATGATAGAATTGAGATTCAAATATTGACGGGTTGCTAGCCCAACGCCTAAAAGAAGAATCCCAAGTTTATAAGCCTATCCCTTAGTCGCCTTTTATGACATCCATGGGAACGAGATGGAGTGGTCCTATTCTTTTTTTTATTGGTGCCGGGAACCACACGGCAAAATACAAATGTATAGCAAAATTGGCAGACTTAATGCTAGAATCATTATATACCAGTCGACCATTGGGTCTGACAGAGAACTTTATGTGGGTTCAAACTAAATAAATATATTTATACCTACACAAAACAAAATAATTACTAGTTTCAGGAGAAAATAATACGCCGTGAATATCATACATATGTATTTCTACACCATACCAAGTTTCTTCCAAACACATCGCGTTCAATAATTTATAACCCACTTGTTAGCAAGTAGGTCGTAATAGAATAAATTTGTCTTGAGGCTCGATGTAGTGAGGATTTTGAAAATTTCATGCTCGCATTTTGATTCCTTTGTTATTGCATTTTCATTTATTAAAATATACGTTTATCATAGTGTAATATATATAGTTTTTTATCCCCGCAAGGGATATACACGTGATTTTAAATATGTACGTTTAATATTCTAGTTAAGTACCTATGTTAATATACTTAGGTACAAGTTACGTTTAATATAACCAAATGTATACTTGTAATTTTAATTTAATTTTAAACTTTAAATTTTAATACTGTCCATACTTATATTATGAAATAAATAAACTCGAGACGACTGGACCGATTTTGATGATATTTGGCACAGAGACAGACAAAACCTTCAGCACTAATATAGGCTAAATATTTTATTTGAAATCTTCACGATTTTCAACGCGTAGTAAAAAATGTATCATTGCTCGACCGCAACCGACTTTTATTACTCTTACAATTCTTATAGGTAGGAATGGGGTAAATGAGAATTTCATTTTAACTCGAGTGAACTGCAGTCACAATTTTTCATTA
This sequence comes from Amyelois transitella, assembly GCF_032362555.1. Lineage (NCBI taxonomy): Eukaryota > Metazoa > Arthropoda > Insecta > Lepidoptera > Pyralidae > Amyelois > Amyelois transitella. Next base: position 10,015,260 of record NC_083521.1, on the reverse strand, counting down.
ATAAAAGCTTTCACATTTACATAATATTTAATATTATGGTAGTCTGTGTATAACCACGACGTCCGGCTTGTAAAGACTTTTTTCAAATTAATGAATAAACAATCTTCCCAATGACGTCGGTACGCCCACGCACTAATCTTGGCAGCATATTAAATTGGACTAAACTAATTTTCTTTGAAAAAATCGTTCACAATTATGAAAATTCATCTATACTAATATTATGAAGCTGAAGAGTTTGTTTGTTTGAACGCGCTAATCTCAAGAACTATTGGTTCGAATTGAAAAATATTTTTGCGTTGAATAGACCATTTATTGAGGAAGTCTTTAGGCAATATAACATCACGCTGCAACTACAAGGAGCGAAGAAATAATGGAATATGTGAAAAATACGGGGAAAATTATTCATCCTTGAGCTTGGCTTTAATGATGCCCAAAATAACTACTCCACGCGGACGAAGTCGCGGGCACAGCTAGTACAAAGATATGGGAATGTTTGAGTGAGAAGGCCTTGATGAATGTATCTTGACCAAATCGCACACTTTCTGGTTAAAATTCTGGTCAAGATTGGAGTGCCATACCTCCGAGCTTGCATGAAGAGAGTTATGAATGTGGATGATGCGAAAGAAGTATGCAGGGATCGTGGCAAGTGGAAAGATGTAATGTATTGTTTCAGCTGACGTGCGCCACCTCTGAGGTGATTTTATCTACCCTGCTCAGGCGGATTGATGTCAACATACATACATATATGTCACCATTTGTATATCTCTTGTAGGGTAGACAGAGCCAACAGTCTTGAAAAGACTGATCGGCCACGTTCAGCTATTTGGCTTAATGATAGAATTGAGATTCAAATAATGACAGGTTGCTAGCCCATCGTCTAAAACAAGAATCCCAAGTTTGTAAGCCCTTTACAACAGACCCCCCTTAGTCGCCTTTTACGACATCCATGGGAAAGAAATGGAGTGGTCCTATTCTTTTTTGTTATACTGGTGGCGGGAACCACACGGCACACCTTGTAACACGTGCCATAATAGCCATTTTAAGGCTTATTTCGTCAGGAATTGTAAATCCCCTTGACATTTGATTGAAAGCGGGAATATTTAATTATTCATGATGGTCTTTGAAATTTCACTTCCTTTTGGTTCAGTTTTCTGTTTCGTGGTAATTATACATGTACTTTGTAAATTCGTTACTAGTTTGGTTATTGCGGGTTATACTTGAGTGTTATGAAGTATGTTTACATGCATACATCTTGACATAATGGCCCTTTTAAATGCTTGTGTATTTTTGACATGATCTTGACATAATTTGTTCAGTATGTACATATTTTATTTTGTCTTTATTTTTTTATTTTATTCGACGAAATATACGTATTGACTTAATTAGTTCTACATTCATTCATGTTTTTTAATGTAGACAATGTGCATTCGTCCACGATTTAGATTTAAGAGATCTATATTTGTAAATTGACGTCCGATGAAAATGCTGCAGTGTAGTTTGTTCCGCCGCTTCTTCTACACATGCGCTTTGGAAGCGGTAGTAGTTATAATTAGATTTAAGTTATGTGATGTCAATAAGTGATACCTTGTATCCAATTTTGAAAATAAATCTATTCTAAACCTATTCTATTCTACACACATAAAATCACGCCATTTCCCCGGAGTGGTAGGCAGAGACTACATCTTTCCACTTGCCACATGCATACTTCCTAAGATGTTTACTTGCTTGAAAATACTAAGACACTTTATCCTTGCCTAAATCTAAAGTTCTAGGTGGTTTCTGGCACTTTAGAATTCCCGTGGATGTCGTAAAAGGCGACTAAACTTATAAACTTGGGATTATTCGTGTAGGCGACGAGCTAGCGACATGATACTCGGTTTCATCGTTAAGCTATACACACGATCGTGGCCTTTCAGTATTTTCAAAATAGTTGGCTCTGTCTACCTCGTAAGGGATATAGACGTGACTATATGTATATACTTCATCATATCATTTGATAAATAAACTATATTCTCATATACTCGTAAATTCTGTGTACATTTGTTTGAATGTTTTATAATAAATACTTATAATTGTATAGATAAATATCCAGCCAATAGCTGAGCGTGGCCATTCAGTCTTTTCAAGACTGTTGGCTCTGGCTACCCCGCAAGGGATATAGACGTGACAATATGTATGTATGTATGTATAAATATTCAAGACATAGGTCAATTAAAAAAATACATACATACATACATGTATCTAAAAGTATTAAAAAAATACTTTTAGAATAAATACTTATATACCTAGATAAACATCCAAGACCCAGGCCAGTCAGAGAAAGTTCGTTTCTCATTATGCCCTGGCCAGGATTCGAACCCGGGACCTCCGGTGACACAGATAAGCGCACTACCGCTGCGCCACAGAGGCCGTTATATATATATATATGTATATGTATGTAACCACTTAATTTCTTCACAGCTACGACGTCCGCCACCGGCCCGGCTCCCTCCCAAGATTATGGTCTTCCAGTGCCGGGTTCGGTTCCCGGGCGTTCTTCCGCGCCCAGTCCAAGCCGGCAGCACTCTTCGTGGACGACGTACATGCCGCAGACGCCGGCATGTACCGCTGCAGGGTCGACTTTGCCAAGTCCTCCACGAGGAATGTCAGGGTCAACTTCACTGTTATAAGTAAGCTACCGCCTACCTACTTACACACATTTCGTTGTCTTTTGCGGAGACATTGTTGGAGTTCATCAGTCTTTATTATTCTTTTGGATTTAATTCCCGGGGATCAGATGGGTACCTTGACGATGTTATTTATGGAGGCTCCTGGAAGATTGAAATTTTAAAGATTATACATACATACATACCTGTCATCACGTCTATATCCCTAGCGGGGTAGACAGAGCCAACAGTCTCGAAAAGACTGAAAGGAATCAGAAATCAGAATCATTAAGTAGGCGGTTGCCGTGTGGTTCCCGGCGCCAATAGAAAAAAGAATAGAACTACTCCATCTCTTTCCTATGGATGTCGTAAAAGGCGACTAAGGGATAGGCTTACAAACTTGGGATTCTTCTTGAGGCGATGGGCTAGCAACCTGTCACTATTTGAATCTCAATTCTATCATTAAGCCAAATAGCTGAACGTGGCCATTCAGTCTTTTCAAGATTGTTGGCTCTGTCTACCCCGCAAGGGATATAGACGTGACTATATGTATGTATGTATATATGTATATATACATACATACATATTATTATTAAAATAAATATATTAATCTGAACAATGTATTCTCTCGTCCACATTCTATTCTAAGTTTGGATATTTGTGAAGTTGACGTTGTTGAAGAAAATGCTGCAGTGCAGTTTGTAACAGCTTCTTCCGCACTGACGCTTTGGAAGCGGCAGTAAACTTAGTTTTAAGTAATTTATTTGACGTCAACCAATGTTGTGAAACCAAAAAATTTGACAATTATCAAGCGATCTGATTGGCCTGGGTCTTGGATGTTTATCTATATAAGTATTTATTATAAAATATAGTATCGTTGAGTTAGTATCTCGTAACACAAGTCTCGAACTTACATCGCGGCTAACTCAATCTGTGTAATTTGTCCCGTATATATTTATTTATTATTTATTTATTAACTTGGTCGTAGAAGAACATTCTACCGTGCAGAAGGAGTAGTACCCCGCTGGTTTTCAGCCGCTCAGTGACCACGGATCATTGTGACATACATACATACATATGATCACGTCTATATCCCTAGCGGGGTAGACAGAGCCACCAGTCTTTTTGTACGTGGCGTTTGATTCTTTGCTTTTTGTAGGTGACGTTTAATTCGTCGCTTTTTGTAAATGGTAATAATTTCACCGCATCTTTTTTGCGAAGCTGCGGTTAAAAGCTAATGTAACAATGTTTTCTTTGTCTCATCGTGTATAATATGAAATTGAACTGAGAAAGGTAACCGCCAATATTGACACGAGAGGAAATTAAACTGATCCCCTGGGGAATGTGTTTGTATAACCGCCAACAAATATAATGAGACGGAGGACACGGAAGGGGGAGGGAACTCAACTAGTACCCATTATAAATGCGAAAGTAAGTTTATTTGTATGTTGTTTTTTCACGCGTTATCTACTGAATGAAACTTCTTCAAATATCTGTGCCGTGTGGTTCCTGGCACCAATAAAAAAATACATACAACATTAATAAATCAAACATCAAAAAAGAATAGGACCACTCCACCTCTTTCCCATGGATGTCGTAACAGGCGACTGAGGGATAGGCTTATAAACTTGAGATTCGTCTTTTAGGCGATGGGCTAGCAACCTGTCACTATTTTAATCTCAATTCTATCATTATGCCAAACGGCTGAACGTGGCCTATCAGGTAAAGGGTAAAGTAGTTTTCCATAAACATTAAACTTTAATTAAAAGAAGGGAAATTAAAAGCATAATATTATCCTTGTACAAATTTAGGATAGGTTTAAACTAATAGAAGAAGAAGAAAAGGGGAAATAGAGAAAGACTAATAAAGTGTTTACTGAAGAAGTTAAGGTTTAAATGCCTTAAACCGATGAATGCTCTCTCTCTTTTCATGCAGAAAAGAGTGATGAATGTTGATGAAGCGAAAAATGTTTGCGAGAATCATTGCATGTGCATAGATGTAATCGCAGTCTATCGATTTATAGATCATGTTATTTATTTATTAATTTACTCAAAATCATGAAAGAGCGCATTTATAATAAAAAAATATAAGTGTGTAGGTACTATGTTTGAACAAAGAAATTATTGATTAGAAAAAGAAATCTTAACCTATTAAGTTATTTCCATGCGATTTACAGTGAATAATGTGAGAGAAACCGCGAGCAAAATCAAGAAGACAACAATTGAAAATAGCTACCAAGATTTTCTAACCTAAAAATGAGCGAACAAACATATTTTCATAATAAAATGGAGATTCGGCGTTCGGCGGCATTCGGCGGCGGGAAACTAATTTATTGGAGGTTGCTATTCGGCGGGAGAATGAGAATTGGAAACTTATTGGAAAATCGACATTATTGAGAACATTTTAATGAAACACTAACGAGTTGGATTGGATTTTTAGATGAGTCGTGTCCATAATACTCGTATGTATGGGTAGAATGTCAATGTATTTTGATTTACATCACACTACGGCCATGTTAGTGAAGTAAAAAGGCGGTAACAAACTAATCACAATGAAAAAAAACAATAAAAAAATAATGTTGAAAAGATGTATCACGAAATGCTTTTTTATTTTCTCAAATTAAATTTGTTGTTTACATATATACATATATAAAGTCACGTCTATATTCATTACGGGGTTGACTGAGCCCATCTGACCTCCGCAACCTACGCAACCTCCCAAGCGACTCCCATCTGACCTCCGCAACCTTTGGAGGTAAACCTAGCCCGTATTGAATCATGATTACTCATGGATATAGACGTGACAATAAGTATGTTTGTATGTATAAGCTATCTTCAGTGCCATCATTAGCTTTTTAAAACACTCTGAAAGTTGCATAAAGGTTCTATACCCGCTTTGGAGAGAATAAAGTTATTTATTCACCCTGTTTGGTATTCATCAGAATGTGTTTATTAAAAATTCATGAAACAGCCTCGCGCCATGATTTGCCGAGACAGGGTGAGATGTTTTGGTGGAACTGATGAAATGTAATACTACAGTATCCCAATTCAAACTAATATCTATACTAATATTATAAAGCTGAAGGTTTGTTTGTTTGAACGCGCTAATCTCAGGCACTACTGGTTCAAATTGAAAAATTCTTTTTGTGTTGAATAGACCATTTATCGAGGTAGGCTTTAGGCTATATAACTCTACAGTGTACACCATACTTAGACAATGGAATATTAGAATGCGTAACATTTTATAAAATCGAGTGATGCTCAAACAACTTTGTAATTTCATCTCTCGACTGACAAGTACATAAGACGCGAAAGTCGTCAAAAAAGATATAAATGGATTCCTGTCGACATTAAAATACTTTTCGTTGTCTTTTGCGGAGACATTGTTGGAGTTCATCAGTCTTTATTATTCTTTTGGATTTAATTCCCGGGGATCAGACGGGTACCTTGACGATGTTATTTATGGAGGCTCCTGGAAGATTGAAAATTTTAAAGATTATAGAGCATAATATGTAAAATAACAACGTCTCAATAATGTGGCCACTAAATGTTATGTATTAAGATATTTAACAGGTTATTATTGTTACTTTCCAATGTAATAGAACATACATACGAACATACATAAAATCACGCCTTTTTCCCGGTAGTGTGGGCAGAGACTACATCTTCTTATACTTGCCACGATCTCTGCATACTTCCTTCGCTTCATCCACATTCATAACTCTCTTCATGCGAGCTCGGCGGTTTCAGGTACCATTGACCTGACCCTTTGCCAGGACGTCCTTAATTTGATCAAGACATGTTTAATAATATAACATTGTTATTCTAAAGTGTACCTACAGTATTGTTATATGTTGCAATGTTTTAAACCAATATCAGATTAAGCAACAGAGTTATTCAACATTGTAACATAGTCTGTACACACTTTTAGATGCCAAAATTTTTTTTGTCGAGACTGATAAATTCATCCATACGGTCTCTGTGGCGCAGCAGTCGTGCGCTTGTCTGTAACACAGTAGGTCCCAGGTTCGAATTTCGGCCGGAGGATGATAAGAAGCAATAATGACATTGTACATTTATTCACGTTTCAGATTTGAGATTTTAAATTTTGGTAATAAATCTGTTTTTATTTCATACACACATACAAAACATACAGACATATAAGTATACAGTCTTGTCCAAAGTCCTTGCGGGGTAGCCAGAGCCAAAAGTCTTGAGAAAAATGATAGGCCATCAGAAATTGATGGATTAATGATAGAATTAATACGAAGAATTCCAAGTGTTATTAGCTACGCAATCACCAAAACAGATCCAGCATCTTTATTTCGTGTCAGAATCAACAATGACTCGGCATTGGAAACAAAGAGTGTACTGATTAATGGAGACATCACCAAAGTGGCAGGTTATTTATACTGAGACGATCGTCATTTTGTTCAGATCATATTTAGGTAATTTGTAACCGTCGAGTTTGTTTTTCGGTAATGTTTTCATACCTCGCTTTTTCTTGGGATTTAAGTATTTTCGGATAAAAGTCATCATTATCCTCATAACCTTTATTTCAATTAGTTTTTCTTGGAAAAGACTTGAAGCGATAAGGATAAGGCTTACTTCATAGAAGGAGCGCAGTAGGTAGGTAGGAGAAAAAAAAGGTGAAAAAGAATGTTAGCTAAAGAAAATGGAACAAATATTGCACAAATGCACAGTGTGGTTCCCGGCACCAATATAAAAAAGAATAGAACCACTCTATTTTTTTCCATGGATATCGTAAAATGCTACTAAGGGAAATGCTTATAAACTTCTTGTAGGCTTGAAGCTAAATTCTATCATTAAGCCTAACAGCTAAACGATATAGACGTGATTATACGAATGAATGAATATTGCACAAATAATTATAGTATTTAAGCGTCGAGGAACTGGAAGGAATGATTGATTGCCGAAAAATAATTTTAATTACGCGGCACACTTATAAGTTTTAGATTAATGCACGAAATTTAGGATACCCATTATTTAATAAACAATCGACCGCAGACCTATAAATAATTTCCGAAAATGACTCCAATTATTTGCACGCTTCGGAAATACATAGACATTTGTACAATTATTTGAATAATCATTTATTTGTTTACGCAATTATATCTCTTATTTTATGCCGATAAGGTATAAATTGACGTTAGCAAACTTTCTTATGGAGTACTTAAATACGAGTAATTTGCCAACTCTTCCCAAGGCAAGAACGATAATACAGAGAAACTTGTCGTACCTTTGGTCCCTATGGGGGTCGTGTCTCTATTCATAGATCTCGTAAAAGATGACTTAAGGCAGATTCTTCTAATGCAGTTTCTGCCATGCCATGATGTTTTATGGGTTAGGTTTCTCTGCAAAGTTTGCGATTGTCAGATGGAAAGAAAGAAAGAATCTCTTCGTGAAAAAACTGACTTATCTAATCCAGGATTATAGGTAGGTAATAGATGCACCCCGGACATCTCTCCAGAGAGAGGGTGTAACTTTGACCAAGGCAAGTAGGAAGAAGATTTAGGGAGCCTTATTTATTTGCTGCAGTACTAAAGTAATACATAATAATAGTAATAAGTAATACTTCTATATCTTTATCATCCTTTATGTCCATTTTTGGGCCTGTGGATTTGAATCTTCTGTGGAGAAGATTGGAAGAGGCCTAGGTCTAGAAGTGGTCCTGACGGTTTTGGGCAATCGACATATGTACGATCTCGTCCCACGTGTCGCATGATTCTTCCTTCTATTTTATAGGTGGCCTTCCATGCGGTCGTGAATAAGCACGTGGTTGCCACTCGAGCAGTCTTCGTATATATCGCTCACAGTCCATTGAAACAATGTGTACCTTTACTGCCCCTCCGCTATGACCACAACAACATCTCTAACCTTAGTTCTGGATACCACATATTAATACATATGTACATACAAATGATCACGTCTATATCCCTTGCAGGGTAGACAGAGCCAACAGTCTTGAAAAGACTGAATAGCCACGTTCAGCTATTTGGCTTAATGATAGAATTGAGATACAAATAGTGACAGGTTGCTAACCCATCGCCTAAAAAAGAATCCCAAGTTTGAAAGCCTTTCGCTTAGTCGCCTTTTACGACATCCATGGGAAAGAGATGGAGTGGTCCTATTCTTTTTTGTATTGGTGCCGGGAACCACACGGCATATTAATAGTTATGGATATAAAGAAGATATATCATTACTTTTCTTGCAGCTCCTCCCGAAAGACCGAACATTCTGGACTCGAAAACCAGAGAAGCTACTCGATTGCTGGAGCCTTATAATGAAGGGGACACCATCGAGCTGACTTGTGAGACATCTGGTGGTAAGGTCGTTTATATTTTATGGTCATACGTGTGTGTAAATTCAAGGGTTTTTAAATTAAGGTGTTTTCTATATATCTTATTATTATATTACCCTTTTGTCACGTTGTTCTACCCCAGATAATCTACCTTTGACGATGATCCAGGAGTGAGTCATCTTCTTCGTGGGTCATCATATCGAGAGGAATTCGGGGTTTATCTGTTCTCATGATCCTGAAGTGTGTAAGTCAGGTTCTTACACTAATCGACTTTCGACTAACCTCCAAAACTGAAGGTCATATCTCAGAAAAGAGTCACTAGAACACGGCTAAGTCATGTCTAGAACATCATCAGCATGACTACACAAAACAAGTTCTCTTCCAGGTGATCCAAAACCGCGAGTGACCTGGTACCTCGAGAACACTGTAATCGACGATTCCTTCGAATTGAACTCTGATGGGACCACGTCTAACAACCTGACCTTCCCTAACATCGGTCGACAGCATCTCAACGCGAGGCTGGTCTGCCAGGCTTCCAATACCAACCTTGCGCCACCAGAGACTAAAGTGCTTATACTTGATATCAACTGTAAGTAGATTCTTATGTAACTTTTTTTAAATGAAGGTCTACTGCCATGAGAGCCACCTTGACAGTAGCATACATACATATGGTCACGTCTATGTCCCTTTCGGGTTAGACAGTGCCAACAGTCTTAAAAATACTGAATGACCTCGTTCAGCTATTTGGCTTAATGATAGAATTGAGATTCAAATAGTGACAGGTTGCTAGCCCATCGCCTAAAAAAGAATCCCAAGTTTGTAAGCTCATCCCTTAGTCGCCTTTTACGACATCCATGGGAAAGAAATGGGAGTGGTCCTATTCTTTTTTGTATTGGTGCCGGGAACCACACCGCACTAGCAAGTAGTTGACAGTAGCAAGGCGTTGATGATCTAACTCTAGGTCATGCTATCGTCGAAAGATTGATTCTTATCATCGACAATCCCTTCAAGCTGAGACCTGAAGGAACCAGGGGTCTGAAGCTGAAGGGGTCCGTCTCTGGGTCATCATTGTGTCGAATACTCTTCCCATGAAAGATTTTGGCTCCGTTTAGGATAAACTTAAAGTAGTAAGGTCTGGTACACATTATGAAAACTTTAGTGACTGTATCTGTTTCCTTGATCAGCTTGAATTTCTTTGATATTAACAAGAGATATTTTATGGGCAAGAACTACTCAGATCTTATTCATCAGACCTTCGAAACAGCCACTTGCTAACGCAGTTTGTTGCAGTAAAACCGCTCACCGTGCAGATTTTGAACAAGAGCGTCCATCTCTCCGCCGACAGGAGCTACGAGATTGAATGCAGGACCACGGGCTCCAGACCCGAGGCGCTAGTCACGTGGTGGAAGGGGGAGAGGCCCTTGAAGAGAGGCATCAAAAATGTAAGTTCTCACAACTATTTCCTCTTGTTGATTTTGTCAGTCAACACAAACAGTAGCCAACTATTAAATTATTTAATGTCTTTTATTTTTACGGTTTTTACTTGCAGTATTTCTATTTGAAATATTAAATTGATAGCTTTAGCCCAAAAGATTGTTGCAAGTACTTATTAATTGGAACCGCATTAAGTTTTCTTGAGTATTTCTGGGTAATGTGCATGCATACATATATGCACATCACCCAAATATATGAAGTGATGTACAGGTGAATTCTATAAATGTATAGAAAACAGAATATACCTATTATTGATGTTTTTACACATACATACATACATATGTATAGTCACGTCCATATCCCTTACGGGGTAGACAGAGCCAATAGTCCCGAAAAGACTAAATAAAAGGCCACGTTCAGTTGCTTGGCTTAATGATGGAATTGAGATCCAAATAGTGACAGGTTGCTAGCCCATAGTCTAAAAAAGCCTATCCCTTAGTCGCCTTTTACGACATCCATGGGAAAGAGGTGGGGTGGTGCTATTCTTTTTTGATCGTTTGATGTTTGATTTATTGATGTTTTTATGTGCCAAAATCTATTATACAATACCCTGGTACTTCTTGTGTAATTTGGAATTAACTCTTTCCTCCAATCTGGGTCTTAAAATGAAAAATAGCCCATTGACTATCATCACTAAAGTTTTAATTACAAAAGTCTTCAGTCTCATTTCGTTAGGCCCGTAAAATACTTCCTTCCGTAAATCTACAACGGCTATAACAAATCCTTTTAGCTTTAAATATAAGTTTCGTTTATTTTACGAGCCAAGGATCACAGAAAACCGTAATGTTTTAAGAAAACTTTTTTGTTTCGCAGAAACTTTGTCGAGTGAAATTTATGATTTGTGTTCCGTTCTTTATCTCGTTCAAGATTAAAAAAAGATAAATACCAATCTATGCTTATAATCAGACGGGCTGTTTGGTGCAGTGGTTGTATCTCTTGTACCACAGATTTTAGGTTCGATGCCGGTCATAATGGAAAAAGGACATTTTAGTGACTGGTCTTGGATGTATATGTATATATGACTAGCTGTTCCCGTGACTTCGTCCGCGTGGAATAGTTATATTGGACATCATTGAAGCTCTGAAGAATGAACAATTTCCCCCGTTTTTTTTTCTCATTTTCCATTATTTCTTCGCTCCTAATAGTTGCAGCGTGATGTTAATATTATGATGGTAGCCTAAAGCCTTCCTCAATTAATGGTCTATTCAACATAAAAACAACAAAACAAATAATTTTCCAATTCGAACCAGAAGTTCCTAAGATTAGCGCGTTCAAACAAACAAACCAACTTTTCAGCTTTATAATATTAGTATAGATGTATGGATATATAAGTCTTCTTCTTCTTATTAAAAATCCCGCTTACATCCTCATCCCTCCGGACAGGAGCCTGGGGTGCGCCTTCTGACCATGACCCTGGATTGGATTAGTCAGATTTTTACACGAAGCGACTCCCATCCTACCTCCGCCGTGATGGAACCTTACCCATATTGGATTATGCTGAAAGCTGAACTGGAATAATGTGGCTATTCATTTATTCCGTAGTTAGAAAGAAAAGAAGTGGCTCTGTTTTTACGTGCCAGGAACCATATGGCAATAAATATAATAATATATAAATCCAGAGTTTATTATTGAAGTTATAAATACCAATTTTTGTATTGGTGCCGTGTGGTTCCCGGCACCAGTACAAAAAAGAATAGAACCACTCCATTTCTTTCCCATGGATGTCGTAAAAGGCGACTATGGGATAAGCTCACAAACTTGGGATTCTTTTTTAGGCGATAGGCTAGCAACCTGTCACAATTCGATTCTCAATTCTATCATTAAGCCAAATAGATGAACGTGGCCATTCAGTCTTTTCCACACTGTTGGCTCTGTTTACCCCGCAAGGGATATAGACGTGACCATATGTATATACATATGTATGTATAAGTACCAATTGATCTGTACCAATTATTGTCCATTGACGGATCTTTCGGATATAAGTTAAATCGTTATGACACCAGCTTTATCCAAGTTTCCTATATCATAAAATACGAGTCTCAAACTGTCATATATCCCTGTTAGGACGTTCGGCCAACGGGGCTACGTGTCCAAACATTAGCGACATCCAGAATCAGGGTCCCGTGGGAAGACGAGGCCGGAATATTGAACGTGGCCACCCAAATCAAACGCTAACTTCAAACGCAGCCGTTACTTTGTGGGCGCTTTTTAGGTTTAAACCACACAGCAAAAAGAGTATTCTGCTTTCTAATGACTGCGTATGAAAGTTGATGTTTTGCGAATGACATGAAAGATGTTTGGTAGACGAAATTTAAAACACACATAAAATGCAAATCATTTGTAATCACATCGTTATCTCTTACGAGGTAGACAGGGCCAACGAAGGGTCTCGAAAAGGCTTCATGCTTTATGGTGTTGTAATTTTCATTGTTGATGTATCATTCTTTGAAATTAACAATTTACCCTTGAAAGGTAACGTTTACAAAAAGCAAACGTACGGCTAATAAATTTTACAACATCAGATTTAATGTTTAAAAATTTGCTAAAACTTATATCAAATAAAATGAATACACATCATAAAAGTGAACTGATCCAATTCGGAGCTCCGACACGGTCCATCATTATCACAACTTTAATTAAGAAATCTAAACATTTTCCGCATTCACCCTCGTACATTAAAATAATACGCCGGTCAATTTGTTTTTGTTAAGTTAAAATGTTTGGCCCTGTGCGGTCTTCTTGTTTATTCAATGCTGGGATTTTTATAATTATATCTCTCTCATTATAGAGTATTCGTAGATTTATTTTCTGTTTTAAAAATTGAAAGTACAATAAAAGCAGTCGAAAACTTTAAAAGCCGTGTGGTTGCCGGCGCCAATAGAAAAATTATATTCTACTCCATCTCTTTTTCATGGATGTCGTAAGAGGTATCTAAGGAATAGGGTAGGCGATGGGCTAGTACTAGTGGCTCTGTATCCCCGCAAGGGATATAGACGTAATTAATGTATGTATGTTTGTAAAAAAAAATATAATTCTGGTCGCCGGCACTGCTTCCTAAAAAGTACCTTATGAAATACCTCAAGCGGCCTCTATGGCGCAGCGGTAGTGCGCTTGTCTGTGTCACCGGAGGTCCCGGGTTCGAATCCCGGCCAGGCCATGATGATAAAACGAACTTTCTCTGATAGGCCTGGGCCTTGGATGTTTATCTATATAAGTATTTATTATAAAATATAGTATCGTTGAGTTAGTATCTCGTAACACAAGTCTCGAACTTACTTCGAGGCTAACTCAATCTGTGTAATTTGTCCCGTATATAATTATTTATTTAAATACAAGATTTTCACCAGAGTTGCCATCATCATCACTACATAGTATAAAACAAAGTCGCCCATTTTGTCTGTAGTCCCTTCGTATGCATAAAACTTTAAAACTACGCAACGGATTTTGATGCGGTTTTCACTAATAGAAAGAGTATTTTCTCCGACAGGTTTTTATATATAATTGAAATACATTGAAACTATATTAGCTGAGTTATAGCGATTTATGTCCAAGAAGTCAGAAAAAAAATCTAATTGAAGATTGCATTTGTGCGTGCGCCGCTTATACCGTTGGATACAAGTAAGAACAATGTATAGCAAAAACATTGGTCTTTATTAGTTCTACAAAAAAGTCCGCGATGACATTATCCAGCTTTTTTATTTAAGTCACAAAAACTACTTTTCTGTATTAAAAAAACATTTAATTCGTTGGGTGATGTTTAACTGGTGATATAACCAATAATACATATATCCTTATCAAAATAAGTAAGTTCATCATCACGAGCATTTAATTTAGATTATTTTTGCAGTTTACAGTGTGTTATTTAGACATATAGTTTAGGAGATATCACGATATTAGACAACATGTTTGTATTGTCTAATGACAAAAAAGCTGTGAACGTTGTATATAAAGACATTCTGTAATATAATAATTGTTGTAAAGATAAAATAAAAATGTAAAAAGTAAATAAGTTTAAAATGTAGGTACACAACGTTAATCTTCTAAAAATTAATTGTTTTAAGTAAATAAAAAGTAAAAAAAAGTCCATAAGGAATATAAAATAGTACTAAATCAAAAATTAAAATAGATAGTGTACCTACATAAATAAAGTACAATCTAATACATAAAAAAGGTAAAGAAAAAAAAATAAAAAATAAAAGGAAAATAAAAAAAAATAACATGTATATCTACCTACAGGTAGTTTTTAATTGTAGATAGTTTTTAATTTTAAATATATGGGAAACCTTTCTCATCGTTAAAATGAAAATGTATGTATACCTTATATTATATTTCAAAAAATGTAGACAAAGTTAATCTTCTAAAAATAAATGTAAATATAAAAAACTATGTAGTGATAAGTAAAAGTAATAAAATGTAGAATGTAAATAATTTAAAAAGTAAACAAGAAAATAATAGTTAGATGTATATAACAAAAGTAGGTAAGTACATAAAAAAAAACAAAAAATATAAAAAAACGGTACATAAAAAATAAATAATATTAAAAAGTAGGTACTACGACTTTGATCTATTGATATATCGGAGCTTAATAAAACAACCGCTTTGCTTCAATGCTGGTTTATTACTGAATAGATGGGCCCGCAAGACTTGACATAAGGAGTAATCAAAACTACATACAGTACAACTCCCTCCAACATTAATTTGGAAACCTGTAACAATAATATCACTAACTAATCTAATTATCAACTAAAAAACTGACACTGCTCTTCTCATCCTTATATAATATATATGTTTTAAATCTAAATAACAAATCAATATACCTAATTATCTACAATCTCGGCTTGTCTGCTTGAAAAACGAATGAGGAGCCTACGGTTCAAAGAATTGGTTTCCGAACTCTTTTAGAACGTCTAGCAATATCTTCATTTAAATTACTTTGTTTGTCGTTAGTCGCCGAAACTACCTCATTCTAATTTTCACTCAGCTCCGATGATTGAGCTTGAATCACATTTCCCTCACAAGCCTCTGCCCACACTTCCCCATCGTCTTGATCTCTCTCACACCGAGTATCACCTCCACCACCGGACATTACCGACATCTCTCCCCCCTCAACATAAGTAGGCAGATCAGGGCTATGTGCTGATGCCGGCGCGAGCTGTGGCGGCGCCGCGGCGGACGCGGGCGCGGGCTGCGGGGCGCGCGAGTCGGGCGCCGGGGCAGGCGTGGAGGACACGCTCGGGTCAGACAATAAACACGTATCTGGACCGGCCGTGTCCCCGTCGTCGTCGCTTATTATATCATTATTTGTAACATTAGCCTTAGTTAACTTCCTTATTTGATCTATATGTCTATAACCATAACTATTATAATCCTTAAAATAAATTTCATACATTCTTGAACCCACAACTTTGTTTATAATGCCTGTACACCAAATACCTTTTCTAGCAACAAACCATCTCGCCCATACTGCTTCACCTACTATGAAGCGTCTACTAGGCTTTAATAGTGCTGACTCATTGTTTACAATGTCATCGGGCTTCGAGTTTTGTGGCAAGATAAGATCTAACCTGCATCTCAGATTGCGACCTAACATAAGTTCAGCTGGAGTTGAACCTGTAGCACAATGAACAGTATTCCTATAACTAAACAAATAGCTCTGTAATTTTTCTAAAATTTTCCTTTGACACAAGTTGCTCTCCAAAAACATACATTTTAACATTTTTTTACAAGTTTTGACAGAATTTTCTGCTTGGCCATTACTAGCTGGGTGGTAGATAGGCGATGTTAAATATTTAATACCATAAGATTTACAGAATGTATGAAATTCAGCCGAATTAATTTTTACATCATTGTCAGATACAATAACCTTAGGCAAACCAAACCTACAAAACATTTCTCTTAGTTTTTGTATCAATGCGAATGTAGAAGTGCCACGTTCCATATAAATACATTCCAACCATTTGGAAAATGCATCAATAACAATTAAATATATAGCCTGTCCTAAAGCCATGTAGTCAATGTGAATGCGATGCCAGGGTGCCGAGGGGCGCGGCCAGGGCGCGGGGGCCGCTCGCGGCGGAGCACTGCGCACTGCGGAGCAAGCTGCGCAGGCGCCGACCCACCGCTCAATGTCGGCGTCGATCCCCGGCCACCACATTCTACTACGAGCCGCGCTTTTAGTTTTAACTACACCGAAATGTGCTGAGTGAAGCTCTTTTAACATTCTTTCTCTAAAAATATCCGGAACGACAACCCTATGTCCGCGAAACAAACAATCATTGATAACCTCCAAGTCAGTTTTACATTGAAAATAAGGCACAATATTCTTACATTTAACTTTCCTAGGCCAACCAATTTTCATGTATTTAATAACCGTTTGCAAAACTTTATCAGATTGTATGGCACGTTTTAAATCTGAAAATAGAACCGGTTCCGCTCTTTCTTCAAGGAAAAGAAAATATTTAGAATTTGCGTCTTGCTCGCCTTCGTTGTTAACTGATACTGGCAATGGAGATCGAGAAAAATAATCCGCCACGTCGTTACTTTTGCCATCTATGTACTTCACTGTATAATTATATGCGGACAATATTATGGCATACCTCTGCAGACGTAAGGCTGCTGTTACCGAAACCCCTTTGTTTTTATCAAAAATTGACAACAACGGCCTATGGTCGGTTTTTAATATAAAAGGTTCACTGCGACCATAGATGTATTGATGAAAATGCCTAACTCCAAAAATTATAGCTGTTGCTTCCTTCTGTATCTGGCTATAATTTTTTTCGCTCTTTGACAAGGATCGCGACGCGAAGGCAATCGGTCGCTCGCGCCCGTCGGCGTCCTGATGAGCCAGCACGGCGCCGAGGCCGGCGGGGCCCGCGTCCACCGTCAGCACGAGCGGCGCGGACGGGTCAAAATGAGCAAGTACCCGCTCGCTAGCTAGGATCCGTTTGACTTCTTTAAACGCCTCCTCTTGACGCTCCCCCCATTGCCATATTGCGTCCGTGCGAAGAAGTTCATGCAACGGATTTAATAAGGCTGATGCATTCGGTATGAAGTTCCTATAATAATTTACGATTCCTAGGAAACGTTTTACGCCTAACATATCAGTAGGTGCCGGAGCACAAACGATAGCTTCCACTTTAGTTGGACACGTTCTTAGGCCATTTTTATCTATGACATACCCTAAGTAGGTTACGCTCTCCTGAAAAAAACAACATTTTTCTTTCTGTAGCCGTAAACCTGCATCGTCTAACCTACTTAAAACCTCGCGAAGTCTAGACAAATGAGACTCTTTATTCGGCCCAGTAATACAGACGTCGTCCAGCCAGATACTAACCCCTTCTATCCCTGCCAACAAGGTCTCCATAGCCCTTTGAAAGATAGCAGGTGCACAAGCTAAACCATAGACTAAACGTATATAGGAAAAGAGGCCCTTATGTGTATTAATCGTACATAATTTTTGGGACGACTCAGATAATCTAAATTGATAATAAGCATTACTCAAATCTAATTTTGAGTAGCACTCCCCCCCACCAATTTTGGAAAACACCTCTTCAATTCTAGGTAATGGGTACTTATCAATTTCCAGGTCCTTATTTAGAGTGCATGAAAAATCGCCTGCAATTTTTAGTTTACCATTCTCCTTTAATACCGGAACAATCGGCGTAGCATAATCGGAATAACAAACCGGTTTTAAAATGCCTACACTCACGAGCCGGTCGAGCTCTGCGCTCACCTTATCTTTGAGAGCGAAGGGAACGGTGCGAGGTTTGAAAAATTTTGCCGATGCTTTGTCTTTAAGTTTTAAATCAATTTCAAACCTATTAAAAGACCCTAACTCATCTTTCCACAGGTTTGGGAACTGTATCAATAGACGTGGCAATTCTTTGCAGATTTTATTATCAGTTATCATATAATTTTTAGTAGCAAAATAAATTTTAAATTTCGCCATAAAGTCACGACCCAAGAGAGGGGGTCCGCCATTTTTAAATACATACATTTTAATTTCATGTACAGATTTAATATATTTAACTTTCGCAATAAAATATCCCAGGGGGATGATTTTGTGTCCATTGTAAAGACACATATTTACATCGCTCTTAAACAATTTTAGGTTAGAAAAATGCTGTACATATAATGTACTTGAAATAATTGAACTCCCCGACCCAGAATCTAACTCCATACACATATCTACATCGTTTATCCTAACTGATAATTTAATCGGTTTATTGACCACATACCTCATGTTGAATAATTCACATTCACTGCAATCCTCTCGATCCGAGCCCACATTTTCCGGCACGATATTATGCACATTTGACTTTTTAACTACGCACATCCTTTTTAGGTGACCTTTTTGGCCACAAACAAGGCACTTGTAATTTTTTAATCTACACTTAGAACCATCGTGATTCCTGTAACCGCACACCGCGCAACGCACTTCATTATCATCGACCTTACGACCGCCTCCCTGACGGCCGCTGCTACCCGCGCCTCCGCCTGCGCGTCGATGATCCCCTGCATAGAACACGGACTACTCCTTGATATCAGCTGCCCCTGCGCCACCTGCGACGCTAGCGCGTGCCTGACGGACACACGCTGCTTTTTGGGCAATTTCCATCGCTTGCGCTAGTGTCAGCGTCTTTGAATCTGCTTCAAACAGACGGTCGCGCTCCCGTCCTGTTCCAAAGCCCAAAACGAAACGGTCCCGCAGCACGGTATGGAGTTCCGTTCCAAAATCGCAATATACCGCCAGCCCACGAAGCCTCGCAGCCCAATCTTCGATGCTCTCGCCATCCGATTTTACCGCGTCATAGAACTTTGCTCTGTCAACGAACGTCGACCTTTTTGGCGTAAAATGCGTGTTGAGTAACTTCACCAGCTCACTATAGTTTGATTCTTCAAGCTTATTCGGATGCACAAGGCCCCGAACCAGACGGTAGGATTCATCCGATAAATTTGTTAACAGCACTGCACTTTGATTTTCAACCGAAATATTATTCAACTTGATGAATTGCGTCAATTTTCCGTAAAAAACTTCCCATTCGTGAATTTTATGGTCAAAAATCGTAAGATTTCCAATTATTGTCGACATTTTGTTTTTTTTTTTTTAATTACGTGGGTAGTGATGCCTCGTCGCCAGATGATATATCGGAGCTTAATAAAACAACCGCTTTGCTTCAATGCTGGTTTATTACTGAATAGATGGGCCCGCAAGACTTGACATAAGGAGTAATCAAAACTACATACAGTACATCTATATATATAAGACAAAAAAAAATCTGTACATTACTTAAATATTTTTTCCAAAAACTGATAGGGGGAAAAAATCCGTGTGGTTCCCGGCACCATTACAAAAGAATAGGACCACTCCATCTCTTTCCCACGGATGTCGTAAGAGCCGACTAAGGGATAGACCTGGGATTCCTCATTAATGTAAATCCCTGCCAATCTAAGGTCTGCCGCGCCGATGGATGCATGGCTAGGGGCGAGCCTAGTCTCGAGCGTGCCACTTCCGCCATGGGGTTGGGCGACCCCCAGGTAATGGCTAGCCTTACCCTGGCATGCGGGGCTCTGCTGGGGCGGACAAAATTTTTCCCTAGCGTCTCGTGGGAATCGCATGGATGCAAATTTTTTGAAAGAGCACCTAGATGGCGGCGATGGTGTCCGCACCCCATCACGTCTCGTTCCCGGCGGGAGCGGTATGCGGTCTGCTGAAAGCCGCTTTGCGACGATGAATGTAAGAGGAGGAATGAAGGATAAGATTGAGGAAGTATGCCAGATGATGGATGAAAGACGTTTGGATGTGTTGTGCGTGAATGAAACGAAGCGGAAAGGATGCGACGCGACGCAGCACGGCCCTTACACGGCGTATTGGTCTGGAATTTCCAGTACCAGCCGAGGCTGTCAAGGGGTCGGTCTAATTCTTTCTGCACGAATGGCTGAGTGCGTGAATGAGTATGAGTGTGTCAGCCCTCGTCTTCTATGGATTAGGCTGAAAGTTGGAATCACTCGGATCTTCGTTCTAGGTGTTTATGCACCTTGGGATGTGGGTTCGAGGGGTACAACATCAGCAAAAAGCGAAAACGAGGAGTTCTGGAATAGTGTAAGAGAAGTATTGAAAGTTACCAAGCCAAATGAGAAGATTATTATGTTAGGTGATTTTAATGGATGGGTGGGTGTAAAGCGTGATGGACATGAAAAGGTGCTTGGTGCGTTTGGTGACGAAAAGGTGAATGATAATGGAAGAAGTGTATTAGAAATTTGTCTAGAGTGGGATCTTTTTGTGTCGAACTCAATGTTTCAACATAAAGAGATCCACACCTACACAAGAGTGGAAGGTATTTTAAAAAGTATGATAGACTTTGTGATTGTAGATGAAAGATTGAAGAACAAAGTGCTGGATACCCGTGCATATCGCGGTGCTGGCATTGACTCGGACCATTTACTGGTGATATCCCGGATAAGGGGTATCTTCAATCGCTGGCGGCACAGGGTAAGGGAGCAAACCAGCGCTTTGGAAAGAGTAAAAGTAGAAAATTTGCAAGATATGGATGTAGGTAAGAAGTATATTAATAGACTGAAGGATGAATTTGAAGATTTAGAGGAAATGAGCGATATTGAAGATGGATGGAAGGAATTTAAAGAAAGAATTGTGAAAGTAGCTGTTGAAGTGTGTGGTGTAAGTAGAAGAAGGAAAGGAAAAAATCACAAAAATGCGTGGATGAGTAAAGATGTGCAAGAACTTGTGCGATTAAAGAAGAAAGCATGGCTGGATTTGTTAGCAGCAAAAGCTAACTTAAGAATGCAAGAGGTTATAGATGAAGATGTGAATGAAGCACGTAAGGAATATAAGAAAATGAAAGATTTGGTTAAGAAAGCTGTGATTAGAAAGAAAGAAGAGTATAAAGAGGATTTTGATAAAAGGCTATCAGAAGACTTTCAGTCAAATCTGAAAGTATTCTGGAAATCCGTAAGGTCAGCCCGAGGAAATACTATAACCAGAGAGCTGACTAGGATCAGATGCCAGGATGGTAGCGTTGTGAAAGGAGAAGAATGTGTACTAAAGATATGGAAGGACTATTTTGAAAGTTTATTTGAAAAAAAGGAAGGAAATAAGAAAGATTTCTGCTATAGCGAAGAAAAAGAGAATGAGATGGAAGGCGAAATTGAAATGTTCGAAATTGTGGAAGCACTTAAGAGTATGAAAGCGGGAAAGGCTGCTGGGTGTGATAGAGTGTCGGTCGAGATGCTTAAAGCAGGAAAAGGCGTAGTAGCTAGTCAGTTGTACTGCCTTTTCAATTTGTGTTGGAGAAGCGGCCGAGTACCAAAAGATTGGTGTAAGGCTGTTATCGTGCCACTTTACAAAGGAAAAGGGTCACAGCTGGACTGCAAAAATTATCGTGGTATAAGCCTGCTTAGCGTCGTCGGCAAATTGTATGCTAAGGTATTGATTAATAGAGTCAGGAATGAAACTGATGACAAAATATGGGATGCTCAAGCGGGATTTCGAAAGGGAATGGGATGTACTGATCAGGTCTTTTCCTTGCGGTGCATAGCCGAAAAGTTTTTGGCCAAGAGTCAAAAAGTCTATTGCACATTCGTAGATCTGGAAAAGGCCTATGACAGAGATGAGAGGAATGAATTGTGGTCAGCACTTTCTATGCATGGGGTGAGCAGTCTCTTAATACGAGCACTGAAATCCTTATATGAGGATTCGAGTGCTTGTGTCAGGATAAACGGAGCGCACACTGAGTGGTTTAAGATTGAGAAAGGCGTTAGGCAAGGATGTGTTGCGTCACCGTGGCTGTTCAACCTATTTATGGATAGCTGTTTGACAGATTTGAAAGAGTCTAAAAGTGGATTAAGGATGAATGAGTTACTCGTCAAATGTCTGCTCTATGCCGACGATCAGGTTATACTGGCGTCATCAGCGGAGGAGTTACAGGAGATGGTAAACTGTATGCATGAAGCTTTAAAAGAGAAAGGAATGAAAGTGAACGTAAGTAAAACTAAAACACTGGTTTTTGAAATGGAGAAAGAAATGACAGCATGTAATATTTTGATTGGAGGAGAAAAAGTGGAGCAAGTGAAAGAGTTTGTATATCTAGGATCAAAGTTTACATCAGATGGCAAGTATGATAGTGATATTGAAAGGAGAGTGAACGCGGGGAACATGGTGAATGGAGCTTTGCATGCCTTTATGAGCAGTCAGAAACTATCCAAAAAGGCTCGACTGGCTGTGCACAGGGGCGTGTTGGTCCCGACATTAATGTATGGGAGTGAAAGTTGGGTATGGCAAAAGAAGCATGAAAGCAGAATAAATGCAGTGGAAATGAGAGCGTTAAGGAGTATGATGGGTGTGAAATTGAGTGACAGGATAAGGAACAGCGTGATAAGGGAATGTTGTGATGTGAAAGAAGATGTAGTTACAGGAATAGAAAAGGGTATGTTAAGATGGTTCGGTCATGTGGAGAGGATGAATGAAAGCAGGTTGACTAAGCAGATATACAAGGAGAGTGTGGAGGGAAAGGTCGGAGTGGGAAGACCTAGACGAACGTATCTTGATCAAATTAAGGACGTCCTGGTAAAGGGTCAGGTCAAAAGTACCCGAAACCGCCGAGCTTGTATGAAGAGAGTTATGAATGTGGACGAAGCGAAAGAAGTATGCAGAGATCGTGGCAAGTGGAAAGAGGTAGTCTCTGCCTACCCCTCCGGGAAAGAGGCGTGATTTTATGTATGTATGTATGTACTGATAGGGGGGGGGCGATCAAAGAAGAGTCACAGAAACCAAAAAACATTTTAATATTTTAAACGCGGTTAAGGGAAAGAGAAGTTATTGTGAATTGAAAATTAGTATCCAATATGTGTTGGTGCGTTGACTGTATTTGTCGAAGTAGCGGGATACACGCAAACAAAGTTGCGCGGGTCAGCTAGTAATTTATAAAATATATTTTAGAAAAGCTAGAATAGGTTAAATATGGAAGCGTTGTAATATGTAAAGAAGCTATATTGTCTAACTTCATCGCCGAGGCTTCGAAAATTCGTATAAAGGTGTGTCCAGACATGTCCTTTTGCCCGTACCGTTCTTACCGGTCGTGTCGGCGTTGTGATCCAAAAAAGGCAAGTAAGTTTTAGAAGGTAGGTTAGCCGCCTTATAGTTTGAAGATGGCAGATATATACCATCTGTACATCCATCTCGTTCTATCCACAAATACGACTAGCAGCGAATGCCTCACACATTTTACGTGCATAAAGTTTAAATACATAAAAACTTGTCCGTTACCGAGTGACAAACGTACAACGCATCTACATCAAATGGTGATAACTGAAAATCAGCTTTTTGTACTCTTTCAGTGCAAAAAGATCGCTGAGTTATGATTATTACGACTTGCTAACAGCACACCTGTGTTGATCTGTTATTGTTATATTTGTTTGTGTTTGTAGCATTGTCGAATAAACATTTCATCTATATCTATCTAACGCACAACCGAAACTATTCAACGTAGAAAGTTGAAATTTGGTACGAAAGTTTTTTTAAGCAGTTTTAAGGAAGCACTAGGAGAGGATTTCCCGAAATTTCCGCGCGAACGGGAATTAAGGCGATTTTTCTAATCTCACTCGTAAATATATAAACCCACTCTCGATTAGAGCGTACCTCTAATCTCATAATCGCGAAGTTACGCAGGTACGTTCAATAGCGTGCCGTACCTTACAAATCCTCCGTAACAAAAGAACGGTTTGTTCTGCCGTTCCTTCTACACTTTCGCTTTGGAAGCGATTATAATTTATTTTAATTCATTTATATATTTATGTACATCAAGAAAAATAAGAATAAAACTTACCTAAAATAAAGAGAAATTCAGTAAAAGGGCATTACTTATTTCTAGGGAAATTTCTTCCACGGCCCACGACAGGAAAGTGTAAAGATAGGCATTGACTTGTGTACATAATAATTAAGATGTAAAAGTTTACATCTTAATTATAATCTTAATTACATTTATTAATATCAGTCAGTTTACGTAAGTACATAAACTGACTGATATTAATAAATGTAATTAACGGTAACGTATATCCTCTTTTGAAAAAAACTTCTATATGTAACATGTCTGCACTCAGCTTTAGCGAACTGCGTAGGAACATTGGCATTGTGCTCTTATCTTGAGGCAGACGATGCTCAGAATACTGGTAATTAATAAACATTATCAAGTTGAAACAACGAGATATTATGCATAGAATTAACAATTTGATAGAGTTTTTATTTTTACATACATACATACATATGGTCACGTCTATATCCCTTGTGGGGTAGACAGAGCCAACAGTCTTGAAAAGACTGATAGGCCACGCTCAGCTTTTTGGCTTAATGATAGAATTGAGATTCAAATAGTGACAGGTTGCTAGCCCATCGCCTAAAAAGGAATCTCAAGTTTGTAAGCCTATCTCTTCGCCTTTTACAACATCCATGGGAAAGAGATGGAGTGGTCCTAATCTTTTTTGTACTGGTGCCGGAAACCACACGGCTTTCTTATTTTTCCCAACAATTTTTTACTTACTAACTAATAAGTAAGCTCTTTTTTTCTTTCAATGCAAACTGCATCAAAATCTTTTGCTTTTCGTAACGTGACGCGAGTAATTAAGATGCTGTTTTATTTAGGTTTCCTCCTTTTTTCTTGTGTCGTTGTTAAATTTCAACAGACTGAATAAAAACAAATTAATTTAAATTCACTCAATTTCCACCTCCAGTTATGTTAACTTGTGTATTTTAAACTTCTTACAAAAATAAAAATAAAAATCAAACGCTGTCACCAATTTTACGTTACACATGAGGTCTGTTATGTTCTGAGTCATAAAAGTTGACTAAGTAAGTTCTTGTAACGAGCCTTCAATGGGCTCAGCATATTTTCCCGAGCTGTAACACAGCACACCATAATTTATTGATGAACACGCCTTGGGATGACATTGTTCAAATTGAATGTTTACTTCAAATCTAAGTACTCGTATTGTACTTAAATGTTCAAGTTCTATTGATCTGAAGCAATCTGGTGTGTAAAGCGTTTACTCTGTCTACCCCGCAAGGGATATAGACGTGACTACTTGTATATATGTGAAACTGGAAATCTGGAGAATAATGTTATACACACACGTGTCTTGAATAACGAATATCCAATAATTCTAGAAGAATATAATAACAGTAATGGAAATGAAACAAGGGTTCTAGTATGCCAACAATAATAAAAGTTAGAAACCTTTTTATGTTAGGATTACTAACGGTAATGCTGTTACGTGCTTCCAAAAAACAACATTCACGATTACTACTGTAGATTATGTTAAATCCATGAACAAATAAATATAGCGAGTTTTTGTATAACTTTGCATTATAAATCTTTATACATTAGTGCTGTGTGGTTCTCGGCACCAATACAAAAAAAAATAGGTCCACTTCATTTCTTTATCATAAATGTAATAAAAGGCGACTAAGGGATAAGCTTATAAACTTGGGATTCTTTGTTTAGGCGATGGGCTAGCAATCTGTCACTAATTGAATCTGAATTCTATCATTAAGCCAAACAGTTGAACGCGGCCATTCAGTCTTCAACACTTTTGGCTCTGTCTATGCAAATAAAGATTCTACGTCTACCCCGCAAGGGATATATACGTGATTATATGAACGTACGTACAAAAATAAGGGTACGTTACGTAATTACGAAATTAACATAATTAGCGCATGATTTCGCATAAAATACCTCTGAATAATATATTCAAATGTGTTTGGTTGGTACCTGCTAGGGTAAAAATAAATAACAAATGAAAGAAAATATATATCGTAAAAAAATACTTATAAAATGCCTTATAAATATCTAGTCTACATTATAATCGCGACTTCGTTCGCGTTAAATAGTTACATGCCATAAATCACGTCTATATCCCTTGCGGGGTAGACAGAGCCAACAGTCATCAAATGACTGAAAGACCACGTTCAGCTTTTCGGCTTAATGATAGAATTCAAATTAAAGTAGTGACAGATTGCTAGCCCATCGCCAACAAGAGGCAATTAAAAGTCAATCCTTAAGTCGCCTTTTACGTTACTTTTATTCTTTTTTTTCTATTACAGAACAAACATTAACAGAATAAAATCTGATTTATTTAAGATTTGAATACCTACTTAAGCTTTTTTTATAACCTTGTTCACAGTTTTCCGAGACCAACGCTACGACAAGCATTCTGACCTTCGTTCCAGAGGCTGAAGATCACGAGCTGGACCTCATATGTAGGGCGGAGAACCCCAGGGTACCGCACTCCATGGTCGAGGACAGGTGGACTCTGAATGTGCACTGTGAGTCTACTTTTATCTTTACATTTGTCTCATTAAACTTTTTAATTGCCACTGTTTAAAAATGTGCTATTATTGTTAGGTACATACTGGCCACATAGAAAAAATAAAATATTTTTAATCGAAGAAAAAGCACGATCGTCTTTTGTTTAATTTTCATGACAATGATTTAGGACACAGAAGTTAGACTTTTTTTAGAGTGTTGGTGGGTTGAATCGGTAAGGTGCCTGGTTAAAATGCATGATGCGTAGAAACGCACAAGTTCAATTCCCACTTCGGCCATGGTCCAATGAGTCTTTTCAAAGTTATGTACATTAGTTTGAATACTAACCGTTGCTGTTACGGTGAGGGAAAACATTGTGAGGAAACCGGCACATTCAGGCAACTGGATGTGGTAACCATGGATCCAAAACGGGTTAGGTTTACCTGCAAAGGTTGCGGAGGTCAGACGGGAGTCGCTTTGTGTAAAAACCTGACTCACCCAATTCAGGATCCATGGTCAAAGACACACCCCGGGCTCCTCTCCAGAGAGGTGAGGATGCAACTGGGACTAAAGCCAGGAGGAAGAAGAACAGAAGCTTCTTTAATGTTTTAAGCTTTTCAATTAAAGTTTCTTTATTTTTACCAACACATAATATTTATTTACATCGTGGTCTAATTATCTATACACCCATGCTCAGATTTCGTTTTGTGAATTCAGTTGAAATCAGTTTATGTTACGAATATAGTATGTGAGACGTATAACGATTACTCGGAATTTGGAGCGTCGGTTATCAAATAGCTTATTCGAGTAAAATGATTGATGCGCATGGGGGTAACAGGTTCAAATTATAACTTAGCAAATTATTCAATGACTCTTCTGAGTTCTGTACATTCGTTTGAGTGCTAACCGATGCTGTTACATACATACATACATAAAATCATGCCTCTTTCCCGGAGGGGTAGGCAGAGACTACCTCTTTCCACTTGCCACGATCTCTGCATATTTCCTTCGCTTCATCCACATTCATGCTGTTACGATGTGGAAAAACATACATTATCAGACAACATGATGTGTAAACATAATACACTGCAGTGTAGTTTGTTCCGTCGCTCTTCTACATACGCGCTTTGGAAGCGGTAGTAGTTATAATTAGTTTTTAGTTATGTGACGTAAATCAGTGATACCTTGTATCCAATTTTGAAAATAAATCTATTCTATTCTTTTCTACAATAGAAATAATATATAGGAATGAAAGAGAAGGAAGTATTATGTCGTCTCTAGCACCCAAGCCACCACGATAGATTTTTGACAGCAATTCATGATGGAAGGTACAGTGAGCGCGAGAGAGCCGATAAGCCGGAGAGTAAGCGAATTACTACAGTTAGGTTCCGAAGGTTGCAGAGGTTTGATGGAATCGCTTCGTGTAAAAATCTGTCTCGCCTAATCCAGTATCGTGGTCAAAATGGCGCATTGAGGGCTCCTGATTGCTTTAGCGCCTTCGTACCTTATAACATACATACATACAAACATATAATCACGTCTATATCCCTTGCGGGTTGGACAGAGCCAACAGTCTTGAAATAACTGATAGACCACGTTCAGCTTTTTGGTTTGATGATAGAATTGAGATTCAAATAGTGACAGGTTGATAGCCCATCGCCAAAAAAAGAATCTCAAGTAAGCCTATCCCTTAGTCGCCTTTTACGGCATCCACGGGAAAGAGATGGAGTGAATCCTATTCTTTTTTGTATTGGTGCCGGGAACCACACGACACCTCCTCATAACCTGTGCTTTTTTCCTGTTTTTCTTTTTCTTACGGTGCAATAAAGAGTTTATCTATCTATCTGTCTATATATATACTAGAGGCCGCCCGCGACTTCGTCCGCATGGAAACCCTATCAATCCCGCGGCAACTCTGGGATAAAAAGTAGCCTATGTGTTATTCTGGGTCTTCAGCTACCTACATACCAAATTTCATGGTAATCGGTTTAGTAGTTTTTGCGTGAAAGAGTAACAAACATCCATACATCCATACAAACTTTCGCCTTTATAATAGTAGTAGGATGTTGTGACAATTATGTAGTTCACCACAGTTAGTTGTTCATTTCAGTTCTGCCTGTAGTGACTTTGAAGTTGGGAACTATACTCAACCCAGACGATATAACGGAAGGCGTCGATATTTACTTCCAATGCAGTGTCAAGGCGAACCCGAAGATCACTCGCCTTAATTGGTATAAAGAGGTAAGATTCTTAAGGTTTACAAGTACATATTGTTCCTCCTGGTAATAGACCAGCCTATTTTTCTGGAGAGGCGCCCAGTGTCTTGTAACCACGATACATACATACATACATATGGTAACGTCTATATCCCTTGTGGGGTAGACATAGCCAATAGTCTTGAAAAGACTGATAGGCCACGCTCAGCTATTTGGCTTAATGATAGAATTGAAATTCAAATAGTGACAGGTTACTAGCCCATCGCCTTAAAAAAGAAACCCAAGTTTGTGAGCCTATCCCTTAGTCGCCTTTTACGACATCCATGGGAAAGAGATGGAGTGGTCCTATTCTTTTTTGTACTGGTGCCGGGAACAACACGGCACACGTATATGTAACTACGATCATGGTTAGTTAAGTCAGATTTAAACACGAAGCTACAATTTTCATTAACGTTAACCAAAATATTACATATACAGTTACTGGAATGAAAGCAGGTTGACTAAGCAAATATACAAGGAGAGTGTTTAGGGAAAGGTCGGAGTGGGAAGACCTAGACGAACGTATCTTGATCAAATTAAGGACGTCCTGGTAAAGGGTCAGGTCAAAATTACCCGAAACCGTCGAGCTTGCATGAAGAGAGTTATGAATGTGGATGAAGCGAAGGAAGTATGCAGAGATCGTGGCAAGTGGAAAGAGGTAGTCTCTGCCTACCCCTTCGGGAAAGAGGCGTGATTTTATGCATGTATGTATGTATGTACAGTTACGTTGTTGAAAGTTTAAGTTAAAATTTCATCTTGATGCGCCGTTTGGTACCAGACACATTAAATATTAAAAATATTCTCATCTTTGAAATTTCGCGGCTGAAAGTTGTTGGACGCTAAAAATATGATAAAATTTTAAACTGTAATAGGATTACAGTTTCAGATGAGTTTTGGAACCAAATCATCTAAAATGATGTATCGTCTGGTCTAAACACAGACCCAACTTGAGGGTCCCAAGTGGAAAGTTGACTTTGATATACATTAACTCTGTTTAAAATTCAGTCCGAAACATTTTGTGTGGGTGTTATTTTGAATTATTCGTTCAGACGTTAACTAACATTTATACAAATAACTTTTACCTGCGGGGCTATCATGACACGGCGTACGATGTTTTTTTCGCGCGATATACTATCGCTGTTTCACTTTTTATTGTGACATGAAATTGATAAACTATCGCTGTTTCACTTTTAATTATGACATGAAATTTATATGACATTGGGACTCTAGGTGGAACCTATTATTTGTTGACTAGCTGTGCCCGCGACTTCGTCCGCGTTTGACATCAGTGAATAACTTTTTTTTTTAGTGAACCGATTTTGATTAAACAAACTTTAAATGTTTTTACTGAGTTAAAACAAAGCAATTGGTGATAGTTTTAAGTAAATCGGTTCAGTCCTTTCGGAGATAAGCGTGATCATACATACAGACAGACAGACAAAAAATTAAAAAAAAATATTTTTGTTTCCTATTATTCATTCTAAGTGTCCCTCCTATCCATTTAAGTCAAAAATAATAAATGTACAGACAAAATAGTTTTACTGTTTTATTATATGCATAGATATAGATTATTAGGATTGGGATCGGATTCGTTAGCGGTAGTCAAGTCACAAAATGGTACGATAAACGAAGGCTGCACATTCAGGCACACATGTAAACTTGATCTAATATGGGTTGGTCATATGGGTGTCGCTTCGTGTAAAAACCTGACTCACCCAATCCAGGTCCAAAGTCGCACTCCAGGCTCTTCTTCACATCTCTTCTTCTTTTCTTTGACGGCCTCTGTGATGCAGCGGTAGTACGCTTGGCTGTGACACCGGAGGTCCCGGGTTCGAATCCCGACCAGGGCATGATGAGAAAAGAACTTTTTCTGATTGGCCTGGGTCTTGGATGTTTATCTATATAAGTATTTATTATTAAATATATTATCGTTGAGTTAGTATCTCGTAATACAAGTCTCGAACATACTTCGAGGTTAACTAAATATGTGTAATTTGTCCTGTATATATTTATTTATTTATTTCTTCAGAGAGTTGAGGATATAACTGGAATTAGCGCTATAAGAAAGAAGTCAAGTCAAAATCCCTGAACTCAAAAAATACTCCCCTGAGAGCATATTGGTGATTTTTATAGAGTATTTCGTCTCGAACAAAAGTACAACTAATTTTGGTAACAGAGCTTAATTTTTGCCTATAGGTATAAACAAACAAAACATTGTTACAGGAACAAGAAATCCAGCACAACCCGAGTGCGGGAGTCATACTGACAGATCAGTGCTTGGTACTGCAGAGGGTCACGCGGGCAACGATGGGGGATTACACATGTCAAGCTTACAACGGCGAGGGTGGTGCTACGAGCAATTCTGTATCATTGCAAGTCAGATGTAAGTGTTTTGTGAGTGTTTTAGGCGGAATTACAGCCTTTAGGCATAAGACTGTGTAAATTAATACATACTTACATAGGTTGACTAAGCAGATGTACAAGGAGAGTGTGGAGGGAAAGGTCGGAGTGGGAAGACCTAGACGAACGTTCGTCTAGGTCTTCCCACGTAAGATACGTATCTTGATCAAATTAAGGACGTCCTGGTAAAGGGTCTGGTCAAAAGTACCCGAAACTGCCGAGCTTGCATGAAGAGAGTTATGAATGTGGATGAAGCTAAGGAAGTATGCAGAGATCGTGGCAGGGAGGTAGTCTCTGCCTATCCCTCCGGGAAAGAGGCGTGATTTTATGTATGTATGTACTTACATACATATGGTCACGTCTATATCCCTTGCGGGGTAGACAGAGTCAATAGTCTTCAAAAGACTGAATGGCCACGTTCAGCTATTTGGCTTTATGATAGAATTGAGATTCAAAAAGTGATAGGTTGCTCGCCCATCGCCTAAAAAAGAATCCCACGTTTGTAAGCCTGTCCCTTAGTCGCCTTTTACGACATCCATGGGAAAGAGATGGAGTGGTCCTATTCTATTTAATTGATACATACATATAATCACGTCTGTATCATGGGTAGACAGAGCCAACAAGCTCGTAAAGTCTGAAATGTCAAGTTCGGCTATAAGGGTTAATGATGCAATTGATATTTGTTTTTCGTTTTTCTTAGATGCACCAATATGTAAATCTGTCAACGATGGAGAGGTATACGGCGCTTTGAAATATGAGACAGTGCAGTTGCTATGCATAGTAGACTCCAGTCCTCCCCCGACCAGCTTTACTTGGACCTTCAACAGTTCTGGAGAGGAAAGCGATATACCAGCCAGGTGAGGTTTTCTTATAATGGTTTTTTTGTTGGATGAGTTGTATGAATGGACTCCGCTGTCATACAAATAAATGTGTGACGTCTTTTTCCCTAACGTCTCTGTTCTCGGAAAGACTCGAAGGCCACGTTCAGATGCATGGCTAAGTGACAGAAATAATGTTTATAAAGTAATGTTATTCTTATTATAAGTCGTTTTTTTATAAAGCTCGTATGGTGAATGAATATTATTCACATATACCTATATTAAAGTTTCTTAAATTACAATTTTATAATATTTATATAAAAAAAAAATAGAAACATTATAAAAAAAGCTATAGATATCTACCAGCAGCAAAATACTCAAGCTGCCGGTAATACTCAAGCTACCAGCAGTTAAGCTTGCAGAGAATGAAAACTTCTGAGGCCAGGTCCAGAAGTGATGCCTTCTGCATCGGTTCTGAAACTTAACTTCGACAAATGTTTCCGTGCCGGAAGAGCAGCCGACAGAATGGTTTCTGACCGTTGATCCAGCCATCTTGCGAGAGCCTCTTTAGATGTTAGTCGAGACTCTTCGCTATCAGACTATTTGCAGATACAACTATCGGATATACAATTATTATTACGTATTGATGAAATGATTTAGAAAACTTATATTAACGTTGAGTAGTAAATTAAGCTACTGAATTATACGCTTGATTGAAATAGATTTTGATAATATTGTTATCTAAATTAAGCAGCTTCCATGTACATATTACAAATTAAATAATTTCCCAACGTACAAATTATTAGTGTGCGTTGGGAAATTAGAGGGTTATGTGGAAATTACAGGGTATATAGTTGTATAATAATCGGACACTGTGGCGCGGTAACGGCTGAAGGTCCTGGGTTCCAATTCCGGCTGGTAAATGATGAACGAATGTCTGATTTACCTAAGTATTTTATGAATACTTAAATGGATGTTTATTTTTCTTCCTTCTGGCTTTAGTCCCGGTCGCATCCTCACCACTCTGGAGAAGAGCCCGGGGTATGCCTTTGACCATGGATCCTGGATTGGGTGAGTCAGGTTGTTACACGAAGCGACTCCCGGCTGACCTCCGCAACCTTTGCTGGGGAACCTAACCCGTATTGGATCGATCATGGTTACACATACATTTGTTGAATGTGCAGATTTCCTCACGATGTTCTTCCTCTCTTAGATGGATGTTTCTTGGAAGTTAAAAGCCAAGACGACAGTACCTTAATCTAGTAAATGGTCAGCTCAAGAGTACCCTAAACAAAACTGATGAGCTTGTATAAAAATATTGATTGATTTATGTGAATGACTTTAAAATTTCGCGTTGCATTATTTATCATACAGGTATTAAATACGCACGATGTGCACCTATATTTTATCTTGGATGTTTCGAATCAGTCACAATGATCTATGGTCACTGAGCGAAGTCCGCCATTACAAGTGACTTATTTGTTATCTATATACTATTTTTTGTAACTGTGTAAATTTCTGTGCAATAAAGATACGAGTATTATAAAAACACAAAACAAACGAAAATAGTAAGTTAGTTAATACTTTAATGTTCACTAAAGAAGTACATTACAAATAAAAACAGTACAGTACAAAGGCGGGCTTATCCCTAAGTGGGATCTCTTCCAGCCAACCTGATGAAAATATGTAAAAATAAATGAAATATTTCCCCATAAGTTCGTTATTTTACCTTGATACTGAATTTATTTTGAAGTACATATTCGTATGTATAGACGGCCTCTGTGGCGCCGCGGTAAATACGCTTGTCTGTGACACAGGAGGTCCCGGGTTCGAATCCCGTTCAGGGCATAATGAGGAAAGAACTTTCTCTGATTGGCCTGTGTCTTGGATGTTTATCTATATAAGTATTTATTATATAATATAGTATCGTTGGGTTAGTATCTCGTAACACAAGTTTCGAACTTACTTCGAGGCTAACTCAAGCTGTGTAATTTGTCCCATATAAGTATATGTATTTATTTATTTATATATTTATTTGACTTAATCCAACAGCCTCTTCACCATGTCAGACTACACATCGACCCTGAACTACACACCAAAGACTGACATGGACTACGGCACTATAGCCTGCTCCGCAACCAACTTCGTGGACAAGCAAGAAGTTCCATGCTATTACAGGCTTATAGCGGCAGGTAACTTTTAACGGCCTCTGTGGCTCAGCGGTAGTACGCTTGTCTGTGACACCGGAGGTCCCGGGTTCGAATCCCGGTCAGGGCATGATGAGAAAAGAACTTTTTCTGATTGTCCTGGGTCTTGGATGTTTATCTATATAAGTATTTATTATAAAATATAGTATCGTTGAGTTAGTATCTCGTAACACAAGTGTCGAACTTACTTCGAGGCTAACTCAATCAGTGTAATTTGTCCCGTAAAAAAAAAAAAAAAAAAAAAAAAAAAAAAAAAAAAAAAAAAAAAAAACTTAGATACATACATACATACATACATATGATCACGTCTATATCCCTAGCGGGGTAGACAGAGCCACCAGTTTTGAAAAGACTGATAGGCCACGCTCAGCTGTTTGGCTTTGTGGATAGAATTGAGATTCAAATAGTGACAGGTTGCTAGCCCATCGCCTAAAAGAGGAATCCCAAGTTTATAAGCCTATTCCTTAGTCGCCTTTTACGACATCCGTGGGAAAGAGATGGAGTGGTCCTATTCTTTTTTGTAATGGTGCCGGGAACCACACGGCACATATAACCATGTCGTAAAACCTTACGGGGTAGACCTCGGGGTAGACAGAGCCTACAGCCTCAATAAGACTGAAAGGCCACGTTCAGCTGTATGCTCTAATGACGGAACTGAGCTTCAAATAGTAACAGCTTGCAAGCCCATTCAAAAGAATCAAATCATATTTAAAATTTTTATACAATAATATGAGATATCTGTAACATTGTAATATCTTTTGGTTTCACAACATTGGTTGACGTCAAGTAAATTATTTAAAACTAAGTTTAGTGCCGCTTCCAAATATCAGTCACTATTTGAGTCTCAATTCCATCATAAAGCCGTACAGCTGAACGTGGCCTTTCCGCCTTTTCAAGACTGTTGGCTCGGTTTACCCCGCAAGGGATGTGGACGTGACTATATGTATATTCTCATTCTCACAGGTCGCCCTATGGCCCTGCAGAACTGCACAGTAATGAACCAAACCAGTAGCGGTCTTCTGGTGGAATGTGTCGAGGGTTTTGATGGTGGTCTCCCGCAAGTGTTCCATATGGAAGTGCTGGAGCTGCCTGCTATGAGGGTAAGTTGGTATGAAGTGCTGGAGCTGCCTGCTATGAGGGTAAGTTGGTATGAAGTGCTGGAGCTGCCTGCTATGAGGGTAAGTTGGTATGAAGTGCTGGAGCTGCCTGTTATGAGGGTAAGTTGGTGTGAAGTGCTGGAGCTGCCTGCTATGAGGGTAAGTTGGTATGAAGTGCTGGAGCTGCCTGCTATGAGGGTAAGTTGGTATGAAGTGCTGGAGCTGCCTGCTATGAGGGTAAGTTGGTATGAAGTGCTGGAGCTGCCTGCTATGAGGGTAAGTTGGTATTATTTTTTTTTTATTTATTTATTTAAACTTCATTGCACAAAATACAAATGTATAGCACAATTGGCGGACTTAATGCTAGAAGCATTGTCTACCAGTCAACCATTGGGTCTTACAGAGAACTTAATGTGGGGTTAAACTAAATAAATAAATATATCTATACCTACACAAAATCACTACATAGTATAAAACAAAGTCGCCCATTTTGTCTGTAGTCCCTTCGTATGCATAAAACTTTAAAACTACGCAACGGATTTTGATGCGGTTTTCACTAATAGAAAGAGTATTTTCTCCGACAGGTTTTTATATATAATTGAAATACATTGAAACTATATTAGCTGAGTTATAGCGATTTATGTCCAAGAAGTCAGAAAAAAAATCTAATTGAAGATTGCATTTGTGCGTGCGCCGCTTATACCGTTGGATACAAGTAAGAACAATGTATAGCAAAAATATTGGTCTTTATTAGTTCTACAAAAAAGTCCGCGATGACATATATCCAGCTTTTTTATTTAAGTCACAAAAACTACTTTTCTGTATTAAAAAAACATTTAATTCGTTGGGTGATGTTTAACTGGTGATATAACCAATAATACATATATCCTTATCAAAATAAGTAAGTTCATCATCACGAGCATTTAATTTAGATTATTTTTGCAGTTTACAGTGTGTTATTTAGACATATAGTTTAGGAGATATCACGATATTAGTATTGCGGCACGGTACGGGCCGGCCGCGGCGGCGGGGGCAGCGTCCCTATAAATAGCGCGTCGGCGGCAGCGGCTCCCCATTAGCACTTTGAAAAAAAAAAATCTGTACATTACTTAAATATTTTTTCCAAAAACTGATAGGGGGGGGGGGCGATCAAAGAAGAGTCACAGAAACCAAAAAACATTTTAATATTTTTAACGCGGTTAAGGGAAAGAGAAGTTATTGTGAATTGAAAATTAGTATTCAATATGTGTTGGTGCGTTGACTGTATTTGTCGAAGTAGCGGGATACACGCAAACGAAGTTGCGCGGGTCAGCTAGTATAAAATAAAATAATTATAATATACATACATAAAAACTACAATAGATAAACAATATACATAAATAAATAGGTGCAGCGATTACCGAAATGTGTGAAAAGGCGATATTAAATACCCTCGCGACTCAAGAAAAACCCGTATACCCGCGATTTGAAACTAGAACGACTGGAAGTTGGTGGCTACTGTAAGAAGAATTGAAGGATTACAAAGTAATGAAAATCATACTATGACGTCGTGCTGCTTAGGACTCTCTCTATCTCTCTCTCTTCACAGCCCGGGAGCCCTATAAAAACCTTTTGACTACTACAGCGTTTACCTAGTGAAGTAGCTCGCTATACACTAGCGGCTATTTGCTGGATCTCGCGTCTATAGCTAAACTCACAGACCTCTTACAGCTTGTAAAACTAGTTTTAATATAGGTTGTCCTTATTCTATGAATTTTTTAATTATCTCATCTTTCTTACCTGCGGTGTTTTAAAATGCCATAATACTTACATACATATAACCACGTCTATATCCCTTGCGGGGTAGACAGAGCCAACAGTCTTGAAAAGACTGAATGGCCACGTTCAGGTATTTGGTTTAATGATAGAATTGAGATTCAAATAGTGACAGGTTGCTGGCCCATCGCCTAAAAAAGAAACCCAAGTTTGTAAGTCTATCCCTTAGTCGCCTTTTACGATATCCCTGGAAAAGAGATGGAGTGGTCCTATTCTTTTTTGTATTAGTGCCGGGAACCACACGGCACTAATACAACAAAATTAGAGTAAGTCAACATATAAGAGTTGATTTCACAGCTGATAGCCAACGTCTCGTCCAACCACACCCCGACCTTTGAGCTGCCTGGTCTGAACAGCCACGCAGCCAGCTACGCCTTACTGCTGTATGCTGCCAACGCTAAAGGGAGGGGAGAAGAAGTGACCCTGTACACTGTGGCTCTAAGACCACCAGATAAATATACCGGTAAGGATTTTAGAAAAGGAATCATCTACTACGTAGTTGTTCAAGGATTTATCAGGGTTAAATAGTTGGGTCATGGTGAAGATGCTTTTTTGTTTGCCATTAAGGAGTGCATAATGTCATTAATTCACTTTGGTGTTAAATAAAATAAATTAATTAATATATACGAGACAAATTACACAGATTGAGTTAGCCTCGAAGTAAGTTCGAGACTTGTGTTACTTATATAGATAAACATCCAAGA
This sequence comes from Amyelois transitella, assembly GCF_032362555.1. Taxonomy (NCBI): domain Eukaryota; kingdom Metazoa; phylum Arthropoda; class Insecta; order Lepidoptera; family Pyralidae; genus Amyelois; species Amyelois transitella. Next base: position 9,977,191 of record NC_083521.1, on the reverse strand, counting down.
CCCAGGCGAAACAGAAAAGTTCTCATTATGGCCTCACCTTGGCCGGATTCGAACCTGGGACCTCCGGTGTCACAGACAAGCGTACTACCGCTGCGCCACAGAGGCCGTCTCTCGAATATGTGTGAAATGCGCCGAGTGCCGAGTATCGAGTACCGAGTTTTACTCGGCTCAATTTGTTTTTTAACCGAGTACTCGGCCGATTACCTCGGTTCTATAAAATATCCATGTCATAGTAATTGAAAAGTTTTAAATGAACGATTTACTGAGTGTAGTACTTTATTATATCTACCTAAATAAATTGGATTCAAACCGAGATATTCAGCCGAGTACGAGTATCAAAAAACTCATCGAGTACACCGAATACCGAGTATCAACCGACCACGGCCCAACTCTTATAGAAAGCAAACGGCACGCTATTTCTCAGCCAAACAATGTTTTACTTGCAACTACTGACGGAGTCTTTTTAAAAGCTTAAATATTAGCCATGATAAATCGTGCCTAAAGAGAAGCTATTGGAAAATTACTGATCAGATCTTTCATTCATTCAACCAGCTAATGCGACAATAAGCCTGTCTCCTGTCCTGATGACCCTCGTGGTGGTAGCGGTGCTGCTCTGCACAGGCGTTTGTGGGGTCATAACAGCTTTGTACAGAAGACATGTCACTAGAAGACTGGACATGCATAAGCAACCGCCGTCAAAGTAAGCAGTTATGTCATGGATTCTTAATTTTCGCTTTGGAATCTTGATTGAAACTTATGGTTATGTGGTCTTTAGCATGATATCCGGCAATTTGAATAACGGTCTACATACATACATATAATCACGTCTATATCCCTTGCGGGGTAGATAAAGCCAACAGTGTTGAAAAGAATGATAGGCCACGTTCAGCTGTTTGGCTATAAGATAGAATTGAGATTCAAATAGTGACAGGTTGTTAGCCCATCGCCTAAAAGAAGAATCCCTAGTTTATAAGCCTATCCCTTAGTTGCCTTTTACGACATCCATGGGAACGTCATGGAGTGGTCCTATTCTTTTTTTTTATTGGTACCAGGAACCACACGGTGAATAATGGTCTACTTGACTAATAAGGATATCGAAAGAGATGACTAAAGGAATAAGGGATGAATAAAACTGTGACAGATTTTCATGATCACGGAGAAATAGTAATGTAGGTATAATAAAAGTTACTTGGTGTAATTTCCTGAGTCATATTGACTCCTGATCAAAGGCAGACTTCAGGGTTCACTTGGAGAATACAGCTGTGAAATACCTAGAGTATTATGACAACTCAATCAAGTAATAATTACTACATATTCTTTAGTGCCTTTTTACGGCATAGTCATATATTGCCGTGTGGTTACCGGCAACAATACAAAAAAGAATAGGACCCCTCCATCTCTTTCCCATGGATGTTGTAAAAGGTGACTAAGGGATAGGCTTACAAACTTGGGATTCTTTTTTAGGCGAGGGGCTAGCAACCAGTCACTATTTGAATCTCAATTCTATCATTAAGCCAAATAGCTGAACGTGGCCATTCAGTCTTTTCAAGACTGTTGGCTCTGTCTACCCCTCAAGGGATATAGACGTGACGATATTAATGTATGTATATTCTTTAGTTGTTTTGATGGAAAAAAAGAATAAGTACCTAACTATTAGGGTAAGGAGGGGGAATGGCGTTCAGCTAACGAAAAAATGGTGTATTTTTTTGATTAGACATTTTAATTCAAAATTTAAAAAAGAAACATAGTCTTTAACTCTCTAGTAAACAACTAGTTAACAATAACAGCGTATACCTTTTATTTACTAATAGTAAAAAAACATTTTAAAAAAAGCATGCTTGAGCGGCATTGCCCCCTTACTCTGGGTAATACCGCTCGGGGTACGGGGTAACGACGCTCAAACATGTTTTTAAGAAATATAACCGATTATATATGTGTTAATTAAAAAAACAGGAATGATATCAACATTATAAAATAAAAGTGAGTTCTAGAAACACAAATTCGTATTAATTAACCCCTATTCGTACGATAAATCAGTCTTTTTTAATTTAACAATTATGGTAAAATTTTTGAACTTAAAATCAACTATCACAATTCACTTTAATTATCATAGTATCATAAACTAATCATTATTGTCAAAGCTAGGACTAATTAGAAAATGATAACAATTATTTTTGAACACATAAATCACAGATAAAACCATCTGGTGCATCCCATCCCGAACATATGGCGTGGGCCCACAGCCCGCAGAGGGTGCAACGGTACCACAATTCTTGTTTTTGCCGAATTCTTCGCAGATGATGCATTTTATTGTAATTTTCATTATCCACATTCATGTCATCATCGCTGTCATCGTCGCATATTTGGTCTCCATCATCACTATTTGAAGAACTGGACATTAAAATTTTTCTCTTGTGCGTTTTTTGTTTCTTTGGTTTCTTCCCTTTGGCAACTTTTTTCCCCGTTTTCTTAAGTTTCTCTACTTTTTTCTTTTCTTTGTCTTCTAAAATAATTTTCATAGGGGTTGAGGGGTGGTCCTTTCACGTTTTCTTGGCATATCTACAACAATGAAATAAAAATTGTCACTAAGGGGTAATGGCGCTCAAATGAGCGGTATAACCCCAAACGCCCATTTTGCGATTGATGTGAAATAATAATAAAAATATGCACAATAGAGTTGAAAATTTACTATATTTACAAAATAGAATAGTTTAACTATCAGAAAAAGTAAATTAATAATAAAATAGGCATTAAAATTTAAGACTTACCGACAGAAAACACCAAACGTAAAATTACATCGGCGCGGCCTCAAACAAAGAAATGCACTTCACGGTCAGGTGATGCAGGCTGACTGTCGGTTCGTGTCGCCGCCTGTTAGAGGCCCCCTTCCCCCGCGCCTTCATGCGTCGTGGCGTGTTGCTATGCTGCGTTTTGATAGATTTACCTAGGTGAACGCCATTACCCACTGAGCGTCATTCCCCCTCCTTACCCTAAATCTTTTTAGCAATGAATTGTACACGGAGCCGAGCCTAGAGTCTTTGACCAAGAAGGAGAATCTGAGCTCGTACTGCGGAACCTCCAAGCTGCAGTACAGCAGTCAGTTCGAGCTGAAGATGGACCCAGGGGAGTCGGAGACAGACCCTGACATCATTCCGTGCCATTATGGTATATGTATAACAATTTTATTATTTAACTAGAGGCCGCCCGCGACTTCGTCCGCATGGATACCCTATCAATCCCGCGGGAACTCTGGGATAAAAAGTAGCCTATGTGTTATTCTGGGTCTTCAGCTACCTACATACCAAATTTCATGGTAATCGGTTCAGTAGTTTTTGCGTGAAAGAGTAACAAACATCCATACAAACTTTCGCCTTTATAATAGTAGTAGGACTAGCGACCCGCCCCGGCTTCGCACGGATGCACAGCCGATACTAAATATATCTCTATTAGAACTAACTAAAGGACCGCCCGCAAAGCAACTAACTAAGTCTTGCTCCCGGCAAAAGTGTCAATTCTGCCTGCAGTCCCGCAGTGCAAAGAAAAATATTCTTGTTATTATTATTTAGTGCCGTGTGGTTCCCGGCACCAATACAAAAAAGAATAGGACCACTCCATCTCTTTCCCATGGATGTTGTAAAAGGCGACTGAGGGATAGGCTTATAAAATTGCGATCCTTTTTTTAGGCGATGGGCTAGCAACCTGTCACTATTTGGATTTCAATTCCATCATTAAGCCGAGCAGCTGAACGTGGCCATTCAGTCTTTTCGGGACTATTGGCTCTGTCTACCCCGTAAGGGATATAGACGTGACTATATGTATGTATGTGTGTATTATTTAGTTCATATGATCGAAGGTTCGCATTCAAAGTGACATATTTGTCAAGTACATACGACCCACGTCTTTTTGACTGATGTTTGGAAAATATTTTCTCTAAGAGAATCATTTTGGCATATACTCGTAGAGAGGCCGTAAATCATACGCGTGTCCATGGAACATAGTGACAAGCAGTTAACCAGTGCTATAAACAGGCTGGCTATTATAGGTAACTAGCGACCCGCCCCGGCTTCGCACGGGTGCAAAATTATAAATGTTATTATACATAAAAACCTTCCTCTTATATCACTCTACCTGTTACAAAAAACCGCATCAAAATCCGTTGCGTAATTTTAAAGATTTAAGCATACAGACAAACAGACTAAAATAGCGACTTTGTTTTATACTATGTAGTGATTTATAAATAAATACTACCTAGTCTTTTTTCATGTTTAGCTGTAAAGTTTTAAACTTCAGGATGGAGTTATATAAATTTTTACAACTTTATATTCTAAAAATAGTGAAAAATTTTGTATAGTATATACATAAAATTATAAATATTTTTTTATTACTGTATGCAAACGGGATTTAACGCATTTTGACCGGGTTGCACCGCCCGTCTCATTTCCCATGGATGTCGTAAGAGGAGACTAAGAAATCAAAAAAAAAAAAATAAAAAAAAAAGATCAAAAATGTTTTATTTTCTGAAACAGATAATGATCTTATAACTAGGTGTTGGAGTCTCCTTTTAAGCTATCAAAAGATGCCTGTGTCAGGAGGCTCCGCTCCTCTTATTAACATAACAGTAATTATGATCTAGTTACTTGTATTGAATTACAAAAAAAAAAAAATCAACTAAGTATACAAAAACTTATTATTAAGCAACCACATAATCCTTGAAATAGGCTTATAAACTTGGGATTTTTATTTAAGGCGATGGGCTAGCAACCTGTCACTATTTAAATTTCGATTCTTTCACAAAGCTAAACAGCTGAACGTGGTTTCAGTCTCTTCAAGACTGTTCGCCCTGTATAGTATAGCCCGCAAGGGATATAGACGTGACTATATGATGTACCCGTGTGAAAGCTGCGTCGGCGCGGTGGAATCTTCATATTTCATATTTTTTTTAATTGTGATTTTCTTTAACTATCACTACTTTTAACTAAATTTTATGTTGTTATTTTGTTCCCCTTACAGATAGAAAATCATTAGAATATAACAAGGTGATGCCACCCGACTATGAATCTAGTATGTACGTAAGTATCTTTAGATTATTTGCACATTAATAAAAGCTCACGCGGACTGCATAGGATCACCAAAATGCTTTCCGCGGTTGTCGTAGAAGGCAATCAAGTCATTTCCAGTTTTAAGTGCTCATTAAATCGTATTTCCTTAAGATTATATTGGTTTGTATTTAATTATGAACATATATACCTAAGTTAAAACAATTTTTTCACCAAGTGGGTTAATTTTTTACTTACCTTATAAGCAGTGACTGTAATTCAACAACTGTAATTCAAAAGTTTTCCAATTGAATCTAATTAAAATCTTGCCTCTTTCCCGGAGGGGTAGGCAGAGACTGCATCTTTTCACTTTCCACGATCACTGCATAATTCTTTCGTTCATCCAAATTCATAAGTGTCTTCATACAATCTCGTCAGTTTCGGGCACTCTCGACCAGACCTTTTGCTAGAACGTCCTTATATCTAATCTGTTTATTTTCTCTCTAGTCTTCAAGTTTACCAGTGACAAGTCGCGGGGTGTGCGCGCGCAGCTCCGACATAGCGGCCGCGACGCGCGCGCGCACCGAAATCGTCACCACGGCGAGGAAAGTCAGGGAGAGCTGCATATAGGTGATAACTGAGTAAAAAAGTACACCCTGGACTCCTCTCCTGAGTGGTGAGGATGTAACCAGGACCAACGTCAAAAATCAAAGATTATGTGATTGTACATTTTGGAGTTTGTGAAATAAATGATTTTATAATGTTGGTTAGTGAAATACTTTAAATATTTAGATGATATGATAAAACTAAGATTGAAGAAACATAGCTGGACGTCGCAGAAGATGATATGCGAGCCAATGGACTGAAATCCGAGGACGCCGAAAACTGGACCCAGTGGAGAGAGAAGTCGGAAGGCGGACCCCGGGCCCCGAAACACTTCTGTGGAGGGTGCAGAGATGAGAGAGAGAGAGAAACGATTAAACTAACATTGAAACGTTGGACATCACTGAAACTGTTCGATCCCATAAATAAATAATTATTTTTAACGTCCGGAACCAATATTTCTATTCTATCATCAGTAAAACATTTCTTGAAAAGAAATGAACAGATTTTTACCTGCTGTAAGAGTTGTGAGCGTGACTCTAAAAAACCTGATAAAATGTATAAATTAGATAGAAAAATTTAAGCTGACAAAGGCCTGTTTAAATTGTTAAATAATTAACTAATAAGATATATAGGATACTGAAACAATTCATATAATAATTGTTTTATGAACAAACGGAATAAAAGAGTTGATAATTTAAAATTAATACAAAGTAACTTTCACCTAAGTTTCTTTAATATTTTATCAAAATTATCTACAAATAGTAGATTTTATAAAATATTGATCATGGTAATATTTATAAGAATATTAAGTAATTGGTATTTTTTTTTATTTGAATTATGAAACACACTGCATCATCTTTGCGGACTTTTGGCTAGAACTAAGATTTTAAATTCGCCAACATGTTTACAGAAACATTTTTAATTGATTCTCAATTATCAATAAGAAATGTAATGTAAATATAACCTTTGTAAATAATGTATTCAAATTCCGACTCTTAAAAAGTAGACAATTAAATTTTTATAAGTTTGTCGTCTTCGTCAAAGAGAAAACGCAATATCTAACTTAAGAAATATAAAAAATGAAATTTTTATTTTTCAATAAATTAAGAGTTCGTTCACACCGAGAAGAGACGTGATATTTTAATAAGGCGAGCACAAAAAATAAACTTTAACTTTTAAACAAAAAGATTTTGTTGGCTTACGTCTCGTCTTTGATGTGAACTGAACCTGTTAGTGGTACATTAAAGCTAGTGTATGCTCAGATTTTATATTTAAATAAGGCATTTCATTATTTTTTTTGGGGTTTATGTTGTAAGGATGCATTAAGAATTAAAATATTACGGATTCTTCTTTTAGGCGATAGGATAGCAATCCAAGATCCAAGACCCAGGTCAATCAGGAATAGTTCGTTTCTCATTATGCCCTGGCCGGGATTCAAACCCGTGACTAGCGGTGTCACAGACAAGCGCACTACCGCTGCGCCACGGAGGCCGTCTTTGCTGTAAATCCTGAAAATTCCGTCAATTTGTGTAGTTTTATTCACAAGGTGGAACTTCTATTGTCATATATTATTCCTATTTAGAAATTTATTGAATGAATAATGTGTTGAATAGTTAAGGCATGTTTTGAAAAAATCTAAAAATTTTATTAAAGGCATTTTAGACGACCTGACTGATCAGTGCTAGTTATAACAGAACATTGTAAATAAGTGATTTAATAAAAAAAAACATATCTATCAACTTGTTTTATTGCTACTTTTTCAATTATTGCCGTGTGGTTCCCTGCACTTAAGAGGACCAATCCATATCTTTCTCATGAATGCTAAAAGGCGACTAAGAGATAAGAACACAAGTATTTAGTGCAAACTTTTGTGCTAAAGTACATACCAGCTGATTTTCTTCCCGTGCAAATTGTAAAAGTCAACCAAGGAAAAGTCTGGCTGGGAGTCTAAGATGAGCTAGCAACCTTTCATTATTTGAATCTCAATACCATCATAAAGCCATATAGCTGACCATAGCCTTCCAGTCTTTTCAAGACTGTTGGCTCTGCCTTCCCCCTAAGGAATAAAAACGTGACCCGAAGTCCATCTATGATAACGATTAAGAGATCAGGTAATTACACGAAGTTACTCCCGACTTATCAAAAGTAAAGTAGGTAGATGTACATACATACATACATAAAATCACGCCTCTTTTCCGGAGGGGTAGGCAGAGACTACCTCTTTCCACTTGCCACGATCTCTGCATACTTCCTTCGCTTCATCCACATTCATAACTCTCTTCATACAAGCTCGGCGGTTTCGAGTACTTTTGAGCTGACCCTTTACCAGGACGTCCTTAATGTGATCAAGATACGTTCGTCTAGGTAGATGTAAATTAAAAATATCTAAAGTAACTAAATGAGATTTTGTACAAAAAAATATATGACTGTATGTATTTTAAATAAAATTAAATAAAATAAATAAATAAAAAATGCCGCCTACGCAAGGGCCAGATATAGAAGGGACAGGTCGAAGAAAACCCTGGCTTGACATCAAAAAGACAATACAAGGTCTTAAAACTGAAGACACTAAAGACCGGACAAAGTGGAAAGATTAAAATCAGAAAGCAGACCCCAGACTCCGAAGCATAGCATGCGAAAGGTGCAACTGGGAACACTCAAGGATTAGATATATAAATATCTAATATACTACTACGTACTATAAATTCTTACATATATACATATATACCGCGCGGCTTTGCTCTCGTGAGATCTCCCTCCCTAGTACTCCTCCCCAGGACCCTATATATGTGCCAAATTTCATGAAAATCAGTTCAGCAGTTTAAAATTCATTCGTTACAAACATACGATAACTTTTGTAATAAAAGGAGAAACCGCCGCCAATCTGAACCCTTTCTTTTTTGAAGTCGTTCAAATTTTTTAAACCTTCTCCTAAGTGTTAACACTTTCCTGAAAACCACATCAAAATCGGTTCAACGAAATTCGCGGACAAACATACATACGTACATACATACAGGACAAACTGAAGGAACTTTTTTTTTGAAGGCGGTTGTTTATATAGTATTATATATATATATACCTTTTCTCTTTAAGTGTGGGTAAAATTAAAACCTCTGAGAAAAACACATTAAAGAACTCTAATCTCCATAATTAGTAAACTCCACTCAAATTGGATCGTGGTTTATACTTTATTAAACTTTAAATTCTCTTAGTCACCTCTTACGATATTCGTGGATAATTCGCAGTGATTGAAATCTAAACCTCGATAAAAAAAATACCGGTAAGTTGTGTGGTTACCGGCACCAATGAAAATAAGAATAGGACCACTCCATCACGTTCTTATGACTATCCTAAAAGGCGACTAGAGGATAGGCTTATTAACTTGGGATAGGTCTAGCAACCTGTCATTATTTGGATCTCAATTCTATCACTAAGCCATACAGCTGAACGTGGCTTATCAGTATTTTTAAGACTGTTGGCTGTCCATCCCGCAAAAGACGTGAATATATGTATTATGTTAGACAAAAATAAAAAATAAAAAACCATTTTAATACTAACCTTCCATGATAAATTAAGTCTGTTTTATTAAATTCTGTCATGATAAATTAAGTTCTCTCAATCAATTCTATCATTAAGCCAAATAGCTGAACGTGGCCGATCAGTCTTTTCAAGACTGTTGGCTCTGTATACCCCACAAGGGATATAGACGTGACCATATGTATGTATAAATTAAGTTCCGGTAAAGACAAAGTTTAAATTAAGAACACAGGAGACCAAGATCAACAGCTTAACAAAACTTCGAGCAATGTAATCATTCTTATCGCAAAATCAATTGAATTAAGCCTGGAAAATTACCCCCCCCAAGTAAATTAAAGATTGTCCTGTTGAAAAAAAGGGCCAGCAATCTGTCATTATTTGCATTGCCGTGTGGTTCCCGGAACCAATAGAAAAAAGTATAGGACCACTCACATGGATATTGTGAAAGTCGACTAAGGGTATAAATTTGGCTTATGGCGACTATAGACTTATAAACTTGGGATTCTTCTTTAAGGCGATGGGCTAGCAACCTGTCACTATTTGAATCTCAATTCTTTCTTAAAGCTATATAGCTGAACGTGGCTATCAGTCTTTTCAAGACTGATGGCTCTGTCTACCCCGTAAGGCATATAGATGTGATTTTATGTATGTATGTTTTTCCTGACGTTTCGACCGGGTTGCAAGGTTGCACATCCAGTGACCACGGTCAATGTTTTTTGCATCGGTTAGTATTCAAACTAACATACGTAACTTCGAAAATAGTCATTGATACATAGCCACGGTGGGATTCGAACCGGTGCCTTTATGCGGAACACGCGTTTTAACCGGGCACCTTACCGATTCGACATTCAACGCTCTCAACATTTTTTCGTTAATTGATTGATGTTAATAACGATAGGACGAAGCACTCTAAAATGACCTTTAGCAACTAAAATCATTGTTTAATTTGACAGTATATAAATTGAGAGTTATAAGGGCGTCTGCAATTTAATTGCAGGTGACGAGAGGAACAAAGGGCGGCCATTAAGCCCTCATTTATAAAATGCGAAAATAGCCTTTATGGATGACGATGGGACTCAATGGACAAGCCTTTTTAGAGCTTTAATTTAAAATTGAAGAACAATTTACAGTTTTTTTACATACATACATCCATACATAATAATCACGTCTATATCCCTTACGGGGTAGATAGAGCCAACAGTCTTGTAAAGACTGATGGGCCACGTTCAGCTGTTTGGTATTAAGATAGAATTAAGATCCAAATAGTGACAGGTTGCTAGCCCATCGCCTAAAAGAAGAATCCCAAGTTTATAAGCCTATCCCTTAGTCATCTTTTACGACATCCATGGGAAGGAGATGGAGTGGTCCCATTCTTCCGTCCATTGGTGCCGGGAACCACACGGCTAAGTGTTTTTATATGATGAAACATATGAACTCCTTTGAAGATTCGTCATACCTTGAATGTTGGAGAATGGTGTCAGAAAGGTGAGACTTCGTGCCGAAACTCTAAAGGAGAAGATATTGCCAACAGTTATGAGATGAAAGCCACGCTGAGCTGTATGGCTTAATGATGGAATTGAGATTCATATTCATTGCCTGCAAGAGGAATCCCAAGTTTATCAGCTTAGTCGCCTTTGACGACATCCGAGGGAACGATCGGAGTGGTTCTATGCTAACGTGCCGGAAACCACGGGGCATAATTGATAAATAATTTGAACGTTTTATATTGAAAAAACCTTTAATTTGATATTTTTTTTTACATTCTGCACAGAAAGAGACGCAGTTAACACGCACAATTTATATCTTTGCTACGGGATCAGAATGGGTGTCTGTTATCTATACTAATACTATAAAGCTGAAGAGTTTGTTTGTTTGAACGCGCTTATCTCAGGAACCAGTGGTTCGAATTGAAAAATTATTTTTGCATTGAATAGACCAAATGGTTGATAAATATCGAGGAAATCTTTAGGCTATATAATATCACGCTGCAACTATAAGGAGCAAAGAAATAATGGAATATGTGAAAAAAAAAACGAGGAAAATTATTCATTCCTGAGAGCCTCAATGATGCCCAAAATAACTATTCCACGCGGACGAAGTCGCGGGCACGGCTTGTTTCAAGATAAAATTCTTTAAATAGACACCTAAGTTGACCAAATATTAATACCTATATAATCAGAAAATATATTTTGAAAAGGACAATAGTAAAAAAAAATTAACGCTTGAAAATATGTAATTCATATTCTGATAAAGTCAGTACAATACGCTGGCATGACAGCAAGTTAATTTTAAAATACATATATTACCATCTGTAAGTTTAAATTTTGTTTCCATCAGCTGGTTTCTACAGTTTTTTTTTTCTTTTTAATAAAAAACGACTCAATGTTATCGAGGGAAATTGTCTGTTCTTTGGAAATCAACCGTTTTTATCTACCCGTCCTTGGACGTCATCGGAATAATGGAAAAACACTGTCTGATGGACGATATTTTTAGAATCGTCTCGATAATCGATCGCCGTGTGGTTCCCGGCACCAATATAATATTGTGAAGTTGACGTTGTTGAAGAAAATGCAGTGCAGTTTGTTACCGCTTCTTCTGCACTGACGCCTTGGAAGCGGCTGTAAACTTAGTTTTTAAGTAATTTATTTGACGTCAACCAATGTTATTAAACCATACGTTTTGACAATTATTAAGCGATATATAGTATCCTATAGTAATGCATAAAATTTTTGAATTTGAATTCAATAGTAAAACGAATAGGACCACTCTCTCTCTACCCGTATGTCGTAAAGGCGACCATGGGATAGACTCATGAACTAGGGGTTATTCTTTTAGGCGATGCGCTAGCGACCTGTCACTAGCTGAACGTGGGCTATCAGTCTTTCCATGACTGTTGGCTCTGTTTACACCGCAGGATATATAGACGTGACTATATGTGTGTATGTCTCGATAATGGATCTGTTGTTTGTCTTGATTAAACTTAATTGTGGTGCAGTAATAGTTTTTATTGTATACATACATTTAAAGATTTATAAACAAAAATTGGAATTAAAACTGTCATTTTCTCAAATTTCATTATTATAGGTAACGCTATTATCTGATCTGAGGCTATTTAATAAGTCCTATAATTGTAATTTGATAACTTGAAAATGGGCTAGCAAACTTTCCTTTGTAAGTCTTTTCGAAACTGTTGGCTCTGTCTTCAACATAAGGGATAAACAACGTGATGCTTGTACATATGGTTACGTCTATATCCCTTGCGGGGTAGACATATCCAATTAAATCATCGTTGAATTTTCGGCTTTATACACTTAAATATGTTTGCTTTATAACTTACAAATTACACATTTGCCCCTTCCTTGATTCAAAAATGATTTTAAAAACAAGTTATAATTTTTTAATCTTATCCACTCAAATCTTTCTCTCAATTTTTTTCAGTTTGAAGCAATCAAGAGTTAATTTCCAGCGAGCCTTTACCTCGGGCGCCGCCGAGGCAAGGGTGATGAGAAACGACCCATTTCCTGATCGTAATAAGGTCAAATCTGTCTTTAAACTTATCTTACATATACATTTGGTCACGTTTATATACCTTGCGGGGTAAAAAGAGCCAACAGTCTTGAAAGGACTGAATGGCCACGTTCAGCTATTTGGCTTGATGATAGAATTGAGATTCAAATAGTGACAGGTTGCTAGCCGATCGCCTAAAAAAGAATCCCAAGTTTGCAAGCCTATCCCTTAGTCGCCTTTTACGAAAAGACGCCTTTTAAGAAAAAAGAAAGAGATGGAGTGGTCCTAGTCTTTTTTGTATTGGTGCCGGGAACCACATGGCACAAACTTGTCTTCTATGAATTTATTATAACCTCTATGATACTTCCTTCTGTCCTCTGTTCAGGTTATGTGATCTCAATTGTCTGAAAAGGATATGCACTTTTGACGATTCACCGAGCACCACCGAGACCTCCACCGAGACTTATAAACTTGGGATTCTTCTTTTAGGCGATGAGCAAGCAACCTGTCACTATTTGAGTCTCAATTCTATCATTAAGCCTAACAGCTGAAGGTGGTCTTAGAAATTGTTTATTCAAAAATTTATTTTTCATAGAATAAACCTATTATTATTGTTTTCCTATATTTAAGTATCTTAAGAAATATACATTTAACTTAAAATAAATTAGCAAACATTCCAAACTAAAATCTTCCTAAACTTCACATTAAGCTACGGGAATCATAGACCGGCTTAGTATAATTGCACGTTAATAAGATCCCGGAATGCGCCCCGGGCCGCCCCAATTAGTAACCCAGATGTTTTGTGGCGTTCACGTTCTGAAAAATAGGCCGACGAAGAGTTATCTGGGTCTTGAAAAGAAAATTTTGCACTACAAATAGGTAGGTAACTATTTCATTTTATTTATCAAATTAAACCGCCTGTTGGCTCTGTTTACCTAGTAGGAGTTAAGGAGAGAATACGTATACATACGTACATCTGATCACGTATAGATGTCGTAACACCGAGTCAACCTTATCTTAACATGCCGGCAATATTGTTATTAATTAAGCTATCAAGCCAAACAGCTGAACGTGGCCTATTCTTTCAAGACTGTTGGCTCTGTCTACCCCGCAAGGGATATAGACGTTATTGTGTGTGTGTGTGTATGTGTGTAATAATTCCGAATTCTATGATGATAAGAATTGTTGGACTGTTTGTGACATCAAAAGATGTTTACAAGTAAAAAAAAACAACGATTCTCTCTCAAAAGCCGTCGCAAATAACCGCATTAACTGAGGGTTGCCGATATTTTTCCAAGTTAACCCTACCAAATTAAAAATTCAAGGCGTTGAAACAGTAACGAACAAAGTTACAATCTTTCTAATTGAATTACAAGCACCAAGAGAATGGGGTTTCTGAGACCCAAACAAATCTGCATACGAAATTACTTCGCACTGGTAGTGTGGTTGATACGAATGTTTGCATCGTGCTACGGAGGGTTAGAGTTCACATCCCACGGGATATAGTTAGTGAACTGTTTCCTGTTTCATTGTGGGAATAATTACTTATTTATCCCTAATGACGTAAAAAGTAAATAGTTCAATGTTGATTTTTGTTAGTTGAAATTCCTTCAATTCCATTAGAATTGAATAGTGTGTGCTGTGTGGTTCTGTGTAATTGAGAGTAAGACCACTCCATCTCTTTACTATGGATGTCGATAAAGGCGACTAAGGCATATTCATTTAGTACAGCTTTTACCATGGGTCAATATTTGTCAGGCTTCCCTGTAAATGTTGCGGATGTCAGATGGGAGTAGCTTCGTGTAAAAACCTGACTCATCCAATCTAGGATCTATGGTCAAAGGTATACCCCGGGCTCCTCTCCAGAGAGGTGAGGATGCAACCGGGACTAAAACCAGGAGGAAGAAGAAAATTAAATTTTATTCAAATTATTGATCTTGAATAAAATAAATTTGGAATGTTTTACAAAACTTAATTAATTTAATTCACACTACGCTGTAATAATTTTGCATTCACTCCTGACATAATTCGCAAAAATTCTAAAATATAATACACGTACATACATAGGTATATTTACGTCTGTATCCCTCTCGGGGTAGACAGAGTCAATAGTCGTGATTGAATTGAGATGCATAAAGTGTCAGGTTGCTAGCCCATCGCCTATAAGAGGTATCCCATGTTTATTCGCCTTAGTCGCCCTTTACGACTTCCATGGAAAAATATGGAGTGGTTCAATCCTAAAGTGCTGGGAACCACACGACACAAAATAACTCATCCTACAAATATTATAAATGCGAAAGTTTGTGAGTATGTCAGTATGGATGTTTGTTACTCTTTCACGCAAAAAATACTGAACCGATTACGATGAAATTTGGTATGTAGGTAGCTGAAGACCCAGAATAACTTATAGGCTACTTTTTGTATCGGATTTGTTTCGATAGGGTTTTCATGCGGACGAAGTCGCGGGCGGCCTCTTTTACAGCGAACATCATGAAAGTTACAGATAAGGGGCTTTTCGGCTCAAGGAATCGATTTATCAAGGTCCTAGGTTCGAGAAAAGCTCGGTTCCCAAGATATATAAACATTTTGAAAACCGCGTTTTGTGACAGGTTGCTTGCTCATCGCCTATAAGAAGAATTCCAAGTTTATAAGTCTATCCCTTAATCGCCTTTACGACATCCATAGAAATGAGATGGAGTGGTCCTGTTTTTTTTTATATTTATGCCGGGCACTTAATTCCACAGCTAAAAATATATATATATATATATATATGTATATCGATGCTTGAAATGTCTTGAAATTTTGAACGGCCTCTGTGGCGCAGCGGTAGTGCGCTTGTCTGTGTCACCGGAGGTCCCGGGTTCGAATCCCGGCCAGGGCATGATGAGAAACGAACTTTCTCTGATTGGCCTGGGTCTTGGATGTTTATTTATATAAGTATTTATTATAAAAATATAGTATCGTTGAGTTAGTATCTCGTAACACAAGTCTCGAACTTACTTCGAGGCTAACTCAATCTGTGTAATTTGTCCCGTATATATTTATATTTATATTTATATTTAATGTGAAACTCGGGCTATATATGGCTATATATACTACCTTTTTTTCAAAATTCGACCCCCAAAGTAGTCACATGGAGGGTGAAAGTTTGTATGAAAATCATCGTTCCGCTTTCACGCCTGAACCGCTGAACCGATTTTAATGAAATTTGGTATGTATATAATTTAAGACTCGCGTTCAAACATGAGCAACTTTTTTTTTCAAAAATCGACCCCCAAAATATTCAAATTGGGGGTTAAAAGTTTGTATGAAAATCATCGTTCCGCTTTCACGCCTGAACCGCTGAACCGATTTTGATGAAATTGGGTATGTATGTATATGGTTTAAAACCCGCGTTCAAACATCGGCTACCTTTTTTTTCAAAAATCGACCCCCAAAGTAGTCACATGGGGGGTGAAAGTTTGTATGAAAATCATCGTTCCGCTTTCACGCCTGAACCGCTGAACCGATTTTGCTGAAATTTGGTATGTATATAGTTTAAGACCCGCGTTCAAACATAGGCTACTTTTTTTTCAAAAATCGACCCCCAAAATATTCAAATTGGGGGTTAAAAGTTTGTATGAAAATCATCGTTCCGCTTTCACGCCTGAACCGCTGAACCGATTTTGATGAAATTGGGTATGTATATAGTTTAAAACCCGCGTTCAAACATAGGCTACCTTTTTTTCAAAATTCGACCCCCAAAGTAGTCACATGAAGGGTGAAAGTTTGTATGAAAATCATCGTTCCGCTTTCACGCCTGAACCGCTGAACCGATTTTGATGAAATTGGGTATGTATATAGTTTAAAACCCGCGTTCAAACATAGGCTACCTTTTTTTCAAAATTCGACCCCCAAAGTAGTCACATGGAGGGTGAAAGTTTGTATGAAAATCATCGTTCCGCTTTCACGCCTGAACCGCTGAACCGATTTTGATGAAATTTGGTATGTATATAATTTAAGACTCGCGTTCAAACATGGGCAACTTTTTTTTTCAAAAATCGACCCCCAAAATATTCAAATTGGGGGTTAAAAGTTTGTATGAAAATCATCGTTCCGCTTTCACGCCTGAACCGCTGAACCGATTTTGATGAAATTGGGTATGTATGTATATGGTTTAAAACCCGCGTTCAAACATCGGCTACCTTTTTTTTCAAAAATCGACCCCCAAAGTAGTCACATGGGGGGTGAAAGTTTGTATGAAAATCATCGTTCCGCTTTCACGCCTGAACCGCTGAACCGATTTTGCTGAAATGGGGTATGTATATAGTTTAAAACCCGCGTTCAAACATAGGCTACCTTTTTTTTCAAAAATCGACCCCCAAAGTAGTCACATGGGGGGTGAAAGTTTGTATGAAAATCATCGTTCCGCTTTCACGCCTGACCCGCTGAACCGATTTTGATGAAATTTGGTATGTATATAGTTTAAGACCCGCGTTCAAAAATAGGCTATTTTTTTTTTTTTCAAAAATCGACCCCCAAAATATTCAAATTGGGGGTTAAGAGTTTGTATGGAAATCATCGTTCCGCTTTCACGCCTGAACCGCTGAACCGATTTTGATGAAATTGGGTATGTATATAGTTTAAAACCCGCGTTCAAACATAGGCTACGTTTTTTTCAAAAATCGACCCCCAAAATAGTCAAATGGGGGGGTGAAAGTTTGTATGAAAATCATCGTTCCGCTTTCACGCCTGAACCGCTGAACCGATTTTGATGAAATTGGGTATGTATATAGTTTAAGACACGCGTTCAAACATAGGCTACCTATTTTTTCAAAAATCGACCCCCAAAGTAGTCACATGGGGGGTGAAAGTTTGTATGAAAATCATCGTTCCGCTTTCACGCCTGACCCGCTGAACCGATTTTGATGAAATTTGGTATGTATATAGTTTAAGACCCGCGTTCAAACATAGGCTATTTTTTTTTCAAAAATCGACCCCCAAAATATTCAAATTGGGGGTTAAAAGTTTGTATGAAAATCATCGTTCCGCTTTCACGCCTGAACCGCTGAACTGATTTTGATGAAGTTTGGTATGTATATAGTTTAAAATCCGCGTTCAAACATAGGCTACGTTTTTTTCAAAAATCGACCCCCAAAATATTCAAATTGGGGGTTAAAAGTTTGTATGAAAATCATCGTTCCGCTTTCACGCCTGAACCGCTGAACCGATTTTGATGAAATTGGGTATGTATATAGTTTAAAACCCGCGTTCAAACATAGGCTACCTTTTTTTCAAAATTCGACCCCCAAAGTAGTCACATGAAGGGTGAAAGTTTGTATGAAAATCATCGTTCCGCTTTCACGCCTGAACCGCTGAACCGATTTTGATGAAATTGGGTATGTATATAGTTTAAAACCCGCGTTCAAACATAGGCTACGTTTTTTTTCAAAAATCGACCCCCAAAATAGTCAAATTGGAGGTTAAAAGTTTGTATGAAAATCATCGTTCCGCTTTCACGCCTGAACCGCTGAACCGATTTTGATGAAATTGGGTATGTATATAGTTTAAAACCCGCGTTCAAACATAGGCTACCTTTTTTTCAAAATTCGACCCCCAAAGTAGTCACATGGAGGGTGAAAGTTTGTATGAAAATCATCGTTCCGCTTTCACGCCTGAACCGCTGAACCGATTTTGATGAAATTTGGTATGTATATAATTTAAGACTCGCGTTCAAACATGGGCAACTTTTTTTTTCAAAAATCGACCCCCAAAATATTCAAATTGGGGGTTAAAAGTTTGTATGAAAATCATCGTTCCGCTTTCACGCCTGAACCGCTGAACCGATTTTGATGAAATTGGGTATGTATGTATATGGTTTAAAACCCGCGTTCAAACATCGGCTACCTTTTTTTTCAAAAATCGACCCCCAAAGTAGTCACATGGGGGGTGAAAGTTTGTATGAAAATCATCGTTCCGCTTTCACGCCTGAACCGCTGAACCGATTTTGCTGAAATGGGGTATGTATATAGTTTAAAACCCGCGTTCAAACATAGGCTACCTTTTTTTTCAAAAATCGACCCCCAAAGTAGTCACATGGGGGGTGAAAGTTTGTATGAAAATCATCGTTCCGCTTTCACGCCTGACCCGCTGAACCGATTTTGATGAAATTTGGTATGTATATAGTTTAAGACCCGCGTTCAAAAATAGGCTATTTTTTTTTTTTCAAAAATCGACCCCCAAAATATTCAAATTGGGGGTTAAGAGTTTGTATGGAAATCATCGTTCCGCTTTCACGCCTGAACCGCTGAACCGATTTTGATGAAATTGGGTATGTATATAGTTTAAAACCCGCGTTCAAACATAGGCTACGTTTTTTTCAAAAATCGACCCCCAAAATAGTCAAATGGGGGGGTGAAAGTTTGTATGAAAATCATCGTTCCGCTTTCACGCCTGAACCGCTGAACCGATTTTGATGAAATTGGGTATGTATATAGTTTAAGACACGCGTTCAAACATAGGCTACCTATTTTTTCAAAAATCGACCCCCAAAGTAGTCACATGGGGGGTGAAAGTTTGTATGAAAATCATCGTTCCGCTTTCACGCCTGACCCGCTGAACCGATTTTGATGAAATTTGGTATGTATATAGTTTAAGACCCGCGTTCAAACATAGGCTATTTTTTTTTCAAAAATCGACCCCCAAAATATTCAAATTGGGGGTTAAAAGTTTGTATGAAAATCATCGTTCCGCTTTCACGCCTGAACCGCTGAACTGATTTTGATGAAGTTTGGTATGTATATAGTTTAAAATCCGCGTTCAAACATAGGCTACGTTTTTTTTCAAAATTCGACCCCCAAATTAGTCACATGGGGGGTGAAAATCATCGTTCCGCTTTCACGCCTGACCCGCTGAACCCATTTTGATGAAATTTGGTATGTATATAGTTTAAGACCCGCGTTCAAACATAGGCTATTTTTTTTTTCAAAAATCGACCCCCAAAATAGTCAAATGGGGGGGTGAAAGTTTGTATGAAAATCATCGTTCCGCTTTCACGCCTGAACCGCTGAACTGATTTTGATGAAGTTTGGTATGTATATAGTTTAAAACCCGCGTTCAAACATAGGCTACGTTTTTTTTTCAAAATTCGACCCCCAAAGTAGTCATATGGGGGGTGAAAGTTTGTATGAAAATCATCGTTCCGCTTTCACGCCTGAACCGCTGAACCGATTTTAATGAAATTTGGTATGTATATAATTTAAGACCCGCGTTCAAACATAGGCTTTTTTTTTTTTCAAAAATCGACCCCCAAAGTAGTCAACTGGGGGGGTGAAAGTTTGTATGAAATTCATCGTTCCGCTTTCACGCCTGACCCGCTGAACCGATTTTGATGAAATTTGGTATGTATATAGTTTAAGAGCCGCGTTCAAACATAGGGTATTTTTTTTTTTCAAAAATCGACCCCCAAAGTAGTCAAATGGGGGGTGAAAGTTTGTATGAAAATCATCGTTCCGCTTTCACGCCTGAACCGCTGAACTGATTTTGATGAAATTTGGTATGTACCTTTATAGTTTAAGAGCCGCGTTCAAACAGGCTATTTTTTTTTCAAAAATCGACCCCCAAAAAAGACCCGCCTTCAAACATAGGCTATTTTTTTTTCAAAAATCGACCCCCAATGTCGTCAAATGGGGCGGTGATAGTTTGTATGAAAATCATCGTTCCGCTTTCACGCCTGACCCGCTGAACCGATTTTGATGAAATTTGGTATGTATATAGTTTAAGACCCGCGTTCAAACATAGGCTATTTTTTTTTTCAAAAATCGACCCCCAAAGTAGTCGAATGGGGGGGTGAAAGTTTGTATGAAAATCATCGTTCCGCTTTCACGCCGGAACCGCTGAACCGATTTTGATGAAATTTGGTATGTATATAGTTTAAGACACGCGTTCAAACATAGGCTCCTTTTTTTTTCAAAAATCGACCCCCAAAATATTTCAATGGGGGGGTGAAAGTTTGTCTGAAAATCATCTTTCCGCTTTCACGCCTGAACCGCTGAACCGATTTTAATGAAATTTGGTATGTATATAGTTTAAGACCCGCGTTCAAACATAGGCATTTGTTTTTTCAAAAATCGACCCCCAAAATAGTCAAATGGGGGGGTGAAAGTTTGTATGAAAATCATCTTGAATATGAAATTTTGTGTCGTATCCTATCATCCTATAATCTAAAATACATTTGCGCGGGCGAAGCCGCGGGCAAAAGCTAGTATATATATATATATATAAAAATGCCAGAGTTTCACATGTCAAGCATCGAACTCAACACACACATTTTCAGTTTGCTCCAACGCTCGAGTAGATACAACATGCAAATCACCTTTTGATGGAGTGTCCTCGTTTGAAACATTATTTTGTAACAGATGGTGTTATTAGGATGACAACACATTCGGAGTGAAAAAAAAAAAAAATATTTTACGGGACAGACAAACCTAATAACAGTGCCGTGTGGTTCCAAAAAAAATAGGACCACTCCATCTTTTTCCCATGGATGTCGTAAAAGGCGACTAAGGGGTAGACTTATATACTTGGGATTCTTCTTTTAGGCGATGGGCTAGGAACCTGTCACTATTTGAATCTCAATTCTATCTTAAAGCAAAATAGCTGAACGTGGCCTATCAGTCTTTTCAAGACTGTTGGCTCTGTCTACCCCGCAAGGGATATAGACGTGATTATATTTATGTATGTATGTACAAATCCAATAATTAAGGTAAGACTCGAGGCCACAGATTAGTGTATGGCTAAGTAAAAAATAATTGTTGAAGAATAATTATAACGTAAATATAAAACTACATTAATAGCTTGAAGTTACGAATATTAGTTAATATGAAGGAAGCAAAAGTGTCATATGGTTCTTGGTATTTTAATAGAATAGTGCCGCCATAAATGGTGTAAAAAGCAACTAAGGGATAGGTTTATAAACTTTGTGATTATTTTAGGCGACGCGACGGGCTAGCAGCCTGTCACTTTATGAATCTCAATTCTATCATTAAGCCAAACAGCTGAACGTGGCCTCTCAGTCTTTTCAGGACTGTTGGCTTTGTCTACCTTGTAAGAGATGAGACGGGCTATTCTTTTTTGGAACCACACGGCACATATTGTTTATAAATAATTCTTAACGTGAGAACATAAAAAAAAAATAGGACCACTCAATCTCTTTTCCATGGACGTCGTAAAAGGTGACTAAGGGATAGGCTTACAAACTTGGGATCCTTTTTTAGGCGATGGGCTAGTCTTTTAAAGACTGGTGGCTCTGTCTACCCCGCTAGGGATATAGACGTGATCATATGTATGTATGTAAGAAATTGCATCACTTCCAGAGACTATAGCCAAACATTTCAGCTGAGGTATGCAAACTTTTTAGTCAAAAAAAAAATATAATCGGACATTCTAAAGCATGGTTGCCCCAGTACAGCATCATAATTATAATGTCGTCAAAATGTCTGAATTCCTTAGAACAAAGGGCGAGAAGGGGCAGCGCCCTCGTTCACTCGGTTTTACTCGGTTGCGAAATGAGCAGTTGAACAAAGACGTTTTGTAAAAAAAACGTTTTAAATCTTGTATACTTTTTTCCAAAAGTGCTTGCATAGGAATTTATAAAGGAAAATGTCGTTCGTATAATCAAGAATGCGCAGACGTTGATAATCAAGAATACACACTTAAAATCAGCCTCTTTCCCGGAGGGATAGGCAGAAACTAACTTTCCACTCTGTTACATTTACAATGAAAACCGTCACAATGAGGTACTTTCCTCGTGAAACAGTAATTGTATATTCCTTATAAACATATATATAATAACGTATATGTCTCTTGCGGGGTAGACCGAGTCATCAGGCTTAAAAAGACTGCAAGGCTGCGTTCAGCTGTTTGGCTAAATTATAGAATTGAGATTCAAATAGTGACAGATTGCTATGCATCGCTTAAAAGAAGAATCCCTAGTTCATAAGCCTATATCTGAGTCACTTTTCACGACATCTTTGTGAAAGACATGAAGTGGTCCTATACTATAGTCCCGAGAACCACACGGCACATATATTTTTTTTGTATATTTATATCCCCTGTTCAGTATTCTTATCGTGTCACGGCAAGACTCTAAACAATTTTTATGAAGGATGTTTGTGAATGCGTACAAAGATAATTCACGTTCATACAATTCATCACGTCTGTTTCAGATAAAATAAAAACACAGGACATTTTGGACTTTTCGTTCCATCTTAGGTCTCACTTTATTTACGCACTCCATTCGTTTCTAGTTTTTTGGGTTCCATTAAAACAGATTTTTAAGATTCATTTAAAATGCGTAATGAGTTTATACTCGTAGGTACAGGTTCGAATGCCACCTCGAACGTGGACCTATGAATATTTTCGAAGTTACGTACATTAGTTTGAATACTAACCGATGCTCCTACGGTGAGAGAAAACGTCATGAAACCTGCATATCTACGCAACAATGTGTAATTATGATCGATCCAATACGGGTTTACCTGTAAAGGTTGCGGAGGTCAGATTCTTAAGGGATTCGCTTCGTGAAAAACCTGACTCATCCAATCTAGGATACAAGGTCAAAGTCATACTCCGGGCTACTCTCCAGAGTGGTGAGGATGTAACCGGAACCAAAACCAGGAGGAAGGCGACAGAAAGAGATAGAAGATGAGACATAGTGCCTTATCAACGTACCTGAATAAATGCGTTGGTTATTTTCGTCAAGTCACTCACATTTTTTCCTAAGACTCCATGACTAAGTTTACTTTATGTTACATTTCTATATACCTTGCTGGGTAGACAGAGCCAACAGTCTTGAAAGACTGAAAGGCCACGTTTATCTGTATGATATACAGGTTGCTAGGCCATCGCCTACCAGATGAATCTCAAGATTATTAGCCTATCCCTTAGTCTACACTCCTGGGAAAGAGATGGAGTGGCCGTGTGGTTTCCGGCAGTTTAGAATAGCACCTTTGGCTGTTTGGTTGACTGACAATTGATATTGCCTACCTAGAAACCTACCTAGAAACACGATTCTGACACACAATTCCACTTGACCATCAGGCAAAGAAGTTTTAAGAATATAAAGTACCTCTTGAAACTGTACAGAGATGTAATAAACGTCATCCACAAAGTGAAGGAAATAAAACATACAAAGGAAAGAACCCTTAAAACTAACAATTGGGTTCCCCAGTAAAACCTTTGATGTGTGCGAGAGAGAACGGAACGATTAACTTATGTATTTACATTGTGGCCCGATAAATTATTTTAGATCTGTCCTATTTTAAAAATTTTGATGACGAAATTTTGTCGGGAGAATATCTATTTGGGAATATCTTACACTTCCCAATTTTCAGCACCTATTAGTTTCCGTATACGTTACCTTTTTAAACAGTTAAATTAATTTGAATTTTAAAGTCACTTAGTAATGCAAAATTCTTTGATCAATTCATTGAAAGATTTTCATATATAATAAGGATTCGAACAGCGTGATAAGGGAATTTTGTGATGTGAAAGAAGATATACTTAGTGATAGAAATAGAAAAGGGAATGCTTATATGGTGTATGATGTGATAGTGCTCATGTGGAGACAATGAATGAAAGCAGGTTGACAAAGAAAATATACAAAGAGAGTATGAATGAGTTCTAGCAAAAGTTCAGCTCAAAGTACCCGAAACCAACGAGCTCGCATGAAGAGAGTTCTGAATGTGGAAAGCGTAAAAAGTATGCAAGGATCATGACAAGAATAAAGACGTGGCCTCTGCCTACCCCTCCAGGATAGAAACGCGATTTCAGTATGTAAGATTTACCTTCAACGCCATGTTTTTAGTGTTAATTTTAAAATGGTATAATTTATGTAAGACGACATTGTGTTTAACAAAATCAGGACGCATTAATAATTAAACTATTTTAACATTGGAGTTAGGACACAACGTTAATGAATCAGAAAATAAATAATATTATTTCGTAGATATAAAAAGGTTGCATAAACTGAATTTTCTTGAATATCACTCGTATCGTGGGTTATTTATTTAAATATACAAAAAAATCTTTAAATAGATCAAATATGATCATATTTATCCTATTTAAAGAAAATAACGTTTCTCGAAGAACGTGAGAACACATTATATTTTTCAAGTGCTATCAGCTTAATTTACCGATACGATAATATATCTGAGAGGGCAGGAGACAAAATATAAACAATACAGAAGATATTCTGAAAATATATCAGGTTCCATTATCCTTATTTTCATAAAAAACTGTTCCAGTAGACCCGTGACAAGAGAGATGAATTTTGGGTGATTTTTTTAAAATCATAGAAATCATAATAAAATAGAAATGTCATATTGCATTTGCAACGCACTCAGTTACATGCGCAGTTCTAGAACTTTTAAATAAATCTTATAAAATGCAATATGAATACGTGCCCTGTGGTTTCAGTCACTATAGAATAGAATCACTACATATCTTTCCCATGGATTTAGTAAAATACGACTAAGGGATATGCTTATAAACTTGGTATTCTACTTGTAGGTGATGGGCTAGAACCTGTCACTATTTGAATATCAATTCCATCACAAGGCGATATAGCTCAACATGGTCTTTCGGTCTTTGTGAGAATGTTGGCTCTGTCTACCCCGCAAGGTATATAGACTTGATTATATGTATAACTATAGCTAGTAATAAATAAAATATATTTGGACAAATCACAATGATTGAGCTAACTAGCTTTAAATAAGTAGTCACTGAGATGTGGAATTCCAACTATCTACCCC
Organism: Amyelois transitella; assembly: GCF_032362555.1. NCBI lineage: Eukaryota > Metazoa > Arthropoda > Insecta > Lepidoptera > Pyralidae > Amyelois > Amyelois transitella. The sequence goes on along the minus strand of NC_083521.1, from coordinate 9,951,714 downwards.
GCAACGGATATAGACGTGACTATATGTATGTACGTGTGCAATACGAATACGTAAACACTTTTAAAAGCCCCAAAAGATTCTAAATTGGATTCCGTAAAAGAAATTGAGTTCTGTTCATTCCTTAATGCGCTTCAGAATCGAACCTCACACCATCAATTCACCATGACATGTGACGTGAACTCCGCTGCGGTGAATAAATTATTCCTGTTTAAAGTGGAGAACATTCCTGTCTTAAAATAAAGGTATTTTAAAATTATATCTCACCGTCTCAAACTAAACATACATATAATCACATCTTTATACGTTACTGGGTACACAGAGTCTACTCACATTAAAAGAATAAGACCACTCCATTTCTTTCCCATGAATGTCGTAAAAGGCGACTAAGAGATAGGCTTACAAACTTGGCATTCATTTTTAGGCGATGGGCTAGCAACCAAACTAAGGCAAACAGCTGTACGTGGCCTATCAGTCTTTTCAAGACCGTTGGCTCTGTCTACCCCGCAAGGGATATAGACGTGATTATATGTGTAAATAAGTTTATCTAGATACTTCTCAAATTTATTCCTATTCTTTAAATTTATTTAAAAGCGATGTAAATCTGAAACAAAGAAAAACCATTTCTATATTCTGTTGTTACACCAAAAGCAGATTAAAAATTATGTACACGAAAAGTAACAGGAACACGTTTTTCCTAGTTTCTACCAAAATCAATAGATGGCGTGGAACTGAATTTTCGTACTACCGGATAAGGAGTAAAATATTCGCCTTCATTATTATACGTCGATTTATACAAATGATCGTTAATATACATACATACATACATACATAAAATCACGCCTCTTTCCCGGAGGGGTAGGCAGAGACTACCTCTTTCCACTTGCCACGATCTCTGCATACTTCTTTCGCTTCGTCCACATTCATAACTCTCTTCATACAAGCTCGGCGGTTTCGGGCACTTTTGACCTGACCCTTTACCAGGACGTCCTTAATTTGATCAAGATACGTTCGTCTAGGTCTTCCCACTCCGACCTTTCCCTCCACACTCTCCTTGTATATCTGCTTAGTCAACCTGCTTTCATTCATCCTCTCCACATGACCGAACCATCTTAACATACCCTTTTCTATTCCTGTAACTACATCTTCTTTCACATCACAACATTCCCTTATCACGCTGTTCCTTATCCTGTCACTCAATTTCACACCCATCATACTCCTTAACGCTCTCATTTCCACTGCATTTATTCTGCTTTCATGCTTCTTTTGCCATACCCAACTTTCACTCCCATACATTAATGTCGGGACCAACACGCCCCTGTGCACAGCCAGTCGAGCCTTTTTGGATAGTTTCTGACTGCTCATAAAGGCATGCAAAGCTCCATTCACCATGTTCCCCGCGTTCACTCTCCTTTCAATATCACTATCATACTTGCCATCTGATGTAAACTTTGATCCTGGATATACAAACTCTTTCACTTGCTCCACTTTTTCTCCTCCAATCAAAATATTACATGCTGTCATTTCTTTCTCCATTTCAAAAACCAGTGTTTTAGTTTTACTTACGTTCACTTTCATTCCTTTCTCTTTTAAAGCTTCATGCATACAGTTTACCATCTCCTGTAACTCCTCCGCTGATGACGCCAGTATAACCTGATCGTCGGCATAGAGCAGACATTTGACGAGTAACTCATTCATCCTTAATCCACTTTTAGACTCTTTCAAATCTGTCAAACAGCTATCCATAAATAGGTTGAACAGCCACGGTGACGCAACACATCCTTGCCTAACGCCTTTCTCAATCTTAAACCACTCAGTGTGCGCTCCGTTTATCCTGACACAAGCACTCGAATCCTCATATAAGGATTTCAGTGCTCGTATTAAGAGACTGCTCACCCCATGCATAGAAAGTGCTGACCACAATTCATTCCTCTCAACTCTGTCATAGGCCTTTTCCAGATCTACGAATGTGCAATAGACTTTTTGACTCTTGGCCAAAAACTTTTCGGCTATGCACCGCAAGGAAAAGACCTGATCAGTACATCCCATTCCCTTTCGAAATCCCGCTTGAGCATCCCATATTTTGTCATCAGTTTCATTCCTGACTCTATTAATCAATACCTTAGCATACAATTTGCCGACGACGCTAAGCAGGCTTATACCACGATAATTTTTGCAGTCCAGCTGTGACCCTTTTCCTTTGTAAAGTGGCACGATAACAGCCTTACACCAATCTTTTGGTACTCGGCCGCTTCTCCAACACAAATTGAAAAGGCAGTACAACTGACTAGCTACTACGCCTTTTCCTGCTTTAAGCATCTCGACCGACACTCTATCACACCCAGCAGCCTTTCCCGCTTTCATACTCTTAAGTGCTTCTACAATTTCGAACATTTCAATTTCGCCTTCCATCTCATTCTCTTTTTCTTCGCTATAGCAGAAATCTTTCTTATTTCCTTCCTTTTTTTCAAATAAACTTTCAAAATAGTCCTTCCATATCTTTAGTACACATTCTTCTCCTTTCACAACGCTACCATCCTGGCATCTGATCCTAGTCAGCTCTCTGGTTATAGTATTTCCTCGGGCTGACCTTACGGATTTCCAGAATACTTTCAGATTTGACTGAAAGTCTTCTGATAGCCTTTTATCAAAATCCTCTTTATACTCTTCTTTCTTTCTAATCACAGCTTTCTTAACCAAATCTTTCTTTTTCTTATATTCCTTACGTGCTTCATTCACATCTTCATCTATAACCTCTTGCATTCTTAAGTTAGCTTTTGCTGCTAACAAATCCAGCCATGCTTTCTTCTTTAATCGCACAAGTTCTTGCACATCTTTACTCATCCACGCATTTTTGTGATTTTTTCCTTTCCTTCTTCTACTTACACCACACACTTCAACAGCTACTTTCACAATTCTTTCTTTAAATTCCTTCCATCCATCTTCAATATCGCTCATTTCCTCTAAATCTTCAAATTCATCCTTCAGTCTATTAATATACTTCTTACCTACATCCATATCTTGCAAATTTTCTACTTTTACTCTTTCCAAAGCGCTGGTTTGCTCCCTTACCCTGTGCCGCCAGCGATTGAAGATACCCCTTATCCGGGATATCACCAGTAAATGGTCCGAGTCAATGCCAGCACCGCGATATGCACGGGTATCCAGCACTTTGTTCTTCAATCTTTCATCTACAATCACAAAGTCTATCATACTTTTTAAAATACCTTCCACTCTTGTTGAAACATTGAGTTCGACACAAAAAGATCCCACTCTAGACAAATTTCTAATACACTTCTTCCATTATCATTCACCTTTTCGTCACCAAACGCACCAAGCACCTTTTCATATCCATCACGCTTTACACCCACCCATCCATTAAAATCACCTAACATAATAATCTTCTCATTTGGCTTGGTAACTTTCAATACTTCTCTTACACTATTCCAGAACTCCTCGTTTTCGCTTTTTGCTGATGTTGTACCCCTCGAACCCACATCCCAAGGTGCATAAACACCTAGAACGAAGATCCGAGTGATTCCAACTTTCAGCCTAATCCATAGAAGACGAGGGCTGACACACTCATACTCATTCACGCACTCAGCCATTCGTGCAGAAAGAATTAGACCGACCCCTTGACAGCCTCGGCTGGTACTGGAAATTCCAGACCAATACGCCGTGTAAGGGCCGTGCTGCGTCGCGTCGCATCCTTTCCGCTTCGTTTCATTCACGCACAACACATCCAAACGTCTTTCATCCATCATCTGGCATACTTCCTCAATCTTATCCTTCATTCCTCCTCTTACATTCATCGTCGCAAAGCGGCTTTCAGCAGACCGCATACCGCTCCCGCCGGGAACGAGACGTGATGGGGTGCGGACACCATCGCCGCCATTTATATGCTTTTTAAGGTTCATAATGCGATTCCCACGAGACGCTAGGGAAAAATTTTGTCCGCCCCAGCAGAGCCCCGCATGCCAGGGTAAGGCTAGCCATTACCTGGGGTCGCCCAACCCCATGGCGGAAGTGGCACGCTCGAGACTAGGCTCGCCCCTAGCCATGCATCCATCGGCGCGGCAGACCTTAGATTGGCAGGGATTTACATTAAAGAGGAATCCCAAGTCTATCCCTTAGTCGGCTCTTACGACATCCGTGGGAAAGAGATGGAGTGGTCCTATTCTTTTGTAATGGTGCCGGGAACCACACGGCAAAGAGACGGATAAGTAAATATATGTAATATAAATAAGAATATTATATCTTAACCCCTACCTTACAGCATTAATTTAGTATATAGACCAATATCCTGGTATATTACATAGACGAAGCCGTTGCGTGCCGATTTAATAAAAGCGCACGACATTAAAATGTTTTAAATTGTGATGACATCTCTACGCCACAAGTCACAAAAACATAATCACGCGACGCTATTAGTCAAAAACAGCGAAAAGTCTAAATCGCGCAAGCAAAAATTTCACAGATTGGAGCATATGTACAATTCCGACACAACATTGTCGGAGCCGCGGTACCCCAGGCATAACACCTAGCCCGGCAGAAGATTTTCTCTTTGGAGGCGATGACGCGCATCAAAATTATACCTGGACAATAATAAGTAGATAATTGACGCTCAAATCGATCAGCTCCAGGGGCAGAGCCAGGTCTACAGTCAGGATCATGCCGCTGAGGTAGCGTGGTCTCTGGACCTTCAGGTAGGAGAGGAGCTGGCGAGTGGCCTTGTGTTGAGCTGATTTTGGTCCTGAAAACGTACATACTGTTAACATTGATGATCATCATTTTGTAATTTACAGTAAATTTATCAATTTATTAAAATACCTACTTTAAATAATAATCTAATATAGTTATATTTCCAAACTTTGTTAACTACCTAGAAAATTCATCAATTAATGATTCTTGCTATTTTTCGATGACATGTAGAAGTTGAATTTAAATTTGAAATGTCAATGTCAACAAATTGTAATCAGTGTTGCCAATTTAATAAAGCCAGAGTGTCATACTTGTGGGGTCGGATAGTTTAATTCAACCATATTACCCGACATGGTCGAAATGTATGAAAAATAAATGTAACGGTTTAAAAATTATTAGCACGACTTCGTTCGCGTGGAATAGTTATTTTGGGCATCACTGAAGCCCTCAAGGATAAATAATTTTCCCCGTCTTTTTTTTCACATTTTCCATTATTTCTTGGCTCCTTATAGTTGCAGCGTGATGTTATATAGCCTTAAGCCTTCCTCGATAAATGGTCTATTCAACGCAAAAAGAATTTTTCAATTCGAACCAGAAGTTCCTGAAATTAGCGCGTTCAAAAAAGCAAACTCCTCTGCTTTATAATATTAGTATAGATTTATTATCACCCACACAAAATTTCTCTGCTTAACACAATGGTAAATTGTTAGGTTATGCTTTGAGCATCAACTATGCCTATTGTACTTTACAAAATATAAATGTAACAATAAAGAATAAATAAACAAAAATTATATATTACCCTTAGAATAAAGAGCCAAGCGAGTTGCCAGTACGAACGAGAGATGATCGCATATTGTCTTGGTCTCAGCTGCAGTAGCACATAGCACCCATAACGAATAAAGTGCTTTCAGTTGTCGCCATACTAAAACAACGGCTAAAGGTACTATCTGCAAGCATAAATTATTTTTAGTGAAGAATTTTCAACCTTACATTCATATAATTACGTCTTTATTCATTACAGGGCAGAGCGAAACAACAGTCTGGAAAAGACGGGAATAATTGATAGGTTTGAAATTCAAATATTGCCAGGTAAAATACCCCAACGCCTAAAAGGAATCCTCTCCCTTGATTGACTTTAACGACACACACGTTATATTTTTCCTTTGCTAACAGGTTTTCACTATTTTTGTTAATTAATAATGCTTAAATTAAGTGGTATAATTGTATTTTCTTTTTCAAAAGGTTACAGATATCTTCACAATCTGGTGTGAGAGATAAGTAAAATAAGTGTTCCTTACCATTTCTGGATCGGACACAATGAGTATTACCGCATAAATGACCGTCGTCAGCAATGTTGATGCTAGCATTAATAATATCTGCAATAAAATGATATTATGAAATTTATTTAAAAAGCTCCCTTTCAAGTAACTCTTTATTTAGTTCACAAAGTTTTTTTTTATTTGGTAAGATTCTTATTGTATTTAATTAGTTCTCAAATTATCTGTTCTTTTTTACTTTCTTATTTACATTTTATGCAATTTTTCTTGCGTTTCACGTCATGACAATTAATCTAATTGATTAAAACTAATCTTACCCCTGCAGTAAATTCTTCGCTCAAATTCAAGGCAGTAATTAGAACGTGTCTATAGATCTTCCAGCCGGTAAGTATTGACATTTTTTCAATAACAGCTAATCTTAAATTGATACCTTTATATAACATACTGTAAAAAGCCATTTCAGCATCGTGAGCGCCAGTAACTATACACATTGTTATAACAATACTAACTTTAGATATAACAAAAAATGCTCCAGTTGCATCTAAAATTGAAGAAACAACACCTATACAAACAGTTTTAGTAACTGTAGCTTCAATAGTTTTCATATATTCGGCGTCAACACCACATTTTTCATCTAGTCTCGTCATAGAATCTAAAGAATTTTTATATCTGGCTGCTATAGACAAATAAACGATTTCAGTTGCAACAACAACTTGTAGACATATCATACTGATGCTGAGTTGTGTAGTGTAAAAGTAGAAATCGTGAGCACTCGCACCAAAAACTGCTGACAGCATGAAAAAGAAGATTGTGTTGCAAAAGAATTGATATTTAGAAGAATCGATAAGGTAAGAGCGGTTGATGCAGAAGAAATTTTCTAAGATGATCAGTTTCTTTAAACCGCTTATAGTGTTTTTGGTATAGTACATTTTAAAATTGCTAGTGATACTTTTAATAATAACATCGAAGTTTTAAAACTTAAAATATATAATACTGAAAACGGGTATATTTTGAACGGCTTAACTACGTTTTGTAGTGGAATATGTTGTGTCGTTATTGAATTTGTCATTAAATCAATTTAATGTCATTAACGGTCTCAGAGGAACAGAATTCATTTACAAAGTGGATTCAAATTACGTTTAATGTCATGTTGGGTATGTCAACATTGTTGTGTTATAGTATTTATAACTAGCTTTCCCCCGCGACTCCGTCCGCGCGGATGTCGGTCTTCGCGTAGATGGTTTATTTCACCATTTTATTTTCAGTCTGGTCAATTTAGACCAAAAAATAGGAATGAAGCTACATTAATTCCCATCAAGCTGAAAATGAGTATAATTGTTTAAAACACAATCATTATTTCAAAATTTCCCATGATTCCGGTTTAAGGAAAAAAATTACCCAAGGTCAAAGGTAAGAAAATGGGATTTTCACGATTTTCTTCAAAACGGTAAGTTTTATAGGAAAATTAACTCAGACATAGATTGTAGATCATAAAGATATCTATAAAAAGGAATCAATATTTTTTTTCAATAAAGCTACCGTTTCTGAGATATTACGATGCAAAAAGTTGCAAGCGTCATAATATGTATAAGCACGTCTCGTATATACTTTATGTAGCAGTAATATAAGTAAAAATATTGTTCTGTCGGTAATTTTAACTTGAATTCAAAATATAAAATATACATAAGTATAATGAAACCCAGTCCCTTCATTTATACTGTAGTGAAACCCTGAGACAACATCTGTCTCTCTGTTTAATTGTGTACGTGGCTAGGGTCGTATAGCTGCTTTATCTCAGAATGCTCAACACATGAAATACCGTTAATAGTTGTCCTTGCGGGGATACCGTTGTCGGCTATGGTCACCATGGCCTCTCATGCCCTAGGAGTGCCGGCCGTTTAGGGCGCCATGCCGCCCTAAATGATATAATCCTCCTAGAACCAAACGGTCTGGCTCGGGATGATGCCAAGAGACCGGATGGTATGACTTTGGTACCCTGGAGATTGGGGCGGCCTTTGGTGTGGGATGCTACTTGTGTCGACACACTTGCGCCGTCTCATCTTCAGGTTACTAAATCTAAGGCCGTTTTGCTTCAAATGAGGCAAAAAACCTCAAAAGGCGCAAATATGTAGTTATCGGGATCAAAGTTTACATCAGATGGCAAGTGCAATAGTGATATTGAAAGGAGAGTGAACGCGGGGAACATGGTGAATGGAGCTTTGCATGCCTTTATGAGCAGTCAGAAACTATCCAAAAAGGCTCGACTGGCTGTGCACAGGGGCGTGTTGGTCCCGACATTAATGTATGGGAGTGAAAGTTGGGTATGGCAAAAGAAGCACGAAAGCAGAATAAATGCAGTGGAAATGAGAGCGTTAAGGAGTATGTTGGGTGTGAAATTGAGTGACCGGATAAGGAACAGTGTGATAAGGGAATGTTGTGATGTGAAAGAAGATGTAGTTACAGGAATAGAAAAGGGTATGTTGAGATGGTTCGGTCATGTGGAGAGGATGAATGAAAACAGGTTGACTAAGCAGATATACATGGAGAGTGTGGAGGGAAAGGTCGGGGTGGGAAGACCTAGACGAACATATCTTGATCAAATTAAGGACGTCCTGGTAAAGGGTCAGGTCAAAAGTACCCGAAACCGCCGAGCTTGCATGAAGAGAGTTATGAATGTAGATGAAGCAAAGGAAGTATGCAGGGATCGTGGCAAGTGGAAAGAGGTATTCTCTGCCTACCCCTCCGGGAAAGAGGCGTGATTTTATGTATGTATGTAGTTATCGGTAATATCTATACTTTTGAACCTTTTGGGGTAGAAACTCTGGGACCGGGGGGCCTATCTGCCCATCAGCTTTTCCGACAATTGTCGAAAAAGCTAATTGAGGTATATCTTGACCGGAGGGCTGGAAATTATCTGGCTCAGAGAATCAGCATTGCCATTCGAATTGGCAATGCTGCCAGCCTTCTGGGCACATTCCCGCATGTTGATGCTATGCAAGGACTGTACAATTTATAAATTAAATTTTAGTTTGTAGTCATCTTTTTTCTTTCTTTTTATAAGTAGCTTTAGTTTTAATTTGATTATTGCATTGAATTTGATAATTGTAACCTCTATTATTGTCCTAAGATGATTTTCTTCACTTAGGGATATTCTTTTTTTTTTTTTTAATAATAAATACGAAAGTTAGTCTTGAGTGCCACTGCGTAGTGAAAACACGTGTTTATTCTAACCTATTTCAGACTTTTTCAAGTTTAATGATAAAAATGTAAAAAAAAAACGCGCTAATAGTACACTACCTCAGAGGTGGCAAGGAAACGGATGCATATTATGACGCTTGCAACTTTTTGCATCGTTATATCACAGAAACGGTAGCTTTGTTGAAAAAAATTATTGATACCTTTTTTATAGATAACTTTATGATCTACAATTTATGTCTGAGGTAATTTTCCGATTTGAAAAACTTACCGTTTTAAAGAAAATTGCGATACACCCATTTTTTACCTTTGACCGTGAGTAAATTTTTTTCCTTAAACCGGAATCATGGGGAATTTTGAAATAATGTTTTTGATTGTGTTTTAAATAATTATACCCATTTTCAGCTTGATGGGAATTAATGTAGCTATGAAGTATTTTTTTCATAGTAATTAGTAGCGGCCCGCTTGTGCAGCAAACGGTTCAAGCCAAAGCCGACTTTAGGCGCTACAGGTTACGGCGCTTAATCCACTGCGGGCAACGCAACGTGTGTTCGCGGTTCTACAGAACAACGTCTATGGATAATCTGAAAAATTAAGATTTTTTTTCTTCGTATTTTTTCGGGATAAAAAGTATCCTATTTTACGCCCAGGATAATAAGGTATAATTATACCAAGTTTCATCAAAATCGAACCGTTAGTTTTCACGTGATGCCTGAACATACAGACAGACAGACAAAAATTTTTTTAATCACATTTTTGTGTTTGGTATCGATCCAGTAACACCCCCTGCTATTTATTTTTTCAATATTTTCAATGTACAGAATTGACCTTTCTACAGATTTATTATATGTATAGATAATTATTTCTAATTATAATTGGCACCACTAAAAAAAAGAAAAGGACCACTCTGTGACCATAGATGTCCTAAAGGGCGACTTAGGGATAGCCTTATAAATTTGGAATTATTCTTTTAGGCGATGGGCTTGCAACCTGTAACTATTTGAATCTCAATTCTATCATTAAACCAAACAACTGAACGTCGCCTATCAGTATTTTCAAGGCTATTGGCTTTGGCTACCCCGCACGGGATATACACATGATTATATGTATAAAGAAATTGACAAAGTATTAGAAATTTTATAGGTAATCGTAAGGTATCGCTGTTTTGGATACTTACATAGAGAATACCCTGATTCAGAATCAGAAAATGTACTTAAGCGTTAGTGAATTGAAGCAGAAAGATTCTGGAGGACGTAGGCTCAAATCCATTGCAATAAAAAAGGACATCTTTTCTTAACCGTGGAATAAAAGATATATAAAAATACCCAAAATATAGCTAAGTCAACAGTTATTAATCTTAAATCTTCTTAACAATTCCAACAACAGAATTTTATATAAAATTAAAATAAACAAGTTTGGTTCAGACTGAAAATCTTTGCCGAATCAGATTTTCATTTGAATATTTTTCATAAGAGCTACATCATCAAGGTGTTGTTAGACGATGTAAATGTTCCCCCCTCGCGCTTGTTCCGCGCGTCTTTCTCAGACGGAATTCACTGGATTTACATCACAAAGACGATGTTTATCTGCTTTGGCTGGCTGTTTTAACCTCCCTCGGAAATAACACCTCTCTTTTTCCGGCGGGGGGTTAAAAAGGTGAGATTCAATAACTAAGTTGATCACAAAAAATGGACACCTTAATTTAATAAGTTGAAATGTTAAGGCATAGACGAATGGACCTTTATAAATTCGGGGACGTCCTGGCGTTTTACATACATACATACATATGGTCACGTCTATATCCCTTGCGGGGTAGACAGAGCCAACAGTCTCGAAAAGACTGAATGGCCACGTTCAGCTATTTGGCTTAATGATAGAATTGAGATTGAAAATGACAGGTTGCTAGCTCGTCGCCTAAAAATGAATCCGAAGTTCGTAAGCCTATACCTTGGTCGCCTTTTAAGACATCCATGGATAAGAGATGGAGTGGAACCTATTTTCTATGAAACTATAACACTAGTTCATGTCATTAGACTACGTAATCTTGAAAAGTTTTCAACATTTTCCACCAAATAAAACTACAACACTAAAGTCTTAACTAACTAACTAACTAGTAATGTTCCAACTAACCAACATTTCTAACACCATGATGTCAAAATAATATCCGCCGTAAATAAAGCTGAACGTCACTCCTAAAAACCGGTTTTATCCAGATTAAACTGGTTAATGTATGTTTTGCGCAATTAGCTCAACTAGAGTTTCATAGTGTTTCTAAAGTTGTAGAACTGAAGTGTAGTGAACATATTATTTTATACCACTCACTCCCAAAAGAGAGTGTAATGTTGTCAGGTTCGCATTTAAAATATGCATTAAATTTCTCGTGTAAATACTATAAAGTAAACGTATGATGAAGCTAAAATACTTAAAATTTTAGCTGAAGAATAAATTTTCTTTATAAAAAAATTGTTTTCACTTTCAATCCTTGTTTATTTCTAATTTTTAAACGAGTGTTTGGATGGTGCAGGCAGAGCCAAGAAACTTTCATATCGTAAACTAGTTAAAAGTTACATCTTTTTATGGGCGAAATATTATAAATTATTTAGAATGCAATGTGAAAGTTTTAAAGACACATCAAGTTACAGTTGCTAAAGTTGCCTAGATGTAGAAACTTGTCTTATCGAATCCGCCTGCATAACTGCCAAATGCACGCGCTACGCGACTTTTATCGCGCGAAAAATATTTACATACATACATATGGTCACGTCTATATCTCTTGCGGGGTAGACAGGGCCAGCAGTCTTGAAAGGCTGACCAAGTTCAGCTGTTTGGCTTAATGATAGAATTGAGATTCAAATAGTGACAGATTGTTAGCCCATCGTCTATAAGAAGAATCCCAAGTTTATGAGCCTATCCCTTAGTCACCTTTTACGACATCCATGGGTAAGACATGGTTCTATTCTTAAGTGCCGAAAACCACGCGGCATAAAAATATATGTACCATCAAAACTCTATAAACTTTTGTGGTATCCCGAATAACCATTTTAACTAGCCCCGTAATAAGCCACTTACCCTTTCAGTTTATATACTTTCGTATTAACATAACCAATTGAAATTGAGTGACAGGATAAGGAACAGCGTGATAAGGGAATGTTGTGATGTGAAAGAAGATGTAGTTACAGGAATAGAAAAGGGTATGTTAAGATGGTTCGGTCATGTGGAGAGGATGAATGAAAGCAGGTTGACTAAGCAGATATACAAGGAGAGTGTGGAGGGAAAGGTCGGAGTGGGAAGACCTAGACGAACGTATCTTGATCAAATTAAGGACGTCCTGGTAAAGGGTCAGGTCAAAAGTACCCGAAACCGCCGAGCTTGTATGAAGAGAGTTATGAATGTGGACGAAGCGAAAGAAGTATGCAGAGATCGTGGCAAGTGGAAAGAGGTAGTCTCTGCCTACCCCTCCGGGAAAGAGGCGTGATTTTATGTATGTATGTATGTATGTTAACATAACCAGAATGTGAAGTTCATATTAAATTGGTTTTGGTTCTCCATTGGGAAATTCTGTATGCATGTTGTGGCCTCGGATCTCGGGTTTATATTAGTATGATATATGTAAAATGTTTATGATGTAATATGAAACGAATGAAGATATGATAAAGATGGTAGCTAGTGGTAGAGTGGTTATGGTATTTGTGTAAAAAAGCCTGATGCACGTTTTTGAATCCTGCCCCTGTAGCGTCGATAAACAATCGCTGTCGCGTTTCACGTCATTATAGCGAAAAACAATGATTTTTTATTTTTTTTTACTTTAAATCTTCTCTTATATATAAAAATGAATCGCTAAATGTGTTGGTAAGCGCATAACTCAAGAACGCCTGGACCAATTTGGCCAATTCTTTTTTTTTTAATCGATGTCAAAGCTCAAGGATTGTTTTTACGGCGAAAAAATACCAAATAATTGCCTGAAAAACCTTAAAAACAGTCCTTTTCTTTATCCCATACAAACGTTTTCTAACTAATACGTACAGTCAATTTGAGCTTTATTGCTAATGTATAAAGTTCACTGTTGTCTAAGCAATCTAGGTCTAATAGATAGAAACAAAAAACTGTCATATTACAAATCTTTTTGACAGAACGAAGTCTGTCGGCTCCGCTAGTATTTTATACATATTTAAAGATGTCGGACTACAGGGGGCGCCGGATTAGACAGCCATTATCGGGGGTCCACTGTAACTAGATTTTTTCACAAGTTCGCTATGGTTTGCCTCATGTAATGTTCTTGTGGCTGCCTGGAAGAGATTTCATGATACAATAAGTCCGTCTTTTGTCCATCACCTGAGCATAAATTTAGAAGCTTTTTTTGTTGAAATGTATGTGCAATAAAGGGTAATCTATCTATCTATACACGACATTCTAATACCACTCTTTATGGTCGGGGGTTTAGAAGAAGTGGTGACAATTATATTATCATCAACTTGTTGGATGGCAATCATATGTCAAGAAAGTTAACGCTACACACGGAATTAGAGAATATACCTTTTACCCGACTGCGACAGAAGAAGTACTTGATATTTACGGACTAGGACCATTCCATCTCTTTCCTATGGATAGCGTAAAAGGCGATAAAGGGTATATTTCCCTTGTGGGGTAGACAAAGCCAACGGTCTTGAAAAGATTAATAGGCCACGTTCAGCTTTTTGGTTTGATGATAGAAATCATCAAATTAATGAAATGAAACAAAGAGATTCAAATACTGACAGGTTGCTAGCACATCGCCTGCAACGGGTCCAACCATCCCAAGTTTATAAGCCTATCCCTTAGTCGCATTTTACGACATCCATCCAATAATGTTATCATTCGAATAACAAACATCCTTCTTCCTTGTACGTCACTTGGCCGTTATCAGTTCTCGCCGCTCGAGTGAGCACTCGTGATGACGTCATAGCCGTGACGTGTCCATCCACTCCATCGTCACGTGGTGTCATTACGTCATTTATCTGATAATATTTAAGGCATGTGGTGAATATGTCCCGTTCTGTTCAGATAATGGCCATCTGTAGGCTCTTTAGTTTAGTTCATATTGTGAAGTTGACGTTGTTGAAGAAAATGCTGCAGTGCAGTTTGTTACCGCTTCTTCTGCACTGACGCCTTGGAAGCGGCAGTAAACTTAGTTTTAAGTAATTTATTTGACGTCAACCAATGTTGTTAAACCATAGTTTTAGTTTTAGTTGTAGGTGCAGCGGTATCATTACGCTTGTCCGTGACACCGGAGGTCTCGGGTTCGAATCCTGGCCAGGGTATGAAGAGCAAAGAACTTTTTATGATTGAACTTGGATGTTTATCTATATATGTATCTATTATAAAATATAGTATCGTTGAGTTAATATCTCGTAACAAAAGGTTCCAACTTACTTCGTGGCTAACTCAATCTGTGTAATTTGCCCCATATAGGTATATTTATAATTATTATTGATTTCATGAAAGTTACAGCGATTTAAATAGTGAGGGACTGAAAATGGATGAACAAGCGAAAGATTGTGAATGTATGTCTGTTTAAATTTTCCGGCGTTTTCATTGTACCGGTTTTTCTCGTCTCTACCGGTATTTAATGATGCACCGTTTTTAACTGACTTCATAAGAGGAGGTTCTCAATTCAATCGGTTTTTTTTATTATGGAAGAAATAAGTACAGCCTGATTTTATTGTCAACTAGTTTTTGCCTTTGGTTTTTAGTGGAAATATCCAGAAAAAGGAAAGATTTTGGTTGATATTAATGCAAAAGTCTCTCTTACTGTCTGATACGCTTCCTATCAAAAGTGCTCGAGCGGTTAGTCCAACCGCAATTTAACATTTAACATTTTACAGATGAAAATCAATCCTCTCAATCCAATCCGGTTTTCGGGCTTGACATAGTACGACTACTGCTTTAGTAAAAATCACAGATGATATCCGATATGGCATGGAAAATTCACAAGTTACAATCTTGGCTCTTCTGGACTTTAGTAATGCTTTTAACACTGTGGACTTTGACGTTCTCTTAGGTCTGATGCAATCACTGAACATATCTCCTTCAGCTATTAACTGGTTTCAATCTTATTTGTGTGGACGCCGCCAGCGGTTGCGCATTGAGGATGAGGTTTCATCTTGGTGCCACACCATGGCTGGTGTCCCTCAGGGTGGTGGGCTTTCTCCTCTCTTATTTGTGTTATTTATAAACTCCATCTCGTTTCAGCTCTGTACTTCCTATCATCTCTATACTGATGACCTTAAAATTTACTGCCACTTTTCTTTAAATCTCCTTTCAAACAGCATCGGCAAAATTGATGGCGATTTGTCTCATATATCCAAATAAAGGGACCACGGGCCAATTGTTAACCCCACCAAAACACAACCAATCATTTTAGGCTCCCTATGGCGGATTTCAAGAATTGATTGGTCTTCGTCTTTCACTAGCCCAATCCTTACTCCTTCCTGTCCTTGACTATGCTGATTTATGCTATCTCAATATTTCTAAAGATCTACATAATAAACTTGAGCGCCTTCAAAATTTCTGTTTCAGGTTCATATTTGGCTTACGCAAATAAGTTGCTCAACAATAATGTATGTTTCAACTACATATGTATTTTTTTTTGGGCAATAAAGATAACTGGTATTGTATTGTACGCTTCCACATTATACATATATACTACACCAATTTTGTGAACAAACAAAGGTTACCTATTTTCTCTAGAAATCACCACAAGGTTGATTACTCTGACGGAGCTGTATTACAATAAACTACATTTGTATCTTTTTTTGTATTTGTGGCACAGATTATCTAAATAATATTTTTTCGCCAAATGCACGACCTATCACTTCTAAATATGCCTTATGAGGCGATTTAAGAATAAAATCGTGATAAATCACTTGAATGACAGGAAACAGAACAGTAAGATAAAAATATCAAATAATTTTTTGGGCCACCAACAATTCAGAGGAATAAAAAGTGAACAGGGTCCATAATCCTTAAACACGAAAACCAGCAAAAGGACGACACTAAAAAACGAGTGCTTGCAGCGTGCGTAGAAGTTCAATTTTTAACATAGAGATGGCGCTCTGTAAAATAATATGTTTAGTGTATTATTTGTCATAGTGGGATATTTATTTAACTGAACAGTTTACCTTTTTTAAAGAAAAACTTCTTATAGCCAATAGAAATAGCTGTGTTAGAATTGAGATTTAGATAGTGATAGATTGCTAGCCCAGTTGGCCGTTCAGTCTTTTTAAGACTGTTTTGGCTTTTTCTACTCTACAAGGGATATAGACGTGACCATATGTATGTATGTATGCCAGCCCATCCCCAAACAGAAGTCGGAAGCCCTTCCTTTTAAAATTTAAAATTTATTTTTATTGATAGTGGAAATAACTTTTAACAATAATTTATTAACTTTCATGTAGGTAATTTGATCGAAATAAATTTGTTTGATAACATACCTATTTCAATCCTACTACTATTATAAAGGCGAAAGTTTGTATGGATGTTTGTTACTCTTTCACGCAAAAACTACTGAACCGATTACCATGAAATTTGGTATGTAGGTAGCTGAAGACCCAGAATAACACATAGGCTACTTTTTATCCCAGAGTTCCCGCGGGATTGATAGGGTTTCCATGCGGACGAAGTCGCGGGCGGCCTCTAGTTATCTATATTTTGCGATACGTCAAGTCAGGAGTACCTGAAACAGACGAGCTTGGATGAAGAGAGTTATGAATGTGTATGAAGCGAAAGAAGTATGCAGGGATCGTAGCAACCAGAAAGATAAAGTGTCTGCCTACCTCTCTGGGTAAATGGCGTGATTTTATTAATGTACATACCTGTCCTACTAATATTATACACGCGAAAGTTTGTGAGTATGTCAGGATGTCAGTATGGATGTTTGTTACTCTTTCACGCAAAAACTACTGAACCGATTACGACGAAATATGGTATGTAGGTAGCTGAAGACCCAGAATAACATATGGGCTACTTTTTATCCCGGAATTCCCGCGGGATTGATTGTTAAGTTATAATAGGGTTTCTACGCGGACAAAGTCGCGGGCGGCCTCTAGTCTTAGATAAATCACACTCTCAAAAGAATGTGTGCAATTTGAATTGTAGACTTTTGGGACAGTGCGGCCGCTGGCCCATAAAATTCGGTGTGTTATCGCCTGGAAAATGATTAGGGTTCAGACCTGACGCTTTATATCATTACCCTAGATTACTCTAAGTTACCCTCTGAATAGTTCAATAATATTTTAATAGTCTTAAAGGTGACTAAGGGATAGGCTTAAAAACTTGGGATTCTTGGGATTCTTTTTTAGGCGATTGGCTAGCCAAAAAGCTGAATGTGGCCTATCAGTCTTTTCAAGACTGTTGGCTCTGTCTACCCCGCAAGGGATATAGACGTGATTATATGTATGTATATACGTACATTCATACATACTATGTTATATTTAATGCCAAATGATTTATAAGCTGTCATGAGATGATTATTTTTGAGACATTTCGAAAATGGATTAGGTATAAAAAATATGTTAAAATCAATTAAACAGGTAATATTTCATAGTTTTCTGATAATTATATTCCTCACAAAAATTAAGGGTTAGTATTTCAGTTTTCAATCAGATAACAGTTCGACTTTTTTAAATGGCATTGACAACCCTAGTCTACTGCATTAATAGTGATGTTAGTATATGTATATCGACAATTTATAATCGCGCGCAAGAGTAGTGAAGTGAGTGTAGAGCAATTTGTATGCTAATATTGAGGGAACTCTGGGCTTCGAACTGAGTATGGTTTAAGTGACAGGTTATAAGCAATTCACTACTGCAGTAACCCAGTAAGAATCGAGCCAGTTTTAATTCTGCGGTGCCAGGCTTTTTGCAGTAGAAATAAATAATCCTACTACTATTATAAAGGCGAAAGTTTGTATGGATGTATGGATGTTTGTTACTCTTTCACGAAAAAACTACTGAACCGATTACCATGAAATTTGGTATGTAGGTAGCTGAAGACCCAGAATAACACATAGGCTACTTTTTATCCCAGAGTTCCCGCGGGATTGATAGGGTTTCCATGCGGACGAAGTCGCGGGCGGCCTCTAGTACATACATACGTACATATAATTACGTCTTTATCCCTTACGGGGTAGACAGGGCCAAATGTCTTTGAAACTACTGAATGGCCACGTTCAGCTATTTGGCTTAATGATAGAATAGGCTATTTGACAAAGCTATAGGCCATATATTTGACATAGGCTATTCTATTAGCACTAAAAATACCTAAATCGCCTAAAAAGTCCATCCGCCTAGTCTTTTGCATTAGAACCTAAACATTTGAAGATAAAGTTTGCCCGTTGGACCTATATTTCACCGGCTGAGTTATTGACTAAATGCTAACATACTTATTGAATCACAATGAAATATTATTTCCACTATCTTGTTTCAAATGTTTGTTTACTAAAATATAAGTAAATATATATATACGGGACAAATTACACAGATTGAGTTAGCCTCGTAGTAAGCCAACTGTGTTCCCACACTTGTGTTACGAGATACTAACTCAACGATACTATATTTTACATATAATAAATACTTATATGGACAAACATTAAATACCCAGGCCAATCAGAAAAAGTTCTTTTCTCATCATGCCCTAAAAGGGATTCGAACCCGGGACCTCCGGTGTCACAGACAAGCGTACAACCGCTGCGCCACAGAGGCCGTATGATTTAAGAAATTATAGAACGCCTTAATATTATTCGCATTAGTTTTATTTTTTTCTTATTCCATTATCACGAAGAACCTTCAAAAGAGTATTATTTGTACTCTAAAAAGCTCTTTTAAAAGTCAATGTGCTCTCGATGTCCCGATGTAAATATGTAAATGCTGATCTGTCGCCGGCACGCTTCTATTTAATATACAGGGTGCGCTGAGTACGTAAAGTACATTGATATAAACTGCTTTAGATGTCGCATGTATTAACGAATATTTAAAAGACATGCGGTGCCGTGTGGTTCCTGGTACCAATACAGAAAAGGAATAGGACCTATCCATCTCTTACCCATGGATGTCGTAAAAGGCGACTAAGGGATAGGCTTACAAACTTGGGATTCTTTTTTAGGCGATGAGCTAGCAACCTGTCACTATTTGAATTCTATCATTAAGCCAAAGCCAGTCTTTTCAAGACTGTTGGCTCTGTCTACCCCGCAAGGAATACCTATAGACGTGACCATATGTATGTATATATGTTAAAGTCATAAAATGAGAAAAAATTAGGGCGGACGTCTTAAATTGATAGTTACCTATGAGCTATGCATAGAATACATACATACATATAGTAACGTCTATATCCCTTGCGTGGTAGACACAGCCAACAGTTTTGAAGAGACTGAAATTCCACGTTCGGCTTTACGTTGGAATTGAGATACAAATAGCGACGTTTTGCTAGTCCACCACCAAAGGAGAATCCTAAGTTTATAAGCCTTCCCCTTAGTCGCCTTTTACGACATCTTAGGAAAGATTGGTCCAGCGCCCAAAAGAGAATCCTTGTCGGAAACTGGTACGAATTGAAAAATTATTTTTGCGTCGAAAAGACCATTTATCGAGGAAGGCTTTAGGCTATATAACATCACGCTGCAACTATAAGGAGCAAAGAAATAATGGAAAATGTGAAAAAAGGGGAATAATTATTCATCCTTGAGGGCTTCAATGATGCCCAAAATAACTATTCCACGCGGACGAAGTCTCGGGCACAGCTAGTAAGCGTATTAATGCCGAGTCTAGATCAAAGATTGTCTATGATACAGACAGTTCTGCGAATAATATCGAACGAAGGGTGTCAGAAAGAGATTCTTTGATAACACATGTTATGTATCTATACTTCTTTTATATGTAGATAACAATGTATATTACAACTTTTTTCTTTTAGATGTCTATAAATTTAAAACTCTATCAAACGTTGTTTAAAAAATTCTTAAAAGACTATTAGATATAATCATGATCTAGAATGGGCTAGGTACCCCTGTAAAAGGTTTCGGAAAACAAATGGGAGTTGTTTCCAGGATCCATGGTTAGATTTATACCCCGGGTTCCTTTACAGCGTGGCCTCCACAACCTTTGCAGGGGAACCTAACTCGTATCGGATCGATCATGGTTACACATGCAGTTGACTTAATGTGCAAATGTGCAGGTTTTCTCACGATGTTTTCGCTCGTGCCGAGTGATTCCCGGCACTAATAGAAAAAATAATAGGACCACTCCATGGCTTTCCCATGGATGTCGTAAAAGGCGACTAAGGGTTAGGCTTACAAACTTGGGATTCTCTTTTAGGAGATGGGCTAGCATCCTGTCACTTTTTGAATCTCAATTCTATCATTAAGCCAAATAGCTGAACGTGGCCATTCAGTCTTTTCAAGACTATTGGCTCTGTCTACCCCGCAAGGGCTATAGACTTGACCATATGTATGTATGTTTTCTTTCGCCGTATGAGCATTACAAACTAGTTAATTCTCACTTAATACGCGTACCTTGATACGTTTACCGTTATAATTCTAACACTTTTTCACCCGAAAACTTTATGAAAAAGACCAATAATCTTTCCATATTCGATCCCCATTGCCTCTAGAAAAAACGTAACAAATAGTCAACTTAGTATGAACGATATCACCCATTCACTTACTACTGATACGGATGTCTCTGCCCATAAATCAGAGAGTGGGACCGTTATAAATTTTTCGGTCAAGAAATTGGTCGGCCCTGTGATATATACGGGGTGAGTCGACGGCGGTTTACAGCGTCACGTGACGGGCGGACGCTGTGGACGTGACGGGAGGGATACGGGAGTCGTGACGAGAGCTAGCACTTTGACATACCTACATATATATATACAGATAATTACGTCTATATCCCTTGCGGGTGAGATAGATACAACAGTCTTGAAAAGACTGATAGGCCACGTTCAGCTGTTTGGCTTACTGATAGAATTGAGATTGAAATAGTGACAGGTTGTTAACCCATCGCCAATAAGACGAGTCTCAAGTTTATTAGCCTATCCCTTAGTCGCCTTTCACCACATCCATAGGATCGAGATGGAGCGATTCTTTTCTTTTTTTTATTGGTGCCGGGAACCACACGGCACAAGACTATCTACGAAATACAATTGAGACTCAGAGATATTGACAGGTTTCTAGCCTATAGGCTAAAGAAGCTACGTTAATAACCCAGCTCTTTTTTGATTGCAAACAATTAAAAAAAAAACCAATATTGTTATTCATTATTATAGGATACTTCGTATCGCTTAATAATTGTCAATCTGCGCAGGAATGGAATCTATTTGTGCACGCCATATTTTTTTCTTTGATAACATACATGTTACTTTGTAACATTTATACGGAACGATATATTGTAACATTTACAAATACTACTAGTAAGATACTGCTGGTAAGCAGCAAATAACTTACAAGATATCGTTCCATATAAACGTACCCGAACCTACTCAACGGGCCTCGATTTATGTGTAGCAATATTAGACTTGATGAAACCAGCCGGACGGACGGGCAAACTGTTTTTACGTATTTTATGGGCAGATATCTGGTGGATGTTGATTTGTGGCCCATGTTTATAGCCCAATACCTTTTATAATGCGCACTTGTCTATTTTGATTCTAACAGAATTTAATGAAAGGCACATACATACATAAAATCACGCCTCTTTCCCGGAGGGGTAGGCAGAGACTACCTCTTTCCACTTGCCACGATCTCTGCATACTTCCTTCGCTTCATCCACTTTCATAACTCTCTTCATGCAAGCTCGGCGGTTTCGGGTGCTTTTGACCCGACCCTTTACCAGGACGTCCTTAATTTGATCAAGATACGTTCGTCTAGGTTTTCCCACTCCGACCTTTCCCTCCACACTCTCCTTGTATATCTGCTTAGTCAACCTGTTTTCATTCATCCTCTCCACATGACCGAACCATCTTAACATACCCTTTTCTATATCTGTAACTACATCTTCTTTCACATCACAACATTCCCTTATCACGCTGTTCCTTATCAGGTCACTCAATTTTCTCCGCAAAAGAGGCGTGACTTTATGTATGTATATTCCTTAATTATTGTCATAACTTTTGGTTTCACAACATTGCTTGACGTCAAATAAATTACTTAAAACTATAAGTCCTGTCTTCAAACTACATTAGTATAGTGTTTAAGATACAAAGTCTATATAGTATCAATCTGTAGGTAAATTCCCCTTTCGTGAGCACTAAAAGTGTTCTGTTTGCCCCGGCCAAAGGTTTCCTTAGCTGATGTTCGCCGGCACTCGGACGCTCGCAAACACTCGCATTGAGCATACTTCGGAGACACAAAGGACGTCGCTCACACCGAACTAACTGTAGAATTGATTACTGGTTAGAAAACTCGGGAGACCATTCGGAAATTATTCAAAACTTTAAAGTTTTTTAAACCAAAAATTTTTACATCTATACTAATATTATAAAGCTAAATAGATCTTCTTGCGTTGAATAGACCATTTTTATTGAGGAAGGCTTTAGGCTATATAACATCACGCTGCAACTATAAGGAGCAAATAGATATGGAAAATGTGAAAAAACGGGGAAAGTTTTTCATCCTTGAAGGCTTCAATGAAGCTCAAAATAACTATTCTACGCGGACGAAGTTGCGGGCACAGCTACTGTTAGAATATATGGCCTATCATTATGAGCCCTTTGGCGACGATAACCTGAGATCGTCGAAAATCCGACTAAGGGGTAGACTTATAAACTTGGGATTCTTTTGGGCGATGGGCTAGCAACCTGTCACTATAAGAATCTCAATTCCATCTTTAAGTCGTCCAAATAAACACGGCCAATTAGTCTTAACGAGATTGTTGGCTTCGTCTTCCCAGTAAGGGATAAAGACGTGATACTATATATGTCTATATCCCTTGCGGGGTAGACAGAGCCAGTCTTGAAGAGACTGTTAGGCCACCTTCAGCTGTTTGGCTTAATAATACAATTGAGATTCAAATAGTGACAGGTTGCTAGCCCATCGCCAGAAAAAGAATCCCAAGTTTTAAGCCACGGCAAAGAGATGGAGTGGTCCTATTCATTTTTGTATTAGTGTTGGGAACCACACGGCCCGGTTAATTGAAAAAAATACAATTAGTTAATTACGGTGTAAGTGTCGGCCGCCATTAAAGACGTCGCCGCTAGCGGTTTTATTTCACACATAACATCGTCGTGAGATGTTAGAGCCGAGGATCGATGTCATTCTGTTTAATTGGATCAGATGAAAGAACATACATCTGTCACGTCTTTATAAATTACGGGGTAAACAAAGTCAAAACTCTTGAAAAAACTGAGGCAACGGTCACCTGAATAAATTAATGACAGCAGAAGAATCATAAGATTTTAACTGGTTCTTCCTCCTCCTGGCTTTAGTCCCGGTTGCATCCTCAACACTCTGGAGATGAGCTCAGCGTATGCCATGGACTCTGGATTGGGTGAGTCTCGTTTTTACACGAAGCGACTCCCGTGAGATCTCCGCAACCTTTACGGGTAAACCTTTCCCTGAGTCGCCTTATACGACATCCCTGGGAAAGAGATGGAGTGATCTGATTCTAAAGAGCCGAGAACCACACGGCACACAACCATACATACAAACATATGGTCACGTCTATATCCCTTGCGGGTTAGACAGAGGCAACAGTCTTGAAAAGACTGAATGGCCACGTTCAGCTATTTGGCTTATTGATAGAATTGAGATTCATATAGTGACAGGTTGCTAGCCCATCGCCTAAAAAAGAATCCCAAGTTTGTATACTTATCCCTTAGTCGCCTTTTACGACATCCATGGCACCATACATACACTTCCAGACATATAAACGATCCATGAACATTACATGAATCTTTAGAATGCGCATGCAGTGTTCTGTTTTACATTTTAAATAGCATGCCTTTAATGGGGAGCGTTCCATACAGGACTGGAATTCCAGAATCCCCCCCTTAATTCCAATTTGACGTCGCACATTCCTATTTGTACGTGTATCATATTTGACATAGACTTGTATTGTGGTGTATTAGATTATTTTAACCATAGACAAGTTATGCGCGAACTGGCTATTCCTTGTGCGTCATATTTTTTTTTTATGTTTTGTCGAAAATCTATACTTATCATAAAAATTTGAGAATTATTTATGTAGATTTATAAAAATACTTTTAAAAATTACAATTATTAACTGACCGAAAAAACCTATATTGTTATCTATTAATTAAAATAATTAAATAATTGATTATTTTAACGAATGCTTGTGATGCATTTTCGATTATGGATTATATTTTGGTTGACTGGAAGAAATCCAATTCTGATAAGTCCGTCATACATACATACATACATACATAAAATCACGCCTCTTTCCCGGAGGGGTAGGCAGAGACTACCTCTTTCCACTTGCCACGATCTCTGCATACTTCTTTCGCTTCGTCCACATTCATAACTCTCTTCATACAAGCTCGGCGGTTTCGGGTACTTTTGACCTGACCCTTTACCAGGACGTCCTTAATTTGATCAAGATACGTTCGTCTAGGTCTTCCCACTCCGACCTTTCCCTCCACACTCTCCTTGTATATCTGCTTAGTCAACCTGCTTTCATTCATCCTCTCCACATGACCGAACCATCTTAACATACCCTTTTCTATTCCTGTAACTACATCTTCTTTCACATCACAACATTCCCTTATCACGCTGTTCCTTATCCTGTCACTCAATTTCACACCCATCATACTCCTTAACGCTCTCATTTCCACTGCATTTATTCTGCTTTCATGCTTCTTTTGCCATACCCAACTTTCACTCCCATACATTAATGTCGGGACCAACACAAATAAGTCCGTCATTGTTTACATATTCCTTGAAATCCAACGACTATTTTGTAACTTGTTATACCTATTTGTTTTTATTTCCAATAAAGAGTGTACAAACAAACAATAAAGTAAGATGAAGATTACGTAATTTCCGTCTTACTTTTTTTTATATTTTTCCCATATTTTCTAAAAGTGCAAAATATATAATACTGTCTATTTAATTTAATATATGTCGTCTATATTTTATAACGCGAATTGTAATATAACGAACGAAAATGTATGGAAAATTCTTAAATTATGACTCGACGCCGGCACTCCACTGCCAGAGAATCTCATTACATTCGCTCCAATAGGATAACGAAGACACATTTCATATGCCTGGTAATTGACTTACGTGGATACAAATATTTCGCATTAAAGACAGTGGAGTTACGAGTTTGAACCGAATTATTAATTGAATAAAGTCTTTTTCCTTTTGGCGTAAGTCCCGGTTGGGACTGACATCAATTCACAGCTAGATTCTAGACAGTTAGGTGAACTACCTTACCATAACAGCACATAAAAGTCCACTGCTGGACTAAAGGCTCCACAGAAATGGGGGGATTTTACCCACCCAGTCGCCACGTTGGGTTTGTTGGGGGCTGGGGTTCAAAATTAAACATAAGAATAAGTTGAACCGCTTTGGTATTCCACGGGTCAGAAAGGAAACTTACTTGGTGTTAAATTAAATAAATACATATATACGGGACTAATTACACAGATTGAATTCGAGACTTGTGTTACGAGATACTAACTCAACGATACTATATTTTATAACAAATACTTATATAGATAAACATCCAAGACCCAAGCCAATCAGAAAAAGTCCTTTTCTCATCATGCCCTGGCCGGGATTCGAACCCGGGACCTCCAGTGTCACAGACAAGCGTACTACCGCTGCGCCACAGAGGCCGTCCATTGTAAATTAAAATTTTATATATGTATAGGTTCCTAATGAGGTTTAGGGGTGCACTAAGGGAGGAATTTATGAAGTCCCCACGAAAAGGGAAATTAAAGGGTATTTTGTTTGACGTGGGCGAAGAAGTTAAGTTGCATACTCGTATAAGAAATACAATATTAATAAAATCATAAATATAATCACGTGTTCATCTGTTATGGGGTAGACAGAGGCAAGAGTGAAAAAACTGAAACGCCATGTTTAGCAAACCATTTGCACAACATTAACCCTTAACACAAAATAACGTGACGCGCAAAAGGCGGCCTTACCGGAATTAAGACAGCATCTTCTTAGACTTTGTAGTAATGAATTGTAGAAGTGTGAAGTGAAGTGTCGTGTGGTTCCCGGCACCAATATATAAAAATAATAGGACCACTCCATCTCGTTCCCATGGATGTCGTAAAAGGCGACTTAGGGATAGGCTTATAAACTTGGGATTCTTCTATTAGGCGATGGGCTAGCAACCTGTCACTATTTGAATCTTAATTCTATCTTGAAGCCAAATAGCAGAACGTGGCCTATCAGTCTTTTCGAGACTGTTGGCTCTGTCTAGCCCGCAAGGGTTATAGACGTGACTATATGTATGTATGTATGTATGAGTCGTAGAAAACTCTGTCACATCACGTTGTATTCTACGCAGAGGGTCTGAGGACAGAAGGTTGGCGTCGACATAATCCTGTTTATTCTTCAGCGGCGGAGACGTGAGGGCCCACGGCGCTTTGCCCAGGGGCAAAGATGAGTTCGCGCAGAAGTGACACTCCTGGGATTTTTAATGCCTATGACATTGTATCTTCTGTGAGGACAAGATGTGTTAGCTTGTTAGATAGCCAAATAATTGTATCAAATTTATCAGGTTGACTAAGCAGATATACATGGAGAGTGTGGAGGGAAAGGTCGGAGTGGGAAAACCTAGACGAACATATCTTGATCAAATTAAGGACGTCCTGGTAAAGGGTCAGGTCAAAAGTACCCAAAACCGCTGAGCTTGCATGAAGAGAGTTATGAATGTGGATGAAGCGAAGGAAATATACAGAGATCGTGACAAGTGGAAAGAGGTAGTCTCTGCCTACCCCTCCAGGAAAGAGGCGTGATTTTATGTATGTATGTATCAAATTTTTTTGATTCAATATACATTTTTTTATACAATAAAGGGGAAGTGTCAATGAGTCCATCTCTAAAGATTCAGGCAGACTTCTGAATTTTAAGTCGGCCTTAAACTCGTCACTTGGAACTGGGCTATAATAAAAGCCTTGCAAAGGCTCTGTCAGGTGCTTTTAGACGGATGTTAAACACAAGTTGTTAAACCATACGACAATTATTAAGCGATATAATAGTATCCTATAATAATGAATAAAAAAATTTTGAATTTTTTTTTTTTGATGGCCTTGTCTAATAATCTTTAAATTTTACACTTTTGTAATGAAGAATTATTTTGGTCATAATTGTTGCATTGCATAACGTGCGTCTGCCAATCGCATACTGCACCTACAACTTCAACACAGAGAAAAAGAAAAATTGTGTTTTCATTCCAAAATATTCAGTAAAGTGCCGTGTGGATCCTGGCACAATTATAAAAAAGAATAGGTCCACTCCATCTCGTTCCCATGGATGTCGTAAAAGGCGACTTGGCTTATAAACTTGGGATTCTCCTTTTATGCGATGGAATAGCAACCTGTCACTATTAAAATCTCAATACTGTCATCAAGCCTAACAGCTGAAGTGGGCCTTTCAGTCTTTCAAGACTGCTAGCTCTGTCTACCCCGCTAGGGATATAGACGTGAATATATGAATGAATGTTCAGTACATGTGTGATTCACAGTGTCCATTCTATACACCTCAGTATTTAATCTCTGCCCTGTCATTTAGTATTCAGTGCCATTACTTTAATCCGTCGTCGGCCGCGGCTCGCGCGCTATAAGCATCACAACCGGGCTTTGTCTGTGACGAATTTATTCACACTTTTTCATCTAAATTGACATTGTAGATTTTCAAGTGCTTCGACAGGATTTTGTGCTTAAAACCGTTTGGGATTTTAAGAGCAAAATGGTTCCTATTAAATTCGTATAATGTTTTTTAAGACTATTGTATAACGATAATGTTAATCAAAAGGTCAAAAGTACCCGAAACCGCCGAACTTGCATGAAGAGAGTTATGAATGTGGATGAAGCGAAGAAAGTATGCAGAGATCGTGGCAAGTGGAAAGAGGTAGTCTTTGCCTACCCCTCCGGGAAAGAGACGTGATTTTATGTATGTATGTATGTATAATTTAATGTAAATGTAAATGTGTAAAAAAATGTGAATTGAAACCTTGATTTTCCGAGACTCCGTCGCCATGAAAGTTTCTAAAGAGGATTATATCCCTTGCGGGGGTAGACAGAGCCAACAGTTTTAAAAAAACTGAAAGGCTGCTTGCAGCTGTATCGTTTCGGCTTCATGTAAAAACTGAGATACAAATAGTGACAGGTTGGTAGCTCATCACATAAAAGAGGAATCCCAAGTACCTATATAAGCATATACTTAGTCGCCTTTTACTGCATCCATGGGAAAGAGATGGAGTGGATCTACTGATGCCGGAAACCACACGACACAAATATAACATGTAACATAATAATAATAATATATCTTTATTTGACTCTAAAGTCTTCTACTTAACGTAGAAAATATCTAGTGCTCTACCGGTGTATTATTTTAAAATGGGTCGTTCCCACTCCAGGGAGTAATTTGCATCCCGTTGGACCATTTAACCCTCTCTTGCTGGGTTTACATTGATTTTTTTTTCTGTTTGCGTAGGTACTTACTTTGCGGTAATGGCGTTCAAAGTTTTTAAGTGTTTTGGATATTGGATATAACGCTCTGTACATTAATTAATTTCAATTTGACATTCCATTTAAAATTATATATTTTATTATTTATTGTTATTTAATCATAACAATGACTTGTAAATATTCTTCTAAATCCAATAACTGTTTTTTTTATTTGTTATATGTATTTTTATGTGCAATAAAGAGTTTACAAACAAACAAACAAACTTGTAGTGTAGAGACTTTGAACTTTGACGTGGGGTAGACAGAGCCAACAGCCTTGAAAATACTGATAGCATCAGCTGTTTAGCTTACTGATCAAGTTACAAGTCGCTAGCCCGTCGCCTAGAAGAAGCATCCCAATTTTATAATCCTATCCCTTAGTCGCCATTTCTCTCCTACCAACAAAAGTGATAAATTAAATCGTGAATCAAGATTTTCGATTTCACCCTATAATGTCAATATAATGTTCGGATTTCAGTGCGCCCGTGCACTCGATAGTCGATCGCGCGAAATATTACACCTTATTCGTTGCGCTTTAATTAAACTTTCGATAACAGCCCGCCGTCCGGCCGGACGTGCTGTGGTATGTGACTGCCATTATTTAACTAGTGAAATATATTATTTAGTGCAGACTTAATAAAAATAAGTGAATTTCTTTTAAATTAAATTGCAGTTATTTTCCGCATGTTGAATTTTTGAAATTTCTATATAAAATAAATTTAGGTCGAAAATCTAGTTTTATTAATAAATTCTCCTGGTTAATTTTAAATGGTTTAATTGGAAAGAAGTTTTGTTACATACTATACAAGTAGATAGCTTTTTTAATCAATGAAATTAAGTCATCTTTCTCCCTTATTTTTATTTTTATAATAATTTATGTGCGTTTGACCTCAATCAGCCTGGTGCATGCAAGCTCAAATACTGACTATTCACTCTTGCCTTGAAAAACGTCATGTTGATCCTCTTCTTGGCATGTTCCAAGTTGGACACTCTGCCATTCAAGCCTCGAGGCTGTAATGGTAGAGTGTAAAAGTTTTGAATTTTGTTTTTTTTTTATATGACTTGACTTTGAATGGAAATATTAAAGAAAAATAAACATGGGATAAGTCCGCCATTGCATGTGATTTATTTCCTTTACGAGTATAACTATGTACTATTTCTTGTAACTGTGCAAATTTCTGTGCAATAAAGATATGACAAACAAACAAACATGAAGCATCTTTTTAGGACTAGAAGCGGCCTGAAATAATATTTTTTAGTCTCTTTGTTAGTAAGTCATTATGTTTGTTCACGTATCACAGAAAAAATAAGAAACCTATATTGATGCAGTTTCCACAGTTACATAAGGAAAGATCTAATTTAAAATCTGACTTAAGTATCATCTTGATAAGCGGCCTAAAATCTGAGAATAGATGATAGCTTAGTATTGAAATACTGACGGTAACATACCAAACAGCAGCCCCACAGAAAGCAGTCAGCGTGGAATCGAAGCAGTTTTCAATAACTGCCCTGATCAATTACAGCCCTCAAATATTGGATTTGTATGGAAGAGTACTCTGTTACTTTTGTATTGCTTTTATTTTTTACGGAACCAGGTTTTTACGGGGTCTGATCGCTTGAGAGGGTCATGTATTATTATTTAAAGAACTGATGACGGCCTCTGTGGCGCAGTGGTAGTATGCTTGTCTGTGACACCGGAGGTCCCGGGTTCGAATCCCGGCCAGGGCATGATAAGAAAATAACTTTTTCTGATTGGCCTGGGTCTCGGATGTTTATCTTTATAAGTCTTTATTAAAAAATATAGTATCGTTGTGTTAGTAGGTATCTGGTAACACAATTCTTGAACTTAATTCGAGGCTAACTCAATCAATAATTTGTCCCGTATATCTGTTCTATCATGAAGCCAAACAGCTGAACTTGGCCTATCAGTCTTTTCAAGACTGTTGACTCTGTATAACCCACAAGGGATATAGACGTGATTATGCGTAAGTGTGTGTGTGAAAGTAATATGAAAGTAGTTTGTTTTTCTTTACAGCAACTCCCAACCATCATTAAATTCTAGTGGCTTATTAGTGTGTCTGCGAATTCAATGTACAGTTAACAACATAACAAACTCCTTAAATTTATTTTAAATTCACCTCTATAACCACGGCATAGACTTAAGTACATACATACATACATATAATCACGTCTTTATCCCTTGCGGGGTAGACAGAGCCAAGTGGTAGAAATAGGTGGGTCCTAGTTTTGTGTAGTTTTAGAAACTAAGGCTTGGAAATAAAGATTTTTCAATTTTTTTTTTAAGACTGATTGGCCATGTTCAGCTATTTGGCTTTAAGATAGAATTGAGATTCAAATAGTGACAGGTTGCTAGCCCATCGTCAGAAAAGAAGAATCCCAAGTTTACCAGCCTACCCCTTAGTCGCCTTTAACGACATCCATGAGAAAGAGATGGAGTGGTCCTATTCTTTTTCTATTGGTGCCGGGAACCACACTGCGCATATAGTTCACGGTTAAAATGCGTGTGGCGCATAAAGGTACAAGTTCAAATTCGGCCATGTACCAACGACTGTTTTCGAAGTTATGTACATTAGTTTGAATGCTAACCGATGCTCCTACGGTGAGGGAAACATCGTGAGGAAACCTGCACATTCAGGCAACTGGATGTGTATCCATGATCGATTCAATACCGGTTAGGTTTATCTACCACGGTTGCGGAGGTCAGATGGGAGTCGCTTCGTGTAAAAACCTGACTCACCCAATCCAGGATCCATGATCAGAGGCATACACTGAGCTGCTCTCCAGAGTGGTGAGGATGCAACCGGGACTTTAGTTAGACGACTTCCGTGCACAGTAACTTGCAGTTGACTGTACTTGTTCCCGAAGGAGCTGTTGAGGTTTTGAGTACTCAAAGTTAAGTGAAGTCATTGTTTTAAGTACATACGTAGCTACCGTGTATTCCGACTTGAAACTTAATACAATGTTTTTATGACACATCTTATTACTATTTATTCCTGGAGTTATTTTTGTCTTTAGAAGATTGCTGGACTAAGGCGACTTAGGTATAGGCTTATAAACTTGGGATTCCTCTTTTAGGCGATGGGCTAGCAACCTGTCATTATTTGAATCTCAATTCTATCACTAAGCCATGCAGCTGAACGTGGCCATTCAGTCTTTTCAAGACTGTTGGCTCTGTCAACCCCGCAAGGGGTATAGACGTGACCATATGTATGTACGTTTCTGTATCGCGATAAATACGCGCAGGCGAGGCTGCTAGTATAAGCTATGTAGTTCTTTATAAAAGAAAGTGCAAATTCAGAATACACAGTTCCCACTTCACTCCTAAACGCGCGGCTCTTCAAACTTGCTGAGAGCCCGTTTGTGCCGGCACCGCTGTCAAATATCACTCAACAACAGTCTTCTGGACTACATTGTAATGTTTATGGAGTACGTGGGAGTTTAGTTAGGGGATTCTTTGTGGACAAGGTGGAATGGAGCTGCGAAAACATGTGCCGTGTGGTTGCTGGACCTTTTCAAAGGATAATAAATGACAATGAAATTGACATTACTATAGCCCTTACATACATATAATCACGTGTATAACCCTTGCGGGGTAAACAGAGCCAAAAGTCTCGAAAAGACTGATAGGTCACGTTAAGCTTTTTGACTTAATGATGATTTAAATTAATTATTAATTATATTTTACATACATACATACATATATACATACATACATATAATCACGTCTATATCCCTTGCGGGGTAGACAGAGCCAACAATCTTGTAAAGACTGATGGGCCACGTTCAGCTATTTGGCTTTTAGATAGAATTGAGATTCAAATAGTGACAGGTTGCTAGCCCATCGCCTAAAAAAGAATGAAAAGTATGTAAGCCTATCCCTTAGTCGCCTTTTACGAAATCCATGGGAAAGAGATGGAGTGGTCCCATTCTTTTTGTATTGGTGCCGGGAACCACACGGCACATACTTTACTAACTATATAATTATATCTTAGTCTTTAGTAATTTACATACATACACATACATATAATGACGTCTATATCCTTCGCGGG
Organism: Amyelois transitella; assembly: GCF_032362555.1. Lineage (NCBI taxonomy): Eukaryota > Metazoa > Arthropoda > Insecta > Lepidoptera > Pyralidae > Amyelois > Amyelois transitella. The sequence goes on along the minus strand of NC_083521.1, from coordinate 9,918,797 downwards.
GTAAACAGAGCCAACAGCTTTGGAAAGACTGAAAGGCCACACCAGCTCTATGACTGTATTATGGAGTTGAGATTCTAATAGTGACAGATACAGTCCACAAGAGGAATCCCAAGTTTATAAACCTAGCCTTTACTCCTCTTTTACGACATCCATAGGGAAACATATGGAGTGGCGAAAACCACACTGCAGTTTGTTGAAATACCCAAATCAATATAGTCATATTCTGCTGTAAACATAGCAAGTAAATGCAATGTTTATTTCGCATGAACACAACTTTAGTGGAATCCTTTACAAACAGGTGTTCACTCGATTTGGCCGGTTTATCGAGCGAGCCAATAGCTAGCAGATGGCAGAGATGCTCACCTGCCTGTCCTATTCAAAGTAAGACAATAAAAAGGTAGTTTTAGGAAAACTGGCTTTAGGTTGGCACTGAATGTGTGCATTTTTGTTTTATTGTTTGTTTGTTTGGTTGCTATTTTTTTGCACAGAAAAAAAAAGTTACAAAAAATAGTATATAGTTATAAAATAAATAAATCACTTGCAATGGCGGACTTATCCCATGAAAGTATCTCTTCCAGTCAACCGATAATAAATAAAGAGTTACGAATGTGGATGAAGCGAAGAAGTGTGCCGGGATCGTGGCAAGTCGAAAGATGTGGTCTCTGCCTATCCCTCCGGGAAATAGGCGTGATTTGTGTGTATGTATGTAGGTATGTATCTCACGAAATGTGAAATTTTCTGTTACTCACATATGGGTACTACGCCGCCGTTACGATGCCACACTTTTTTTCAAGCCACACTCCGTCCGCATTTTTTTTCTACGTCGGCTGAAAGTATAATTTATAGATACCTACTTACTTCTTTCTCCTGGCTCAAGTCCCGGTTGCATCATGGTAAAAGCTGCACTATAATGTACTAATTCCTTTAGTCGCCATTTATGACATCCTTAAAAAAGAGGTAGATTAATTTAACCTCGAAGAACGTTCGAGACTTGTGTTACGAGATACTAACTCTACGTTATTATATTTTAAAATAAATACTTATATAGATAAACATCCAAGACTCAGGCCGATTATTATTACCCTGGCCGGTATTCGAACTAGGGACTTACTATGTCCCAGACACAAGTACTACTGCTGCACCACAGAGGCAGTCAGAGATAGACACGGCAAATTTAATTCATAAACCCACGTTATTTTAAAATTATCCAATCTATTATAATTACTGTATTAATAGATAAAGAGTGTACTAAATGCCGTATATTTTTGTATCAATGCCTAAATAAAACTGGAAACAATGCCATAGAATTATATTTTTGTCACTGGACATTCTGTAGTGGTAATTGACCCGCATTCCTTGCCAGAATTATAAATACGCTGTTTGACCTTCCACCGCTCCTTACTCCGCCCTGGAAACTGCTTGGTCGAGAAGTGATGGCCATAATAAAAGACTGTCAGTAGGTTAACTCAGGATGTGTTCAAAATATGTACAAAACACATTTATAAATATCTCTTCTCTGAGCTATACATACATACATATGGTCACGTCCATATCCCTGGCGGGGTAGACAGAACCAACAGTCTTGAAAAGACTGAATGGCCACGTTCAGCTGTTTGGCTTAACGATAGAATTGAGATTCAACTAGTGACAGGTTGCTAGCCTATTGCCTAAAAAAGAATCCCAAGTTTGTAAGCCTATTCCTTAGTCGCCTTTTACGACATCCATGGGAAGGAGATGGAGTGGTCCTATTCTTTTTGTATTGGTGCCGGGAACCACACGGCAATATACATTAGTTTCAATGGTAACTGATGCTCTTACTGTGACGGAAAGCTAAAACATGCACATTCTGGCAACTATCGATATTATGAGTCTATGTATGGGTAAGGTTCTCTTGCATACGGTTACGGATTTCAGATGGACTTCTATATATTTTTTTTATATATATATATACGGGACAAATTACACAGATTGAGTTAGCCTCGATGTAAGTTCGAAACTTGTGTTACGAGATACTAACTCAACGATACTATATTTTATAATAAATACTTATATAGATAAACATCCAAGACCCAGACCAATCAGAGAAAGTTCGTTTCTCACCATGCCCTGACAGACAAGCGCACTACCGCTGCGACACACAGGCCGCCATATTGACCTCGGTAGCCTTTCAAGATCATTGTCCAAGGCGTGTCCAAGGTTCCTCACCAGAAAGTTGACGACGTATGATGATAACCTTCTTAATCAAAATATTTACTACAACCTATGCAACATAATTGCAGCAGTCGCCACGAGAAGCTCATTAAACCACAAGGTCCACTTGAATGCACTTTACAGCACCTTAAAACATAGTATGTCGCCTTCATAACTGCTGAATGCTTTTCTTTTTACATACATATATACATATGATCACGTCTATATCCCTAGCGGGGTAGACAGAGCCACCAGTCTTGAAAAGACTGAAAGGCCACGCTCAGCTGTTTGGCTAAGTGATAGAATTGAGATTCAAATAGTGACAGGTTGCTAGCCCATCGCTTAAAAGAGGAATCCCAAGTTTATAAGCCTATCCCTAAGTCGCCTTTTACGACATCCGTGGGAAAAAGATGGAATGGCCCTATTTTTTTTTTGTAATAAAACCACAAGGCACTTTTCTTTTTCCCGAAAAAAATATATTGATTATAATTAGTAATCTTAATCACAGCGTTAAGTGATAATTCTACTAGACTTATGAGTTCGTCATGTAAATATGTATGTACCGAAGCTCGTCCGAAATTTACAGAACTGGTGTTGCTTACATTCTTTGGAAATAGATGGTCAAATTCAACATACACGTCCTTATGCCTGACAGGGTAGACAAAGACAACAGTCTTCAAGGCCACGTTCAGCTGTATGGATTCTAAATAATAGATGTAATTCAACGTACACGTCTTTATGCCTGACAGGGTAGGCAAAGTCTTCAAGGCCACGTTCAGCTGTATGGATTCTAAATAATAGAATTAAGAACCATTTTTTCAATTACCCTTTCCTAAAGCGTCTGAAGCCTTCTTTCAGGAAGTAAATGTCTTAACTCAAAAAAAAAATGTTCAAAATTTAAGCTTAACTCTATGTAAATGAAAAAAAGAAACAAAAAGTATAACCACACACAAAAGTGTTTCAGCAAAATTGACGCAGCAAAATGAAAGATCGCACTCATATTTCTGCGTCATTGGCCCTCGACCGAATATAAATTTGAATAACCGTGGAACAGGATTTGTTCATAATTTGAATTTCAAATGCGAGAGAATGTACGTGAAAACAGAGAAAAATGTACCATCCAAATATAATTAACATAAAAACGCTGAAATAAATACGCTCTTTTTGAATCGCACGTTTTAGAATTGGTTGTTATATTTTTTGTTTTGTGTACAGATGAAAAAGTAAGCGTTGTCACTGAAGATCAATTTTTATGTTTTGAGTTTTATTCTCCTAATAATCTTATGGCCTCGACTTCCCACACATAGTATGAAATAACCTGTTTTTGCAGTTCTCGTGTGAACTCCGAAAAAACCTCTCTCAGCACTCCCAAATACATACTAGATTTTAGTATACTATATATTTCATTCTAGTAGTTATCTCGATATCGTAAAGAGTCTATTCGCACTTTTCCATATTCCATAACAGCTATGGAATTATTCACCAACTTATTATGTACTCATCCATAGTACACAGCTGTATGGCTAAATGATGTAATTGAGATTCAATTAGTGAAAGGTTGAAATAAAAAGAATAATCCCAAGTTTATAATTAATATTATAAGCGTTTCTCTAAATCGCCTTTAACGTCATCCATGGGAATATATACCTAGTTCTCTTCTAAAATGCCGAGAACCATACGGCACCACTAACTTAATGTCATTCGGGAAAATCATTAAAATAATAATGAAAATCATAAATTTAACCTGGAAAATTCGGAAATTGTCATTGGCATATGGGTGGGGAGGGATTCGAGCCGGTGCCTTTTTTGAGCCGCACGCATTTTAACCTTACCGATTTGACCACCGCCTCTCCGAGGATTTTATGTACGTATATTTTTATTTAATTGAAATTAAAAATATTTCTTAAATTTTGCAAACAATAAATCCACCGACGATGTGGAAATTAGTAGCACTATCAAAAAATGATCATGCTTTTATCGTAACTTTCGGACCGTTTACTTCATAGTTGTTGTATCGGATAGTTGTCTGTTCGTCTGTTTATGCAAATGTTGTGACAAACGATTGAGCGCCTTATGGCTTCTTTCTTCAGAGATAGTGGGGTTGATGTGAATTGGCATCGACATATTATATTTTTTTAATTATCCATAGTCTACACAACAATTTCATGATATCTGTGTTTTTTTTACCTGATCTTTAGTTTATTGTTAATTAAGAAATAGTACTTTGTTTTAAATTAATATTTACTTTGTAAGTGTAACAACAATAACAATTGTAATGATGTTGTACTTACAAAACAGATTTAATATTCTTGAGATTCGTCGACTTATTGTTGCTGATAAAGAATTGAGGGCCTAAGTAATCGTTCGTTGACATAACTTAACTTCACTGATAAATTATGACCATTCCATAACGATCTATAGACATAATTTTTTAACTTTGCCGTGCCGTGTATTCCCGGCACAAATACAAAAAAGAATAGGACCACTCCATCTCTTTCCCATGGATGTCGTAAAAGGCGGCTAAGAGATAGGCTTTCAAACTTGGGATTCTTTTTTAGGCGATGGGTTAGCAACCTGTTACCATTTGAGTCTCAATTCTATCATTAAGCTTAATAGCTGAGCGTGGCCATTCGGTAATTTCAAGACTGTTGACTCTGTCTACCCCGCAAGGGAAATAGACTTGACCATATTTTATTTTATTTTATTTTATTTTATTTTATTTTATTTTATTTTATTTTATTTTATTTTATTTTATTTTATTTTATTTTATTTTATTTTATTTTATTTTATTTTATTTTATTTTATTTTATTTTATTTTATTTTATTTTATTTTATTTTATTTTATTTTATTTTATTTTATTTTATTTTATTTTATTTTATTTTATTTTATTTTATTTTATTTTATTTTATTTTATTTTATTTTATTTTATTTTATTTTATTTTATTTTATTTTATTTTATTTTATTTTATTTTATTTTATTTTATTTTATTTTATTTTATTTTATTTTATTTTATTTTATTTTATTTTATTTTATTTTATTTTATTTTATTTTATTTTATTTTATTTTATTTTATTTTATTTTATTTTATTTTATTTTATTTATTATACACATAACAGAATACAACTAAGTACATATAATGAGATAAAAAAGAAATAATAGAAACAGATCTGGGTCGTATTCCACAGGATGTGCTTATGCAAAAAACAAACGGGGAAAGAGTTCCATGCCATATATGTATGTATGTATGAAAAAAATAAAATATTGTTCTTATATAAAAAATGAAATTCTGTCCAATTCTTAACAACCCCACTATATGCAACATCTGCGCACAACACACAATTTTGTCTCGCGAAAATATTCTAAGTTTGTCTTGATAGCGGCACAGAGTTCCGCATCAAATTACCATTTTTCTACGCGACTGTACATTATACTAAATGAAAATTAAATGTACTATGAAGAATGATACGTACCGCGGTTCCGAGTAATGCTTCAGACCATTTCCATGTATTTAAGGAATTTTCTGTGTAACAGATTTTATTTTAAACATTGAACGATGTTCTTATTTCCAGAACTATTTACCTTATTAAATGTTGTTCGCTTGATGTCTAGTGATATTACTTTTTACTTCAAGTGTATGATATTCCAACTTGAGTATTGGATGCGTTAAATTATTTATATGAAATAACCATCTTGTTGCTTTGAATTCATACTTAATTTTGATGAAACACAACAAAAATTGACATAATTTAGTAACCTCTCCTTTAAAATGTTTTAAAAAGCAAATATAATATTTTCAATGTCGGCTCACAAAAAGCAAGTGTTAAAATAATTAGTCAACTTTGATAGCAGGTTACTCAAGTAAATTTCAATATAACTTTTAATACTGAGACCCCATCACTTTAAAGGCTGAATATTTAAATTCTAAATTGTCGTAAGTAGCACATAAATTACGAATCAAAAACGTAAATTCGCGAAACCTTTCACAATTTACGCGCTATTAAAAGGCAGCCTAGAAAGCTTCCAAAAGTCGTCGGTGGGAATTTAATTGAGTCGTAATGTTGTAATTAAATCGAATTTTGAAGCCTTCTGGCGGCGGACGTCAAAAGATTAATTAAGTTCAAAGTGTTTTTGTGTCGTTCGGGATGGATGTTGTTTCGGATAAAGTTATTGGTGCGTATAGTAAGATGTTCACAAAAACTAAAATGTGTAAAAAAAAAGCTTGCATGAAGAGAGTTATGAGTGTGGATGAAGCGAAGGAAGTATGCTGAGATCGTGGCAAGTGGAAAGAGGTAGTCTCTGCATACTCCTCCGGGAAAGAGGCGTGATTTTATGTGTGTATGTGTAAAAAAATCCAGCCAGGCCAGGTCGATTTGATAACGGTACGTTCGTCTAAGCCTCACTCTTCCCACGTTCCCATTAAATATATTTATCATATACTAGAGGTCGCCCGCGACCTCGTCCGCATGGAAACCCTATCAATCCCGCGGGAACTCTGGGATAAAAACTAGCCTTTCTGTTATTCTGATTCTTAAGCTACTCACATACCAAATTTCATCGTAATCGGTTCAGTAGATTTTGCGTGAAAGAGTAACAAACATCCATACTGACATCCTGTTATACTCACAAACTTTCGCATTTATAATATTAGTCTAATCTAAAATAATATTAGTATAATCTCAATTCTATCACTAAGCTGAACGTGGCGTATCAGTCTTTTCAAGACTGTTGGCTCTGTTTACCCCACAAGGGATATAGACGTGACCATATGTATGTATGTATGTAATATTAGAAGGATAGTATTTTTATGAGGTTAGACAAAAATAAACAAGCCATCAATTTAGTCATTCCCACTTTATTTCAGCGATTTTTTGTGTGTTGCGTGTCGACCGACACATTTGACTTCCAAATTGTACAAATCCTACGATTGACATTATTCAAACGTATTTACATATAAAGTCAATAGTGCCGTGTGGTTCCCGGCACCAATACAAAAAAGAATAGGACCACTACATCTCTTTCCCATGTATGTCGTTAAAGGTGACTAAGAGATAGGCTTCCAAACTTGGGATTCTTTTTTAGGCGATGGGCTAGCAACCTGTCACTATTTGAATCCCAATTCTATCATTAAGCCAAATAGCTGAACGTGGCTTATCAGTTTTTTCAAGACTGTTGGCTCTGTCTACCCCGCAAGAGATATAGACGTGACCATATGTATGTATGTCATACCTGATAATAATTTTTTAATTTTCACTCGTCGAACAAAATTAAGTGTTATCGCAAATTGTCATTTTCGTAACTTTATTCCAAAAAATATAAACACTAGTTCAGCGGTTCAGACGACAGGCATATAGATTTAAGCATTTTATAGAAGTCAATATACCATTATAGAAGTTAGTATTAGATAAAGTATTATTTGGTAATGTGATCAATTGTAGTCAACAAGTAACACGTAGTTAGTAGGTACGCTTGTCTGTGACACCGGAGGTCTCGGGTTCGAATCCCGGCCGGGGCATGATGAGAAAAGAACTTTTTCTGATTGGTCTGGGTTTTGGATGTTAATCTATATAAGTATTTATAATAAAATATAGTATCGTTGAGTTACTCTCTCGTAACATAAGTCTCGAACTTACTTCGAGGCTAACTCAATCTTTGTAATTGGTCCCGTATATATTTATTTATTTAAAAGAAAAAAGTAACTACTACACGTACTACTGCGTGAACTAAATATTTTAAAGTAAATAACAATTTGTTTTCAAAGTGATTCAAAAGCAAATAGATTCAAAGAAAGCTGGGGAACTAAATTGGATCTCTGTTACGGAGCCGGCTGACCGCAGAGATGCGAAGCTTCTCGAAGCTCATCACGCGAATAACTTTCCGACTAACTTTAATAAAGCTGTTAGTATTCGGATCGAAAGCACGTATTGTGAGAACAAAATTAAAAGTCATATGAGATTTTGACTATACATATAATCACGTATTTATCTCTTGCGGGGGAGGCAACAGTCTCGAAAGACTGATAGGCCACGTTCAGCTGATAGGCTTGATAATAGAATTGAGATTCAAATAGTGACAGGTTGCTTGCCCATCGCCTTAAATAATAATCCCAAGTTGTGTGTTTAAGCCTGTGCCTTAGTCCCAAGACTGTCGGCTCTGTTTACCCCACAAGGGATATAGACGTGACCATATGTATGTATTCTTCTTGACGAGCTAGCAATTTGACACTATATCAATTCTATCATTAAAACATACAGCTGAAAGTGGCCTTGCAGTTTCTATTGACTCTGCTAATCCTTAATAAAAAAACGTGATCCTTAAGAAATAAAAATAAAAACGATATGTATGTATGCAAATAATTTAATGCTATTATAAAGCCATCTTACTGAAACTGAGCTTAGAGTCTATTAATCGATGGCCTACCTTGTAAGGGATGTGATATATATATATATATGTTTAACAGCTAGTGATATACTAGGACCACACATACATATATCTCGGGTCTGCTGGAAGAGATTTCTTTTGAAATAAGCAGAACGTTTGTAATTTTGTTTCTTGCGTTTATGAGTCTCGATGTTTTCTGTGTACATACATTAGTAATTAATAAAATAAATACATACATTTAAATTAACTATTACAATTTTAATAGTAGGATGGTACATTAGTAAATCTTTCAGAGTACGTCGTGATGTTTTGTCTAAGAACTGAAGTTGTTACAGCTTGGAATTAATTCCCGATGTGACTTCACTAAACGAGGAAAGAACGGTGAGGAAATCTTTGGTTTGGGAACATACGGGTCTTAATTTGTTTCTGAACACTATTGCACGTTGAAAGTAATGGATTATTTTATACAAAAAATTAAAGTGCAATAGATAATAAATAGTGATTCAAATAGTGACAGGTTGCTAGCCCATCGCCTAAAAAAGAATACCAAGTTTGTAAGCCTACCCCTAGTCGCTTTTTACGAAATCCATAGGAAAGAGATGGAGTGATCCTGTTCTTTTTTGTATTGGTGCCGGGAATCATACGGCAAAGTAATAAATAAAATATTAATCTCATGAATAACGAGATAAATAAAAACATTTCAAGGAATAATAAAGTTGGCAAATAAAGTGGGCAGGGATTCGTACCTTGCGATTCGCCAAATATTTTATCATGCGAAGCGCTGTTATTTGGAATTCCCTTCCAGCATCTCTCTGCCCCGATACATACAACTTGGGTATTTTCAAAGCAAGGCACTATTTGAGCATGTGTGCTTGCTTACCACCAAGCAGATTGAGGTCAAACGCACTCAAATTTATTATTTAAAAAAGGTTGTTTAAATGAAATCATTGTCTGAATATCCATTCCAGTATTATGCTTTGTGCAATAAAGTACCGTGTGGTTCCCGGCACCAATAGAAAATTATAGGACCACTCGTCTCTTTTCATTTCGTAAAAGGTGACTAACGGATAGGCTTATATACTTGTTGCAACCTGTTACTATTTGAATCTCAATTTTATCATTAAGCCAAACAGCTGAAAGTGGCTTTTCAGTCTTTTGTTGTCTGTCCATAAGGGATATAGATGTGACTTCATGAATCTAAGCAATAAAATGTTTTTATTACGTAAATGTATGTATGTACTAGAGAACTCGAATACTAGAGTACTCGTCCACGAGGAATCATCCCTGCGGGAACTCTGAGATAAAAAGTATAAGCTTATATCTTATTCTAGGTCTTCATCTACCTACATACCGAATTTCATTGTAATCGGTTCACTAGTTTTTACGTGAAAGTGTAACAAACATCCATACTGACATCCTGACATACTTACAAACTTTAGCATATAGACATACTTATAATATTAGTAGGAGTCGTCCTTTCGCATTTATAATATTAGTAGGAGTCGTCCTACTAATATTATAAATGCGAAAGTTTACGTCAGTAAACGCTACGTTAACGCTCACAATAGCCACCCGTGTGTCCCCACCGATCGCCAACGGATCAGCAGCGATTCTTTTAATTGGCCCACGTCTCGCGAGAGTAGGATTGGTTCCATTTAAAGTTTTTCGATTTGCTAACAAACATGTCTACTTATCCACACTTCCGAGCTGTTGTTGTTTAGAATGGGAGAAATAATTTAATGGGTGGTTTTAAATTGAAAATTGCTTTCTATAAAATAATTTAAATGAATTTTGCTCTTTATATGGGGTGCCGTGTGGTTCCCGGCATCAATAGAAAAAAGAATAGTGCTACTCCATCTCTTTCTCATGGATGTCGTAAAAGGCAACTAAGGGATAGGCTTATAAACTTAGGATTCTTCTTTTAGGCGATGGGCTAGCAACCTGTCACAAATTGAATCTCAATTCTTAATTAAAGCCAAATTCAGCCACGTTCAGTGGTATGGCTTTAAGTTGGAATTGGGACTCATGACAGCTTGCCAGCTCACATCGCCTACAAGAGGAATCCTAAGTTTGTAAGCTTATCCCTTAGTCGCGTTTTACGACATCCATGGAAGAGTTATGTAGTGTTTCTATCCTAATGTGCCGTAAACCACACGACACTTGAGATTATTGAGCTGTAGCCTCAATATTTATAAATCAAAGCAAAAAGCAATACTTCGCGGCTCAACTAATTCGCGAATTATCAAATAGTCAAGCATTTACTTCAAATGGCTGTATTTATAACACACAAAAAGCAATCTCATCCCATTTTTTCACCAAGAAAATCCATGCATACTGTCATCTCCGTCTCCCGTTGAAAATAAAGTGTGCATTTTTAAATCGGCCGAGTGCAGCCCGCGATTGCATCGTGAAAATCTGTAGCCGGGAACTAGATACGTAATCTAGACTTCCTATTATTAAACGGTTTTATTTAGCTCACCCCGTTTGTTTTATTTATTCTTGGGTCAAATTTAGAAATTCAAATTTCACCCTCTTCCTGTCAACCGATTAATCTGAAATTTTGTATACACTTTGGATTTTGGTGACAATATAATTATGTTTATTCATTATCATTATAAATTCAAGATGGCCGCCGTTACAAAATGGCGGATAATTTAGGTTTCATTAATCCCATCAATATGGGTATCAAATGAAAGGGCTCAACAAGCAGAATACAATATACTATAAAAAATTGAAATCCAAGATGGCGGCCTCTACAAAATGGCGGATAACTTAGGTTTTATCAATCCCATCAACATGGGTATCAAATGAAAGGTCTCAACAAGTAGAATACAATTTACTATTCAAAATTAAAATCTAAGCAGTGGGATAAAATGTAGCCTATGTTACCTTGCAATAATGAAGCACTAAATGAATTAAACAGAATGCGAAATAAAAACTAAAAACTAGAAAATAAAAATAGGTAAAAAAACTTTTTAAGTTAAACGGTTTTATGTTAAACATACATTGCAATGTTTAATATAAATGTACTAAAAACCAAAAAATAATAAAATAGATACAGTCGTGGGAATTATAAACATATGCATAGATTAGACTAAAATAAAACCGTGGGGCACGTCAATTGTCTACAATCGTTGATTAAAATGTTTGTTTTGTAATGTTACACTATAATTAGGCAGTTGTTCAACCGACAACGATGGACGTGTGATAAGTAGGGCTAGAATGTGGAAACAAGTTAGCAAGCTCGATTAAGCGAGTTTTAGGGTTTCATAATGTTGAGCGAGTAGTACTTTTATCATAAGTTTTGTCGATTAAAGACAAACTACGAGCAGTGAAACGATTCCTCGCTAGCCAGCAAAATAGTAAGTAATTTGCGCACCGTCTGCGGGCCAACTGCCTAACGACGAATTAAACGCTTCTTCTATCGCACATTAAGTCTATAATTTGTAGACAATTGACGTGCCCCACGGTTTTATTTTAGTCTAATCTATGCATATGTTTATAATTCCCACGACTGTATCTATTTTATTATTTTTTGGTTTTTAGTACATTTATATTAAACATTGCAATGTATGTTTAACATAAAACCGTTTAACTTAAAAAGGTTTTTTAATTATTTTTTGTTTATTTAGTTCGCCTACGTTTTAGATTTTCAAGAGAAACGTCTGTCGTTGATTTTTTTTACTGATTTCAGAGATTCTGTGCTGTTGCTGTGGTTCTCCGTACCAAAAAAAGAAAACTAATAGGACCACTACGTCTCATTCCCATGGATGTCGTAAAAGGCGACTAAAGGATAGGCTTATGAACTTGGGATTATTCTTTCAGGCGATGGGCTAGCAACCTGTCACTATTTGAATCTCAATTCTATCATTAAGCCAAATAGCTGATTGTGGCAATTCAGTCTTTTCAAGACTGAATGGCTCTGTCTACCCCGCAAGGGATATAGACGTGACCATATGTATGTATGTAAAATAATTGCCGTTTCAATCAAACAAATTCGGATGATTCAACTATTTATAACTTAAATTAGGTTCACGAGATATCGCAAGCTATAAAACTCTATGGTATCGCGTCGACACATCTTAATCTTGGCGTGTATTAGCTGAACGAGAATTTAATAACATCGTCCCGTAGTCATTTGCATACAAATATACTGTTTCCGATACAGTGCTAGTGTTAACTTTTTAACCCTCGAGCACCAAGGAGAGGTACCTGTTTTGAAATTATTGTATATCTTGACATCATTCTCATCATCTGGAGGGGTAGGCAGGAACTACATCTTTCCATTTGCCACGATCCTTATGGTTTTATTGCTTCATTCAAATTAAACTTTTAATGCTCATAATTTGTTTAAATGAGTAAGTACATGCCCATCGCAAGCATATATAATTATATTTATTACATAATCACGTCTTTGTGTCTAACAGGATAGACAGAGTCACAATCTCGAAAAGTCTGAGGGGCCACGTTCAGCTATATGGCCGAATGATTTATTTTATTTATTTATTTACGCCAAAAATATTAATAATGATGGCATTGGTATAAAAAAGTGATCGCTTAAAGGAAGAATAACAAGTTTATGAGCTTTTCCCTTGGTATACTTTAACAATCTGCTAAGGAAGGGAAGCATCGTCAATATTATTATGTCTCTGTCAAGGATTAAAAAAAAATTGAATGTTGTAATACATATATACATATAATCACGTCTACATAGACAGAGCTAATAGTATTAAAAAGACTGATAGGTTATGTTCAGCTTAGCTTAGCTTCATGATAGTATTGAGATTCATATAGTGACAGGTTGCTAGCCCGTCGCCTAAAACAAAAAAACCGAAACAAATTTTGTAAAAGAAAAAATATTATTTGCAATTTTCTTTTAAGAAGAAGGTTTATTTTCATTAAAGGGAAATTCAAGATCACTAGCACTAATACAGCAATAATGATGTTTTTCGTTTTCTTAAATGGGGTGGCTGTAAATTATAAGATGAAGCGATTTAATATGAAAAAAAAGGAATTAATTTCAGCTGTGCCGTATTTCATATAAATGAATGCATTATTAATTTATATTGCTTATCTACTTATTAAAAATAATACATAAATTATAATTAACTTTGTAGTAAAAAATATATATAATAAAAAATATAAAGTATATATTATATATTTTGATGTTATTTTAAACGAAATAAAGTATAATTAACTATAAGGTCTAAAGGAATGTATATTTGAATGTTACCCTTAAACGGACTTTATTGAATAAACTAATAAAACATAACTGCGGAAGATAAAATTTTAGAAAAATAATAAAACAATTACACACATACAAAACGATATAATATATATTTTTACTCTTTTTTATGTAATTCCCTGTCTTTTTCTACTTCGTAACGATTTGAATTTTGCACATCTATGCTTTGTATTTAATACATTATATATCGGTATCATAATTATGTAACTTGTCAGGCTTATTACATGACGTAAGACATATTATAATTATTAACAGCTGAACGTGACCTATCAGTCTTTTCAAGCCTATATGCCCGTCGAACCAGCAAGATATTAAACATAATTATATGCATGTGTACATAAAGTTATTCGTAAAAATTGCATATCAATTTATTTAAATTATATGTTCCTCATTTCATAACTTGGACCAAACCCTACAACGTGCTCTCCCGAATTTAAACAGCGTGTTAAAATGGCGGATTCTTTTATCGAGTATAAAAACGTAAACTAGGCAACTTTATACCCAAACCCGAGTGCTTATTATAGTCCTTTGTTTTGTAATAGCTGTATTCCAAATTGGTTTTTCGGCAATGACATTAAAGTTAATTGTTGAATGTCATTTTATAAGTTCACTTGTTTGAATTATTCTTGAGATGTAATCAGTTTGTCTACGACTTAGTTTTAGGAATTTTTTGTAAGTAATACGTATAGTCACGTCTTTATCCATTAAAGGGGTAGACAGAGCCAAAAATCTTGAAAAGATTTATATGCAACGTTCAGCTTTTTGGCTTATTGATTGAATCAAGATTCATATAGATACACGTTAGGACAATCCTTAGTTTATATGCCTTTCACTTAGTCGTCTTTTACGATATCCATGGAAAAAAGAAAGAATAATCCAATGTTTTTATTTTTTATTGGTGCCGGGAACCACGCGGCACAAAAAAAATAAAATACAGAATGATAATTAAACTCTACGAGTCTCGTAGCAAGGCGTAGCACCGTAGCGTCGTAGCAACTACGTCGTAGACCTTTGTGCAAAGAAAATTAACATTGCATTCACACGAAATAATCTAATTAATTTTCCTTATTATTATCTGCCGTGTGGTTCCCGTTATATTACAATCTCTACTCTAAGCCACTTTACATCTTTTCCAAGTATGTCGTAGAAAGCGACTAAGGAAAGTGCTAATAAACTTGGGATTCTTCTTGCAGGCAATGGATTAGCAACTATTTAAATGTCAACTCCGTCACTAAGCCATGCAGCTGAACGTGGCGTTTCAGACTTTTCAAGACTATTGCCTCTGTCTACCCCGCAAGGCATAAAGACGTGATTATGTTTGTAATTTTCCTTATGGTTACATGCACTATAGACACACCGTATATAGTACTATATATACATATACTATACCTATTAGCTGAGCCCGCGACTTCGTCCGCGTGGAATAGTTATTTTGGGCATCATTGAAGCCCTCAAGCATGAATAATTTTCCCCGTTTTCTTTTAATATTTACCATCATTTCTTCACTCGTTAAAAGTTGCAGCGTAATGTTATATAGCCTAAAGCCTTCCTCGATAAATGGTCTATTGATATTCAATGCAAAAATAATTTTTCAATTCAAACCAGTAGTTTCTGAGATTAGCGCTTCAAACAAACAAACTCTTCAGCTTTATAATATTAGTATAGATATACATACACTATACTCGTATATACTATAAACAGTAAACCGTATATTTCATGTGGATGTCGTAAAGACATACACTATACTCGTATATACTATAAACAGTAAACCGTATATTTCATGTGGATGTCGTAAAGTGCAACTAAAGGATACACATTCTCATCTAGTGTACAAGAGCCATGATCTGAGATAGGTTGGTTTTTTCCCAATTTTTAAGATACAGCGCTATGATTTATTATAGTAGTAGCACCTCGGTCTCTCATCTATTCAAGAAAATATTTCAAATGTATTATACATCGCATCGAAGTATTATTTTAGTTCAACCATTTAGACCTTGAAAATGTGAACCATTAGAAAAGTGACCTGACTTTTTGTGGTCAAGCTTGAAAACAAAGAAAGAGTATTTCCACGTAGTAACCAGACTTCATCAGACAATGGGTACCATATTATTCCAATAAGTCAGCAAATTACCCGGTAATCACTCGCAGACACGGTGTTACTATTGAAAAAAAACGAAATCGTGTATTATTCTTTCAAAATTGATCCGTGTGGTTCCAAATATACATAATTTTTCTAGTACATATCAAGATCAAGTAAAGTACATTATTTTTCTAGTATCAAGATCAAGTGAAGTACAGTTGTCGAGATCACTCAGCTGAATGAATTGTGCCGTTGACCTTTGAATCTTACGCGTCGCTTTTCCGGCACAGCCGGGGTGATATGACGTATTTAGGATCGTGGATTTTGATACTTTTATTTTCTTTTCGTACTTTCTGAAATATGAACCGATATTTTTCTTTTAACGTTTTTAAATATCCTTTAGATGAGTACACTTAACAGTAAAATTTATGCAGTTGAATTAAAAGTCACCCTGTATAGTAACGTCTATATCCCTTTGGGGGTAGACAGAGCCAATCGCCAAAAAATACTGATAGGCCACGATCAGCTGTTTGGCTTAATGATGGAATTGAGATTTTAATAGTGACAGGTTGCTAGCCCATCGCCTAAAAGGAGAATCTCTAGTTTGTAAGCCTATCCCTAAGTCGCCTTTTACGACATCCATAGGAACGAGATGGAGTGGTCCTATTCTTTTTTTTTATTGGTGCCATGAACCACACGGCACACTTAAGAATACCTACCATTAATTTTAGTAACCGAAAACCCTAAACTCTCTCTATCCCCACAGGGAAAAGGCATAATAATTACTTAAGTAAATACGTTTATGGTATAACTAGCTTCCTCCCGCGACTCCGTCCGCGCGGATGTTGGTCATCGCGTGGATGGTTTATTTCTCCATTTTGAGTAACTCTGACAATGACATGTTATAAATACCTATCTATTGGACCCAATTACGGCTAGGCCTATAATAATTAAGGAGATCCCTCTATTGAGCTACTGCTGTTGAGTTCGCGTTCTGTAGTAAGTAGTCCGGTCAATTTAGAGCAAAAAATAAGAATGAAGCTACATTAATTCCCATCAAGCTAAAAATGAGTATAATTGTTTAAAACACAATCAAAAGCATTATTTCAAAATTCCCGTTTACTGATTCCCGTGATTCCGGTTTAAGGAAAAAGAAAATATTTTTTACCTTTGACTATGGGTCAAAGGTAAAAAAAATGGTTTTTTCACGATTTTCTTCAAAACGGTAAGTTTTATCGGAAAATTACCTTAGACATAGATTGTAGATCATAAAGTTATCTATAAAAAGGAATCAATATTTTTTTTCAATAAAGCTACCGTTTCTGAGATATAACGATGCAAAAAGTTGCAAGCGTCATAATATGCATAAGCAAGCACGTCTCGTATATACTCTGTGTAGCAGTAATATAAGTAAAAATATTGCTCTGTCGGTAATTTTAACTTGAATTCAAAATATAAAATATACATAAGTATAATGAGACGCAGTCCCTTCATTTATACTGTAGTGAAACCTTGAGACAACATCTGTCTCTCTGTTTAATTGTGTACGTGGCTAGGGTCGTAAAGTTGCTTTATCTCAGAATACTCAACACATGAAATACCGTTAGTCTCTAATAATAGTAGTCCTTGCGGGGATACCGTTGTCGGCTATGGACACCACGGCCTCCCATGCCCTAGGAGTGCCGGCCGTTTAGGGCGCCAAACCGCCCTAAATAATATAATCCTCCGTGCTCTTGCCACCATCCATGTTCCAGCCATTCTAGAACCAAACGGTCTGGCTCGGGATGATGCCAAGAGACCGGATGGTATGACTTTGGTACCCTGGAGATTGGGGCGGCCTTTGGTGTGGGATGCTACTTGTGTCAACGCACTTTCACCGTCTCATCTTCAGGTTACTAAATCTAAGGCTGGTTCTGCTTCAAATGAGGCAAAAAACCTCAAAAGGCGCAAATATGTAGGTATCGGTAATACCTATACTTTTGAACCTTTTGGGGTAGAAACTCTGGGACCGTAGGCCTATCTGCCCATCAGCTTTTCTGGCAATTGTCGAAAAAGCTGATTGAGGTATCTCTTGACCGGAGGGCTGGAAATTATCTGGCTCAGAGAATCAGCATTGCCATTCAAATTGGCAATGCTGCCTGCCTTCTGGGCACACTCCCTCATGTTGATACTATGCAGGGACTGTACAATTTATAAATTTAATTTTAGTTTGTAGTCATCTTTTTTCTTTCTTTTTATAAGTAGTTTTAGTTTTAATTTGATTTAATTGTAATCTCTATTATTGTCCTAAGCTGATTTTCTTCACTTAGGGTTATTCTAATTTTTTTAAATAATAAATGCGAAAGTTTGTCTTGTTGGTTTTTCAAGTTTAATAATAAAAATGTTAAAAAAACGCGCTAATAGTACACTACCTCAGAGGTGGCGTGGAAACGTGTGCATATTATGACGCTTACAACTTTTTGCATCGCTATATCTCAGAAACGGTAGCTTTATTGAAAAAAAATATTTTTACCTTTTTTATAGATAACTTTATGATCTACAATTAATGTCTGAGGTAATTTTCCGATTTGAAAAACTTACCGTTTTGATGAAAATCGCGAAACACCCATTTTTTACCTTTGACCTTGGGTAATTTTTTTTCCTCAAACCTGAATCATGGGGAATTTTGAAATAATGCTTTTGATTGTGTTTTAAACAATTATACTCATTTTCAGCTTCGAATGTCTAGATTGACTGGACTAAAGTATTTTTTTCATAGTAATTAGTAGCGGCCCGCGTGTGCCGCAAACGGTTCAAGCTAAATCCGACTTTCGGCGCTATATGTTACGGCGCTGAATCCACTGCGGGTAACGTTGTGTTCGCGGTTCTACAGAACAACGTCTATGGATAAACTGAAAAATTAAGAAATTTTTTTTCTTCGTATTTTTCCAGGATAAAAAGTATCCTATTTTATGCCCAGGATAATAAGGTATAATTATACCAAGTTTCATCAAAATCGAACCGTTAGTTTTCACGTGATGCCTGAACATACAGACAGACAGACAAAATTTTTTTTAAATACATATTTGTGTTTGGTATCGATCCAGTAATACCCCCTGCTATTTATTTTTTCAATATTTTCAATGTACAGAATTGACCCTTCTACAGATTTATTATATGTATAGATAGATACATACGTGACGCGTGGCGTTATCGTAAACTTCCCGAAGTAGGGTCCACAGTAATGACTGCCCTTATTATGCATGGCTTTATAGGACCCCCCCCCCCTCCCCTCTAATGGGCACTTAGATGGACCGTACTTAAAATCGATTATATTCTGTAATTACTCATTAAAAAAAAGGTGTGAGCGTGAAATAATGGTCATAATTATGAAATTGTAGATTGAGATATAATATGGATGGATAATTACACATAACTAACTTGTGCCGTGTGGTTCTCGGCGCCATTAGAAAAAAATAATAGGACCACTCAATCTCTTTACCGTGTATGTCGTAAAAGGCGACTAAGGATAGGATTATCAACTTGGGATTCTTCTTTCGATTTATTGACTTTCCCACAAACGCTTATGAAAACACCACTCCTTCCCTTTCCCGTGGATGTCGTAAAAGGCGACTAAGGATAGGATTATAAACTTGGGATTTTTCTTCGTTTCATTGACTTTTCACAAACGCTTATAAAAACACCACTTAATCCCTTTTCCATAAATGTCATAAAAGGCGACTAAGGACAGGATTATAAACTTGGGATTCTTTCTTCGTTTCATTGACTTTCCCACAAACGCTTATAAACAAATAAATCTTCTCCTCTCATCATACAAACACCTAAGAGAACCGCATATAAAACATATAACACATATATAACATAGCGGTTACTTTGTTAAGCAGTGTATGACAAATTCGGTCATATATCAGACGCCGCAGTCACCTTATTACTGCACTGAAGTGTATAAACAAGATATAGTATATGTCGTTTTTAATCTAGTTTGCTGTAATGTTTTTATGATTTATTATATACTAGCTATTATCTAGTGCCTTGTGGATCCCGGGACCAATATAAAAAAAAGAAAAGGACAAATCCATCTCGTTCCCATGGATGTCGAAAAAGCGACTAAGGGATAGGCTTATAAACTTGGAATTCTTCTTTTAGGCGATGGGCTAGCAACCTGTCACTATTTGAATCTCAATCCTATCTTAAAGCCAAATAGCTGAACGTGGCCTATCAGTCTTAACAAGACTGTAGGGTCTGTCTACCCCGCAAGGGATATAGACGTGATTATAAGTATGTATGTATGTATATATATCGGACAGTACAAAGGCGGGCTTATCCCTAAGTGGGATCTCTTCCAGCCAACCTGACAATAAATAAGATGATCGCATAGAAAATTGAGACAAGGGTGAATAACACACACGGTGTGTTAATTATTGTTCTCATTTTTGCATTTTCTACCTAAATTCATATCGAAATGGATTACATAAATCGGGCATTTTAATTTCCGCTAGTAATAAAGTTCATAAAAGTTTTAATGTTGATTAAGTTCGGCGTTCGCTGCAATTCAGATTAAAAACCAAACATACTCCTATAAGGTAATTTAACAGTCTAATACGTAAACATACATACATATGGTCACGTCTATATCCCCTGCGGGGTAGGCAGAGCCAACAGTTTTGAAAAGACTGAAAGGCCACGTTCAGCTGTATGGCTTAATGATAGAATTGAGATTCAAATAGTGACAGGTTGCTAATCCATCACCAAAATCCCAAGTTTATAAGCCTATCCCTTAGTCGTCTTTTACGACATCCATGGGAAAGAGATGGAATGGTCCTATTCTTTTTTGTATTGGTGCCGGGAACCACACGGCACATACATAAACACTCGCCATTATTTTTTTTTTTTTTTTTTTATTGACAAATTACACTGATTGAATTAGCCTCGAAGTAAGTTCGAAACTTGTGTTACGAGTTACTAACTCAACGATACTATATTTTATAATAAATACTTATATAGATAAACATCCAAGACCCAGGCCAATCAGAAAAAGTTCTTTTCTCATCATGCCCTGACCGGGATTCGAACCCGGGACCTCCGGTGTCGCAGACAAGCGTACTACCGCTGAGCCACAGAGGCCGTCAACCATATATTTGACCAACAAATTATATATACAAGGATAATATGTTATAATTGATTACCTATTCACTATCGCATTATATTAAGTCTGTAATGGTAGATGTAAGAATGTAAATAAAAAATAAATAAATTATCAAATCGTGTGGTTCTCATGGGTATCGTAAAAGGCGAATAGTCGTATAGGATAATAAAGTTAGGATTCTCCTTCTGGGCGATGGGCTAACAACCTGTCACTATTTGAATCTCAACTCTATTATGAACCCATATACTGAACGTGGCCTTTCGGTCTTTTCAAGACTCTGGGATATAGACGTGATAATATAATATGTATGTATATATGTTGGAAATACATACATATAATCACGTCTATATCTCTTGCGGGGCAGACGGAGCCAACTGTTTTGAAGACTGATAGGCCACGCCTAGCTGTTTGGCTGAATGATAGAATTGAGATTATATGTTGTGTATACTCGTATGTATATTACTTCCTCTTATTTGTAGTGGTGCTATAAGACCCAGAATATCCAGTTTCAGACACACTTAAGCTGGGCTATTGATAGATTTCAGTAACAGTTGCTATTTGTATTTTGGTCGCTTTCAAAGGTTATTGACTCAGTCAGTCAGTCGTCACAGTCATGAGAAGGCAACTATGCAATTGAAAGGAGCTTGTGTCACAGAAGCAATATGATGAAAATTGAACTGTAGTTTCGGGTGTAAAGTCTTGTAGTGGACATATGTACGTACATACATGCAAATAGTCACGTCTATATCATGTTGTTTTCAAGGGACATCTTGTTTTGTTCCAAGGAATTTTCTTAACTTCTTTCTTTAACAGATTCCCACTTTAACTGTTCCCGTCTGATATTACATACATACATATAATCACGTCTATATTCCTTGCGGGGTAGACAGAGCCAACAGTCTTGAAAAGACTGATAGGCCACGTTCAGCTTTTTGGCTTGATGATAGAATTGAGACCCAAAAAGTGACAGGTTGCTAGCCCATCGCCTACAAGAAGAATCCCAAGTTTAAAAGCTTATCTCCTAGTCGCCTTTTACGAAATCCATGGGAACGAGATGGAGTGGTCCTATTCTTTTTTTTTATTGGTGCCGGGAACCACACGGCGCTCCTCGGGTTCCTTTCAAAGAAATGAGAGGTAACGTTAAAAAGAAAACAGACTCATATCTCTTCTTATCATAACCCAACGTAGCTTTCATGGTTCAACCAAACAATTAGATTAAATTGTCATTCGGTCAAGAATACCCGAAACCGCCGAGCTTGCATGAAGAGAGTTATGAATGTGGATGAAGCCAAGGGAGTATGCAGAGATCATGGCAAGTGGAAAAAGGTAGTATCCGGGAAAGAGGCGTGATTTTATGTATGTACGTATGTCATTCGTTCGTTGTAAGTCGTGATAGAAATGAATTAGCTCTAAAATGCCTTGTACGACACCACATAAAATACTCAATAAAAAAAGGTAAGAATGATTCAGATTAAATGATAAAAAAGGCACTAGAGCCCGTAATAACCCCGTGACAGGCCGCAAGCTACCTCCGACGCGTCACGTCCGTTCACACCCGATCTCCCGAGAGCTCGAGTCGTGACTCCATTTTGTTACCTTACCATTGGTTAATCCCTTTTTTGTTTGTTTGTTTATACATACATATGGTCACGTCTATATCCCTTGCGGGGTAGACAGAGCCAACAGTCTTGATAGACCGAATGGCCACGTTCTCAGCTATTTGGCTGAATGATAGAATTGAGATTCAAATAGTGACAGGTTGCTGGCCCATCCCCTAAAATGAATCCCAAGTTTGTAAGCCTATCCCTTAGTCGCCTTTTACGACATCCATGGGGAAGAGAAGGAGTGGTCCTATCAATAAAAAGGTAAGAATGATTCAGATTAAATGATAAAAAAGGCACTAGAGCCCGTAATAACCCCGTGACAGGCCGCAAGCTACCTCCGACGCGTCACGTCCGTTCACACCCGATCTCCCGAGAGCTCGAGTCGTGACTCCATTTTGTTACCTTACCATTGGTTTTCTATTTTGTTTGTTTGTTTGTGATGTACATACATACATACCATCACAAACAGCCCCTCCGGGAAAGAGGTGTGATTTTATGTGATGTGACGTGTGATTTCCAATGGAAAACAGGCGTGATGGTATGTATGTATGTATGTATGTATGTATGTATGATTCTCTCCCCGCCATTTCAAAGCCAATTTAGATAAGGCTTTTAAACTAAGGGTTCGTCTTAAGCGATTGGCAAGTTACCTCTGTCTAATTAATTGATACTATGCAGACACTATCTGATTACAAACATACATACATATGGTCACGTCTATATCCCTTGTGGGGTAGATAGAGCCAACAGGCATGATAAGACTGAATGGCCACGTTCAGCTATTTGGCTGAATGATAGAATTGAGATTCAAATAGTGACAGGTTGCTGGCCCATCGCCTAAGAAATAATCCCAAGTTTGTAAGCCTATCCCCTAGTCGCCTTTTACGACATCCATGGGAAAGAGATGGAGTGGTCCTATTCTTTTTTGTATTGGTGCCGGGAACCACACGGCACCGTTGTTTGTTTGTTTGTAAATACTTTATTTTAGTACTTTATTGTACATAACAAATTTTTTGTAGTACCTACATAAAAATACATTAAAAAAAACAATGCACAAGGGCGGACTTATCACTGCGAGGGATTTATTCTAGTCCACCAGGTAATTCAAAGAAACATATTAAGGGATAGTAGCACCAGCTAGGTACAACGGCAAAAACACTATAAAAAAAAAACACACACACACACACAAAGTTTCTTTCGTTTCTTTGTTAATTATGATTGTGTATAACATACCGTACAAGTGTTTATCTTAATTTATGACTAGGTAGACAGAGCTAATTGTCGCTAAACTCGAATTAGTTGAATGGCTAAATGGAATGGCTAAAAATAATTAAAAAATTGGCTAAGGACCAACGTGTCACTATTTGAATCTTAATTCCATTAAGATACGTGAAAGGTTCGCTTTAAGGAAGAGCCACACTTTTATAACAATATCCCTTGATTGACTTTTACAATTTCGCGGGAAGAGAGCTGGCGCCCTGCTAATAAATGCTTAGATGCGGCATTGAGACGACAGTCATCTATCTAGTTACATAGATTTGTAAATAAAAGGAGTTTTTCCATGTATTCAAACATAGTTATAAAATCTGCAAGTCTAATTGTGACATGTTGCTAACCCATCGCCTAAAAGAAGAATCTCAAGTTTATAAGCCTTTCCCTTAGTCGCTTTTTACGACATCCATGGGAAATGAGATGGAATGGTCCTATTCATTTTTATATCGGTGCCGGGAACCACACGGCACTTTTTTATACTAACTTGCACCGAAAACATATTTCGAAGTAAAAAAAAAAATAAAACGTAGACCAAGAGTAAGGGCTTCAGTCTCAGGACGCGTTACTCATCGAAAAAAATACAAGCGCGTCACGCGCGTATCGTAAATAGAGTATGGATGCGGTACAGTACTACGTTGTTGGAAAATACGGGCGGAAACTCTGTATAAAACACTTTTTTCTCTAAGATATGGTGTTACACTTTTTTCTCTAAGATATGGTGTTCGCGCTCGTCTCAGGCGCTCCAGCCGCAGCGCGTTGATTGGTCGGTTATAATTTTTTCACATTCTCCATTATTTCTTCGCTCTTAATAGTTGCAGCGTGATGTTATACAGCCTTAAGTCTTGCTCGATAAATGTTCTATTCAACGCAAAAATATTTTTACAATTCGAACCAGAAGTTCCTGAGATTAGCGCGTTCAAACAAATAAACAAACTCTTCAGCTTTATAATATTAGTATAGATATTAAGCATGGCTACAAAATTCTTTTCCGTATTTTTCATCGCAGTACAGAGTGAAGAAAAAACGGCGACACGCAAGCGTGGCGAAGCTCAGGGCTTTACGTAAAAGACATACACAAAACATATATGTACTGGATAATTACTAGTTACGTTTTTATAGTTCTACATTCATTCATGTTTTTTAATGTGGACAATGTGCATTCGTCCACGATGAAGTGATCTATATTTGTAAATTGTTGCAGTGTAGTTGTTCCGCCGCTTCTTTTACACATGCGGTTTCGAAGCGGTAGTTGTTATAATTAGATTTAAGTGATGTGATGTAAATAAGTGAAACCTTGTATCCAATTTTGAAAATAAATCTGTTCTAAACTATTCTAGTTGTTACTTCCATACTAATCTACATACAGTCTCGTCTATATCCCTCGTGGTGTAGACAGAGCCAACAGTCTTGAAAAGACTGATAGGCCACGTTAAAATGTTTGGCTTACTGATAGAATTGAGATTCAAATAGTGACAGGTTGCTAGCCCATTGCCTGAAAGTTTATAAGACTATCCTTTAGTCGGTTTTAACGACATACATTGGTAAGAGATAAAGTGGTAATTCTCTTTTCTATATATATATACCCTTAGAATATCGTTTCACAAAAGAAATATTTTATTTAATTAATGGATTTATATTAAGAGCGTAAATTCGATATCCGAAACATGTTACACTAACTCTATTCAGTATCATTTATCATGGCGATCAATCTCATACAATGACACCTCGTTATGTTATGATATTATCGTGATAATTCGCTACATTGTTGAACCGTTGAAATATATAGCTTTTAGCTTTGATTCATGAATATTGAGACTACAGCTCAATATGCTCGAGTGCCGTGTGGTTTAAGGCACTTTAGAATAGAGCCACTCAATATCTTTCCCATGGATTTCCAATGGGCGAACGTATCTTGATCAAATTAAGGACGTCCTGGCAAAGGGTCAAGTCAAGAGTACCCGAAACCGCCGAGCTTGCATGAAGTGAGTTATGAATGTGGATGAAGCAAAGGAAGTATGCAGGGATGGTGGCAAGTGGAAAGAGGTAGTCTATGCCTACCCCTCCGGGAAAGAGGCGTGATTTTATGTATTTATGTATTTTTTTTTATACATGTTTATTTTAAAAAGTGATTCAGATGATTTTGATCTTCTTTGATCGTGACAATGGCTTCTCTCGGTGGTAGAAGTAACATCGTTCAGGTCCAAATATACTTGTGTTTTTAAGCAGTTACACGATTGTAATAGATAAAAATCACCCAAAGATACGGTGGAACCGTGTGGTTCCCGGCACCAATACAAAAAAGAATAGGACCACTCCATCTCTTTCCCATGGATGTCGTAAAAGGCGACTAAGGGATAGGCTTATAAAATTGCGATCCTTTATTTAGGCGATGGGCTAGCAACCTGTCACTATTTGGATCTCAATTCCATCATTAAGCCGAGCAGCTGAACGTGGCCATTCAGTCTTTTCGGGACTATTGGCTCTGTCTACCCCGTAAGGGATATAGACGTGACTATGTACGGTATGTATGTAAGATACGGTGGTCATATGAAATTTCTACGCTAAGAGAGCTTTCTACTTAGCTTTCAAAGTTAAGGCAGCGATACAAGTGATCCTTAACAGAATTCACTATTAAACCTTGTTTGTGTAAACAACGTTACACACTATCTAAACTCGAGTAAGGCGATGTTGCTATTAATTCCCTAATATTTAATAATGAAACTTTCCTCGTTGGACAAGATTGTCTTCTGGCGTACGCTATGGTGAATTCCATTGACTTACTAATAAATAGATAACTTGAAAGAGTGACTGGTTTCTAAATCCCAGCCAGGGTCATGAGAAACGATCTACTTCACTTCACTGGTGTTTATGTTGTTGGGGGGGTTAGGTACGCATGCTTCGATCGGTCGCGCTCACACTGTTTCACATTGCATAAAATTTTTGTTTGTTGTACTTTCTTTCTTTAAATTTTTGTTACTAAACTTACATTTACTTAGAGAAATTTATGTCTATAATTATTGTTTTCCCATGAATGGACAACGGATACCTGCGTGTTTGTTTGCAAGGAAAGTGTCATTTGCTCACAGATAATAGATTGGTGATGCGTACGAGTGAGTGATGCAGGATCGAGTTGACAGTGACATTGATTTGTATTGACAGTTGTGTTATTGTTTTAATTTTATTTTTATTTGTTATTTTTTTTCTTCCTTTTTATTTAGTTATTAATTAATGTTAATTGTGTATTTATGTACAGGAAAAATATATATGTATATGAATAAATGTGGGTGCAGTGATGCAGGAGCAATATATAAATATATATTGTTCTTGTATTATTTGTATGTTGAACATATATATGTCAATACAAATCAATGTCACTGTCAACTCGATCCTGCATCACTCACTCGTACGCATCACCAATCTATTATCTGTGAGCAAATGACACTTTCCTTGCAAACAAACACGCAGGTATCCGTTGTCCATTCATGGGAAAACAATAATTATAGACATAAATTTCTCTAAGTAAATGTAAGTTTAGTAACAAAAATTTAAAGAAAGAAAGTACAACAAACAAAAATTTTATGCAATGTGAAACAGTGTGAGCTCGACCGATCGAAGCATGCGTACCTAACCCCCCCAACAACATAAACACCAGTGAAGTGAAGTAGATCGTTTCTCATGACCCTGGCTGGGATTTAGAAACCAGTCACTCTTTCAAGTTATCTATTTATTAGTAAGTCAATGGAATTCACCATAGCGTACGCCAGAAGACAATCTTGTCCAACGAGGAAAGTTTCATTATTAAATATTAGGGAATTAATAGCAACATCGCCTTACTCGAGTTTAGATAGTGTGTAACGTTGTTTACACAAACAAGGTTTAATAGTGAATTCTGTTAAGGATCACTTGTATCGCTGCCTTAACTTTGAAAGCTAAGTAGAAAGCTCTCTTAGCGTAGAAATTTCATATGACCACCGTATCTTACATACATACCGTACATAGTCACGTCTATATCCCTTACGGGGTAGACAGAGCCAATAGTCCCGAAAAGACTGAATGGCCACGTTCAGCTGCTCGGCTTAATGATGGAATTGAGATCCAAATAGTGACAGGTTGCTAGCCCATCGCCTAAATAAAGGATCGCAATTTTATAAGCCTATCCCTTAGTCGCCTTTTACGACATCCATGGGAAAGAGATGGAGTGGTCCTATTCTTTTTTGTATTGGTGCCGGGAACCACACGGTTCCACCGTATCTTTGGGTGATTTTTATCTATTACAATCGTGTAACTGCTTAAAAACACAAGTATATTTGGACCTGAACGATGTTACTTCTACCACCGAGAGAAGCCATTGTCACGATCAAAGAAGATCAAAATCATCTGAATCACTTTTTAAAATAAACATGTATAAAAAAAAATACATAAATACATAAAATCACGCCTCTTTCCCGGAGGGGTAGGCATAGACTACCTCTTTCCACTTGCCACCATCCCTGCATACTTCCTTTGCTTCATCCACATTCATAACTCACTTCATGCAAGCTCGGCGGTTTCGGGTACTCTTGACTTGACCCTTTGCCAGGACGTCCTTAATTTGATCAAGATACGTTCGCCCATTGGAAATCCATGGGAAAGATATTGAGTGGCTCTATTCTAAAGTGCCTTAAACCACACGGCACTCGAGCATATTGAGCTGTAGTCTCAATATTCATGAATCAAAGCTAAAAGCTATATATTTCAACGGTTCAACAATGTAGCGAATTATCACGATAATATCATAACATAACGAGGTGTCATTGTATGAGATTGATCGCAATGATAAATGATACTGAATAGAGTTAGTGTAACATGTTTCGGATATCGAATTTACGCTCTTAATATAAATCCATTAATTAAATAAAATATTTCTTTTGTGAAACGATATTCTAAGGGTATATATATATAGAAAAGAGAATTACCACTTTATCTCTTACCAATGTATGTCGTTAAAACCGACTAAAGGATAGTCTTATAAACTTTCAGGCAATGGGCTAGCAACCTGTCACTATTTGAATCTCAATTCTATCAGTAAGCCAAACATTTTAACGTGGCCTATCAGTCTTTTCAAGACTGTTGGCTCTGTCTACACCACGAGGGATATAGACGAGACTGTATGTAGATTAGTATGGAAGTAACAACTAGAATAGTTTAGAACAGATTTATTTTCAAAATTGGATACAAGGTTTCACTTATTTACATCACATCACTTAAATCTAATTATAACAACTACCGCTTCGAAACCGCATGTGTAAAAGAAGCGGCGGAACAACTACACTGCAACAATTTACAAATATAGATCACTTCATCGTGGACGAATGCACATTGTCCACATTAAAAAACATGAATGAATGTAGAACTATAAAAACGTAACTAGTAATTATCCAGTACATATATGTTTTGTGTATGTCTTTTACGTAAAGCCCTGAGCTTCGCCACGCTTGCGTGTCGCCGTTTTTTCTTCACTCTGTACTGCGATGAAAAATACGGAAAAGAATTTTGTAGCCATGCTTAATATCTATACTAATATTATAAAGCTGAAGAGTTTGTTTATTTGTTTGAACGCGCTAATCTCAGGAACTTCTGGTTCGAATTGTAAAAATATTTTTGCGTTGAATAGAACATTTATCGAGCAAGACTTAAGGCTGTATAACATCACGCTGCAACTATTAAGAGCGAAGAAATAATGGAGAATGTGAAAAAATTATAACCGACCAATCAACGCGCTGCGGCTGGAGCGCCTGAGACGAGCGCGAACACCATATCTTAGAGAAAAAAGTGTAACACCATATCTTAGAGAAAAAAGTGTTTTATACAGAGTTTCCGCCCGTATTTTCCAACAACGTAGTACTGTACCGCATCCATACTCTATTTACGATACGCGCGTGACGCGCTTGTATTTTTTTCGATGAGTAACGCGTCCTGAGACTGAAGCCCTTACTCTTGGTCTACGTTTTATTTTTTTTTTTACTTCGAAATATGTTTTCGGTGCAAGTTAGTATAAAAAAGTGCCGTGTGGTTCCCGGCACCGATATAAAAATGAATAGGACCATTCCATCTCATTTCCCATGGATGTCGTAAAAAGCGACTAAGGGAAAGGCTTATAAACTTGAGATTCTTCTTTTAGGCGATGGGTTAGCAACATGTCACAATTAGACTTGCAGATTTTATAACTATGTTTGAATACATGGAAAAACTCCTTTTATTTACAAATCTATGTAACTAGATAGATGACTGTCGTCTCAATGCCGCATCTAAGCATTTATTAGCAGGGCGCCAGCTCTCTTCCCGCGAAATTGTAAAAGTCAATCAAGGGATATTGTTATAAAAGTGTGGCTCTTCCTTAAAGCGAACCTTTCACGTATCTTAATGGAATTAAGATTCAAATAGTGACACGTTGGTCCTTAGCCAATTTTTTAATTATTTTTAGCCATTCCATTTAGCCATTCAACTAATTCGAGTTTAGCGACAATTAGCTCTGTCTACCTAGTCATAAATTAAGATAAACACTTGTACGGTATGTTATACACAATCATAATTAACAAAGAAACGAAAGAAACTTTGTGTGTGTGTGTGTGTGTTTTTTTTTTATAGTGTTTTTGCCGTTGTACCTAGCTGGTGCTACTATCCCTTAATATGTTTCTTTGAATTACCTGGTGGACTAGAATAAATCCCTCGCAGTGATAAGTCCGCCCTTGTGCATTGTTTTTTTTAATGTATTTTTATGTAGGTACTACAAAAAATTTGTTATGTACAATAAAGTACTAAAATAAAGTATTTACAAACAAACAAACAACGGTGCCGTGTGGTTCCCGGCACCAATACAAAAAAGAATAGGACCACTCCATCTCTTTCCCATGGATGTCGTAAAAGGCGACTAGGGGATAGGCTTACAAACTTGGGATTATTTCTTAGGCGATGGGCCAGCAACCTGTCACTATTTGAATCTCAATTCTATCATTCAGCCAAATAGCTGAACGTGGCCATTCAGTCTTATCATGCCTGTTGGCTCTATCTACCCCACAAGGGATATAGACGTGACCATATGTATGTATGTTTGTAATCAGATAGTGTCTGCATAGTATCAATTAATTAGACAGAGGTAACTTGCCAATCGCTTAAGACGAACCCTTAGTTTAAAAGCCTTATCTAAATTGGCTTTGAAATGGCGGGGAGAGAATCATACATACATACATACATACATACATACATACCATCACGCCTGTTTTCCATTGGAAATCACACGTCACATCACATAAAATCACACCTCTTTCCCGGAGGGGCTGTTTGTGATGGTATGTATGTATGTACATCACAAACAAACAAACAAAATAGAAAACCAATGGTAAGGTAACAAAATGGAGTCACGACTCGAGCTCTCGGGAGATCGGGTGTGAACGGACGTGACGCGTCGGAGGTAGCTTGCGGCCTGTCACGGGGTTATTACGGGCTCTAGTGCCTTTTTTATCATTTAATCTGAATCATTCTTACCTTTTTATTGATAGGACCACTCCTTCTCTTCCCCATGGATGTCGTAAAAGGCGACTAAGGGATAGGCTTACAAACTTGGGATTCATTTTAGGGGATGGGCCAGCAACCTGTCACTATTTGAATCTCAATTCTATCATTCAGCCAAATAGCTGAGAACGTGGCCATTCGGTCTATCAAGACTGTTGGCTCTGTCTACCCCGCAAGGGATATAGACGTGACCATATGTATGTATAAACAAACAAACAAAAAAGGGATTAACCAATGGTAAGGTAACAAAATGGAGTCACGACTCGAGCTCTCGGGAGATCGGGTGTGAACGGACGTGACGCGTCGGAGGTAGCTTGCGGCCTGTCACGGGGTTATTACGGGCTCTAGTGCCTTTTTTATCATTTAATCTGAATCATTCTTACCTTTTTTTATTGAGTATTTTATGTGGTGTCGTACAAGGCATTTTAGAGCTAATTCATTTCTATCACGACTTACAACGAACGAATGACATACGTACATACATAAAATCACGCCTCTTTCCCGGATACTACCTTTTTCCACTTGCCATGATCTCTGCATACTCCCTTGGCTTCATCCACATTCATAACTCTCTTCATGCAAGCTCGGCGGTTTCGGGTATTCTTGACCGAATGACAATTTAATCTAATTGCTTGGTTGAACCATGAAAGCTGCGTTGGGTTATGATAAGAAGAGATATGAGTCTATTTTCTTTTTAACGTTACTTCTCATTTCTTTGGAAGGAAACCAGGGAGCGCCGTGTGGTTCCCGGCACCAATAAAAAAAAAAGAATAGGACCACTCCATCTCGTTCCCATGGACGTCGTAAAAGGCGACTAAGGGATAAGCTTTTAAACTTGGGATTCTTCTTTTAGGCGATGGGCTAGCAACCTGTCACTATTTGGGTCTCAATTCTAAGGACCACTCCATCTCTTTCTCTCTTGGCGATGGGCCAGCAATCTGTCACTATTTGAGTCTCAATTCTATCATTCAGCCAAATAGCTGAACGTGGCCTATCAGTCTTTTCAAGACTGTTGGCTCTGTCTACCCCACAAGGAATATAGACGTGATTATATGTATGTATGTAATATCAGACGGGAACAGTTAAAGTGGGAATCTGTTAAAGAAAGAAGTTAAGAAAATTCCTTGGAACAAAACAAGATGTCCCTTGAAAACAACATGATATAGACGTGACTATTTGCATGTATGTACGTACATATGTATGTCCACTACAAGACTTTACACCCGAAACTACAGTTCAATTTTCATCATATTGCTTCTGTGACACAAGCTCCTTGCAATTGCATAGTTGCCTTCTCATGACTGTGACGACTGACTGACTGAGTCAATAACCTTTGAAAGCGACCAAAACACAAATAGCAACTGAAATCTATCAATAGCCTAGCTTGAATGCATGCTAGCATGAATTAAAAACGAAACGTATAAGGTAATTAAACAGTTTTAAACATACATATGGTCACGTCTGTATCCCTCGCGGGGTAGACCGAGCCAACAGTCTCTTTTTGGCTCGATGATAGAATTGAGATTTAAATAGTGACAGGTTGCTAGCTCATCGCCTAAAAGAAGAATCCCAAGTTTATAAGCCTATCCCTTAGTCGCTTTTTCGACATCCATGGGAACGAGATGGATTTGTCCTTTTCTTTTTTTTTATATTGGTCCCGGGATCCACAAGGCACTAGACAATAGCTAGTATATGATAAATCATAAAAACATTACAGCAAACTAGATTAAAAACGACATATACTATATCTTGTTTATACACTCCAGTGCAGTAATAAGGTGACTGCGGCGTCTGATATATGACCGAATTTGTCATACACTGCTTAACAAAGTAACCGCTATGTTATATATGTGTTATATGTTTTATATGCGGTTCTCTTTGGTGTTTGTATGATGAGAGGAGAAGATTTATTTGTTTTTATAAGCGTTTGTGGGAAAGTCAAAGAAACGAAAGAAAGAATCCCAAGTTTATAATTCTATCCTTAGTCGCCTTTTACAACAGTCACGGGTAAGAGATGGAGTGGTGTTTTTATAAGTGTTGTGGGAAAGTCAATGAAACGAAGAAAAAATCCCAAGTTTATAATCCTATCCTTAGTCGCCTTTTACGATATCCACGGGAAAGGGACGGAGTGGTGATTTTATAAGCGTGTGTGTGAAAGTCAATGAATCGAAGAAAGAATCACAATTTTATTATCCAATCCTTAGTCGCCTTTTACGACATACACGGTAAAGAGATTGAGTGGTCCTATTATTTTTTTCTAATGGCGCCGAGATTCACACGGTACAAGTTAGTAATATGTAATTATCCATCCATATTATATCTCAATTTACAATATCATAATTATAACCATTATTTCACGCTCACACCTTTTTTTAATGAGTAATTACAGAATATAATCGATTTTAAGTACGGTCCATCTAAGTGCCCATTAGGGGGGAGGGGGGGGGGGGTTCTATAAAGCCATGCATAATAAGGGCAGTCATTACTGTGGACCCTACTTCGGGAAGTTTACGATAACGTCACGCGTCACGTATGTATTATACCATAAACGTATTTACTTAAGTAATTATTATGCCTTTTCCCTGTGGTGATAGAGAGAGTTTCAGGGTTTTCGGTTACTAAAGTTGATGGTATTCTTAAGTGTGGTTCCCGGCACTAATAAAAAAAAAACTAAGGGATATGCTTTACAATTTAGATTCCTTTTTTAGGCGATGGGCTAGCAACCTGTCACTATTTAAATCTCAATTCCATCATTAAGCCAAACAGCTGATCAGTATTTTTTGGCGATTGGCTCTGTCTACCCCCAAAGGGATATAGACGTTACTATACAGGTGACTTTAATTCAACTGCATAAATTTTACTGTTAAGTGTTCTCATCTAAAGGATATTTAAAAACGTTAAAAGAAAAATATCGGTTCATATTTCAGAAAGTACGAAAAAAAATAAAAGTATCAAAATCCACGATCCTAAATACGTCATATCACCCCGGCTGTGCCGGAAAAGCGACGCGTAAGATTCAGAGGTCAACGGCACAATTCATTCAGCTGAGTGATCTCGACAACTGTACTTCACTTGATCTTGATACTAGAAAAATAATGTACTTTACTTGATCTTGATATGAGAAAAATTATGTATATTTGGAACCACACGGATCAATTTTGAAAGAAAAATACACGATATCGTTTTTTTTTTCAATAGTAAGATCCGTGTCTGCGAGTGATTACCGGGTAATTTGCTGACTTATTGGAATAATATGGTACCCATTGTCTGATGAAGTCTGGTTACTACGTGGAAATACTCTTTCTTTGTTTTAAAGCTTGACCACAAAAAGTCAGGTCACTTTTCTGATGGTTCACATTTTCAAGGTCTAAATGGTTGAACTAAAATAATACTTCGATGCGATGTAGATTACATTTGAAATATTTTCTTGAATAGATGAGAGCCCGAGGTGCTACTACTATAATAAATCATAGCGCTGTATCTTAAAAATTGGGAAAAAACCAACCTATCTCAGATCATGGCTCTTGTACACTAGATGAGAATGTGTATCCTTTAGTTGCACTTTACGACATCCACATGAAATATACGGTTTACTGTTTATAGTATATACGAGTATAGTGTATGTCTTTACGACATCCACATGAAATATACGGTTTACTGTTTATAGTATATACGAGTATAGTGTATGTATATCTATACTAATATTATAAAGCTGAAGAGTTTGTTTGTTTGAAGCGCTAATCTCAGAAACTACTGGTTTGAATTGAAAAATTATTTTTGCATTGAATATCAATAGACCATTTATCGAGGAAGGCTTTAGGCTATATAACATTACGCTGCAACTTTTAACGAGTGAAGAAATGATGGTAAATATTAAAAGAAAACGGGGAAAATTATTCATGCTTGAGGGCTTCAATGATGCCCAAAATAACTATTCCACGCGGACGAAGTCGCGGGCTCAGCTAATAGGTATAGTATATGTATATATAGTACTATATACGGTGTGTCTATAGTGCATGTAACCATAAGGAAAATTACAAACATAATCACGTCTTTATGCCTTGCGGGGTAGACAGAGCTAATAGTCTTGAAAAGTCTGAGACGCCACGTTCAGCTGCATGGCTTAGTGACGGAGTGGAGATTAAAATAGTTGCTAACCCATCGCCTGCAAGAAGAATCTCAAGTTTATTAGCCTTTTCTTTAGCCGCTTTCTACGACATACTTGGAAAAGATGTAAAGTGGCCTAGAGTAGAGATTGTAAAATAACGGGAACCACACGGCAGATAATAATAAGGAGAATTAATTAGATTATTTCGTGTGAATGCAATGTTAATTTTCTTTGCACAAAGGTCTACGACGTAGTTGCTACGACGCTACGGTGCTACGCCTTGCTACGAGACTCGTAGAGTTTAATTATCATTCTGTATTATATTATTTTGTGCCGCGTGGTTCCCGGCACCAATAAAAAATAAAAAAATTGGATTATTCTTTCTCTTTTCCATGGATATCGTAAAAGAAGACTAAGTGAAAGGCACCGGCACCAATGTAAAAAAAGAATAGGACCACTCCATCTCGTTCCCATGGATGTCATAAAAGGCGACTAAGGGATAGGCTTATAAACTTGGGTTTCTTCTTTTAGGCGATGGGCTAGCAACCTGTCACTATTTGAATCTCAATTCTATCATAGAGCCAAAAAGCTGAACGTAGCCTGTCAGTCTTTTCAAGACTGTTGGCTCTGTCTACCCCGCAAGGGATATAGACGTGACTATATGTATGTATGTATGTGTATCTATCCCTTTAATGGATAAAGACGTGACTATACGTATTACTTACAAAAAATTCCTAAAACTAAGTCGTAGACAAACTGATTACATCTCAAGAATAATTCAAACAAGTGAACTTATAAAATGACATTCAACAATTAACTTTAATGTCATTGCCGAAAAACCAATTTGGAATACAGCTATTACAAAACAAAGGACTATAATAAGCACTCGGGTTTGGGTATAAAGTTGCCTAGTTTACGTTTTTATACTCGATAAAAGAATCCGCCATTTTAACACGCTGTTTAAATTCGGGAGAGCACGTTGTAGGGTTTGGTCCAAGTTATGAAATGAGGAACCTATTATTTAAATAAATGCTATTTTTACGAATAATTTTATATACACACATATAATTACGTTTATATATCTTGCTGGTTCGACGGGCATATAGACTTGAAAAGACTGATAAGTCACGTTCAGCTGTTTGACTTAATAATTATAATATGTCTTACGTCATATAATTTTTAAGTCATGTAATAAGCCTGACATTATAAGCTATATATAGCTAAAAAGTTTCATAATTATGATGCCTATGTATAATGTATTAAATACAAAGCATAGATGTGCAAAATTCAAATCGTTACGAAGAAGGAAAAGACAGGGAATTACATAAAAAAAGAGTAAAAAAATATATTATATCGTTTTGTATGTGTGTAATTGTTTTATTATTTTTCTAAAATTTTATCTTCCGCAGTTATTTTTTATTAGTTTATTCAATAAAGTCCGTTTAAGGGTAACATTCAAATATACATTCCCTTTAGACCTTATAGTTAATTATACTTTATTTCGTTTAAAATAACATCAAAATATATAATATATACTTTATATTTTTTATTATATATATTTTTTACTACAAAGTTAATTATAATTTGTGTATTATTTTTAATAAGTAGATAAGCAATATAAATTAATAATGCATTCATTTATATGAAATACGGCACAGCTGAAATTAATTCCTTTTTTTTCATATTAAATCGCTTCATCTTATAATTTACAGCCACTCCATTTAAGAAAACGAAAAACATCATTATTGCTGTATTAGTGCTAGTGATCTTGAATTTCCCTTTAATGAATATAAACCTTCTTCTTAAAAGAAAATTGCAAATAATATTTTTTCTTTTACAAAATTTGTTTCGTTTTTTTGTTTTAAGGCTACGGACTAGCAACCTGTCACTATATGAATCTCAATACTATCATGAAGCTAAGCTAAGCTGAACATAACCTATCAGTCTTTTTAATACTATTAGCTCTGTCTATGTAGACGTGATTATATGTATATATGTATTACAACATTCAATTTTTTTTTAATCCTTGACAGAGACATAATAATATTGACGATGCTTCCCTTCCTTAGCAGATTGTTAAAGTATACCAAGGGAAAAGCTCATAAACTTGTTATTCTTCCTTTAAGCGATCACTTTTTTATACCAATGCCATCATTATTAATATTTTTGGCGTAAATAAATAAATAAAATAAATCATTCGGCCATATAGCTGAACGTGGCCCCTCAGACTTTTCGAGATTGTGACTCTGTCTATCCTGTTAGACACAAAGACGTGATTATGTAATAAATATAATTATATATGCTTGCGATGGGCATGTACTTACTCATTTAAACAAATTATGAGCATTAAAAGTTTAATTTGAATGAAGCAATAAAACCATAAGGATCGTGGCAAATGGAAAGATGTAGTTCCTGCCTACCCCTCCAGATGATGAGAATGATGTCAAGATATACAATAATTTCAAAACAGGTACCTCTCCTTGGTGCTCGAGGGTTAAAAAGTTAACACTAGCACTGTATCGGAAACAGTATATTTGTATGCAAATGACTACGGGACGATGTTATTAAATTCTCGTTCAGCTAATACACGCCAAGATTAAGATGTGTCGACGCGATACCATAGAGTTTTATAGCTTGCGATATCTCGTGAACCTAATTTAAGTTATAAATAGTTGAATCATCGGAATTTGTTTGCGTGAAACGGCAATTATTTTACATACATACAATACATATGGTCACGTCTATATCCCTTGCGGGGTAGACAGAGCCATCAGTCTTGAAAAGACTGAATGGCCACGCTCAGCTATTTGGCTTAATGATAGAATTGAGATTCAAATAGTGACAGGTTGCTAGCCCATCGCCTGAAAGAATAATCCCAAGTTCATAAGCCTATCCTTTAGTCGCCTTTTACGACATCCATGGGAATGAGACGTAGTGGTCCTATTAGTTTTCTTTTTTTGGTACGGAGAACCACAGCAACAGCACAGAATCTCTGAAATCAGTAAAAAAAATCAACGACAGACGTTTCTCTTGAAAATCTAAAACGTAGGCGAACTAAATAAACATAATAGGAAGTCTAGATTACGTATCTAGTTCCCGGCTACAGATTTTCACGATGCAATCGCGGGCTGCACTCGGCCGATTTAAAAATGCACACTTTATTTTCAACGGGAGACGGAGATGACAGTATGCATGGATTTTCTTGGTGAAAAAATGGGATGAGATTGCTTTTTGTGTGTTATAAATACAGCCATTTGAAGTAAATGCTTGACTATTTGATAATTCGCGAATTAGTTGAGCCGCGAAGTATTGCTTTTTGCTTTGATTTATAAATATTGAGGCTACAGCTCAATAATCTCAAGTGTCGTGTGGTTTACGGCACTTTAGGATAGAAACACTACATAACTCTTCCATGGATGTCGTAAAACGCGACTAAGGGATAAGCTTACAAACTTAGGATTCCTCTTGTAGGCGATGTGAGCTGGCAAGCTGTCATGAGTCCCAATTCCAACTTAAAGCCATACCACTGAACGTGGCTGAATTTGGCTTTAATTAAGAATTGAGATTCAATTTGTGACAGGTTGCTAGCCCATCGCCTAAAAGAAGAATCCTAAGTTTATAAGCCTATCCCTTAGTTGCCTTTTACGACATCCATGAGAAAGAGATGGAGTAGCACTATTCTTTTTTCTATTGATGCCGGGAACCACACGGCACCCCATATAAAGAGCAAAATTCATTTAAATTATTTTATAGAAAGCAATTTTCAATTTAAAACCACCCATTAAATTATTTCTCCCATTCTAAACAGCAACAGCTCGGAAGTGTGGATAAGTAGACATGTTTGTTAGCAAATCGAAAAACTTTAAATGGAACCAATCCTACTCTCGCGAGACGTGGGCCAATTAAAAGATTCGCTGCTGATCCGTTGGCGATCGGTGGGGACACACGGGTGGCTATTGTGAGCGTTAACGTAGCGTTTACTGACGTAAACTTTCGCATTTATAATATTAGTAGGGCGACTCCTACTAATATTATAAATGCGAAAGGACGACTCCTACTAATATTATAAATGCTAAAGTTTGTAAGTATGTCAGGATGTCAGTATGGATGTTTGTTACACTTTCACGTAAAAACTAGTGAACCGATTACAATGAAATTTGGTATGTAGGTAGATGAAGACCTAGAATAAGATATAAGCTTATACTTTTTATCTCAGAGTTCCCGCAGGGATGATTCCTCGTGGACGAGTACTCTAGTATTCGAGTTCTCTAGTACATACATACATTTACGTAATAAAAACATTTTTTTTTTTTTTTTTTTTTTTTTTTTTATACGGGACAAATTACACTGATTGAGTTAGCCTCGAAGTAAGTTCGAAACTTGTGTTACGAGATACTAACTCAACGATACTATATTTTATAATAAATACTTATATAGATAAACATCCAAGACCCAGGACAATCAGAAAAAGTTCTTTTCTCATCATGCCTTGACCGGGATTCGAACCCGGGACCTCCGGTGTCACAGACAAGCGTACTACCGCTGAGCCACAGAGGCCGTCATTTTATTGCTTAGATTCATGAAGTCACATCTATATCCCTTATGGACAGACAACAAAAGACTGAAAAGCCACTTTCAGCTGTTTGGCTTAATGATAAAATTGAGATTCAAATAGTAACAGGTTGCAACAAGTATATAAGCCTATCCGTTAGTCACCTTTTACGAAATGAAAAGAGACGAGTGGTCCTATAATTTTCTATTGGTGCCGGGAACCACACGGTACTTTATTGCACAAAGCATAATACTGGAATGGATATTCAGACAATGATTTCATTTAAACAACCTTTTTTAAATAATAAATTTGAGTGCGTTTGACCTCAATCTGCTTGGTGGTAAGCAAGCACACATGCTCAAATAGTGCCTTGCTTTGAAAATACCCAAGTTGTATGTATCGGGGCAGAGAGATGCTGGAAGGGAATTCCAATAGTTATTCACTGCAAATATTTAAACACATACATACATAAATCACGCCTCTTTCCCGAAGGAGTTGGCAGAGACCACATCTTTCCACTTGCCACGATCCCTGCACACTTCTTTCGCTTCATCCACATTCATAACTCTCTTCATGCAACCTCGTCGTTTTCGGATATTCTTGACCAAACCTTTTGCAGATAAGTCCTTGACCAGTCCTTTTAAACAGAAAGGATGATAAATTTCCTCGTTCAAATATTACAAGCCGAAGCGATCGGAACAATACAAAAAGGTTGCACATTTGTCTTATTTCCAACAACAAAATAAAATAGAATGAGCTAGAACAGAGTTCCGACGCAAAGTCGCGGGAATTCACGAGTTCAAAGTGTACACAATAATTAAAAGGAGAGCAGTTTCTCTGCGGGCTGATTGTATTGATATCTTAGTGGATAGACTCGTGACTGTACTTTTTTATTGAGATTAATACAAAATTGAGCTATGCCTAAATATTAGATATCGATCTAGTTCGGTTTTTTTATCCAAATCCATAAAAATAATTGCAAGGCTACGATAGTTGTGGTTTTTTAGATGTCGTTTGAAACCATATTAAAAAAAACATCGAGCTACGCTCTGTATTTATTATATACATTTATATTACGTCTATATATGTAGCTATGTATTTTATAATTCATCTTTGTATATTACGGGCCAGACAGAGCCCACTCACCACAACTAGTCTCGATATAAGGCCACGTTCAGCTGGAAGGCTAGTGTGATGTAGTTTTTTAACCTTATTATATTAACATAATCTTCAATATTTACTCCATTATAGGGAACATAGTACGGTGGTTTACCCATTTGTCTTTTAGACTAGATAACATATCTTTGTTTTTCTGTCAATACTGTCACCCACTTATCGCCTGGTTGACGTAATTAAAAGCCTGAATTATGATTGGCCAGTTTAAAATAAAAGAGAATGCTAATGATTTTCATGACAACCAGAGATGTTACGACTCCGAAGTGATTACATGGTATTACTTAATGCGCATGCCCATTTTTAAACCACGCCGCTTCTGACGTGCGTTTGATTTGCACGGACATTAAACATTGTACTTCTATTTCGTAAGTTATCAACGAAAATAAGTTGGTATGTTCTTTGCTGGAATTGCGGAACATGTCGCTAGGTGAATGCCACTGCAATGTTCTTATTTATAAAGCGTTTTAATATGTTTAACGGCTTGTTTTAATCACACTTTGTGACATACTTTCTTCATATTTGTATAAGTACGTAACGTTATAATTAAAATCTTGTTTTTCAGCTTGAGTTTACTCATTCATCAAAGGTGCACATACACACATATAGGAACGACTTTATCACTTGCGGGATAGATAAAACCTTCTTAAAAAGACTGTAAGGCCAAGTTCAACTGTTTGGTTAGTGATAGAATTGAGATTCAAATACACGCTAACGCATCGCCTAAAAGAATAATCCCAAGTTTATAAGCCTATCTCTAACTCGCCTTTTACGTCACACATAAAAACCATACAGCAAAGATACACTAACAGAATAACAGACAATACATTGTTTTAAATTATTAATCTTATATATAAAATTCTCGTGTCACAATTTACGTACCCGTACTCTTCCGAAACGGCTTGACAAATTCTCATGAAATTTTGTGAGCATATTGTATAGGTCTGAGAATTGGCAAGCATCTAATTTTCATACCCCTTAGTGATATGGGTTGTCCACCCTTAACATTTTTTTTTTACTAGATTTTATATAATTTGTTCAAATATTTATACCTACTAGAGGCCGCCCGCGACTTCGTCCGCATGGAAACCCTATCAATCCCGCGGGAACTCTGGGATAAAAAGTAGCCTATGTGTTATTCTGGGTCTTCAGCTACCTACATACCAAATTTCATGGTAATCGGTTCAGTAGTTTTTGCGTGAAAGAGTAACAAACATCCATACAAACTTTCGCCTTTATAATAGTATAGTAGGATTATAGCTGCACGCAGCATTAGCATAATTATACAGACAATTTAAATATTTAATGTGCAACGAAATAATATATTAGTTATATTATTTCGTTGCACATAGCACAAGAAATATATATATATATTTCTTTTCTTTTCCTTTGTTTTTTTTTTGTTTTCATGGTACGTATGTCCGTGATGCCTACCCGGGCACCCCCGGAAGATCAGCGCTAGCCGTGTAGCATATTGTTTACGGCCAGCATTATGCTGAGGGGGTACCCTTTCGGGAGCACCATACTACATGTTTGTTTTTGTACATCTTTTGTTTCCTTTTTTGTCTTTTGTTATGGTGTTCTTTGAATAA
The DNA here is from genome assembly GCF_032362555.1 of Amyelois transitella. Lineage (NCBI taxonomy): Eukaryota > Metazoa > Arthropoda > Insecta > Lepidoptera > Pyralidae > Amyelois > Amyelois transitella. Next base: position 9,875,904 of record NC_083521.1, on the reverse strand, counting down.
ATTCTTTTTACTTTTACTATCTATCTCTAATTGCCCTGGGTCTTCGACGTTTATCTATATAAGTATTTATTGTAAAATAGAGTATCGTTGAGTTAGTATCTCGTTACTAGAATTTACTTCGAGGCTAACTCAATCTGTTTAATTTAATAATATTATGTCTAATTTAGGTCGGCGGTGGCGCTAACATTGTGAAATTTCATAGTATTTGTGTAATTTTATAATTAAAGGTTTATAATATTTTATAATTATTAAATATAGTATCTTAGAGTTAGTATCTCGTTAAACTAAAACTAGTCTAGAAATTACTTCGAGGCTAACTCAATCTGTGTAATTTGTATATATTTATTTTCAATTGGTTGATTTTTTTCTCAGTCTAAAACAATTTACGTCTATGTACTCTCAGTGTGGCGAACTCAAACTCCATAACTGTATTACCGAGTCAGTAAAGAGCTGAGTGAGCGGGACGGAATAAATTTGCCAAACTGGATGAGCGGGATGCAACGAGTTTTGCAAACTCCTAATTCGATTCGGTGACGCGGTTTTGGCGAAAAATGAGTTAGTTGCGACTCCCGAGTGTGCTTAAAGTTAATGTATTGAGAAGTTGGTAAATGGATACTTTAAGAGTTTGTGCAGTTTGCGTGACTGATGAAAAATAAAGTGCTTAATTGTGGAGCCGGGCCTTTTGGTCTTGGAATATAATTGGCCATAGAATTACTCAAACAAGTCTATCTAAATATGAAAACGGAAGCAACTTTATCCGAATGCATACATATTTCCGCGTCTCTGTCCCTTACGGGGTAGACAGAGCCAATAGCCTCGCAGAGACCGAAAGGCCACGTTGTCAGTCAGTCTAAGGGACAGGGCTTATAAACTTGGGATTCTTCTTTTAGCCGATGAGCTAGCAACCTGTCACTATGTGAATCTCAATTCTATCATTTAGCCAAACAGCTGAACGTAACCTTTTAGTCTTTTGATGACTGTAGGCTCTGTCTACCCCGCAAGGTATAAAGACGTGATAATATACAGAAATAACTATAAGTCTATTACAGGATTCTGGATTGTAATATACTCAGGTCACGTGAAAAGCGACAACAGATAAAAAAATAATCCTACAGTTTTCGAGCAGTTAACCATATACATACATACATACATAAAATCACGCCTCTTCCCCGGAGGGGTAGGCAGAGACTACCTCTTTCCAATTGCCACGATCTCTGCACACTTCCTTCGCTTCATCCACATTCATAACTCTCTTCATGCAAGCTCTTAGGGTACTCTTGACCAGACCCTTTACCAGGACGTCCTTAATTCCAACCGTTTAACTCCTACAAATCCAAATTCCCACTGATCTCAAGAAATTTAAGACATTGCACAGTTCTGTGTACAATTTAACTGAATGTAAATTAGTTAATAGCTGATCTCTTTGAGCGAGTTCGTGTGACACTGCTCGTACTGAGAACTTTGTCAATGCGGCGTTCAACTGAATACATACATACATACATAAAATCACGCCTCTTTCCCGGAGAGGTAGGCAGAGACTACCTCTTTCCACTTGCCACGATCTCTGCATACTTCTTTCGCTTCGTCCACATTCATAACTCTCTTCATACAAGCTCGGCGGTTTCGGGTACTTTTGACCTGACCCTTTACCAGGACTGAACTGAATTCGGGTGCATAAATTGTTTAAGCAGTTCTGAGTTGGAAGATGAATAAATACTGGTCTTATTTGACCGTTTTACGATGCATTTGGCTGATAACTAATATATTATTTCGTTGCACATTAAATATTTAAATTGTCTGTATAATTATGCTAATGCTGCGTGCAGCTATAATCCTACTATACTATTATAAAGGCGAAAGTTTGTATGGATGTTTGTTACTCTTTCACGCAAAAACTACTGAACCGATTACCATGAAATTTGGTATGTAGGTAGCTGAAGACCCAGAATAACACATAGGCTACTTTTTATCCCAGAGTTCCCGCGGGATTGATAGGGTTTCCATGCGGACGAAGTCGCGGGCGGCCTCTAGTAGGTATAAATATTTGAACAAATTATATAAAATCTAGTAAAAAAAAAATGTTAAGGGTGGACAACCCATATCACTAAGGGGTATGAAAATTAGATGCTTGCCAATTCTCAGACCTATACAATATGCTCACAAAATTTCATGAGAATTTGTCAAGCCGTTTCGGAAGAGTACGGGTACGTAAATTGTGACACGAGAATTTTATATATAAGATTAATAATTTAAAACAATGTATTGTCTGTTATTCTGTTAGTGTATCTTTGCTGTATGGTTTTTATGTGTGACGTAAAAGGCGAGTTAGAGATAGGCTTATAAACTTGGGATTATTCTTTTAGGCGATGCGTTAGCGTGTATTTGAATCTCAATTCTATCACTAACCAAACAGTTGAACTTGGCCTTACAGTCTTTTTAAGAAGGTTTTATCTATCCCGCAAGTGATAAAGTCGTTCCTATATGTGTGTATGTGCACCTTTGATGAATGAGTAAACTCAAGCTGAAAAACAAGATTTTAATTATAACGTTACGTACTTATACAAATATGAAGAAAGTATGTCACAAAGTGTGATTAAAACAAGCCGTTAAACATATTAAAACGCTTTATAAATAAGAACATTGCAGTGGCATTCACCTAGCGACATGTTCCGCAATTCCAGCAAAGAACATACCAACTTATTTTCGTTGATAACTTACGAAATAGAAGTACAATGTTTAATGTCCGTGCAAATCAAACGCACGTCAGAAGCGGCGTGGTTTAAAAATGGGCATGCGCATTAAGTAATACCATGTAATCACTTCGGAGTCGTAACATCTCTGGTTGTCATGAAAATCATTAGCATTCTCTTTTATTTTAAACTGGCCAATCATAATTCAGGCTTTTAATTACGTCAACCAGGCGATAAGTGGGTGACAGTATTGACAGAAAAACAAAGATATGTTATCTAGTCTAAAAGACAAATGGGTAAACCACCGTACTATGTTCCCTATAATGGAGTAAATATTGAAGATTATGTTAATATAATAAGGTTAAAAAACTACATCACACTAGCCTTCCAGCTGAACGTGGCCTTATATCGAGACTAGTTGTGGTGAGTGGGCTCTGTCTGGCCCGTAATATACAAAGATGAATTATAAAATACATAGCTACATATATAGACGTAATATAAATGTATATAATAAATACAGAGCGTAGCTCGATGTTTTTTTTAATATGGTTTCAAACGACATCTAAAAAACCACAACTATCGTAGCCTTGCAATTATTTTTATGGATTTGGATAAAAAAACCGAACTAGATCGATATCTAATATTTAGGCATAGCTCAATTTTGTATTAATCTCAATAAAAAAGTACAGTCACGAGTCTATCCACTAAGATATCAATACAATCAGCCCGCAGAGAAACTGCTCTCCTTTTAATTATTGTGTACACTTTGAACTCGTGAATTCCCGCGACTTTGCGTCGGAACTCTGTTCTAGCTCATTCTATTTTATTTTGTTGTTGGAAATAAGACAAATGTGCAACCTTTTTGTATTGTTCCGATCGCTTCGGCTTGTAATATTTGAACGAGGAAATTTATCATCCTTTCTGTTTAAAAGGACTGGTCAAGGACTTATCTGCAAAAGGTTTGGTCAAGAATATCCGAAAACGACGAGGTTGCATGAAGAGAGTTATGAATGTGGATGAAGCGAAAGAAGTGTGCAGGGATCGTGGCAAGTGGAAAGATGTGGTCTCTGCCAACTCCTTCGGGAAAGAGGCGTGATTTATGTATGTATGTGTTTAAATATTTGCAGTGAATAACTATTGGTAATAAAAGACCACTATTGATAAGAGTAGAAGTTTTAACTCGAAGGACGCTCGAGGACGCCGAAAACCGTACCAAGTGGATAGAGAAACGTCGGAAGGCGGACCCTGGGCCCCGAAACACTTCTGGGGGGAGGGTGTAACCGGGAACTCGCAGAGATGAGAGAGAGTACGCTTAAGGCTTCGCTCACGCGAACTAAATTGCCCTAAATTCCGTTGTTGAGTGCAATTTGAATACTAACCGATGCTTTGGACGGTGTAGGAAAATATCGTGAGGTAACCCGCACATTCATGCAACTGGATGTGCTACCATGGATCCAATACGGGTTAGGTTTACCTACAATGGTTGCGGAGGCCAGATGGGAGTCGCTTCGTGTAAAAACCTGACTCACCCAATCCAGGATCCATGGTTGAAGGCATACCCCGGTCTCCTCTCCAGGCAGGTGTGGATTCAACCGGAACTAAAGTCAAAAGGAAGAAGATGGGCTAGCAACCTCTTTATACCCTTTAAAGTATAAATACGTGATTATATGCATATTAAACTTTTTAATAATAAAGATCAAATAGTTATTCAACTATTTTCACGATCAAAACTATTGATTTACACAACAAAGCGTTAATTTCAGTACTGACGTCCACACTATACCGTGTTTTGTTTCGGCCGTAAAACGGTAATGAAGTACAAACACGTAAATCAGACGCGACCATAATTCAGGGCGATTTGTCGCTTGTTTGCGCTCGGCTTAACGTGTGATACGGCGAAAATGGTGGATTAATAGTTCAGGTGGATGTGTATGTGTTAAAAGTAATACACAGGTTCGAATAGGTAATCCTAATCCTTGCGGGGTAGACAGAGCCAATAGTTTTTAAAAAACTGATAGGCCACATTAAGCTGTTCGGCTAGATGATAGAATTGAGATTCAAATAGTGACAGGTTGCTAGCCCATCGCCATTTTTCAGAATGGTGAAAGTGCAACCGGGAGTAAAGACAGAGTAGATTTCGGGTCATTCCAAATTTGAACAATTTTTCTTTTTTCTAATTCTTTATCACAAATTGTTTACGAATCCACTAGGTAAGTACATTTATATCTCAAATCTAATTTGGAGACTAAAATGCATCCGGGCGTGTTAAAAACACATTTTTCCTTGCCCGGGATTCACTTAATTCCGTTTCTTAGCGCGCTACAGTTTATTAGATTAACCGACTGCGCTAAAGTGGGTTAAACTAGACCAAGTGGAGTCAAACAGGAAATGCAACGGGTGCGCTCAAAGTGCTGCGCGACAAGAATTTTCATTAGTCCCCTGAATTTTGTAGTCAAAGATTCAAATGTTTCGAAAAAGATATTCTTTTTTTAAATTTTTATGTATTTTCTTTAACCTATTATGATAGTGGAGTGGACACTCTTTCTTGCGCAGATTTTGAGAGTTAATCAAAAAAGACTTAAGGCCTTGCTGATAAGTTTCTGTTAGCATTTGACGAAGCATGCTGCTGATAACTGCATTTTTTAAATTTTAATTGCAATCAAATTATCATAGAAAAACTACGAGAAATCCAGCTAAACATGGCCTTGGCCTTGGGGCTTGACTTTGTCTACCCTGTAAAAGATCTTGGATGACGGCCACAAAACAAAAGGCGTACACAATGTATAAAAGGTAGTTGCACTTTTGGTAAACACTTCTCAAGCGGTGTTACTGCAAGCTTGTGAATTGGAACTTCCTCCTTCTTATTAGAATATACTTCATATGCAATAAAAAAAATCTAATTAGAACCTACTTTTTCTCTTACAACGACGAGTTTTCCGCAATCGAGCTACCCTTTTGTGGATATTTTTACGTGTAATTAGCTGGTTTTTCGATGCTCCCTTCTATAAGAAGATCGTCACAATAAACACAAGCCCAAGATCATTAAATCAACTTTTTACCAATATTTACCAAAAACTAAACTAAATATTGTAAATTAAATTAAATACAAAATTAAAACGAACAAAATAAAACTTAGTTCTTCACAAATTGTCCCGGCGAAATCGTAGTTGAACAAATTACGAAAGATGAATAAATCTGAATAAACGCTAACGTTTAAACTTCATTACAAAATATTTCAGCCCAGAAACGGTTCCTTGGAGATTCGTCTTAAGTCTCCGTGTAATTGTTGGTTCGAGTAATTGCGAAGTTACGTGGATATAAATCAGTACTAGACGAGTTTTTAATGGACTGGCTTTTCTCCTGGAAAAGGAAATTCGGTCAAATCCGTTCAGTGATTTTATAGCACAATAGCATTGATGGGTGTGCTTAGGACGGATTAAGAGCGTTGGTGGTCGAATTGGTAAAGTGCCCGGTTAAAATGCGTGATGCGCAGAAAAGCACAGGTTCTAATACTACCTCAGCCATGTACCAATGACTATTTTCAAAGTTATGTACATTAGTTTGAATACTAACGGACGCTCTTACGGTAAGGGAAAATATTGAAAGAAAACCTGCACATTCAGGCAACCGATACAGGTTAGGTTTACCTGCAAAGGTTGCGGAGCTCAGATGGGAGTCGCTTCGTGTAAAAACCTGACTCATCCAATCCAGGATCCATGGTCAAAGGCATACCCCGGGTTTCTTTCCAGTGAGATAAGGATGCAACCGGGAAAAATCCAGGAGTAAGAAGAAGAGAAATGATGGATTGTTATACTCATAGTTTTTATGATCTGGTAGCATGCGACCTTATCAAAGTTGAGGGAAAACGCTGGATACAGGCTTCAATTGCTCATTGTGAAATTCTTTAGTTGAGACTTGCATTTCGAGCAGTTGTAATGAAGATGTTTTTCCCTCTGCCTTTTTGAAGAAATTTTTCACTTTATGTGGTCCTGTGCACTGAGATATTTTGAACGGGCATCTAACCGATTCGACTACTGACGCACTAAAGTTCTAAAAAGACTGAAAGACGACGTTAAGCTTTATGCCGACGCGTGATGGAATTGAGATTAAAATAATGACAGGTGACCCATAATTGAAAGGAAATATTGTATTTAGATAGATCCTCTTGAAAAAGGCAGGCAGGCAGAGACCACATCTTTTCACTTGCCAAGATCCCTGCATATTGCTTTCTTATCCACATTCATAACTCTCTTCATGCAAGCTCGTCGGTTTCGGGTACTCTGACCAGACCTTTTGCTAGAACGTCTCCGATTTCATCAAGGTACGTTCGTCTAGGTATTTTCAATATGTATAAGTTTAGTTTACTTTTATAATAATAGATGGCGTTATCCCGTTTTGAAACGCGATATGGTTTTGCTCTGATACAAACATACTAAATGTGAAATTTTAATAACGTCTTGTTCCGTGAGTCTTAGTTTCATTCAAACTACCTTGGCTCGATATACTCTTGTCTAAACTGTCCAAATCGTTATATTTAAAAAAAAAATTATTAAGTGACAGTGCAGACTCACTCATAAAATATAGTTAAAATTCAAAAAACATAAAACGAGAATTTACAAAACGTGAAATTCTTTAAAACGAAACAAATGTAACAAAAATATCCGACCACTATCAATTTCAGAAGCGTTTCACTTTGTCCGCAATTGTGTTACCGTTGTAATTTTAGTGTCCATTTTGAAAGTAAACCATAAACGGGTTACCTTTGTGATAACAGTCAATTTATTCACACGGTAAAACTGAAGTTTGAACGATGCCTGCATATTGTTTTATCTTTTGACGTGTTTTTTAAAGTTTACAAACATAGATTTATATAGTCTCGTCTATTTCCCTTGCAGGATAGACAGAGCTAACAGTCTTTAAATAAAGGCCACGTTCAGCTGTTTGGCTTAATGATGGAATTGAGATTCAAATAGTGACAGGTTGCTAGCCCAATGCCGAAAAAGAAGAATCCCAATTATATAAGTCTATCCCTTAATCGCTTATACGACATCCACGGGAAAAAGATAGAGTTAAGTTATCCAAAGCACGCCTTAAGCCTTCAGCAGTACTTAGAGGAACAATTATACCTTATACATGTAATCCAGCAAAATAAACTGTGTTACTTAGGATATGCGTACTAATAAAACAAAGTCCGCTAGCGAAACCGCGGGCAAGGGCTAGTCTGCATTATACTAGAATCTAGATTCCAACAAGCAGTCCTTTGTAAGCAGTTAATTTAGCAGCGGACAATGTTCTGGGTTCCGTAACTCATTTTAATGAGCGGCGCAAGACAAGCTCTGTAATGTGTTTTAGCACTGCACTAATATAGAGTACATACATACATATAGTCACGTCTATATCCCTTGCATGGGTGTATAGAGTTTTAACGTACAGAAAAGACACTCTTAACTGTTCCAATACTTATTTGCGGGAGAGACTTAATACTTCTATGTTACGAGTATGCACGCTTAGAAAGTTATTTGAAAAATATATATATAAATCGAGCATATTTTAGTGACATTTCGTAATAAAGAAATGAATTAATGTAAAAAAAACGCGGCTAGCTCAAATGTCAAAAAGAAAAATCAGTGTTGCCATCACATGAAAATAAAATACCTACCATTTTTTTAATGTTAACACTAGTAAGAAATTAATATGATTTCGTTTGTTTTTAATTTGTTTGACAAATACGGATAAATAGTAAATACAAAGGAAACCGAACTCAATCTAAGACAAGATTGGCCAAGTTCGGACGTCCCCTTCGGAATTCACTCGGATGTGACTTCGTGCCATTCCAGCTTTGAATGTTTAATCATTGAGCTGCAATTGTGGTAGTCTTTGGTAGAAAATATCTTGTGTAGAAGCTAATGAAAGACGAAAGGATGAGTGATAAATTCTACTTTTACTATTATTAGGTACTACATGTATTCGTGCCGTGTGCTCCATCTCCTTCCCATGGATGTCGTAAAAGGCGACTAAGGGATAAGCTTACAAACTTGGGATTCTTTTTTTGGCGATGGGCTGGCAAACTGTCACTATTTGAATCTCAACTCAATCATAAAACCATACAGCTGTGCGTGGCCTGTCAGTTTTTTCAAGACTGTTCACCTCGCAAGGGATATAGACGTGACTTTATGTATGTATGTTTATGTCGCTCTATAAAAATGTCGCGTCACATCTCCGTTGTGAAGTGACCCCTAAACAGATCCTAATACTGCGGTCAGTGACTTCCGCTGTCTCATACCGAATGGCGTAGAAGTGCAGTTTAATGTCCACTTAGGATTTTATTAAGGAGTTTTACTAACGAACTATCGTAAAACAGCGCTAAGCTTCTAACAGACAAGGGCTCCATTACCGGTATTGCGTTAGTCTGGAAGATTCTATTTGTCACGTGGAGAAAAACTAAATATATCTATATATACGAGACAAATAACACAGATTGAGTTGGCCTCGAAGTAAGTTCGAGACATGTGTTACGAGATACTAACTCGACAATACATACATACATATAATCACTCTTAACGCGAAAAGACTGATAGGCCACATTCAGCTGTTTGGCATCTAAATAGTGACGTGTTGCTAGCTTATCGCTCAAAAGGAGAATCCCAAGTTTATAAGCCTATCCCTTAGTCTCCTTGTACGACACAGGAAAGAGATATAGTATTCCTATTCTATTTTTACTGGTGCCGGGAACCACGCGACATTTTAAGGTAAAATTTTAAAAATTCATTAATTAATTAAGGACGTCCTGTTTATGTGGATCAAGCAAAGGAAGTATGCAGAGATCGTGGCAAGTGGAAAGAGGAAGTCTCTGCCTACCCCTCCTTGAAAGAGGCGTGGATACATATGTATGTTTTAAAAATCCATTGCGTGCAATATCAGTCCTTGTAATGTCTCTTAGTAATTTCGTTTATTTCGCACGCCATCTATCGGCCATATTTGGCACGACGTCCGCTCCAGCTGATTTATAATGTGATTTGTCGCCGCGCCAAACCGCAGGTGATTTACGGCCCGCTGTTATGCTATTTACGGTAAAAAATGAGATTCTTGCGCATAAAGAGTTTATAATGGAATCTGAATATTATAATATACTAGCTTATGACCGCAGCATCGCTTGTGAACAGTGTTGTTTATCGGAAATCCGACGACTTTAAGCGTTAGTCTTTTTTTGCGGTTGACTATACTGGTATAAGAGTAACGCATAAAAAAGACAGTTTGACATATTAGAAAATAGATTAATAAATAAATTAGAATATTTCTCCGGGAATCTGCAGGACAGACATAATCTTCAAACGGATTTTTTATTTTAACGATAACTTGTTAATTTCCATTCCATCATTTAGCCATGCAGCAATTATAGAGTTCGGGTCTTGTTTCTGATCTGTCTGTCAACTTCGTAAATAGCAATAGTTATATCTAAACTTATATTACATATAAAAAGGTAAAGTTAAAAACTTGATTTATTTCTTCTTGAAAACTGTAACAAACACAAAAGTAAAAAAAAAAATCTTTAAAGTCTTGCTTCACAACTAAACGTAAAAATTCTTCTCTTGTAACTGGTAACGAAAGTTTAGTTACCAAAGTGGACGGAGGGGAAAATTATAACACTGTTTATAAGGCACATTATCTACCAGTGTTACCGGCTACATATATACAATGGACGAAGCCGTGGCCAGCCGCTAGTGTAAGTATACGAAGCTCTAAACACAGGGGCCACTAATATATGTAAAGACATTGACGTCACATCAGCTTCTCGAGACTCCTAAAGCTCTAATTCTGTTAAGACGGCTTAGTAGTCGCTAACCAGATATTAATTTAGTGCTTTTGAACTGAAACTTGGTGTTTCGTATAACATACATACATTATTTACATTTATATATCCGTACATATAATAAAATTGTAACTGAACCATGTCTGCACATAAAAATATTGCCAAAAAACGATATGGTGGATTTTTATGGCCAACGAAAGTCAAGAATGTGATTTTTAGAATTTCTGTCTGTCTGTCTAAATGTTTGTACTTGCATTACGCGAAAACAATTGTTCAGTTTGAATAAATTTTTGATGCGTAAGATTTGGTCCAACTTAAAAACTGGTATACTATCATACACTCCTCTAAGGGGGCAATACAGAGAATCAGCTTTTATGTCTTGAGTTTGTCGGTGAACGAAGTCGCGGGCGATAGCAAGTATTAGATATATATATATATATATATATATTATGGTACCAATGAGGATATACTTAATCCTAGTTCTAGTTACTCGTATTACGAGTATAATATTGGCGTATCGTATAGATCACATGTACAAATTAAACTTAATCTGCTTCCGATGAGGTCGTATGCGGCGATTAGGATAAAACCACTAATAAGTACATATCTGGTGTAATATAGGTGGTAGCACATAGGTTTCAGTCAGACAGAAAACTCTAAGAAAGCCAATTATGTAATAACTCAACTTAAAAATAGAATGATGTCCGCAGCTATGGAAAAAAGCTATGAAAAAAATAATCTATTTAAAATCTGTATTATATTTTACATACATATATACATATAATCACGTCTTGCAGTCTTGCATCCCTTGCAGGGTAGACATAGCTAACAATCTTGAAAAGACTGATAGGCCACGTTCAGTAGTTTGGCTTAATGATAGAATTGAGATTCAAATAGTGACAGGTTGCTAGCCCATCGCCTAAAATATGAATCCCAAGTTTATAAGCCTATTTCATAGTCGTCTCATTCATGTTGCTACATTATCAGTTGATACTGTTTCATCAGTATTTAAACAAATGTTTATTACACGAATACAGCCTATATTTACCTCGAATGATCTTTTCCAACCCAAGAATGCCCGTACATTATCCTGAGGGTCCCACAGTTGCGCTGTAAACCCGACATAAAAAAGAAAAAGTCGTAATTAGTAACAAATGCCTACTCGTTTGGTTTGTTCTAGAACCTTTTCGAAATATACCACGTAAACGCCACAGTATAGAAAGTTTTCATAGAAAAATTTATCGATTCTTTCAGTGTGATCGAATTCTTTTGAGAAGTTTTTTGGCCTGTGGTGAGTTTTTGTACTTCGGTTATACAATGTGAGATGAGTTTGGGAATTGTTGTGTTTCTCGTTAAAAACTTGGTCGATTTACTGTTCTTTTCTGCGATAACGATGGGGCTTGTTCATTTATAACCCTATTGTTTTGGGGAAAATATCTGTTTCATTTTTGACTAAAAGACTGGATGAAATTAAAAAGTAATAGTTGCGAAATTCATATTTATTAACGTCTTTTTTGAGGCTGTTGACTCTGTCTACCCCGTGACGGATAACGACGAGACATAGGTAAGTATAGAAAAAATTCTCATTAGTCTCATGTAAATTACACCATCTTCTTTTGTATAACAGAATGCTTTTTAAAAAAATAAACAAATATTTTCCGTATGGAATTTCAATTCACGCAACATAGAGGGCATATATCAAGCAAGAGGCGGCTTAGAGTGAATGAAGTGAGATATGATTGGCGGATAGTGTCGGCCATTTTGTAGCCGCATAGCAAACGGAATAAATTGGAGGATGTCACAGTGTTGCCCTCTCAATATTCAACTATCGACACTATATCACCACTACCAATAGCTCTGTAGCGAAATCTATACGCCAAGAATCACAAAAATAAAAAATAGAATCACGCGACGCTATCAGTCAAAAACAGCGAAAACCCTAAATCGCGCAAGCAAAGATGTCACGGATTGGAGCATATATTATATCCTCATGCCGTGCCGTCTGGTTCTTGGAACTTTAATAGAATAGCCATCATCTCTTACTCTGTACGTGGTAAAATTAGTGAAAGGTGAATTCACTTGGGATTCTTCTTTTAGGCGATGGGCTAGCAACCTGTCACTATTTCAAACTCAATTCGTGAATGAAGAAATTTACGGTGGCCACGACCGTCAGTCATGAGGATATATATACTATACATACATATAGTTACGTCTAATATACCTTGCGAGGTAGTCGGGGCCAATAGTTTCGAAAAGACGGACAGGCCACGTTCAGCCGTTTGGCTTAATAATAGCTTTGAGATTCAAATAGTGACAGGTTGCTAGCACATTGCCTTTGTGAAGAATTCCAAGATTATAAGCCTATCCTTTAGTCGGCTTTAATAGCCCATTGCCTAAAAGATGAATTCCAAGTTTATAAGCCTATTCTTTAGTCGCCTTTTATGACATCCAAGACATGGATTGGTCCTATTGTATTGTCCACGGCACTGAATGATGCAATTAAGTTTCAAATAGTGACAAACTTAAAAAAAGAGATTCAAATAGGCACAAAGGCATAAAATCTAGTTACCATCAAAACGCAAGAGCATTTTCCCAGAATCTGCCCTAAAAAAAAAGTTTTCACTCCTCTCCCAATTGAGATATAATTGTAAAAATACTTGTTTCCACTAAAAACAGCGGCGGCCGGCCTGGAGAATTCTAGGGCACCTCAAACATTTTCAATTCCCTTATTTGTTCGCCTCAATGGCATTTAATTGAAAGAAAACATCGCTCCAGGAATTGGTTACGGACGCCGAGCTCACTTGTACAATACACATAGAATGCGCATTCAGACACATTGTTTTAACACACATTAGTCGGGGTCTTGAATGTTTGTCAATCTTGGTATTTATTATAAAATATAGTATCGTTGAGTTAGTATCTCGTAACACAAGTCTCGAACTTACATACTTCGAGGCTAACTCAATCAGTGTAATGTGTCCCGTATATAGATAGATACCTAGATAGATAAAACTCTTTATTGCACCATAAGAGTAAAACATACAAAACAACACAAAGCAGATATAGATGATGTTATATTTATTTATACAACCACCAATGTATAATACGCCGCGTGGTTTCCGTTACTTTAGAATAGAACCAGTTCATATCCTTCCCATGGATGTCGTAGAAGGCGACTAAGGGAAATGCTTACAAACTTGGAATTCCTCTTGTAGGCGATTGGCTAACAATCTGTTAGTATTTGAATCTCAATTCCGTCATAAAGCTATACCTTCAGCTGAACGTGGTCTTTCAGTCATTACATGACTGGTAGCTGTGTCAACCCTGCAAGGAATAAATACGTGACTATATATATATGAATGAATGAACGATCACCCCTCCTTCTCAGAAGGATAGGCAGCGATTACATTTGGAATGCACATTTAGGCAATACAGCGATTGAAATTATTATTTGCATTGTGCACTCTTGTTGGAAACACCTTTCATATCACCTCAATGGTTACGTCCGACCGATCGGAGCGCGGGTTCACGTTTAATTGTTTCTATCATACGAACACGTTAGTTTCTGGTTGATTATATATATATATATATATTTACATATATATATTTCCAGTACAGTTTGTATAAAATTATTGTAATGTTATTTTTGTTACATACATACATACATAAAATCACGCCTCTTTCCCGGAGGGGTAGGCAGAGACAACCTCTTTCCACTTGCCACGATCTCTGCATACTTCCTTCGCTTCAACCACATTCATAACTCTCTTCATACAAGCTCGGCGGTTTCGGGTACTTTTGACCTGACCCTTTACCAGGACGTCCTTAATTTGACGTCCTTATTTTTGTTTCATGAAGTATTTCAAATTCTACTCTTCTTTCATACGTAAATATACCTACGTCTATATCCCTCGCAGGGTAGTCATAGTCAACAGTCTTGAATAGAAGACTGATGATAGGTCATGAATAGGATTGAGATTTCTCAAATAGGGACAGGTTGCTAGCCCATTGCCTAAAAGAAGAATTCCAAGTTTGAAAACCTATCCCTTAGTCTCCTTTACCGACGTCCATGGGAAAGAAATCGAGCGGTCCTATTTTTGTTTCTATTGGTGCCAGAAACCACACGGCTCTCCACTCTACACATTTCTAGATTGTTCTATGAAATATTTGCTTCGGCCAATTTTCGAACCGTCAACAAAATGGCACTCAATACTCGCGTTATGCAATTCAAAATCGACGGCCAATATCACTGTCATTTGTCTCTTGGCCAGCTTTGCTATTTTGATGTGCACAGGATATGCACACAATTCTAGACTTCAATAGTTTGAAATAGTGGCGAAATTGCAACGGTTCTAAGCGTATATTCACGTGGCGTGTCCATTTTGAGTGCCATTCGCTTTGTCTCCTAATTTCGTTAGCCACTGAAAATATTTTTGAGTGGTCGGTTTTGTTATCGGCAAACTTTGAATTGGGTAACAGATTTCACAAATTGACCATACAGTATTTTAATCCAAAGTGCTTTTTTACGTGGTTGCTTGAAGAGACCAGTTGGTACCGTATGGTTCCCAGCATCAGTATACAAAGAATAGGACCACTTCATCTCTTTCCCATATATACATATGGTCACGTCTATATCCCTTGCGAGGTAGACAGAGCCAACAACCTTGTAAAGACTGCATGGCCACGTTCATACATAATATTGACAGGTTGCTAGCACATTGCCTAAAAAAGAATCCCATGTTTGTAAAATTATTAATTTTATTTTTGTTTTTTTTTTCCTCTTTCCCATAGATGTCGTAAAAGGCGACTAAGGGATAGGATTATAAATTTGGGATTCTTCTTTTAGGCGATAGGCTAGCAACCAGTCACTATTTGAATCTCAAATAATTGAGTCTTTTCAGGCCTCGCCAAGTGATCTCGCTATCCTTTGGCAGCTACTTGCTTGATCTCGTGTCTTTAGCTTAACCCACGACCTTTTAATATATATCGTTAAACTAGTCCGCTAATGAAAGCAGGTTGACTAAGCAGATATACAAGGAGAGTGTGGAGGGAAAGGTCGGAGTGGGAAGACCTAGACGAACGTATCATCATTCATCTTCCAACTCAGAACTGCTTAAACAATTTATGCACCCAAATTCAGTTGAACGCCGCATTGACAAAGTTCTCAGTACGAGCAGTGTCACACGAACTCGCTCAAAGAGATCAGCTATTAACTAATTTACATTCAGTTAAATTGTACACAGCTCTGTGCAATGTCTTGAATTTCTTGAGATCAGTGGGAATTTGGAGTTTAAGGGGTTATATGGTTGGAATTAAGGACGTCCTGTTAAAGGGTTCGGTTCAAAAGTACCCGAAACCGCCGAGTTTGCATGAAGAGAGTTATGAATGTGGATGAAGCGAAGGAAGTATGCAGAGATCGTGGCAAGTGGAAAGTGGTAGTCTCTGCCTACCCCTCCGGGAAAGAGGCGTGATTTTATGTATGTATGTAGTCCGCTAATAAAGGTTTCAGTTATTCTACAGATCTTTAAATTATCACTCATCTCTCTTACCAGCGACGTTTTACCTTAACCTTAGACCTTGTATTAGTCCTGATTCCGTCCTCATTTATCAAGAGACGGGCCCATGGTGCGGGTTTGACTATCCTGAATTGGATGAGTCAGAATTTCACATGAAATGACCCTCTTGTCAGATTGTCTCAATCTCTGCTGGAGGAACCTTATCCTTATTAGACCATGGTTACAGGTCTAATTGATCTATTCTATTCTAAAAAAGAAGTGGTCCTACCACTCCATTTTTTTCCCATGGATGTCGTAAAAAGCGACTAAGGGATAGGCTTACATACTTGTGATTCTTTTTTTAGGCGATGGGTTAGCAACCTGTTACTATTCGGATCTCAATTCCATCATTAAGCCGAGCAGCTGAATGTGGCCATTCAGTCTTTTCGGGACTAATGGCTCTGTCTACTCCGTAAGGGATATAGACTTGACTTTATGTATGTATGTATGTATTGATCTATTCGCCGGAAGTTTTGTCACCGTACACCGCGGTAGGATTCGAACCTTGTTCGTAAGTCTTTCTCATTCGGGCACCTTAACTTTTCATCCACCGATGCCCAGATTAAAGTGTGTAACACGCAGTAATTGTGATATTAATCATGCGCGGTCAACGCCATCTGCACTCGTAGTACTGCATCATAAACAAGGTCAGTTTACACCTCACGATTAAATTGATTTGAAACTTACATACATATCGTGACGTCTTCTTCGCTTGCCTGACGGATCCAATAGTCCTAAGAAGGCTGAAAGGCTACAGTCAGCTGCACGACGCAATGAAATCGAGAGATTTTTAACAGTTAATACAAATTTCACGATAATTATTGTCATAATAACAATTTACTGGATGGAAGGGTTAGATACAATAGCCAGCAGATTCTGCACTTACTTCATGATACAGACTATCTAATTACGGTTGCCAATCGTGCATTTAAACCCCATTATGGTAGGAGCCCCATTGTGCCGTGTGGTTCCCGGCATCAATAAAAATAGAACAGGACCACTTTATCGAATCTGTCTTGCCAAAAAGGTCAGAGCGATATCAATAAACTTGCCTCCTAACATACATACATATAATCACGTCTATATCCCTTGCGGGGCAGACGGAGCCAACAGTCTTGAAAACACTGAAAAACCACATTCAGCTGTTTATAAGGCTATCCCTTAGTCGCCTTTTACGACATCCATGGGAAAGCGATGAAACGATCATATTCTATTTTCTATAGGCGTCGGGAATCACACGACACCTAATTTTACATTTAACTTGAGCATAAGTTTCAACCTACCGACAAAACAGCAAAACGAATTGAAATTTTTTAATCGTGCAGTGTAAACGCCCCCTCATAAATAGTACCAACGTTCATTTTTCAACACAGCGCATAGTTCCCGCCGAGGCAAGAATATTAGTGGAAAATATACGGCTTTGCTTTATATTCATATTATGCATTTATTTATTTGTTTCTCTTGATTGGTATTAGGTTGCATCGTGTGTGAAATTTGCATTCTTCATGTAATGTAACAAGCTTTTGTAAGCAACTTTATTTACTCTGTGTAATATAGGGATGAATTTATTACAATCCTCCTTTGACAGTCCAATTTTGTTAGGACAAAATATGTGCTAAATTAGTCTACTTTTAATATCACAGGATGACTGCAAGAGATCCCCAAAATGGAATGGAATTTGTGTTCAATTGTAAATAAATAAATCCTACTTATATTCTTCTACTATCCTACTAATATTCTACTAATATCCTACTAATATTGTACTTATATCCTACTAATATCCTACTTACATCCTACAAATATCCTACTAATATTATAAACTCCAAAGTTTGTATGTCAGTATGGATGTTTGTTACTCTTTCACGCAAAAACTACTGAACCGATTACGATGAAATTTGGTATGTAGGTAGCTGAAAGTCCAGAATAACATATAGGCTACTTCTTATCCTGGAGTTTCCGCGGGATTGATTGTTAAGTTATGATAGGGTTTCCACACAGACGAAGTCGCGGGCGGCCTCTAGTGGATATATAAACGAGACAAATCAGACAGGTTGAGTTAGCCTCGAAGTAAGTTCGAGACTTGTGTTACGAGATACTAACTCAAAGATACTATTAATTATCTATACTAATATTATTAAGCTGAATTGTTTGTTTTTTGAAAACGCGGTAATCTCAGGAACTACTGGAACTAATTGAAAAATTATTTTTGTGTTGAATAGACGATTTATCGAGGAAGGCTTTAGGCTATATAACATCACGCTGCAACTATTAGGAGGGAAGAAATAATGGAAAATGTGAAAAAAACGAGGTAAATTATTCATCCTTGAGGGCTTCAACGAAATAATTATTTCACGCAGATGAAGTTGCGGCCACAGCTAGTAAGTTATAAGACCTAATAATAGAATTGAGATTCAAATAGTCACAGGTTGCTAGCCCATCGCCTAAAAGAAGAATCCAAATTTAAAGCCTATCCCTCAGTGTGTGGAGTGGTCCTATTCTTTTTTTATATTGGTGCCGGGAACCACACGGCACGTTAAAATATACCTAATATGAATTTTACCAAGTACATTATAACCCGGGAAATTGCCTCAAAGCCCTCAACCCGGACACCCGGTAGTTTTTTGCCGCACACTGTACAAATTCCCCGTTTCCCGGATTATGGCGTGATTAATTACAACGCTATGCGGCCATTATAAGCGTCGTTTTAAACATTTTGTTAACCCATTATGCAAAAACGAGAGGTGTTATAAGTTTTTTTTGGTACGTTCAAATTAACAAACAAACAAACTCTTCAGCTTTATAATATTAGTCTAGATTAGTTATATCGATAAAGAAACGAAGATACAGGCAATAGATAGAATAGATCTTATATATAAAATTCTCGTGTCACAATGTTCGTTCCCGTACTCCTCCGAAACGGCTTGACAGATTCTAATGAAATTTTGTGAGCATATTTATTTAGTGATAAGTGTTGTCCACCTTTAACCACCTTTTTTTAACCAGAAATTACTTAAAAATTATTTATATGGCAAAACAACGTTTGCCGGGACAGCTAGTACCTATCCTACTACTATTATAAAGGCGAAAGTTTGTATGGATGTATGGATGTTTGTTACTCTTTCACGCAAAAACTACTGAACCGATTACCATGAAATTTGGTATGTAGGTAGCTGAAGACCCAGAATAACACATAGGCTACTTTTTATCCCAGAGTTCCCGCGGGATTGATAGGGTTTCCATGAGGACGAAGTCGCGGGCGGCCTCTAGTATAATTATATACGTATATTACAAATTACTCGTATTATCTGAGACTTAAAAATTCCTAGTCGAATACACGACACTTGGCACGATGCCCAGCTCGGTGTTTACGAAGCGACTACTGTTCCGGTGGTCGCGCTTTGCATATAAACAGACAGACAATATTTTGTAAAATATCTGATGGAATACATCTATACTAATATTATAAAGATGAAGAGTTTGTTTGTTTGAATGCGCTTATCTCAGGAACTACTGGTTCGAATTAATAAATTATTTTTGTGTTGAAGAGACCATTTATCGAGGAAGGCTTTAGGCTGTATAACATCACGCTGCAACTATTATGAGCGAAGCAATAATGGATAATGTGAAAAAAAAAACGGAGAAAATTATTCACCCTTGAGGGCTTCAATGATGCCCAAAATAACTACGAGTATTCCACGCGGACGAAATCGCGGGCACAGCTAGTCAAATCTAATTTTCATGGGAAAACACCGCAATTGCAAGTGATTTATTTCTATATACATACATTATTATAATCACGTCCGTATCCCTTGCGAGGTAAACAGAGCCAACTGTCTTGAGAAGACTGATAGATTCAATGAAAATAAATCGAATCATTTATTTCTTTTATAACTACATATGTAAGTACTATTTCTTGTAACTGTATATATAAATGTCTGTGCAATCAAGATATTACAAACAAACAAATAAAAATATGCATATCATCTTTGCCGTGTGAATTCCGCACTTTAGCATAAGACCACTCCATCCATATCTTTCCCATGGATGTCGTAAAAGGCGACCAAGTGTAAGGCTTATAAGATCGGGATTCTTCTTTTGGGCAAAAGGCTAGCAAAATGTCACTTTTTGAATCTCGATTCCATCGATCGCCTTAAATAACAATCCCAAGTTTATAAGCCTATCTATTACTCGCCTTCTACTACATATTATATTTTATTTTATTTTTTCTTTATCTTTATTTATTTGACAAAATATTCGTATTGAAATAACTAGTTCTACATTCATTCATGTTTTTTTAATGTAGACAATGTGCATTCGTCCATGATTTAGATTTAAGAGATCTATATTTGTATATTGACGTTTGATGAATATGCTGCAGTGTAGTTTGTTCCGCCGCTTCTTCTACACATGCGCTTTGGAAGCGGTAGTAGTTATAATTAGATTTAAGTGATGTGACGTCAATAAGTGATACCTTGTATCCAATTTTGAAAATAAATCAATTATTTTCTATTATATTCTATACGACATCCATAAGAAAGAGATAAGGTGGTCCTATATTTTCATCCGTGCCGGGAACCACACGGTACATTTGTACCTATTAAACGCCGTAAATATGAAAACAAAAGCTTGTAAAACGTCCAATCATCCTCTTTCCCAGAACACGGTAAAATAGTTTCCCAATGTTCCACTTTAAATCCGTCCGGATATTAATAACCGTCAGATAAAACTGGTTTTCCGCAATGATTTACACAGATTTTCGATATAATACAATACATTTTTGACGTAAATTTTGAATGATGTATGTTTTTTTCATATTTAAATTGAGTGACAGAATAAATAATAAATAAATAAATATATACGGGACATACCTATTACACAGATTGAGTTAGCCTCGAAGGAAGTTCGAGACTTGCGTTACGAGATACTAACTCAACGATACTTTATTTTATAATAAATACTTATATAGATAGGTAAACATCCAAGACCCAGACCAATCAGAAAAAGTTATTTCTCATCATGCCCTGACCGGGATTCGAACCCGGGACCTCCAGTGTCATCGACAATTGTATTACCGCTGTGCCACAGAGGCCGTCAAATAAGAAACAACGTCATATAATCTATACAGCTTAATGATGGAATTGAGATTCAACTAGGCAGGTTGCTAGCCCATCGCCTAAAAGAAGAATCCCAATTAATTAGCCTTTCAGTTAGTCACTTTTTACGACATCCATAGGGAAAGAGAGGTGAGTGATCTTATTCTAAAACCGTACACCACACGGCACGTGCCTTTGATAAATCAAAGTTGAAACAGATAACACTTTGTGACGTCACGGGTGCGCTGGGTTAGAATTACTCAAAGTCGGCGGGGCTGTGGGTACCGACACAGGTGCCGGCCACCTGATTTATACCGTCATGTGTCACGCCGACAAACCATGCTGTTTGAACGAGCGACGCAAATTACACTGGCCGCATTGCTAGTTTACCCTAAATATGAAACCTACATACATATGGTCACGTCTATATCCCTTGCGAGGTAGACAGAGCCAACACAGTCTTGAAAAGACTGAATGGCCACGTTCAGCTATTTGGCTCAATGATAGAATTGAGATTCAAATAGTGACAGGTCGCTAGCTCATCGCCTAAAAAAGAATCCCAAGTTTGTAAGCCTATCCCTTAGTCGCCTTTTACGACATCCATGGGGAAGAGATGGAGTAGTCCTATTCTTTTTTCTATTAGTGCCGGGAACCACACGGCACTTCACACACACAGTCTTTTTTAATCATATTGTATCATTTATATGCTGTTCTAATAAACACCGATCTTTGAAACGTGTCACAAAGATGGTCAATTAATATTGAGGTCGATAAATCTTCAATTTAGAGCAAAAAACCCTTGATTACATTAAGGGCGGACCTGTTGATTTAGAGGGCAATCACTGTCACCTAGGATTTCATTAAACGGGGAGTTAATTTATAGCGTGTTACTAACCTCAAGTTGCTTTTGACTTGACGTGGAAGTAACTGTCATGAAAAACTGTCAGTCTTAACTCTAAAAAATCAGCAAACAATAAAATGAATAGCGTGTGCGTGTATGCAATAAACAGTGTTATAGATTAAAAAGTAACAATGTAATAGATATTTATTAATATCTAGCTGTGCCCGCAACTTCGTCCGCGTGGAATAATTATTTTGGGCATCATTGAAGCCCTCGAGTATAAATAATTTTCCCCGTTTTTTTTTAACATTTTCCATAATTTCTTGGCTCCTTATAGTTGCAGCCTGATGTTATATATCCTAAAGCCTTCCTTGATAAATGATCTATTTAACGCAAAAATATTTTTTTAATTCGAACCAGTATTTCCTGAGATTAGCACGTTCAAACAAACAGACTAACTTTTCAGCTTTATTATATTAGTATAGATTATAGATTCTTGATACAGGTATGAAACGCGTATGTAACGCACCTTTATTTTGATTCATACATTCCTACATGATTCAAAACGTCCGAGATAAGACAGTTAATTGAAGTTTATTTCCTTAAATTTAAATTAATACTATTCACATTATGATTTTCGCCTCAAGTTGACAAAACTCGTATAAAATCATAATGAAACAGACATATAAAATTCAAACATATGTATAACAACCCTCTTTTGCCTTGAGTGTAGAAATCATTCGTAAACAAAGAGAAATTGCATTGATTTCAAAAGCTGGGTTAGACTGACATGGACAAGAGGATTTCGGTTCAAATCCATTCAGATTCAAAAGGTTGAGTGACGTCATAGTTTCCCAATGACACAGGCTAAGCGCTTTACGAGAGCACTTTTTGGCTTTTGGGTATAAAAAATGCAAAGATACATACATATAATTACGTCTATATCCCTTGCGGGGTAGACACAGTAGTGGTGATGGAATTGAGATTCAAATAGGTACCTAGGTTGCTAGACCGGTCGCCTAAATGAAGAATCCCAAATTTATAAGCCTATCCCTTAGTCGTCTTTTACGACATTCATGGGAAAGAGTGGTCCTATCCTTTTCTATTAGTGCCGGTGCAATTAATAATATATCACATCGTCAGATGAACATCGTTCATAGAATAATATATATTATTAATTAGACGTTGTGCTACTTAACCTTTCTGATTTACCATAAGGGGGTAGACAGAGCCAACAGTCTCAAAAAGACTGAAAGATCACGTTCAGCTGTATAGCTTAATGAGATTCAAATAGCGACAGGTTTCTTGCCCATCGCCTACAAGATAAACCCCAATTCATTAGCCTTAACCTTAGTCGCCTTTTACGACGTACATGGAAAATATTATTATCTATTATCTATAGTTTGTTTGTTTGTTTGAACGCGCTAATCTCAGGAACCACTGGTTCGAATTGAAATATTCTTTTTGCGTTGTATATACCATTTATCGAGGTAGGCTTTAGGCTGTATAACATCACGCTGCAACTATAAAGAGCAAAGATATAATGGAAAATGTGAAAAAAAAAAACGAGGAAAATTGTTCATCCTTGAGGGCTTCAATGATGCCCAAAATAACTATTCTACGCGGACGAAGTTGCGGGTACAGCTAGTGTTCTATAAAAAAGAAATTAAACGAACAGACTCTGCCAAAAATCCCGTCGGACGTCAAAACCGGCCACTAATCGTCGTTCTGTCATCTAGTCAGCGGACCAGCTTAGGATAAACCCATTACTCTGACAGACAGACCACCTGCATATGACGCGGTGACATTCTGTTGTGGCTAACTAACGGACGAACTGTTTGTGTTATATTATATTATATATATATATATATATATATATATATGTGTATGTAAGTACGTTTAGTTTAATTCAATAGAGCTGTGCGTCTTTGTCCGCGTGGAATAGTTATTTTGGGCGTCATTGAAGCCCTCAAGGATGAATAATTTTCCCCGTTTTATTTTTCACTTTTTCCATTATTTCTTCGCTCCTAAAAGTTGCATGATGAATGATAAATGGCGTGATGTTATATAGCCTTACTCGAGAAATATTCTATTCAACACAATAATATTTTTTTCAATTCGAACAAGTAGTTCCTGAGATTAGCGCGTTCAATCAAACAAACTCTTCAGCTTTATAATATTAGTATAGTATAATATTAGTATATTAATTTTCTAAAATTATATGCACGTGAAATTAAGGCTTGTCTTGGGATTCTTCTTTTAGACGATGGGCTAGCAACCAGTCACTATTTGAATCTCAATTCTATTATTAAGTCGAGCAGCTGAACGTGGCCTTTCGGTCTTTTGATGACTGTTGGCTCTGTCTTCCCCGGAAGGGATATAGACGTGATTATATATACGTATATATGTATGTATGTTTACTGCATAAGAGACCTATGAACGTGTTAAAAAACTTTCAATGTTTCAAAAAATACAAAATCAAGAAAACCCAATCATAATCGGTTCACCCGTTCGGGAGTTGTGACGCTCAAGACAGGTCAAACTTATAACACGTTTATCCGTCAGTACTTGAAAAAGTTATGAAGACATTTCATCAGCCATTATTCTTGTTAATTTTACGAGCGAAGTCACAAGCAAAACCTTGTGTTAACAAAAATTTGTGTAACACACGATGTAGTTTAAACACTCTCCAGGTATAATATAATATTATTGCTTGAAATATTTCATTGTACACTTCGGGGCCCAAACAGCGGACCACATTGTTGCCAAAATGAAATATTAATATTGTAGATGTAGCTCCGTGTTAAATTGGTAAAACAAAGTGGGTTTGACTTATTGCGGTTGGGTAGACGGGATACTTTTTATAGGCATTAATTTAATTAAGCATTAAGTCCGCCCTTTTGTATATTTTACTTTGTGCAATTAATTTTTTAATAAATAAAGTTAAATTCGACGCTTTTATCTTTGTTGTATGGTAATAATAAAAAAAGAATAGATCTACTCCATCTCTTTCCCATGGATGTTGTAAAAGGCGACTAAGGGCTATCTATCTCTTAGTTAAAATGTTGATTATGATCTCCTTACAAAGATTTAAATTGTACCCGATCTATTATAAAAAAAGAAAAACGAATATTTCACATTCGTTTTAAGAAAAAGGAAAAATTATTAATTCCTAAATGTATATTTTCTCGTTTTCCATATGTATCGTTTCTTTTGCTCTGCACACTTTATGATATATATAATATTATAAACTTGGGCTACTTCTTTAAGGCGATGGGCTAGCAACCTGTCGCTATTTAAATCTATATTCTATCATAAAGCCAAACAGCTGAACGTGGCCTTTCAGTATTTTCGAGACAGTTGTCTCTGTCTTCCCCACAAGAGATAAAGATACAAATCATCCACATGATAAAGTCGCCCGTTTGCAACAGCTTCAAGTACCAAGACTTGTATTTTTAATTATACAGCATTGTCTTGCGTATACCGAGGGTTTCATTATGAGCTGGGTGTACACTGGATTGTAACCGCGAATGTATTGTATTTCTAATGTACTGTGTTATTGCAAGATTAAAAAAAAATAACATTAAAGTAAAAGCATTTTATATATAAAATTGTCATTGTAAGTATCTACCTTTAATATGAATTTTTAATCATCACTTCATGTTTTCACTTTCTATGATCCGATCCCTGCGTATTTCTTTCGCTTCATCCACATTCGTAACTCTCTTTATGCAAGCTCGTCTGTTTTGGGTAATTTAAACCTGACTTGACGGCCTCTGTGGCGCAACGGTAGTACGCTTGTCTGTGACACCGGAGGTCCCGGGTTCGAATCTCGGCCAGGGCATGATGAGAAACGAACTTTTTCTGATTGGCCTGGGTCTTGGATGTTTATCTATATAAGTATTTATTATAAAATATAGAATCGTTGAGTTAGTATCTCGTAACACAAGTCTCGTACTTATTTCGAGGCGAACTCAATCTGTGTTATTTGCCCCGTATTTATTTATATTTTCGCCAGGACGTCCCTGATTTGGTCAAGGTACGTTCGTCTAGGCCTTCCCACTCCAACAGTCCCATTCACATTCTCCTCGTATATTTGCTTAGTCAACCTGCTTTCATTCATTCTCTCCACATGACAGTTTTACACAGATCACACTCCGTAACGCTTTACGTCCCTACAGACAACTGATATAATAATCGCACCTTACGACATCCACATGATATATACTTATGTATCACGTGGATATAGGTTTTCTGTCTAAAGTGCATGTAACCGTTAGGAAAATTACATACGTAGGTATACATATTTATGTATGTTTATCTTTAATTATGTACAAATGAATTGTTTATTATACTGCATCATCAGTGCTATTTATGTGCGCTGCCTTTTTCATTATGGAATTTCCTTTATATTTCGGTTGACTGGAAGAAATCCCATTGGGGATAAGTCCGCCATTGTACATATTCTTCTAAATCGAATAACTGTTTTGTAATTTGTTAAATTTATTTTATGTGCAATAAAGAGTTTACAAACAAACAACCATATATTCACGTCTGTGTCCCTTGCGGGGTAGACAGGTCTCACAAAGCCTCGATGGCCACATTCAGCTGTGTGGCTTAATAATGGAATTAAGATTCATATACATACATAAATTTTCTCAATCATATTCGCAAGTTGGTACAACCCTTTATTAGGCTTCTTGCTAATTGAAATTAGATATTTAACGCACGCGCTTCAAGATAACTTGTTATTCGGGTATAATTAATACATTTTATAAAATTTATACGAAGAACAGTGAACGCAAAGACGTAGGTATGTTTATTTGGTTGTTAAATTTTAGAAGAAAATTGGTTATTGGTTAGCTAGAAAGTTTAATGTGATATAAGTTAATACCAAGTCTACTGAAGATATTTAGTTGACTAACAAACTGTTAAATTAAATGTTCTTTTTAACCGAATTTAAATTACACAGATTCAGTTAGCCTCGAAGTAAGTTCGAGACTTGTGTTACGAGATACTAACTCAACGAAACTATATTTTATAATAAATACTTATATAGATAAACATCCAAGACCCAGACCAATCAGAGAAAGTTCGTTTCTCATCATGCCCTGACCGGGATTCGAACCCGGGACCTGCGGTATCACAGACAAGCGTATTACCGCTGCGCCACAGAGGCCATCATTATATTCTACTCTGTCTACCCCGCAAGAGATATAGACGTGATTATATGTATGTATGTAATGATTTGTTGGCCTTTAAATAAAAAGAACGCATAGTAGCTTTCTTTTTATTTAAAGACCAACAAATCATTGGCCAACTTCGCACCTAGATTGTAAGGTAAATTACAGCAACCATTAGGCCAGTCACCCACCAAAGCGATGCTGCAATACGCTAACATCCGCACTTGTAATATAGTGTCCCGTTAAGAGTGCTAGCTAAAGTATGCGACTAAATGCTGCTGTAAATTCGGCCGGTTGGAGTTTACATTGGCAACGGTTTATATTGAGACACACGGTATTAAAGGTTGGATAACATGCTTGGCTGGAAGAAATTGCGATGAGGTCGCCTTTTGTACGTTACATACATATACATATAATCACGTCTATATCCCTTGTGGGGTAGATAGGGCCAACAGTTCAAAAGACTGTTAAGCCATGTTCAGCTGTTTGGC
Organism: Amyelois transitella; assembly: GCF_032362555.1. Classification (NCBI taxonomy): domain Eukaryota; kingdom Metazoa; phylum Arthropoda; class Insecta; order Lepidoptera; family Pyralidae; genus Amyelois; species Amyelois transitella. Next base: position 9,848,241 of record NC_083521.1, on the reverse strand, counting down.
TTAAAAATAGAATCGAGATTCAAATAGTGACAGGTTACTAGCCCATCGCCTAAAAGAAGAATCCCAAGTTTATAAGCCTATCCCCTACTCGCCTTTTACGACATCCATGGTAACGAGATGGAGTGGTCCTATTCTTTTTTTTTATTGGTGCCGGGAGCCACACGGCACAATTCAGGTTCTTATGCCCATATTATAGGCGATGGGCTAGCAATCTGTCACCATTTGAATCTCGATTCTATCATAAGACCAAACAGCTGATCGTGGCTTGTCAGATTGTGTGATTGTGTGTGTTAATGCAGACGTGATTATGTGCATATGGATTCTTAACGTTATAATAAATAAAAAAAGATGTCAGTAAAAGTTACTACTAACACAAAAAAAAATCTTAAATGTATAGCGCTTGTGACACGTGACACGGTATCGGTGCAAATACAAGCAGATCGTATACTCGTAATGCCACGATTGGATATAGTCATACATATATATAGTCACGTATATATTGCGAGGTAGATACAGCCAACATTCTTGAAAAGATTGAAAGACCACGTTCAGCTGCGTGGCTAAATGATGGATTAAAGATTAAAACGGTAAGAATTATGAATGTGGATAAAGCGGAAGAAGTATACAGAGATCGTGGCAAGTGGAAAGATGTAGTCTCTGCCTATCTCTGGGAAAGAGGCGTGATTTTATGTATGCATGTATCCTATTGCCTACAAGCCAAATATCAAATTGAATAGCCTTTCCCTCATTCAACTTTTACGACACCCATAGGTAAGATATTGCCCTATTCAAAAGAGCCGGGAACCACACGGTGTAGTTATAATCAGATAATTTTATTAATATTGATTAAGAGAGTTATGAATGTGGATGAAGCGAAGGAAGTATGCAGAGATCGTGGCAAGTGGAAAGAAGAAGTCTCTGTCGTGATTTTATGTTAATATTGATTAATTAAAGTGCTCTTAGTTAGTTCCGGCCGTGTGTATCGCGATAATACTACAAAATTTGGATTGCACTGCGGTAATTAATGTAAACTGAGCTGGTTTTTAGACGCAGCCGGCAGACTGCTGTTTGACAAATCCATGTTTAATGTTATACGATTGCGGCTAACATATACATACATACATACATATAATCACGTCTATATCCCTTGCGGGGTAGACAGAGCTAACAGTCTTGTAAAGACTGACAGGCCATACATACATATAATCACGTCTATATCCCTTGCGGGGTAGACAGAGCTAACAGTCTTGTCAAGACTGACAGGCCATACATATATACATACATATAATCACGTCTATATCCCTTGCGGGGTAGACAGAGCTAACAGTCTTGTAAAGACTGACAGGCCACGTTCAGCTATTTGGCTTTAAGATAGAATTGAGATTGAAATAGTGACGGGTTGCTAGCCCATCGCCTAAAAGAATAATCCCAAGTTTATAAGCCTACCCCTTAGTCGCCTTTTACAACATCCATGTGAGAGTGATGGAGTGGACCTATTCATTTTTCTATTGGTGCCGGGAACCACACGGCTAACATATATATACTAATATTATAAAGCTGAAGAGTTTGTTTGTTTGAACGCGCTAATCTCAGGAACTACTGGTTCTATTTGCGTTAAATAGACCACATATCGAGGAAGGCTTTAGGATATACAACATCACGCTGCAACTATAAGGAGCAAAGAAATAATGGAAAATGTGAAAAAATACGGGGAAAATTATTCATACTCGAGGGCTTCCACGCGGACGAAGTCGCGGGCACAGTTAGTCGTCAACAGTTAGTGTTTGATAAATATACGAGAGGGGTTTATTTATTTTGCAAAAATGTACCGTGCGGTTCCCGGCACCAATAGAAATAGGAAAGAATAGGACCACTTCATCTCGTTCCGACGACGACTAAGGGATAAACTTTTAAATTTGGAATTATTCGTTTAGACGATGAGCTGGCAATCTGTTACTTTTTGAATCTCAATTCTATCATTAAGCCAAAAAGCTGAACGTGGCCTATCAGTCTCTTCAAGACTGTTGGCTCTGTCTACCCGGCAAGGGATATAGGCGTGACTATATGTATGTAAGTAATGGTTTGGGAAGGCTAAGGCGAACGTTATTTGATCAAATCGGGAACGTCCTGGCAAAAGGTCAAGTCAAGAGTGCCCGAAAAATCACAAGTTCACAAGCATACCCCTTGGTCACCATTTACGACATTCAATAATTTGCGATAATCAAACGCAATGAGCTAACTGAACAACGCCCAAAAGATATACTTAAACAAAAAAAAACATTGCAAAACACGACTTGTCCCGTCCCACAAATAAATTACGAGTCCACAAATAAGACTACTGCCGCATTTGAATACCTAATTAATACACTAAATAAAACATTTTTCCGGAGTCCTATTGAAAACAGATTTGCAAGGCAAATCGGCCGCGGAACATTGGCATCGCCTTTATCCGACAGACGAATAAATGCCGATTGTGTTTATATTGTAATAGATTTATGTTTTGGTAATTTTGTTTGTGCTCGAATTGAAAAGCATTATTATTTGTGCACATACATACAAACATCCATATGTATTATTACAATTATTTTAATTTATCATTTCAATGCCAAAATTTCGAATGTCTTAAAAAAGAGAGATGTTGGGAGTAGGTACCCGTTATCGTCGAATATGCACGAAAAGAGTAATCTATTCTATACATATAATAAATCTGTAGAAAGGTCAATTCTGTACATTGAAAATATTGAAAAAATAAATAGCAGGGGGTGTTACTGGATCGACACCAAACACAAATATGTGATTAAAAAAATTTTTGTCTGTCTGTCTGTATGTTCAGGCATCACGTGAAAACTAACGGTTCGATTTTGATGAAACTTGGTATAATTATACTTTATTATCCTGGGCATAAAATAGGATACTTTTTATCCTGGAAAAATACGAAGAAAAAAAAATCTTAACTTAGACGTTGTTCTGTAAAACCGCGAACACACGTTACGTTACCCGCAGTGGATTCAGCGCCGTAACCTGTAGCGCCAAAAGTCGGATTTAGCTTGAACCGTTTGCGGCACACGCGGGCCGCTACTACCCAAGTAACAATTAGGCGCTAAAGTAAGATTTATAATAAGTCTATAAAAGCGCTAACTAGATTCTAAAGTGGTTTATGGGTGTTTCAAATTAGTGTTAGAGCGCGCTCTAACCCTACTTTACCCCCGAATTGGGCACAAGTTTTATATTACTTAAGGTTGTATAATGACGGTATACAAGAGTTATGGAAATTGGCTAAGAGGTACAATCAATGCTATAAGAAAGTTATGATAGCGGTAACAGGATCTCTTAGCGATACAAGAGGGGTAAATAAGCGTCAACTGACTCCTTAAGCGGTACAGTAGAGATACAAAGGCGTTAATTATATTTTCAAGCGCTAAAAGGGAAGTAAATAGGTGTTTTGTAACGGTCTGAACGCTATTCAAGATCCACAAAGGGGATAAAGTTCTTTCTCGCACGAGGTTTTGATACCCGGAAAATATTGTTTCTAATTTTGCGATCTAATAATATACATATAATACTATTTTCAATGGCTAAAATAATCCTAATGATGTTTATATTAAACAAGAAAAAGTGAAATTGTTTTATGGTGCAAAAGGAAGCGTATTTTTGCTGCGAAGGTAAGTACACTGTGAATATGTTACATATTTATCGGCAAATAATTCGAGCGCCCGATGTATGTTGTTTATTTACTGAAAACAAATGTTTTGTCTAATATGGAGTGACACATTTTTCTTGTAAAAAAGTTCTAAAATATTGCCTTATTGATCTTATAATACTGTACTAGTAATATAAATACATACTAGAGCAAAATACTTCATGGAAACCTTGTAAATATTTGTTTTTATAACCATAATCTAATATTTCATTATCTCAACATGGCGAGCAAACGAATTTAGGGATCCGTAGTGCTCAAAACTTTAAACCATGTATTGATGTTATTTATTATTCACCTGTTAACTGTTTTGGACGAGTAGAATACAAAGAAGTAGCTAGATATAAATTATTATATTGTTTTAACAATTAATATAATATTATGATTTAAATACAATATTAGGTTTATAAACCTGACTATAAGACTATTAAATATCGTGTTTGTTTACAGATAAGACGAAAGCGTATAAAACTTACAAAAAACAGTTGAACACAGAGTAGAAAATAACAATATTGAAAATGAGGCAAGTTCCAGCGCAGACCAGCAGCATTTCGGAAGTGCTGAACACGATCAACTAGAACAGCACTGTCTTCAACTAAATACATATTTAGATACGATGACTTCATGGGAAGCACAAAAATATCGAGCTTGTTCTTCATTTTATAGCCATGAATATGAATAATATTAAATGGTGACAATGACTAAATTTTGTTTTATTTCTACAATATCATTATCTTTCGTGAGACAGTATTTATCTTTTGATTGAGTCGATGCGCGATGCGATCTTGCGCTTCACTGCTTTCCATAGGAATAGAGGACGTATTTTCAATAGGAATAAAGAAGTTCAAAGTGCGATAATATTCTCTGATCAATTTCTGCGTATTTCCACCAGTCCTACATTCATTTTTCCAAGTATTTACAACAATTTTAGTTTTTTTCTTTGGTTGCGACGCCATTGTCAAAAACAAGTAGTCAATATAAGAAATACAGTAGTGACCTTAAGCGCTATTACTTTACCTTTAGTCACAAAAAAGTAACAATAGTCGCTAGAGGATCTGTTATAGCGAAAAATTATACTCCTATTTGACTTAAAGTAATGCAAGAGAGTTTTGTATAACTTCAAGCATTTGGTTCTATATAAGATTAAATAAACACCATTGTATGGCTGGTAGCGCTTATTAACGCTATTGTGCAACTTTAGGTTCTTGTAAAGAGTTTAATATCACCTGCATAGCACTTTTGGAGGTAGTAACTAATTCTTATTCTTATTTAGATCTTAGAGTTCTAAGATTCACTTAAAGCTATAACACAAAATGCTGTGCATGTACAACAGTGTTAAGATTTGCCATAATACATCCATAACCTTTAAGCTCGCCTAATTGTCGCGCTTGTAACTCTGTATTATAAGTAGAAGTGATATACGTTACTTGCTTACACCACTTTATCGCCAAAAGTCATAAGTGCTGCTACTGTAATGCCTTTCTAGCTCACTAAGTAACAAAATAAGCTCTAATCGTCGCCTAAATGTTTGTTGGGTAATTACTATAAAAAAATACTTTTGTCCGGTCAATCTAGACATTCGAAGCTACATTAATTTCCATCAAGCTGAAAATGAGTATAATTGTTTAAAACACAATCAAAAGCATTATTTCAAAATTACCCATGATTCCGGTTTAAGGAAAAAAAAAAATTCCCAAGGTCAAAGGAAAAAATGGGTGTTTCGCAATTTTCTTCAAAACGGTAAGTTTTTCAATTCGGAAAAATACCTCAGACATAAATTGTAGATCATAAAGTTATCTATAAAAAAGGAATCAATAATTTTTTTTTCAATAAAGCTACCGTTTCTGAGATTTAACCGATGCAGAAAGTTGCAAGCGTCATAATATGCACATGTTTCCACGCCACCTCTGAGGTAGTGTACTATTAGCGCGTTTTTTTTAACATTTTCATTATTAAACTTGGAAAAGTTTGAAATAGGTTAGAATAAACACGTGTTTTCACTAAGCAATGGCACTCAAGACTAACTTTCGCATTTATTATTTAAAAAAATTAGAATAACCCTAAGTTAAGAAAATCATCTTAGGACAATAATAGAGATTACAATTAAATCAAATTAAAACTAAAACTACTTATAAAAAGAAAGAAAAAAGATGACTACAAACTAAAATTTAATTTATAAATTGTACAGTCGTTGCATAGTATCAACATGCGGGAGTGTGCCCAGAAGGCTGGCAGCATTGCCAATTTGAATGGCAATGCTGATTCTCTGAGCCAGATAATTTCCAACCCTCCGGTCAAGAGATACCTCAATCAGCTTTTTCGACAAATGTCGGAAAAGCTGATGGGCAGATAGGCCCCCCGGTCCCAGAGTTTCTACCCCAAAAGGTTCAAAAGTATAGGTATTACCGATACCTACATATTTGCGCCTTTTGAGGTTTTTTACCTCATTTGAAGCAGAACCGGCCTTAGATTTAGTAACCTGAAGATGAGACGGCGCAAATGTGTCGACACGAGTAGCATCCCACACCAAAGGCCGCCCCAATCTCCTTGGTACCAAAGTCATACCATCCGGTCACTTGGCATCATCCCGAGCCAGACCGTTTGGTTCTAGAACGGCTGGAACATGGATGGTGGCAAGAGCACGGAGGAATATATTATTTAGGGCGGCATGGCGCCCTAAATGGCCGGCACTCCTAGGGCATGAGAGGCCGTGGTGTCCATAGCCGTCAACGGTATCCCCGCAAGGACTACTATTATTAAAGACTACTATTATTAAAGACTTAATTTCATGTGTTGAGCATTCTGAGATAAAGTAGGTATACGACCCTAGCCACGTATACAATTAAACAGAGAGACAGATGTTGTCTCAAGGTTTCACTACAGTATAAATGAAGGGACTGAGTTTCATTATACTTATGTATATTTTATATTTTGAATTCAAGTTAAAATTACCGACAGTACAATATTTTTACTTATATTACTGCTACATAGAGTATATACGAGACGTGCTTATGCATATTATGACGCTTGCAACTTTTTGCATCGTTATATCTCAGAAAGGGTAGCTTTATTGAAAAAATTATTGATTCCTTTTTATAGATAACTTTATGATCTACAATCTATGTCTGAGGTAATTTTCCGATAAAACTTACCGTTTCGAAGAAAATCGTGAAAACCCCATTTTTTTACCTTTGACCTTGGGTAATTTTTATGCTTAAACCGGAATCATGGGGAATATTGAAATAATGCTTTTGATTGTGTTTTAAACAATTATACTTATTTTCAGCTTGATGGGAATTAATGTAGCTTCATTCTTATTTTTTGGTCTAAATTGACCGGACTACTTACTACAGAACGCGAACTCAACAGCAGTAGCTCAATAGAGGGATCTCCTTAATTATTATAGGCCTAGCCGTAATTGGGTCCAATAGATATTTATAAGATGTCATTGTCAGAGTTACTCAAAATGGAGAAATAAACCATCCACGCGATGACCGACATCCGCGCGAACGGAGTCGCGGGGGGAAGCTAGTGAGAAATAAATCTGAACTAACGCTGGGAAGATGAAAAATCTATATATATAAAACTCTTCCGTTACTGAGTGACTGACTGACAGACAACGCACAGTCGAAACTACTGGTCGTAGACAGCTGAAATTTGGAATGTAGGTTCCTTGGGATATGTAGGGGAGCACTAAGAAAGGATTTTTGGAAATTCAACCCCCAAGGGGGGGGGAAAGGGGTAAAAACGTTTCTATGAAAAATCTTATTCCTTGGGTTTATAAACTTGATACTTGGCATGAACACGTACATAGGCAAGTAAATATGTTTGACATTATAAGTTTTTTCAAACTACCCTCCAATCGTGATTTAGGGGGTGTGATTGGGTGACTGATTTATTAACGCACAGCCGAAACCGCTTGGTATAGGAGTCTGAGATTTTGAACAGAGGTTCCTTTAGTAACATAAGTGAGCACTAAGAAGGGATTTTTGAAATGTCAACCCCCAAGGGGGGGAAACGGGATAAACTGAGCCGGGGCTGCGGGAAAGTTCTAACGAGATACCGTGGCCCCGGAACGCAAAGGGCAACTGAAGGAACGAGGTGGGTTTTAGTCAGTAAAAGTCTGACACTCCCTTCCGTTCCACCCAGAGCGGGAGAGGTCATTTGATGATTTCCCATCCTTAAAAAAAAAGACTTTGTATGACAACTTTCAGTCGTCTCTTTAACATACACAATAACATACATAATTATGTACATACATGCATAACATTAATAACATCACGCCTTTAAATCCCTATTTTGTGTTAACACTACCCATACAAACAGCTAAAAGGAAACAAGTGAAGAGACGAAATTTGTCCGCATCCATTTTCACCTAAATTCTTAACGTTAATGAGATTTACTTTTTATTATCAGGTCAACCTAATAGCCTCACATGTACGTATAACTTCGTAAGAATTTTCTTTCAACTCCTAACCGTTGAGGAGTTGTACCTTCCATCATCAGCTCATTCACATGGGATGATGACTATCAGACGCAAATACTTAAACAGATCTATGAAATTGTCAAAAACGTAATTGCCTGTAAATTTGAGGTTTGCCCTTGATTTCCCTGGAATACCATCATCAGATCCTGACTAGGTAACAACGGGACCAACTTGAAAGTATACTCTACCGAACAAAAAAAGAATCACGTAAATCGGTCCATAAATCTCGGCGTAATCGGTATGCATAAATAAAACACCCGAATTTTATTTTCTACAAGATTTCAGCCTGTGGAAGAAAAAGCCCTGTCGAGATCATTAAAAAACGCTATATATAACCGAATTACACGTGGGCGAAGCCGCGGGTGGAAAGCTAGTATATTAATAAATAACTACGTCTAAGAAATATATAAATACGTCTATATTCCTTGCAGGTTGACAGAGCCAACAGTCTTGAAAAGACCGATGATAGGTCACGATCAGCTGTTTGGCTTAGTGATAGAATTGAGTTTCAAATGGTGACAGGTTGATAGCCTACGCGTAAAAGAAGAATCCCACGTAGTGATAGAATTGAGTTTCAAATGGTGACAGGTTGATAGCCTACGCGTAAAAGAAGAATCCCACGTAGTGATAGAATTGAGTTTCAAATGGTGACAGGTTGATAGCCTACGCGTAAAAGAAGAATCCCACGTAGTGATAGAATTGAGTTTCAAATGGTGACAGGTTGATAGCCTACGCGTAAAAGAAGAATCCCACGTAGTGATAGAATTGAGTTTTAAATGGTGACAGGTTGTTAGGCTATCGCATTAAAAGAAGGATCCCAAGTTCATAAATCTATCCCTTAGTCGCCTTTTACGACATCCATGGGAACGAGATGGAGTGGTCCTATTCTTTTTTGCCCAAAAGCAAAGGCAAATGAAACTAAACTAAGTAAACAATAAGTTTTCGATCTTTCACGAAGTCCTGTCAACACCGTAAGATATTAAGACACATGTCTGGCGTATAGCGTAGAAGCCTTCACCTTTGGTCGCAATTTACTTTATCCGAGGAACAAATAAATCGCAATTGAGATTTAGGTACACCAATCTTCGATTCCAGCGGATTACTAGTGTGCAATGATATAAAATCAGAAGATACGTTAAACCGTTTGGTTTCCAGCACTTTAGGCACAGAATCACTCCTTCTCTTTCCCGTGGATGTAAAAAGCGACAAAGATATGAGCTTATGAACTTGGAATTCTTCTTGTAAGCGATGGACAAGCAACCTATCACTATTTATATCTCAATTCCATCTTTAAGCCATACGTATGGTCTTTCAGTCTTTTCAAGACTATTGACCCTGTCTACCCCGCAAGGGATATAGACTTGATAATTTATTTATTTTTATTTATTTAAAACTTTATTGCACAAAAAACAGTGTACACAAGGCGGACTAAATGCCGTTTGGCATTCTCTACCACTCAACCAGCTGACCAAACTAAAAAACTTTAAGCTGGTGGTGCGATAAAGTGCACATGCATACTGAAACATACATACATTACAAAAAATGCATAAATACATATGTACAAGAAACATAAAATACATTATAAATACATATATATACATACAGTATCAAATTGGGATTATATACATATATGTATGTAAGAAAAAAAACGCGTTATGCAAACGGTAATTAACGATTGCTGATGGTTGGAATACAAGTTAAATCGCTGTCAATAAATGGTCAAATAAAAATTGCAAAAATTAAGGCGACGTATCTATTTCATCAACAATCGTTGGCATTTTCATTCCGAGTCCGTGGCTACGCGACCAGCATTTACAAGATGGCCGCTCCCAGATAAACGATCTTTTATCACGGATTGATGTATGTCCGACCTAATACGGGCTCGTGTGGCGGCCTCAAATTGATTAGCATTGATAAATAAAACTGGCCAAGTGTTAATCCTTCATTTATTAAACAGTTACATACATACATATAATCACGTCTATATCCCTTGCGGGGTAGACAGAGCCTACAGTCTTGTAAAGACTGATAGGTCACGTTCAGCTATTTGGCTTTAAGATAGGATTGAGATTCAAATAGTGACAGGTTGCTAGCTCATCGCCTAAAAGAAGAATCCCAAGTTTATAAGCCTACCCCTTAGTCGGCTTTTACGACATCCATGGGAAAGAGATGGAGTGGTCTATTTTTATTTGTATTGGTGCCGGGAACCACACGGCACATTATTAAACAGTTCCGTAACATATAGTATAAAATCATGAATCTTTCCCAAAGGGATAGATAGGTACAGATTACGAAAAATCGTAACGTTAGTCGATCAAATCGGGAACGTACTTGCGAAGGTCAGGTCAAGAGTACCCGAAACCATCGAGCTTGCATGAAGAGGGTTGTGTATGTGGATCAAGCGAAAGAAGTATGCAGAGTTATGTGGAAAGAAGTAGTCTCTGCCTACACCTCCAGGAAAGAGACTTTTTTTTATATATGGGTAAGGCCGCCGAAATTGTCAATTTTTTTGTGTGACTTTTGGTCGCTTTTTGTCGAACTACCATTATGAAGATATACTCCATAAATTGTAAAGTATACCTTAAATATATGTTTACCATCGAAGAATAACATGATAGCCCCTACTGTTACTGTAATACCGGTGCAAAAATTCCAGATATAACTTGTTTGACGACAGTTTAAAATTAAAAAAGCGTTTTACTTTTGTGTTACATTTTTTTTTGTGTGACGAATTTATACCCATTGTTTTGATTAAAACTACCAAATAGCAAAACAAAGTATTAATATGGCATCACTGTTACCGATATATAAATGTAAAAAAGGCAGACAATGTTGTTTTGTCACAGGAGGCATTTTGAAAGTCCGTTACATAATTTGCTCTGATTGAATAAAAAATTTAAAATTGTGAGTTTGAAGGTAAGTAACAGAGATTTGTTTATTTTTGTACCGAATTTCTATGCAAAGTGTTTTAAAGTGTGCGTGGAATCGCTCATAAGCGTCTAATTGTAATAAATAACCAAGTTATAACCCAAAAATATTTTAAATATTTTACTTTTGTGTTGCTTTTGTATGACATATGTGTTACGCTTGTATTACTTCTGTGTTATTGTAACACAAATTTACGTGTTGCGTAACACAATAGATTTGTAAAGCCGCATTCACATTCTGTGAATTGAAAGTCGTTTAGTTTAAATGGTGCTACCTACAATCTCCCGTTGAAATAATAATTATTGATGTTTGATTCCTCTCTGTCGTGCTTCTTCCAGCCAGATAAATAGGCAAACAGAAAAAATATAAGTCATTGTTTTGGTTGTAGGTATTGCGTTATTTGAGAGCCCTAAAAAAATGTTTACCTAAGTATTCTATTTACTTTAAAAAAATATTCTCAAATTTACAAACCGCGATGGGTTAATTTTACTGGTCAATGTCTGTGGTACACAAGTGATATAAAAGAACCAAATATACGCGGGGTTTTTATATGTGGTTCAAATATAATGAATGACATTGTAATATGTATTAATGTTATTTACAATTTTGGTTGAAAATGACTTGTTATTGATCTTTGTCGTAATGAATCACATCTTTTCATTGCAGCCAAATCCCTGATGCGCTTCTGTTGTAACAGCTGTAAGGAATCCGATTTCTCCTGTCTTTCAAACCACTTAAAAGCTATTTCTAGAGCTTCAAAAGCTTCTGCGTGAGATGTTCCTTGACATTCACCCCTTAGTGTCAGTCTCTTCTTTGAGATGAGAGCGGGAGTAAACATTCGGAGGCGCGTTTAAACTTGTCCCCACATGTCTAGTAGCACGGTACTGGAGCCGTGACGCGAGTCCGGATAATCGGAATTTCGGATAATCGGGATTCTACAAGTTTTCCCTGCTAGTAGTAGTGGTATGTGCAGTACAACAGAAAGTTAGTTGTGTTCATAATATTTTTGAAATTAAAAATATTGGTAAAATTACAAAAGTCTTTTATTCAAACCCTTTTTTACGGCCTCTGTGGCGCAGCGGTAGTGCGCTTGTCTGTGTCACCGGAGGTCCCGGGTTCGATTCCCGGCCAGGGCATGATGAGAAAAGAACTTTCTCTGATTGGCCTGGGTCTTGGATATTTGTCTATATAAGTATTTATTATAAAATATAGTATCGTTGAGTTAGTATCTCGTAACAAAAGTCTCGAACTTACTTCGAGGCTAACTCAATCTGTGTAATTTGTCGCGTATATATTTATTTATTTACTTTTTCATTACCTACTTCATTTTTACTACAGTTACTTACTTATATTCGTTAAGGTTATTTTAGTCACCAATCTGAAACGAACTTTACCCAAAATGTTCGTTGCTTTTGGGTTACATTTGTGTTATGGTAACTCAAAATGTCTTGTGTTACTTTTGTGATACAATTGACAATTTTCGCGGCCTGACCCATATATGACTTCCCGGGCTCCTCTCTAAAGTGATGAGGGTACAACCGGAACTAAAGCCAGAAGAAAGAAGAAGATATGACATAATATATAATCCCGGCTATATCTTTTGCGGGGTAGACAGAGACAACAGTCTTGAAAAGACTGATAGGCTACGACCAGCTGTTTGGCTTAATGATAGAGTTGAGATTCAAATAGTTACCGGTTGATAGCCCATCGCCTAAAAGAAGAATGTCAAGTTTATAAACCCTAAGTCGCTATTTACGACATCCATGGGAAAGAGATAGAGTGATCCTATTATTTTTTTCTATGAGTGCTGAGGACCAGACGACACCGTGGCTCAAAGTATTGTTTTTTCAAACCACACGGCACGTTTTTTTATTAATGTTAAAATATAAAAGAATGTTTTTCAAAGACATCTTTTATTATAAACTAGCTGTTGCCCGCAACTTCGTCCGCGTAAATTTCGACTTAAAACTACAATTGGTGAAGGTTGTAATTAAATCGGTTTAGTACTTTTGGAAATAAGCGTGATCATACATACATTTAGACAGACAGACAGACAAAAAATTAAAAAAAATTGCTTTCTATTATTCATTCTAAGTGTCCCTCTATCAATTTCAGTCAAAAATTCTAAATGTACAGACAATATATTTTTACTGTTTTATTATATGTATAGATAAATAGATATATATCGGGCCGCAGTTGAAAGAAAAAATACCTTTGTTTTAACCTAATGCAGAACCCCATAGCTGAGGCTCTTTAATCGCCCGAATTCTTTATAACCCAGATTATAAAATTTGATAGGTCCCTGTTTTCCCCCGGGAGGAAACATATTTTCATATTTGATTTGATGTTTGTTGGTAATCATTAGTAGATTTGTTAGTACTTTATATATGTATAAAATATAATATTCCATACTCTGTAGTGTTAAGATGATCCAATATAGGTTGGGAACCCTGCAATGATTGTGAAGGTCTAATGGTGGTCGTTTCGTGATTCTTACCCTATCAAAACTCGTGAAAGTTGAAACTAAACACAAAGATCTTGAAAATTTTTTTATTCCTATAACATCAACAATTTCAATTTTAATTCATTTATTGCATATCATTTTGTACATTTGTCTTTTCAAGACTGTTATCTTTGTCTACCCCGCGAGGGATATAGACGTGTTGATATGTATGTATGTATTGCATATCATTTTGTACATTTCAGTTCAATCTACTACAATAGTCACTGTTTTATAAATGAGAAAACATGAACCCCGTAGGGTAGAGCAACATTATGATTGGAAGCGTTTTGTCAATTTAATTAAATATGATTTGTATTTTTTTCAATTCGATTTGTACATACATACATATAATCACGTCTATATCCCTAGCGGGGTAGACAGAACCAACAGTTTTGAAAAGACTAATGTGCCACGTTCAGCTTTTTGGCTTTAAGATAGAATTAATATTCAAATAGTGACAGCTTGCTAGCCCATCGCCTAAAAAAGGATTGCAATTTTATAAGCTAATCCCTTAGTCGCCTTTTACGACATCCAATTCAATTTAAATTAGAATGATATAATTTACCTAAAAATTTTTTTGCGTCGACGAACGATGACAATGAGAATGTCTTAATGCTTTCTGTATATTACTTTACCCATATATCATAGATATTTCTCATAAACAGTTGTATTTATAGGAATAGTTGGCAAATGTCAAGCATAGTTCACACAACCCAAGAGGCGAGATATTAAATTCAATTTAATAATATATGACGACATCCGCATTGCAGTTGATATAAAGCTTTTTAATGCGTACTTTGGGCTGTGGTTATGATGGGAGAATAAGCGGAGTAAAAGATTACAACGGCCTCTGTGGCACAGCGGTAGTGCGCTTGTCTGTGACACTGGGGGTTCTGGGTTCGGTGAGAAACGAACTTCCTCTAAATGGCCTGGATTTGGAGTGTTTATCTGTATAAGCATTTATAATAAATATAATATCGTTGGGTTACTCAAGATGTGTAATCTGCCCCGTATATATTTAACTAGCTATGCGCGCAACTTCGTCCGCGTGGATTAGTTATTTTGGACATCATTGAAGCCCTCAAGGATGAATAATTTGCCCCGTTTTATTTTTCACATTTTCCATTATTTCTTCGCTCCTTATAGTTGCAGCGTTATATAGCCTAAAGCCTTCCTCGATAAATGGTCTATTCAATACAAAAATAATTTTCTTTTTTAAATCGAACCAGTATTTCCTGAGATTAGCGCGTTCAAACAAACAAACAAGCAAACAAACTCTTCAGCTTTATAATATTAGTATAGATTTAGTGAACAATAAAGCATTTACTTACTTATTTACTATAATTGAACCACTATGCCCTCACCACAACGGACACAGTTCCGCCCGAATTATCATCTGTGATCCGCTAATAGGTGGCTCTCTTAATATTAATGATCCAAAATATTTATGCGCTTATTAAAACACTTTATTACTGTTTTCATTGTAAAGCAGCACTTTATTATCCTCATGGATGGTAGGTTCATAGTGCTGTATCCGATTGTAATGTATTTAAATAATTAAGTTTATAAATAGGTAGTGCCGTGTGGTGCAATGGGAGAAAAAAGGACCACACCATCACTTTCACACGGATGTCGTTAACGGCGACCAAGGGATATGCTTATATAATTGGGATTCCTTTCCTCTTTTAGGCGATGGGCTAGCAACCGGTCACTATTTGAATCTCAATTCTATCATTAAACCAAACAGCTGAACGTGGCCTTTCAGTCTTTTGATGACTGTTAGCTCTGTCTACTCCACAAGGGATATAGACGTGATTATATGTCATGTTATTTTATAAGGTTCCGAAGCTATATGGCATAAACGAAATCTTTATAATTTCATCATGTCTGTCTTTTTTTACCTTGTACGTACCTAACACTCGCGCTTAGTATTCATTATTATTCAATGAAATTCAAACATCCTGTGAATGGGTTCTTTCTTCGGCAGATCAATAATGAGTCATCCTAATTTGATA
Organism: Amyelois transitella; assembly: GCF_032362555.1. Classification (NCBI taxonomy): domain Eukaryota; kingdom Metazoa; phylum Arthropoda; class Insecta; order Lepidoptera; family Pyralidae; genus Amyelois; species Amyelois transitella. Next base: position 9,832,612 of record NC_083521.1, on the reverse strand, counting down.
TTTTATGTATGTAGGTATGTAGGTAGAGAATGTCAAACGGCATTAAGTCCGCCTTTTGTGCAGCAAAGTTTTTAAGTAAATAAATAAAATTAATGGATGATTTTACCAAAAATTATACTCTTTTAGGTATAAAATAAACTCATTTTAAATTGTATTAAAAATTCTTGTTTTCGTAATTAATCCCATTATAACTTAAAGAAAAATATACCGACATTTTACAACTAAATTGTGAATGCATTTAACTGAAAACAAAAGCGTCGGAGTACAGTGATTATATTCTTCAACACTTCATATTAACGGAGTCTGGAACAGCGGAAAATGGTCGGGGTCATATTATGATTTTAAAGGCGTGTCAAGTGTCACATTGCAGTATTTTTTTATAAATACATTCATAAAATTACGCCTCTTTCCTGGAGTGGTAGGCAGAGACTACATCTTTTCACATGCCACGATCTCTGCATACTTCATTCGCTTCGTCCACATTCATAACTCTCATGCAAGCTCGGCGGTTTCGGGTACTCTTGACCTGACCCTTTGAAAGGACGTCCTAAATTTGATCAAGATACGTTCGTCTAGGCCTTCCCTTTTTTTCGTAGATAAATTATGTCTATTGACATTACTCCCAGTTATATTCTTCACATTCTGGATATGATCTCTGGTATATTTTGAGCCATGATCTTGAATTGGATGAGTCAGGTTTTCACAGGTGGAATTTTCATTGTGGTGATTTTTTGTAAATAACATTATATTTAACACTGTTTAACTATTTTTTTAATCAAATATAACCCTTATACCTTACTTAAAAGTGGCAGTGGTCGAATCGGTAAGGTGCCCGATTAAAATACGTGATGCGCAGAAAAGCACAGGTTCAAATCCCAACTCAGCTATGTACCAATGACTATTTTCGAAGTTATGTGCATAGTTTGATAACTAACTGATGCTTTATCGGTAAGGAAAAAACTTCGTGAGGAAACTGGCACATTCAGGCAACTGGATATATAACTAATGATCCAATACGGGTTACGTTAACCTGCAAAAGTTACGGAGCTCAGACGGGAGTCGCTTCGTGTAAAAACTTGACTAACTCAATCTAGGTTCCATGGTCAAAGGCATACACCGGGCTCCTCTTGAGAGTGGTGAGGATGCAACCGGGACTAAAGCCAGGAAGAAGAAGAAGGAGAAGAAGAACTCACATCATCTGTTTTCCATGGCTGTCGTCAAAGGCGACAAGGGGATATGCTTATATAATTAGGATTCCTCATTTAGGCGAGGCTGTCATAAAGCTTAGCGTGGCCTTTCAGTCTTTTCAAGACTGTTGGTTCTGTCTACCCCGCGAGACGTGAATTTATGTTACATGTTATGTTTTAAAAATAATAAAAAATACTTATAAAAATACTTGTAACAAAAAAAGGCAACTTCACCGACACTTTCTAAATATATCTTTTATATTACACCCTCTTGTTTTAAAATCTAAGAACTGATCCGTCCAATTCCTCGTAAGGAGCGTCCCGAGGGACGAATAACTAAGACGCTGTTACTTAACCTGGCTCCTGGATTACTTTCCAAATAATCGTAAATTTCATATGAAATTGCCTTTCGAATAATATTACGATATGGAAGAAACTTTTAGGATTACACACTTTGGATATGTTCATGTTGAAAATGAAATTTTTAGACGTAATATATGAGGATAGTTGGGAGTTCTTGACAGGGCCTTTCGACGTGGGGTGTGACTTTTTATGATATCGCCGAGTGAATTTATGTATATTGAGAACGTTGTAATTTAATGTCTTTTTGTCAATAATAGAACGAGCTTTTTTCCTTAATAATTTTTTTTTTGTAAGAGTGATAGGTGTGTGATATTATTTGGAAATATGAGGCAAAAATGACTAGGTACGACTATAATGAAATATTTGACTTTGTTTATTTTGTGTTCATAAAATCATACGGTATTTTAATAATAAGAAAAAGTATGTGTCTTGTGGTTTCCTGCATCAATTAAAAAATGAATAGGACCACTTCATCTCTTTCCCATGGATGTCGTAAAAAGCGACTAAGGGATAGGCAAGTAAATTTGGCATTCTTCTTTTGGGCGACAGGCTAGCAACCTGTCACTATTTGAATCTCAATTCTTGACCATGGATCCTAGATTGGGTGAGTCAGGTTTTTACACGAAGCGACTCCCATCTGACCCCCGCAACCTTTGCAGGTAAACCTAACCCGTATTGGATCCATGGCTACACATCCAGATACCTGAATGTGCAGGTTTCATCACGATGTTTCACATCACATCTAGTCGTGCTTATCTTTGTATTATTGCGATCATAAAACATCGCTGCTTAGTACCAGTGTTTGGTGAGCAGTCCGGTTGTAATGATTACCTTACTACCCTACATGTTTTTTTTTTTTTTATTAATTATAAACTAAACTGTTTGTCAATTTACCTTTAAATGTACTTATACTGCATCTTGCACGCAACGACATACCTACATTTGTATATTCTAAGCCTAGATTCTAAGTTCTCATGTAAGTGAATATTTTTCTTATGAGAATAAAGATTTCTTTAACCCGATGTTTTCCCTCATCGTAGCGATGATTATCAGTTTGTCTTGGCCGTTCCACTTAACGGCACCACACTACCATGCCGAAAAACGGGTCGCTCCTAAATGACTTTGTAAACAAGTTTAGCCAGATTTATGAAGGAAGTTTCAAATAAATAATTTTTAGGGGCAAAAGTTATTCGCTCGCAGGTGTCCCTCAACATTTTTTTTATGAAACGCCCAGCTCGAGTTATGCAATTATGTAGATTAGCCGCTATTTTGAGGCAGTCTTCGTCATAACACGCAATGGTTGGTTCTCTTTTGATCTGTTTGATTTGCCCCTTAAAATTACGAAATAATACTAAAAGGGAATATATTGCTAATGTAGACACACTATATCTATAGTTTACATATTATTTATAAAGCTTAATTTGTAGGGGTTTCATGGCACCAATAAAAAATAGGACCACTTCGTCTCATTCCCATAGATGTCGTAAAAGGCGACTAATAAATAAGCTTATAAAATTGAGGTTCTTCTTTTAGGCGATGGGCTAGCAACCTGTCACTATTGAATGCCAATTCTATCACTAAGCCAAACAGCTGAACGTGGTCTATCATTCTTTTCAAGATTGTTGGCTCTGTATACCCCGCGAGGGATAAAGGCGTGACTGTATGTATGTATGTAATATTATATTAGCCATGTTCAGCTTAAGATGGAATCGAAATTTAAATAGTTACAAGTTACTAAGTCTTATTAGCCTTGCTCTTAGTCGCTTTTAACGACATCTGCCGGAATGATATGGACTGGTACTATTGCCGGATACCGTACGACAAAATGTCTAAATGGGAACAAAACAAGCGGATACAAGAGGAGCACACTCCTAAAATGGATTTAAGAAATAATGGCTTCTCAGGTGACATCGACAACTTTTTGTGTAAACTTTCACGACTCTTGTGGTGACATTCATTTTTATTATTTGATTTGATAAGGGCTTTTAACGCAACTGAAGCTAAAAGTAGTATTATGTTTTCAGTCTCGCTCTATTCATGTCATGTTTGAATTTCAAAAGTAGTCTTCTTCTTCCTGTCTTTAGTCCTAGTTGCATACTCACCACTCTGAGAAAGAGCCTGGGTTATGCCTTTGACCATGGATCCTGGATTGGGTGAGTCAGATTTTTACACAGATAACTCCAGCGTGACCCGTGCGAAGCTAGTTATTATAAGTTTAATTAGTGCAAATTTTACCAACCAAATCCTTTATGTGTAAGTTTACATTTTATTTACTTGTAGTGCCGGTAACCACACGGCGAAAACGGGTGGATTAGAAAAGAAACAAAACAGAATAATAAACTGTAAGAAACTAAAATATGCATACATACATATAACCACGTCTTTATCCTTTGCGGGGTAGACAGAGCCAACAGTCTGAAAGGCCACGTTTAGCTGTTTGGTTTAATGATAGAATTGAGATTCAAATAGTGACAGGTTGCTAGCCCATCGCCTAAAAGCAGTTTCGAAGTATATCCCTTGGTGGTGCCGGGATCCACACGGAACTAAACTATGCAAATCTTTTTTTTAATATTTACAAGCATAACTTATCGATATTCCTAGAAATATTCAAGTCAACTATGCACCGTTATTAATACACCGATCTCGTAGCACTCTCGTAGATCCTCTACGTACTCTCGTAGCGGTTGCTACGAAAGGTTTGTGACCTCGAATCCTTTTATCACAATGTCGCAGTAAATACATAGTGCTCTTTAAATGTATTTGCATATGTTACCGGTGATATTGGATTTCGGATTAAATAAGACTTGACGTGCCGTGTGGTTCCCGGCACCAATAGAAAAATTAATAGAACAACTCTGTATTTTTAAAAGGCGATTAAGGGATATGCGTATAAACTTGGGATCGCTCTTGTAGGCAATGGGCTAGCAACCTGTTACTATTTGAATATCAAATCTATCATTGAGCCAAATAGCTGAACGTGGCGTTTCAGTATTTTCGAGACTGTAGGCTTAGTCTTCCCCGCAATGGATATAGTCGTGACTGTAAATATTACTAAATTATGACCTAACTTGGCTTGATTCTTCTGTATGGCGATTGAATCTCAATTCCATCATTATACTATCTAGCTAAACTTACTTTTACTTACTTACTAAGTACTTGTAAGAGAGACAAGACGTGGTATACACATGTATTTGTTTGTATGTTATTAATTTTTTTATTAGTATTTTTTTATATAAAAAAAAAATTTAGGACCACTTCATCTCGTTCCCATGGATGTCGTAAAAGGCGACTAAGGAAGAGATACGCTTATAAATTTGGTATTCCTCTTGTAGGCGACGGGCTAGCAACCTGTCACTATTTGAATATCAATTCTGTCATTAAGCCAAACAGCTGAACGTGGCCTATCAGTCTTTTCAAGACTGTTGGTTCAAGACTTTGTTTACCCTGCAAGGGATATAGACTTGACTATATATATTTATTTATTTTTTTTATAATTATTTTGGAATTAAATTTCGGTTTAATAACTCACAATTTGAAGACGGCATGATCATAAAAATTTAATTCATTAAAAAATATGTTAATTATAAATAGTGAAAGCAAAATACTCTAGCGAAGTCTAGAAATAAGAAAAAAGTAGTCTTATTAACATCTTACTATCAGTTCTATCTAAATTGAGACACCCCGGCGCTTCAAACAACACTTTCTTAAAAGATAAGTGTTCACTTTCTTAAGAGGCGATTAACTAAGTTAACTTTTACTGACGAAATTCAAATTCAAATTCAAATTTCAAATTCAAATTACTGCAATAACTACGTTCTAATTCAATCAATCTCAATTCTATCATAAAGCTATAAGCTACGTTCAGCTGTATAGCTTTATGATAGAATTGAGATTCAAACAGTGACAGGTTGCTAGGGTATCGCCTACGAGAATTACACGTTTATAAGCATATCCCTTACTCACCTTTTACGACATACATGAAAAATATATGGAATAGTTCTATTCTTAAGTCCTGGAAATCACACGGCATTACAACAAAAACCAGCATGAAAATTATAAAAAGTGAACTTACAGAACGATCAAACTAATGCATAGAGATGATAATACCGACGCTCCATCGCGAGTTATCATAGTCGTTTGGTGCAAAATGGCAGTTCGTATTGCTCTATAGTGCCTGTTTGTTTTTTAATTATACTATTAAGTTTTAGCATTCGAATGGAGTTAATAAGCTTCGTACGAGTAATTAAATTTAAGATGAGTGGAATTTTGAGTTTAGGAGATAGCTGAATTGGGGATTAAGGATAAACATGCACACATAAAAACATACAATCAAGTCTTTATCAAATAAACACAACACGTATTATCATATAAGGGTAACTGGATTTGTGACCCTGATCGATCCAATACGGGTTAGGTTCCCCTGGAAACGTTGTGGAGTCGCTTCGTGTTATCCTGACTCACCCAATCCAGGATCCATGGTCAAAGATCCCCGGGCTCCTCTCCAGAGTGATGAGGATGAAACCGGGACTAAGAATCAAGTAATACAAAAAACAAACCTTCAAGTTATAAAAATATACAATTTTAATAATTAATGAAGAGGTAAAGCATAGAGGTAAGAGCTGTGTGGTTCCCGGCATCAATGAAAAGAAGATAAGGACCGCTCCATATAATCACGTCTATAGCCCTTGCGGGGTGGACAGAGAGAACAGTCTTGAAAATACTGATAGGCTACGTTCAGCTGTTTGGCTTAATGATAGAGTTAAGATCCAAATAGTGACAGATTGCTAGCCCATCGCCTAAAAGAAGAATCTCTAGTTCAAGCCTACCTTAGTCGTCTTTTATGATATCCGTGGGTAAGAGATGGAGCGGTCCTATTCTTTTTTTTATAGGTACCGGGATCCACACGGCACTGAAATTACGTACGTATTAGAAAAAATACGTTACTCAATTAACAGGTAAACTGTTAATTTAAATAATTTAATACAATAATGAAACATTCTTACAAACCAAGGACGGAACTCAGTTTTTCAAAGAGCGTAACCCAATAAATTTATAATAAACTCAATGTATTCCGAAGTTTTCATAAGACTTAATGTATTCAGAAGCACGAGGCGGAGACTCATTAAAGTATAACGCAGACTACTTTTAAAATGTTACTTCAAAAACTTATTTCAAGTAATGTACAAGAACAATTGCTTTTTACCCGTGGTTTTTCTTCGACATGGTAGGCTTAAGACTAAGTATCATAGGATCGTAAGTACAAAGAACTTATTCTGTCATCAAGCCAAACAGCTGAACGTTGCCATCAGCGTTATTAAGACTGTTGGCTCTGTCTACCCCACAAGGGATAAAAACATGATTGTACGTTACTTATCTCTAATGTAAGTAACTTATTTTCATATGAACCTCAGGGTTCAGAAAATAATTAAAACCTTGACTGTATTTACTATTTTTTTTAATGTAGACAATGCGCATTCTTCCACGATTTAAATTTGTGAGATCTATATCTGTACATTGGCGTCCCGGTGAAAATGCTGCAGTGTAGTTTGTTCCGCCACTTCTTCTACACATGCGCTTTGGATGCGGCAGTAGATATAATTAGAATTAAGTGATGTGACGTCAATAACTGATACCTTGTAGCCAATTTTGAAAATAAATCTATTCTATACTACTGTTCTATCATGTAAACTATACTTCTGTCAGAACATGCCAAGTTTTTCCACCATACACTAGTTTAAACGCAAACAATTCATAATGACCGAAGCGTCCACTATCGGACATACAAAAGCTATGTTAGCGGAATCCACCGAGCGAATTGCGTCGTAAATCATACATTAATAGCACTGTTACACATCATTGTTAGAACTACCGTTTTATTAAGGAGTCAAATAACTCCTAGGGGGAGTGTAGTTGGAATGCACAAGGGTTTTAGCACTGAATCTGTTGGCAACCGGCCGATTTCTTGATATTCAGATAAGATCTGCTACTAATGGTGCACGTCTCGATTGTAATTCGAAAGAAAATTTATGAGTTCTCTATGAAATTTTATCTTATTATAAAAAAAATATGGGTGGTCCTATTCTCTTTTCAATTGGAGCCGTGTGGTTCCCGGCACCAATAGAAAAAAAGAATCGCACGGTTTTGTAAAAGGCGACTAAGGGATAGGCTTATAAACTTGGGATTCTTCTTTTAGGCGACGGGCTAGCAACCTGTCACTTTATATGAATCTCAATTCTAACAGTAAACCAAACAGCTAAATGTGGTTTATCAGTATTTTCAAGACTGTTGGCTTTGTTTGCCCCGCAAGGAATATAGACGTGATTATATGTATTTATGTATGTATGTACTAAAAATAGTGATCCTAAGAGTTCCGTACCGAAAAGGTAAAACTCTCTCGTCTCTCTGTCACCAAGCTGGATCTCATAAATAATGATAGCTAGTACCTTACAAAATAAATAATTAAATAACAGTACAGTAATTGCTAAACGTGCTCCCATACAAAAATACGAACTAATTAAGAGTGGACATGCAACGTGGTATGTATGCGCTAGGTGGCTCTGATATATGGGAGGTATTGTAAATGAGAGTCACTTTCTATTATTACCTAACATTCGACCACGAACTCCTTCTCTCCATGATGAAATTTAAAAATTAAGATTTTTCTACATTTGATTTATTAATACAATTAAGATTTAATTTAATTAAACAAATAAGCGAGACATTCTCATGGTAGGGCCCCAGACTTGTAGTAGCTGAAACACTGAGATTAGGTCGCCGTGACAGTTTCATTTGGCGGCAGTGACAGCGCTGAATAGCAAGAGACCGGTTTGAACCGGTTCGAGCCAGTGCGATCCGGATGACCGTTATTTATGAACATGACTTGATTGTTTCTTAACGAGAAATTTTATCAAATATTTATTTTTATCTATAAATACTAATATTATAAATCTGAAGTTTGTTTGTTTGTTTGTTTGAACGCGCTTATCTCAGGAACTACTGGTTCCAATTGAAAAAACCTTTTTGTGTTGAATAAACCATTTATGGAGGAAGGCTTTAGGCTATATTACATCACGCTGCAACTATAAGAAGCAAAGGAATAATGGAATATGTGAATAGAAACGGGGAAAATTATTCATCCTTGAGGGCTTCAATGATGCCCAAATTAACTATTCCACGCGGACGAAGTCGCGGGCACATAGTTAGTCTGTAATATTCGTAAGCGAGAAAAATTATTTGTTTTACTATAAGTATAGAAAATAAGAAAAATATTCTGATTAACTTTTACCCGAAAAAATTCCAGAAATCTAATCTATGTATAAGAAAATAAATACATAGGTACATAAAGTCACGTCTAAATCTGAACGTCAACTTGCGGGGTAGACAGAGCCGACATCCTCGAAAAGACTGAAAAGCTACGTTCAGCTGTATGGTTTTATGATGGAATCGCCTACAAGAGAAATCCCAAGTTTATAACTCTATCCCTTAGCCCCCTTTATGTCTATGGGAAATATACGGAGTAATTCAATTACAGAGTAATGTAAACCACACGGCACGGCATATTTTACACACGAATCAATATGTAATCTGACATTGTGTGCTCACCGCTAAACCACAAAAATTACATTATAATTACGATTATTAAACAGCTACGGATTTAACATTGTTTTAAATTATAACCTATAAAACTCTATTGTGACGGCCTCTGGGGTGCAGCGGTAGTACGTATGTCTGTGACACTAGAGGTCCCGAGTTCGAATCCCGGCCAGGGCATGATGGAAAGCGAACATTCCATAATTGGCTTGGCTCTTGGATGTTTATCTATATTAGTATTAATTATTAAATACAGTATCTATGAGGTAGTATCTCGTAACACAAGTGAACTAACTTCGAGGCTTACTCAATCTGTATAATATGTCCCGTATATATTTATATATTTTAAATAGTTCAATGTGCGCTTTATTAGGCTTTTGCCCGCAACTTCGTACGCGTACTGCCCCATTTCCCCGTCGCCTTATTAAATCCGGAAAATCATCTAAGTGTGTATAAAATACATGCAAAATTAACGATATTTCTAATATTTATTTATTTATTTAAATTTTTATTTAAATAACTCAACGTACACAAGTTTCCATCAATAATAAATATCTTAAACACAGGCCAGTCAAAAAAAAAAAACAACGTAATTTTTATCCAAAATCCCGGTTTGAACCCTTGATTCCCTTGAAGGATCGACTAGTCAATATGATATAGGTAATAACCTATATTAACCCTCGAACCGTCTCAATAAAAATGCCTTCATCGTGAAAACTGTCAGCTCTTAACAAAGTTTCCTATTCAGGACGAGTTGTAAAGAAGTCCCACATTGATGCCTCCACTCGGGTTGTCGCCGCATCTAATTGGCTTTGAGCTATCTCAAAAGGTTCTTAGGCTGGATACGGGGCGGTTGTCCAATGGTCGCTTTGTATTTATACAATAAATCATTTTTTTTTCATATCGTGCGATTTCGTGTGGTTCCCGGCACCAATACAAAAAAGAATAGGACCACTCCGTCTCTTTCCCATGGATGTCGTAAAAGGCGATTAAGGGATAGGCTTATAAAATTGCGATCCTTTTTTTAGGCGATGAGCTAGCAACCAGGCACTATTTGAATATCGATTCTATCATTATGCTCAACAGCTGAATGTGGCATATCAGTCTTTTTCTATCCTTTTTCTATTCGCACCGGCCACAACCACACGGCTTAGGCATTAGGCATTTCATTTAATTTTGTATTTTTTTAAGGCGACAATTGTACATTATTATTAATTGAAAAACCAAAACCAAAAATTAATAAAAAAAGAAAACAAAAAAAAACAAAAAAAAAAAAGAATGTCACGCACCGCGACCCATTGGAGAACGCGCCATCCATTGACAGCCACACCACCTTTCATACGTTCAAAATATTGACAACGCCTTTCATACGCCATGAAAGGCTGAATGGGGAGGAGATCCGGCGCGTGCCCGAACTAGCTACGAATAAGGTAGGCCGCTTTCGCTGCAAATTGCAAGATGAGCCGAGGAGTGTTTGTCGAAAGTGCTCGTGGTACCCGAATGAGAGCCGTCTCAAATGTTTGTGGTTTTCGAGTGAGCTTCTTTGAATGGCGGTAGCTTGTTTGTTTGTTTGTCTGTTATATCTTTATTGCACAGAATTTACACGGTTACAAGAAATATATACCTAATAATAAATAGGTTATAAACTTTGGATTCTTCTTTTAGGCGATGGACTAGCAACCAGGCGCTATTTGAATCTCAATTCTATCTTAAAGCCAAACAGCTGAACGTGACCTGTCAGTCTTAGATGGAATGATCCTATTCTTTTTTTATATTAGTGCCGGGAACCACACGGCACAAAAGGTTAATAATTTGGATAGTAAAAGTCAATCTAAAGGTTAATATTGTGGATGAAGTTAAAAAGCATGCAAGGATGTGGGAAATTCCTAAAATGGCCACTTCTCTCGAAAGGACACGATATCATATACATATGTAGATATAGCGGGAGCGATAGTTCGGGTTTGAACGCCACAAAGGGCAGATCTTCGACCAGGCTGGGGAACCGCGGCTCCAATTTGATATCGTGAATTTGAAATCACAATTTAGAATACGCGTTGTGATTAGCTGGTGTCGTGTGACGTTTGACATGTCGCCATAGACACTTCGCTGCTATTGGTTGAGCGCGTCGCATTCTCATTGTGATTGGCTAATGACATGTGACGTAAGTGATGTCGGCATATAGTTATGTAAAAAATTAAAATTGTTTTAACAATAACAGGAGTTTGCTAAAATTGTCTATCTCGTTAGTTGTTGTAGATATCTGTAATCTAAATACTCAAAACTACGTAACTCTCATTACTAAAGACTTGAACTAAGTTCAGGTGTTATCTAAACTAACTTTAGGGTGCTAACTTCAAGTGACTCTTGAATTCTAAATACGTTTATTAATTTATTTACTTAAATGAAAACGAACTTGATTCGTATCGTTAAATATTTTAATTTCACATAATATGCACTTAGAGAAATAACTTATTATTGAGGAGGTGGACATAGAATTAAAACTAAGAGCATTTTATTTCTTCCTATAGAAAAAGATCACTTTAAATCTTTTGCATAGATATATAATAGATTATGGAAAAAATAGTAAGCACTTTAATAAGGGTCGTTCAAGCCAATGGTCAGGTCAAGAGTACCCGAAACCGACGACCTTGCATGAATTCATAAATATGAGTTTAAGGAAAGAAGTATGCAGGGATCGTGGCAAGTGGAAAGATTTAGTCCCTGTCCACCCCTTTGGGAAATAATATGTATATTTTTTTTTTCAATAACTCAAATTATTTTAAAAAGGAAATAAAATAGGAGAGGGCAAATGATAGGCCATTAACTCCGACATCCGACGAATTTTTAAAACTATAGTAAAAGTAAAAATTAATCGGAACCAGGAAGACCAAGGATAAAATCTATCATCACAGCTGAACGTGGCCTATCAGTTTATTCAAGACTGTTCGATCTGTCTACACCGCAAGCGATATAGACGTGATTATATGTACGTTTGAAAAGAGATGAATGAAGGACGCTCCACTTAACTTCACCGACAAAGAGTTGGCTTTTAAATTTAAGAAGATTACTGAACGCGAGCCACGGGTAAAATACATACAAACATACATATGATCACGTCTATATCCCTAGCGAGGTAGACAGAGCCACCAGTCTTGAAAAGACTGATAGGCCACGCACAGCTGTTTGGCTTAGTGATAGAATTGAGATTCAAATAGTGACAGGTTGCTAGCCCATCGCCTAAAAGATGAATCCCAAGTTTATAAGCCTATCCCTTAGTCGCCTTTTACGACATTCGTGGGAAAGAGATGGAGTGGTGCTATTCTTTTTCCCCGGCACCATTAGACCGTGTGGTTACACGGCACGGGTAAAAGCTAGTCGCAATATAATTCAAAACATCTAGGCATTGCAGATAACGAAGTTTGAGTTTAATCAAAGACTCAGGCGTACAGGTGTGATCATCCAACTTGGTGCAGCCGCCGTGCAGTTTAGAACTTTGAGACCGTTATGAATTCTAACATATATACAGCATGCGCATGTCGTTTAGTTATCTATACGTTCCTACCGTGTGTTTCCCGGCACCAATACAAAAAGAATAGGACCACTCTTTCCCATGGATGTCGAAAAAGGCGACTAAGGGATAGGTTTCCAAACTTGGGATTCTTTTTTTAGGCGATGGGCTAGCAACCAGTCACTATTTAGATCTCAATTCTATTACTAAGCCAAATAGCTGAACGTGGTTGATCAGTCTTTTCAAGACTGTTGGCTCTGTCTACCCCGCAATGGATATAGACGTGACCATATGTATGTATGTAATGTATGTACGTACATATAATTCCAAGTTGATTATCCTATCTATATATATATATATATATGTATATATACATTATATGGCAAGTGGAAAGAGGTAGTCTCTGCCTACCCCTCCGGGAAAGAGGCGTGAGTTTATGTATGTATGTATGTATATATACATATAGTTACAAGAGCCACGAGAACATATGTATGTCTTTACATAGATAGACAAAGAATCTATATCACTTTAGTTCTATATATATATATAGGTATATATATATATATAGAATCAGTATTTTCGGAAGGCTAGATCTTATATTATGCAAACTGTACGAAGCCATCGATGCGCGAGTCTAAATCTTATTTTTTTTTTTATTCGTATTACAAAAATTGCTCACTTGGCAATTTGAAATTAATAATACTTTTGTCACATACAAACATACATTAAAATATTTTACATTAAAATATTTTTATAGAATCCTTTTGTCACATACATACCTACATTCAAATATTTGTATAGAATCGTGTGAACACAAGTCTTTCTCAGAAACAGAACAGGAGGAAGACAAAATACAGTAATTCTCTGACGCCGGCGTAAAATAACAACTTCTCACCTTTCAGCTACGTAGTGACAACAGCGCTGAGACAAATGGCAAAATGTTTCCTACACATTTTGCTAAATATTACTTCACAGGTACTACGCTATACACTTGGCGTAAGTATAATGTGATTGTAGAATCTTATAGGTAGTTTGATAAAATTATATTATTTATTTATTATTATTTTTACGTGCCGGTTCCCGGCACCAATAGAAAAAGACCAGTACATATCTATCCCGTGGATGTCTTGAAAGGCAACTAAGGGATAGGCTTATATACTTGGGATTCTTTATTTTAGCCTAACAGGTTTCAAATTCAAATTCAGGTTGCTAACCTGTCACTATTTGAATCTCAATTCTAACATCAAGCCAAACAGCTGAACGTGGCCTATCAATCTTTTTAAGACTATTGGCTCTGTTTACTCCGCAAGTGTTATAAACGTGATTATATATATGAGTGTATCATTCCTACAACATAGTATAAAGCAAAGTCGCTTCCCGCGTCTTTCCCTATGTCTGTATGCTTGGATCTTTAAAACTACACAACTGATTTTGATGCAGTTTTATTTAAAAGGTAGAGTAATTTAAGGGGAAGGTTTAAATGTATTAATACTACCCGTGCGAACCCAGGTGGGTCACAAGTTATAAACATGAAGATATCTAAAATAAGCAGAACAAGTAAAAAAATGTCTTTAATTAAAACCGTAGCCTCTTTTATAAAGGAAATAAGTCATAAAAAGCGTAAATATTCTGACGGTACGCCATTTAAAAAGGTTCTTTTGGAAGTAACTAAGAAGAATATGATACATAGCGCACAAAAGGCCCCATGCCTAACTCATAACATGCAAATTGAAGTACTAGGAGAAAAAAAATGTCCTTCTTAATGAAATATTCAAGAGGTAGACGCAAGTTACGTCGAAAGTTTTGAACGTGATCAAAGAACTGGTTTAGAAGACGCGCTTCTTAGTTTTACAGCACTGCTTAAAATGTTTGTGAGTGATGTCTTTGAAAAAAAAACGCCTTTGATTTGGCAGAAAGTCAGGTCGAGATTACCCGAAACTGACGAGCTTATAAATGTAGATGAAGCGAAATAATTATGCAAGGATGATGGGAAAAGATGTAGTCTCTGCCTACCCCTCCAGGTAAGAGGCTACCAACCATACAACTTAATAATGGGATTGTGATTCAAATAGTGACACTCTGTGAATCTCAATCCTATCATCAAGTCATACAGCTGAACATGGCATTCCAGACTTTTTGTTACTGTTAGCTCTGTCTACCACGTAAAGGATAAAGACGTGAGTGTACGTATGTATGTACAGGAGTGAACTCTAAACCAAACATAATAGCATAGAGACTAACCTTGATGACGTTACAATAAATGATAATAGCAGTGTAAGTTTTTTGTTTGTTTGTTTATTTGTAAACTCTTTGTTTCACATAAAAAGAAATGTAACAAAAAATAGACAACAGTCATTGGATTTAGAAGAATTTATACAATAGCGGACTTAAGTGTTAGACTTAGGTCTTGGCGGTTTTTTTGCTAGGTACTCTGAGATATCTTTACTCACAGCAGACTCCCAAACTTGGCAACTCTCGCCTTTTCTCAAGCGCGTTATCAGTCTTCAAACAGTCCAGTGAGGTGCATTAACTTTTTATACTAGTTCGTAAAGGAAGAGCACGTTAGACGTAAGTCGCTTTGTGTAAAGTCTTGACTTAACCTATCTAGAATGGTGGTATAGGCGCAGATCCTGTCAAAAGAGGTGAAGACACAACTGGAACTGAAGATGTTTGCAAGGACACAAACATACATACATATAATCACGTCTGTATCCCTTGCGGGGTAGAGCCAACGGTCTTGGAAAGACAGATAGGCCACGTTTGGCTTAATGAGTAATAGAATTGAGATTAAAATAGTGACAGGTTGCTAGCCCATCGCCTAAAAGAGGAATACCACCTTTCTATCCTTTGGTCGCCTTTTACGACATCCATAGGAATGAGACAGAGTGGTCCTATTATTTTTTTTATTAGTTCCGGGAACCACACGGCACAACACACAAAATCACATCTCTTCTTGTTAAAGACTACATCATTCCACTTGCCATCCCTACATAGGTACTTCTTTCTCAAAGAGGGTAATGACGATTGTAAGTATAACGGTACTCTGGGATATCTTCACTCACAGCAGACTCCCAAACTTGGTAACTCTCGCCATTTATCAAGAGCGTTATCAGTCTTCATACAGTCCAGAGAGTCGCAGTAACTTTTTATAGTAGTTCGCTTGACACGACTCCTCTCAAGCGGTGGGCTGGAAATCTTAGGGTTAATCTTTAGGAGTTTAAGACGTTTAGTGGCTATGAATGATAAAAAAAAGTCTTAAATTTCTAACCTACGAAATTAAGATACAAGATAACATAATTTGATTGCGCTACTAACTTGGCGATATTATATTTTATAAAAAATATTGGATCATGAATAATGAATATTGTGCCGTGTGGTTCCTGGCGCTTGAGAATATAACCACTCCCATGTCTTTCCCATGGATGTCGTAAAAGGCGACTAAGGTACAGGCTAACAAATTTTGGATTCTGCTTATATGCGATTGGCTAGCAACCTGTCACTATTTTTATCTTAATTCTATTTAACGATAAACAAAACCAAAAGTGGCCTTTTCATTTATACAATTGGCTCTGTCTACCCCGCAAGGATTATAGACTTGATAATGTCTATGTATGTAATATAGCAAATTCCAGAAAGCAAAGCAGTGAGAAACGATATAATTATTGTTTTACAAAAATAAATAACTATCGAATAAAACAGGAAAATACTTAGAGTCAAATTTTTCCCAAAGGATATTATTTATCTACCAGCTCCAAACGCGGACGCTACAGCGTAAAATAAATTTGCAAACCAACATTCCGTAAAGGGAAACACAAGAGATCCGAATCTGAAAAACACAAAAAGCCTTGTGAGATACGATTGGTGATATCGAAATGTTTTCGATACATTGGATACTCGATACTGGAGATTGGGCGAGGGTCGCTGGGCTAATAGATTTTCCTTCTGGGCTATACGTATCGTGAGGTCTTTTATACGATACGATCAAATTTAAAGATTGCATCTTAAAATTTGTATGAAATAGACATCTAGTGTTTTTGTTATAAAACTTAGAAGTAATTAATTCCTCATCATTCCGATCCTGGATTGGGTGAGTCAGATTTTTACACGAAGCGACTCCTATTTGACCTCCGCAATATTTGCAGGGGAACCTAACCTGTATTGGATTATCGTGGTAACACATCCAGTTGCCTGAATGTGCAGGTTTCCTCACGATGTTTTCCCTCACGGTTAGTACTGTAACAAAGGTACATAACTTCCAAAATTATCATTGGTAGATGGCCGAGCTAAGATTCGAACCTGAGCCTTTTTGCGCATCACGTATTTAACCTAACCTTACCTATTCGACCACCGACGCTCTCGCAAAGACACTGCTTGCACATTTAAATTATTCCCTTAAAATACATACATACATACATATGTTCACGTCTATATCCCTTGCGGGGTAGACAGAGCCAACAGTCTTGAAAGGACTGAATGGCCACGTTCAGCTATTTGGCTTAATGATAGAATTGAGATTCAAATAGTGACAGGTTGCTAGCCCATCGCCTAAAAAAGAATCCCAAGTTTGTAAGCCTATCCCTAAGTCGCCTTTTACGACATCCATGGGAAAGAGATGGAGTGGTCCTATTATTTTTTGTATTGATGCCGGGAACCACACGGTACTTAAAATCTTTAGTTATAAAACGTTCCTTATCAGTCGCCAATAAGAATTCACAAACAAGAAACAGGATCTTTTGGCAGGTGTCGGACGACACGCCGGCTCCCCGGGGCGGTCCTGTCAGAGCCTTGGTCTAGGTTACAAACTGAAAGCGGATTTATATATATATATACATGGTGACATTTAAAACAACTGCATCCTTTTAAACATAGACTATACCCATGCTTCTGAGCTGTTTGAGCCTATTTTTATTTAAATTAACGTTTATAAATATCCTTTAGATGTGTACACTTAACAGTTAAATTTATGCAGGTGAATTAAAAGTCACCCTGTATACAAACATGAAACTGCCACTATTTGAATCTCGATTCTATCATTAAACCAAACAGCTGAACGTGGGCTTACAGTTTTTAAGTCTGTTGGTTGGCTCTACTTACCCCGCAAGGGATATAGACTTGTCTATATGTATGCATATAAATGAAATCACGCCTTTTTCCCGGAGGGGTAGCCAGAAGTTACATCTTTCCACTTGCCACGATATCTGCATACTTCTTTGGCTCCATCCACATTTATAACTCTCTTCACGCAAGCTCGGCGGTTTCGGGTACCCTTGACCCGACCTTTTGCCAGGACGTCCTTAATTTGATCAAGGCACGTTCGTCTAGGCCTTCCCACTCCTAACTTTTCATCTACACTCTCCTTGTATATTCGCTTTGTCAGCCTGCTTTCATTCATCGTCTCCATATGACCAAACCATCTTAGACCATTTTCTATTCCTGTTACTATATCTTCTTCCACATCTCATAATTCCCTTAGACGTTATTTCTTATCCGATAACTCAATTTCACACCGATCATACTCCTTAGAAGCAGATTAAGTTTAACAGAAACGTAATAAAGAAGAATAAAGCAAAAGAACTGTGCAAGGAAAATGACAAATGCAAATACATATATAGTCTTTGTCTAGTTTTACGGAAAAAACTACCGTTCACTAAAAAAAACTATGCTTTTTATGTAACAGATATGCAGGCGTCGAATGGTTAAGGTGCCTTGAAAACGTGATTCAACACAGATTCAAATCCTACCGCGGCCATGAATGTTCTGTTTCCTCTTTTCTGAGTGTGGCTGTACGGTAAACGAGAGAAAATTGGTGAGACACTAAATCGCTAAATCTTATGACTTAGACCAGTAACAGATTGTTGACAAATTGAATGTTACTGGTCCGCCCGGGGCAGACAAAGGGACCATTCGAGTTTTATTCGCCATTCGAATGCTGCGGGGGCTTATTCTCATCACAGACGGCTAATGGGGTCTCAATTACTGAATACGGGTATTTTTTTTTTTATTTCGACTTTTTTCAAAATAATAGCACCGTGCGTAATTAACATCGTTGCGAAAGTGTTTCAGAATTTTTCTATGTGAATATAATTCTTTGTTTTAAAAATAATCTTTAAAAACCATCGCTAGTCCCATTTGCTTTGTTAAATATTCTTTTACGGGGTAGACAGAGCCAACAGTTTCCAAAAACTGAAAGGCCTCGTCCAGCTGTATAGCTCAATGATAGAATTGAGATTTAAATATTAACAGGTTGCTATCCCATCACTTAAATGAAAAATCCCAGGCTTATCCTCTGATAGACTTTTACAATCTGCACGGGAAGCAAAGCAGCTGGCACGTGCTTTTTTTGCCACCGCACCAGATAAATGTTACTCTTATTACTTTAGTCGCCTACTTAGTTATCGTGACGATATTTTCCACTACACTCACAGCATTGGTTAGCGAACAAACTAATGTAATGTGGTGGTATTTATAAAAGAATAAATTTATTTTCAAAATTGGATACAAGGTATCACTTATTGACGTCACATCACTTAAATCTATTTATAACTACTACCGCTTCCAAAGCGAATGTGAAGAAGAAGCGGTGGAACAAACTACACTGCATTTGAATTTGTTAAGCACGTGTTTTTCGGAAACTTTACCCGTTCGAATCCTGATGCTCTTAACATATACATAATGTTAATATCAGTCATAAAATGAATGATATTAAAGTGTTGATGATACAAAACATTACATAGGTTAAGATGAGGAGTTAAATCTGCATTATTAATACAATTAAACCCGCTTTATGTGAATGTAACGACTTATGGTAACACAGTAAAATGTGGGATGAGATGCAGGGTGTTCCTTTATTTAACATCTATACTATAATATTAGTATAGATTTTAAATAAAGGAACACCCTGCTGCTGAATAGTTTGTTTGTTTGAACGCGTTAATCTCAGGAACTACTGGTTCGAATTGACTTGATAAATGACTAATATTCTTTTTTTGAAAAGTGACCCTTTATCGAGGAAGGCTATATAACATCACGATTTAACTATAAAGGCTAAGAAATAATGGAAAATGTGAAAAAAACAGGGAAAATTATTCATCTTCGAGGGCTTCAATAATGCCCCAAATAACTATTCCACGCGGACGATGTCGCGGGCACAGCCAGTTTGACTATATATACATACATACAGTTACTGTATATTCCATGCGGGATATACAGAGTCGGCAGTCTCGAAAGGACTGGAAGGCCATGAACAGTTGTATGGGTTCATGATGAAATTGAGATTCAAATAGTGACAGGTAGCTAGCCCGTCGCCTATAAAAGCAATTACAAGTTTTGTAAAACAATCCCTTAGTCGCTTTTTATGACATCCGTGGGAACAAGATGGATTGGTCCCTTTATTTTTTAATGGTGCCGGGAAACCATACTAAAATCCTGACATACTCACAAACTTTCACATTTATAGATAATGATGATAATTTTGAATCTCAATTCTATCATTAAGCCAAATAGCTGACCGTGGCCATTCAATCATTTCAAGACTGTTGGCTCTGTCTACCCCGCAAGGGATATAGACGTGACCATATGTATGTGTGTTATAGATAATATAAGAAAGATGTCCTCAAAAAAAAATACACCATCTTAGAATATCACCCTGTATATATTGCTCTTAAATTAATAATATTCAGACGTTACGCCGCCATAAAGCTTAGAACATCACTATCTACTATAACGACCAACATCTGACGCTCTAGGGCTCTGGTTTGATATATACTACTAATATTATAAATGCGAAAGCTTGTGAGTATGTCAATATGGATGTTTGTTACTCTTTGCGTGAAAGAGTAACAAACATCCATCCATCCATCCATAGTTTTTGCGTGAAACTGAACAGATTACGATGAAATTTGTTATGAAGGTAGCTGAAGACCCAGAGTTAGACCTTCCCTTAATTGACTTTTACACTGCGTGGGATGAGAAGATGCTGGTTTTTCTAAGCTACCATACCAGAATGAAAGTTGAACAGGAAAGTATAAAAACAATTCTCGCTTCACTATTCCACTTGAATCTTCAAGTAAATGCATTGAAGGATTTATTTCAACAGCCCACTCCAATTTACCTTTCAAGCTCACTAACAGACCATAGATATAAAACAAGGTATAGATTAACAACCATAGATACGAAGTGAAAGGTGGTGTGCGTCCAAAAAAATCTATGTATCCCCATTTTTTTCCGAAGGATAGGCAAAGACTACATCTTTATGTGTAGCACATTAATAAAAGGTATAAAATTTGGTAAGTACCTATTCGAAAAAATGAACAAAATAAAAAAAAACAAAATTTTTGGGTCATTAACGTAAAATAATTCGGATTTGACAACGAGGCATATATAAATAAGTGATGTAATTTTCAATTTAGTTTTAAGTAGTTAAAAATTATAGATTTCCTTAAGTTTCTGTTTTCCTATTCATGTCTAGCATGGTTTATTATATTTTATTTTCTAATAAGCTTCATTCTCTTTAACGAAAATTAAAACTGCCATAAATTTACCAGCAAAATCAGCCACATATTTCATTATGCCGTGTGGTTCCCGGCACTATTACAAAAAAGAATAGGACCACTCCATCTCTTTCCCATGGATGTCGTAAAAGGTGACTAAGGGATAGGCTTATAAACTTAGGATTCCTCTTTTAGGCGATGGGCTAGCAACCTGTCACTATTTGAATCTCGGTTCTATCATTAAGCCAAATAGCTGAACGTGGCCATTCAGTCTTTTCAAGACTGTTGGCTCTGTCTACCCCGCAAGGGATATAGACGTGATCATATGTATGTATGTATGTATTTCATTATTTCAAATAAGTTAATAAAATATTTTAAGTTACACTAAAAAATAATACCTATAACAAATTTTTTTTTGACGATTCATCTATATCTTTCTACATCTATGCTTAGAATAATCACGGCGTGCAATAATCAATAAAACAGCCTTTGCGTCGGAACTGCGGCCATTATTCAGCCGTAGATAGCGATTGTAACAAGTGTGAATTTCAATGCACACTTAGTGAATCTTATCAGTTCGCGAGGAAAAGAGGAGGCAATTCACATTGTTTTATGGGAAAACAAAAAAATCCTATTTATCCCCGTTCCCGTTCGTGGGAATTTCGGGAAATTTTTTTTACTCATGCTATTAATCCCTATCAAAATCAATAATTTCATCAATAAGAACAGTTTATGTAGATAATATTTGGTCTTCGAATGATTAAAATTGGACGTTTGGTTTTGAAGTTGTGGTGAAATTAAAATATTACGATTTCTGCTGCACCCGCGCGGCTCAGACGAAAATAATTCAATATCAAATATTGTTTATAGAGAAGCTCTATAATAATTTTGTTATGTATCCTAAAACAACAGGTTGCACTGCGGGACTGCAGGCAGAAGTGACACTTTTGCCGGGAGCAAGACTTAGTTAGCCGCTTTGCGGGCGGTCCTTTAGTTAGTTCTAATAGAGATATATTTAGTATCGGCTGTGCATCCGTGCGAAGCCGGGGCGCGTCGCTAGTATATTGTACAAGAGTCCGCCCGCGACTTCGACCGCATGAAACCCTATCAATCCCACGGGAACTCCGGGATAAAAAGTGGTCTATATGTTATTATGGGTCTTCAGCTACCTACATACCAAATTTCTTCGTAATCGGTACAGTAGTTTTTGCGTGAAAGTATAGTCCATACTGACATACAAACTTTCGCATTTATAACATTAACAGGATCTTTGTCAATAAGCTTACATCACTCTGACACTTGAGTTACCTGAATGTGTAGTAAAACCGTCTTGTCAATCAAATACCTAGTTATTATCATAGCTTGATTTAATATCTGTAAGCTGAGACCGTGATTGGATAATTAACGAAACAATATCGCATGACATCTAGCCTATTAACTACGATAATAATCAATGCAGATCATGTACACACGGACTTAAATACATACATACATACATATGGTCACGTCTATATCCCTTTCGGGGTAGACAGAGCTAAGAGACTTGAAAAGACTGAAGGGCCACGATCAGCTATTTGGCTTAATGATAGAATTGAGATTTAAATACAAATACGTACATACATGTAGTCGTGTTTTTATCCTTTTCGGAGTAGACATAGCCAACTGTCCCGAAAAGACTGTAATAACACGTTCAGCTGTATGGCGTGATAATGGAATTCAGATTCAAATAGTGACTGGTTGCTAGCCCTCCCCTACAAGAGGAATCCTTATTTTTAAAGCATATCCCTTAGTCGCCTTTTACGACATCCATGGGAAAGAAATATAGTGGTTCTTTTCATAATTGCTCGAAAATACAATACCTAATGTTTGATGTATACCTAAGATATACAAAAGTAATGTAGCCTTACTTATTCCCAAGACTAACAGCAGACGATATTGACTATCTGAATGAAATGCATAAAAAAGTAAATGAACGCATACTCATACAAGATGGCAAATCAATGTAAGAACATCACCTAAACTACGAGTAGTTTAGTTAATTCAAATTTGTACATACATTTTCAGATAGGGAATTTGTGCATGCTCCAATTCCCTGACACATATTCGAACAGATAACGATGTTAAAACTCTTTTCGAATGAAAAACTCATATTACAGAATTCCAGCTGATAATCCAGTTTTCATATTAATATTGATGAACCCTATATAAGCGCTCCCATGGATCGAGTTAATCACATTAATACACCTTTATGTGTGCCCGGATTAAATGCCGTGTCACGCTGTATATTTTAATGTTTTTCATTTGTGAATGCCGTGTGGTTCCCGGCACAAATACAAAAATAGAATAGGACCACTCCATCTCTTTTCCCCTTTGGATGTCGTAAAAGGCGACTAAGGGATGGACTTACAAACTTGGGTTTATATGTCCTAGCAACCTGTTTTAGGCGACGTGCTAGCAACCTGTCACTATTTGAATCTCAATTCTATCATTAAGCCAAATAGCTGAACATGGCCATTTGGTCTACTCAAGACTGTTGGCTCTGTTTACCCCGCAAGGGATATAGACGTGACCATATGTATGTATGTCAATTTACAAATATAGATCTCTTAAATCTAAAGCGTGAAGGAATGCACATTGCCTACATTAAAAATTATAAATGTACGTAGTAACACGTAGGTAAAACATGACCTTAACGAGTGCAGAAGAGTCTAAACAAACTATTTTTAGCAAAACCATACTAATGGAAGACTAACCCAAACACGAAAGTAACAAATAACCACAATATCCAAACATTATGTTAACGGAGAATAACAAAAATAAACAAGCGGTAACAATAAGTCATAGCTAATGCCGGGTTCCACTTAAGGGGCGGTTCCGTCGTGACGTCAAATAATGGCGCTCGCGAATTTATTGAGAGACAATTTATCGTGCCGTGCATCACCACGTGGGTGGCCGTGTGGTCGAGCGTTACCATGGTAACTCGTAAATAGAATAGAAATAACAATATTTTGTTTTCGTTATAAAAAAAAGAAAACGAAAAAGAATAAAAATTAATTTTATTTTAAAATGATCTAAGAACTATTACTGTTTAGCTAATTGAAGCTTCAAATCTAGTGACTATTGGCTCTGTCTGCTTCTGAGATAAGAATCTACATATATATGTATATAGTCATGTGCCGTGTGGTTCCCGGCACCAATACAAAAAAGAATAGGACCACTCCATCTCTTTCCCATGGATGTCGTAAAAGGCGACTAAGGGATAGGCTTACAAACTTGGGATTCTTGTCTAGGCGATGGGCTAGCAACCTGTCACTATTTGAATCTCAATTCTATTATTAAGCCAAATAGCTGAACGTGGCCATTCAGTCTTTTCAAGACTGTTGGCTTTGTCTACCCCGCAAGGGATATAGACGTGGTCATATGTATGTATGCATGTATATAGTCACATACCCCTTGCGGGGTAGTCAGAACCAACAGTCTCGATAGACTGAAAGACCACGTTCAGCTGTATATAAATAATGGAGTTATGATTCTAATAGTGCCACTTTGCTAGCCGTCGCCTTCAAGAAGAATCCAAAATTTATTAGTATTTACCTCTGTCACCTTTTACGAGATCCGTGGGAAGATATGGAGTGGTCTTATTCCAAAATGCCGAGAACCACACGGCAGGAATAAGCACACGATTTTTTTTAATTTGATCATACAACCTGATTTTTTTTTATAAGACTAGTTGTTGTCCGCGGCTGCGCTGACGCACATTGTTGTATTGCGCAAATCCTGCGTTAACAGTCTTTTTGCTGGATGAAAGGTATAAAGTACTCTTTTGTCGTCACGAAACAAGAAACGGGTCGTATTTCCTCTCTCGGGGAGCTATGGCGTAATGGTAGTGTGCTCGGCTGTGACACATTAGGTCCCGGGTTCGAATCTTAATAATTAGAAAAATGAGTTTTCTTGCTTAGTCTGGGTGTTAGCTGTTTATCTATAAAAGTATTTATAATATTATATAGTATCGTTGAGTTAGTATTATATGTCGTCGTCTTCTGTGCAATATATCCCGTATTTGTTTATTTGCATAATTTTTATAAAATGAGACTTTACTTATGTAAGGTAAAAGCACCTATTACGGAGGTATTTCGCAACATTTGAAAGTAAGAAGCAAAAATAAGCATAAGTAAGTATTTTTAAAGGTTCCAAACAAAATTATTATCTAAAATGGAATTTAAATTTTGTATTGCTGTTGAGTCTAAGTATCCTTTCATGCGATTTCTTATTTAAAAAAAATATTTAAAAAGGCAGGTCGATTTTCCCTAATACGGAGGTATGATTTTAGTCAGAGCCTATTACTGCGGTAGACGGCTCCTAATACGGAGGGTCAGAAAGTACATTAATTTAGGTTCCGTAAAAATAATATGTATAACAATAATAGAAATGTGTAAGTACCTTTATTGTAAGTTTTTCGTTCATTGACTATTTAATTACATTATTTCACTTTAATGAAATTAAAGACCACTTTGAATTTAAAGTATATTATTTATTTAAAGTATATATATGTATATATTATTATTTAGTGTTTTCTACACGCGTGTGTACAGCTTTCACGGATTTAACAATATTAAAAATGCAGGTTCATTTAGGAATTAAGTTTTATTTTTTATTACAATTAGTTACTTTGGCTAAGAAATAATGACGAACAATAACAATCATCTAAAATCTTTCAAAAATCAACACTTCGTAGAGGAACAAAAAGTAACAATAATGAAATATTTATAACATCAGTCTTTCAAAAACTAACACTCCGCAGAGGATAGTAAACTGTAACTAAAATTTTTACATATTAAAAAATAATCACTTTAGTAATGGTAAGTGAACTTAATATAAGATACCCAAGTAAAGTTTAGGGTCAATTCAGGCTGCAGTTACAGTGGTCGACAGCAGCCCTAAGAGCATTTACAGCTTCGGAAGAATCTTAAACGTTCGCTACTAGACTAGCTCGCTTCAAAACTGCTGGCTGTCGTCAGCAACCGACGCCGCATCAGTCACCAACAGTTTTATTTTTTCGAGCGATTACTGGTCTATAAAATAATGAAAATAAAGTTTAAAACTCTTTTAAAACTTGCGTCAATGCTGCCCGCTGCCACTGCTGCCTGAATTGAGCTATGAAAAAATGAAAAGAACAATTACGTAGATTGCATTAATTGATATTAAAATATTTAATTTTTTCAATGTTTTTGATTTTACAAAAAAAAAAAACATTTATAAAAAATAAGAATCAGAAAAAAGACGATTTTTTTATTTATTTACGAAACCCTTAAATCTTGTGATTTTCTGTTTAATTAATAAAGCCATAATAGGAAACCATATTACCTAATACAGAGTTACCTGGAAATAACTACCACCGTTTTAGGAAAACTACTCGTGTTTTTAATAATCCTAATTCTGACCCATCAAAATTCCGATTAACAAAAGAGTGTAAATTTTTAATCAAACGACAACTATTTTGTGGCTAAGATGTGTAAAACTGAAGTAACAGTTATACACAGGATATTATTTGTGATAAATTAAAACACACCTCTCAATTTTTACCCCTCCTAAGAAACTAACATTTTGTACTCAACAGTTTTATTATTTAACTAGATTTCTAATTGAGAACACATACCTCAGAATATGGTTATTAATTTATGAGATTAATAATTATTTCAATTGAACTTGTAACTGATTCAAAAACTTAATAATTTGAAAGTTATAAACAATTAAATTTTATCAGTATTTTTCCTATTACGGAGTTATACCACCGAGTTAGGATTAGTCTATAAAATTCGTATCCTATTACGGCGGTATTTTATTTCTTATTTTTTGGGTAAAAACTGAGTTACAAACGTGAAACAAGCTATTTAATTTAAAAATTTAAAAGTAGGGAAATGCTATAAGTTATTCATAAACAAACTTGAACGGCTTATTAATACGAAAAATTGCCTTTGTAAATATTAGTGTACTTAATTTTGTTGTTCCGCGTTTGTATGAAAACACCTGTCCCGTCGATGCCGTGACACAGACTGATTGATTTTGTTGTGTTGCCAATGTGTTGTAGTTGCAAATGTCAGTTAAGTCGTGCCGTAATAAATTTAGAATAACACATTTGCGTTATGATGTACTTACACTGAATAGAACAGGAATAAAACTAAGAAATATAAATACCACCGTAATTGGAAGCGATTTTGACTACCGCCGTATTAGGAGCTTTTACCTTACTCGTATGTAAGGAATCATAAATAAATAAAAATATTGGAGACAAATTACATAGATTGAGTTAGCCTCGAAGTAAGTTCGAGACTTGTGTTACGAGATACTAATTCAACGATACTATATTTTATAACAAATACTTATATAGATAAACATCCAAGACTCAGGCCAATCAGAAAAAGTTCGTTTCTCATCATGCCGTGATCGGTATTCGAACCCGGGACCTCCTGTGTCACAGATAAGCTTACTACCGTTGCGCCACAGAGGCCGTCAAATAATTAAAATTAAACATATATATATTTTTAAACTACATTAAAAAAAAGTTATTAATAACAGCAGATGACGGGTCTAAACTTGAACCTACTTCACTCTATTTTTTATAAAAACAAGAATGTATAAACGACTTCACTCTATGTTTAATAAAAAATAAGTACGTGTAAACTAATTTGGAATATAGTTTTATGAGTAAAACTATCTTTATACATATTACACTGTAACATAGCCGTATTCTCTAATGCTATAACATATAGTAGCGGCTCAAAACGTGCTAAATCAAAGCGATATGCGGGCGGGAGAATTAATTCAAGACTGGTATCGATGTTCGTGCTCTTTTTGTTGCAGACAGACATACACCCGGATTACGGCGCGCCGAACGTAATTATATTGTAATGACGTTATCTGTGTGCCGTGTGGTTCCCGGCACCAATAAAAAAAGAATAGGACCACTCCATCTCGTTCCCATGGTTGGAAAAGGCGACTAAGGGGTAGGCTTTGAAACTTGGGATTCTTCTTTTAGGCGACGGGCTAGCAACCTGTCACTATTTGAATCTCAATTCCATCATTGAGCCGAGCAGCTTAACATGGCCATTCAGTCTTTTTTAAAAAAAAAAGAATCGCAATTTTATAAGCCTATCTCTTAATCGCCTTTAACGACATTCATGGGAAAGAGATGGAGTGGTCCTATTCTTTTTTGTATTGGTGCCGGGAACCACACGGCATCAGTCAGTTATCTAAGAACTTAATGTTCAATTGTACCTACTGTTAGAAATTCCATATGAGTCGTAGGAATAATTAAATTTGAAACTTGCAACCCTTTGCGTAAGTTATCGCCGCTGAGTGACCTTTTAAGATGCCTGATAAAGTGCGACCATATTGAATTGGCATAAAAATGTATTATTTTTTTTATTAAAATATTAAAAACATGAGTGCCCTGTCGTTCCCGGCACCAATAGAATAAGAATAGGACTACTCCATCTCTTTCCCATGGATGTTGTAAAAGGCGACTGTGGGATTGGCTTATAAAATTGCGATTGTTTTTATATCTTTAAAAGACTGAATGGCCATGTTAATCTGCTCGGCTCTTTAACTTAACTTGGGATTCTTTTTTTTCTATTGGTGCCAGGAACCACACGGCACAAGATAGTAAACGTAAGTAAGGTTATAAACTTAAGATCCTTTTTGTTGGTTTTTATGTAGTAACTTATCATGGTCTCAGAATCTCATTTCCATCTTACTTTCAACTCCAGCATAAAATGGCCATTGACTATTGTTACTCTACTAGCGAAAATACGTGTGAGCGAGCCTGTTCATTTTTTTTCAAACAGAGATTTCGTGCCATTCCTATATCGCAGCACTATATAACGTCCCAAGTTGTGTATTCCATCTGCGTCGCTCGTAAGTTAGTCGGATAGGAGCAGGCGAGGGTCTTACATACGCATGTATTTGTTTTTAGAAACCGATAGCGGAGCCCTTGACCTAGATACAAGCTCTGAAGGTCTGTGGTCAGTATTTGAGTTCGTATCCCACCAAGGCAATGAACCAAATGTCTAATTTTGGTTTTAATATATGTATAAGTTTAGTTTAGTTTTATAATAATAGATGGCGTTATCCCGTTTTGAAACGCGATATGGTTTTGATCTCATACAAATATAAATAGAAATGTGATATTTGAATTAATGTCTTCGTTCCGGGAGTCGTGAGTTTCATTTAAGCTGCTTTGGCTCGATAAAACCTTGTCTACCAACTTTGAAATCCCTAAGTTCGATATACCCTATACATGAATAAAATATGCTTGTATATGAATAAAAAGATGTAAA
Organism: Amyelois transitella; assembly: GCF_032362555.1. Classification (NCBI taxonomy): domain Eukaryota; kingdom Metazoa; phylum Arthropoda; class Insecta; order Lepidoptera; family Pyralidae; genus Amyelois; species Amyelois transitella. Next base: position 9,803,139 of record NC_083521.1, on the reverse strand, counting down.
AATCGTAAAGTCTGTAAATTGTCTGCCCCTATTCTCCCCCGCGGACCCTTTATAAGCACGGGCGCGTGCGCCGGTGCTTTGTGTTCCTTTGGTCTACTCTGACGCTCACCAAGTTAAGTAGCTTGCTGTCCTCAGTCGGCTTCTTGCTGGATCTTATGTCTACAGCTTAAACCACGCTTTTTTAAAAATTGTAAAACTAGTCGAATAAAGTTTTTTTTTTTTACGCCATTTATACAACAGTAGTAGTACACCTCTTAAAGTATTTGGCAAGGAATTCTTATATAACAAAATAAAAAATATTGGCGTGATTCCATGAATTTTTATATTATCTCTTATCAACCTCTCCTACTACGTTTTATTTTATAAGCCTATCTCTTAGTCGCCTTTTACGACATCCATGGAAAAGAGAGGGAGTGATCCTATGCTTTTTTGTATTGGTGCCGGGAACCACACGGCACGACAATAGATCACGACAAAAAACCGTGTTTGTTTTACCATACAAATGTTAAATTTACAATTTTAAATCCCGAGTAAATTTCCTTTAGTCGCCGACACAAAGGCACTACACTGTGGATGTAAATAAAGAAACGAGATCAAATGTAAATGAATCTATTTGAATTAAGATAACTGGCTGCACCAATGATGTTAATTGTGTAGATACGTTGTTTCAAAATTGAGTTAACTGCTTGGACTAAAAAAAATATATTTTGTTATAAATAAATTTAAACGTGCTATTAATACCGCAGTCTTATATTGGACAAATTCTCTCGTCCGACAAAATGTAATGAAAACTTATTCGTACACCTGTAATAAATTTATACAATAAAAGAGTTCAATATTTTAATTTTAATGCTTGTAGATGCATTATTTTACTTGTGTGTTTGATATAACATTTGCAAATCACACTATTAAGTCATTGTCCAAAAGATTAATCGTTCATAGTAACGTCTCTTGCGGGGTAACCTGAGCTCACAGTCTTGAAAAGACTGAAAGGCGACGTTCAGCTATATAATTATCTTTATGATAGAGTTGAGATTCAAAGTTGACAGGTTGCTAGCCCATCGCCTACAAAGGCAATCAAGTTTATAAGCTTATTCCTTAGTCGCCATTTACGACAGCTACGGCCAAAGATTTTTAATATAAATCAATTATATACAAATGTTTACCTCCAAAAAACTACAAAACGTCTTAATTCTTCTAAACGTATCTAAGCGTCCCAAAAAACATTCTAAATATTTCGACCTCAGCACGTATCTATAACATTTTCGTGATCATTGTCGCTCGAGAAGATTGCTCTTCGTTGTTTTAATCGCAATGGCTAACTTGTGTTCTGTGGTTGGTTGGTTCCAAATGAAATGAGATTACAATGTATTTCAGTTACAAATGTATGTACATTGTATTTCAATGTAAACAACATATACATTTGATCACGTCTATACCCCTTGCGTGGTTGACAGAGTCAAAAGTCTTCAATAGACTGAAAGCTTAAGCAGTTTGGCTCAATGATAGAATTGAGATTCCACTCCATCTCTTTCCCATGGATGTCGTAAAAGGCGACAAAGGGATAGGCTTACAAACTTGGGATTCTTTTTTAGGCGATGGGTTAGCAACCTGTCACTATTTGAATCTCAATTCTATCATTAAGCCAAATAGCTGAACGTGGCCATTCAGTTTTTCAAGACTGTTGGCTCTGTCTACCCCGCAAGGGATATAGACGTGACTATATGTATGTATGAATGGTAAGATTCAAATAGTGACAGCTTGCTAGCACATCGTCTTCGTCGAAGGACCAACCGATATAGGAACTAGTATTGAATTAAAATTACGTTTTAAATACTTTTTAAAAGTATTTTTAATTTGTGTGAAAAATAAAACGATAAAGTATTATTTCGTGTGCCTTTTTTTACTCCTTAATATAAAAAAGGAAATGTAATTTTTTCCAGATCTATATCTGAACGCACCGGCGGCGCCCTGATATATTAACTTTGAAACAATACTAAATTTTCTACTTAACTTTAAATACTACTAAAGAATTTCCTTTCTGATTTAATTGGGTAATTTGTTCTTATTATGGTTTTGTAATTGATGTTACTAGTTTATTTTGGGTAATAAAGATATGATGATGTATTGTTATTCATTAACAATATAAATTTGGAAATATAATTTTTTTTTAATCTAATACACTGAATAAGAAAGATAACATCAAAATTAAACTATACTATTAAAATATTTCACTTTCAACGTCTAACGTTGAACGTTTTCTTCGAAAATACAGCCTTTAAAGATATATACCGTCAAAATTCTAAATATTTCCAGCACAGTTGCCGTGTGGTTCCCGGCACCAGTACAATAAAGAATAGGACCACTCCATATCTTTCCCATGGATGTCGTAAAAGGCGACTAAGGGATAGGCTTACAAACTTGGGATTCTATTTTAGGCGATAGGCTAGCAACCTGTCACTATTCGAATCTCAATTCTATCATTAAGCCAAATAGCTGAACGTGGCCATTTAATATTTTTAAGATTGTTTTCGTCTACCCCGCAAGGAATATAGACGTGACCAAATGTATGTATTCGAGCACAGCACGTATCTACAACATTTTATATCAATGGTCCATCACTAGTCGATTGCCAAACGATCGATGCGAATAAAGTTAACTGAAAAGATACTTTGTGTTAACTAGTTGGGAGTTCCCTTTGTAATGCGATCCCACTTTGATGGTTTGTAGGCAGCTGCGTCTTGTGATACCCTTCTCATAAACATACATACATACATATGGTCACGTCTATATCCCTTGCGGGGTAGACAGAGCCAACTTTTTTAGGCGACGGGCTAGCAACCTGTCACTATTTTAATCTCAATTCTATCTTAAAGTCAAAAAGGCTGAACGTGGCCTATCAGTCTTTACAAGACTGTTGGCTCTGTCTACCCCGCAAGGGATTTACACGTGATTATATGTATCCCAAGCGTATAAGCCTATCCCTTAGTTGCCGTTTACGACATCCATGGGAAACACATGGAGTGGTCTTATTCTTTTGGTGCCGGGTACCACACGGCAGTATCAAACAATATAATCACTTTCAAAAACAAGTACTTCGTATCTAAGTAAGTTGTAGCCAATTATTACTAACATGGCACATGGCTGACCCATCCCTTTCCCGGGTCCATAAAACTCGGTAGTTTGAATTGTATGTTGTTCGAAACTTATTTACAGTCTAAACTTTCACGGGCACAGTATTTGTATTAAATTTTTATATAGCGTGATACCAAATGTAGGTAATATTAGTTTGCTTTTGATGCGTGTGTCATCTGCTTCGCTTCCAGTGTAAACGTAAAAGTCAATCAAGGAAAGGGGGTTCCAACTCGGATTTCTTCTTTACTGTGATAGGCTATCATATATACATACATATAATCACGTTTATATCCCATTTGGGGGTAGACAGAGCCAAGTCTTGAAAAGACTGTAAGGCCACCTTCAGCTATTCGGTTTTCATATTATCGGTTGGTTATAATCCTTTTCAATAATAGCTTTTATTTGTAATACTTTCATCATTGTATGTATACGTTACATAAATAAAAACCCAGTCCGGTCTACCCCATTAGGAGTATAGACCTTACGAGGTAGACAGAGTCAACGGTACCGAAAAGATTGATAGGCGTTAAGCTTAAAGATGGAATTAAGCTTTGACTACGGTTTAAAATAAGTATTCTTAAATTGTTATTGAAGAGCTTCTCTTTGTAATAACCATACATACATACCTACATACATATATTCCTTAGGCTTGAAATGACGTAAAAGGCATTTAAGGGATAGGCTTATAAACTTGAGATTCTTTTCGAGGCGACGGGCAAGCAACCTGTCACTTTATATGAATCTCAATTCTATCAGTAAGCCAAACAGCTGAATGTGGCCTGTCAGTATTTTCAAGACTGTTGGCTCTGTCTACCCCGCAAGGGATATAGACTTGATTATATGTATGTATGTATCTAAAAGCTTAATCAATTGATGTTATTATCTGGTTTTAACCGGCTTGCTAAGAGGGTGTCATGTCCTGTATGATGGCATTAACGAGCCTGTTTACACCTCGCATATTTAATAGCAGTGTTAAGATCTATGAATTATAAAGGGCATACGATAGAAAATAAGGCGAGATTCAAGTAAATTATATTAATTTTTGTATTTATTATTTCCTTTACATTTTCCTTCCAGTATTAAGAAATTTCTCTAGAATTAAGTGTACTTAATGTCTCTTTAGTTTAAGTTCTATTCTTATTTTTTTTTCCTGGATGTACATAAATAAATAAATAAATTTATTACATATACATATATATATATATATATAGTCACGTCCATATCCCTTTCGGAATAGACAGAGCCAACAGTGTTAAAAAAATTGATAGGCCACGTTCAGCCGTTTCTTATTTCCCTTTTTTATTAACTAAATTTCTTCCGTAAAATCTGATATAAAAATTTAAATTGGTGTATCATTATAGTGCCGTGTGGTTCCCGGCACCAATACAAAAAATAATAGGACTACTCCATCTCTTTCCAATGGATGTCGTAAATAGCGACTAAGGGATAGGCTTACAAACTTGGGATTCTTTTTTAGGCGTTGGGTTATCAACCTGTCACTATTTGAATCTAAATTCTATCATTACGCCAAATAGCTGAACGTGGCCATTCAATCTTTTCAAGACTGTTGGCTCTATCTACCCCGCAAGGGATATACACGTATGTGTCATTATCTCTTATGACCAATTTGTCTTTCAAACTTTAATGATACGCCATAAAAATCGCACAATATTTAACCGATCGATCTTTAAAAGACTTGTTCTGGGAACATTGCAATTTGCCATCGATTACAAGACACAAATTGGCAGCCGACTTAACCTGTTATTTATGAATCTCCAGACAAGATTGTTAAGTGACCATACATACAGTCACGCCTATAACCCTTGCGGGGTAGACAGAGCATGTCTGAGGACCGAAAAAGACTGAAATGCCACGTTCAGCTGTATGGCTCTATGATGGAATTCAAACAGTGACAGGTTGCTAGCCCATCGCCTTTAAGAGGAAGAAGTTTATTATCTTGTCCCTTAGTCGCCTTATACGACATCCATGGGAAATGATGGAGTGGTCCTATTCGGAAGTGCTGGGAACCACACGGCAAATTTACGTAATTTTGTAAAGGTATATAAAGGTTTATTATATAGGTACCTACATATGTATAGGTATATATACAAATAGAAGTCATTTTCTCTTTTAATAGATGTTATTACGTGCGAGAAAACTGCGTCTGAGTACCTATGCATCCATAATCAACTCGAGGAATTTATAAAGCCGTAAATGATTACTAAAGATGACATGATCGATACGGCGAAACGGGCCGCGTTAATCGTCGAGCCATATTTGGCAGGTAATGGATGACGTTTTACGTCTCAGACGCAGTAATGTATAAATTTGAAAGTCGCCGGTGAATGGAATGGATTATGTATAGGAAATTACTTGGAAAAGGGAACGTACATATAAATAATCACGTTTATATACCTTGCTGGGAAGACAGAGTCAACATTCTTGGAAGCTACGTGGTATGGAGTCTTATTATACGAGTATATTTATTTATTCCTATATTTTATGAACATCGAGTATATGGTTCTCGGCACTAAACAAAACGATCACTCAATCTCATTTCCATTGAGGTCGTAAATGGCGACTAACGTATATTGCTTATAAACTTAGGATTCCTCTTGTAGTCGTTGGGCTAGCAACCTGTCACTATATGAATCTCAATTCTATCATTAAGCCAAACAGCTGAACGTGGCATTTCAGTCTTTTCAAAACTGTTACCAAATTTCAAACTTACTTCGAATCATACTCAATTCATTCATATAGTCATGTTTATATATCACTTTGCGGGGTACACAGAGCCAAGTAGTCTTGAAAAGACTACAAGCCTAAAGTACACACCAATGCCTTTCTGCTGAAAGAAATTTCTTTAGAAATAAGCAGTGTCGTGTACAAAATATTCCTTATTCTAAGTTATTATTATTTTATGTACAAACATAGATACATATTATCACGTCTACATCTCTTGCGAGGTAGACAGAGCCAATAGTCTTGAAAACGAAAGGCCACGTTCAGCTGTTAGGCTTAATGATAGAATTCTAACGCAATGTGTGTAATTTGTCCCGTTTTTATTTATTTAATTTATAAAATGGACAAAAAACGATACATTCACTTGACAAATTAATGAATTATCGATAATGATGATGATGTAAAAAAGACATAATTAACTTGTATCATTATCACACCGATGGGCGCAGTGGGACTATCCATCTCTCCCACAATTCACAAGTTTGGCTTCTAATAGATTGAATTATAGTTTGTAAGTGAGAGGTAGCACCTTAGTTATATTTTGAATCGAGATATACATATATATGTACACACCGAGCTTGCATAAAGAGAGTTTTGAATGTGGATGAAGCGAAAGAAGTATGCAGAGATCGTGGCAAGTGGAATTATGTAGTCTCTGCCTACCCTTTCGGACAGAGATGTGATTTTATGTATGTATGTTCTTTAGAAATAAGCAGTGATCCTATATAAAGTTTTCCTTATTGTAAGTTATTATTTTGTATGTACAAACATACATACATATTAACACGTCTATATCCCTAGCGAGTAAGACAGAGCCAACAGTCTTGAAAAGACCGAAAGGCCACGTTCAGCTGTATGACTTTACAATGTAATTGAGATACAAATAGTGACAGGTTGCTAGCCCATCGCCTAAAACAAGAATCTCAAGTTTATAAGCCTAACCTAACCCTCAGTCGCCTTTCACAACATTCATGGGAACAAGATAGACTGGTCCTATTCTTATTTTATTGGTGCCGGGAACCACACGGCATTGCCGGAAACCGCTCGGCATACAAATAAAAACGATGTTTAAAAATGACTTGCGCTACAGAAGAGAGCTAATTATGGAAATATATTTTACAGGCGGCGCCACCATCTACCGTCATTATCCAATCCGCTGATTACACCAATTAGCAAATTATAAATTGTAAAATACAGCGTAATGTGCCAATGGGCGCCATCTGGCACATTTCTTGATTAACTCCCGTTACAAATTAAAGAGAATATAGAAAGTGAATGTAAATACACACTAATTATAAACAGAAACTATGGGCTAGCATCTCTTATATTGCATCCATCTCTTTCCCATGGATGTCGTAAAAGCCGACTAAGGGGTAGGCTTATAAACTTGGGATTCTTCTTTTAGGCGATGGGCTAGCAACCTGTCACTATTTGAATCTCAATCCTATCTTAAAGCCAAATAGCTGAACGTGGCCTATCAGTCTTTACAAGACTGTAGGCTCTGTCTTCCCCGCAAGGGATATAGACGTGATTGTATGTATGTATGTATGTAACTATGGGCTAGCAACCTGTCACCATTTGAATCTCAATTGTTACTAAAAGCCAAATAGTGTTTAAAGTAAAAAACGTGGCCTCAGTCATCACAAGTCTTTATCTTTATTATTACACATCAGTCTTTAAGACTGTTGGCTCTGTCTACCTCGCAAGGGATATAGACGTGTTTATATGTATATAGAAAAGATTTGTAAGTTTGTAAGGTGGAAATTAAAAAAACTTCTGGAATGAGTTGCCACAGATATAGAGTAAAAATTCGGTAGTGACATTAGTTACTTTTTTTCTTGAATTTCGAAATTATAAAATTAATTTCAGCAAAGCAATATGATGTTGTTTTAAAATGTTTAAAAGACATTTTTCAAAGATTTCGATCAAATTTTACCGGATATCGGAAAAAACGCTACTGAAATTTTTCATTTTCATAAAGCTAACCTTTTCGGATTACTTAAATAAACATGATGAATAGATAATGTAAGGGTAATATCCTAAAAACAATTACAAAAAGTTTTCTATCCGTAAGTGCAGACGGTCGTACAGAATTATAAAAAAAATCACTAACTTATATATTTTCGATTATACTTTAGGATATATCCTACTACTATTATAAAGGCGAAAGTTTGTATGGATGTATGGATGTTTGTTACTCTTTCACGCAAAAACTACTGAACCGATTACCATGAAATTTGGTATGTAGGTAGCTGAAGACCCAGAATAACACATAGGCTACTTTTTATCCCAGAGTTCCCGCGGGATTGATAGGGTTTCCATGCGGACGAAGTCGCGGGCGGCCTCTAGTACATATATATTTTCCTATCAAATGGATGAAGCATAATCCTACTACTATTATAAAGGCGAAAGTTTGTATGGATGTTTGTTACTCTTTCACGCAAAAACTACTGAACCGATTACCATGAAATTTGGTATGTAGGTAGCTGAAGATCCAGAATAACACATAGGCTACTTTTTATCCCAGAGTTCCCGCGGGATTGATAGGGTTTCCATGCGGACGAAGTCGCGGGCGGCCTCTAGTCATTAAAATAAAAATGTTAACTTATTATTGGTGGTTCCCGGCACCAGTACAAAAAAGAATAGGACCACTCCATCTCTTTCCTATGGATGTCGTAAAAGGGGACTAAGGATGGGCTAGCAACCTGTCCCTATTTGAATCTCAATTCTATCATTAAGCCAACTAGCTGAGCGTGGCCTATCAGTAGTTTCAAGACTGTTGGCTCTGTTTACCCCACAAGGGATATAGACGTGACCATATGTATGTATTATATTCTAAAGTATATTTCTCTGTAGTCTCCATATTTTGATCACCGGTCTCTAATCATTTGGCATTCAGGTTTACGAATCCAGATAAGATTGGGCAATATTAATTTGTGATCTGGGAATCTGGTTTTTGTTAATTATCATGGCTTGTACATCTCTCTTTCTCATGATCATCTTCCATGTCATGGTTTAGTCAGCATGAGCCAGTCCAAAACGACAGAGGCTATGACACCGTTTTAAGTAATTTATTTGACGTCAACTGAACGGGTCTATTGTCTGTCTGTCTGTGTCTGAATAAAAAAGAATTTTTCCCGTTCAAGATACGTCTTGTCGTCTTATGGTCTTAGTGTCGATGTCGATTGTCCTTTTTTTCATAGTCTGTCAGTCAGTTTTGGTCATCTAAATTGTCAAGTCAAAGACTTTGTCCATGAAGGCTGAACGGCCGCTACATCAACCAATGTTGTGAAACCTATCCTATAATAATGAATAAAAATTTTGAATTGAGATTTAAATAGCGACAGGTTGCTAGCCTATCGCCTTAAAGAAGAATCCCAAGTTTACAAGTCTATCTTAGTCGCCTTTTACGACATCCATGGAAGCAAGATGAAGTGGTCCTATTCTTTTTTTATTACTGACGGGAACTTCACGGCACGTTGAATAGAATAGAATAGAATAGAATAGAATAGAATAGAATAGAATAGAATAGAATAGAATAGAATAGAATAGAATAGAATAGAATAGAATAGAATAGAATAGAATAGAATAGAATAGAATAGAATAGAATAGAATAGAATAGAATAGAATAGAATAGAATAGAATAGAATAGAATAGAATAGAATAGAATAGAATAGAATAGAATAGAATAGAATAGAATAGAATAGAATAGAATAGAATAGAATAGAATAGAATAGAATAGAATAGAATAGAATAGAATAGAATAGAATAGAATAGAATAGAATAGAATAGAATAGAATAGAATAGAATAGAATAGAATAGAATAGATTTGTTTTCAAAATTGGATACAAGGTATCACATATTGACGCCACATCACTTAAATCTAATTATAACTACTACCGCTTCCAAAGCGCATGTGTAGAAGAAGCGGCGGAACATACTACACTGCGGCTGAATAAGACGTTAAAAACTTCACTAACACAAAATACCAGAATATAAATAAACCTTTTTTGAACATACATATAAAAGGCAGAGCCCATACGTAATTACGATTCTTTGAGCAAACGTAATAAGTAAATAACCCAGAAAAAGGTACAAGGAAACGAAATAATTCGTGGCGATTATCCTCGGCCCTCCCCAGGTGATCGTTGGCCCAGTGAACGAATGAGTGAATGGGATGAACGAAGGGACGGGCTAATGGTGCGGAGTAAATTGTCATACAGAGACTTTCTCCTGTTAATCTAGGTTACGTCTTCGCATTTTTTGAGAGGAGTCTGGGGAACTACGACCATTATCCAGATTAGGATGATTAAGGTTTTTATACGAAACGACTCCTGTCTGACTTCCGGAACCTTTGCAGGGGAACCTAACTCGAATCGGATCCCATGAAGCCTTTCAGGCAGCTAAATGTGTAACTAACACATTCAGATGCCTAAATTTGCAGGTTTCCTCACGATGTTTTTCCTTACCTTATAAGAGTATCAGTTAGCACTCAAACTATTATACATAACTCAGAAAAGAGTTGTTGCTACATGTCGGACATCTTAACCGTTCGACCACCGATACTCTCTATAGAGAGACTTATTCCAATACATTGGTTGGAATGGAAATGAATGAAATATTGTGTTCAAAATTTCTACTGAAATTTGATTGTATTACAGGAAGCTTGGCCTCTACGAACAATTTACTCTGTGCTAAATGGGCCCCGTCAAGAGTGTAGTAACAAGCGCAAGGATTATTGCTACAGTACTAATTAATCACTGTGCCCCTTGGGAACAATTATTTTTGCACAAATTCATGTACAAAAATCACGTCTTCGTTCCATACGGGGATTACACGTCGCTCAGCCGGAGATCTTAAATTGTAAAGACTGGTTATGGAACTAGTATTGTAATTATTGATTTTATCGATTTTAGTTGGTTGAGCTACAACTTTGTCTAAACGAAATAATCACTATAAAAACAAAATATTTTCAAGTTACTATTAAGAAGTATTTCATATAGCATAATTAGAAAAGTAGTGCCGTGTGGTTCAAGGCCCGAATAAGAAAAAAGACTAGGACCACTTCTTCTCGTTCCCATGGATGTCGTAAAAGGCAATTAAGGGAGAAACTTGTAATTCTTCTTTTAGACGATGGGCTAGCAACCTGTCACTATTTGAATATCAATTCTATCATTAAGCCAAACAGCTGAACGTAGCCTATCAGTCTTTTCAAGACTGTTGGCTCTGTCTACCCTACAAGGAAAAAGACGCGATTTTATGTACGTATCTATAATTAAAAGACTGCTTAACGATATTGGCCCACTCACCTTTTCTCAAAAAAAATATGTTACCTAAGTATGTAAAACATTATATCAAGTCTGGACAAGTTCAAGCTTGTCATAACGTAACGCAGCGGAATTCTCGTAAATATTCTTGTTAATTTCAGTTCTTTTATTTGTGACTCAAAAGAAAACTGTCAGCATTACTTTGTTGTTGACAAAATGCGCTGATTGTTCGAATCATATTCTTTTTTTATTTTTTACAATGGTTTCCTATCATCTCCCCTCCATCTTCGGCCTGATTGAATAGCATGAAACGTAATTTCCTCTCCTAGTACCGATATTAAACAAAAATCAATTCGCAAATTGAATTCGCAACCAATCTATTTACGTCAACGGAACAATAAGAATAACTTGTTAAAAAACAGAGCTGCATTCGCACTCAACAATGAACGAATGAAATGAACGATTATTTTATGATGAATGATTGTGCCAATCAATACGAGCGGGTCCCACTACTAATTTGACACGTTGACAGTGACAAATTGTGTCTTTTTTTGTTCAATTCGTTCAATTCACATTTCCCTTTTCATAACTCACAAATGTTTCTATGGTGACCGCTGGTGAGGGATGAAGATTTTGAATTCGGAACATTTTGTTTAAAGATGGCAACCGTTATTTTATTTTTATCTCGTTAATTTTTTTTTTCATATTTTCATACTGAGATTAACTTAATACTACTCTGTCAAGAAAGTAGCGGGAAAAGATCAATAATACACAAACTGTTTGTTATTCATCCAAATTTATTTTATCACCTTCAAAATATGCTCCTTTAGAAACGATACACTTACGCCAACGAATAATCCAATCATCAAAACATTTTTTAAACGCTGTTTCCGGAATTGAGGTCAGTTCTCGCCGCGAATTCTCTTTTATGTCTTCTACCGATTGAAAACGGGTGCCACGAAGTGGTAATTTGAGTTTAGGAAAAAGAAAAAAGTCGGCTGGAGCCATATCTGGTGAATATGGTGGTTGCTCGATGGTATTTGTTGAGTGTTTGGTTAAAAATTCGTTCACAATGATGGCCTTGTGCGAAGGTGCATTATCATGGTGCAAAATCCAAGAATTTTCTTTCCACAAATCTGGCCTTTTTCGTCGGATTTGCTCTCTTAAACGCCGCATAACACTCAAATAATATTCCTTATTTACCGTTTGACCTTCCGGCAAGAATTCCGAGTGCACAACACCGCGATAGTCAAAGAAAACAGTCAACATGACTTTGACTTTTGAACGACTTTGGCGTGGTTTTTTCGGTTTCGGTTCAGTTGGAAGGCGCCACTCCGAAACTTGTTGACTAGTTTGCATGTCAAACTCGTAAACCCACGTCTCGTCACCAGTAACAATGCGTTTCATGAATGTTGGGTCGGAATTGACTCGTTCTAGCATGTCCTCAGCGACTCTCATGCGATTGAGTTTTTGAAAAAAATTCAGGTCTTTTGGGACTAGCCGAGCGGCAACATGTTTCATACCCAAATTATTAGTTAAAATGGTACGGATCGACTCGTGAGATACAGAAAGTTCGGTGGCTATCTCTCTCAAAGTTGAATGAGGATTTTCAGTCACTATTTCCTTCACTTTTGCGATGTTAACTTCAGTTGCAGACGTTGATGGCCTACCAGAGCGAGACAAATCTTCCATCACATCTCGACCGCTTTTGAACGCTTTGTACCACTCATAAGCACGAGTTTTTGATAAAGTCGATTCACCGTAAGCCTTCTGTAACATTTTCAGTGACTCCGAACACGATATTCCATTGGCAATGCAAAATTTAAGACAAACTCTTTGTTCGATGTTTTTATCCATTATGAAATTAGCAATACACACTAGATATGATATAACTAAAAATAGCACTGTATTTAATGTAAACAACAGATGCAACTCAAACTCCGCGCCAAAATGGAAAACAGTTGTGCCAATCTAACAACAACAAAAAAAACAAAAATTTGAATTTGGAACCATAAATAAATAATCCATTCCCGATACTTTTCTGACTGAATGTATTTCTTTTTTCAAACTCTAAAAATCTTAACTGATAATGTAATTGAAAAGCCAGTTTTTTTTTTGTATAACATACTTACATAAATATAGTCGCGTCTATATCCCTAGCGAGGTAGACAGAGCCAACAGTCTTAAAAAGAATGAAAGGCCACGTTCGGCTTGATGATAGAATAATTTTTAAATATTAAACTTTATTTTTCTATAATATAGGATTTTAGACTTTGTAGTAGAAAATAGTAAATCCTAGACACATAATCTAATACTCATGCCTTATTTTTACCACGAACATAGTCGATATTCTTTGCACAGTTCTTCCTCATGGCGGACAAGATCCGGTTTCCGGTCGGCGCTCGTACCGGAAGTTTGTCTGGAGGGGGGTTTCCGGGGCACACCCTTGGAAAAAGACAGAAGCTTTGTACTATATTTGTTTTTATTAGCATGAAAGCCGGAAAAACTATGGATGCGTTAGTTTTTAGGGTTTCGTATGTAAAAGTTAAAAACGAGACCCTAATACTAAGCTTTCGCTGTCTGTCCGTCTGACTGTCATCAGGCTGTATCTCATAAACCGTGATAGTTAGAGAGCTAAAATTTTTAATATTGGTTATTCACCGCGACCTGAGTTCTAGTTTACACTTAAAATTTTGAGTATCTCAAAAACGACTTACCGATTTAGATGCCCCACAAACTTAAAGATTCCATTGACATAACCTAATCTTTTAAAGTTCATAAAACTGTCTTTAGAAACATACATATCACATATTTATTATCAATTTTATGTATGTTTCTAAACGGGACAAATTATACAAATTGAGTTAGCCTCGAAGTAAGTTCGAGACTTGTGTTACGAGATACTTACTCAACGATATAATTTTTTATGAAAATACTTATATATATATAAACATCCAAGTACATCAGAAAAAGTTCTTTTCTCATCATGCCCTGACCGGGATTCGAACCCGGGACCTCCGGTGTCACAGACAAGCGTACTACCGCTGCGCCACAGAGGCCGTTAGAAAAAACATTAAATTTGGATGGATATACTATACAAATTATATAATCGGCAACATAGCTTGCTTGGCACAATACTCCTCTCACCTCTTAATATTCCCCATGGATGTTTGGCAGAAATTACAAAATGTAATTACGCGGAAATATCCCGTATGTTTACAGGGGATTATCCTGACATCAGTGACGGGAACAGCGGGGAGAGTGAACGGGGAGAGATACATACATACATACATACATACATACATACATATCGTCCTGTCTAATAAATACAGATTAATAGACATGACGTGAGTAAATACAGATTTACATACATACATACCGTCGCGTCTATATCGCTTGTGGGGTAGACAGAGCCAACAGTCTCGAAAAGACTGATAGGCCACGTTCAGCTATTTGTCTTAGTGATAGAATTGAGATTCAAATAGTGACAGGTTGCTAGCCCATCGCCTAAAAAAAAGAATCCCGAGTTTGTAAGCCTATCCCTAGTCGCCTTTCACGACATCTGTGGGAAAAAGATGGAGTGGTCTTATTCTTTTTGTGTGCCGTGTGGTTCCCGGCACCAATACAAAAAAGAATGACTGTATTTCATATCCACCTAAATACATTTTATTACAAATCTTATTCTTCAACAACATTTTTAAATATAAAGAATAATAAAATTTAAAGAATACTACTGTCAATATTTGAATCTCAATTAGATGATAAAGCCATACAGCTGAACGTGGCCTTTCAGACTGCTGGCACTGTCTACCCCACAAGAGATAAAGACGTGACAACATGTATGTTTAAGACATACAAATAACTCTCTCTCAAAATTTCACCTACAATTTTCCCATCACTAAAATCGATTGAACAAAATTTGGTGTTATGTATTATAATAAGTCCGCGCTCGAGTTAATATCGCGTAAAAATATTTCACGTGTCTGATGAATGTGTTAAGCGGTTTATACGAAATTACCGGTACTCAGATACCGGTATAATAGCACCCCACGGCGTTTTTACACTTTGTGCCGTTGGCTTTTTCACTCGTTTTTTTTGAAAGGATGATTGCAATAACGAGTTGATTTAATTCGGTCGTGATGATGGAGTGCATTTTTGGACGCGATTCATTGAGGTATATAGTGCCGTGTGGTTCCCGGCACCAATACAAAAAAGAATAGGATCACTCCACCTCTTTCCCATGGATGTCGTAAAAGGCGACTAAGGGATAGGCTTACAAACTTGGGATTCCTTTTTTAGGCGATGGGCTAGCAACCTGTCACTATTTAGATCTCAATTCAATTATAAAGCCAAATAGCTGAACGTGGCCGATCAGTCTTTTCAAGACTGTTGGCTCTGTCTACCCCACAATGGATATAGACGTGACGATATGTATGTATGTATTTTCGTTTTGAGAGTAAAATTTTACAGGCGTTTGTTTGACCAAAAAGGTGACCAACATCTGTGTTCGGGTGATTTACTTATTAGAAAATGTAGTAAGATTTCGAAATAACAATAAAATACAACGGAAGCCAATGAATTTGTAATTTGTTCATTACTTTTGAATAAGTTGATCAAATATGATGTCAGAAACAGCTGTACGTCGCCCTTCAATCTTTTCAAGACTATTGGCTCTGTCTATCCCGCATGAGATATAGACTTGACTATATGTATGTACGTGAAAAAAAAAACACTATCTAATCAGAGGTAGATAATTAATGAAATATCCCAGAGGCACAAGGGTTCCAGTTTGACTTACTTTTAATTAACCCTAGTGTGTCCCCTGAGTGGCAAATTGGTTCCGTAGACGAAATTTTTCCATTTCAAATTGTAAGAACGTAGTTCACGCTAATTTTCTTTTGATTGTCGGTTTCCTTTGAGTGGGCACCGCAAACTTCTCTGATTGGTCCGCCGGACCTCCAGATAAAACCAGTTCTATCTGGTTATAACTTGAATTAAAATTGTATCACTTAAGTTTCTAAAGGGTAAATATTTCACGAGCGAAGTTTGCCCGTCTAAGATTCTGTTGAATTACAATGTTTTGATGTTTTTAAACAGTCTCTGTTTGTTTTTTGGTGTCGTTTTATCTTTAATCTTTTATCGTTAACAAAACAATGTACAATATTATCTTTATTAACTATACTTACTACTTTACTACTATATTAACCGTACCTTTTATTTCAAACTAGCCGTGCCCGCGACTTCGTCCGCGTGAAATAGTTATTTCTTCGCTCCTAATAGTTGTAGCGTGATATTATACAGCCTAAAGCCTTCCTCGATAAATGGTCTATTCAACATAAAAACAATTTATCAATTCGAATCATTAGTTCCTGAGATTAGCGCGTTCAAACAAACAAACTCTTCAGCTTTATAATATTAGTATAGATATTTTATTAAATTATATTCACGTGCAATTCAATGAGTGGACGTAAAACGTCACAGAATAAAAAAAACACTAGCTCTCTACCCTTACACGGCATAAGATATCAAACGAAGTAATCACTCGCAAACTACTTCTGAACAAGGGCATGAAATAAGTTCCGGATCATGTAACTTTAGCCGTAAAACGTGGGGTCATTAAAAGTCAATATTGAGGTAATGACTAGTTTCATTTTCTTTGCTAACCGTAAAACTCTTTTAAGTGGACAATATTGTCGATGGTTTAAGGAGTTATAAGTTGATGTATTTTTAATAACGATTTTTAACTATTTCATCCTAACTTAAGTCTTAAAATATACCTACATCACCCAGTATTCTTACCTGGAGCGGTCGGTGGATGGACAAATAAAAAATAATTTAAAAAAAAATGTTATAGATATTGTATCTTCTTCGCTACCTTAGTCCACTTTTTGTGTCTCATGACGTTTTTGATTAACTCCAATCCATCCTCAAATATAGCGTCACTTTTTTCGGTGCAAAACAGTATTAAGTTAACACACTAGTTCTCAACACTTAAGAAATCTTATCTAAACTCACAAGGAAAACAAATTCTGAGATAGCTTGACCTAATTCTGAGAAAGCTAAACGTGGCCTATCAGTATTTTCAAGACTGTTGGCTCTGTCTACCCCGCAAGGGATGTAGATGTGATTATATGTATGTATGTATGTATAGCTTGACCTAACGATATCATGTTTACTACCCATCTGTACCAGGGTATGGCTCTGTCCACTCTGTAACCTTTTCAGACGTGAGATTATGTATGCAAATCGACAGTGTGGTGTAAAATTGATCCGTACCATTCAGTGCTTCACGCCATTCGAGTGATTGAAGTAGAATTGCAGAAATTAATTGAGAAGTGTACACGCGATCGTTATAACATTGTGAAGTAATTATTTTTTACATACATACATAAATATGGTCACGTCTATATCCCTTGCGGGGTAGACAGAGCCAAGTCTTGAAAATACTGAATGGCCACGTTCAGCTATTTGGCTTAATGATAGATTTGAGATTCAAATACTGACAGGTTGCTAAACAATCGCCTAAATAAGAATCCCAGGTTTGTAAGCCTATCCCTTAGTCGCCATTTACGACATCCATGAAAAAAGAAAGAAATGGAGTGGTCCTATTCTTTTTGTATTGGTGCCGGGAACCACACGGAACTTGTATTTTTGTGTAAAAGCGTGTCACGCGCATCAATTTCTTATTCATGCAAAAAAAAAAACATTTAAAATACTCAATTTTACCATTCAAGTTAACACTTCGTTTTACTACTAGCGGATATAGGCTTATAAACTTGGGATTCCTCTTTTAGGCTTGGCTTAGGCTTTAGTTTGTTTGTTTGAACGCGCTAATCTCAGGAACTTCTGGTTCGAATTGAAAAATTCTTTTTGTGTTGAGTAGACCATTTATCGAGGAAGGCTTTAGGCACTATAAACACCACGCTGTAACTTTTTGGAGCGAAGAAATAATGGAAAATGTGAAACAAAAACGGGGAAAATTATTCATCCTTGAGGGTTTCAATGATGCCCAAAATAACTTTTCCACGCGGATGAAGTCGCGGGCACAGCTAGTAAATAAATATGAATTCTACAACTCCACGAACGCACATCAGACTCCACCGTTATTACCTTACAAAGAGAGCGACCCAAACTCCCGTATATCATAAAAGCAACATAAAAATTCATCGTATCTTCGATTTATCCGCGTTCCTTTCATTGGGAGCATCATTTTATGCACCCCTATGCCTTTCGACTTCTCTGCTTTTCTTGAAGTAAGTTATGATCGCAATTGTACTTAATTATATAGGCAAGCTTACCATGGTAAACCTAGGAAAAGAGCCCGGGGTATGCCTTTGACCATGGATCCTCCTGAGACAGGTTTTTACATATCTATAAAACGTGCCGTGTGGTTCCCAGCACCAATACAAAAAAGAATAGGACCACTCCATCTCTTTCCCAGGGATGTCGTAAAAGGCGACTAAGAGATAGGCTTACAAACATGGCATTCTCTTTTCGGCGATGGGCTAGCAACCTGTCACTATCTGAACCACAATTCTATCATTAAGCCAAATAGCTGAACGTGGCCATTCAGTCTTTTAAAGACTGTTGGCACTGTCTACCCCGCAAGGGATGTAAACGTGACCATATGTTTGTATGTATGTTGTTTAAAACGTAAAATATTGTTAATATTCGCATTACAATAACAAATGTCGTAACTTAAGACAGGAGGTCCTTTAAGTAAAGACTAAATAGATTTACCGACTTGGTATTACATGGATCTCACAACTTTTTACGGTAGAAAGACTGAGCTGCGAGACTTGGGTTTTTTTACAGGTTGTTTTTGATGGCATTGATTATACACTATCACATTAGATTTAGTCTGCAATGGTAGATGTTAGAAAGTAAATGAATAAATTAATTTTCTAATCGGTTAGACTAAATTAAGTTTCGAAATAATTGTCCATCGTATTTTAATTTTATTTCAAAGAACCTCGTCGGTGCTAAAAATAAAATTAACCTTGTATTTTCTGCTCAAATTCTCCGAGCATTGCAAAGCAACTTTGCATTTTTCATAAACGTTTTTTCATACCTACTCGTATTTACGCGAAGCGAACTTAGAAATAATTGATCAGATTCAAGGAATGCTTTTAAATTTTTAAGTGTCTAATTTTAAGAACGATGTGGATTAATTAATTATTCTCTATTACAAACATATGTAAATAAAATCACGTCTTTATTCCTGTTGGCAGAGTCCCGAAAAGACTGAAAGGCTCAGCAGCTGAGAATTGAGACTCAAATAGTGACAGGTTGCTTGCCCGGCGCCTAAAAGAGGAATCGCAACTTCATTTGCCTATCCCTTAGTCCTCCTATTCTTATGTATCAGGAACCACACGGCACCCTTATTAGTTGACATTTAAAACAGAAGATGCTGCAGACCTGACCTAACGGTGTCATTTATATTATTCTTGTATATTTGCTTAATTCTGGCAATAAATGCTTAAATGCTTCCTGGCAACGGGTCAGGTCAAGTGTACTCGAAACCGCCGAGCTTGCATGAAGAGAGTTATGAAGCGAAGGAAGTAATAGGTACTTCCTTCGCTTCATAACGCAGAGATCGTGGCAAGTGGAATGATGTAGTCTCCGCCTTCCCCTCCGGGAAAAAGGAGTGATTTGATGTATGTATTTATTTGCTTAAACATATAAGGTGCCGTGTGGTTCCCGGCACCAATACCTACAAAAAAGAATAGGACCAGTCCATCTCTTTCCCATGGATGTCGTAAAAGGCGACTATAGGATAGGCTTACAAACTTGCGATTATTTTTTAGGCGATGGGCTAGCAGCCTGTCACTATTTGAATCTCAATTCTATCATTAAGCCAAATAGCTGAACGTGGCCATTCAGTCCTTTCATGACTGTTGGCTCTGTCTACCCCGCAGGGGATATAGACGTGAACATATGTATGTATGTAACATATAAGGTTATGTATTTTATAAATCCTAAAGATAGAATCGAATCGGTTCTCACTCGGCGCAGCCGTCGTTCGGCAAATCGAGTAGAAAATCGACGACAGCTATTGGACGGCCGACTCGAATTAAGCCGATTGCTCACGACCGCAGCGCCGGCTCACGTACCTACTTACTGTACAGTGAACGGCAGGTCAAACGTAGCCTTATTGATGTTGAAGATTATTATTGAATTGCCTTCGTTTTAAGTTATTTATAGCTAGTTTCCAATAAGTTGTCTAATAGAGAAATCGTAATACGGCATAAAAAAGAAATGTACATACATACATACGTATATATAATAACATCTATATCCCTTGCGGGGTAGACAGAGCCAACAGTCTTTAAAAAAATGATAGGCCACGTTCAGCTGTTTGGCTTACTGATTGAACTGACATTCATATAAAGAAACAGGTTGCGAGCCCGTCGCCTTAAATAAGAATACCAAGTTTATAAGCCCTTATTCGCCTTTTACGACATCCATGGGAAAGAAATGTAGTGGTCCTATTCTTTTTCTATTGTTCTGTGTGTTCTTTTTCTGTTGTATGTGCCGGGAACCATACAGCACTTCTTCCCACAATGAGATAAGTATGTTTCGAATGGAGAGATTTTTTATTATACATAAATTCTACAGTAATTTTCCTTTTTTTATTCTTAATCGTTATATATAATCTTCAACAAAAATTTTCGCCGTAAAACCAAAATGCAAAAAGCAATTAAGGGATCTCTCACACCGAAATACCGCACGAAAATGAGACAAAACGATAGGAATAATTGCGGATGTGCTCCGGCCGGCAAATGGGAGAATCCACATCCGGCGGAAGGAGGCTTCGGCGGAAGTTTACTTAGCACCGCGAAACCGTCGGCGACCCGCGTCAGTGCCTCTAATGGTCGGTGTAGAGTGAGCGATTTTGTGTCGCTACCAAAGAATACCTTGAGAGAGTTATTTAATTTGGCTTCTTTAAATAATTATCTAAGAAATCTAATTTTGTAAAAAGAGAATCATCCTCCTGTTTTTAATTCAATTTAATTTCTTAAATCTTCACCAAATCGTAATAAACACCAAATTGTGAAAACCGCATCGAAAACGGTTCAGCGAAACGCGAGATAATCGCGGACACACATACGTCATTTATTCATTCATATAGTCACATCTATATCCCTTTCGGGGTAGACAGAGTCAAAAGTCTTGTCTCGTTCAGCTGTTTGTCTTTATGATAGAATTGATACATACATACATACAAATAGGTCAAACTGACCATACTATTACGTAAGATGATAACACCTCATTTTAGAGAAACAGGACAGAGACCTATCATTCTTCTTACTACAATATCTGAATTTTTCCCTTACTTTAACTATAATAAAAAATTTTCATGCAACTTTATCAAGCTAAGTTATTCTAGACCTTCCATACAAAGACGATTTTTGTAAAATAAAAACATTTTTATGATACAAATCAGCAAAACAAAAACACAAAAAAGATGGAAGACAAATGCCTAATCCAATATTTTTCTTCCAAAAAAAAAGCACACACACACACACATAGTCACGTCTATATCCCTGGTGGGGCGGACAGAGCCAACAGTCTTGAAAAGATTGAATGGCCACGTTCAGCGATTTGGCTTAATGATAGAATTGACATTCAAATAGAGACAGGTCACTAGCCAATCGCCTAAAAAAAAAGTTTCAAATTATAAGCTATCCCTTAGTCGCCCTCTACAACATCCATTTGAAAGAGATGGAGTGGTCCTATTCTTTTTTTGTATTCGTGCCGGGAACCACACGGCAAACTCACTGAAAAAAAAAAAAAACAATCGGCAATGAATCTATTGCCTCGTGTAAATCGGGCATCACATCACAAGCGGTCTCTCGCGTGCCTCTACTTAGTTACTGTTAAGTGAAACTCACAAAAGAAACGATAAGCCGCTGCATTAGGGCATCCTTTCTTGTGCCTTATAATTATATACGGAATGGCGTATAGGGGCCAACCGGGAGAAATGAGCGGGGCCGAATGGGTTTCACAACGGGAATGTGTATTGTTTGCACAATACATGCCAGTTATTAGCAATTGTGCTTTGTATTTTAGAAAAATGATTAGTCTGACGTGAATTTGAAAATCCAGGATCATGTTTAAAGGTTCAACCCTGGATTCTCTCCAGAGAGCTATGTTGACCTCTCTGTAACCAAGCAAAATGTCAGAAGAAAGAACTATCCTTTCTGGTGCCTATATACGGATATATAATATAAGATAAGATATATCCCTGATATATCTTGTATAATTTAATTTGGAATTTTCTTTTCACTGGTATATACTTTGTTCTTCTTTTTGTATTAGGAAATTTTAAAATCCAAAATTCTCAATTCGTTGGTAGGAACATTGTATTTTTAAAATTAAGTAGGTAATTCTTACATGTGGATTTCGAGAACCAAGTCTAGGATAAACTTTTTTATACTGGCAGACAAAAACTACATCATAATCTTTGAATAATTATTATACTTCATTAACATGTTTATGTCTCTTAATGCAAGCTCTTAAATTTAGGGTACTCTTTTTCCTGAATTTTCTTTAGAATAGACCACTTTTGCCAACGTACGTTAACGTAGGCGTTTTTATTCCATTATTTCATCCATTGCCGTGTGGTTTCCGGCACCTATAGAAAAAAGAATAGGAACACTCCATCTCTTTCTCATGAATGTCAAAAAGGCGACTAAGAGATAGGCCTATATAAACTTGGGATTCTTCTCTTAGGCGATGGGCTAGCAACCTGTCACTATTTGAATCTCAATTCTATCTTAAATCCAAATAGCTAAACGTGACCTATCAGTCTTTTCAAGACTGTTGTCTCTGTCAAGCCCGCAAGGGATATAGACGTGATGATATGTATGTATGTATGTATCATATCCAATCGTAGAACTGCGTGCGAAAATAAGAAACGCCTTTTAACTCTTAAACAGTTAATATTTTTAAAAAAGATGGCTATTCACGTCAATAAACCCCACCATTACTCCAGCTAACAAGATAACAAGCATGATTACCATACTTGTAAGCAAAAAGGTGTCGGATTGCAAAAAGGCTAACGGCTCGTTACAAACTCTTTTTATTTAGTTAATCTCCTTTTATTTAGTTCATACTTAGCTGGAGTTATTTTTAGCGGCCAACGCGATAAATGGCATGTTTAAGTTGTGCTTGTCTGTGTGTCTGTTATTTTTATAATAGAACAGTGCCGTGTGGTTCCGGGCACTTTGGAATATTGACACTGCATATCTTTCGCCGTCGTGAAAGGTGACTAATGGAAAGGCAAATAAATAGACTTTTTTTGTAGGCTATGGGCTAGCAAACTGTCACTATATTAATCTTAATTCCATACATACATACATATGGTCACGTCTATATCTCTTGTCGGGAAGACAGAGCCAACAGTCT
This sequence comes from Amyelois transitella, assembly GCF_032362555.1. Classification (NCBI taxonomy): domain Eukaryota; kingdom Metazoa; phylum Arthropoda; class Insecta; order Lepidoptera; family Pyralidae; genus Amyelois; species Amyelois transitella. The sequence goes on along the minus strand of NC_083521.1, from coordinate 9,779,584 downwards.
TGAAAAGACTGATAGGCCACGCTCAGCTATTTCGCTTAATGATAAAATTGAGATACAAATAGCGACAGGTTGCTAGCCCATCGCCTAAAAAAAGAATGCCAAGTTTGTAAGCCTATCCCTTAGTCGCCTTTTACGACATCCATATGAAATAGATGGAGTGATCCTATTCTTTTTTTGCACTGGTGCCGGGAACCACACGGCACTAGGTTATCTATTGATGAAAGATTAAAAATCAAATATTGCCTTAAATATAGGGGATACCAAACAATCAACTTAATTCGGGCCCGTCCAATAGCTGTCGTCGATTTTCCGGCCGATTAACCGGACCGGCCCGGCGCCGGTGCCGAATTGCTTGATTTTCTTTCACAAAAAGATATTTTTGGCACAATGAAACAATAAAGAGAAAATACATATACCTATCACGTCCTGATCCATCGCGGGGCAAATAGGAACTAAAGCATAGAATTCGGGATAATGTACAACTATATAATTTCGTTTAACGCTGCACTACATGAATATCATGTCCCTTAGTTGTTGCCTTTTACGACATTCATAGAAAAGATATTAAATAGTCATATTTCTATTTCAGTTCTGGAAATCACATGTCACTATTCTGAGGAATAGGGAATACTCATTTATTTTGAGTTATCTTGATTGACCTTTTACCAGACCGTCCTCAATTTGATTAAGGTATGTTCGTCTAGGCCTTTTCAATATTACCTAGTTACATTCTTAACCTTTCTCCAAAATGTATATGAAGTAATCATTTATTTTACCTATCCTGGATCCCGGATGCTCCTTTGACCATAATCTTGGATTGTGTAAACGAAGCGACTCCCGTCTGACCTCCGTAACCTTAGCAAGTGAACCTAACCCGTATTGGATCGATCATGGTATCGCATCCAATTGCTTGCACGTGCAGATTTCCTTTTACCGTTAGAGAATCATACTCAGTACAGAACTCAGAAAAGAGTAATTGTTACATGGCCAAGGAAGGAATTAAACCATTCAGCCTCTATGCGCATCACATACATACATAAAATCACGCATTTTTCCCGGAGGGGTACGCAAAGACTACATCTTTCCACTTGCTATCTCTGCACACTTCCTTCGCTTCATCCACATTCATAACTCTCTTCAAGCAAGCTCGGCGGTTTCGGGTACTCTTGACCTGACCCTTTGCCAGGACGTCTTTAATTTGATCAAGATACCTTCGTCTAGGTCTTCCCACTCCGACCTTTCCCTCCACACTCTAAATAAATATAAATAAATATAAATAAATATATACGGGACAAATTACACTGATTGAGTTAGCCTCGAAGTAAGTTCGAGACTTGTGTTACGAGATACTAACTCAACGATACTATATTTTATAATAAATACTTATATAGATAAACATCCAAGACCCAGGCCAATCAGAAAAAGTTCTTTTCTCATCATGCCCTGGCCGGGATTCGAACCCGGGACCTCCGGTGTCACAGACAAGCGTACTACCGCTGAGCCACAGAGGCCGTCAATACTCTCTTTGCATATCTGCTTAGTCAACCTGCTTTCATTCGTTATGCATCACGCACGTGTTTAATACGACCATTATCGATTCGACCACCACCGCTCTGATTTATTTATAAATCGATTATCCCATTCTAATTTGTACCAGAATAGAGCTTAGAATACCTAAGTGCCATTTGAATCGGAACTCTCAAAACATGTAGAACAGAAATACAAATATGCAAAATACGTGTTACGATTAGAATCAAATTACGGCTAACTAATGGGGGTCGTGAGGTCGGCTCGTAGGCCTCGTTACGCTCCTTCATTTGATGAATGGTTTGAATTGTATTTAGGTATATTGTCTTTTTAAAATTAAATAATAATAATAAATAATGTGCCGTGTCGTTCCCGGCACCAATACAAAAAAGAATAAGACCGCTCCATCTCTTTTCCATGGATGTCGTAAAAGGCGACTAAGGGATAGGCTTACAAACTTGGGATACTTTTTTAGGCGATGGGCTAGGAACCTGTCACTATTTGAATCACAATTCTATCATTAAGCCAAATAGCTGAACCATTTAGTCTTTTCAAGGCTGTTGGCTCTGTCTACCCCGCAAGGGATATAGACGTGACCATATGTATGTAATATTAAATAATGCTAGTTTGCATCTACGATGCTCTTACGGTGAAGAGATTACATCGTGAATCTGCACCTGCACATTCAGGCAACTGGATGTACGTCCATTATTGGATTCCGTATTGGATCCATGGTTACAAGTGTAGGTAACCATGGATCCAATACGGGTAAGGTTAACCTGCAAAGGTTGCGGAGGTCAGATGTGAGTCGCTTTGTGTAAAAACCTGACTTACCTAATCATGGTCTCGATGTCGTGGGTGCAAACTACGGATCTTCTTCCTCCCGGCTTTAGTCTCTCTCTCTCTGGAGAGAAGCCCTGTATGCCTTTGATCATGGATCCAGGATTCAGTGAGCCTGGCTTTTATACACATCTGACCTTTATAAACTTTGCAGGAAAACTTTACCCGTATTTGATCCATGGTTACACATCCAGTTGGCTAAATGTGCAGGTTTTAATTCTTTTGCTCTTCATTTATTTATTCAACACTTTATTGAGCTTATAAATATACAAAAGGTAAAATTAATGATAATTTATAGCATTCTCTACCAGTCTACTTTTACAAAATAGCAAATAATTTTTTTTCTCCTACATAACGCTTAGGAAAGTTTCATATTCTTCTCTATCAAGAACTATACAGACGAATATTTTCACTCGACAACTTCTGAACTCGAAATCAAGATATTATTTCGATTCCTGTAATTAAGAAATTCACAATTAACATTAACAGTGGAGTGCTTAAAAACTTTAAGCATAACCTTAAAACAACAGAACATTATCTTAACGAGGTCCAGTAGTTTTCAGTTTCGGCCTTATTACGGGGTAGAAAAACTGTCTGGGGCATAAAGACACAGTTTTACATCTAGGAAGTAATTATCTCACAAAGTTGTAAAGAATTGAGAATGGGGATGGTGAGTCGCGTATTTACAAAATGCATTTAGTAGGAATATAATTAATTAGGTTAGATATGTAATAAAAAATTAGGTAGATCGAAGAGGGGTTTTATTAATGTATGATAATAGCATGATAAAAAGGGTCATATCTAAATAACAAATGACAAGTAAAATTAAAAATAATCTAACTCATACAACATCTGTATTATGCTTAAGAAATTAATAGATTAAACTTATGTTACTTTTCACTTCATATTTTTGTCTAAGATAACCCCCTTAAGATTCGTCTGTAGGAGTATATTATGCCTTTGATGGTGTGCATTTAATTTTAAATCATAAAATAAACCCTAATTTGATCGTTCTTAACCCTACATCCACCCAGAGCAACCAATCAAAATCATACGAAACTCAAAAGTAGTTAGTAAATACGCGCCCTAGTTGGGCGGAAGGCGGGGTGATCATTTGAGCAACTTTTTTCATTATCCCAAACCGACTCGAACACTTTCATAGTAGTCCAGTTTCGTTTTAGTTGTAATTCTCTTTTTTTTACTCTCAACTTACATCCTCAGCATTTAGCTGGTTATTTACGGCGCTTTTAAATTTTCAGGTTGAATTTTAGGGTCTCAGTTAGGGAAATTGTAATCGGGTTGTTTTAACTGCTAATATTAATGTTTTAACGCAAATAATAGGTATAAAACAATATTGCCGTACGGTTACCGACACTTTAGAATAGAACCACTTCATGCAATTCCCATGGATGTGAAAGGCGACTAAGGAAAAGGCTAATACACTTGGGATTCCTCTTGTGGGCAATGCTCTACCAACCTATTTGAATCATTTAGCGATGCAGCTGAGAATTTTTTTTTGTGAACGGAAATAATATATCGTCGTCGCTTTTACTAGATGCTGTAAAATGCATCGAAGTGCGATAGGTAGGTTATTGCAAAATCATCATCTTAGCTTTTAATCCCATTTGCTACCTCACGCCTCTCGGAAACGGAGCCTAGGGTACCCCCAATAATTATGAAGCATACATACATACATATAATCACGTCTATATTCCTTGCGGGGTAGACAGAGCCTACAGACTTGTAAAGACTGATAGGCCACGTTCAGCTATTTGGCTTTAAGATAGGATTAACATTCAAATAGTGACACGTTGCTAGCCCATCGCCTAAAAGAAGAATCCCAAGTTTATAAGCCTACCCGTTAGTCGCCTTTTACGACATGGGAGAGAGATGAAGTGGTCCTATTGTTTTTTTCTATTGGTGTCAGGAACCACACGGCACACCTGCGAAACATCGATAGTTTGTCGCGCGATAAAAACGGCGTAGCGCGTGTCATGCTACTGTGTCAGCTAACGTTAATAAAGACAATTTCACATTACAACAAAAAACTTTAATTTGTTTTTTTTGCCAAAAAGTTTACTAATTTTCTTAATGGTCTGTTCCTAACACTAACCGGATTAAAATAGGATGAAAAATGGTATCCTTTATGTAGCGCGAAAAGTAATTTCACTCTGAAATTATGAAGATTAAAAAGTAATGACAGAATGGTATCACCGATTTATTTTTGGAGTTTAATTTTATGGAATTTTCAATTTTCATCGTCACGGGATAAGATAGGATTCTCGATGTAAAATTGTATTATCCTTTCATAATCTAATCAAATGTCCTGTGACCCTGTAGAATTTTGTCCCGGTCGTGACCTCACATTTCGGAGCCCGGGGTTCTGCCTATGGTCAAAATTGCAGAGGTCAGAAGCTGTTCCATATTATTTTAAAATTGCGATGCCCAAGAGGGTTAATAATGTATCCATAATGATATTATAAAGCTGAAGAGTTTGTTTGCTTGTTTGTTTGAACGCGCTAATCTCAGGAACTACTGGTTCGAATTGAAAAATTCTTTTTATGTTAAATAGATCATTTATCGAGGAAGGCTTTAGGCTATATAACATCACATTGCAACTTTTAGGAGCGCAGAAATAATGGAAAATGTGAAAAAAACGGAGAAAATAACTTTTCCACGCGGAAGAAGTCGCGGGCAGAGCTAGTCTACTTATAAGCAGTAACTGTTATTTAACTGATGTACTATATGATACTCGATACAAATCGAATCATTCACATCAATCATTAAAATTAAAAATTGTCAGGGTTATCCAATAGACACAGAAGAGTAAGTTGTTTTTTTTTTTTTTTTACATTAATACACACATACATATGATCACATTTATATACCTTGCGGGGTAGACAGAGTCTAAAAATAGTGACAGGTTGCTAGCCCATTGCCTTAAAGAAGAAACCCAAGTTTTTAAGCCTATCCCTTAGTCGCCTTTTATGACATCCATGGGAAAAAGATGAAGTGGTCCTATAATTTTTAATTGGTGCCAAGAACCACACATTTACAGTTTGTAAATTACAATAGGCGGATTAAATAGCATTTAATCCGCATAGCATTTTCTAACAGTCAACCGTTGTAAAGACTTATTTTCTACAAAATTTGAATGGAAACAAATCGCTGGGCAAAAGCGTAGTTTATGAATAATATAAATTAATTCATTTAATACATACATACATATAGGGTAGACAGAGCCAATAGTCCCGAAAAGACTGAATGGCCACGTTCAGTTGCTCGACTAAATGATGGAATTGAGATCCAAATAGTGACAGGTTGCTAGCCCATCGCCTAAAAAAAGGATCGCAATTTAATAAGCCTATCCCTTAGTCACCTTTTACGACATCCATGGGAAAGAGATGGAGTGGTCCTATTCTTTTTTGTATTGGTGCCGGGAACCACACGACACTTCATTTAATTCCTAAGTGAATTTGTATCACCAACGCCAAACTAAGTGTCATGACATTTACAAAAAGGCATATTTTTATACAGTGCTTAACTAAATTTAATGGGCACTCCGTGATATGCGTGTGGTGTGACCAAAATGAAAAACACATATGGGATAATTTACACAGATTGAGTTAGCCTCAGAGTTAGTTTGAGACTTATAACGAGATAACTAACTCAAGGTACATTTTCCATGTATGTCGTAAAAGGCGACTAAGGGATAGGCTTTTAAACTTGAGATTCTTATTTTATACGATTGGCTAGCAACCTGTCACTTTATCAATCTCAATTCTATAAATAAATATAAATTATATATAGGGGACTGATTACACTGATAGAGTAAGGCTCAAAGTAAGTTCGAGACTTGTGTAACGAGATACTAACTCAAGTTATTATCTTTTATAATAAATACTTAGATAGATAAACATCCAAGACCCACGCCAAAGTTCTTTTCTCATTATGCCCTGGCCGGACTTAAGCCAGGAGGAAGGACTTATTTAGATACATACATATTATCACGTCTATATCCCTTACGGGGTACACAGAGCCAATAGTCCCGAAAAGACTGAATGGCCACGTTCAGCTTTTTGGCTTGACGATAGAATTGAGATTAAAATACTGACAGGTTGCTATACCATCCCCTAAAAGGAACATCCCAAGTTCATAAGCCTATCCCTTAGTCGCCTTTTACGTCATCCACGGGAAAGAGATTGAGCTAACCCGCTTCGCTCGCTCGGAGAAAAATCTCTGTGTGGACATAAAACGTGGTAACAGTGGTCGCGTGCCTACCATCCCCAGTGGAATTCAATGCGGCGATAGCAATTAAGGGCGGTATAACACAGTAAGTGGCACTTTACTGATGTATACCTTAACGGCCTCTGTGGCGCAGCGGTAGTGCGCTTCTCTGTGACACCGGAGGTCCCAGATTCGAATCCCGGCCAGGGCACGATGAGAAAAGAACTTTTTCTGATTGGCCTGGGTCTTGGATGTTTATCTATATAAGTATTTGTTATAAAATATAGTATCGTTGAGTTAGTATCTCGTAACACAAGTGTCGAACTTACTTCGAGGCTAACTCAATCAGTGTAATTTGTCCCGTATATATTTATAATTTATTTATTATGTGGTGGTCGAATAGTTAAGGTGCCCGGTTAAAATGCTTGATGCGCATAGAGGCACAGGTTCGAATCCCACCTCGGCCATGTATTGATAACTATTTTCCAAGTTATGTACATTAGTTTGAATACTAACCGATGCTTTTACGGCGAGGGAAAACAACTGGATGTGTAACCATGATCGATCCAATACGGGTAAGGTTTACCTGCAAAGGGTGTGAGGTCAGATGGGTGTCGCTTCGTGTAAAAACCTGGTATCATACATATAATCACGTCTTTATCCTTTGCGGGGTAGACAAAGCCAACAATCTTGAAAAGACTGATAGCGTTCAGCTGTTTGGCTTAGTGATAGAATTAAGATTCAAATAGCGACAGGTTGCTAGCCTATCTTCTAAAAGAATCCCAAGCGAATAAGCCTATCTTTTACTCGCTTTTTACGACAACCATGGGAACGAGATGTCTTCAAATTTAACTTTTCAATATTTTTAACACAACACCTATTATCTGAATTTGAAATAAAAATATTTTTTACAACTACGTACGTATATTACATCTTCATCTTAACTCAAAATACCTTCGTACGAAATCACAAACTTACCGAATAACAGTTATGTTCACAGAGCAAATGCTCATTAAAAGTTTGTATTGAATCCCGTGTACCGTGACACGCGCGAAGCCGTTTTTGTCGCGCGGAAAACTCCCGCTGTTTCGTTTCTCATTGTGACTTGAAACGGGACGGCGATAGTTTGTCGCGCGATGTAAACGGCGTCGCGCGTGTCGTGGTACGGGCGCTGGTCACAGAATGAACTGGAAATGTAAGAATCGAGTAGTTCTCGGGATCATGGCAAACTTTTATTTCGATTTGACATGTCTGTAGTATGTTTTTTTTAAAATAATTGGATCTTGTTGACAGCAGGAATAATTTTTTTTTGTGTACTTATTGTAAAACTTGAATAATGACGTTTCTTTAAATATTTACGCGAACGGGGCTTCACTAATTTGTGACATTACGAACGAATGTCGAACACGAAACATCCTGTATGTAATATTACTTATATTATATTACATTATATATTTCAGTCTTTTCAAGACTGTTGGCTCTGTCTACCCCGTAAGGGATAAAGCCGTGATTATATGTATGTTTAAATTTTCATTAATGGTATGATTGATTTGATTCTGGCAGGTTGACCAATCTATAAAATAATATTTGAACAAAGTACCCTAGTGTTTCTATTAAGTTTGGAAAGTTGTGAAGTTGACGTTGTTGAAGAAAATGCTGTAGTGTAGTTTGTTACCGCTTCTTCTGCACTGCACTGTGAAACCAAAAGATATGACAATTATTAAGCAATATGATTGATGTATCCCTTAGTAGTAACAAATATTTTTTTTAAATTTGAATTTGTATTGAAAATTCCACTGCAAAATTAAGCGGTTAAACAAAAAGCGTTATAATTAAAACAAACCGCACCGTAAGTACATATGTACATGCAAAAATATTATCAAATAGTTACGGTTTGCCATAATAAATAATAACGTAACGAGAAACATTGAAACTATGGCTTATTAAAATTATCATTTGACAAATTGAAAAGCGAAACCGCAAATTAATTAATTCGACGAACGCGTCCGCCAATCAGCGGCGGCGTTCAAAAATCCGGATCATTTCAACTGTAACAAGCAAAACAAACTGGATTAAACCGGTGCAAACCGGAGCGATCTGGTTTAATTTGGTTCGGAACGGAGGAATCCGATGCAGATTTGTTGGCCATTCTTATTGTCAACGTATTTCTAAAGCATTTGGTTTACGGCAGTTAAAAAAAATGTAGTGGGCGTATCTTTACCATGTATGTCGTAAATGGCGACTAAGGGATACGCTCATATTGAGATTCCCCTTGTAAGCGTTGTAAGCTAGCATCCTATTTGAATCTCAATTCCATCATGAAGCCATACAGCTGAACGTGGGTTTTCTTTGTATGTTTGAATAATTCTGTAAAATCATCCTTTTCACATTTATTTCAAACTTAATGTCAACTTTCAGTGTTTTCGAGACTGTTGTCTCTACCTACACCGCAAGGGATTTTAACGTGACTATATGTATGTATATATGGGCAGCAACTCTCAGTGATGTGTGGTTCCCGGCACCAATACAAAAAAGGATAGGACCACTCCATGTCTTTCCCATGGATGTCGTAAAAGGCGACTAAGGGATAGGCTTTCAAACTTGGGATTCTTTTTCAGGCGTTGGGTTAGCAACCTGTCACTATTTGAATCTCAATTCCATCATTAAGCCATATAGTTGAACGTGGCCATTCAGTCTTTTCAAGTCTGTTCGCTCTGTCTACACCGCATGGGATGTAAACGTGACTATGTGTATGTAAATATAAGCGCAGCAACTCTATTCAGATACCACTCTATTTAAAGCTCGTATTAAATTTTAATTAAGTCAGTAACATAGTCAGTTTAGCAGCATATTGCGTTTAACAAGCCGTGCAATATAATTATTCTGCCTGTTAAGCAATTTCGTGAAAGTCGCGTGAGACGCTTAAGACCTGAGAACTGCTATCTAAATTACTGTGTCTTCATAGAATTCGGAATTATATATAACTACTAGCTGTTGCCCGTGATTTTTTTCACCCTTAATATCAGGCTTCTTCTTTTAGGCGATGGGCTAACAACCTGTCACTATTTGAATCTCAATTCTATCATTAAGCCAAACAGCTGAACGTGGCCTATCAGTCTTTTCAAGACTGTTGGCTCTGTCTACCCCGCAAGGGATATAGACGTGACCATATGTATGTATATACTAATTAATACGCCTGCGGCGGCGTAGGTCGCCGTTCAGTAATTTTTGCGTTAAAGAGTCATAAATACACACACACATCGAATGAATGAAATACAGGAACTGTATGTAAAATAGGATATTTACAACTATGAAATGAAAAATTACATTAAACCCCCGACACAAATTTAAGTTCCCTTTAAAAAGTAAGAAAATCGCAATCGTTCATCCCTTTATGAGATATAAAATCATAGACACACAGACAGACAGATACGTCAAGCTAACACCTTTTTTTTCCGTCGGGGATAAAAAAATATAATTAACTCAAGGCAACTTTGTAGAAACTTTTAGGTTAGAGCGATGGTCGAGTCGGTAAGGTGCCCGGTTAAAATGCGTATAAAGACACAGGTTCGAATCCCACTTCGGCCATGTACCACAGACTATTTTCGAAGTTATGTACATTAGTTTGAATACTAGCCGATGCTCTTACAGTGAGGGAAAACATCTAGAGGAAACCTGCACATTCAGGCAACCGAATGTGTAACCATGATAGATCCAATGTTAGATTCCCCTGCAAAGGTTGCGGAGGTCAGACGGGAGTCGCTTCGTGTACAAACCTGACTCACCCAATCCAGGGTCCATGGTCAAAGGCATACCCCAGGCTCCTCTCCAGAGTGGTGAGGATGCAACCAGGACTTAAGACAGGAGGAAAAAGGACTTATTTAGATACCTACAAATAAAAAAACGGAAGTAAGTACGTCAGTAACATAATTATACCTTTATTTGTCACACCTTTTCTACGGTTTATGTATAACTTATAAAACAATGTTAAAATAGAATGGAAACTATTTATACAACTGATATTAATTACATCGCAATAATCTATACTAATATTATAAAGCTGAAGAGTTTGTTTGTTTGTTAGAACGCGCTAATCTCAGGAAGTACTGGTTCGATTTAAAAAAAATATTTTTGTGTTGAATAGACCATTTATCGAGGAAGGCTTTAGACTAAAACATCACGTTGCAACTATAAGGAGCAAAGGAATAATGGAATATGTGAAAAAAACGGGGATTATTAATCATCTTTGAGGGCTTCAATGATGCCCAAAATAACTATTCCACGCGGACGCAGTAGCGGGCACAGCTAGTTTGACTATAATTTTGAAATGCGTAGGTTTCATGTAATTGGTTCAGTACATTTAGTATACCTGGTTTCTAGATCTTCTTGGTTTAGTTCCGGTTACTTCCCCACCTTTCTGGAGGGAATCGTTGGGCGCGCGTGATCCTGGATATGTTAAGTCGAATTTTCATTTCCATGCCAATTGATAAGATTGTTTATATTTTTTTTTAATCTTTTTTGACGGCCTCTGAGGCGCATCGGTAGTGCGCTTGTCTGTGACACCGGAGGTCTCGGGTTTGAATCCCAGCCAGGGCATGATGAGAAACGAACTTTCTCTGATTGACCTGGGTCTTGGACGTATATCTATATCAGTATTTATTAAAAAATATAGTATCGTTGAGTTGGTATTTCGTAACACAAGTTTCGAACTTACTTCGAGGCTAACTCAATCTGTGTAATTTGTCCCGTATATATTTATTATTTGTTAAAGATCCCTAAAATAGTAATGATTAAGTGTGCGTTAATATCTTCTAGAGGTTACGTAGCGTAATAAATCGAATTGATTGGATAGAATTTTAGAGAAAATTTGTTAAAATTTTATGTTATTGTCTTTTGTTACTTTATGACTAACTAATTGCCACCGGTTTTGTCGTTATCTTAAGAATATAATTATTTATACAACAATACATTTACACTATTTCTAATACAACCATACATACATATGGTCACGTCATATCCCTTGCGGGGTAGACAAAGCTAACAGTCTTGACTGAATGGCCACGTTCAGCTATTTGGCTTAATGATAGAATTGAGATTCAAATAGTGACAGGTTGCTAGCCCGTCGCCTAAAAAAGAATCCCAAGTTTGTAAGCCTATTCCTTAGTCGCCTTTTACGACACCCATGGGAAAGAGATGGAGTGGTCCTATTCTTTATTGTATTGGTGCCGGGAACCACACGGCTCTGCCGGGAATCACACGGCACTATTTCCAATCGTTATGTAAAATTACATAATATACATTGTATTGATGTATGTACATCATGCCTTTTTCTTGAAGTGGTTGGCAGAGACTACATCTTACAATTCAGTATTCAATTCAGAATGTTCATATTCGGAATTTTTATTCATTATTATGTGACATCACGAACATTAATAATTGAAATATCTCTTGGTTTCACAACATTGGTTGACTTCGAATAAATTACTTAACTCTAAGTTTAGTGCCGCTTACAAAGCGTCAGTGCAGAAGAAGCGGTAACAAACTAAACGGCAGAATTTTCTTCAATAACGTCAACTTTACAATAATCCAAATTTAGAATTTAAATTAAATAGAAGAATGTGGAGAATACATTTAATTTCCCAAGATCCCGCTCAACAAATTTCATCTGCTTTATCCAATTCCATTAATCTTTTGTACAAGATCGTCCGTTTAAAGTACTCTTGACCTGACCGAAATATACGCTTTAAGGATAAATTCATACCGGCAAGTTCAAAAATTGCCAATCCATTTTTATTTCGCTCTGTTTAAATATTTCATTAATTTATTTCAGTTAAAAATTTAACATTTTTTTAGTATTATATGATTGAGTTTTCATATAAACAGGTTGACTTTGAATCCAATCCAAAAAACAATTCACTATATAATAAGAAAAATATTGTCTGCATATCCAGTCAAATGGAAGTGCAAACATGATCCAAGTAAAGTTGCATAACACACAAACGTCACTGTGTGTATGAGAAAATAGTCTTCATTAAATAATAAAAAATATGTATAGACAGGTGTTTTAATTAATATTCTTCCTCTATTTGCTTCACTTTTAATAAGTGCGTGACGTATTATAGTTTTTCCATTATGTAGAAATCATGATGTTTAGTTATCGTAATGATAGGTTTGAATAACCCAAAATTATTGCTGTAGCCTTATATTAAGAGAACGCTAATGAATCAAAAATCATCCTGTATACGACGTGAAAAAACGTGGAAAAATAATGAAACTAATTTAACAAGTATGGTACTTATCAAAACACAATTTATTTAAACATATGTTATCTTTATAACGTGAAAAACAACTGTAATAGATAGTCAAGAGTATTCTTAATTTCATTTCACTTCAAAATGTCCCACAATACAATTGTGACAAAATTAATTTTAGTAGTGGTTTATTTAAGTAATACAATATTATGTGGAGATAGTAATAATTCCGTATCATCCTTAGTTTCAGATGCTTTGATGATAATTAACAATGATTTACCATCATATAAAGATCTAAGTAACGGCTTAGAGACAGCCGTAGAAAATATTTCCGATCTTCATGCGGATATAATAGAAATTATTGAAAACAACGGTTATGAAGCTGAAAAACATAACGTGACAACAAAAGATGGATATATTCTTGGTGTTCATAGAATCCCAGGTAAAGGAGAGCCCATATTTTTGATGCACGGATTGTTATTGAGTTCAGATGACTGGGTTACACCACAAAAAGAGCGAGGACTTGCCTTTTTACTTGCCAATGATGGATACGACGTGTGGATGGGTAACGCAAGAGGCAATGTCCACAGTCGTCATCATGAACATTTGTCTCCAGAAAGCGACGAATTCTGGGAATTCAGCTGGGACGAAATCGGCCGGTACGATTTACCAGCGATGATAGACTATGTGCTCGAAGTAACAGGAAGAACACAATTACAATTTATTGGTCATTCGCAAGGTACAACATCGTTCTTTGTCATGTGTTCGGAGTTGTCAGAGTATAATGGAAAAATCAAAAAAATGATTGCACTGTCAGCTGTCGCTTGGTCGAGTCACGTTAGGAGTCCTATAGTGAAACTTATTTCTCCTATCGCACCACTAGCAACCTTACTCAACATACACGAGTTCTTGCCAAGAAACGAAATTATGAATGTTATAACAACAGCCGCGTGTGGTACTCCAGAATCAGCCGCTGTAGTTTGCAACACAATAATTTCTCTGTTCTGTGGCTTTGATAATAGTCAAATCAATTTCGAAGTTATAGCAACGATATTTCAACATTTCCCAGCTGGGTGTTCTTTAAAACAACTTCTCCATTATGCACAAATTATCACTTCGGGTTATTTCAGACCGTATGACTATGGAATAGTTCTCAATTTGGCAAAATATGGTTCATCTAAACCTTCTGATTACGACGTCAGTAATATAGATGCCCCTGTATATATATTGCATGGACAAAATGACTGGTTTTCAAACATAACAGATGTGGAAATTTTGATAGACAAGCTGCCTAATTTTAAAGAATTGTTCGTTGTTCCGTGGAAATCATTCAACCATATGGACTTTTTGTATTCCAAAGATATCAAAACTTTAGTCTATGATAAGCTGAGTTCGATTTTGAAAATTAATTAAAATTAGTTGGTGATAAAAATTTCATTCACCGCTATCTCGGTAAGAAGGCATTTTGATTACGAAGCTAAATTAATTTTATCAAAATTGAAAACAATCGAATGAAATGTACAATTTGTTAGATAATAAAAACATAAAAATTCTACCCCCGCCCGTAATCGTTACTGATACAAATAGGTTATGTTTAATAATTATAGGATATTGATTTCATTAAACCCTGATCATGCCTCTGGTTAGACCTATTTTTAGTACGTAACGAAGACTACGTTCAGCTGTTTGGCTTAATGATAGAATTGATATTCATATAGTGACAGTTTGTCAGCGCGTCGTCGCCTTAAAGAGGAATCTCAAGTATATAAGCATATCCCTTAGTCGCCTTTTACGATATCCTTTTTCTATTGCAGTGCCGTGTGGTTGCCAGCACCAGTACAAAAAAGAATAGGACCACTCCATCTCTTTCCCATGGATGTCGTAAAAGGCGACTTAGGGATAGGCTTTCAAACTTGGGATTCTTCCTTTAGGCGACAGGCTAGCAACCTGTCACTATTTGAATCTCAATTCTATCATTAAGCCAAATAGCTGAACGTGGCCATTCAGACTTTTCAGGACTGTTGGCTCTGTCTACCCCGCAAGGGATATAGACGTGACCATATGTATGTTTTTCTATTGGTGCCGGAAACCACACAGAATAAACAAACTTACTCTGCATTTATAATATATAGTTCGGATGTTTCTCATAATTTAATTAACTGTTTGTGTAAAAATAATAAAAATATAGGTACATAATATAGATAATTATCTTAATTTTATTGATTAATATGAATAAACAATTGTACTACTAATGTTTGTTGTTTTCCTCGCCTCCCTCCCTCCTCTTAGCAATTTAAGTGTTGACTTTACTTTATAGCACAATTTTTAAAGTAATCCATAAATTATTGTTATATTAATTAAACGTCCATAAATATTACGTAAACAAGTATTTTGTAATCTTGGTTGTAAAACAATAATATATATATTATGTCTCACTTATTTCTTATCTTACACGTGTGTTATCTTGATCAGGTCCTGACTATTATTATATCATTCATTCATACATACAATCACGTCTATATACCTCGCGGGGTAGACAGAGCCAACAGTCTTGAAAGGACTAAATGGCCACTTCAGCTATTTGGCTTAATGATAGAATTAAGATTCAAATAGTGACAGGTCGCTAGCCCATGGCCAAAAAGAAGAATCCCATGTTTATAAACCAATCCCTTAGTCGCCTTTTACGACATCCGTGGGGAAGAGATGGAGAGGTCCTATTCTTTTTCTATTGGGGCCGAGAACCACACGGCACCAAAGCTAATAGTATATAATAACTACGTTTATAGAAAGACTCTTTATTAGCAAGCCAATTGGAAATAATGGCATTGAGCCAAATAAGTTATGCACCCAGGAACTTATGCATTCATTTGTAAGCAACTTGAGCTTTTATGCTGACTAAGTTATTTTATTGGCTAGGGATGTTGAATGTAATGCATATCTTTACTAATATTATAAAGCTGAAGAGTTTGTTTGTTTGAACGCGCTAATCTCAGGAACTACTGGTTCAAATTGAAAAATTATTTTTGTGTTAAATAAAACATTTATCGAGGAAAGCTTTAGGCTATGTTACATCACGCTGCCACTATTAGGAGCGAAGAAATAATGGAAAATGTGAAAAAAAACGGGGAAAATTATTCATCCTTGAGGGCCTTGAGGCCTCAATGATGCCCAAAATAACTTTTCCAAACGGAGGAAGTCGCGGGCACAGCTAGTTCAATCTTCTTCTTTGTCGTTACCTTTTCCCGCTTTCTACGCGGGTCGGCACAGTATGTTATTATGTTTTTTCCAATAAGGTACTTCTGTCCATTAACATCTCACTGGTCACTCCCTTTCTCCTCATACCATCATTTACACTATTTCTTAAACCTTTCACTTCAATATTTAAGGCTCTTTTAGTAACATGACCTTCCTCTGTTCTCATGATGTGTCCGTACCAACCCAGCTTATTACCATTCATCATTCTATCAATCTATATACAAAAAAAAAACAGATATATAAGTTTACTATACAGATTTACTGACATGTGCTTACAATTCTATACCATACATACATATAGTCACGTCTATATAACTTGCGGGGTAGGCAGAGCCAACAGTTTTGAAAAGACTGATGGGCCACGTTCAGCTGTTTAGCTTTATGATGGAATTGAGATTCAAATAGTGACAGGTTGGTAGCCCATCGCCTACAAGAGGAATCTAAAGTTTATTAGCCTACATTTAATCGCATTTCACGACATCCATGATAAAAATATAGAGTAGATGTTTTCTTAAGTGCAAGAAATTAAACGGCACTCAACCTTATTGCCTTGTTGTACCAAAATCCCAAATACCGTTCTGGTTTATTGGATTCGTATAGATTTTTTTGGTGGCTGTCCAATTAGACCAAAGGTACCTCGTATACGGTCAACAAAAACGGTCGCTGAAACATATCGCGTGAGTCCGCCACAACATGGTTCCGAATTAATACTAACAATTACTGGTATTGCACGCACAGACTATACAAATTGACGCTATGCGTGCACGATTAGGCTGAGAGCATAGTGGCGGGAGGTAGCGATCGTTAGCCTTTCAAAACTTGATTGGTGTAAACAATGTATTCTCTCGTACATACATATAATTACGTCTATATCCCTTGCGGGGTACACAGAGCCAACAGTCTTGAACACTGATAGGCCACGTATAGATATTCTCTCGTCCACGTTTCTATTCTAAGTTTGGATAGTTGTGAAGTTGACGTTATTGTAGAATATGCTGCAGTGCAGTTTGCTACCGCTTTTCTGCACTGACGCTTTGGAAGCGGTGGGTAAATTTAGTTTTAAGTAATTTATTCGTCATACGTCAACCAATGTTTTGAGACCAAAGGATATAATTATTAAGTGAGGTTTGTAATTTACCAACATAATGAAAAAAAAATTGGAATTTGTATAATAGGTCCAGAAAGATGATCATGGTCATAAAGGCGCACTCCTTACTCCTCTCCAGGATGTGACCGGGATTAAAGCCAGGAGGAAGAAGAAGAAGCAACCTTCTTAAGCTTTGGAGTCGTGTGGTTCCCCGCGCTTTAGAATAGGAATAATCCCTTTCCAATAAGTATCATAAAAGGTGACTAAGAGATTGGCGTATGCACGAAACGCATGTATCCCGTGTGGTTCCCGGCATCAATAAAAAACAAGAATAGGACCACTCCTTGTCTTTCTAATGGATGTCGTAAAAGGGGACTAAGAGATAGGCTTATAAAATAGGGATTCTTCATTTAGGCGATGGGCTAGCAACCTGTCACTATTTGAATCTCAATTATATCATCAAGCCAAAGAGCTGAACGTGACCTATCAGTTTTTGAAGACTTTTGGCTCTGTCTACCCCGCAAGGGAACGTTTACGTGACCCATTACGGGTTAAGTTCCATTACAAAGGTTGCGGCCAGTCGGGAGCTTCTCATAAAGACCTTTTTTTTTTTTTTTTTTTTTTTTTTTTTTTTTTTAACGTGTGGAAAGACCTTCGTCTACCCGGCCGGCTACGGGAAGTCGGACGGGTTATGTGGGGCTTGAACCCACTAAAACCACACGGTGCCATCGCCTACCGCTTCGTTGCCAGGAGTGTGAGCTGCCCTCGCTCATACTCCTGACGCGGCGGCCGCTTCCACGGCGGCCTCGGCTCGGCCGCTCTCCACGGAGCGGCCAGCGGGGTGACCCGTCGGCCTTCAATTCTACCCGCTAGGGGAGGGCGCGCCTGGCACAAGCGCGCCTTCGACCCAGGGCCGTTTCGCCAGGCAGCGGAATCCCGTTTCCGCCGCCCGACCGGCCCTTATTGTGGGGGCAGCAGGTGCAGGGCGTATGCCCGCCTCCTGCGCCCAGTGCGCCGGCGGCGTATGGGGAGGTCGGACGTGTCCTCTCTCACCCTTTCCGCCGCCTCTTTGCGGAGCATGACGCTCTCCGCAAAGGTCTGCACTGCTGTCCACGACCTCTCGCTGTCGACCATCTGTCTCACGACAGCCGGCAGAGAAAGGTCGTCCCCCACGACCGCGCGAAGCTCCGCGCGGTCTTGGTCCCAGGCTGGGCAAACCTCCAAGGTGTGCTGGGCGTCCTCGTCAGCACATCCGTCACAGTGGTGGCAGACAGCAGACGGCTCCCGACCGATCAGACACAGATACCCTCCGAAACAACCATGTCCGGAGAGCATCTGGGTCAGACGGTAAGTCAGGCTACCGTGCTGCCTCGCCAACCACTGTCCCAACACCGGACGGACCGCCTCGACGGTTCTACGCCCAGCAGTCGGCTGCTCCAGCCTTTGGGACCACTCTTCAATGGAGCGCTGACACAGCTCATTGCGGCGTCCTGCGATCTCCCTCGGTGCCAACCGGTGACCCTGGGCCACGGCCTCCTCGCGCCAGAAGAACAGCGACGCGAGGGTTTTCGCCTCTAGGTCCCAGGGAATGGAACCGGCCAGCACAGACGCTGCCTCAAAGGAGATCGTGCGATATCCCCTTGCGGCTCTCGTCGCCATCAGCCTCTGTGGCCTCCGCAGGGAAGCGAGGTTTTGGCGAGAGAGCGCATCCGCCCATACGGGGGCCCCGTAAAGGGCTATCGATCGCACGACCCCCATGTACAAGCGCCTGCAGGACGCTTCTGGACCTCCCAGATTCGGCATGAGCCGAGTCAGCGCTCCGGCCGCCGTCGTCACGCGCGGCGCTAATTCCGCGAAGTGGGCGCCGAAGTTCCATCTGCCATCAAGAACGATGCCCAGGTAGCGCATCGATTGCTTGATGGCAATTGAAACACCTCCAACCGTCAGACTGGCGTCTGCAGGCGGCTTCCTCCGAGGGCCATGGAAGCACAGCGCCTCGGATTTGTGGAGAGCCACCTCCAGACCCAGTCGACGGATCCGGCGCACCACTTCAGCGACTCCCGCAGTGGCGAGCAATGACGCCTCCCTATATGTGGCGCCGCGGGCGGTCACGAGTGTGTCGTCCGCGTAGCAGACGACCTCCACCCAGGGCAGAGTGACCGTCCGCAGCACCCAATCGTAACCGATGTTCCACAGGAGCGGTCCTAAGACAGAACCCTGTGGAACACCGCGCGTCATTGAACTCTTCGTCCAACCGTTTCGGTCAGGGAAGATTATCCATCTCTCTGAGAGGTAGTCCTGGATGACCCGACGCAGGTAGGTCGGCACCCCATGGTATCGGAGTGCCTCCACAATGCAAGACCAGGGGAGGGAGTTAAAGGCGTTGGCGATGTCCAAAGACACCGCCACGACCACCTCACCCTGGGCAACCGCATCCTGCGCCAAGGACTTCACCCTCAGCACGGCGTGAATCGTCGACCGCCTCCGGCGGAACCCGTATTGGCGATCCGCCAGGTCCGGTCCGACTCTCTCCAGGTGCTCGACGAGGCGGTCAGCAATGACCCTTTCCAGCAATTTGCCGGCCTCATCGAGCACGACGAGGGGACGGAACCCGGTCGGAGAATCCGCCGGACGTCCCTCCTTCTGCAGTAGGACTAGTCGGCCCACTTTCCACGCCGCGGGAAACCTTCCCTGCTCGAAACAGGCTGTGAACAGCCCCCTCAGCCGTTCCCCCAGAACGTCCAGAGCGAGGACGAGGGCACGACCCGGAACTCCATCAGGACCCGGGGCGACGTTCTTCGCACGCAGCCGTGTAACGGCTGCAGCAAACTCATCCCGGGTCACCTCCGGGATCGCCTCCACGCCCTCGCTTCTTTCCGCCAGTGGCGGTGCCATACTGGGGGGCTGAAAGGCCGCTCCCTGCGGGAACAGAGCGGCCACCACCTCACCGAGGAACTGCGGATCCAAGGTCCGCGTCAGGGGGGCCGCATACGGCCGGAGCTTATTCCGGACCAGCCGATACGGGCGCCCCCAAGGATCGCGGTCCAAGGTACCCAGCAGCTCCTCGCGTGCTGCCTCCTTGGCAGACGCTATCGCGGTCCTCAGCGATCTCTTCGCCTCCACTAGTGTCGCGCACAAGGCGGCCTCTTCGGACTCGTCCCTGCGCCTTCTCCTCCGGTATCGGGCGTACTGGCGTCTAGCCCTGAAACAGGCTTCTCGCAGACGCGAGAGCTCGGGCGACCACCAGTACACCCACCTTCTGGGAGGACGAGTACTGGCCCGGGGCATCGAGGCGTCGCAGATTTCTGCTAACGCGCCCCGGAACCACTCGGTCTCGTCCTCTACCACCACATTCGCCGGCGCACGGGACCAACCTTTTACAATGGCCGCCTCGCGGAGAAACTCCTTGTCGAGGCGCTTCAGCTGCCACCTCGGGCCAGCCTCGTTCGGAGTTCGGCTTGGGCCGCTCGGAGCGACCGAGGACGCGGAGAGATCAAACCGTATGTAACGGTGATCAGAGAGCGTCTCCACGTCCTCCAACACGCTCCAGCCCTCGACACGGCGCGCTAGGTCTGGGCTCGCGAACGTAACGTCCGGTCGCGAGCTACCGTTCCATCGCACGCACGTGGGTGCCGTCCCCCGATTCACTACCGCTAGCCCGTTAGTGATGAGCCACTCCTCGATAAGTGCACCCCGCGCATCTGTTGTGGGGGATCCCCATGCCGTTGATTTGGCATTGAGATCTCCAGCAACCAGCACGGGGAGAGGGTGACTCCTCAGGACCAGCGCCTCGACCTGGGTCAGGAATGACTCGAACTCGTTGAGCGGACGGTTGGGCGAGAAATAAACTCCAACCACAACCAAGTCACCCAGACGAGCCGAGACCATTCCATGACCTCGCACGACACATGTAGGAGGCGAAGAGCTCGCCGAAGACACGATCGCCACCGCACTGTCTTCGTCCCGCACCCAGTTATCCCGGGGCGGGACGAAGTACGGCTCAGAGACCACCGCCACGTCTATCAACCACTGCGCCATGCTCTGACACAACAGGTCCTGTGCACTGGTGCAGTGGTTTATATTCGCCTGGAGAACTTTGAGGGCCATAATTATTAAGAGGCCCCCGTTTCCATCGCCTCGGCGCTCTGAGCCGCACGAGCAGGCTGCGTCTGGGCCGTAGCCGCGGACGCACCCCGCTTCCCACCTCTCCTTTTTTTATTTTGGCGCGTGCTGGAGCACGCCTTGCTCCCCACGCGGTGCCCCGTCGGCTTGCCTGCCCCCGCGCACAAGATGCACTTGGGGGCGGCGTTGCACGCCGCGGCCTTGTGACCCGGCTCGCCGCACCTGTAGCACAGCAGGCTCCTGTCGGACTCGGCAGTGCACCGCTGCGAGACATGACCCGTCTCTAGGCAGCGGAAGCACTGCATGGGCCTAGCCGGCAGCAGTTTTACCTGCGCCGAAACCCATCCGACTAGGAGTCTGGTGCCGTTGGCGGTCAGCCGTTTGGCCGCCGCGATGGGACACCTTACCCAGGCCGTGCGAACGCCCGAGCGGTCCTCCCGAATGTCCCCGACTCGGATTTCCGATTCGGGGCATTGACCCGCACGAGCGATTGCGCTACATACCAAGGCTGGTGTGGCGGAGTCGCACAGCTCCAGCACGCGCACATCCACACTCTTTAGAGGCCTGGATACCTCTGCTACCTGAGGATCCAGGACCTCCTTCAATTTGGACGCCAGGAGGTTTCTCATAAAGACCTGACTTAACCTATCCAGAATCTTGGTCAAAGGCGCACGAACCTAAGAATCCTCTCCAGAGAGGTGAGGATGTTACTTCCATTGTGAGAATGCTGGTTTTAAGCCCATGGTCTCAGATATAACAGATAATAAGCCGTGTGGTTCTCGGCACCAATACAAAAAAGAATAGGACCACTCCATTTCTTTCCCATGGATGTCGTAAAAGGCCACTAACGGATAGGCCTACAAACTTGGGATTCATTTTTAGGCGATGGGCTAGCAACATGTCACTATTTGAATCTCAATTCTATCATTAAGCCAAATAGCTGAACGTGGCCTATCAGTCTTTTCAAGACTGTTGGCTCTATCTACCGCGCAAGGGACATAGACGTGACCATATGTATGTATGTCTCTAATGTCTCTCGGATCACGTCAATCCATTTTTTTTCGTCATAAAATCAGAAATATGGCAATACAGATAAAAAAAACGAAATCGCTATCCCTCGTCACTGAGTTCTTCATTAACTTTTATAATGTAATGTACTTACTAGAAAATGAACAACGCCATTTCAAAAAGCTACATTATTTTTATCCATACTTTTATTTGAATTATATCAGGTCTATGAAAATTAAAAAGATATATCTCGAATAACCCATTTTATATCATAGACAGAGACAAAAGTCTTGAAACACTGATAGGCCACGTTTAGCTGTTTGTAATAAAATTCCCCGTTTTTTTTTCACATTTTCCATTATTTCTTTGCCTTTAATAGTTGCAGCATGATGTTATACAGCCTTCAATTCAACGCAAAAAGAATTTTTCAAATCGAACCATCAGTTCCTGAGATAAGCGCGTTCAAACAAACAAACAAACAAACTCTTCAGCTTTATAATATTAGTATAAATGCAGAACCCTTGGAAACCCACGATCATCCGCCATTACGCGCCGACCTCTTCACAATTCGGTAACCGTATGTACCGAATGATAACGTTTCATATTAATATCTATTGAAACCCGTTCCGCGGCCATTACCCGACATCTGTGTGCGTGGAATAAAATTATATTCGTATTATTAATGTACCATAAACGTACCACATTCAATTACACTGGTGGGTTCCATTCTTGGACCCTCGTCACGGAAAATCCTTGAATTTCAGTCGGATGTTAATAAATTCCCCTTTATAAAGAAGTTTGGTAATCTGCGCAGGCGATACAAAAGAACGTTATTAAACACATTGAGTTATATTGTTTTAGAGAAGGCTTATTATGAGGCGTGTCTTACATAATAGTAATTGTGGATGCGTTTTCTTGTGAAGCATATAAATTTATATTATCACGTCTATATCCATTGCGGGGTAGACAGAGGCAACATTCTTGAAAAGACTGAAAGGCCACTTTGAACTGTATGATTTCACGGCCTCTGTGGCGCAGCGGTATACCTGTATAAGCCTATCCCTTATTCGTCCTTTTACGACATACATGGGAAAGAGATGAGGAGTGTACCATTTTTATTTAATGGTGTCCTAACTGAATAGAATATTTTGTAGAGATATAAATTATTTTATATCTTTCTATATTTTGGAGTCTCCTAAATTCAAAATAATTAATTGAATTTAGATATAAAAACATTTTACAAAACACCAAACTCGTTAATACATTTTACTTTTTATCAAATTGAATATTTATTGTCCGTTCTATGAGTTAGCCCTCACTTGTAAATAAGCATAGAACGACTTCTATGGCGGATGTCAGAGACTCGGAACATCAAAGGTTGGTATGATTATGCTCTTATCTTGTCATTCTTCATTTCTGAACTGTTTCAGGAAATTAAATTAAACAAAAAATTTGTATGAAATAAATTAAGCTTTAATATATGTATGTATATGTATATGCCGTGTGGTTGCCGGCACCAATAGAAAAAAGAATAGCTCTATTTTTTTCCCATAGATGCCGTAAAAGACGACTAAGGAATAGACTTATAAACTGTTTAGGTCTAGCATCCTGTCACTTTATATGAATCTCAATTCTATACAGCTGAACGTGGCCTATCAGTCTCTTCAAGGCTGTTGTCTCTGTCTACCCCGCAAGGGATAAAGACGTGATTATACGTATGTATGTATGTACAAAAACATCTACTTATTTATTTTAGGTGTTTTATCAAAAAAAGTTTAGCTGTAAAATGAATCAGCAACAACATTAATCCACGTCATACTACGGGGCCGACACAAACTTATTGACACGGTAACATTTGATTGATTACTTTCTCAGTTACTCCTGATCCAGGTGGGCATGCGAAATGACAATTTTCGGATTTGTTTAGGATCGGTTCACACTGCGCAACTTTATTTATTTATCTATAATAATCTTAGTGCCGTGTGGTTCCCGGCACCGATACATAAAGTATAGGACTATATCCATCTCTTTCGCACGGGTGTCGTAAAAGGCGATTAAGGGATAGGTTTATAAACTTGGGTTTCACTTTCAGGCGATGGGCCAGCAAGCTGTCACTATTTGAATCTCAATTCCATCATTCAGCAGCTGAATAGGACCACTCCGTCTCGTTCCCAAGGATTTCGTAAAAAGTGACTTAAGGATAGGCTTATAAACTTGGGATTCTCCTTTTAGGCGATGATCTAGAAACCTGGCATTTCAGTATTTTTGAGATAATTAGCTGTGTCTACCTCGCAAGGGAAATAGACGTGGCTAAATGTATGTATATATGTACTATTTATTACAATACAATAAAAAATCAAAGTAAACAAATGGCGGTATCCAATCAATGAAATCTAATTCCATTAGCGGTCAGACAAATCGTTCCGGATACAACAAAATATAAAGCCTACAGAAATAAAGACGAACAATACGAGTATGGTCATGTATGGTACATATGGTTTCCCTATATTTTTTTTTTTCAACATTTTGTTCCATAAGTTTGGTTTTTCCTAAAAATATATTGAATACATCTTTAGAAAGGTACAATAACTATGTATGTAAGGATCTAATGATCTTTTCAAGAATACAGGTTTTTTCTCAATGACTACGAGAACAATGGTTTTCTTTATCGCACTCTTAATTACATATACGTGATACTTCAAGAAGATTTATTCAGTAGATATTAACTCTTGAAGAGGTAACAAACAAACAAAATAAATACATAAAATCACGCCTTTTTCCAGGATACAGAGGCTACACCAATGGAGTGTCCCTACATCGTTTCACTTGCCACGATATCTGCATACTTCTTTCACTTCATCCACATTCATAACTCTCTTCATGCAAGCTCGGCGGTTTCGGGTACTTTTGAATCAAAAAAAAAAAACTTACATTCGCATTTATAATATTAGCTCTTATTCTATTTCTGTACTTTAAATGTTTTACATCCGTAGCATTTAACAAATCGTTTCATACTAATGCCGAGCACGCCGAATTACCTCATGTAAATAATTTATCATGGTTTATTTCATTTGAATTAGAATTAGGAAGTGATTCTTTTGGTATTTCGTAAAACATATTCAAAAGTGGGCGTGGTCTGAACCGGTTTTACAGATTCTCACGATGAACCCCTTAGTGATAAGGGTTGTCCACCCTTTACATTTATTTTTAACTTCAAATTACTTAAAAATATTTATATGGCAAAACAACGTTTGCCGAGACAGCTAGTAATATATATGTCGCAGAGAAATGAGGATATCAGAGATTTCACGAAATCCCTAGGTATACCACGAAATCACGGAAGATGGTGAATATTCCTATTTAATACATCTTCTTACAAAAAAAATATGTGGAGCTTGAACCCACTAAAACCACACGGTGCCATCGCCTATCGCTTTGTTGCCAGAAGCATGAGCTGCCCTCGCTCATATTCGTGACGCGGCGGCCGCTTCCACGGCGGCTTCCTTCCGCTCCCATTTGTATCCATGGGTAGAGAGAGGGAGAGAGATACATCGGACGATTTTTGCTCGGAGGTGTCCGTTTATGCTGTGATTTCGTGATATCCTTAGGGATTTCGCGAAATCTCTGGTAACTTCATTTTCCTGCAACATATATTACAGACCAAATTGATGGATTCCTTCACACCTACGTGATAACTCTGATAATGGCATTGCGTATGTGAATGTTATGGGTCACGCCCACGCGTGGGTCCCTGACAAACATAAATATTCAATGACCGATGTCCTCATGACACCAGCAAACTTGCATCTCTCATTCAATTTCGAGTAGGTTATCATACGGTTTTTGTGTAGCGTTAGCAAAATTATATAATTAATTTTAAATTGTTTTATAAATTGGATGATTCAAATAAAATTATCACGTCTTTATCCTAGACATAAGTAACACTCGATAATATCAAAAGACTATAAGAGGAATCCCTAATTTATAAGCCTATACCTTAGTCACCTTTTGCTATCCGTGGGCAAGATATGGAGTGGTTCTATTCTTAAGTGCCGAAAACCACACGGCACATAGTGTGTGAATATGTTATTCATACACGTTCTCTATTATGGAAGTATTAAATTATTCTTTATTGTAACAATTAACGTATCTTGATCAAATTAAGGACGTCCTGGCAAAGGGTCAGGTCAAGAGTACCCGAAACCGCCCTATAAGAGGAATCCCAAGTTTATAAGCCTATCCGTCAGTCACCTCTTACGACATACTTGAGCAAGAAATGGAGTGATTTTATTCTTTTTCTTTTAATAATAATAAAGATAAATAATTCTTTTTCTGCTATCGGTACGTACTAACAACCTCACACAACGTTTGATACATCTACAGAACAATTGAATTGCTTTGAATTGTGACCCACAATTCGATTCAATGAAAAATTGTGATGTTTGATAAAAAATATATAAGTAAAAAAAAAATGTACGATCATTTGACATGACAATAATTTTTTTACAATTTGCAGCATTAATTTGAGACTTTATCGGTCTTTTATTGATTTTGAAATAGATATACTTACGGATTAATTATTTAATTAAGCAAGTCCTGGCAAAGGGTCAGGTCAAGAGTACCCGAAACCGCCGAGCTTGCATGAAGAGAGTTATGAATGTGGATGAAGCGAAGGAAGTATGCAGAGATCGTGGCAAGTGGAAAGGTGTAGTCTCTGCCTACACCTCCGGGAAAGAGGCGAGATTTTATGTATGTATGTATACTTACAAATACAATTAACATACCCAAGCATAATAAGGCGATGAGCTAGCTTAATTTCATCATTAAGCTTTACAGTTAATGTGGTATTTCCGCCTTTTTAAGAATCGACTCTGCCTTTACCGAGACGGACTTTCATGGTGATAGGCAGAGACTATCTATAAAACTTTCATCAATCTTGGAGATTTTTACTTTACATGTTCTTTTTCATTGATTTTTGCCGATCACATTGATCCTTATATGTCCCTATTTTAGAAAAGATTTAAGATACTTATTCAAACTCTATGATAAATAGGTAATGTTATGCATATAACATTACCTTTTTTATCATAGCGTATTATAAAAAAGGTAATGTTATATGCATAACATTACCTATTTATCATAGAGTTTGAATAAGTATATAGTATCATGCAGAACCCTATTCTGCGACCTCAAAGTATAGGCGAAAAGAATTATTAGAGACAGATTATATTCATAAATAATATTAAAAAGAACAAACAAATTGTATTATTGTCATTATTTCCATATCGGTAAGCTAAAAAACTTCCCGACAATTTTTCATAAAAACTGACACAGACATAAACTCCTTTAAAAAATAGAAGTTTAAAATTAACAAGAAAGCGGTTACCGATGAAAAGCATAATTATCTTATGTAATACATGAGTTAAAAATGATTTGAATTTTGCAAAACTTCGGCATATAACTTATAGCGGCCCGCCCCGGCTTCGCACGGGTGGACATATTTTTGTGTTTTATGCTTTGAAATAAATTTAATTTAAAACAAATTTATGCCTATGTCACTTTTGAAGGTCTATTCTATATCTGTGCCAAATTTTATCAAAATCGGACCAGTAGTTTTTGAGTTTATTCCACACAAAACATACAAAAATACAAATCTTTCCTCTTTATTATTAGTGTGGACTACTTATAATAACATGGGAGATTTTTTTATGTGGACAATGCCGTGTAGTTCCCGGCACTAATAAAAATAAGAATAGGACCATTTCTTCTCTTTCCCATGCATGTCGTAAAAGACGCCTAAGCTAAAAAAAATTGGAATTACTCTTTTAGGCGACGGGCTAGCAACCTATCATTATTTGAATCTCAATTCTATCATCAAGCCAAAAAGCTGAGCGTGGCCTGTCAGTCTTTTCAAGGCTGGCTCTGTCTACCCCACAAGAAATGTAGACGTGACTATATGTATATACTAGAGACCACCCGCGACTTCGTCCGTGTGGAATCAATCTCGCGGGAACTCCGGGATAAAAAGCGTATATGTTATTCTGTCTTCAGCTACCTACATACCAAATTTCATCGTAATCGGTTCATTAGTTTTTGCGTGAAAGAGTAACAAACATCCATACTGACATCTATACTCAAACTTTCACATTTATAATATTAGTAGGATAGTAGGATGTAGGACAATGCTTAAAATCTTTATACTACCAATATTTATAAACAATATAAGACAACTTTAAAAATATCTACTCCAATATCTGAAGTTACTTCATGAACCGTC
Organism: Amyelois transitella; assembly: GCF_032362555.1. Classification (NCBI taxonomy): domain Eukaryota; kingdom Metazoa; phylum Arthropoda; class Insecta; order Lepidoptera; family Pyralidae; genus Amyelois; species Amyelois transitella. Next base: position 9,750,990 of record NC_083521.1, on the reverse strand, counting down.
AAAGTTACCTCGTAAAGAGTTCAAAACAGCTGGATTTAAAAGGAACCGAAACGGCGTATGCAGGTGTTCTTTATGTTCAATTCCTGGTATTAAAAGTTAAGGGCTACTAATATTGAAAGGGCCGGTATATTAACCTTAAAGTTTACATACATACATAAAACCACGCCTCTTTCCCGGAGGGGTAGGCAAAGACTATATCTATCCACTTGCCACGATCTCTGCATACTTCCTTCGCTTCATCCACATTCATAACTCTCTTCATGCAAGCTCGGCGGTTTAGTTTGCAAGAAATGCTGTTAGATCCAGTTATGGCAGACTTCTTTTTCTTCCTCCTGGCTTCTGTCCCGGTTGAATCCTTACATAAATGATACGATTACGTATAACGAGGCGTGATTTGATGTATGTATGTATGAATCCTTACTTATGTGAAGAGACGCCCAGGATGTGGCTTTGACCATAGACCCTTGATGGGTAAGTCAGGTTATTACACGAAGCGACTCCCACCTGACCTCTGTAACTTCTTCTTCCTCCTGGCTTCAGTCCCGGTTACAACCTCAACTTTTTGAAAGAGATGGAGTGGTCCTATTCTTTTATGTATTGGTGCCGGGAACCACACGGCACTCGCAAGAGCTTACTCAGATGATTATTATTATGTTTCAGTCGTTTCTCAAAAAAAGACGCCACAGCACTCTGCAATAAGGCCGTAAAAACATCCCCTTGTTTTTATGACTGTATTTTACAGGCCATTTTAAAGTTTTTATTGTGAAAAGAGGATTGTATCGGATGCGTGGCCATTTTGCGAGTTCCGCAAACTTTGAGGCCGCTTTGATCTGGGGGCATTGATTTAATTTGTTTTTTTTTTATTCACGAACTTTTTATGCTTTCCGGATTTTTCGGTGAGAATTCTTTTTTTTGTGCCTATTGTACTAGGCAAGGCTGTAAAGGCACTTTCTTATTGAAGCGTGTTTTTAAAAAATTCCAAATTTTTATTTCTTATTTTATGATACTTCATATCGCTTTATAATTGTCAAATCTTTTGGTTTCATCAAACATTGGTTGACGTCAAATAAATTACTTAAAATTAAGTTTACTGCCACTTCCAAGGCGTCAGTGCAGAAGAAGCGGTAACAAACTGCACTGCAGCATTTTTTTCAACAAAGTCAACTTCATAACTATCCAAACTTAGAATAGAAATGTGGACGAGAGAATAATTATATTATTCAGATTAATTTATTTATATGAGATTTTAATAATAAATAAAAAAAATATTTTTATATTTTTTATTGATTGCCAATTTAAAATGGATTTATGTACAGAGTGTACTGAATTGATTTAGGTTCAAATTAAACTACAATGTTGCGTATTATAATTGACTAAATTCAGTCGTCCAACGTATCACATGTCTTATTACAAATTCAAGTGTTTCATTTCGCTCTATAATTCTTTACTAGCTTAAACACTATGGTTTCATCGCGTTAATACAGAATTACATACATATATATAATCACGTCTATATTCCTTGCGGGGTAGACAGAGCCTACAGTCTTAAAGCGACTGATAGGCCACGTTCATTGGCTTAATGATAGAATTGAGATTCAAATAGTGCCAGGTTGCTAGCCTGTCGCCTAAAGGAAGAATCCCAAGTTTATAAGCCTATCCCTTAGTCGCCTTTTACGACATCGACGGGGAAATAGATGGAGTGGTCTATTCTTTTTACTATTGGTACCGGGGACCACACTGCCGTGAATAATTAATACAGAATTATCCTCCAAAATCACACAGTAAGTACTAAAAATTTAGTTGATAGTAGTACTTGTGTTAACTTTGTGCTAAATTCTACAAACCCATTTTTGGTATTTGTACTGCGTCAGACTTTATTGACACGACGGACATATACTCACTCGTCACCCATTTATGCGGGCATCGTGAAATGGTTTTGACAGCGAAAGGAAGGCCTTTAGAGGCTGTTCGGTGTTTGGGGTTGGACATAATACATACGAGTATCTTTTGAAGGCCTCTGTGGCGCAGCGGTAGTGCGCTTGTCTGTGACACCGGAGGTCCCGGGTTCGAATCCCGGTCAGGGCATGATGAGAAAAGAACTTTCTCTGATTGGCCTGGATCTTGGATGTTTATCTATATAAGTATTTATTATAAATTTAGTATCGTTGAGTTAGTATCTCGTAACACAAGTTTCGAAGTTACTTCGAGGCCAACTCAATCAGTGTAATTTGTCCCGTACATATTTATTTTATATTTATATACATTTTAATTGATAAATTCAGTATCGTATTCATATTAGGTATGTGTCCGTAGTCAATAGTTCAGAAAGGATATTTTCGAGTCAGTAACAGAATTTTTAATTCATGATATATTACACTTCATCTCTTTCCCATGGATGTCGTAAAAGGCGACTAAGGGATAGGCTTACAAACTTGGGATTCTTCTTTAGGCGATGGGCTAGCAACCTGTCACTATTTGAATCTCAATTCTATCATCAAGCCAACAAGCTGAGCGTGGCCTGTCAGTCTTTTCAAGGCTGACTCTGACCATTTGTATGTATGTATGTATGTAATATATTACCATAGTGAGTGACATGAGCGTCTATGGTTCAATCGGTGTGGTGCCCTGTTAAATTAAGTGATGCGCAGAAAGGCACAGGTTCGAATCCCATCTTGGCCACGAATCAGTGACTTATTTCAAAGTTATGCAAATTAGTTTGAATACTAATACTTAGATGCTTTTAAAATGAGAACTTTGCACATTCAGGCAACTGGATGTGTAACCATGGTCGATCCAACACGGGTTGGGTTAACCTGCAAAGGTTGCGGAGGTCAGATGATAGTCGCTCCTGGACAAAAAACTTTATTCACCCCATTTTGGTTCCGTGGACAAAGACATACCCCGTTCTCCTCCAGAGTAATGAGAGAATCTCCTCCACAGAAAGTAACCGGGACTAAAGCCAGGATGAAGAAGATTTGTATATTCCCATGAGAGCAAATCACCAAAGAGAAGCTAGTTCAAGCCGTGTGTCCATCATTAATTATAGTTCCCATAGTAAAACAGACCGTCTTGTTAAGAAATGCAATAAATTCAGACACAACCATACAATTCAGAATAATATAAGACAATAGAAATGGCTATTGTACTTGAAACTATAGGAATGATTTTCAATCTTGCATTGTTGACAGTCTTCAATGCAGTTGTAAAGCTATAAAATATATTTCAGAATTAACTTTAATTCTTAAGAAAAAACTTGGCATTCTACTTTTACGCAATGGACTAGCAACCTGTCACTATTTGAATATCAATTCCATCATTTAGTTATACAGTTGAATAGAGTCTATTCCACACTATAGGTGAAAGTTAATATAGAATTGTTGCCTACTCTGTTTGATACCTTCTGTGTGGATTAAGCGTCCGGGTTCGTTATTGGTGTCGGGAACACGGCATTCAAAATCATTGTATAGTTATCTCTTATTTTTTATGTGTGTAGTAAATAAATGTATAAGTAAAAATAGAATTTAAATAATACAATGATAGCAACCTATCACTGTTTGCATCTCAATTATATCAGAGCTAAACAGCTGTTTAGCTGGCTGGGATAGGCTACGTTCAGCTGAACGTAGCCTATCAGTTTCTAAAAAACTGTTGGCTCTGTCTACCCCGTAAGGGATAAAGACGTGACTATATGAATGAATGAACAATGACAGCATAAGAAAAATGAGTACAATACAAGCAACAACAATATCAAGGGCACCTCCCTCTAGTCACCTATACTACAGCGTATCTTGGAGGCTTATTTTAGGAACTAATCTTCTCATAAAGTTATGTACATTTTGTTGTATGTTTGGTTGTTGAATAAATTTTAATTCATTCAACATTTTATAATATCAAAACCATTGGTACCACCACACGAGATAACATTTAATTGTAAAATTCATCAGTATTTGCCACTTCTATAGCCTTACATTATTCCGATGTCTATGGTCACATCGTTCGCTAGTGTGGCCTAGTAATTTATGATTTTACAATAAATCTTTTTTAGTTTGTTGGAAATTTACAACGTGTACAGTTTTCTCTAGAGGAATTTGCTACTGTTTATTTTGTCGTAAATATTTGACCTCACTAAACGGTAAAAATCAATACGAATGTACTGGAGGTGGGATTAATTTTATTTATAACTAGAGGCCGCCCGCGACTACGTCCGCATGGAAACCCTATCAATCCCGCAGGAACTCCGGGATAAAAAGCAGCCTATATGTTATTCTGGGTCTTCAGCTACCTACATACCAAATTTCATCGTAATCGGTTCAGTAGTTTTTGCGTGAAAGAGTAACAAACATCCATACTGACATCCTGACATACTCACAAACATTCGCATTTATAATATACTAGAGGCCGCCCGCGACTTCGTCCGCATGGAAACCCTATCAATCCCGCGGGAACTCTGGGATAAAAAGTAGCCTATGTGTTATTCTGGGTCTTCAGCTACCTACATACCAAATTTCATGGTAATCGGTTCAGTAGTTTTTGCGTGAAAGAGTAACAAACATCCATACATCCATACAAACTTTCGCCTTTATAATAGTAGTAGGATGTAGGATTATCTTGCCCACGAATGAATGTGAGACATATATATTATCACGTCTATGTCCATTGTGGGGTAGACAGAGCCAACAGTCTTGAAAATACTGATAGGCCTCGTTCAGCTGTTTGGCTTAGTGATAGAATTAAGATTGAAATAATGACAGGTTGCTAGCTACGTCGCCTTAAAAAAGAATGCCAAGTTTATGAGCCTTTCCCTTGGTCACCTTTAACGACATCCATAGGGAAGAGATGGAGTGGCCCTATACCGTTTTTCTATAGGTGCCGGGAACCACACTGCATATGCAAGACATTTACAGAAACAGAAAATAACATAACTGCACGTGCATCTGACAGACACATACAACTTTGCAATTACAATAGTTCCAGGAACTAAAATTTCATACTTTTTTAGTCGAACCATGTACATTGATGTTCATGGCGCTAGATACGTCAGCGGTTTTGAAACAAAACCGAGGCATTTCAGTGCATAATCTGTGTGGCGCCTTTCCCGAAGTAGAAGCCTTACATTTGCAACCGGGATGACATGATAAGACCCAATGGTTGGTTGGTAGATAATGCTTCTAGCGTTAAGTCCGCCAATTGTGCTATACATTTGTATTTTATGTTTAAATAAATAAATAAATACATATTGTCTTATTGTCTCCCACACGGCACGTAAAGATTGTCTTATTGTCTCCCACTCGGCACGTAAAGATTGTCTTATTGTCTCCCACACGGCACGTAAAGGTTGTCTTTCTATTCCCTTGTTTTGCAGGGTAACTATTATGCAGTTTAAATAACTACTCAAAAATTAATCATTTCTTTTTAATGGATTGAGTGCTTTTACTCAATAGATTTTACGATATTAACGAAATATTTACGTTGAATTCTTTCTGCCTTATCTACAGAATATTATATCAATGTTACGAGCTTATTTAAAAAGTTCCACTAAAAAATAAAACGATACAATGAAATCTGGGCTTATTGGCATTGTTTCAGCGGTGTCATGGATGTGTGATAACCTGAATTTTAAATTGTTTTTTTCAATTTATTGCCGTAAATTTTTATTAGCAAACAGATCTTCGCGAGTACACAACTAAATTCAACTTTAATGCTTGTTATAAATATTAATCTCAATTCCATCTTTAGCTGAACAGCCGAACTTGGCCTTTTAGTCTTTTCAAGACTGTTGGCTCTGTTTACTCCGCATGTGAAATAGATGAGATAATATGTATATATGCTTATACTAGAGTACGTACTAGATTACACAGAATCTAAGGTTTATTTCTTAAAATAACTTTCCTATAGTCTTAACTAAATAAAAACATAGCATTGCACATTTTTCCGCTCTTAAGACAGGACACTCGATAAACTTACTTCAGTGCCGTATGGTTTCCGGCACTTTAGAATAAAACCACTCCATATCTGTCCCATGGATGCCGTAAAAAGCGACTAAGGGGTAGATTTATAACTTGGCATTACTGTTGTAGGCGATTGGCTAGCAACCTGTCGCTATTTAAATCTCAATTCCATCATGATGCCAGACAGGCCTTCCAGTCTTTTCGAGACTGTTAGCTCTGTCTTCTCCTTACAGTCATAGACGTGAATATATGTATGTATGTATAACTTTCCCTTAGTCTAAACTAAATAAAAACACAGCATTGAACATTTTCTTGCTCTTATCTCAACACAGGGCACTCGTTAAACGAAAGTGGAGCAGTCTCCGAGAGCCCTGTCGAGTCTCGAGGCGCTTTTTAAACATTTCCCCTGCATTATTGAGAGTGCCGACTGTTTTATCGATTGGATTGGCGCAGATCAATGTCGGGCAGATCTCGCTGTACGATGTTTTTGAAACGACAAAATCTAATTTACAATTTGCGATTTTTTTTTAGTCTTTTGAAATAAAGCCACACAGCTGTGCGTAGCCTATTAGTCTTTTTAAGACTGTTGGCTCTGTCTACCCCGTGACGTGACTATATGTACGTATGTTGAAATAAAGGAAGTTCGGTCGTAAGTTATTGAATGGGTCGAGGGTCTGGTGGGTCAGTCACAATAAAATCACCAGAATTTCAGATTTCAGTTCAAGGCGTGTCTTGGCTGTCGTAGTCTTCCCAGCCCGATCGATTGTCCTCTTTTTCCTAATCTGTCAGTCAGTTTATATATATATTCGTCTTAATGTCAAGTCAGAGAGTATGTCTGTCCGTGGAGGCAGAACGGCCGCAACGATTATATTAAATTTTCATATATTCTCTTATTTTTCTTTGTGGCTCGCTGACTACTAATCTCCTGGTGTATCTCCCTAAAACTGTCCCTTATTTTTACATCATAAATCTACTTGACTTTTTCTGAAAATATCATTGAAATTGGACAAGCGGTATAGCTGTGAATGTATAAGAAAAATACTGTCACGAGGTTCGCTGTTACTTACCCTACATTCTACATACTTACATAAATATATTCACGTCTATATCCCATGCGGGGTACACAGAGCCAACAGTCTTAAAAAGGCTGATTGGCAACGTTCAGCTGTTTGGCTTAATGTTAGAATTGAGATTCAAATAGTGACAGGTTGCTTGCCCATCGCCTGAAAGAAGAATCTCAGGTTCATAAGCCTATCACTCAGTCGCCTTTTACCACATCCACAGGAATGAGAGGAGGAGTGCTCCTATTATTTTTTTATTGGCGCCGAGGACCACAAGGCAGGTTACTATACAAATAGATTTTAATACATACATACATACATACATATGGTCACGTCTATATCCCTTGCGGGGTAGACAGAGCCAACAGTCTTGAAAAGACTGAATGGCCACGTTCAGCTATTCGGCTTAACGATAGAATTGAGATTCAACTAGTGACAGGTTGCTAGCCCATCGCCTAATAGATTTTAATAGTTATCAAAATATGAATTGGATTGAATATTTGAGATAGCGAGAACTTCCACTGATAATCCTGATACAGACCTCCTGATACAGGTGTATTTCACTTAATAGGAGGCCAAAACCACAGTGAAATTATGTACCATTTAGTTAAAGAAATAAATATAATTTGATTTTATTTATTTTGATAATTGAGACGGACTCTTATACAATTCTTCTTTCCAAGCGATGTGGTTGATGGCTGACCGGAGATGATATCACAATAATATATATATATTCAACTGTTGATAGAATTAAGTTCTTTTAAATTTAGTAACTAGACGTTAACTTATAATTTTTTATTGTTGATTGTTTAGAGATTTATGTTACTTTTTTTTATTGTATTAGTGTTTTGTATCTGTGAGGACCTATAATTGACCATTTGTTTTACATATGTGGCGCTATTTTTTGTAAACGGTTGTTGGTCTTCCAAATAAATAAATAAATGTCAGCTGTAAGAAAATGATGGATAGTGTTACATAAAAAAACAATGCTATAATTTCGCTGCCCGCTCTGCGTACACGCACTCTGCCCCGGATGAGGCGGGTGGCTATCGTCCAGTAATTGACACCTCATTAGGCTGCCCCGCTGTTTCAACTACAATTTACTAGCCATGACCCGGGGTTTTGCTCCCGTGGGAACCGTGACATCTTCCTTTTGTTACACCCTGTTAAACGTCAAGGTGTTCTCGAATCAATTCTTAACCAGTTTTTCTTATTCTTTGCAGAAATAATTTTGAAATTATTCGAATTTCTATGGCGATAGGGTTAGCAATTTGAATCACGATTCCATCATTAAGCCATACAGCTCCTTCAGCTAAACGTCTGGGGCTTCAGTCTATTTAAGGCTTTGTCTTAGCCGCACGGAGTGAAGACGTGTATCTTAATTCCTCGTCATAAAAGTATAATAACCAAAACTGTGGTATTTAATCGAATACTTTTGACGAAAACTCACAACAACTTTATCAAATTAAAACTACTGTTTCTGCGCTTTTGAATTAAGCAAACATATAATTCATAATTAAAATGTTCTACAGTGAAAATTTTAAGGTCTTGTTTAAATACTATATGCTTCATTTTCTGCATATTGGAAAAGATTCTTTTCCAAAAGAAGCCAAAGCTTTTTACTTTCAACTTATGCCAATAAAAAAATACAAGTCATATGGTCACGTCTATATCCCTTGTGGGGTAGACAGAGCCAACAGACTTGAAAAGACTGATCGGCCACGTTCAGCTATTTGGCTTAATTGAGATTAAAATAGTTACAGGTTGCTAGGCAATCGCTTAGAAAAATCCCAAGTTTGTAATCCTAAGTCTAATCCTTAGTCGCCTTTTACGACATCCATGGGAAAGAGATGGAGTGGTCGTATTATTTTTTGGTTTGGTGCCGGGAACCACACGGTACTAAAACATAAAAGTCAGTCATAGGGTCAAGGGGAAGGCTTGAATATATTTTCTAGGCAATGGGTTAACCTGTCACTATTTCTGAATCTCAATTCCGATATCGGACTCATAACGAAGTTATCTATACACTTCTAAAAGGATGAAGATGCACAGATGTCGTAATCTTTTACGGTCCGTTAGTATTCTTATACTAACGGACCAATATGTATTCTCTCGTTCACATTTCTTTCCTAAGTTTGGATAATTGTAAAGTTGCCGTTGTTGAAGAAAATGCTGCAGTGCAGTTTGTTACCGCTTCTACTGCACTGACGCTTTGGAAGCGGCAGTAAACTTAGTTCAAAGTCATTTATTTGACGTCAACCAATGTTGTGAAACCAAAAGATATGACAATATTAAGTGATATTGAATTGTCCCATAATCTTATATATAAAATTCTCGTGTCACAATGTTCGTTCCCGTATTCCTCCGGAACGACCGAATCTCATGAAATTTTGTGTGCATATTGAGTAGGTCTGAGAATCGGCCAACATCAATTTTTCATACCCCTTAGTGATAAGGGTTGTCCACCCTTAATATTTTTTTTAACTAGTAATTTCTTAAAAATTATTTATATGGCAAAACAACGTTTGCCCGGACAGCTAATAATAAAGAAAAGTTTTCAATTTGAATGTATAAATAAAACATCCATCATTAAATTTCTAAAACTGTTTGTTTTCACACCTACATTTATATATTAATCAAATCCTTTTAAAGATTAAAAATAAACGGAATCCTGAATATTTTTTGTATCTGGTAACATTCATTTTATGTTCTTAATGTTTCCACATGGTCGTAATTAGCGTTGTGTTAGCGAACTATAAAAAAGTGTTGTAAATAAACAAATGCGTTACAAACGCACGTATGAAGTTTATTTTGTAATGGTGTCTAAATTGGGAGTTGAAGCGGTTATAAGATTATACTAAAAATAAATTTATCAATTAAAATATATTTGCGGCTCCACTCGTATTCATTGATTCATTCATATTATCACGTTCATATCGCTTGCGGGGTAGACAGAGCAAGCAGTCTTGAAAGACTGATAGGCCACGTTCAGCTGTTAGGCTTAATTATAGAATTGAGATTCAAATAGTGACATGTTGCTAGCCTATCGCCTGAAAGTAACATTCCAAGTTTATAAGCCTATCCCTTAGTTCCCTTTTACGATATCCATGGGAAAGAGATGAAGTTGTCCTATTTTTTTATATTGGCGCCTGGAACCACACAGCACCGCTAGTATAAAGAAAGAGTTCTGTTAATTCCCGTTCCCGCGGGAATTTCGTGTAATACTCTTGATGCACACTTATACCATATGAAGAAGAACCTACATTCCAAATTAAAAGTTTCAAACCTCAGTCGTTCGGGCTGTGTGTTCTTAGTCAGTCAGCCATTCTAAAATTGTTACTTTAACGCGGAAGGAGTTGCGGGAAAAAGTTAGTATTACATACTCGTACATAACATTTGACAATACGATCATCATATACATACATACATACCATCACGCTCATTTCTCATTGGGGCAGGCAGAGACTATAGATTTCCACTTGCAACGATCCCTGCACACTTCCTTCGCTTCATCCACATTCATAACTCTCTTCATGCAAGCTCGGCGGTTTCGGGTACTCTTGACCTGACCCTTTACCAGGACGTCCCAAATTTGATCAAGAGATGGTATTTGACAATACATACATACCATCACGCCCATTTCCCATTGGGGCAGGCAGAGACTATGGATTTCCACTTTCCACGATCCTTACAGACCTCTCCCGATTCCTCCACACTCTTAAAAATACCATTAAATATAAATATATATATATATACGAGACAAATTACACAGATTGAGTTAGCCTCGAAGTAAGTTCGAGACTTGTGTTACTTATATAGATAAACATCCAAGGCCCAGGCCAATCAGAGAAAGTTCGTTTCTCATCATGGCCTGGCCGGGATTCGAACCCGGGACCTCCGGTGACACAGACAAGCGCACTACCGCTGCGCCATAGAGGCCGCTGTAAAACGCCATAAAACGATTGTATTCGGATCTTTAAACTCACAAAAAATAAATAAACAAATTTTACAATCTCGTTTAATCCGCTATATATTTTTATTTGCACCAAATGTCATCGTTACAAAGGGATGTTTTCAACATGACAACGCGGAGAATTGCTTTTTTAATAGTCTGCTAACTTCATAAAAGCGAGATGCGGCTGTTAACTGAAAAATTAACATGACACGTTTGTAATTGAGCAGTTTTCAATTCAAATTTGTATAAAATTTCATTATGACATGATTAAATCTGTTTTTATCCGTAAAAAGACACTGCTTCACTGATATATAGTAAAGTAAAATAAATAAATAAATAATAAATTAATATATATGGGACAAATTACACAGATTGAGTTAGCCTCGAAGTAAGTTCGAGACTTGTGTTACGAGATACTAACTTAATGATACTATATTTTATAATATATAATACTTAGATAAATATCCAAGACCCAGACCAAACAGAGAAAGCTCGTTTCTCATCAAGCCCTGACCGGGATTCGAACTCGGGACCTCCGATGTGACAGACAAGCGTATTACCGCTGCGCCACAGAGGCTGTCATCAAAAAGAATCTATTCGTAAAACAGCATAACAAAAAGACAAAAAATAAACAAGAATATGTACAAAACTTATGACTTAGGGATAGGCTTATAAACTTGGGATTCTTTTTTAGGCGATGGGCTAGCAACCTATCACTATTTGAATCTCAATTCTATCATTAATCCAAATAGCTGAACGTGGCCATTCAGTCTATTCGAGACTGTTGGGTCTGCCTACCCCGCAAGGGATATAGATGTGACTATATATATGTATATATGTATGTATGTATATGTACAAAAATAGACATGTAGTATGGTGCTCCCGAAAGGGCACCCCCTCAGCATAATGCTGGCTGTAAACAATATGCTACACAGCCAACGCTGATCTTCCGGGGGTAGGGGTAGGCATCACGGACATACGGAGATAAGTATATATATATATATATACTTATCTCCTTTTTTTTGTATATGTTGTTATATATATATATATATATAAACAAGCTGTATAACTTAATGATGGAAGGTTGCTAGCCCATGGCCTACAAGAAGAATCCCAAGTTTATTAGCCTTTTTTACGATATCCATCAGAAGATAATAGAGTGGTTATATTCTTACATACATACATACATATGGTCACGTTTATATCCCTTGCGGGGTAGACAGAGCCAACAGTCTTGAAAAGACTGAATGGCCACGTTCAGCTATTTGGCTAAATGATAGAATTGAGATTCATTTAGTGACAGGTTGCTAGCCCATCGCCTAAAAAAGAATCCCAAGTTTGTAAGCCTATCCCTTAGTCGCCTTTTACGACATCCATGAGAAAGAGATGGAGTGGTCCTATTCTTTTTTGTATAAGTGCCGGTAGCCACACGGTACGTTTATATTCTTAAGTGCTGGGAACCACACGACCCTCCAAACATTAGCATGGATTTGTTTCCTTTCCAAACCACGATGTTAAACTTATTTAATGACTGTATGTAACACCAATATGACCGCCCATTCATTAAACAAAAATTACGATAATTTGTCCGTAATTTCGAGTTGGCGTTAATTATATAGGGGAACACTCATTAATTTGTGTCGAACTAACTTATTTTTAATATATTGAGCACTTAACAGATGCCGGACATATAAATTACATCGTCATCTTAAGTTGGGCCACTAAATTTGAGATTTAAGAGAAAAAAAGGCCAAGAATTAGGTAAATATTAATATGAATATTTTCAAAGTTATGTGCATTAGTTTGAATACTGACGGATACTCTTACGGTGAGGGAAAACATCGTGAGGAAACCTGCACATTCAGGCAGGCAAAAGTAATTGAATAATAAAAAAGAAAATGGGAAAAGGTAACGACAAAGAAGAATAAAAAGATAAGTTTCCTATTTCAGATTCCATATTACACAAAATTACTAAATATATCATTTAACTCACAAATTTCCCTCAGCACCCATCAACTTTTATTTAACAATTTAAATTTTTAATATTCTATCACTAAGCCAAACAGCTAAACGTGGCCTATTAGTCTTTATAACACTGATGGCGCTGTCTACACCGCCAGGGATAAAGACGTGATTATATGTATGTATGTATATGTATATGTAAGCGCAACAAAACTTTCATTTCATGGCCCTACATGCCTTTTTGACGAGACCGCTCACACTAAACACTAACGCTTTGATTAATTCCTCATAACATGACGTTTCTATTATTAAGTTAAGGTTAATTGATGATTTAACATAAGTTTAGTCATTGTAGTAGTGATTAGAGAGTTTTCGAAACCAAAAAGCGAAGAAGTTGATAACGTTTATTTATTACAAGATTTTTTTACTATCAATTGGACATGACTATGTAAAAAATTACACTTAAAGATTAAGGCTAAAAATAAATCCATTAAATGTTAACATAATACATATAGTCACGTTTATATCCCTTGCAGGGTAGACAGAGCCAACAGTCTTGAAGAGACTGAAAGGCCACGTTCAGCTGTTTGACTTTATGATAGAATTGAGATTCATATAGTGACAGGTTGCTAGCCCATCGCCTAAAATAACTATCCCAAGTTTATAAGCCTACCCCTTAGTCGCTTCTTACGACATTCATGGGAAATGAGATGGTCTGATCCTATTATTTTTTAAATTGGTGCCTGTCGGAATATGTCGATTGTGTTAAAATCTCAATTCCATTATTGAGCCAAACAGCTGAACGTGGCCCATCAGTCTTTTCAAGACTGTTGGCTCTGTCTACCCTGCATAGCTGTGACTATATGTATGTATGTATGTATGTTAATTATCTCGTATCCTTGCAACCCAACACCACAAAAGTGTCATAATATTGATGATACACGTATCTTGACGCCTCCAAATGATGCAAGTCATCTCGCTCGTAATTGTACTCACAAAATAAACGCGCGTTCAGAAAGTTTATATTTGTATATATACATACATATTATAATCACATACATACATATTGAGCCGTGTGGTTCTCGGCACCAATAAAAAAGAAAGAATATGACAACTCCGTCTCATTCCCATGGATGTCGTAAAAGGCGACTAAGGGATAGGCTTACAGACTTGGGATTCGGCGATGGGCTAGCAACCTGTCACTATTTTTAGGCGATTGCCTAGCAATCTGTCACTATTTGAATCTCAATTCTATTATAAAGCCAAACAGCTGAACGTGGCCTATTAGTCTTTTCAAGACTGTTGGCTCCGTCTACCCCGCAAGAGATATAGATGTGACCATATGTATGTATGTATTATAACACGTCTTCAAACCTTTCTTTCATCAAGGCTTCTTCTTAGTGCTAACAGCGTTGTTATCGTTTCTCTTATCATCTGGTAATATGGTCGTTGGCATTCTTATACATATTCAGTCTTTCCAATACTGTTGGCTCTGTCTCCCCCGTAAATGATATAGACGTGATTACATGTATGTATGAATGAATAGTCATTTAATAGATGTAGGATAGTCGACAATTTGAACGTGTGTCTCCTTTGAATCAGGCATTTATCAGACACCGACACTCCGCTATTAACATGCCTAGCTTGTAAAAATACATACATATAATCACGTCTATATCCCTTGCGGGTTAGACAGAGCCAACAGTCTTAAAGACTGATAGGCCACGTTCAGCTATTTGGCTAAATGATAGAATTGAGATTCAAATAGTGACAGGTTGCTAGCCTGCTAGCTTTGGCGAGGCGATGGCCTAAAAAAATTATCTCAAGTTTGCAAGCCTATCCCTTAGTCGCCTTTTACGACATCCATGGGAAAGAGAAGAACCACACGGCAAATAGTAAAAATAGAATTCAGAAATATGAAATGTTAATTGTGAAACAATGCATGTACCGATAATAACTTTTCATTTAGTTAATTAACTAGGAAGCAAGAAATTTCATTAAAGACCAATTAACTTGTAATGTGACCCGCTCAAATGGTGGCTAATTACTTTTGTATTGTTTTTGAATATTCCAAGGCGTCTTTATAGATATTTTTAACATACATATAATCACGTCTATGTCCCTTGCGGGGTTGAAAGACCCAACAGGCCACGCTCAGCTGCCTGGCGTAATGATGGATTTGAATCTCAGTTCCATCACCAGGCAGCTAAACGTGACCTTTCAATCTTTTTGAGCCTATTGGCTCTGTCAACCCCGCTAGGGATATAGACGTGACTATATGTATGTATGTATAAAAATGTGACTTCTATTTAATAACCGACGCTAATGAGTTACAGCATGTTTACTTACCGCATACCAATTTTAACGATAAACTTTACGACACCCTGTTAAATTAAAATAAAGACGTACGTTTTTTTATCAATTTTAACGACGGCACTAAAGTTGAGATATATAAAAATCATAGTAAATCCCGCTCGTCATAAAAACACACATACTGGCCATCGGGACAGCGGGGGGCATTGTAAAATTCTGTGCATCCAAAATATACGACAGATATCGTCCACATAACTTCAAGTACACCAACTTAATTTCAACTTTATAATCAATTTACTAGAGTCTAAAACACTAATCTTAAAACCACACAATTGATGTAAGTAACAAAGTTGCGAACAACCACGAATCACTCCAAATTCAACTTTATGTACCACGTAATAATGCTTCCTTAATACGAAATTGTTTTTGTTAATATAAGTACAGTCGGCAACATAAATTCGATTCGATTTATTTAAATTTCAGATTGAAATGTAATCGTCTTTTCCGTTTCGTGTTTTGATATTTTGTTTTACAATGGATACTTATTTGTTATGCCAGAACGTTAATCAGAATGGTTTATTAGAAATTTTGGAATAAAATGTTATGGCAACACTAATGTATCCAAATGATCTATCGTTGTTTTGTAGGCGGGGTTTTATTTCATGGATATCTGTTATAGGAATTTCAACTAATATTAGAAAATGCAAATGGATATTTTAAATCTGTGTGTATATAAACTTTTCACGCCTTATATACCAATATTTTTTAAATTAAGCACATACATTGTAATAAATACTGAAAAGAACATAGAGCGACTTAATTTTTTTATGAAAAAAAAGCTAAAGTTTGCGATAAAAATACGCGAGCAAAACCACTTACAAAAACAAGCCATTACAATTAAACTTGACATAAACTTATGACAATTAAATGTATAAAAATATGAATTAATTATGTAAGTCATTCACGTGATTAGTGTAATAAATGAATGAAATATTCTTATTTAACAACTAATATTAATGTTTATTAAAAATATGATTGTAAATGATTAATTCAAGTTCTTTCTAAATTAAAAAAATAATTTTATACAAATTTGAATGTATAAAATTATTTTTTTAATTTAGAAATGTAATTGGATTTGTATTAATTTGGACCGGGTTCTAAAATAACCGTAACAAAACCTTCCATCAAATTCTAGAAGATTGGTAACATAAGCGTCCTCTCATCAATTTTTCATTCGACACCGGATACCGTGAATGCGGGTAAATTACAAAATTTGCCACCTACAAAATTAAATTTGTTGGATCAGTTCGTAGACATAATATAATATTTTAGAAATGGATTTAATTTTTTTTTGTGCGCAAAAAAACAAACAACCTTTGCATTTTGTGTTCTTGTGTCAATTTATCCGTTTTATTTGTTACGTAAGGTAAATAAAAATATAATATTACACTCACAATAATATTTTTGTTTATTTAGCTTATTCATAAATGTGTATTTAAATTGTCCCTTTTTTTAGTTACTCGTATATAGTATAATTTTTTTAATTAAATTTTTTTATAGTGTGCAGTTGTGGTGAGACATTTTAGAAAAAAATAGATACGAATAACAATAAACAATACAATTATTTATTTGTTCTGTAATCCATCAACAATGTATTTTCGTCATTTGGCTATATCAAGTAAATACTTATAGTATTAAAAAAAAACTTTTTCTATTTCATCTAGCTTCCTTAGAAGTCCGTGCCGTATATACAATTACAATGCCGTATCCGAACCGGGTCCGGTGTAAATCAATTAGGCAGTGTCGCCGCGATGAGTTCGTTACTTCCAATTACAAGGGGGATAAACAAAGCATCGTGTTCTTCGTTTGTTTTTCGTTCAGACTGTACTGTTTCATAGATATGTACATTTATTTGCCGTGTGGTTCTCGGTGATGTCGTAAAAGGCGACTAAGGGATTGGCTTATAAATTTGGGATTCTCCTTTTAGGCAATGGGCTAGCGAACTGTTACTATTTGAATCCCAATTCTATCATTAAGCCTAATGGCTAAACAAGACCTATATGACTTTTCAAGACTGCTGGCTCTGTCTACCCCGCATAGGATATAGACGTAATAATGAATGAATGAATGAAATTTGAAATTTCGTTGGAAACTAATATTTAGATAGTGTTCAGTTTTACCATTTAAATCACAAGGATCGATATAAATAACCCAACATTGAGTTATAGATAATGATGATAATAAATTTAACAAAAGGGAGATCAATAAAACAAAATAGTTTCATAAACGCTTGACATTGTATTAGGAAACATTTACAAGAAACATTATTAACAATAGTTAAGTCCCATACTTAGTATGGGGTCGCCGGCAATTGACAGTAAACTAGTTTTAATATACAGTACTTAGCACCGTTAGACCTAAATTAGACTAGATTTTTTTTTAATTTCGATACATAGAATTCATATATACAATTTACATACATACAAACTGACATCAAAGACTAAATGACATAAAGAATTGAGTTGATAGTTTAAAATCCCCAAATAATACTTTGATTTCAAAACCTGTTTGAACGCGCTAATCGCAGGAACTACTGGTTCGAATTGAAAAATTATTTTTGTGTTGTATAGACCATTTATCGCTGCAACTATTAGGAGCGAAGAAATAATGGAAAATGTAAAAAAAAAACGGCAAAAATTATTTATCCTTGAGGGCTTCAATGATGCCCAAAAAAACTATTCCACGCGGACGAAGTCGCGGGCACAGCTAGTGTAAAATAAAATTGTAAAAAACTTCTTCATATCACTTTCATTTACATGCTGAAATGTTTTAGTAATTATTAATACACCTAAAAATCATCCAAGTATTCATTGTTATTAATAAAATGTCAGTTACATTTTTTTACTATCATATCAGAATAAAAAAAATGATCAATCTCATAATGTTAATTTGAATTAATTGTTAATTCATGAACATCAATATTTATTAATTAAATTTATAAACACAAATACTGATAAAACAAAACTTTAAATACATGAGTTTCAGTGTAATATATCGCAAATAACATATAATCCTAAACAAATAAAGTTTAAAATAAACAATTTATCATTTAAAATTTTATTACACACCGAAATGAGATTAATGTATTTGATAACATCAATCAATTACCTTCAAATTGGATAATGACAACTAACAATTTCATCCGTGTATGCACATTTAAATGCGAAATTGGATACCATATGTAAGCAGGCTGACAATCAAATGTGTGTGAGAATTGGAAAATGCAAAATTAATGATGTCCAAGCGATTGAGCTGATAAAACAGATTTCCATGTCACTCCATTATTA
Source organism: Amyelois transitella (assembly GCF_032362555.1). Classification (NCBI taxonomy): domain Eukaryota; kingdom Metazoa; phylum Arthropoda; class Insecta; order Lepidoptera; family Pyralidae; genus Amyelois; species Amyelois transitella. Next base: position 9,732,404 of record NC_083521.1, on the reverse strand, counting down.
CGACCACTTATTTTCCACTGAAATGATGGTATGAATAAAATATAAATATATGTATTAATTAATTAATATATTATTTTGGTTATGAATAAATTTGACGCTCTTTGTTGTGGTCGTTTTGACAACGTTTTTGGCTTTGGGAGGTTCGGCTTTAATGAGCAATAAATTGGTTATTAAATTATCATTAAAATTTAACACTAATTAGCGAAAATTGTATATATGTACCGTTAGAGTTGATTGTATGAATTGAATAAAAATAGTTGCCGTGTGGTTTCCGACACTTTAGAACGGAACCACTCCATATCTTTCACATGGATATCGTAAATGGTGATTAAGGGAAAGGTTTATAAATCTGATTCCTCTTATAGGCGATAAGCTAGCAACCTGTCGCTATTTGAATCTAAATTCGATCATAATGCCATACCTCAACTGAACGTGGCTCTTCAGTCTTTTCAAGACTGTTGGCTCTATCTACCCCACAAGGGATATAGACGTGATCATATGTATGTATGTATGTAAACACACATCTTGCGGGATAAACAGAGCCAACAATTATGAAAAGAATGAAAAGTCATGTTCAATTGTATGGCTAAAAGATGGAATTGACATTTTAAATGGGACTTTAGAATAGGTCCACTCCATATCGTTCCCATGAATATCGTACAACGTATGAATGTATGCATGTATGAAAAAAAAAATACTTATTTTAGATTAAGATTTAACTAAGTATATTTCAGACAACATAATAAATCGTAAAGTTTGCGACAAAATAAAAATTAAAACATTACGGTGTGATATTTCTGTTTTCATAGTTAATAACATACATATTATTAAAATAAATTAGTCAGATACATACAATTTCTTGTAATTTTTTTTTTTGTTAATTTAGTATATTTAATCTTTATTTAGTCTTTGACGTCGACATTATAAGTACGAACTATTTTACAATTCAAATAATTTGAGCGATTCCTTCAGTTAATTAGAAGACATAAAACAGAATTTTCTATTTGTATAATTACACCGGATTTAGTCCATAAAATATCCAATTTGTTTTTTAATACATTATAAATTTTGATAGCTATGTCGAATAAATTTTTAATAAAAAAAAAATTAGACCAAGTAGGTATCTTATAAATATTTATATAAAAAAAATAAGTTTTATAACAATAGCTACAAATAAATTTAAATACTTCATTCCAAATTTTAAACAATAAACACAGTATTGTGGATAACAAAAGCTTTTAAATATTCTCAAAAATTTAGTGTTATGTTAAGGTGTCGTTTACACTATTACCTGACTTGAATGACTGTAATGACCAATTTAGGTGTTAAATTGTCAAAGAATAACATACATTACACGTAAGGGCCATGTCACACTAAGCATAATTTTATATATTTTTCTAGTTTAACATAAGTCAAGATAAAATTATCAGTTTTTGTTTTATTATTTTTTTTTCCTACTACAAACTCAGAAATACCGTTATTATTCTCTATTTTAAAGAGATTAAAAGGACCAAGTTCTGTTAAACAATGCTATTGTCAAGAATAAAATAGAATAGATTTATTTTCAAAATTGGATATAAGGTATCACTTATTGACGTCACATCACTTAAATCTAATTATAACTACTACCGCTTCCAAGACGCATGTGTACGCACGCAAGCGACGGAACAAATTACGCGCAAGCAAATCAGTATAGAAAACGCATTTTTAATCACGTCTATATAGGCCACGTTCAGCTGTTTGGTTACTAATAGAAATGAGATTCATATAAAGTGACAGGTGACTTTATAAGCCTATTCCTTAGTCGCCTTTTAGGACAACCAGGGGAAAGAGATGGAGTAGTCCTATATATTTTTGTTCTTTTGATGCCGGGAACCGACGGCAGAATCTTTATATAAATATATATGTATATATATATATATATATATATATATATATATATATATATATATATATATATATATATATTCTATTATGTATATATATATATATATTCTAAAACTGTTTCTGTAATAAAATTTCAAGGTTTTAATTTTATAACAAAAATCAATTTTTCTATTAAGAATTCCCAAATATTTGAACACCCAATGTGTCATAGCCTTTACCAACGATAGACAACAATCCGTCGCTATCTCCGCTCTAACTGTAGATAAATGCTGTCGTTCGAGTTAACGACACTTCGCGTGTGGCCGCGATGTCGGAAGCGGGCCACGAAAATGGCGTGTTAACATTACTGAACAGATAACCAGTTTTTTTTTTCTTTTTCCTTTGTAGGTTTTTGAAATGGAGACTGTCAAGATTATATTTTGCTATATAAGAATTATTTGCCGAATACTTTAAGAGGTGTACTACAACCGTTGTAGTATAGGCGTAATTTAAAAAAATAACCTTTAACCTTTTATAACGGTTCCCTGTACTAAAGAATAGGACCACTCTACCTCTTTCCCATGGATGTCGTAAACGGCGACTAAGGGATAGACTAAACTAATAATTAAATAATAAACTCGGAATTCTTTTCGTAGGCCATGGGCAATCATTTAGCCAAAAGGCTGAACGTGGCCTATCAGTCTTTTGCAGACTGCTGGCTCTGTCTAACCGGCAAGGGATATATATACGTGATTATATGTATGCACATATGTATAAAAATACCCGCCATTTTCACGGCCACACACGAAACACAAAAGCGATCCCATTCCTTTCTTCTAGTTCCTAGTATCAATCAAAGATTGATGTCCAACATTTGTTCTTCATACTCCTAAAATATACTCCCGACTGCATTATTGTAACAAATGCTTTTGTTACTTTTCACGAGTTCATGATACATTTAACGCACAAGTGTAAAATAGTTTGTTCAAAGTATGTAGCTCAATTTCAATTTCAAATTCTTTATTGCATATCATAAAGTACATCAGTTAAATTACAATTCTGCTTATAAATAGGTACAATATGAACCCTGTTGGGCATCGCAATTATAAAATAATATGTAACAGCGGGCAGGTTTATGTCGACGAATGTGTTGAATATATTTAACAATATCATCTCATTACCAAACCGAATTAATGTTAGTCTATTAGAAGTAAGTATTGGTGAATGTGTGCTACTTCTGATTGGAAACAAGACTATCAGTAACTTTAAAGGTTTTATCTACTTCTTAAAGAGCTAACTCTTGTTGGTGGAGTTAAGAGGAGCGTCCTCCATTCATCTCTTTTAATTTGTTTATATGTAGGTATGCTGTAACGAAGAAAATGAAGAAGAAAATGCTGCAATGCAGTTTGTTAACGCTTCTTTTGCACTGACGCCTTGGTAGCGGCAGTAAACTTAGTTTTAAGGAATTTATTTGACGTCAACCAATGTTAAGTGATGATTCAAATGTCCCATAAAAAATTGAATTTGAATTAGAATGGTGTTTCAAGTAAATTATGCCATATTTATTTGTCCCATAATATAATATTCAGATTTTTTTGGTCATTACAATTGTTACTTATATTTTTATTTTATCTGAGGGACGTAGACATTTTAAATTAATTAATTTGTAAATTTTGGAAATGAGATTGTATTCCATTGTTTTACTTTACATCAAATTGCACTTAAAATATAATTAAATTATAAAATTAAAGCTTCAATCATTCAGAACTGATATAAATAACTTTGTTTTATTGTTGAATTACAATTATAACATAATATTTACACTTGCAATTGTAACCAAATATTTCTCTGCAATTTCACAGAAATCTGAATATGTTAATTTTTAAATTTCTGTGGCATTATTAGAAAAACCGTTATTCAAACCAATATAGGCCTTATTATTTGGAATAATCATGACATTGGATTTATATTAGTATCTTGGAAATGTCAATGAAAGACAAGATTTTTAAAACGTGGTTTTTGACCCTTTGCTTTGTCACCCTGCAAGAGATATAGCCATGATATACATATTTGCCATAAAAATGTTATTGTAGGAAGTGTAGTCACAAAGTTAGTTATTCCTACAGAAGATAGAAGGAGAAAAGAGGAGAGAAATAATTACTTTAAAATTACTATATTATTGAACACAAAATATAAAAATTTGACAATAGAAATTATTTTGACATTCCTCTAACTAAACAAAATCATGGCAACCGTTGCTATGGCGTATATAAAGAAGGTTGCCTACAGTTATTACTTGTATTAAGTTTGTTTGCTTTGACATAAGGATTATGCAGATAACAATTTCTCAAAAAAAAAAAAAAAAAATAAGAAAGTAAATTCTGCTTACTTGAAAAAAGAAAATTAAACAATTCCATTTACAAAATCTAATGTCATGATCACACTACCAGAGCATTGGACGTAAGTACGTAACCCGAGCGTATCACATACATTAAGACGAATTTACAAATGTTAACACTATTAAAGGAACACAGTCAATACTTAGGGTATATATACATCGGAGGGTTTATATACAGGACTCTTGAACTCTATGGGAAGTGGTAACGACCTCTGGCCGTAGTCTATGCGCGGTCAGCGATGACGTCACTCCTGTCGCAGAGCTTGGACTGCACGCATTAACACCTTTGTTGGCGCGACCTAAACTATGGTATGACTGAAACAAAAAAAAATAGATAGATAAATAAATAGAAAGATGAATGAGTAGAGAAATTGATGTAGTAAGATGTGAAGAAATATATAACAAAAATAATAAATAAATATATATTTACGGGACAGATTACATATATTAAGTTACCCTCGAAGTGAGCTCTAGACTTGTGTTACGAGATACTAACCCAATGATACTATATTATTATGATATTTTATAATAAATATATATTTTGATAAATATCCAAGACCCAGACCAAACAGAGAATGTTCGTTTTTCATCATGCCCTGGCCGGGATTCGAACCCGGGACCTACAGTGTCACAGACAAGCATCCTACTTCAGTGCCACAGAGACAGTCAAAATAGCTTACAAGACTGCTATACTTAGAACTATAATAAAATTTAAGGAGATTGTCTGTAATAGATACTAGTCTTCTGGTTCGTAATCTACTAAATCCTGATTGACAAATGTTATTATAGGTAGTATAGAAGAATTTTTGACAGATAAAATTTTTTTTTTTAATATGAATAATTTTCTTTGACCAATTTTTTATTATTATTTTTTATTTTATAAACTTCACTTAAATGTTGACTAATTTAATTTAATACTTAATGAATCTTAATGCTATTATTATGGATTATTTGAAAAACTTATTATAATTTTAATTTCTAATATTAATTTATGAATTAGATCCACAATAACAGCTATACCTATATTGTACGATCTGTTAAGAATAGGACACATTGAAACATTTATTATTATATATTTAAGATCTATGTATGTAAAACATGTGTACCACAATAAAGATGATTTGATTTGATTTGAAATCATATAATACTCACACTAGTTAAAGGTATTTTATATTCCTTCTTCCTATAATCATTATAGTAGGAGCCCCCATCCGGCTCTGAGCGGACGTCATCACCGCTTGACTTCGTCATTTTTGTCGTGGACGGCGGCCGCTGTAAGCTCATGTAGCCATTGGAGACCGGTCTTCGTTCTGGTGGAAGAAAAAATAAAATATATATGTGGCGAAATCTATACGCCACAAGTCATAAAAGTAAAAAATAGAATCACGCGACCTAAATCGCGCAAGCCAAGATTTCACAGATTGGAGTTAAATATACAACCTTCGACTCAACATCGTCGGAGCCGCGGTTCCCCAGGCATAACACTTAGCCTGGCGGAAGATCTTCCCTTTGGTGGCGGTCGAGCCGAATCATCGCTCCCGCTACATATAAAATTCTCGTGACACAATGTTCGTTCCCGTAAGTACACCTCCGCAACGGCTTGACCGATTCTCATGAAATTTTGTGAGCATATTGAGTAGGTCTGAGAATCGGCCAACATCTATTTTTCATTACTCTTAGTGATAAGGGTTGTCCACCCTTAACATTTTTTTTTACCTAGAAATTACTTTCGTCACCTTTCACGACACGCCTTTAGCAACCAGATAAGCATAGAAACATTAATCAACATCCATTGAAAATATATGAAGTACTATTTAACAGGAACCACACGACATCTCCTGTCGGATATGCTTTTGTCACTCATTAGCATATTCCTGATACATAAAAACTGTCGTCGTTAACGCTTATAGAAAAGCGGAATATGTGAAAAGTGACGTCCACTTGGTACTGAGATAGGTCCTGTCACACTAAGACGCCAAATCTCATTATGAATCTCATTGTGTATAAATAAGTTTCATCTATACATATATATATACATACATTAAATTCTCCTGTGCCGTGTGGTTCCCGGCACCAATACAAAAAAGAATAAGACCACTCCATCTCTTTCCCGTGGATGTCGTAGAGGGCGACTAAGGGATGGGCTGGCGAAGTTGGGATTCTTTTTTTGGGCGATGGGCTAGCAACCTGTCACTAGTTGAATCTCAATTCTATCATTGAGCCAAATAGCTGAACGTGGCCATTCAGTCTTTTCAAGACTGTCGGCTCTGTCTACCCCGCAAGGGATATAGACGTGACCATATGTATGTATTCTCCTGTCGCAATTTTCGTTCCCGTACTCCTCCGAAACGGCTTCACCGATTCTCATGAAATTTTGTGAGCATATTGAGTAGGTCAGAGAATCGGCCAACATCTATTTTTCATACCCCTTAGTGGTAAGGGTTGTCCACCGTTAACATTTTTTTTTTAACTAGAAATTACTTGAAAATTATTTATATGGCAAAACAATGTTAGCCGGGACAACTAGTAGGTCTATTAAAATTAGAAATCGACAATTTAACTGATTTTAAACTTTCGCGTTGTGTTAAACTATTTATAAATATAATGAAGTCTGCCTGTGCCGTGTGGTTCCCGGCACCAATACAAAAATAATAGGACCACTCCATCTCTTTCCCATGGATATCTTAAAAGGCGAAGGAATAGGGTTACAAACTTGCGATTCTCCTTATAGACGATGGGCTAGCAACCTGTCACTATTTGAATCTCAATTCTGCCATAAAGCTGAACGTGGCCTGTCAGCCATTCAAGACTGCAAGCTCTGTCTACCTCGCAAGGGATATACCGACCGTAGTTATACATGAACTCATAACTCACCATACAAACAAGGTATAATGTCCGGATCCGCATCGTCTTCCCTAGGGTCCTGGGCATGCAGTAACGCACCCCGGGCTCCCATCCTGTCCCTGGGCTCAGCACTGCCGGCTCTGGACTCCACCTCTTGTTTCACTGGAGTGGGGCAGTGGCCAGCTCGTTCTACATATACTGCCTCACTGGTAACAATGACATTATTATTAGTATTGTTATTGGTAAAGGTTATCGTGTGGTTCCCGGCACCAATACATAGAAGAATAGGACCACTTCATGTCTTTCCCATGGATATCGTAAAAGGCGACTAAGGGATAGGCCCCGGGCTCCCATCCTGTCTCTTGGCTCAGCACTGCCGGCTCTGGACTCCACCTCTTGTTTCACTGGAAGCAGTGACCAGCTCGTTCTACGTATACTGCCTCACTGTTAAGAGTGACATTATTATTAGTATCTCCTTTTAGATTTCACGGGTCTATACACCCCGGATTTTTGAGAGGCTTGCGTGGGGATATAAATTCAACACGCAGAGGCCCTTTGGAGAAGTTGATGTTATGTTGTTCTCCTGCCAAAACCCGTTCCCGGGAATATCAATGGATGTTATGTCCATGATTTATTAGTATCGTTTTTGACAAAGGTGCCGTGTGGTTCCCGGCACCGATACAAAAAAGAATAGGACCACTTCATGTCTTTCCCATGGATATCGTAAAAGGCTATACTAAGGTATAGGCTTACAAACTTGGGATTCTTTTTTGAGGCGATGGGCTAGCAACCTGTCACTATTTGAATCTCAATTCTATCATTAAACCAAATAGCTGAACGTGGCTATTTAGTCTTTTCAAGACTGTTGGCTCTGTCTACCCCGCAAGGGATATAGACGTGACCATATGTATGTATTGACAAAGGTTCGCTTTCTGTGTATTTCTTTTACTCTGGGATTTTGGGTAGGTACTTGATAAGTAGATTGACAGCCTCTGTGGCGCAGCGGTAGTACGCTTGTCTGTGACACCGAACGACCCAGGTTCGAATCCCGGCCAGGGCATGATGAGGAAAGAACTTTTTCTGATTTGTCTGGGTCTTCAATGTTTATCTGTATAAATATTTATTATAAAATACGAGTATTGTATCGTTGAGTTAGTATCTCGTAACACAATTCTCGAACTTACTTCGAGGCTAACACAATCAGTGTAATTTGTCCCGTATATATTTATTTATTATTTATTTATAGATAGATAAAACTTTATTGCACCATAAGAGTAAAACATACAAAACAGCACAATACATGCTGTTTTCCCTCACCGTAAGATGATCGGTTAGTATTCAAATCAATGTAGGTACATAACTTTGAAACTAGTCATTGGTACATGGCCAAAGTAAGATTTGAACCATACCAATTCGACCACCGTGACTAACACACTCTTTTTAAGATCTCTTTTACTCTATCCAGCAAATTGAAGACTAACCTTAGAGGAGCGTGCTTCGCTGGCAAATTCCTGTGACTGGATGTATGTCTTTTGTACAGTACCGCCAAAACACCGCATACGGCCGCTGCTAATAAAGCTGACATGGCTGCTATAGACGCCAACACCGGAGATATACCCAGGGTGCTGCTTTCTCCTGGTGGAAGAAATTGTTCAAAATAAACACACATGCCGTGCGGTTCCCGGCACCAATACAAAAAAGAATAGTAGGTATCTACTACCCCATCTCTTTCCCATGGATGTCGTAAAAAGCGACTAAGGGATAGGCTTACGAACTTGGGATTCTTTTTTTGGGCGATGGGCTAGCAACCTGTTACTATTTGAATCTCAATTCTATCTTAAAGCCAAATAGCTGAACGTGGTCTATTAGTCTTTTCAAGACTGTTGGCGCTGTCTACCCCGCAAGGGATATAGACGTGATTATATGTATGTATGGTCATTTTATAGGATGAACATTTTGTTAAGAACACCGCCAGCTGAATTGTCAATCTTATGCGACATTGTAGCTGTTACGTTATATAAAAAAAAACACTACTTATAACATCTTAGGCCACAAAAAAAAATATAACATCATAACACTTCAACAGTTAAATTTTTAACATAAAGCTTTTTTTAATAGCATCAATAGCAGACGCAATAACCGTTATCCGATTACGGGGCAATAACTGCATAAAAACGTTAAATTGTATAAAACCCTTGTTACAAACGGGCGCACGCGATCAGCTTTTGTTTTGCCGATTATGAAAATTTGAATAATCTCATTTGCACGTTTCCAAGTAGATGTTTGTCAATGAAATAACGTTTTTTTTCTCATAGTCAACACTCTCTTTTTTATTAAATTATTTTTTTTACATAGGTATATACATATAATCACGTCTATGTCAGTTGCGGGGTAAACAGGGCCAACAGTCTTGAAGATAGAATTGAGATTCAAATAGTGATAGGTTGCTAGCCCATCGCCTAAAAGTGAGTCTGTGAGGTTAGATTTCCAAAGTTTTTTCATAAAAGTACCTTTGAAGTAAATAAAATATTATACGTATATGTTTATAAAATTGTGTAAGTAATAGGATACAGGAAATCAATATCAGGTAAGTACGGGGGTCTACCCAATACGTAAAAAAATTGGCAAGGGGTCTATGACACAGAAAAGTTTGGGGAACTCTGATCTAACACTAAATAACAGCAAACTAAATCGTTTCAAATCAGAACCATACTCAATTACGTACAATCTACCCAACATACCTCCTGGGTTGCTTATTACGAAAACGTTCTGTAATAACCGTCTGAGTCACGCGAATGACTTCATTTTCCAACTGATTCCTGTGTTTAGGAATGGCGAGAAATGGAGTTACGAATTTTGAGTGATCGGCAATTTTTTTGGCTTAAAATATTTGTAATAAAGTTTAAATTATACAGTAACTCGTAATTGCACTCACAAAATAAACGCGCGTTCATACATATTGGGCCGTGTGGTTCCCGGCACCAATACAAAAAAGAATAGGACCACTCCATCTCTTTCCCATGGATGTCGTAAACGGCGACTAAGGGATAGGCTTACAAACTTGGGATTCTTTTCTAGGCGATGGGCTAGCAACCTATGTCACTATTTGAATCTCAATTCTATCATTAAGCCAAATAGCTGGACGTGGCCATTCAATCTTTTCAGACTGTTGGCTCTGTCTACCCCACAAGGGAATAGACGTGGCCATATGTATGTATGTACAAAGTATACATTAAAAAATTACTACATTCAGAAAGTTCTTACTATGCTTTAGCCATTTATGTTATTTGCATCCATAAATATTGCAATATTAGTTACTTTAATGCGCATTTTAAAATCGGATAAGGCTTTGTTACATCAGATAACTATTATTGCTCACACTTTGTGTCACGGTTTGAAATTATTGGCTGATAATATCGTTTCGAAAGGCTCGGTTATATCTGATCCAAGATATAAGGTGACACAGTGTCATGAACTACGTGACACCAAGAACATTTACATAGTGTATACATACATACATATGGTCACGTCTATATCCCTTGCGGGGTAGACAGAGCCAACTGTCTTGAAAAGACTGAATGGCCACGTTCAGCTATTTGGCTTAATGAAAGAATTGAGATTCAAATAGTGACAGGTTGCTAGCTCATCGCCTAAAAAGGAATCCCAAGTTTGTAAGCCTATCTCTTATTCGCCTTTTACGACAGCCACGGGAAAGAGCTGGAGTGGTCCTATTCTTTTTTCTATTGGTGCCGGGAACCATACTCCCGTCTGACCTCCTCAACCTTTGCAGGTGAACCTAACGCATATTGGATCCATGGTTACACATCTAGTTATCTGAATGTGCAGGTTTCCTCAAGATATTTTCCCTCACCGAAGGAGCATCGGTTAGTATTAAAACTAATTAAAATACTAAAAATTTGTACTTGTACTTAAGGTTACTGTTGTTGTGTTTGTTGTAAGACTAATAAAAATTTGTACATAATTTTGAAAATAGTCATTGGTTAATGGCCGAGGTAGGATTTGAACTTGTGCCTTTCTGCGCATTACGCATTTTAACCGGGCACCTTAGCGATTCGACCATCGAAGCTCTTCCACACCAAACCAGTATGGGAGTTCAAATTTTTTTGGCTTACCAGTAAACTTGGCCTGTCCTTTCAGCGTGACAGTTTCTATGGTGGACACGTCACTCCTTCCCTTGGCGTTGACAGCGTACAAGTCGATCCTGTACCTCACACCTGGAGGCAGACCCTTGATCTCGAAGTATGGTGGGGTCCGATTTGTTGATACGTTGTAACGGACCTGTAGGAGAAATAAACATTTTTAAAGAAAAATATGACAATCACTATATGTTTAAAATTTGACTTGAAATTTACCACGCAGCGATCGTGGTCCAAATTGGCATTAGAATAGAATAGATTTATTTTCAAAATTGGATACAAGGTATCACTTATTGACGTCACATAACTTAAATCTAATTATAACTACTACCGCTTCCAGAGCGCATGTGTAGAAGAATTTCCATTGGTTCCAATGGAGGTCAGACGGGGGTCGCTTCATGTAATAACCTTGATGACTTAGATCGAAAATGTAGGAAAAATGTAATAAGAACAAACGCCAGGAGAATGACGTCTTTCATTCATTCATTCAAATAAACACGTCTATAACCCTTGCGGGATAGACAAAGCCAGCAGTCTTGATAGATTGATAGGCCACGTTCAGCTGATAGGCTTAATGATAGAATTGAAATTCAAATAGTGACAGGTCGCTAGTCCATCGCCTAATAGAAGAATCCCAAGTATATAAGCCTATCCCTTATAATATATCCATGGGAAAGAGATGGAATGATCCTATTCTTTTTTATGTTGGTGCCGGGAACCACACGGCACGAACGATGATATACTTAAAGAATCGAAATGTCCTATTACTGAGTTTCAATGGGCAGATGTATTGACTGTTAGCCTAATCTGTGCTGGTTAGTTAGTTAAAGTAGTCAGAACGATAATCAAGAAAGGGCTACATAGAATAAATATGTTCGGGTGATTTATCTCAAATTGAGTAATGGTAAACAGCTGAACATGGCTTTTCAGTTTTCAAAACTGTTGGCTCTGTCTACCCCGCAAGGAATAAAGACGTGACTATATGTATGTTTGTTTGTAATATCTTTATTGCATAGAAATGTATGTATGTATGAGTAACGTTCACCAATTGCTTTTAGGAATATCAAATTACTAAGTTTACTCACGATGAGAGAAGGCAGTTCCAATAGCTCCATGAGGAATGTCTGTGGTAGACCACCGTCGAAGTTCTCCACGCACTCCACGTACAAGGAGTCAATGCTCTGGTTAGCCACGGTGCAGTTTTGGAGGTGGAATGGTCTCCCTGAACAGAATATATTTTATATATTATTATAAGTCCGCCTATTGTACTTAACAAATTGTAAATGTAACAATAAAATAATAAACAAAGAAAGGTATTTTGTCGTAAAAATCTTTTGGCCAAAACTCTAAAGTTGATAACTCAAAAATAAATAAATATCTACGGGACAAATTACACAGATTGAGCTAGCCTTGAAGTAAGTTCGAGACTCGTGTTACGAGATACTAACTCAGTGATACTATATTTTATGATAAAAAGCTAAACATCCAAGACCCAGGCCAATTAGGTAAAAATCGTTTCTCATCATGCCCTGGCCGGGATTCGAACCCGGGACGTGCAGTGTCCACACACAAGCATACTGCCACAGAGGCCGTCTAATGAATGACAACTGACAGACGAATGTAAAAATCAATAGAATGAAGACAGATTTAGAGATCAGTTAATTAAAAGCGAAAAACAGTACAAATTAATAGAATAAAGAAAGATAAAGATGCCATCAAAAATATCCTGTAAAAAAACCCAAGTCTCGCAGCTCAGTCTTTCTATCGTAAAAAGTTGTGAGATCCATGTAATACCAAGTCGGTTAATCTATTTAGTCTCTACTTAAAGGACCTTCTGCCTTTAGTTATTACATTAGTTTTTATCATGCCGATATTGAAGATATTTTACGTTTTAAACAAATAAATTAGTTTGGTAAAATATACGATTAAATTCTTACCAGCAGCAACCAATTGGAAAACGCAGGGCACCTTCTGCTGACCTACTGAGTTTTCTCCATAGCACGCGAGGGTTCCGTACTCCATGTCAGTAGTCGGAGTATAGTTCAGGGTTGAGGTGTGACCGTGGCTGCTGTAGTACCTGGACACGAAGGAATAAGCAGTTAAAATATTTGTCAGAAAGTATATGCTAAAGGAGAATAATCGTAGAGTCCCGTGTGGTTCCCGGCACCAATACAAAAAAGAATAGGACCACTCCATCTCTTTCCCATGGATCTCGTAAAAGGCGACTAAGGGATAGGCTTACAAACTTGGGATTATTTTTTAGGCGATGGGCTAGCACTAGTTGAATCTCAATTCTATCGTTCAGCCAAATAGCTGAACGTGGCCATTCAGTCTTTTCAAGACTGTTGACTCTGTCTACCCCGCAAGCGATAAAGACGTGACCGTATGTATGTATGTAGGAGAATAATAGGAGATATGGATCCCATCAATTCAATATGTCATCAACATTCAAAGGAGCGTTGGTGGTCGAATCGGTAAGGAACATACATAAATCACGCCTCTTTCCCGGAGGGGTAGGCAGAGACTACATCTTTCCACTTGCCACGATCCCTGCACACTTCTTTCGCTTCATCAACATTCATAACTCTCTTCATGCAAGCTCGTCGGTTTCGGGTACTCTTGACCTAACCTTTTGCAAGAACGTCTCTGATTTGATTGGTAAGATGCCTGGTTAAAATGCGTGATGCGCAGAAAGGCACAAGTTCCAATCCCACCTCGGTCATGTAGATATCAATGACTATTTTCGAAGTTATGTACATTAGTTTGAATACTAACCGATGCTCTTACGGTGAGGGAAAATATGGTGAGGAAACCTGCACAATCAGGCAACTGGACGTTTGGTACCATGATCGATCCAATACGGGTTAGGTTTACCTGCAAAGGTTGCGGAGGTCAGATGGGAGTCGCTTCGTGTAAAAACCTGACTCATCCAATTCAGGATCGATGGCCAAAGGCATACCACAGGCTCCTCTCCAGAGAGGTGAGGATGCAACTGAGACTAAAGCCAGGACAAAAGAAGAAGATGAGCTAACAACCTGTCACTATTCGAATCTCAATTCCATCAAAAGGCCTTTCACTCTTTCCGAGACTGCTGGAGACGAGATATCCTACCCTGTAAGGGATAAAGACTGGACTATATGTTTGTATGTGTCTTACTTTGGTGGTATTTCGGTCTGTTCACCGGAGTTATTGAACGTCCAATGGAAGGACACCAGAGCTGGGTTGGCGTCCACAGAGCAGTGCAGCGACACAGTCTCGTGCTTCAAAGCTCCGAAAAGCTCGCCGTCCCGCCTCTCGGCACAGACTGGTGCGTCTAAAATGAAAAAATTGAATTAAATGTTGATTAAAAAAAGTAGAAAAGAATGTGCCGTGTGGTTCCCGCCAGTGCCGCCTTTTACGACATCCGTGGGAAAGAGATGGAGTGGTCCTATTCTTTTTTGTAATGATGCCGGGAACCACACGGCACTGTAATAGTGCCGGGAACCACACGGCACTGTGCACATGTAGCTAAAAAGAAAATCGAAACGAAGATCCTAACTATAACTCTATTCATCGAATGAACCAAGCAAAGCACTTTCTCTGTCTGGCATTTGTATACAAACAGACAAGGACAGAAAACTATATAGCTCCACCCAGAGGCGCTTGCGCCCTGTAAAAAATATTAGGGCTCGTTTATATTGCGAACGCATTGGTGAGAAATGATATGTACACAGTATTATTAGTATGTTGCGAAATTTTCGAAATCCTTCAAATTACTTTCTTAAAATGACGGGCAAAAACCTCGAATAAGGGTTTGTATATACACTAAAAATAACTGATGTATGGGGATTTTCTGAAATGAAATAATTTATATTATATATAAATATAATTGATGATTATCTATATATCTTATAAAATAAAATTAGTTACACAATGAGCACAAAACAATGTCCTAAAAACAAGCCAGGTCAAAGGTATAGAAAGTCACAATGCAGAATACAGGAGTTACGCTGAGACGTCTAGACGGTACGAGAGCAACGACAGACTAATTTTGATTCAGATTGTGAATGCGCCCTAAGAGTCTTATCTGCAACCAATCACATTGAAGCGCCGAATCTCGGTGCTTGTTTCATTCGGCGAACAGAGTTATAGTTCCGCGCGCGCAGCCAGCACAGAGCAAATACATATTTTATTGTTTAACTATGTATTTGTATGCGTCCACTGAATGTTAATGTTACCTAACGTAATATATTTTAAGTTCACATTGTAAGTGAATTATTGCAGATTGTTTTATGAGAATAAATATTTCTTTAACCGTAAAAACCTGACATCAAATTGTTATGAGATTAAACGGATGGGTACGAATCTGTTAGATTTTACATTTACTTTTTTAAATTTTACATTGACCTTACCTTATTTACAACATCTAATTTTATTACTTATTTGTAATTATCTGAGAAAATTATACATACTAAGAATTAAAGTGAATAGTACTTAATAGAAATGGCATGACATTTAACCGTTACGTCTTTAAACTGTTCAATCACAGAACTGTCTGAAATATACCAACATCTACGTCACCCGGTAAAATATACGCCATTTTTAAAATCCCAAATGTTCTCAAACTGTAGAATATTATTCGTGGAAAGCGGACATTTCCTTTGTTATATAATGTTACCCGACGACACGGGTCTTGAAATCCTGACACCCGTTTACACGAAACTTTAAGGATTGCCGCAAAAATATGGAAATTTTCGTTAAAGTTTCTGGTTATTTTTAATGTTACCTTATGTCGTCTTGTGAGTTATGACATAAAAAACTGTTTATTTGGGTAAAAAAATACAAATTTTAACCACGGAAATCGGAATAATAAAATTCAAACGAATACTATGTTTCCTTTTTTGTCTTTTTGTTATGGTGTTTTATGAATAAATTCTTTTTACTTTACTATGATTTCAGCTTTCTTTGTAAACTTTTCTGCATCTCTGGTTCCCGATACTTAAAACCTGGATATTTCCGAGAGGCTTTATGCACGTATTAATGTACCAATTATAATATGTACCACCTCATATCCCATCTTGCTTGCCACCATACAGAATAGGGTCAAACGCATAGCCGTAAGATTTTTTGTCTTGTCTCACTTTTAATAATGGTGTTCTTCCGGTTGCCCGAAAGTAATTGCATAATACGATAAAGCCGCCTTTTTACACTACTTTCTTTTTGTGTTGAATAGACCATTTATCGAGGAAGATTTAAGGCCATATAACATCACGCTGCAACTATTAGGAGCGAAGAAAGAATGGAAAATGTGAAAAAAAAAAACGGGGAATATTATTCATCTTTGAGTTCTTCAATGATGCCCAAAATAACTATTCCACGCGGACGAAGTATTTATCCACGCAAGGCCCCAGAAACATTGACCAATATACTTACATCTAACGAGCAATGAGACAGGATTGCTGGTGCCTTTCCCCTCACTGTTGGCAGCCATGCACGTGTAGTCTCCCGCGGCGTTCCTCGTCACGCTCTGGAGTACCAGGCTTTGGGCACTGAGGATGATGCCAGCTGCTTCGTTGTGGTAGATCTCGTTGTTCTGGCCAGAGAGGACAGAAGATTAGTTCTCCTGGTTAAGAGGTAATGGCAACATTTCATGCTTTTGCATACATATGGTCACGTCTACATCCCTTACGGGGTAGACAGAGCCAACAGTCTTGAAATAACTGAATGGCCACGTTCAGCTATTTGGCTTAATGTTAGAATTGAGATTCAAATTGCGACAGGTTACTAGCTTATCGCCTAAAAACGAGTCATATGTTTATAAGCCAATCCCTTAGTCGCCTTTTACGACATCCATGGGAAAGAGATGGAGTGGTTCTATTCTCTTTAGTATTGGTGCCGGGAACCACACGGCTTTGATGCTTATACACATCATAGACAAGGCTGAATTCAGGTGACCAAGGGAATTATCCTATCATAATTGGTTTCAACAATCATCAATCAAATTTGGTACCCCTGCTTAATATTGCGGAGGTCAGACGGACATCGCTTCGTATAAAAACCGGACTTAATCATGACAGTCAAGAGGCGCATCTTGTTCTTATCTATAGAGAAATAAAGATATAAACGGGAGAGAAGTGGGGGAAACCACACGGATACTGATCATTACATAACGGCCTCTGTGGCGCAGCGGTAGTACGCTTGTCTGCAACACCCGAGGTCCTGGGTTCGAATCCCGGTCAGGGCATGATGAGAAACGAACTTTCTCTGATTGGTCTGGGTCTTGGATGTTTATCTATATAAGTATTTATTATAAAATATAGTATCGTTGAGTTAGTATCTCGGAACACAAGTCTCGAACTTACTTCGAGGCTAACTCGATCTGTGTAATTTGTCGCGTAGGTATATATTTATATTTATTATAACAAGTTGTTTAATGACAAAATTATGACTTACCCCATGAAACCAGGCGAGTCTGTGGGTTTTTGGATTGGCCTTAACTGTACATTCGAAGTAAACGTCGTCCCCCTCCTTGATTTCATCTGGGTTCAGCTTGGAACCCATTCTGAGGTCCACTACTGGAACATCTGAAGACAAAATTATGATATTATTTTAAGGAGGCGAAAGATAGTGTAGTAAATCAAGCACTGTAGGTATATTTTTACATTTTGACATTTTGTTTTGACTATAAGGAAGGAGGTATTAATTTTAAGATATATACATACATATAATCACGTCTATATCCCTTGCAGGGTAGGCAGAGCAAACAGTCTAGAAAAGACTGATAAGCCACGTTCAGCTGTTTGGCTTAATGATAGAATTGAAGTGTGTGTGTTTTATCTTATCTTATATATAAAATTCTCGTGTCACTATGTTCTTTCCGTACTCTTCCGAAACGGCTTGACAGATTCTCATAAAATTTTGTGAGCATATTGTAGGTCTGATAATCGGCCAACATCTATTATTCATACCCCATCATTCATTAGTCATTAGGTTTGTCCATTCTTAACATTTTTTTTTAACTAGAAATGACTTTCCTGATAACGGACGGAACATCAAACAAACGATTACGGTAACATCAAAATAATTTGTTACAATTAAAGTAATCTTTGAATCAGAGACTTAAAATAATTAATATCGACTATGGTACATCAAGTTTAAAATTATTACATTTGATTGGGCGTGTGGTCGTGTAGGTTTCTGATAGTGTTGTGTGGAGTCCAATAATAGTTTTGTCTCAGAAATTTAGAGTCTGAGTCTTTATTTTATAATTTTTTGTTTTATAAGAAGAGCTGTTTGTTTTACATATGTTTTTAAAGAAGAACTGAACGTGGCCTTTTAGATTTTTCAAGACTGTTGGCTATGTCTAGTCACAAGGGATATAGACGTGACTTGTACTTACATATGTATAAAAATAGTGATGACAAAGCCTACTCTAAAAACAAAACCGAAGTTTACAAAACGTTATACTTTGAAAATTACTGGTAAATGTTTAAGTTGGAGTCTCGTTTCGCACCAATTAATGGTTTATTTTTTAGTTTTGAACTCTAAATTTCAAAAAGTCTCAATATAAGTGTTTCAAAACAGATACTTTTCACGTCACTAGATAATAATTTTAGACCAAATTGTTTTATGTAATTGAATGGAAATTATGTAGGAAGTTAATGTAGTTCATTTTACTTCTCTGTTATTGCTTTTGGTACATATTTAAGGAAATGGTTGGTAGTTTCCTAGTAATTACCAACAATATATGTAGGTAATGAAACTGTGGTTTTAGAAACAGACTTTAAGGCGGATGTACTTAAATGAAAATTCCTAGTAATATTTACTTGACAGAAGTAAGTATATCCCTAGTAGGTAGACAGAGCCAACAATCATCAAAAGACTGAAATGCCACGTTCAGCTGTTTGGCTTAATGATAGAATTGAGATTCAAATAGTGACAGGTTGCTAGTTCATCACCTAAATGAGGATTCCCAAGTGAATTAGCCTATCTCATAGTCGCATAGGCGATGGGCTAGCAACCTGTCACTATTTGAATCTCAATTCTATCATTAAGCCAAATTGCTGAACGTGGCCATTCAGTTTTTTCAAGACTGTTGGCTCTGTCTACCCCGCAAGGGCTATAGACGTGACCATTTATTTATATATTTATGTACAACAAGAAAAGTAAGCAAAAAAAAAACTTAAAATAAAGAGAAATTCAGTACAAGGGCACTACTTATTTCTAGAGAAATTTCTTCCAGCAGGCCCACATATGTATGTATGTTATAAAAAGAAACTTACAATGCACATTGAGCCGCCACTTATCCTCGATCGCGGAGTCGGCTATGTGTTTGTTTTCTGCTCTACACGTCAGAAACTTGCCGTCGTCCTCCAAGCTTGGCACTAAGCTTAGCACGCTTAGTGTCTCGTTGTTTTCCGAGAACTGTGGACAATGTTGATTGATTGATTGACTGGTAGATAATGCAAGAAACAATTGAATGTTGGTGCTATATATATCTCCCTTGTGGGGTAGACAGAGACAACAGTATTGAAAAGACTGATAGGACAAGTTCAGCTGTTTGGCTTAATGATAAAATTGAGATTCAAATAGTGACAGGATGCTAGCCCATCGCCTAAAAAAGAATCCCAAGTTTGTTAGCCTAGGAAAGAGATGGAGTGGTCCTATTCTTTATTTTATATTAGTGCCGGGAACATGGCAGAGTTTAAATAAAAGTGGTTTATTTTATTTCCTTTGTATTAAGCCAAAAAGCTGAACCTGACCTATCAGCCTTTTCAAGACTGTTTTTTTTTTAAGGGGGTTAAAAAAATTGACATGTAAGGGCATTTATTTAGTTTCGTTTTGAAACTAAATTCAAACCATTATCACGTCGAAAGTATCGTATATTCATGAGACACTGCAATAAATAAACTGAATCATTGGCCATTTTATCAGTCGTTTGTATTTTAGTTAGAATAATCCATTTGAATTTAAACTATTCACCGACGTTGTGCCGTGTGGTTCCCGGGACCAATGGAAAAAAGAATAGGAGCTCTCTATCTCTATCCCATGGATGTTGTAAAAGGCGACTAAGGGACTTGTGAATCTTCTTGTAGGCGATGGGCTAGCAATTAACTATTTGAATCTCAATTCCATCATTAAGCTATACAGCTGAACGTGGCCGTTCAGTCTTTTCAAGACTATGTCTACCCCGCAAGGGATATAGATTGAATTTATTGATATATCGACGTACACCCCAAATGAGTTCTGAGATTAGTAATAGGCCGTGTTGGTTACTCGTGGTCTAAAGATCCATAAAGAGAGGATTTACACTTGGAACGATAATTAGCACACAAAGTTAGACATGAAATCGGGAGTCGCGAGCGCAGTAATGTTACAACAATGGAATTTGAGAAAAATATTATTAAATTATCGGTTCTGTAAAGTCATTTATTTTGTTGACTGTATATACATACATACATAAATAATCACGTCTATATCTCTGCGGGGTAGATAGAGTCAACAGTTTCGAAAAGTCTGGTCACGTTCAGCTGTTAGACTTCATGATTGAATCGAGATTCAAATATTGACAGATTGCTAGCCCGTCGCCTTATAGAAGACTCCCAAGTTTATAAGCCTATCCCTTAGTCGCCCTTTACAATATCCATAAAAAGAGATGGAGTGGTCCTTTCTGTTTTCTATTGGTGTCGGGAACCACACGGCACATGGCCACGACTGTACTTACATGACCGTACTAGATTTTGAACTTGTGTACCTTTCGGTTATTCATGAGATACCCTTACCACACGGCTGCTGACGCTTTTACAGAAAGAATAATTACCAAAAGCGTGTGCCATCTGGCCCGCGCATTTAATATTATTAACAAAAAAACCCTCCCGCCATAATTAAAGGAAAAAACGACTGTCATCACTCCGTCATCAATCAATGTAGCCATCTTCACAATGACAATAGCCACTTGGCATTTAAAAAAAAACAGGGGAGATTGGGGTGAGAGGGACAGACGGCAGCTGTTATTTATACCTAGTGGCGTAGTGGCAATGTTCTTGCGACTGTAAATAAGGTTCTAGATTCGATTCCCGCCCCCTGCATCGCATGATCAACGCCGTTTTTTATTGTGCGAAAAATTATGGCTGTTTCGTTTTACGTGATAAAAAAGGGATAGGTTTTCGTGATGATGAGCGCAGCAATATAATGCCGTGTGGTTCCCGGCACCAATAGAAAAAAGAATAACACCACTCCATCTATTTCCTATGGATGTCGTTAAATGCGACTAAGGGATTGCCTTATAAACTGGGGATTTGTTTTAGGCAATGGGCTAACAACACGTCACTATTTGAATTTCAATTATATCTTTAAGCCAAACAGTTAACCGTGTCTTTTCGGGACTGATGGCTCTGTTTACCCCAAAATAGATACAAACGTGATTATATGTATGTGATCAAACCAATAAAAATTATGATAATATTCTGATTATACTTTGTTTTTTATGTTCCCTTACTTCGATTCGTAACTTAATTCACTTCAATTCATTGTGTTTACTATAAAGATCAAATCAATGTCTAACATTCTGAATAATGAAAGCTGTTGATTATAGAATTTTGTTCTTAATTGTTTACATCCAACTTATAATGTCTTTTCTTAATAAATGTTGTAACATGTCTTAAAATGCCTTTCGCCCGCAGATTCGGCCGGGCGAATTTACCACGAATTTTAAGAATACTTACAGGTTATTAGCTAATCCCACGTTAACTATTGTTTTTACCGAGAACGATTATCTGTATGTTACTTCTCCAGACTCTTAATTTTGACATATAATCACGTCAATATCCTTTATGGGTTGGACAGAGCCAACAGTCATCAAAAGACTGAAAGGCCACGTTCAGCTGTTTGGCTAAACGATAGAATTGAGCTTCAAATAGTGACAAGTTGCTAGCCCATCGCCTAAAAGAAGAATCCCAAGTAAGTAAGCCTATCCGTTAGTCGCCTTTTATGACATCCATGGGAAAGAGAGGTTCTATTCTTTTTTTAAAATTTTGTATACGCGAAATTGCAACTAGTCCAGTAGATAACGCGTGAAGTGATAACAAACAAACAAACTTACTTTTGCATTTAAAATATTAGTTAAGATATTTAAAAAGTCATACTCTAAAAACAATGACCAAACATAATGTAAGTAAAAACACTGGACGAATCTAATAATTAAAACACAATGGGCCTTCGCGGAATGAAAGAAGTTTTGTCCGCAGGAAGAAATATGACAAAAGACTCATAAAGCCGTGAATTGTTTGAGGATGTTATTTGAAGAAAAGAACTAAATTTTCAAAGAAGACACTATTAGAGAGACTAAAGTGAAAACGCTTTTATTAAAAAACTTTATTAAGTGTACATTTGTCATGTTATATTCTGTTTGTATAAAAATCTTTTAAAGTTTAGGTAAAATGTCGCATGTAAGAGAGATGAGAGATAATATAAAGATCCATAGAATAACTACAACCTTTATTAGAGGACTAGTTGGATGTTTATCTATAAAAGTATTTATTATAAAATATAGTATCCCGAACATATTTATTTGTTCAGTGTAACAATATTTAAGAGAGCGTGGGTTAAGCTAATAGGACACGAGATCCAGCAACTTGCCGTGTGGTTCCCGGCACCAGTACAAAAAAGAATAGGACCACTCCATCTCTTTCCCATGGATGTCGTAAAATGCGACTAAGGGATAGGCTTACAAACTTGGGATTCTTTTTTTAGGCGATGGGCTAGCAACCTGTCACTATTTGAATTTAAATTAAGCCAAATAGCTGAACGTGGACATTCAGTCTTTTCAAGACTGTTGGCTCTGTCTACCCCACAAGGGATATAGACGTGACCATATGTAATGTATTGTATTTAACTTGCTGAGGAAGGGTGACCGCAGCGGCATGACGTCACAATCTGACAACTGATTTTAACATACATATATAATTTAGTCACGTCTATATACCTTGCGGTAGACAGAGCCAACAGTTTTGAAAAGAATGAAAGGCGACGTTCAGCTTTATAGCTTCATGATCGAATTAAGACTCAAATAGTGACAGGTTGGTACTCCATCACCTACAAGAAGAATGCCAAGTAAACAATTAGTTTTACAGATGAAAAAAAACATTGATCAGAACACTCCAAACCAATTTTGGGTTAAATATTTCTGATGAACACATACTTAGAACTAAAAAAACATCGACTGGTGTATCATCTCTTACATTCTTGGCCATCCTCTTTAACTGCCTATTGTTTTTCCACCAGGTCACGTAGGCCTCGGGTCTGGACCCTGTGGTCTTGCATTCGATCTCGTACCTCTTGTCAGCAGACACCTGCTTCTCTTTGGTCAGTATCGTCACTGTTATTGGTTTTACTGGAACAAAAGACATAATTTTAGTTTCACATAATTACCCACCGATGTTCGATACGCGTGGCAAAATTAAGTCATCGAGTACCTATGTAATATTTAGTAATAATTGTTTATTTTGTAAATAAACAGTGAATCATGAGCAGTGATGGTTTCCATGATGGATCTAACCGTTCATCTTTTTTGCCGGAGGGGTAAGCAAAGACTACATCTTTCCTATTGCCGCCAGCCCTGCATACCTTTTACACTTCATCCACATTCATAATTCTCTTCATGCAAGCTCGGCTGTTCAGTCGTCAGGTTAAACAAAAGCAAATAAAGATTTTTTTTATTTTAAAGAGTACTTTTGACCTGGCCTCACGGAATATTACCAATTTATTCAAAGTTACCTCAGCAAAAGTACCCGAAACCGCCGAGCTTGCATGAAGAGAGATGAAGCGAAGGAGTATGCAGAGATCGTGGCAAGTGGAAAGAGGTAGTCTCTGCCTACCCCTCCGGGAAAGAGGCGTGATTTTATGTATGTATGTATGTAAGTTCATCTAAACTCTCCCACTCTACCTTTTTAATGCACATAAATATATACGGGCTATATTATAGACGACCGAATCCAAACTGCCTGAACCTAGATATTTGAAATTTGGCAAAGCCAATTGGCCAATAAATTAAGGTTCTTCCCTTTTCCCTCGTGATCTAACCAGGAATGGCACCTGGGACCTTAAGTTCAGAGACAAGTATACAACTAATGCGTCGCAACGCAACACAAAAAAAACCTGGGGCAGAATAAAACGAAACAAAATTATCTATTGGTTGGATTGGATTAATTATTTATCATGCTACTAATAAGATTATTCACGAATGAAGAAAATTAATAGTGAATAGGTACTATAGAATTCCATATTTCAAAACTATAATCTCCGAGTACAAATCTTCTCTGTACAAAGTGTACAACTTTTGAAATTAATATCGAAAACTGTCGAATAAGTACGCCCATCTTGAAACTGTAATTTCATAATACTCCAGACTAAATAATTCAAAGGATAGCCCACTCAATAATTTATCAAACACAAAGTTACAGTCGATAGTTCCTATCGCAAAGGCTTTTAAAACTTTCAGTGGCATATTGATGACATTAAAAAACTAGATTTGGGTAACGAAAAGTTGATAACAAAGAATATTTATTATTCTCTTTAGAGTAACAAAAGCAACCCAAAATATTATATACCAATCTTAACATTTACATACTACTTACGTTACATGAATATTTCTAATTTTGTTTCAAAATGATTAAAGAAAGAGTGAAGCAATGAATTTTTAAATTATACTTAGATAAGACTAAACTTAATTTCCTCTACAAATATGGCGACACAATATATTATAAAAATGCGAAATCAAAGTTTCTACGGATTGAAATATAAATACCACCTCGGTTTCAACATCGTTGGAGCCGGGATTCCCCAGACATAAAACTTCATCTCTCTTTTTGTGCGACCAAAACTTTTGTGTCACCACACAGCTATTCCTTTTCTTTGGAATTCGTTAAATAAAATAAAGTCACTATTAATATCAAGTATGGTTTTAGGCGGTGCTAAGTTAGTTAGTAGTTAGTTAGTAAGAGCCTGGCTTTCAAGTGTTGGCGGCCAACATTTGGGAAGGTCGGGGTGTTGACCGACACGCCGTCTGGCCTCTAACGACAGAGACTAAGGCAATGAACAGTAATAAAAAAAAAAGTCCTTACTTTTATTATTTGTTTCTCCTCTTGGATTTCACGGGTCTATATACCCCGGATTTTTAAGAGGCTTGCGTGGGGATATAAATCCAACACGTAGAGGCCCTTTGGAGAAGTTGATGTTATGTTGTTCTCCTGTCAAAACCCGTTCCCGGCCATATTATTGTACTTACCGAATGTAATTTTCATCAGAAAGTACCTAACATCTAGACGTGTCGATGTCGATATATATTTTTTCATGTTTCTATCCACTATGTCTGTATCTTTCAAATGAACCATAAAAAAAAATTACATAAACATACTCACAATTAATATCAAGTATCAAAACTTTGGTTTCAGGCGGCGCTAAGTTAGTGTTGGACGCTTGGCAGACGAGTCTGGCGTTCAAGTGTTGGCGGCCAACATTCGGGAAGGTCAGCGTGTTGACCGTCACGCCGTCAGGCCGTTGCTCGTACGAGTCGTCTATGACGACATTCTCGAGGTACCACGTCACACGTGGCCGTGGTTTCCCTGTGGAATAAGATTTTATAGATATTCATTGTTAAAATAATTAAAAGAAAAGGTTTATACGCTTGGAAACTTCTATTAGGCATTGGGCTTAGGAACTGTCACTATCTGGATCTCAATTCCATCATTTACCATACTGTTGCCGTGTGGTTCCCGGCACCAATGAAAAAAGAATAGGACCACTCCATATCTTTCCCATGGATGTCGTAAAAGGCGACTAAGGGATAGGCTTACACAATTGGGATTCTTTTTTTTTTAGGCGATGGGCTAGCAACCTGTCACTATTTGAATCTCAATTCTATCATAAAGCCAAATAGCTGAACGTGGCTATTTAGTCTTTTCAAGACTGTTGGCTCTGTCTACCCCGCAAGGGATATAGACGTGACAATATGTATGTATGTATGTATGTACCATACAGGCGGCACGTGGCCTTTCTTTTCACAAGTTGGCTTTGTCTGCCCCGTAAGTAATAAATACGTAATCTTACTCGTACTCTTGACCATACCTTTTGTACGTTCGTCTAGGTCTTCCCGCTCCAAGAGTCCCATTCACACAATTTATCAATTCTATCATTAAGCCATACATCTGAACGTGGCCTATATGTATGTATATATATATATATATATATATATATACCACGATAGGCCACGTTCAGATGTATGGCTTAATGATATATATATATATATATATATATATATATATATAGATATATAATGAATCTCTCTACATATACCTATATATATATATATATATATATATATATATATATATATATATATATATCATTAAGCCATACATCTGAACGTGGCCTATCGTGGTATATATATATATATATATATATATATATATATATACATATATACATACATACATATATCTATATATATATATATATATATATATATATATAGGTATATGTATTCAGTTAAAATCCAATGAGAATAAAATGTCACTTATAGAAACGTAAAACATTCATGTTGTCTATCCATTATCTTTTGACGACTATAATAATGGATTCACATTAAGACATCATATGCTTACTGGTACCACAGGTATAATTAATGCCGAAACAAAACTATATCAAAAAGATACCCAATACTTTATTCAATTGTACATACATACATACTTACATAAAATCACGCCTTTTTCCCGGAGGTGTAGGAAGAGACTACATCTTTCCACTTGCCACGATCTCTGCATACTTCCTTCGCTTCATCCACATTCATAACTCTCTTCATGCAAGCTCGGCGGTTTTGACTATACTATGTTATATAGTCAATGAAGAAATGCCAAGCAATTTCTTAGATATTTAGGTTTTAATAATAAAAGGAGGGTTCGTCGTCTTTATGTTTATTTCAAAATCATTTTAACATAGGATCGAAAATATAAAAGAGAAAGTGCTTATCGGTAAATCCTGACTAAGCCATCAAGTGCAAATGGGTGTTAAAATAAATATTGGTTAAAATTCTTCCATTTCGTTAACAAAGGTAGCAACTGGCCACTTGCAAAAAAAAAAAAAGAAAATTTTTGAGATCACTTGGAATATATTCCTGTCACTTTACCTCCCTTCACATATAATTACTTAATTGACCCAACTAAACGTTAAAAAAATTCAGATACAAACTTTTTAATCAACACCGACCGTAATTTCTATCAACAAAAAACAACGTAGGTGTTTAATGATAGGAACTCGACAATTCAACTCGATTATGATCGGGACGATAACACAATCGATTTTATACGTGTCGATTGCACGATTCCGTTCAATCGATTCTATTCGATATTCGTGGAACGTTCAATGGTCGGATTCCGAATCGAATGACAGTAATATTACTTTAGTGGAGTATTTCATAAGTTGTAAATTTGTAGTGGGATAAGAAGAGTTTCCATTAGGATTTTCTATAAGCTAAGGACTTTCCAACTTTACTTGTCTGAATGGTAAGAATATAAAGGATTTTTACAGTTTGCGAATATAGAAGATTGTTCTTGCTGACGTGAATACTCAATTTATTTAAAATACGTCTATATCCCTTGCGAGGTAGACAGAGCCAGCAATCTTGAAAGATTAACAGGCCACGTTCAGCTGTTAGTCTTATTGATACGAGTAGATTTGAGACAAAAATAGTGACAGGTTGCTAGCCTACCGCCTAAAAGAAGAATCCCAAGTTTATAAGCTTTTCCCTAAGTCGCCTTTTACGACATCCATTGGAAAGAGATTGAGTTGTCCTATACATACATACATAAAATCACGCCTCTTTCCCGGAGGGGTAGGCAGAGACTACATCTTTCCACTTGCCACGATCTCTGCATACTTTCTTCGCTTCATCCACATTCATAACTCTTTTCATGCAAGCTCGGCGGTTTCGGGTACTCTTGACCTGACCCTTTACCAGGACGTCCTTAATTAAAGGGTATGTTAAGATGGTTTGGTCATGTGGAGAGGATGAGTGAAAGCAGGTTGACTAAGCAGATATACAAGGAGTTGTCCTATCCTTATATATTTTAACGGTGCCGTGAACCACACGGCAAAATAAAACTAGCTGATCGAAATATCAGTTATGATTGTAATCATGTTGTTAAATACAATTCATCTTTTGTGTATCTTGATGACCTGTCATCATGACGGATTGGCGAGTGAATGAACGTCTTTAAACATGGTGAAAAACGTTAACCGTATTTTCAGTAACCATCATATAGATGTAGGGGTATTAAATCAATTGTTTTTCGAAATAGAAGCCTTAAAGAAGAATTCCAAACTTAAAATAAGCCTTATCTTGGTATAACTCTGATTGGCCTGGGTCTTGGATGTTTATCTATATAAGTATTTATTATAAAATATAGTATCGTTGAGTTAGTATCTCGTAAGACAAGTCTCGAACTTACTTCGAGGCTAACTCAATCAGTGTAATTTGTCCCGTATAGGTATATCTATTTATATTAATTATTTATTTATTAAAATAGTGACAGGTCGCTAACCGGTCGCCTACATAGAATCCAACATACAAGACACATCATTTCAATTATACATGACTACTTTTCTGATTGGCTTGGGTATTGGATGTTTATCTATATGTATAAGTGTTTATTATCCTATCCTTCCTACTACTATTATAAAGGCGAAAGTTTGTATGGACGTATGGATGTTTGTTACTCTTTCACGCAAAAACTACTGAACCGATTACCATGAAATTTGGTATGTAGGTAGCTGAAGACCCAGAATAACACATAGGCTACTTTTTATCCCAGAGTTCCCGCGGGATTGATAGGGTTTCCATGCGGACGAAGTCGCGGGCGGCCTCTAGTAAAATATAATATCGTTGAGTTAGTATCTCGTAATACTTACTTCGAAGCTTACTCAATCTGTGTAAGTTGTCCCGTATATATTTATTTATTTATTTACTTACCTCCTTCTACTTCGCAGCTAAGCATGACATTGGAGCCCTCATTGTAGGGCTCCACCAGTTTCGTCCTGTCCCTTCGGTCCGAGTCATATATCGTCGGCCGGCTAGGTGGAACTGTAAAAAAACATAGTTTTAAAGCATATAATATCATAGCATAATAAAGGTCGCTAAATCGCGCAAGCCAAGTTTCTACGGGTTGGGTCATCCGACTCAAAATCGTCAAACATAATTCACCTGGCATTACGCACGCTTTTTTGAGATGTAGAACATCTTTAATAACATCTTCTTATTTCCTATCTCGTAAATAGGCTAAGTGGAGCGTCTTCCATTCATTTTGTGACGTCGACGACTGAGCGCGCCTCCCTGTTCTTCGCCTTTGGTCTACTTCAACGCTCACTAAGAAAAGTCCTAAGAAAAGTTGTAGTTATTCAATGAATGTTTAAACTATCTCTCATCATTCTTACCTACGTTTAACCTAAACGTCACAATTTCGTTTCATACCTATATAAGTATTGAGACAATATTTCAGTCATTTGATCCGAACTTCCTTAAGAAATAAACACAACTATAAACACCGGAATCCGTAACAAACATACGTTATTATCGCCGTAATAGTACTAATTAGTGAACGCCACCATTGCGCGTAACACACGGACAAACATAACTATATACATATATTTATATATATATGTAGATAGCATGCAAGGAAATGTAGAACAATGGGCCGGAAGTTCACCATATTTTCGTGTTCATGGAAATAGATTATTCGTATGATATATTTTTGTTGTGTACAGTGAGGGGCATGAAAACATGACCGCATATAAATGGTGACTTGATTATGTCTATTTTATTTACTTCTCAATGTATCGTTTCAATTTTATAGCAAGACTATTGTCTTTATTATAGTGTCCTTTTTCGGTCATTGTTCATCAGGTAACATTGGAACTTAAGATAATTTACACAACTCAGGAAAGAGTCATTGCTGTATATATACATAGGTACATAAAATTATGCCTCATTCCCGAAGGGGTAACCAGAGACGATGTTTTTTTCATTGTTGTATCACTGGGGTAGAATTTGTAATTGAGCTTTATGTATGCATGACGCTTATTAATTTAAGAACCATAATCGTTCTTAAACTACTGATGAACTTGTCCGCCTAATGATACATCCGTACAGTCACGTCTAATTCCCTTGCGGAGTAGACAGTGTCAGCAATCTTGAAAAGCCTGCAAGGCCATGTTCAGCTGTATAACACAATGATGAAATTGAGTTTCAAATAGTGACAGGTTGCTAGCCTATCGCTAATAAGAAGAATCTCAAATTTATTTACCTTTTCTTAGTCACCTCTTACGACATCCATGGAGTGGTTCTATTCGAAAGAGCCGGGAACCAGGTGGAAATTATAATTTAAATTAAATTTTTGTTCTACGTCAAACTAAATCTGATACATATGTAACATACTTACTTATAACAGTAAAATTAACTTTCAAATTCCTAGTTGGGGAATTCTTAAAATCGACCCTGCATCTGTAGACGCCGGCGTCAACGGCAGCCACGTTGTCTATCATGAGGACAGCGGGGTTCGCGCCGCCGCGGAAGAAGGCGCGGTTCCCGAAGACCAGGGGGGAAGACCAGAGCTTCGGCTGAGCCATGGAGCGGCCTCTGATGTCGTAGCTGTGGAGGTAAAGTTTAAGTAAAACATTCCGGTGTTATTTCATAATATTTTTTTAAGATTGGAATGTTGTAACGACAGACGTCTTTTTTTTCTTCTTTCTCCTGGCTTTTAGTCCCGGTTGCATCTTCTTTCTGGAGAAGAGCCCGGGGTATGCCTTCGACCATGAATCCTGGATTGTGTGAGTCAGGTTTTCACGAGTCTTCTCTAAAGACGTCTAATTATTCACGTTTATTCACACCCTGACTCTTCGATCATGAATACTAGATTGGATGAGACACGTTTTTACAAGAAGCGACTCCCACCTGACCTCCACAACCGTTGCAGGAGAACCTAACCCTTATTGTATCGGTCGTGGTAACACATCCAGTTGCCTGAATGTGCAGGTTCCTCACGATGTTTTCCCTCACCGTAAAGTACCAATTAGTATTCAAACTAATGCACATAACTTCGAAAATAGCGTTGGTTTATGGCCAAGATGGGATTTGCACTTGTGCATTTTCTGCGCAATATTTCATGGAAATATAATTAATCACGAATATACTCTCTTCCTCCTTTCTTGAGTCCCAATTGCATCCTCAGCTCTCTGGGGAAGAGCCCGGGGTATCCCCTCGACCATGAATCCTGAATTGGGTGAGTCAGGTTTTCACGAGTCTACTTTAAAGACGTCTAATTATCCACGTTCACATCTCACCTATACAACGGCTCTCCGTCCAGGTCTTTGAACCACAGCACCATGACGACGTCATCCTCCGCATTCAAGGGCTGGATATCGCAGGGAAGGGACGCCTTCTTGCCCAGAACTCCTTGCACGTCCGAAGTTGGTACTGTAAGGAAAATATATTATTATTGGGATGGCTTGTTAAGGTTCATTTATATACGACTCCATCTCTTCTTCAACCTTCACAAGATGTATAGAGCCAATAGTCTTCAAAAGGTAACGTATAGTTAACGGCCTCTGTGGCGCAGCTGTAGTGCGCTTGTCTGTGCCACCGGAGGTCCCGGGTTCGAACACCGGCCAGGGCGAGAAACGTTCTTTCTCCGATTGGCCTGGATCTTGGATGTTTATGTATGTATGTATGTTTTTTAGGAAATAAAAGTAATGAGTCATGTTTTTTCTTTTATAAATGCAGAAACGATGTTACCTTCTCATTAAGGTAAAACCACAACACGGCCATTACACGCTAAGTCAGTTTTCTTGCGCGATTTTTACACTAATTACTCTGTGCAGTACTAATTTTCTGTAATTATGTAACCATTTTGCTAAAATGAAATACGTTTGACATAATGAGGTTAAGAACATACGTACATATAATCACGGCTTTATTCCACACGGGGTAGACAGAGCCAACAGCATTACAAAGATTGAAAGACCACGTACAGCTGTATGACTTGACAGTGGAATTGAGTTTCAAACAGTGACAGATAATTATCGCCTAAAAAGAAAATAATTAGCCTATCCTTTAGTCGCCTCTTACGATATCCATGGGAAAGAGAGGAAGTGGTTCTATTCTAATGTGCCGGGAACCACACGGCAGGTTTTGAACTAACAGTAATATTAGTATGCTTATATTGCTCTACGTTTTACTAGTTTGAGGGGTAGTAAAAGAAATAGCGTCTTTTCTTTTATGTCCCGGCGTTAATTCTGAATACCGTTCATGATCTGAAAACTATAGACGCGGGAAAAGGAAGGAATTATAGTTTAATACGGACGGATCTGCGGATAAAATCTAGTTCAAAATAACATACATACACACACACACACATATACATACATACATAAAATCACGCCTCCTTCCCGGAGGGGTAGGCGGAGTCTACATCTTTCCACTTGCCACGATCTCTGCATACTTCCTTCGCTTCATCCACATTCATAACTCTGCTTATGCAAGCTTGGCGGTTTCGGGTACTCTTGTCCAGACCCTTTGCCAGAACGTCCTTAATTTGATCAAGATACGTTCGTCTAGGCTCAAATAAATCAAAATAGTTCAAAATAATATAGTGCCGTGTGGTTTCCGGCACCAATACAAAAAAGAATAGGGCCACTCCATCTCTTTCCCATGGATGTCGTAAAAGGCGACTAAGGGATAGGCTTACAACCTTGGGATTCTTTTTTAGGCGATGGGCTAGCAACCTGTCACTATTTGAATCTCAATTCTATCATTAAGCCAAATAGCTGAATGTGGCCATTCAGTCTTTTCAAGACTGTTGGCTCTGTCTCCCCCGGAAGGGATATGGACGTGACCATATGTATGTATGTAGTTCAAAATAACTTTGTTCCAAACAATATTGCACTCAAAATTTCTTGTAAATACGGCATAAAATTATATGTTAAATACGCAATCATTTCCTCTTTTCCCACTATAAATAGCCGAAGCATGTCAAGTCGAAGTGCTTAAAGCTTCAAACTCGTCGTTTAATTGGACAAAAGAACAAATATTGATTTTGCGGTCATTTGCGTCGGGACACCGGAGCTTTTGAGCTTTCAAGGAATATTTCGAGTGGGGCTGTGTTGACCTACATTCGGTAATTTGTACGGCATTCATTATAATACACGATATATATTTCATGTCTTTATCCCTTGCGGGGTACACAGAGCCACCAATCTTGAAAAGACTGAATGGCCACGTTCAGCTATATGGCTTAAAGATAGATTCAAATAGTGACAGGTTGCTAGCCCATCGCCTAAAAAAGAATCCCAAGTTTGTAAGCCTATCCCTTAGTTGCTTTTTACGACATCCATGGGAAAGGGATGGTGTGGTCCTAATATTTTTGGAATTGGTGCCGGGAACCACACGGCACATTTGTAATAATATGTGCAATATATTAGTGTATAGAATCTTTGTTATTCTTCTTCCTCCTGGCTTTAATCCCGGTTGCATCCTCACCACTCTGGAGAGGAGCCCGGGGTAAGCCCTTGACCATGGATTCTGGATTGGATGAGTTAGGTTTTTACACGAAGCTACTCCTGTCTGACCTCCGCAAACTTTGCACGGGAACAAAACCCGTATAGGGTCGTGGTTACACATCCAGTTGCCTGAATGTGCAGGATTACTCAAGACGTTTTCTCTTACAGTAATAGCAACGGTAAGTATTCAAACTAATCGACATAACTTCGAAAATAGTCATTGGTAAATGACCGAGGTGGGATTCGAAACCTGCGCTTTTCTGCGCATCACGCATTTTAACCTTTCCGATTCGACCTCCGGCGCTATTTGTTACTCCCATTGAGTATTTCCGTCATTATGTAGGTCGTGTCAATATAGAATCAAAAAAGCACCATCGGAAAAAGATCCAATAATTACCTAAATCAAGAGTGTCAGGGCAAATACATTTGAGCCGTCAGTCCCCTGTGCGCGACTCGCTTACAAATTTGCGGTTATAACTAGTTCATTTAAGAGGATATACCTATACTGTGCACTCTTTCATAACAGCCATAAAATATAAGATTTGGCATTTTGTGTTCCAGTTAGAATTTTCACATGACAGTCTTTGCAATCGATATGCCAGTGACAATCAGAGCTATCCAGCGAAAAAAATAAAAATCGAAAAAATGCACATATCAGGTTTGGCAAGCGCACCGACGCATTGTTTTGTGTCTTCTTAAACACATAGGTACATATAGTAACGTCTGTATCCCTTGTGGGGTAGACAGAGTCAACGATCTTGAAAAGCCACGTTCAGCTGTATGCACTTTGTGACCTGGAGTCCTGATGTAGGTACTGGTTTGACTTAGTTTAGGCTCTAGATAACTTCCTAATATAGTATAATATGTGACGTGCCGCTTCGGTCTTTCTGGCCCCCTCTTCGCAGTTCGGGAGGCTTAAAACGTGCGCATGCGCCCCAGGTCTTTGGAATTTGGACTTTTGGACTACCAGCATTCGCCAAGTTCAGAAGCTCGCTATCCTCTA
The DNA here is from genome assembly GCF_032362555.1 of Amyelois transitella. Classification (NCBI taxonomy): domain Eukaryota; kingdom Metazoa; phylum Arthropoda; class Insecta; order Lepidoptera; family Pyralidae; genus Amyelois; species Amyelois transitella. The sequence goes on along the minus strand of NC_083521.1, from coordinate 9,697,555 downwards.
GTGGTTACTAGCTAGATCTTGTGTCTATAGCTAAACCTAAGACCTCTCTTAACTTATAAAACTAGTTCAAATAAAGTTTGTTTTTACTCACATCAATTTTCTGTCATTTCACTTATCTGCGACGTTAATAAAACGCGACAAATATAAATGGTGTTTAGGGCAATAATTGTATCTTCATTTTTAATGTAAATTTTATCTTTAAATAGTATATCTTTCTTATAATTAAAGTTGCCTTCGTGTAATCCCGGATTGGAAAACCGGTCATTGGTCATGATAAAAAAGGTTTATTAAGAAAAAAAATACGTGAAAAAATAATAAGTTTGTATTGAAAAACGGTCCAGGCATAACAGCTTAATGTTTACCAATTTCCGTCGCTCATTATTGGCAGAATATTTTATCTGTGGCCAATTCAGATATTTTATTTTTTAATGATATCGTTCTTTGTTTGAATTGTATCATATAACTTGTCATTAATGTTGGTAAATGTCAAAGGTCATACAGTAGCTTTTATAAACTTATTATGATTACTTTTTAAACCAACTTGGCGACCGCTGGCCACGTGGTGGATGACCGTAGCAATAGATTTGGTACGGATAAATGTGGAGATTAAGGACATCCCAATATCTACTGTCTTGGCACCGGATTAAGAGGAGGGGCGACTCCAAATAGGGATTAGACAAGGAAGAAGGAAGATGATGATGATAAAGAAGAATAAGTAGATGCAGAACAAGGAGAAGAAGGTCAAGAAGTCGAAGATGAAGTACTATTAAATTATTATTATCTATAAAAGTATTTATTATAAAATAAAGTATAGTTGAGTTAGTATCTCGTAACACAAGTCTCGCACTTACTTCGAGGCTAACTCAATCAGTGTAATGTCCCGTATATATTAAAAAAATGGCACGTGAAGAGTTAGCAGTTAGTATAACACTACTATTTTAACAGGCTTTAAAAATAAAAGGTGTCTCTCAGTTTTATCTGTATGTTCGTTTGACCGCGATTATCTCAAGTTTCGCTGAACCGATTTCGATGTGGTTTTCAGGGAAGTGTTTGTTACACTTAGGAGGAGGAATTAGACTTTTTTTTTAACCCACTTCAAAATAGTATGATAACGATTGAAGGCGGTTCTTTTTAACAAAAGTTATTCGCTATTAGACTGGCACAGAAGAAAATGACCGGTGTAGAAAATTGCCAAGCACCGATATTTTCGTTATTCCGATATAATTCGACATAGGGTGCGTTCTGATTTATCGCCTTTGCCCTCTTATCGCCCCGCTTTATAATTCCACCTCATAAAGTGAAGTCTTGTTGGGACCACGCGCACAATTTTTATTTAGGTAGATATAATATCAACAAGCTGTGCCCGCGACTTTGTGTGGAAAAGTTATTTTGGGCATCATTGAAGCCCTCGAAGATGAATTTTTAGGCGATGAGCTAGCAACCTGTCACTATTTCAATCTCAATTCTATCATTAATTCAAACAGCTGAACGTGGCCTTTCATTTTTTTCTAAACTGTTGGCTCTGTCTACCCCAAAAGGGAAATAGACGTGATGATGTGTATGTATGTAAATTCTATCATTAAGCTGAGCGTGGCATTTTAGTCTAAGACCGTTGGCTCTACCCCGCAAGTGATATAGACGTGATTATTTGTATATATGTAATGGAGCAAATCAAAAGTAGTATTATTGTAGGAACTAAACGTACAGCCCCAAAAGGAACCAACCGTTTACAACAATGGCTAACACACGCGATTCCGCTTTTTTATTTCGGGACTACATGCTTGACGTACGCTCTGATAAGCTTATCCGAGCTTTATCGGTTTTAAGTGTACTACACAAGTTTATTTTTTGTAAATCAGAAATAAATCGTAATAACTACAAGTTTTAAATGAGTTTTTTTTTGGGTAATAATTTATTAAGTTACCAGTCGTAAAGGGCGACTAAGGGATGTGGAGTCGGTTTAAGGCAGTGTGTTTAATTGTTAGCTAACTCTAATGAGGACAAAAAATATATATTTAAGGGGGAAGATTACCTGAATTGCTTCATGTTGTAACACTTCGGGTTTTGACCTGGCTTACTCACTCCAGGATCGTGTCAAAAGCGGACCCCGGGCTCCTATTCGATACATACATACACACGGTCACGTCTATATCACTTGCGGGGTAGACAGAGCCAACAACAGAACAAGAGAACGTGGCCATTCAGACTTGAAAAGACTGAATAGCCACGTTCAGCTATTTAGCTTAATGATAGAATTGAGATTCAAATAGTGACAAGTTGCTAGCCCATCGCCTAATCTCTAGTTTGTAAGCCTATCCCTTAGTCGCCTTTTACGACATCCATGGGAAAGAGATGGAGTGGCCCTATTCTTTTTTATATTGATGCCGGGAACCACACAGCACTCCTATTCGATAAGGTGATTAAACTAACGCAATGTGAATAGCGACGTAAAAAATCTTCCACACCATTCTTTACAATTTTACCTTCGAATTGACTAAGTTCACTTTTTCTAAAATATAAAATAGAAATCTAAGAACAATCCAATTACTTTAATGAGAGTTTGAATTGGATTTATCAAATTTTTTATGAAACTGATTACGGCCTACAAAGTACCTACGGTATGTAACAATTTGAACAACGTCGCAGTGAACTTACTTTACTAAGACCAACATTGTTACGAGGAATAAATGATTATGATTAACGAATTAAATTATAGGACACCGAGCAAAGCTACTTTGCATAAAAATTAAAAACCAAAGGACAGGCTTATAAACTTAGGATTCCTCTTATTGGCGACGGGCTAGCAACCTGCCAGTATTTGAATCTCAATTCTATCATTAAGCCTAACTGAACGTGGCCTATCAGTCTTTCAAGACTGGCTCAGTCTACCCCGCAAGGGATATAGACGTGACTACACGAATAAATGAGTATATTTCATAATTTAAATGAGTAAAAACACGAACAAAAGCCACTAAATAATTTAAAGTATTACACATTATCCCAATGTCCCAAATACTGTAATACAGCGCTGCTTTATTTTAAAACTTCATAAATTCATTGCCAATGTACCCGGCGTTGTAACAATACCGAAAAACGGTAATTAAGATCCATAATAATAAATCATTTGAGCCAAAAATTTCAATAATCCTGCGCGGTATTTCCGAACGGATTAACGGCATTCGAGGGCCATTTATTTTGTTGTTATTTTGGTTTTTTTTCATACATACATACATACACGTTTATTTCCCTCGCGGGGTAGACAGAGACAACAGACGTGATCATATATATGTATGAGAAAAAAAACCTTTACTTATACACTTAACTCATCATAACCCATTCATACATAGAACGGTAAATTCGCGTTTAACATCTACCCAGAACTAATAAAAAACAAAATAAAAAAAAAACATCATCTCAAATCATTGAGACAAACCGACAAAATGACCTAACTCAGACTCAGATCCGGGTGTAGTCATGCTCTAATCATTTCGTATTTCCTGTCGATGATGACATCATTATTATAACCATTCGAAGGTACGTACGAAGGAACTATGGGTTTGGGGTTTGATTTCTGTTCAAGTTAATATAGTTAATTATATTTTACGATTGGACCATTTCATTTAGCTAATCTAAGTATTTATATCACAGTGTATTGTGTATCAATTTTAACATACATACATACATAAAATCAAGCCTCTTTCCCGGAGGGGTAGGCAGAGACTACCTTTTTCCACTTGCCACGATCTCTGCATACTTCCTTCGCTTCATCCACATTCATAACTCTCTTCATGCAAGCTCAGTGGTTTCGGGTACTCTTGACCTGACCCTTTACCAGGACGTCCTTAATTTGATCAAGATACGTTCGTCTAGGTCTTCCCACTCCGACCTTTCCCTCCACACTCTCCTTGTATATCTGCTTAGTCAACCTGCTTTCATTCATCCTCTCCACATGACCAAACCTAAGATGGTTATATACCCTTTTCTAAAATAGAAAATCGGCGATTAACCCCGGGCGGCCCGGATTCCTCTCCAGAGTGGTAAGCATCCAACAGGAACTAAAGCCAGCAGGAAGAAGATGACGTCACAGTGTGGCATGTGGGGTAACTTGATGTGCTGTTAACTGTACACTTCAAACAATCCGAGAACGCTTTAAATAGCAATTTTTCGTTTGAGTTACATAGACCCTTTACAGAAATAATCGTGTCGCGACAAACGCAGAAAACGGCTTATTTATAATACCTATTGGCTTTTAGAACGGTTATAAGGTCATTTCACTTAGGGGTAAATGCTAGATTTATATTCGGGTCATTTCACTAGATTCGTTTATACGTTTTTGTCCGTCTGATATTTGCTTTATTTATAAAAATCCCATTTTTTAAAAGCCCTAACAGTTTAATCAATCCACACAGTTTTTATTAACTCGGCCTCTGTGGCGCAGCGGTAGTACGCCTGTCTGTGACACCGGAGGTCCCAGGTTTGATTGAAATCAGATTCAAATAGTGATAGGATGTCAGCCTTTTGCCTAAAATAAGAACCCCAAGTTTATAGCACTTCAGCACAGTCGCCTTTTACGGCATCCATTGGTAAGAGATAAAGCCCTATTTTGTTTTTGATTGGTGCCGGGAACCACACGGCACCAATATCTTGTAATAAATCCATGGGGCTTGTCTGCCAATCTGCTTATCGTGACCGGAGGGTTGGAAATTATCCGGCTCAGAGAATCAGCATTGCCATTTAAAATGGTAATGTTGCCAGCCTTCTGGGCACACTTCTGCAGGTTGATGCTGCGCAGGGACTGTACAATTTGTTAATTAAATTTTAGTTTGTAATCATCTCTTTTTCTTTCTTTTTTATAAGTAGTTTTAATTTGAGATTATTAGGTATAATTAAGTTTTCTATTTATAAAGAAGAAAATCAATAAGAGAAGATTACTTTAATAATCTTAATAAATAAAAGTAACAAATCTGATTTAATCGTAATGATTAAATCGGATGAAGTAACGTAATCGATGGATGACTTCAAAGCCTTCTCACATCATGAGTGTCAAATCTAGTCAATGCTAGTCCGCAATCTACCAAGTCAATTTGAGGAGTAACCTTGGCTGAGTCAATCTTATGGACACAATACCCACTGTGCCGAACAGTAATTATAGTTGTTACAAAATTTACGCATAGTTTGTGGTACAAGTCATGAGAGATAAAATCTGAAATAACTCTCTAAAGATTTAGCGCCGGCGGCCGACTTATCTGACAAAGGAAAGGGAATTTTATCTGTTTGTATTAAAAGGTTGAAAATTAATTGATCATTATATATAGTTTAAGTATCGATTTTTTGGAACTGATAGAGACGTATGATAGTGATATTGAAAGGAGAGTGAACGCGGGGAACATGGTGAATGGAGCTTTGCATGCCTTTATGAGCAGTCAGAAACTATCCAAAAAGGCTCGACTGGCTGTGCACAGGGGCGTGTTGGTCCCGACATTAATGTATGGGAGTGAAAGTTGGGTATGGCAAAAGAAGCATGAAAGCAGAATAAATGCAGTGGAAATGAGAGCGTTAAGGAGTATGATGGGTGTGAAATTGAGTGACAGGATAAGGAACAGCGTGATAAGGGAATGTTGTGATGTGAAAGAAGATGTAGTTACAGGAATAGAAAAGGGTATGTTAAGATGGTTCGGTCATGTGGAGAGGATGAATGAAAGCAGGTTGACTAAGCAGATATACAAGGAGAGTGTGGAGGGAAAGGTCGGAGTGGGAAGACCTAGACGAACGTATCTTGATCAAATTAAGGACGTCCTGGTAAAGGGTCAGGTCAAAAGTACCCGAAACCGCCGAGCTTGTATGAAGAGAGTTATGAATGTGGACGAAGCGAAAGAAGTATGCAGAGATCGTGGCAAGTGGAAAGAGGTAGTCTCTGCCTACCCCTCCGGGAAAGAGGCGTGATTTTATGTATGTATGTATGTATAGAGACGTATAGCGTGAACTGTCAAAATAAAAACAATGGTTGGCGACTTTTTCTGAACATAGCCTAAGAGCCGTTTGAAAATTCATAGTAGTAAAAAAAGGTTTATTTTTTCCGTTATTTCTCATTTTAAAATCAAGCTTTTAAATAATAAACTGGTGCGGAAAACTAAGAACATCATATTGTTTGTTTTCTAATGTGGTGTGATTCCTGGCATATTATATCTTCCCATAGATGTAGTCAAAGGAGACTAAGGGAAGAGCTAATAAACTTGGGGTTCGTCTTGTAGGCGATGGGATTGAAATTATAAGCCATACAGCTAAAAGTGGCCTTTCAGATTTTGCGAGACTGTCGGCTCTGTCTACATCGCAAGGATTATAGACGTGATTACATGTAGGTATACATGTTGAGAATTTTATACTCGTATACGTGACTGTCGTTCCCGGCACAAATACAAAAAAGAATAGGACCACTCCATCTCTTTCCCATGGATATCGTAAAAGACGACTAAAAGATAGGCTTACAAACTTGAGATTCTTTTTAGGCGATGGGCTAGCAACCTGTCACTATTTGAATCTCAATTCTATCATTAAGCCAAATAGCTGGCCATTCAGTCTTTTCAAGACTGTTCGCTCTGTCTACCCCGCAAAGGATATAGACGTGACCATATGTATATATGTATGTATACGTGACTACATATATGACATGTTTCCTAATTAAAATAGACATCTCAAAGCTTACCAAAACACTGAATATTTATTATCGCTAAAAGAACATAACTTGGACCGCGTCTCTACTATAACAGCGTAGGTTTCTTTACATAACTTATGAAGTGGGAGTCATGATCGATTTCCCAAACGGCCGGTGTAGGACTAGCAACAAACAGTAATGAATTAAATAATCCATCTTGTTTTACGTAAGACGCGGCTGTCGGCAACAATAAGACTAATTAGTTGTACATACATACGTTTATAACATACATACATATGAGGATGAATGAAAAAAGGTTGACTAAGCAGATATACAAGGAGAGTGTGGAGGGAAAGGTTGGAGTGGGAAGACATAGTCGAACGTATCTGGATCAAATTAAGGACGTCCTGGTAAAGGGTCAGGTCAAAAGTACCCGAAACCGCCGAGCTTGCATGAAGAGAGTTATGAATGTGGATGAAGCGAAGGAAATATGCAGAGATCGTGGCAAGTGGAAACACTTAGTCTCTGCCTACCCCTCCGGAAAAGAGGCGTGATTTTATGTATGTATGTATGTTTCTCTTTTAGCCGATGGGTTAGCAACCTGTCGTCACTGTTTGAATCTCAACTCCACTTTAAGCCGAACAGCTGAAGGTAGCCTCTTAGTCTTCTCAAGTTGGCTCTGTCTATCCCGTAAGGGATAGAGACGTGATATTATGTATGTATGTATTTATTTATATATTTGCAAGTGGAAAGAGGTAGTCTCTGCCTACCCCTCCGGGAAAGAGGCGTGATTTTATGTATTATGTATGTATGTACATACATATGGTCACATCTATATCCCTTGTGGGGTAGACAGAGCCAACAGTCTTGAAAAGACTGATAGGCCACGCTCAGCTATTTGGCTTAATGATAGAATTGAGATTCAAATAGTGACAGGTTGCTAGCCCATCGCCTAAAAAAGAATCTCAAGTTTATAAGCCCATTCCTTAGTCGCCTTTTACGACATCAATGGGAATGGATGAAGCGGTCCTATTCTTTTTTGTATTGGTGCCGGGAACCACACAGAACATGACCACGGGGGTAATCAGGCCGACATTTTTCAAAATTATCGTATTGTTTATATTCCCTTAGTCTGCTTTTACGAAATCCATGGGAAACAGACGGAGTAGTTCCTTAAAGGAATTTATAAACTTGGGATTCTTCTGGTAGGCGACGGGGTAGGTACTTGAGTCTTAATTTGACGGCCTCTGTGGCGCAGCGGTAGTACGCTTGTCTGTGACACCGGAAGTCCCGGGTTCGAATCCCGGTCAGGGCATTTTTCTTATTGGCCTGGGTCTTGGATGTTTATTTACATAAGTATTTATTATAAAATATAGTATCGTTGAGTTAGTATCTCATAACACAAGTCTCGAACTTACTTCGAGGCTAACTCAATCTGTGTAATTTGTCAAAAAAAAATAAATTCCATCAATGGGCCATGCAACTGAACAGCTGCAGATGCAGCTTTCTACCCCGCAAGGGATTAAGACGTGACTATATGTATGTTACAGTTTGCAATCTGTTTATCATCCCTACCACACCGTTCCAACTACGACCATAATAAAGTGATCATAATAATTTATACACACAATCTGAAGGTCAGGACAATGCAAGATGGCGTGGGAGTCATCATATCCGTCAACAATGGGCTCTGATCGCTATGTGTCAAGTGAATGATTGAACCCATCCATTACACGATCGAGTTGATGTCATAATCTTGGTGAAGAATGTGACCTTAGATATAGCTAGTACTCGACGATATAGTAGTATAGATATAGCGGTCTACTTTATCTATTGGCAACTGAAGATATTATATCTTTTGGAAACTGATTATGCCGTGTGGTTTCCGGCACTTTAGAATAGGACTACTAAACCAATTCGACTGACAGAGAATGCCTTGTGGTATTAAGACCACCAGTTGTACATTTTAAGTGCATAAAGTTTTATCAAAAATTCTTGCACATGGATAAGTCAAGCAGCTGAACGTGGCCTCTTTTGATGACTGTTGGCTCTGTCTACCCCGATCGGGATATAAAACGTGATGATATGTATGTATCATAAGTATTTCCAAGACTGTTGGCTCTGTCTACCCCGCACGAGATAAGACGTGAAAAAAATACAAGATAATATTCTGTACAAAAACACCAAGATTCTGAAACGAACGAATCGTAACAATGGAATTCTCCAGAGAAAATTCTTGCATACACACACAAGAAAATACGTATGCATGAAATCTTGCTGAATAGGAATTGCATTTTGGCGAATGTAAACTGTCCTTTAGCAATGTGATGCCTTGGAATCTGTTCAGGTGTTCCGAAATGATTTCTGTTCACGTGCATTCAGTTCTTTTCTTACAACAACTTTTATTATAACAATTTTCGTTATAACACTTTTTGTTATAACAATTTTCGTTGTAACGATTTCCATTACAACAATTTTCGTAACAACAATTTCCGTTACAACGATTTTCGTTACAACAATTTTCATTACAACAAGCCTACATTCCATACATAAAATAAAGTGGAAAGATATAGTATCTGCCTACCCCTCCGGTTAAAATGTGTAAATTTATGTATGTTCATATAAATGACAGGTTGTCATCCCGTCGTCTAAATACATAAGGACGATGACAAGTTTATAAGAAATATTTTGGTGATTGTACCTCCTATGGTAGTGGCGAATCATCGATCCCTTACAAATATTTTTTTCTGTTACCTTTTCTTACTTATAGTTGACATATTCTTTTGACATTTTTACCTGCAATAAAAGAAAAACATTATTAGAAAATTGAAATATATTTCAAATTTTATGTCAAGCATATAAAAAATGCGGAACTTATGGCTCTGTCTATCCCGCAAGGGTTAAAGACGTGATGATATGTATGTATGTATGAAACTCAAAAATCAGACAAGCTTTCTGAATACAGTAACACAATTGGACAAATCCTTCAACAGCTTTCAAAAGAATCATGCATTCAACATGAATGTACTGAACATCTGAGATGTAATGGAATAATGAAGGCTTTATGAAGACAAGGAGGGGGAATCCCTCATTGTCACAGAGTTTCAAAAGGTTATTGTGCGCCCTCTAAATGGGACTTACCATAGTTTGCGATGAAGATTATGCTCTTCAAGAGGGCTTAAGAACTTCGACGCGAAAAGCTAGTCTGAGCTGTATTAGTTGATGCATTTGTAATGCATTACAATGATAATTATTTTGAAGAAAAATCGCTAATTGTAGAAGGTTAACTACATACATACATACATAAATATGGTCACGTCTACATCCCTTGTGGGGTAGACAGAACCAACAATGTTGAAAAGACTTATAGGCTATGTTCAGCTGTTTGGCTTAATGATAGAATTGAGGTTCAAATAGTGACAGGTTGCTAGCCCATCGCCTAAAAAGAGAATCCCAAGTTTATAAGCCAATCCCTTAGTCGACTTTTACGACATCCATGAAAAAGAGATGGAATGGTCTTATTCTTTTTTGTAATGGTGCCGGGAACCACACGGCACACGGATAATCAATTAAGATGGTGATAACGTAACTCAATTGCCCTTTTACACATAAATCGCATTAACATCGACTCAAAGAACATGTGACAATTATAGACAGGACTTAGGAACCTGACCGTGTATCCAAGACAATGAGCGGAGCCAGTAAATCACTGAGCGTGCTTATAGCCCGCATTATAATGCTTCGCTGATCAATTACACGCTTGTTACTTCATTGCGATATGAAATAGGGATGGGAAATGCTTATCGATAGAGCGGCGAGTGCGTTAAAACTTTACAATGACATAATAAGGAAGAATAATACATACATATGGTCACGTCTATATCCCTTGCGGGGTAGACAGAGCCAACAGTCTTGAAAACACTGAATGGCCACGTTCAGTTAATGATAGAATTGAGATTCAAATAGTGACAGGTTGCTGGCCCATCGCCTAAAAAGAATCCCAAGTTTGTAAGCCTATCCCTTAGTCGCGTTTTACGAAATCCATGGGAAAGAGATGGAGTGGTCCTATTCTTTTTTTGTAATGGTGCCGGGAACCGCACGGCACTAAGGAAGAATAATGAGAATATTAAAACCACTACGTATTACACCAAAATACAACTTCTAACTACAACTTCTAACTAAAAAGTCAACGAATTTAATTTTAGAACATAGTATTAAGCGTAGGATGTCTTAAGTTCAATTTTCAATTCGATAATAGGAGGATCCTTTGGTTAAATACAACAGTGAATGAAACAATAACAGATGATCTTTCATTGAGAGTAACCATACATACATATCATCGTTGAAGAGCGTCGTTGGTCGAATCGGCAAGATGCCGGTAAAATGCCGGTAAGATGCCGTTAAGGTACACGGTCAAATTCCACCTCGACCATGTACCAAGCAAAGTCAACTCTTCTCAAAGTTATGTACATTAATTTTGAATACTAATCGATGCCCTTACAGTGAGGAAACCTCCACATTAAGGCAACTTGATGTGTAACCATGGATCCAATACGGGTTAGGTTTACCTGCAAAGGTTGCGGAGATGGGTAATCAGATAACTAATGTTGTGAAACCAAAAGATATGAAAATTATTAATCGATATGTAGTATCCTATAATAATCAATAAAAATTTTGAATTTTCGAATTTGAATTTGAAAAAAGATATTGTGTAGTTCCAATCTAAAGGGCCGGAAATCACACGGCACAACGTTTTGCTGAGCTCACAAAATTCTCTTTTCAAATAAATCGTTAACTCGCTCCCATCACTAATTTCGTCTAATACATCGATACGATTCGGTATCAATTTAATACGATTACGTTGTATTTAGCGTGGCTCCAGGAACTACAATTTAATTTGTAATGAGGATTTCGCTACGGTTTATAGGGAATGGCTTAATAGGGCCACGGGCTTCACGGCGCACGATTATATGGAATAATTACGTGGGATGTCGTTCCGCTGGTAGCCGTGATTAATATGATAACTGACGGCCTCTGTGGCGCAGCGGTAGTACACTTGTCTGTGACACCGGAGGTCCCGGGTTCGAATCTCGGCCAGGGCGTGATGAGAAAAGAACTTTTTCTGATTGGCCTGGGTCTTGGATGTTTATCTGTATAAGTATTTATTGTAAAATATAGTATATTTGAGTTAGTATCTCGTAACACAAGTCTCGAACTCACTTCGAGGTTAACTCAATCTGTGTTATTTAAAAAAGTTATTGGTAAAGTGCCGTGTGATTCCCGGCGCCGTTAGAAAAAAGAATAGGACCACTCCATCTCTTTGCCATGGATGTCGTAAAAGGCGATTAAGGGATAGGCGTATAATATTGGGATTCTTCTTTTAGACGATGGTCAAGCAACCTGTCACTGTTTGAATCTCAATGCAGCTGAACTGCAAAAGGCGGACTTAATGCCGTTTGGCATTCTCTACCAGTCTACCAGAAGATCAATTAAAAAAGCTTTAAGCATTAATTATGCATACCTACTGCAAAATACATACATTACAAACAAAATACACAAAAACATATGTACAAGATACATAAAATATATACAAAATACGTTATAAATATAAATACATATATTTGCCGTACGGTTCCCAGCACCAATAGAAAAAAGAATAGGACCACTCCATCTCTTTCCCATGGATGTCGTAAAAGGTGACTAAGGGGTAGGCTTATAAACTTGAGATTCTTCTTTTAGACGATGGGCTAGCAACCTGTCACTATTTGAATCTCAATTCCATTTTAAAGCCAACCAGCTGAACGTGGCCTATTAGTCTTTACAAGACTGTTGGCTCTGTCTACCTCGCAAGGGATATAGACATGATTATATGTATGTATGTATGTGTGTACATATATAAAATATCAAATTAGGATGGTCTATCTATACGCGTGAGAAGAAATTTTTTACTGTACCTACATTATAAAGACAGAAAATTGAATAGTCGGCTTTATAAACTTGTTCGCAAACAAATGTTTTGCTTGAACTACACTCGCAGTCCCGAGTGCAGAGACCCGAGACATTTCTCACTGCCAGCTCGGTTCCCGGGAATTATTCCCAACTATATGTATTATATTCCCGACTTTACAGTAAGCAAACTTCATCTTGTTGACGATTTTGAATGGAAAAAGCTTTTGTTACACACATACATACATACGATCACGTCTATATCTCTTGCGGGGTAGACAGAGCCAAAACTCCCTTGGAAAAACTGATAGGCCACGTTCAGCTGCAGTGTGTAAGTCAAACTTGAAAAAGGAAGCACCTATTTTATTATACTTTTTGATTGATGTTAAAAAAATGCGGAATCAGAGAAATCTATGTGGAAAGTTACTGATGATTCTGAACTAAGAAATGTATCTAAATAAATATTCAACTTCTTTCACACATACATATAGTCACTTTTATATCCCTTGCGGGGTTGACAGAGCCAACAGTCATGAGTAGATTGAAAGACCGCGTTCAGATGTAGGTATAGCTTTTTATAGGAACAGAATCCGAAACCACGGATAACGATAAATGTGACAAATTTCATCAAAATGGGTCGAGTAGTTTTAATGCTTCTACCGTAACTGGTTACGAACCTACACGTTTTGCACGTAGCAAAATGGCTCTAATCTTCTAATTTTTTTCTGGGTCTTATGGTAACCTTCATAACTACTCATGAGTTCACAAATTTATCACCGTCGTCTCTCATCACGAGGTGGACAGAGCCTCGGATTCTAAATTTATCGTGTCAAATAGCCTACTCTTGCCTTGCCTTGCAATATATCAGGCAGACTTTCCTAGTTTCATCCGCCATTATTCTCCTGTCTTTATCGTAACGCTGACAGACGATTTTGGCATCCAATATCTTAGGATGTTGTATAAGTGATAAGAGAGTAATTAAAGTTGTTCTTAAATAAAATTTAGCAAAATGAACATACATACATACATGTCTATATATGAAACAGCGCCGTATGGTTCCCGGCACCAATAAGAAAAAGAACACCCCATTTCTTATTCATGGTTTTCGTAAAAGGCGATTAAGGGATAGGCTTTTAAACCTAGGATTCTTCTTTTAGGCGATGGGCTTGCAATCTGTCACTATTTGAATCTTAATTCTCTTATTTAGACATACAGCTGAACGGGATCTTTCAGTCTTTCAAGACTGCTGGTTCTGCCTACCCCGTAAGGGATACAGACGTGATTATATGTATGTATATATTACTTACAGGGAAGACATAGCAAAGTTAGATAATTTGTTAGCTTATCCTAGGAATAAAAAAGGCTTAAGGAAATGCCAAGACACGCTTTTTCACATACTTCGACATTAACGCTGCCGCCAACTCTTATACGTTGCGTCCGCGCAAGACTAATGCCTGTCACTTACTAAGAAGAATAGCTCCATATAAATTTCTGTGTACAATTAATTTCTGTTATGTCAAGGGGTATCGGGTATCTTAATTAACCCCTACTTTCGAGAGCTTGGTGTTCACAATTTGTTGCCGAGAAATATTCTCCGGTTGTTTAAAAACATTTTTGACAGTTTGAATGTTTTGCAAGCGTTAGCTGTCATTTTCACTTAGAATCTGCGTAATTTTTTCTTAATTTGCACTTAAAAGATTTTGTGCGACTTTGTTCATTCAGTCTTTTTGTGTCCTCGTCTTGATTGATTGATTGCCGTGTGGTTCCCGGCATCGATGTAAAAAAGAATGGGACCAATCCATTTCTTTCTCATGGATGTCGACTTAGTAGACTAGATAGTAAAAGCGACTAAGGGATAAGCTTATAAACTTGGCATTTTTCATTTAGGCGACCTGTCTCTATTTCAATCTCAATTCTATCAATAAGCCTTACAGCTAAACTTGGCCTGTAAGTCTTTTAACACTGTTGGCTCTGTCTACCCCGCAAGGGATATAGATGTGACTATATGAATGAATGAATAAATGCCTTAATTGATAAGAGAATTATTGTATTCATTATACCAAATTTAATAATGGACTAGAGCAGGATCTCCCAATTTATATCTGCGAATTTAACAAATGAAAGCTACTAAGATTTTTATGAGTCAATCCAATATTCGTAAGATGACTCCTTTGTAATTTTTCAATGGTTCAAAACCAAACCAACTATGTATGTATGTACAACTAATTCATTTTACCGCATATGTCAAAAAATGCCGTGTGGTTCCCGGCACCAATGAAAATATATTAGGACCACTCCATCTCCTTCCCATGGATGTCGTAAAAGGCGACCAAGGGATAGGCTTATAAACTTGGGATTCTTCTTTTAGGCGATGGGCTAGCAACCTGTCACTATTTGGGTTTCAATTCTATCAATAATTAAAACAGCTGAGCCAACAGTCTAGAAAGACTTACAAGCACGTGGCCTGAAGTCTTTCAAGACTGATGACTTTAAAATGCTACCGTATAATTCCACAAACCAATTTATTATTTATCAAATTAAAATAAACAAACAAGACAGTATAATAAATTAACTACACACTTGAACACAATCTTCATAAACATTTCAAGCCGATTCATCCAATAAACGCTAACAATTCATATCAATACATCATAAATTTCACTTCACAACCCATTGCTGATCATAAAACCTCAATATTTTGACCTGACCGTCTGCGTTTCCAATAAAAATGTCATTTTTCAAAGCACCTATTGTGAAATTCAGCCCACAGCCATCGGAGACTGCCCCCCCCGATGGGCTCCATACAGTTCAGGCATTATTTATGATGATATTCAATTGAATGCACGTTTGTTTAAATGAGTTTGAGATGTTTATAGTAAAATAATTCATGTCACGTTACTTGTTCTCGGATTGGAGGCCGTGGGAAATTTAAGAGAGTCAGGTCTTTTGTTGATACCTACCGTATGTTCATCTAGTAATAGGAAAAAACTGATTTCTTTTTCTTTACTTACGTTTTATGGAGGTTTAAATCTCAGAGGCTTAAACCTGAGAGGCTTAAACCTCAGAGGTTTTAATCTCAGAGACTTAAACCTCAGAGGCTTTAACCTCAGAGGCTTTAACCTCAGAGGCTTAAACCTGAAAGGCTCTAACCTGAGAGGCTTAAACCTCAAGGCGTAAACCTGTGAGGCTTAAACCTGAAAGGCTCTAACCTGAGAGGCTTTAACCTCAGAGGCTTTAACCTCAGAGGCTTAATCCTCAGAGGCTTAAACCTGAAAGGCTCTAACCTGAGAGGCTTTAACCTCAGAGGCTTAAACCTCAGAGGCTTAAACCTAAGAGGTTTAAACCTGAGAGGCTTAGACCTCAGAGGCTTAAACCTGAGAGGCTTAAACCTCAGAGGCTTAAACCTCAGAGGCTTTAATCTCAGATGCTTAAACCTCAGAGGCTTAAACCTGAGAGGCTTAAACCTCAGAGGCTTAGACCTCAGAGGCTTAAACCTGAGAGGCTTAGACCTCAGAGGCATTATTAGTGGTCAAACCAAAAGGACTCTTAACAATATCATCTCCGAAATAAAAGCGTCATAGAAAAATCAATAACTAAGGTACAATATTTTCAAAAAAACAATATTTATCAACATCTCAGCTAAGGTTGCCGACCTTTAAACTTTAGAAACATTATCAAGAACAAGTTGCCGAAGTCTCGTCACCTTATTTACACTTTGTTTCGAAAACTACGTCGCTTGCAATATTGCGAACAGTTTTAAAAATTCTGCATTCAACACTCGCGCGAGCAGTCTGCTTCGGCGGCCATCTTGGCTTAGATTCAAGAAATTCTAGCTTAACGTCAAAACTGAAGATAAAATCGAAGTCTGCACTTCGTTTAGAGAGTTTCGAATGATTTTTAGTTTTTGTTACCTCCAGCTTTACACAAGAAAAATTGTTGTTATAATCTATACATCTTTTTGCCTCACGAAGCAGTATCTTGGGATTTGAAAGCAAATTGATTACGAAAATAAGATGACACTCAGGTCTTAGACTATGAAATTGATTTGATCGATTAAGAAATCGAAGGACCAAGTATTTGCCATATCTATCTTATTCTTCCTCCTGGGTTTCAGTACCGGTTGCATCCTCACCACTCTGGAGAGGAGCCCGGGGTATGTCTTTGACCATGGACCCTGGATTGGGTGAGTCAGGTTTTTACACGAAGCGACTCCCATCTGACCTCCGCAACCGTTCCAGGTAAACCTAACCCGTATTGGATCAATTAAGATTACACATCCATTTTCCTGAATGTGCTGGTTTTCTTACGATGTAGTATTCAAACTAATGTACATAACCGAAAAATATCATAGGTACATGGCCGAGGTGGGATTTGAACCTGTGTCTTTCTGCGAATCACGCATTTTAGGCACCTTACCGATTCGACAACCAATACTCAATTGGCGATATCTATATACTATACTAGCTGTGCCCGCGACTCCGTCCGCGTGGAATTGATATTTTGGGCATCATTGAAGCCCTCAAGGATATATAATTTTCACCGTTTTATTCACATATTCCATTATTTCTTTGCTCCTTGTAGTTGCAGCGTGATGTTATATAGCCTAAAGCCTTCCTCGATAAATGGTCTATTTAACGCAAAAATATATTTTCAATTCGAACTAGTAGTTAGTAGTAGTTCCTGACATTAGCGCGTTCAAACAAACAAACTCTTCAGCTTTATAATATTAGTATAGATATATTGAGCAAAACAGCGGAATAATAAGAAATTCAGGATTTAAAGAGGAAACCTTTGATGATCTTCAGAGAGACAGCGCCTATACGTAATCCTTTGGTACAAAATTATATCTGAATTTCACCTTAATAAAAACATACCGAATTCGTATTCATAGATGAAATAAAAACAAACAAAAGTTTTAGCAAATATAATACTCGTTCATGTTACAGTTTATTTAGGTTATGTATTTAAGTTAAACATTTGTTTTTCGAGAATGTTATATACATATATACTTTGTCTAATAATAAACCAAATGATATTTGTATAAAATACAGACTCAATGTTGTGAATGGTGATATAAACATATTCGTTGTATCACTATAAGTATTTTTTTATTTGTTCTGTTTTTATCTAGTTACTTATAACTGCCGTGCGGTTCCCGGCACCAATAGAAGAAAGAATAGGACCACTCCATCTCATTCCCATGGATGTCGTAAAAACTACTAACGGATAGGCTGATAAACTTGGGATTCTTCTTTAAGGCGGCGAGCTGTCACTTTATATGAATCTCAATTCTATCAGTAAGCCAAACGGCGTAACGTGGCCTATTAGTCTTTCCAAGACTGTTGGCTCTGTCTACCCCGCATATAGCTGTAATTATATGTATGTATGTATCTTTTGAAACAAAAATAATTACTTATTAAACTAAACTGGCTCTGTCTACCCCGCAAGGGATATATACGAAATTATATGTATGTATGTATCTTTTGAAACAAAAATAATTACTTATTAAACTAAACTGAGTGAATTCTCCCTAGACCTAGCTGTCTATATCACAAGATTCGCCTGATAGGCTATATGTCAGCATTCCATTAGCCCGTTCCAGTATTTCAGAAGGGTATTAGTCGTTGTACACCTGTTCTGAACAGGAGTTATGTCCAATTTGTAGATTAAATGGATTGATAGCGGTCCAGGCAGTCAACACAGAGCACAGCATACGACGTGACGTAGGTACAATTTGACAATGTAATGCGTTTGGCTATTGTGAATTTGGCTTTAGAATTGGATCTCTCACTTGTGGATATGGTGAAAGAGAGAGACGCAAAACACTTAAATAACACAAAATCATTAACATAATATTAATTGGAAAACTTACATTGCAAACACCATGATCCAAGCTTGGATAGATTCGTAAAAGGCGACTAAGGAAATGTAATGGGCTAGCAAGCTGTCGCTATTTGAATCTCAGTTATTCAAATAGCGCAGTTTGGCTTAAGCCAAACAGATGAACGTGGCCTATCAGTCTTCTCAAGACTGTTGGCTCTGTGTGTGTGTGAAATATACGTGATTATATGAACGTATGTATGAATGTAAAAATCAGTTTGGCAAACGTCAGGCATAATTTTAAAAGTATTTTTTTAAGCTGGTAATAAGATTCAAGAAACAGACACGAAAATAAATAAAAATAATACACATAACCTAATTGATTTATTTATTAGAAACAACAACAGCCGTTCTTAAAAAATTAACAATATGACTTAATCTGGTACAACACATTTCCGACAAAAACGTTGTTTATCGCGTAAAATAACAATTTACGCTTTTAATGTAACACTTAAAAAACTTATATACTTAAATAAACTAACTTGGTAAACTATTTTAAAACATTCAACACACACAGAAAAATCTCACTTTAAATCGAGCGCTCAAACATTCACTCAAAGAAAATGTCAACCTTTACCTGCAGAAATATGAAAATAAATCCGTCACACGGATGCCTCCTGTTTCACGAGTGTTTGCCCGAAGAAAATCGTTCAGAGAGTCCCGGACGTCCCGTTTCACTGACGTCCCGGGGGTAGATTTACAAAAACAGCATTCAATACACCGAGACATGAGATTTGAAACCGTATCTTATTTGGGAATCAAAAAGCAGACGGGCTATTCAAAAACTGAGTGACGCAAACATCGCTTACGATCGGTTCTCGAACTGAACTCGAATCGAAACACCTAATTATGACCGAACGCGACTAAAGATCGTGATTGTAGTTATCTCTCTTTGATCAAGTTCGAAGTAATCTTTACTTATTATCCTAGTGATTGGTATTGATTGCCAACCGATGCTCATACCCTGAGTAAAACATCCTGAACAGTTATATCGTGATGATTGAGAAATACATACATATAGTCTATATACCTTGCGGGATAGAGAGCCAATAGTCTCGAAAAGACTAATGGGCCACGTTCAGCTGGGAGATTGGGGACACTTGATCCCCATTGTTTCTTGCTCATATCTTAGACTATAAAGGGTCAGGTCAAAAGTACCCGAAACCGCCGAGCTTACATATAGAGAGTTATGAATGTGGATGAAGCGAAGGAAATATGCAGAGATCGTGGCAAGTGGAAAGTGATAGTCTCTGCCTACCCCTCCGGGAAAGAGGCGTGATTTTATGTATGTTTGTATGTATCTTAGACTATTTTAATGGTTTCATTATGGAATTTATATTCAAACTAGTTGTTGCCCACAACTCAGTTTGCGTATTATTGGGAATACAAAGGTTAAGGTCATTAAATTTACTCAAATTTCCGTACATATTACAGATCGCTTTGGCTTCCGCATCACATGATTCAAATCTTATATTTTTTTTCGCCAATAGAAAATGCTCATCAGGTTGAATAACTTTTGTTTCGACGTCTTTTCCATAATTCGGATGATTTAGCTGGTCTATAAATGTTCTGCATCAGGTGTTCCAGATCTTCGACTTTTATACGTCAACAGAAAATGCTGATCAGGCTGAACAACTTTTTTTAAAGACGTTTATATCGATATTTCTTATAGTTAAGCTGAGTTGTTATAATTCGACATCAGCTGTTCCAGATTCCAAATTAAACAAAGTGGAATCTAGAATCTAGTGAGTTTCCATAGTAAAGGACGTCGCGACTCACAATTTCACCGTCACAGGTGCAACCTGGGTAAACATGTGTCGGGATCCACTCTTGTCTGCTCAAATAACAAGCGGCACGGATGTTTCGCCTAAACTTTTACTAGATAAATCGTCAAGTGTTACATGCTCTGAAAAGGATAGATAGATAGATCTTTCTTGCACCATAAGAAAAAGAAAAACAGAAAATGAAAAGGGAATGTATCAAATCAAAAGTGGAATCTGATGACTCATTCATATAATCACGTCTATATCCCTTGCAGGGTAGACAGAGCCAACAGTCTTGAAAAGACTGACAGGTCCGTTCAGCTTTTTGGCTCGATGATAGAATTGACATTCAAATAGTGACAGGTTGCTAGCCCATCGCCTAAAATATGAATCCTAAGCTTATAAGCCTATACCTTAGTCGCCTCTTACGACATCCAAGGGAACGAGATGGAGTGGTCCTATTCTTTTTTTTATTGGTGCCGGGAACCACACGGCTACACGTGTTTATTATCACTCACTTTATCTCACCTCAACACTTCAAAGAACCTGTCTGAGAATCAAACAGAATATAAAACATGAACCACTAATCGTCTGTCTGTTAATTGTCGGATAACGAATTAACATTAACACTAATCTATCAAGCGAGAAATCAATCAAGGTTCCCGTCACCAATACAAAAATGAATAGGACCACTCCATCTCTTTCCCATGGATGTCGTAAAAGGCGACTAAGGGATAGGCTTAAAAACTTGGGTTTTTTCTTTAAGGCGATGGGCTAGCAACCTGTCACTATTTGAATCTCAATTCTATCATTAAGCCAAATAGCTGAACGTGGCCATTCAGTCTTTTTAAGACTGTTGGTTCTGTCTACCCCGCAAGGGATCCGACGTGACTATATGTATGTATTATGTAAAGATTTTTGATTGCACGCTTGCAGATCATACAACTTGCCCGTAATGAGTTGGAATGAAAAAAAAAACGGTTACTTATCAACAATAATCAAAATACTTTTGATCTTATACATCTTTCGTATAAGTACCTACATGTTTCAAATAAATTTCTTTTGAATAGTACCGTGTAGTTCTTGGCACCAATAAAAAAAAGAATAGGACCAAATTTAATTTAAAAAAAAAATTGAATTTGGTCCTATTCTTTTTTTTTAAAGAGACCACTCCATATTGTTCCAATGAATGTCATAAAAGGGACATCCATCCTTGAGGGCTTCAATGATGTCCAAATCATTAATATAAGACACTAGCTGTGCCATCATTGAAGCCCTCAAGGATGAATAATTTTCCCCGACTTTTTCCATTATTTGTTCGGTCGTAATAGTTGCAGCGCGATGTTATATAGCCTAAAGCCTTTCTCGATATATACTTTATTCAACACAAAAATATTTTTTTAATTCGAACCAGTATTTCCTGAGATTAGCGCGTTCAAACAAACAAACTCTTCAGCTTTATAATATTAGTATAGATAAGCCACCTTTACTAGTTTAATCTACTCTTTACCGGGTAACGAAATATAATACGTCTATTTAAGGTGCAAACCTACTCGTAATTTTATCAGAACCATCACATAAAATTTATGAAATATGTTAAGAGTTCCTCATGGCGTAGTGCAAAACCAGCAATTGAACAAATCGATTCTGAATCACCTATAGTACCAATCATGTTAGCCGTACCCTGCGGGCTCTCATACAACAAGGAGTTAAGAATCAAAATGATTTATTTTAGTTACGTTTTCATCCCTTGCGGAGTAGACAGAGCCAACAGTCTTGAAAAGACTGAATGGCCACGTTCAGCTGTGTTCTTTTATGATAGCTTTGAGAAATGTTTGTGTATATATTGCAAGCACAATAACGGACTTATCTCTCTATATTTTGTGTTTGTTGTAAATTGTGCTTAAAAAAACAGTTTGGCGAAACAACTTGTTATATTTATTAAAAAATAATAATTAAAATAATTATTAATATTAAACGCGAACGTAACGACCACGTCGCTCGAAAACCACTCGATTCGATTCAAAACGTTATTAACGTTTCGAATTAACGTTTAACGTTTAATAATAATAGTTATATTAAAAAAATAGTAAGACGCAACGCGAAAGTTTAAAATGTACCTACTACTCTGTCAAGAAAGTAGCAGGAAAAGATCAATAATACACAAACTGTTTGTTATTCATCCAAATTTATTTTATCACCTTCAAAATATGCTCCTTTCGAAACGATACACTTACGCCAACGAATAATCCAATCATCAAAACATTTTTTAAACGCTGTTTCCGGAATTGAGGTCAGTTCTCGCCGCGAATTCTCTTTTATGTCTTCTACCGATTGAAAACGGGTGCCACGAAGTGGTAATTTGAGTTTAGGAAAAAGAAAAAAGTCGGCTGGAGCCATATCTGGTGAATATGGTGGTTGCTCGATGGTATTTGTTGAGTGTTTGGTTAAAAATTCGTTCACAATGATGGCCTTGTGCGAATTTTCTTTCCACAAATCTGGCCTTTTTCGTCAGATTTGCTCTCTTAAACGCCGCATAACACTTAAATAATATTCCTTATTTACCGTTTGACCTTCCGGCAAGAATTCCGAGTGCACAACACCGCGATAGTCAAAGAAAACAGTCAACATGACTTTGACTTTTGAACGACTTTGGCGTGGTTTTTTCGGTTTCGGTTCAGTTGGAAGGCGCCACTCCGAAGCTTGTTGACTAGTTTGCATGTCAAACTCGTAAACCCACGTCTCGTCACCAGTAACAATGCGTTTCATGAATGTTGGGTCGGAATTGACTCGTTCTAGCATGTCCTCAGCGACTCTCATGCGATTGAGTTTTTGAAAAAAATTCAGGTCTTTTGGGACTAGCCGAGCGGCAACATGTTTCATACCCAAATTATTAGTTAAAATGGTACGGATCGACTCGTGAGATACAGAAAGTTCGGTGGCTATCTCTCTCAAAGTTGAATGAGGATTTTCAGTCACTATTTCCTTCACTTTTGCGATGTTAACTTCAGTTGCAGACGTTGATGGCCTACCAGAGCGAGGCAAATCTTCCATCACATCTCGACCGCTTTTGAACGCTTTGTACCACTCATAAGCACGAGTTTTTGATAAAGTCGATTCACCGTAAGCCTTCTGTAACATTTTCAGTGACTCCGAACACGATATTCCATTGGCAATGCAAAATTTAAGACAAACTCTTTGTTCGATGTTTTTATCCATTGTGAAATAAGCAATACCCACTAGATATGATATAACTAAAAATAGCACTGTATTTAATGTAAACAACAGATGCAACTCAAACTCCGCGCCAAAATGGAAAACAGTTGTGCCAATGTAACAACAACAAAAAAAAACAAAAATTTGAATTTGGAACCATAAATAAATAATCCATTCCCGATACTTTCTTGACAGAGTAGTATTGAAAAAATTATTTTCGTAATTACATTATTAAATTATATACCTATATAAAACCAAACTCTATAAGGTTCTCAGCTCCTTGGTCGCATATAACGAGAGTCTAGCAGACGGGGCCGCTGCCGTCTGATTAGAAGCTGGCTAAAGAGAGGAAATTCCTTGGACGTGGCACACAAAAGTTAATGAGAATTGTCAAATACCCGCTGGTGAGTATCTTGGACATAGTCGTAATATATATCAGTTTATTTAAAACTATTTTTTATATTATTTTTTATTTTTATTTTAATATACAAAATAATAAATAACACACATACATAATATAATCACGTCTATATTCTTGTGGGGTAGACAGAGCTAACAGTCTTGAGAAGACTAATAGGCCACGTTCAGCTATTTGGCTTAATGATAGAATTGAGATTCGAATAGAGACAGATTGCTCAATCTCAAGTTTGTAAGCCTATTCCTTAGTCGCCTTTTATGAAATCCATGGGAAAGAGATGGAGTGGTCCTATTCTTTTTTGTTTTGGTGCCGGGTACCACACAAATTACGATAACTTAACTAATATATGTCTCCTGGATTTAGTTCCGGTTGCATCCTCACCACTCTGGAGAGGAGCCCGGGGTAAGCCGTTGACTATGGATCCTGGATTGGGTGAGTCAGTTTTTTACACGAAGCGACATCCGTCTGACCTACGTAACCTTTGCAGGGACACTTAAACCGTATCGGATCATCACACATACAGTTGCCTGAAAATGCAGGTTTCCTCACGATGTTTTCCCTCACCGTAAGAGCATCGGTTAGTATTCAAATTAATGTACATAACTTCGAAAACAGTCATTGGTACATGGCCGGGGTGGGATTCGAACCTGTGCCTTTTTGTGGTACACGGATTTTAACCGGGCATCTTACTCATCTGACCAGCGACGCTCTTAAGACTTAGACATATCAATTTGTAAATCATGGGTAATCTGCTTTATAACGACGCGGTTTTTTTGATTACAGACCGCGTTAGCAGAATCAGTCTTTGGAAGTCAAAGAAGAGGTTCATATTAACTACGAGACATACTGCTGTAAAGATTTACGAACTAAGGTTAGGTTTGCTGAAGAGAAATTATAAAAGATTTATGTATGATTTTATGAAGGTACTTCTATTGTAGTTCATTTGTGGTGCAAATCGCAAACAACTGAATGAAATTTTATGGAGTGGTATCTCAAAAACTGATATGTTTCATCTTTGCAACAAAAAACCTCTAACAAATTTCAATGAATAGTTCTAAGCTACGTTATATCTGAAAAAAATTTCATTTCCAAAGGTTTATTCTATATCTGTGCCAAATTACGTAAAAATCAGTCCAATAGTTTGTGAGTTTAGCCGTTACAAACATACAAAAATTTAATCTTATTAACTCTTTATTATTGGCATGGATAAACAATCTATCTACCGCATCACTTTCTCTCTCCCAAAATATTTTTAAGTCAAAAATATTGTTGGAACACTCCATCTCTTTCTTATGGATGTTGTAAAAGGCGACTAAGGGATATTTAGACTTATAAACTTGGGATTCTTCTTTTAGGCGATGGGCTAGCAACCTGTCACTATTTGAATCTCAATTCTATCTTTCAGCCTAACTAACAGCTGAACGTGGCCTGTCAGCGTTCTAAGACTGCTGGCTCTGTCTACCCCGCAACGGATATAGACGTGACCATATGTATGTATTGTTTGCACAAATATTGTGAATTCTTTTAAACCGTGTGTGACCGCAAAATTTTCGCTCGCTCTCTCTAATTCCCTTGTGAATCTTATACTAGTGATCTTGGAAATTTACTCTTGCAAGAGTTTCAGATTCCCGACTTTCTTGGTCGCTTAAAAATTTCATTTCGAACAAATAAAATTCTTCCGGACCTCTATAAAGTATATTAAAGTTCCGCCTTTTGTCGTTCGCGAAGATTTTGTCGGCAAATATGATTCTAATAGATTTCCGATGTTTGCTATTGAATTTGAAGAACGTTATGTTGTGGAAATCTACTTGTTTTAGTTCATCATCATCATGGTGGCCTTCTGAGGATCCTGTCTTGGATGTAGCCGTCTTCCCCCTTCTTTCAAACTTGGCGATCATGTGCCCTGCTTATCCAGTCTTGGCCACTGTGCCGTCGGATCTCGTCCGCCCAGCGCTGCGATGGTCTGCCGCGATATTTATTTATTTATTTAAACTTTATTGCACAAAAAACAAAAATGTACAAAAGGCGGACTTAATGCCGTTTGGCATTCTCTACCAGTCAACCAGCTGACCTAACAGAAAAAAACTTTTGGTTGGTGGTGCGATAAAGTGCACATGCATACTGACAAAATACATACATTACAAAAAAAAAATGCGTAAATACATACAAGATATACATACATAATATACACTATAATTACATATATATACATAGGATATATAATTAGGATGACCCATCATTAATCTGCCGAAGAAAGAACCCCTTCACAGCATGTTTGAACGCAGAGCGACTAGGAGCTCTCCTAATATCAGGTGTCAGCCCTCGGTCTCCACTTGTTTTAATTAGATAGCTTAATTTGAGCAAGCCGAGCTGATTTCATATTAAAAAATAAATTGGGTTTAAAAATCTTTCAATATGCGAACTTAATTTTGTAATGGTACCGTGTGCATTCCGGCAAAAAAAAATTTTTGGAAAAATTATATAATATATTTACTTATATACATACATAAAGTCACGTCTATATCCCTTGGGGTAGAAAGAGCCAAAAATAATCAAGAAACTGAAAGGATACGGTCAGTCGATATTGCAGCTGACTGCATTCCTAAATGATGGAACTGCAGGCAGGCATAACAGCAGGTTGCTAGCCCATCCATTTAAGAGCCGACTAAGGCAATGGCTAATAAACTTGGGTTTCTCCTATTGACTCGTCTACCCCGCGAGGGAAATAGACGTGACTATATGCAAGTTGCCTAAGTCGCCTTTTACGCCATCCATCGTTTCTAAAATGCCATACGGTGAAATTTAGTTAGAAATGTTATTTTCTTATTAGTATACGCATTGCTCCCCTCACGCGTTATTCTGTAAAGGTCACATTCTCACCTAACATAATAGTTGCGTTGAATATTCATACAAATGTACGAAATTTTTGACGCAGAATTCTGAACGCGAAGAATTCTAGATAGCCAGACATTTTTGCTAACGGATTCAGGTCGACATGTAAATGTTCAGTATATTTACCCAAAAATAAGTGAGAGAAATAACAGTGGAATAACATTTTATTTTGAAGCTATGACCGAAAATTAAAGCGTTTTAACTGGATATTACTATTTGTGGTATCAAAGAAATTGGTTGATAGAATTACAGATATACAAACGGACATACAAATGTACTAATTTACCTTTTTTAATTTTATAGAACAGTACATTAAAGTGGTGTCTACATTCAAATGAATAAAAATCTTGATTTTCTGAGTCTTACAAAGTAAATTTTCAGAAATAATAATGTTTTGAAATCAATATTTTTATTCAGAAAATAGGCCTGCGCATGCACTTTTTTACATCATTTTACATACATACAGTATGTGTGTACAAAAGTGCATAGTCACGGCTATGTCACTTGCGGGGTAGACACAGCCAACAGTCCTGAACCGACTGACAGGCCGCGTTCGGCTGTTTGGCTTATTGGTAGAATTGAGATTCAAATAGTGACAGGTTGCTAGCCCATCATCTAAACGAAAAGTCTCAAATTTATAAGCATATCCCTTAGTCGCTTTACGACATCCATGAGAAAGAGATGGAGTGGTCCTAATCAATTTTCTAATAGTGCCGCGAACCACACGGCACTTGTTTTATACTTATTCTTTACAAACTATTTTATATTTTTGTAAGATTTCACATGTGTTCAAGGAAACGAGGTATAATAAATTGAACCTATAAAACTTGTTGGCAAGACTATTACGGGCTGACCTGTACTTAGCAGATTACTACAATTTTCTACAACAACTATTGGATGTAATTTCGCCATAGCACCTACACATAATACGCTCAATTCATCAATGTCGAAAATTATTGGCAGGTAATGAAACATAAGTGCGTCTATTATGACTAAAGATTCCGTATTCGGATGCTGGCAAGATGAGAAATAACTTAGGTCTTATGTTAATCTATAAATAAGTATCTATAAAATAAAACTAGCTGTGCCCGCGACTCCGTCCGCGTGGAATAGTTATTTTGGGCATCATTGAAGCCCTCAATGGTGAATCATTTGCCCTGTTTTTTTTTCACATTTTCCATTATTTCTTCGCTCCGAATAGTTGCAGCGTAACGTTATATAGCCTTAAGCCTTCCTCGATAAATGGTCTATTCAAAACAAAAATAATTTTTCAATTCGAACCAGTAGTTCCTGAGATTAGCGCGTTTAAACAAACAAACAAACTCTTCAGCTTTATAATATTAGTATCTATAGATATACTTAGTATCGTTTAGTTAGTACCTATCTCGTAACACAAGTCTAAAACTTACTTAGAGGCTAACTCAATATGTGTTATCTGTCCCGTATATATTTATTTATTATATTTCTTTGTGCCGTGTGGTTCCCGGCACCAAGAAAAAAAAAGAATAGGACCATTTTATATCTTTACCATGTATGTCGTAATAGGCGACTACAGGATAGGCTTGTAAACTTGGGAGTGTAGCGGGAGCGATGATTCAATCTCGATCGCCACAAAAAAATAAGATCCGTGAAACCTTTGTTTGCGCGATTCAGAATCTTCGCTGCTATTGGCTGAGCGCGTCATATTCTTCGCTATTTTCTTTCGCTTCTTATGATTTACATTTGGTGTGTGACATTAGTAATGACGCCACAAGAAGTATGATTTTTCCAGACCAATATGTAAATAAAATTTCTTTTGAATCAATATTAAATAAATAAATATATACGAGACAAATTACACAGATTGAGTTAGCCTCAAAGTAAGTTCGAGACTTGTGTTACGAGATACTAACTCAACGATATTATATCTTATAATAAATACTTATATAGATAAACATCCAAGACCCAAGTCAATCAGAGAAAGTTCGTTTCTCATCATGCCCTGGCCGGGATTCGAACCCGGGACCTCCGGTGTCACAGACAAGCGTACTATCGCTGCGCCTCAGAGGCCGCTAAATTATAGTAATACAAGTATACTAATGTTATAGTTAAGTAGTTACTTAAAGCATATTTCTTTGAAAACAACAATATCTAATTTTACATTTCCTTTAAGTCATGAACTATTCAGTGTAATTATATTAAAAACAACCCAATTTCGTAGAAAGCTCGAAGCTTCGCAAGAAAAAGCTAATTAGCACACGCCAACGTCTTAAAGAACGAGCTTTCTGCTCTATTTTTCGCTGTCATAAATATGTATTTATGAAAAAATAATTATTACTAAAAAAATAACTTTTGCCCGCGACTTCGTTCGCAGTAAAAGTTCATTGAAAATGCTGGTCCCCTGTATTACCTTTAGAGGAGTGGGGGGGCTTGATTTTATATATGTATGTATGTATTATTACTCGTAACCTTCTCTTAAAGATACATACGTACATATAATCACGTCTATATCCCTTGCGGGGTAGACACAGCCAACAGTCTTGAAAAAACTGATAGGCCAAGTTCAGCTGTTTGGCTTTACGATGGAATTGAGATTCAAATAGTGGCAGGTAGCTAGCCCATCGCCTAATAGAAGAATCCCAAGTTTATAAGCCCTTAATCGCCTTTTACGACATCCATGGGGACGAGATGGAGTGGTCCTACTCTTTTTTTATTTGTGCCGGGAACCACACGGCAAATAACACACTCTTAAAGATATCCATTAGAACTGATCCAAATAAGGAATGACTGGCACTTATCGAAAATAATGGATTCTCTGATTATAAACTATGTATATTTGGGAGTGTGATAATTAGACTTCATCTGTAGGTTGTAGCCTTGGTTCTATATGCCCTTGGCTTCATTATCTGAAAATATCGTGTTGATACAAAATATTGAAACAAACAAACCCAAACAGCTGAACGTGGCCTATGAGTATTTTCAAGACTGTTGGCTCCGTCTACCCAGCAAGGGATAAAGACGTAATATGAGTATTTTCAAGACTGTTGGCTCTGTCTACGCCGCAAGGGATAAAGACGTGATTTAATGTATAATGTAGGTATGATACAAAACATCTCTTTCTAGCTTTTACGCCAGCTTCGCTCGCGCAAATTTAGCGCCACCTACTCGCGTGAATTTACGCCACCTACAAAATAATGCAGGTTTATCGCAAATTCCACGGGAATTATAGTTTTTACCAGGATAAAAATAACCATTGTCCTTCTTCAGACTCATATTTATAAATATACAAAATTTCAAGTAAATTGATTTAGAAGCAAACGCGTGAAGATACAACAAACAAACAAATAAACTTACTTTCGCATTTATCATATTAGTTATGAATGTGAAAGTAGGCTTTATTGTTTATTTACATTAGTCACGTCTACATGCATACAGCAGTTTTGAAAGACTAATAGAGCACGTTTAGCTGTTAGGCTTAATGATTCAAATAGTGACAGGTTGCTAGCCCAACGCCTCAAAGAAGAATCCCAAATTTATAAGCCTATCCCTTAATCGCCTTTTACGACATCCATGGAAACGAGATGGAGGAGTCCCGTTCCTTTTTATATTAATGCCGAGAACACACAGACTTCTTCACATTTGATTCTTGTCTCAAATTAAAGAAAACCTTATTCTGAATTACCCAACTAATGATCTGACTTCTACTTTATTTATTTAGTACTTCGAAAGCCGGTAACAAAGGGTGGAAACGAAAAAAAAAAGCTACAAAGGCCGCCGTTCCTTTTATACCGACTAGCCGCTGTTCAGTCGTACTCACAGTGCATTGAAATGATACTAGTGAATAGCCGTTTTATTTGCACTTGTTACTTGATGGAATTTAGTTACAAACATACATACATACATGTCTATATCCCTTGCGGGTTAGCCAAAGCCAACAGTCTTAAAAAGACTGATAGGCCACGTTCAGCTATTTGGCTAAATGATAGAATTCAGATTCAAATATTGACAGGTTGCTAGCTCATCGCCTAAAAAAATAATCTGAAGTTTGCAAGCCTATCGCTTAGTCGCCTTTTACGACATCCATGGGAAAGAGATGGAGTGGTCCTATTATTTTTAGTATTGGTGCCGGGAACCACACGGCAATGTAGTTTGTGTGAAGAATAGGAACACTCCTTCTCTTTCGCATGGATTTCGTAAAAGGCCACTAAGGGATTGGCTTTTAAACTTTGGATACTTCATTTAGGTCCCGAGTTTGTAAGCCTACCCCTTAGTCGCCTTTAACGCCATGGGAAAGAGATGAAGTGTGCCTATTCTTTTTTTGTACTAGTGCCGGGAACCACACGGCAATTATAGGATATTTACAGATTACTATCTCTTTAAAGATTATTTTAAACCTAACCTAGGTTCGGTGCAAAAGTGAGACTATAAAGCCAGTACGTACATACATACATACCTACATAAAATCACGCCTCTTTCCCGGAGGGGTAGGCAGAGACTACCTCTTTCCACTTGCCACGATCTCTGCACATTTCCTTCGCTTCATCCACATTCATAACTCTCTTCATGCAAGCTTCATAAAGCTAGTAACGTTATCAAATTATATTATGGCCGATTGTAGACTCTAGATTCTAGTGTTATTACTAAGGATGCAACAGGGAATATACTCCGAGAACTTAGGACTAGAGTTGCCACGAATAGTGAATTGGCCGAATACCGAATATTCGGCAACGCGGTCGGCCGAAGCGCCGAATATTCGGCCGACGAATATTCGGCACAAAATACATCCCTAAAATCTTTCCACTGCATTTATTCTGCTTTCGTGCTTCTTTTGCCATACCCAAATTTCACTCCCATACATTAATGTCGGGACCAACACGCCCTTATGCACAGCCAGTCGAGCCTTTTTGAATAGTTTCTGACTGCTCATAAAGGCATGCAAAGCTCCATTCACCATGTTCCCCGCGTTCACTCTCTTTTAAATATCATATTACACTTGCCATCTGATGTAAACTTTGATCCTAGATATACCTACTTACAAACTTTTTTTTAAAAAAGATACGATAGAAAATGATCGGACTATTGAAATACATGACAGTTTCTGGAACTGCTTTGAGGAAGTCGCAACAGATAATATGCGAAATGCTAATGATGAGGTGAACGTGGAGAAGAGTGCTGTGGCAAACCAGTTGGATTTTTATTTGAAAACAGTTCGCTTAGATCGGTAGGCCGACCCTTACAAGTGGTGGTTCGCAAACGAAAAACAATTCCCAAACCTTTCGAAGTTTGCTAAAGTTTATCTTTCTTCACCTGGAAGTAGCGTGTATAGTGAAAGGTTATACGTATTTATCAAGGATAAAATGTATCCCATTTTACGCCCAGGATAATAAGGTATAATTATACCAAGTTTCATCGAAATCGAACCGTTAGTTTTCACGTGATGCCTGAACATACAGACAGACAGATAGATAGACAAAATTTTTTTTAATCACTTATTTGGGTTTGGTATCGATCCAGTAACATCCTCTGCTATTTATTTTTTGAATATTTTCAATGCACAGAATTGACCCTTCTACAGATTATTATATGTATAGATAACTTACCACTGGTCAATTTTAATTACTAAAGTATTTTAATTTGGAAATAGATACATAATTTTGAGTAATATACGTGTCTTTTTTACATGATTTGGTATTCGGTATTCGGCCGAATAGTACCTATTATTCGGCCGAATACCGAATAGCATAAAAAGTGGCCGAATAGGCCGAATACCGAATAATTGCCGAATATTCGTGGCATCTCTACTTAGGACAACTTTACATCGGCACAAAGTTTCATACGTTCAATGGTATGTGGTGACTAAATTGTAAGTACCAGGGTAAGGCGTCGTCTACATGAATCGGAAAAATACACATATTAAACAATGAAAATGCGATATTGTGCCTATAATAATTATAGTAGTGCCGTGTGGTTTCCGGCACCAACAATAAAAAAGAATAGGACCACTCCTTCTGTTTCACATGGATGTCGTAAAAGGCCACTAAGGGAAAGACTTATAATCTTGGGATTCTTCTTTCAGGCGATGGGCTAGCAACCTGTCACTATTTGAATCGCAATTCTATCATCAAGCCAAAAAGCCTGATCGTGGCCTATCAGTGTTTTCAAGACTGTTGGCTCTGTCTACCCCGTAAGGGATATAGACGTGACTATATGTATGTAATAATAATGGTCGTCGTATAATAAGCTGAGCGTCGGTGGTCGAATCGGTATAGTGTCCGGTTAAGAATGCGCGTGACACAAAATGCACAGTTATTTTTACCATATTTATTTGATCATTTCTCTATTATATAGCACACAAAAAAAGTATTTTTCAAAAATAGAACGTTTCCACGTTTAACAATGCAATCATATTTACTTCTAAAACACACAGCCATTTTGGATTCGGCCAGTGACATTGTTTGAATTCGGAATACATCTGTTCTTTTTTTGCGTGTTGTAGACTTTTTAGCGTTGTTTGTAAACGGCCCCGCCAAATCCGGCCTATTTTGTGCGGGAGCCGTCGAACCGAATCGTTCGAAGTTCGTACAGATTTTGAATTTCGAATTTCAATTTTGTGGTATTAGTTTTTGGCGAACAGCTAGCTTCATCTTTATGCTGCCCTCTCCCAGCCTGTCCCAATTTTAATTACTTAATAAAAATTTACTCTTTTCACAAATATTTAGTTTTGGCCGACAAAACTAAAGATTTATTTTAAAAGGTATATTTCAAAATATTTAATATAAAAGGAATGATCAAGAGTACCTTTAATTGTCGAGCTCGCATGTAAATATTAAAAGAAGTCTTCAGGAATCGTGGGATGAGGCAAGATGTAGTCTCCCTTTGTCTCCGAGGACAAGGTATGTGTGTGTATATATTACACAAAACGTCACAAAAAATTCGTCACCACGCACTGGCATAAATTAAAAGTAACATTAGAAACAAAAAAAAAATAAAGCCTCTAATTGTTTACAAAAAAAAAAGAAAAACAAAAACACTGGCCACAAAAATCAGAGTTTAAAAAAAAATCAAACGCGGAAAACTTTTAAAGTGATTCAAAATCTTGTAAAACGTTCTTAAACTCGGCGGCAGGTGTCTCCACTGTCCGAACTTCGGCGACGGTTGGCCTTTACGAGGCGATCTTGGGAATAAAAGTTAAGTAATGAGTTTGGAACAAAGGTTGATGGTGTCTTATCTTCGGAACAGTTTTTGCTTTATAGTTATAAATCGCTGAAGATAAATAACACCTGGTATAGGTTTTGACGGAGTGGAATCGAAATACTTCATCACTTTCAGTTTCATCTAAAAGACAAAAGCACTAGAAACCAGTGCTTCGAATGTCTTTCTTCATGACATTATCGTCATACATACCTACATACATTAATATAATGATGTCTATATCCCTTGCGGGGTTGACAGAGCCCACAGTCTTGAAAATACTGATAGGCCACGTTCATCTGCTCGGCTTAATGATAGAATTGAGATTCAAATAGTGACAGGTTGCTAGCCCATCGCCTACAAGAAGAGTCCCAAGTTTATAAGCCTATAAGTATGATAGAATAAATCTGATAGAAATTAAACTTGTGTATTAAAATCTATTATCCGGTTTAATATTAAACGTAGGGTTACATAAACTACATTCGAACTATTACAAAGGCTTTGGCTAAATCTACACTTAAAACAGTACATACATACATATGGTCACGTCTATATCCCTTGCGGGGTAGACAGAGCCAACAGTCTTGAAAAGACTGAATGGCCACGTTCAGGTATTTGGCTTAATGATAGAGTTGAGATTTAAATAGCGACAGGTTGCTAGCCCATCGCTTAAAAAAGAATCCCAGGTTTGTAAGCATATCCCTTAGTCGCTTTTTACGACATCCCTGGGTCCACCTGCACGGGTTATCTACTAAACTAATCTTCTTGAAATATCACGTAGGTCTGTAAGGAACTCCGAAGAGAAAGAAGAAGAAAGAAGGCCATAGGTTACCTTTCATCCCGGTAAAAACTATAACTCCCGTGGGATTTGCAAAAATCCTGTATTCTAAATTCGTCGATTTTTGTTGATGGCGATATTAATTCACGCGGGCGAAGTTAGCGGATAAGAGCTGGTATGGTCCACATTCTATTCTAAGTTTGGATAATTGTGTAGTTGACGTTGTTGAAGAAAATGCTGCAGTGCAGTTTGTTACCGCTTCTGCTGCACTGACGCCTTAGAAGCGGCAGTAAACATAGTTTTAAGTAATTTATTTGACGTCAACCAATGTTGTTAAACCATACGTTATGTTTTGACAATTATTAAGCGATATGAAGTACCTATCCTATAATAATGAATAAAAATTTTGAACTAAAAACCGTGAAAACTTATCTAGTACAAAACAATTAGAGGTTTCTTTTTTTATCAATCTATCAGAGCGCCTGACCCCAGTTCGCCCACGCCGCGAGTCTTGGCCAAGATCATTAGTTTTTAGCTGTCCGGCGGCCATTTGTCAAAATCTCGCCTTAAGTGGGTAAGTACCTAGTACCTACGTAACTTATAACGTTACGTTACAACGTGTTAGTTTATGCCCGCGGCGTCATTTTCTATACATTTTTTATTGTTTATTGTTAACTAGCGACCCGCCCCGTCTTCGCACGGGTGCAATGCTGATACTTAATACACTACAGAAGTCGGCCAGTACCGCCGCAAGCGCTACTTCCTGTAATTTGAAATCGGTAATATCTTCGAAAATATACATTTAAATCTTGTGCTGTGAGGGCCATATAGATCTATATTAAATCAGCAATGTATTTAAGCTATTTAATTGGATAAGGATTTATGCTGTATTGGTTAAAATCGCTTCAAAATTTGCCATTATTTGTCGTAAAAAGTACCTAAATGACAAAACATGTTATTGTGGGATATTACATGAGAGATAGACATATACCATCGCGGAGTTTTCTGTAGACCTTTTCAATGTGTACAAATAATTAGTACATTATTTTGATAAATCTCGTAGGGTTCAGCCTGCGTTTGCAATGCAAGCAGAAAGAATCATATTTTTTTCTGCTAATTAACGACATCACATTAGAAACCTCAAAAATAATCTTCTTTCTCCACTATTCAATGGATGTAATTATACATATAAACCTTCCTATTGAATCACTCTATCTATTGAAAAAAACACTAATAATAATAATATTTTTTACATCTTTTCTTTTTGCCTTGTATAATAATTAACTTAGATTTTATAATTTTCAAATTCTCCATACATAAATAAAGTTAACACAACCAGTTACATTCTCATTAACAAAACCGGCACAATTATATAGCCATAAATTATATTTTTATGAGAAAAAAAAAATAATCCGAAGTCGAACATCTGATATTGATTTACGACACCAAAGATAGAACCTTTAAACGTGACCCAGTGGTTTTTATAAGAAATATGATAGGAATGTATGTTACTTCATCGCGGATGATAAATTAAATTCATCATTAATCACACATTTGAACGTCGGTGGTCGAGCGGTTAAATGAGCGTGATTCACAGGTTGTAATCCTGCCGCGATCATAAAAGCCTCGTTACCAAGTAAACCTAGTTTAAACTAGAGAACCAATACAAAAAAGAATAGGACCATCTCTTTCCCATGGATGTCGTAAAAGGCGACTAAATGATAAGCTCACAAACTTGGGATTCTCTACATACATATAGTCAAGTCCATATCCCTTACGGGGAAGACAGAGCCAATAGTCTCGAAAAGACTGAATGGCCACGTTCAGCTGCTCGGCTTAATGATGGAATTGAGATCCAAATAGTGACAGGTTGCTAGCCCATCGCCTAAAAAAAGGATCGCTATTTTATAAGCCTATCCCTTAGTCGCCTTT
Source organism: Amyelois transitella (assembly GCF_032362555.1). Taxonomy (NCBI): domain Eukaryota; kingdom Metazoa; phylum Arthropoda; class Insecta; order Lepidoptera; family Pyralidae; genus Amyelois; species Amyelois transitella. The sequence goes on along the minus strand of NC_083521.1, from coordinate 9,660,908 downwards.
TACGACATCCATGGGAAAGAGATGGAGTGGTGCTATTCTTTTTTGTATTGGTGCCGGGAACCACACGGCACATATACATATGTATGTATACACATTATGTATATACCTATGTTTGTTAAACTAGAGTACCTACATTAATCTCACATTGTGAAAAATCCTGCACATTCAGGCAACTGATGGGTATCTATGATAAATAAATAAATATATAGGTACGGGACAAATTACAAAGATCGAGTAAGCCTCGAAGCATGTTAATAATCACGTCTATATCCCCGACGGGGTAAACAGAGCATCTCTTTCCCATGGATGTCGTAAAAGGCGACTAAACGATAAGCTTACAAACTTGGGATTCTCTACATACATATAGTCACGTCCATATCCCTTACGGGGTAGACAGAGCCAATAGTCTCGAAAAGACTGAATGGCCACGCTCAGCTACTCGGTCTAATAATAGAATTAAGATTCAAATAGTGTAATGTTGCTAACACATCGCCTAAAAGTTGTAAATCCCAAGTTTTTATAAGCCCATCCCTTAGTTGCCTTTTACGACATCCATGGGGAAGTGCGAAGGAGTGGTCCTATTCTTTTTTTATTAGTGCCCGGAACCACACGGCACGATTTTTATAGGATACAAATAACTACCAAGTTACTAACACGGTAGGTGGTATCACTATCTTACATCTCTGACAGAACGGCCGACTCATCTATCACACAAATTGATTTGAGAAATTACTATTTTGTATAGAAATTCCCCGCCTACGTTCATTTCATTTGGTTATCGAGCGTATTTTTGTAAGGTTTTTTGATTGTTACTTTTGTATGTAGGTAAGTATCTTGGTCTGCGCCAACGCCAATCTCCTGTTTGGTTTCCTTCCACCCAAAGGTTGACTGGAAGAGATTGCATTAGCGATAAGTCCGCCTTTGCACCATCTCTATCTGTTTTATGTTGCTTTGCATGTTTTACTCTTATGGTGCAATAAAGAGTTTTATCTATGTATCTATATATCCATGTACATTTTTTTGGATTTCATTAATAAATCTCGTGTGGTTCCCGGCACTAAAGAACCACTCCATCTCTTTCCCATGGATTTTGTGAAATGCGACTAGGGGATAGCCTAGGGGATTCATGTTTAAGGCGATCGGCTAGCAACCCGTCACTATTTGAATCTCAATTCTATCACTAAGCCAAACAGCTGAACGTGGCCAATCAGTCCTTTCGAGACTGTTGGCTCTGTCTACCCCGCAAGGGATATAGACGTGGTTATATGTATGTATGTTTGTTTAGAGACTAATAATCATTTTTTATTGTATTATTGTTTTGTATTTCATTGAGGACCTGTAATTGACCATTTGTTACATATACCCTACTCGCTATTTTTTGTAAACGGTTGTTGATCTTCCAAAATCCGACTAATACTTATTATAAATGCTAAAGTTTGTGAGTATGTCAAGATGTCAGTATGGATGTTTGTTACTCTTTCACGCAAAAACTACTGAACCGATTACGATGAAATTTGGTATGTAGGTAGCTGACACCCAGAATAACATAAGGGCTTTTTATCCCGGAGTCCCCGCGGGAATAATTCCACGCGGAAGAAGTCGCGGGCGGCCACTATGAAATAAATAATTGTAATTCACAGTTACAAAAACCAAAAAGTTAGTTAAATTTACGATATGATAACTTATTCTTAACACTCATTATTATAACTATTTATAGTTTACAAACATGACACTAACAATTACCTCGCATTATCATGCATATTCTTAGTAATCGGATTAAATACCTGTTGCATGGCTGACTAGACTAAGTAATTTATTGACAAACGATATTTTGGTTGCGCAACGTTGAAAATGTTTTAAGCGGGATCAATACATACCTACATACATACATATGGTCACGTCTATATCCCTTGCGGGGTAGACAGAGCCAACAATCTTGAAAAGACTGAATGGCCACGCTCAGCTATTTGGCATAATGAGAGAATTGAGATTGAAATAGTTATAGGTTGCTATAGCCCATCGCCTAAAAAGAATCCCAAGTTTATAAGCCTATCCCTTAGTCGCCTTTTACGACATCCATGGGAAAGAGATGGAGTGGTCCTATTATTTTTTGTATTGGTGCCGGGAACCACACGGATTAATTTAGGTAAATATTATAATACAATGTTAGCTACATATGTACATGCAATCATATATGTTTTTATGAATTTATCCCTTACGGGGTAGAAAGAGTCAACAGTGACAAAAAAGGCTGAAAGGCCACGTTCAGCTGCACGGACTTTTTGGAATTGAGATTCAAAAATTAGCTTGCAAGGTCATGGTTCAAAAGAAGGATGTCAAGATTATTAGTATTTCCCTTAATTGACTTTTACAATCTTTTCTTCACTACCAGACTAGCTGGGAAGGTTGCACTAGATGAATGTGCAGTATTCCCTTGGTCGATAAGAAGAAAATGTTGCATTGCAGTTTGCCACCACTTCTTCTGCACTGACGTTTTGGAAGCGGCAGTTAACTTAGTTTTAAGAAATTGATTTGACGTCAATCAATGTTGTGAAACCAATACATATGACAATTATTAAGTGATGTTGAAGTGTCCCATAATAATTGAATTTTTGTCGCCTTACCAACTCCATGGGAAAGAGATAGAGAAGTCATATTCTAAATTTCCGTTCTATTATAATCATTGTTCATTACATTCTCGGTGTATTCGCTGCTAGTCTACCTTTTTAAAAATTGATAATAAATCATGCGACAATTTAAGATCAAGATACAGATTCCATCTATTCCTGTCTTATACCATCGCATTCATTTTTAAACTTAAGAAATAATTAAGCAAATTATATGGCACGCGACACGCCGTAAACGTTTAAATAATGTCACACCCACTCAAAGTAACAAAAAAAGGTTGGGGAAAAAAATGAAGTAACAAAAAAGGTTGAACAAAAAATTTAGATACAAAAAAGGTAAACAAAAAATGGCGTCAATGGCAACAGCTGTTCAGCCGTATCCTGTTAGGATCTGTTTATTGTTCACAGCATCTGTAGGGATGGGAATGTGTCTATTTATACAACGAAGCTTTCTCGAGAACTTTTGAGGTTTTTTCGACGCTTAAATGAGTTATAACTATTTGTTTTCAGTTTTTAAAATTATCTTAAGGAATCAAAGGTTTACGAAGTTGGAAATGATAACAATCTTTGATTTATAATCGAGAAGGAATACTCGAGTGTAGGAATATTAAGGAATGAAACAAGTAATAGCAGTATTGAAAAAGTTATAGGTAAGATAAATTTAAAGTAACTGAATTCAATACACTGACCTCAAATAAACAATGGGTTATAGCAGCAAAAATGAAGAATCTTCAATTTTTTTTGTGTGCAAAAACCTTATTCAAGTTACTCTCCTCGTAATTATTCGATGGTTGACTGGAAGAGATCCCTATATGGGATAAGTCCGCCTTTGTATACCTATTATGTCTCATCAATTTACTGTACTTTGTTTTTTTCGTATGTACAAAAAATATATTACACAACAAACAGCCCCACGAAGACAAGTTTTTTAAAATTGATTTTTTTTCCTTTATTAGAATAAAATTTATTGATTTAATATGCCTACTCGAATCGATCATTATCGATCGAAGATATTTCACGTCATTATTTTAAGTAAAGTACGCTAGAAAAAAAATAACGAATTGATGTATCATCACCGATTCATTACACATCACAACCATACGAAATCTTAGTTCCACGAAGCATTAAGCATAAAAACAGATACAAATACTCGTAATCCTATAAGCCAGTGAGCTTAGAAAGACAAACGGTCGCACGTATTTATTTATATATAGTTAGCACGAAACGGGGATATCAGAGATAAAGACTAATCTAGCGGTTTGTTTGTACGCTATTTCTGTGCATTCACTAGTTTTTGGGGTCGTTAAATTGATACATTGGCAGATGGTTAGCATATGCATCGGAGGACTTCTATTTTTGTCATGATCTGAACCAATAGTGCCGTGTGGTTCCCGGCACCAATTAAAAAAAAGAATAGTACCAATCTTTCTCTTTCCCATGGACGTCGTACATCATACAAGGCGACTAAGGGATAGGCTTATAAACTAGGGATTCTTCTTTAAGATAATGGACTAGCAACCTGTCGCTATTTGAATTCTATCATCAAGCCAAAAAGCTGAGCGTGGTCAATCAGTCAATGCTATCAAAATATAATTATTCATTCAAAGGACATAAAGAAAAAAAAAGGGAACGAAACCTTTTTTAAAAAGAAAAAAGAAAAATTGAACCAAACAAATTCGAACTCCGAACATCGTCGTGTTTTGGCAAAGTTGATAATTGTGAGATATGACTTTTTTATTCGGTTTACAGAAGTCATTATCTTGTTGTAACAAACACTCTTTCTTGTTTGTTTTACATTACAAACGATGAGTAATAGCCGTTTTTGAACGGCGATTTGCAAAACATTGAAAACAAAACAAACAGTTTATTTTTTTTTAAACTTTCATTACCAATAGAAAAAGGATAAGACTCATTCGCTTACCCATAGATGATTTAAAAGGCGACTAAGATATATGTAGACTTATAAACTTGTGATTCTTCTTTAAGGCGATGGGCTAGCATACATACATACACATATATAATCATGTCTATATCACTTATGGGGTAGACAGAGCCAACGGTCTTGAAAAGACTGATAGGCCACGTTAAGCTGTTAGGCTTAATGACTATTTGAATCTCAATTCTATTATCAAGCTAAAAAGCTGAACGTGGCTTATCAGTCTTTTCAAGAATGTTGACTCTGTCTGCCCCGCAGGGTATATAGACGAGATTATACATGTTATGTTATTTGTATGAAAGTGATCTATAAGACATTATATGATTGTAATAGATTAACAACCATTAGTATAATACTGTATTTATAGCTAAAATGAAAGCCTAGTCAAGTAAATATTTCATTTCATTACAAACAATGAAACAAATTAGTATTCTATCCTATCTAACAGCAAGTAATTGCATCAAAGATTTTACACACAAAGAAAATCAATTTGTATTCAATTGATTCTAAAAAAAAGTGACAATCCAATATTCTTTTCTTAAAAAAAAAAAAACACTGCGCTCTGTCAACAGATCCATTACAAAATTCCTTTTGAAGAATGTCGATAAAATTAAAAGCTTTTGTTCATTCGTTTTGTAAAAAAAAAAAAACAAAACGTGTTAAAATCAGAAACAGACTAACTTTTACCCTCAGCTTCGCCCGCGTCACTTAGACACGCGAATTTAACTCCACCTACCAAAGAATAAAGTTCTTTCTCAAATCCCACGTTAACTTTTGTTTAGTGGCTGGATTGTAAAGTAACCTATGGCCTTATTAAGACTCTTAATCCTACTAATATTATAAATGCGAAAGTTTGTGAGTATGTCAGGATGGCAGTATGAATGTTTGTTACTCTTTCACGCAAAAACTACTGAGCCGATTACGATGAAAATACCGCTGAACGTGGCCTTTCAGTCTTATAAAATACAGTTGACTCCGTCTATCCTGCAAGGGATATAGACGAAGTTATATGTATACTAATATTATAAAGCTGAAGAGTTTCAGGAACTACTGGTTCGAATCGAAAAATTCTTTTTGTGTTGAACAGACCATTTATCGAGGAAGGCTTTAGGCACGCTGCAACTAAACTAAAAATCGGGGAAAATTATTCATCCTTGAGGGCTTTAATGATGCCCAAAATAACTATTTTACGCGGACGAAGTCGCGGGCACAGCTACTGTTTGTATAGTTATAACAAATGCGATTTCATAACGCATAACTACCAAGTATTCTCAAGAATCGTTCATTCACCACATTCATATTGCAAACAATAAGTGCTTATTTAAAAAAGAAAGAAATAAGCTTTACACTGCGCGTTCCGGGAACATCGCATGCCGTTCGTGAGCAAATAAAATGCGCAGTCAGCATTCAATGTATTATGCCCTATTTCTGAATTAAGTATTTAGGCTTTAAACTCTTGGCTAGTGTTAGTTTGCTGCTTCTATTCTAGTTCATATAGCGTAAATATAGATGCCCATTTTGTTAACCAACGCTCTTGCGGTGATAAAAAATCGTTTGATAATGTAACAAATCCAAACCAATATGAGTAACGTTCCCCTGCAAAGGTTAAGGAGGTCAGACTGGTCAGGTTTCTGGCTAATGAAAGTAAAAACACCTCATCTCTTGTGTAGTGAAAGGAACTAACATGGATTATGCACATTCGCCTAAGGCGACAAATATGATTAAAGCTGGATTAAGTTGTCCTTGAAAATGTCAACTTTTTTATTGTCGCCGTGTGGTTCCACTCACTCCATCTCGTTCCCGTGGATGTCGTTAAAGGCGACTAATGGATAGGCTTATGAATTTGGGATTCCTCTTTAAGGCGAAAGGGCTAGCTGTCACTATATGAATCTCAATTCCATCATTAAACCAAAAATCTGAACGTGGCCTAAAGTCTTTTCAATATTGTAGGCTCTATCTACCCCGCAAGGGTTTTATAATGAATTTTATGAGCTTTGAGTTGCGATTGCAATATGCAAGATAGTAGCGTCTGAGTTCTCATCCCGCCCACTCGTTCCGACAATAAAAAGGCAGTACTCTTAAATGAGTTATGAAAACTTGCGTCGACTCCTCCGTAAACCGTTTCTCAGCAAATTACCAAGAGTTTATTCTTGTATTCATTGCTTACTTTTTAGTATTATATTTGTGAAAATCAGTTTCTATCTCATTCTTCTCGACGTCCACGTCCAGTTGTCTGAATGTGCGGGTTATCATATGACGTTTCATTTTTTTAGGGGTAAAAATGGAGGGAATGAAATCCTATGTAACATACATACATACATAAAATCACGCCTCTTTCCCGGAGGGGTAGGCAGAAACTACCTCTTTCCACTTGTCACGATCTCTGCATACTTTCTTCGCTTCATCCACATTCATAACCCTCTTCATGCAAGCTCGGCGGTTTCGGGTACTCTTGACCAGACCCTTTACCAGGACGTCCTTAATTTCATGAAGATACGTTCGTCTAGGTCTTCCCACTCCGACCTTTTCCTTTTTTCGAGTTATTAACTTTTTATTTATATCCTCAAGAACAGCTAGTATTACAATCGATTTCCGGCCAGGTATCTAGATTCTGGTTCTTCTAACAATGTAACGTCGGAACAATTACAAGTTTAATTGCGGATGGTCGATGCATAGCCTGTAATTTACAATGGTTGTAAATCCTGTGTTGTCGGCATCAGACAACTGACGTAGTCTAGAAATTCAGACCATTTTGGGAGGCGTATTGGGCATTCAGACTTCATGAGTCTGAGCTGAGGACTGTGCAACCTATTTTAGAGTTTACATGATTGTGCTCTTAACCCATAAGACGGAAATGCGACGGAAGATTTTTTGAAATTAATACAAATATTCATACAATATCATCTACATCCCTTGCGGGGTAGACAGAGCCAACAGTGAAGAGACTGATAGGCCACAGTTAGCTTTTCGGCTTGATGATAGAATTGAGATTCAAATAGTGACAGGTTGCAAGCCCATCGCCTATAAGAATCAGATATTTAAAAGCCTGTCCCTTAGTCGCCTTTTACGACATCCATGAGAAAAAGAACGTGTCGTCCTATTCTTCTTTTTTATTGGTGCCGGGAACCACACGATATTTATTAATTTTATTGAAATTACTTTAACTCACACACGATCATAACCAGATGGTTTTTATTCAAACGTAAACCCATGTTAGAATGATAATAGTGATATAAATCAGCTGATCATAAACTGATGATGAACGAGCAATCACACTTCACACCTAAGCCGAACCCCGTCCTGATGTCTTTTTCACTCACACCCTTTATGACGAGTGGCGTTTAGTTCAAGTTATGAGAAAATGCGATTTTGATATAGGTATAAATATTCTTAATTTGGTATGATTAAGAGAACATGATGATTGGCTTAAAATGTAACAATTAAACAAATTTCGTGTTAATCGTTAATCATTACAACAAAAAAACATACATACATTAAATCTCGCCTCTTTCCCGGAGAGGTAGGCAGAGACTACATCTTTCCACTTGCCACAAAAGACAAGTTTCAACAAAAAACAAAAGTCAGATAATTAAATTTGTGTGGTAGAGTGAGACCAGTTAGACTATTATTTTATTCAGTTAGTACATTAGTTTTACAACTAGCTGATGCTTTTACGAGAAACGAAATCATCCTAAGCTCCTAAGATTAGCTGCACTTTTATTTTTTATTTTTTTTTTGGACAAATTACTCACATTGAGATAAGTAGCCTCGAAGCAAGTTCGAGACTTGTGTTACGAGATACTAACTCAACGATACTATATTTAATAATAAATACTTATATAGATCATCCAAGACCCAGGCCAATCAGAAAAAGTTCTTTTCTCATCATGCCCTGGCCGGGATTCGAACAATAACCCATTAAAGCAACTGGCTATTAAAAATCATGATTGAATTAAAAACAAAAAAAAAGGTTACCTTACAAGGACGCGGATAGGAGTCGCTTCGTGCGAAAACTTAGAGGTAGTGAAGTAGGTATTTAAACTAACGCCAGAGAATCATAATGATAATTAAAAAACGCGTTAAGTAAATAAAATTAATTAATTCCTTTACAAAGAAAATAATTCCTTTACTGGTCGTCACATCATTTCCGCTGTAGCTTATGACTTACATTCAAACCAAAGCCGTAAAGATAATGTACGAGTCGAAACTCCCATAACATTATAATACTCCTCTGTAGCCAGGAAATTTGAGTGATAATAAAATTTAAGTATGATTTATTTCAACAGAAGGTCTCGGAATGGAGGAGAAGTAGTAAAACGTCTAACGAGAGTTCCGTTTATTTGGACGATGTATTGATTCATGGGAAACATTTTTGTCTTTCATTTATCTTACATACATACATACAATCATGCCTGTCCCATCGGGGTAGGCAGAGGCTATAGATTTCCACTTGCTACTATCCTTACACACAGACCTCTCCCGCTTCCTCAACACTCACTACTCTTTTCATGCATAGGTATTCGACGGCATATATGTAAATCTGAATGTAAAAAATCTGATCTATAAAATACTATATGTATTTTTTTAAATCTATTTTTATAGTCAAAATAGCCGAATATTAAAAAAGATACTGTTTTGATGGCTCAGCTGTTTCATCAAGTCACCTATAACTAAATCCACAAAAAGATATATATAAGTTCTCTACACTTAAAAACCACACGGTTTCCATAATCAAACCAACACATACATACATCAATATTTCGAACCCATACTCCCATAATAAACGTCCAACCTTTCATTCTATTATTTTACCCACTGTGATGAACGCCCAAACACGATCATTGCTTACCTGTAACAAAAAAAAAAGATATTTAAGATACGACCTAATCGAGTTACTAAATATATACGGCAATCGGTACCAAGGAATAATATTATTTAATAAAAAACTTATAATCCAATATTATACTAATATTTTTAAGAGAAGTAATGTTTGTTTGTCTTTCACGTCAAAACCACTGAACCGATCTTCATGAAATTTACCATAGATATAGTGTAGAGTACCGCAAAGGACATAGGGTACTTTTTATTGGCAACAAAAGTGGAACTATTAGCAAAAAACGATACGTGCAGTGTGGTTCCCGGCACCAATACAAAAAAGAAGTAGGACCACTCCATCTCTTTCCGATGGATGTCGTAAAAGGCGATTAAGGGATAGGCTTACAAACTTGCGATTCTTGTTTTAGGCGATAAGCTAGCAACCTGAATCTCAGTTCTATCATTGAGCCAAACAGCTGAACGTGGCCTGTCAGTCTGTTCAAGACTGTTGCCTCTGCATACCCCGCAAGAGATATAGACGTGATGATATGTATGCATGTAAGTATTATTAGCAAAAACTGAAAGACGGACAAACAATATACTTTCACATTTATAATATTAGTATAAATTAAAGCAAATGTTTTAATTTCACAAATAAGGTGAAAAAACATGTAGGTATCTAAAACATTTGTATTCAATTACATCGGACCTTACCCCGGCGCCATAGATATAAAGAATTATTTTTCAACCACCGATACGTGTAATGGGTCGGCGATGGCTCTGTGGGAATTCTGCCTACCCCATTTATTTATGAGATAACGGTTGAAATATGATTTTAATAGTTGACGTGTGTAAAAATGTTATCTTTTTTTTTTGTAAAATGTTATGGAAAAACCACGCGAAATAGTACTTAAGTAAGGCATTCATCATACAGTTTTTAGACGCGCGTGTGTGATCTGAAATCCATTACGAAGTCATCCTTTCAGTCTTTTCGAGACTGTTTGTTTTGTCTTCCAAGTAAAAAATAAAGACGTAATATATTGTTGGTAAAATAGATACAAAGGTATATACATAACTGTGGGAGAAGTTTTGTTTTGTGCTATTATTTAAATCCTTACTTTTAATTCCACAAAATTATATCTCTTGTGGGGTAGACAGAGTTAACTATCTAGCAAAAGACTGAAAGGCCACGTTCAGCTTTATAATGGAGTTCAGACTCAAGAGTGACACGTTGCTAGCCCATCGCCTTTAAGATAAATCCAAAGTCCAATACCATATCCCGTAGTCGACTTTTACGATATCTATGGGAAAGATATGGAGTGATTCTTTCCTAAAGTCCCAGAAACCACACAGCACTTGGATACATATCTCAACATTTTTCTAAAGGATTTCAAAGCTCGAGTTTATGACCGACGAAACAAATGGTCTTCACATTATCCCAGGTTTGATCCCATGACACCATGAAAAATTTATATTACAGTCATATAGTGCCGTGTGGTTCCCGGCACTAATACAAAAAAAGAATAGGACCACACCATCTCTTTCCCATGGATGTCGTAAAAGGCGACTAAGGGATAGGCTTACAAACTTGGGATTCTTTTTTAGGCGATGGGCTAGCAACCTGCCAGTACTTGTATCTAAATTCTATCATTAAGCCAAATAGCTGAACGTGGCCATTCAGTTTTTTTTTCAAGACTATTGGCTCTGTCTACCCCGCAAGGGATATAGACGTGACCATATGTATGTATGTATATAGTTCTCGTCCAGCAATTTCCATTACCCTCTTGTATACATAAAAACATAACATAAAATCACGCCTCTTTCCCGGAGAGGTAGGCAGAGACTACCTCTTTCCACTTGCCACGATCTCTGCATACTTCCTTCGCTTCATCCACATTCATAACTCTCCTCATGCAAGCTCGGCGGTTTCGGGTACTTTTGACCTGACCCTTTACCAGGACGTCCTTAATTTGTATACATATTCAACAAAAGCACTAAAAAGCTACCAAAGCTCTAAACTGCGACATGAAAAGCACAGATTCAACACTAAGCACCAACTATTAAGGATATACATGTGCTTCGTATTGTCGTGCTTCTGCGAATTCCCTCTATGTTTGTGTCCATTGTTTAGTCTTTTGTGGTCCAAGTTATCAACTTATTCAGATTTCAATATAGTTTTTGAAGAAGTACCGTGTGGTCCCCGGCACCAATACAAAAAAAGAATAGGACCACTCCATCTCTTTCCCATGGATGTCGTAAAACGCGACTAAGGGATAGGCTTACAAAATTGGGATTCTTGTTTAGGCGATGGGTTAGCAACCTGTCACTATTTGAATCTCGCCGTTTCTATCGCGAGAAAAACTATAACTTTGTATAATGACGTGAAATGGGGACGCTATAATTTGTCGCGCGATAAAAACGGCGCCCCGCGTGCCGTGCTATGGAGGCTGGTCCTAAGACAATGTTACTATAAAAAAAATAGGGATTTGTTTCAACTCATTCTCATTTCCTGATCATCTGAATGATTTCATTTTTAAAGCCTAGCTTTGATGTATCCTACGCGCTTTAAAACTATGAGGTCTACACTAATTTTAATCTATGCGTTCTAACTTACATACATACATACATATAATCACGTCTATATCCCTGGCGGGGTAGACAGAGCCAACAGTCTTGAAAAGACTGATGGGCCACGTTCAGCTATTTAGCTGTAAGATAGACTAGCTAGACTGATAGTTGGCAAATTCAAATTAACTCCTTAATTTCTGGATGCATATAGTCACGTCAGAATCCCTTGCGGGGTAGACAGAGCCCAAAGTCTTAAAAAGACCGAAAGACCACGTGCAGCTGTATGGTTTTATGATAGAATTGAGATTCAAATAGTGACAGGTTGCTAGCCCATCGGCTTAAGGAAGAATCCCAAGTTTATAAGCCTACCCCTTAACCATTAATAACCCAGAACCAAACGGGAATTGAGAAAACCGCGTTCTAACTTGATGAGGCCTAACTTCACAAACTCTCCATTTCGGCTTACAAATTAAGTGTCGTGTGATTCCCGACAGTTCTAAATAGAACCACTCCACTAAGGACTTAGGGAAAGGCTTGATAAACTGAAGATTCTTCAGGTAGGCGATGGACTAGCAACCTGTCACTATTCGAATCTCAATTCTATCATAAAACCATACAGCTGCACGTGGTCTTTCGGTCTTTTTAAGACTTTGGGCTCTGTCTACCCCGCAAGGGATTCTGACGTGACTATATGCATGCAGAAATTAAGGAGTTAATTTGAATTTGCCAACTAGCCAACTATCAGTCTAGCAGATCATTCCGTTATCTCATAACTTGCACCATCATTCCACGGCCATATTTCTAGACTAAGTTTCCCATAATACGCACGTGAACGCTTCGTGTTTTGTCCGTATAATAGTGAAATGTAAGTCTTAAACTAAAATTGTTCTACTTACGTTCTCTGGCCTGGCTGATAACACGATCTACTGTTCCTACAGAAAACTAGATTTAGATCTACATACATACATAAAATCACGCCTCTTTCCCGGAGGGGTAGGCAGAGACTACCTCTTTCCACTTGCCACGATCTCTGCACATTTCCTTCGCTTCATCCACATTCATAACTCTCTTCATGCAAGCTCGTCGGTTTCGGGTATTCGATCTACATATACATATAGTTGCATCTATATCCCTTGCGAGGTAGACAGAGCCAATAGACTCGAAAAGACTGAAAGTCCTGGTTCACCTGTATGGCTTCAAGTTGGAATTGAGATTTAAATAGTGCCAGGTTGCTTGCCCATCGCCTACAAGAGGAATCCCAAGTTTATTAGCACATCCCTCAGTCGCCTTTCAGGATATCCATGGGAAAGAGATGGAGTGGTCCTATTCTTTTTTGTATTGGTGCCTGGAACCACATAGCGCATTAAAACACATTATAAATAAATAAATATATACGGGACAAATTACATAGATTGAGTTAGCCTCGAAGTAAGATCGACAATTGTGTAACGAGATACTAACTAGGCCAATCAGAAAAAGTTATTTTCTTATCATGCCCTGGCCGGGATTCGTACCCGGGACCTCCGGTGTCACAGACAAGCGTACCACCACCGCTGCGCCACAGAGCCCGTTGAATGAATAACACAAGTGAATTCTATAAAACGAACCGACAGTTACGACATAGGTAAAGGACAGATTTATCAAGGGCGCACAGGTAAACTCTCTCTACGGAATAAATACATCACTTCTCGGGCTAATTTATGGTACACCGTAGGTCACTCCGACAGGTATAAACGTTATAGGTACTCCTGAACGTGCTTCGAATTTTTATACATACATACATACATAAAATCACGCCTCTTTCCCGAAGAGGTAGGCAGAGACTACCTCTTTCCACTTGCCACGATCTCTGCATACTTCCTGCGCGATTGATTGATCCTAGGCGATTGGCTAGCAACCTGTCACTATTTGAATCTCAATTCTATCATTAAGCCAAACAGCTCAACGTGACCTATCAGTCTTTTTAAGACTGTTGGCTCTGTCTACCCCGCAAGGGATATGGACGTGATTATATGTATGTATGTATGTTTACAGAGTAAATGATGACTATTTTAGAAGTTATGAGGGAAATAGATGAACATTGGACCATGCAGGTCAAAGTCATGACCCCTCTTTGCTTCTCCGCACATACGACTACATATACTCACGTGTATATCTCTTGCGAGGTAGACAGTCCCAACAGTCTTGGAGAGACTGGATCTTGTAGCCTCTAGTAGCCCATCGGCCAAGTTATTAAGCCTATTCTTTAGTCGCCTTTTACGACATCCACTGTTACGATATAGATGCTAACGAAAATCTTGAATATGGGCGAAAATACTAGGTACAAAAAAAGGTAAGAAACTGTCTTAAATTGTTGTAAAACTCATTATACAAGTGAATTCTATAAACGGTCGGGAATCCGTCCAAACAATCCAACTATCTGATCTCGAACTAGTTATGAAACTAACAAACACACAACTGGCAAAAGTTAGTGTACAACGAAGCCCTAGCCGACTTAATTCCACTAACTCGTATAAAGTTTTCGGAGTAAGAGCACCACATACGAACAAACACTCTCGCGTGTTAACGTATTTATGTTGGATTTGATCTGATGGAGTTACGTAGTACGTCATGTAATGCGACTTTTAGGATTTTTTTTAAACATACATACATACACATGGTCACATCTATATCCCTTGCGGGGTAGACAGAGCTAACAGTCTTGAAAAGACTGAATGGCCACCTTCAGCTCTTTGGCTTAATGATAGAATTTTTTTTAAATAAGGATTTTTTCTTTACGCCTTGATTGTCAGATCAGATATTGATAAGAATTTTTGAAACTGATAAAGCCTCATCTATTTGGCCAAAAAAAAAAATCGAAACGACCATCCACGGGCAAGATTGAGCGGTCCTATTCTTTTATCTATCAATGCCTGGAACCACACGGCAATTCTATAATTCAAACCGAAAATTCCCGGTCATCAGGAATTACCTAACTCATTAGACCACAGAGTCAAAAGCTGATAGCTAACATACATACATACATATGGTCACGTCTATATCCCTTGTGGGGTAGACAGAGCCAACAGTTTTGAAAAGACTGAAAGGCCACTTTCAGCTATTTGGCTTAATGATAGAATTGAGATTCAAATAGTGACAGGTTGCTAGCCCATCGCCAAAAAAAAAGAATCCCATGTTTGTAAGCCTATCCCTTAGTCACCTTTTACGACATCCATGGGAAAAAGATGGAGTGGTCCTATTATTTTTTTTTGTACTGGTGCCGAGAACCGCACGGTTAATATAGTAATAGGATAACATAGTACAGGATAGCTAACATAGTTTGACAAATATGCGTACTTAATTCAAACCACGTAGAATCTTATCATAAGTGGTGTTCAGTGTCTAAGATTATGCATATAATGGCCGACCTACCCCATTATACCGTATTTCAGCCATGTTAAATATGGTAGGTTCCTGTTGGTACTTGCGATTCGACTCAGGAAGATATCAATTCATACATAGATCACACCTATTTATAGGAGGGGTAGGCAGAGACTTCTGATTTTCAGCTTCAATTCAGTTTTACATCACGAGCGTTTATATCACGAGCAAAGCTAATTTAAATCATGTTTTTGTATTTCATTATTATACATACGTACATATAGTCACGTCTATATCCCTTACTGGGTAGACAGAGGTAACAGTCTTGAAAATACTGAAAGGCCACGTTCGGCTGTATGACGGAATTGAGATTCAAATAGTGACCGATTGTTAGCCCATCGCCTAAAAAAGAATTCCATGACTACAAGCCTATCCCTTCGTTGCCTATTACGACATCCATGGAGAGGATATGCAGGACTTTATAACAAGATCTAACGAAAGGTAGATAATGAAAAAATAACGCCTCTTGCCTGGAGGGAGGCAGAGACTACATCTTTCCACTTGCCACGATCCCTCCACTCATCATTCGCTTCATCCTTAGGGCATTGGACCTGACCTTTTACCAGGATATCCTCGATTTGATCAAGGTAACGTATGGTATTGTAGCGGGAGTGTAGGTATAGGTATATGCTCCAATCCGTAAAATCTTTGCTTGCGCGATTTAGGTTTTTCGCTGTTTTTGATTGATAGCGTCGCGTGATTTTATTTTTTACTAGAGGCCGCCCGCGACTTCGTCCGCATGGAAACCCTATCAATCCCGCGGGAACTCTGGGATAAAAAGTAGCCTATGTGTTATTCTGGGTCTTCAGCTACCTACATACCAAATTTCATGGTAATCGGTTCAGTAGTTTTTGCGTGAAAGAGTAACAAACATCCATACATCCATACAAACTTTCGCCTTTATAATAGTAGTAGGAGTAGGATTTCTGTGGCTTGTAGCGTATAGACCGCCACGGTGCAATTGGGATGACATCAGCTAAAATTTGCATGGGAGCCATAAAGAGCCGTTGAGGGGAGTAATTGTTTCGAGTTAATTTATTTATGCCCCGGAAAATGATGTTAGCAATTTTAGTTAATATACTTGAATTGTTGGGCGCGTATTGTGCTGCTAGTGAAATGGTAAATGGATTCATTGGTTGGTTTTCATTTACTGGTACCAAGGTTTTGTGTCAGTTTCCAAAGGTAGGAAGAACAAATTGATTTCAATCTTTATGCGTATCAAATTAAGGACATAACCGCCGAGCTTGCATGAAGAGAGTTATGAATGTGGAAGAAGATCAGTAAGCCAAACTGCTGAACGTGGCCTAAGAGTACCTTAATGGCTGTTGGCTCTGTCTACCCCGCAAGGGATATAGACATGATTTTATGTAAGTATGTATGAAGCGAAGGAAGTATGCAGAGATCGTGGCAAGTGGAAAGATGTAGTCTCTGCCTAACCCTCCGGGAAAAAGGCGTGATTTTATGTATGTATGTATGCTTTTAGAAGTTTGCTTGTCAATTGATGTGAGGGTCTGAAGAAAGTTACCTTAAATCGGCTAAAGATTGATGAATTTGAATGAGGCAAAAGAAGTATGGATAGCTTGTGCAAAATACGTCTCTGTTAACCATTCGGGAGAGAGTCGTGATCATTTAAACTATGAAAAGTCAACTACATATTCTGTTGAAAATCAAATGTTAGAAGCATTCAATCTGATAAATCCGAATTGGAAGCGACTTCACAAAGTTTATTTACCACTGGAATCCGAACCCACTACCTTCTAGTTAGTAGACCACACAAAGGCGATTATAACATACAAATAAGACCACCAAAGTAACTTGTTTCAGCTGTTTTAGTTAACTGTACCAGTTAAGTTTAAACATCTTTACTAGCATTTCAACAGATGTTTAATTTTGACTTATAGCAACAAGAAGCAACCGTGTGGTTCCCGGCACCAATACAAAAAAGAATAGAACCACTCCATCTCTTTCAAAATTCAAAAAAAATTCAAAATTCAAAATTTTTATTCATTATTATAGGATACTATATATCGCTTAATAATTGTCGTATGGTTTAACAACATTGGTTGACGTCAAATAAATTACTTAAAAACTAAGTTTACTGCCGCTTCCAAGGCGTCAGTGCAGAAGAAGCGGTAACAAACTGCACTGCAGCATTTTCTTCAACAACGTCAACTTCACAATATTAAATTATACTTAGAATAGAATGTGGACGGGAGAATACATTGTTCAGATTTATATATTTATGAGATTTAATATTTTCCCATGGATGTCATAAAAGGCGACTAAGGGATAGGCTTACAAACTTGGGATTCCTTTTTAGGCGATGGGCTAGCAACCTGTCACTATTTGAATCTCAATTCTATCATTAAGCCAAATAGCTGAACGAGGCCGTTCAGTCTTTTCAAGACTATTGGCTCTGTCTACCCCGCAAGGGATATAGACGTGACCATATATATATAAATATATATACTTATATAAACAAGAATACACATTCAGTTCACCTGTCATTAATTTTACAGATGTCACCTGTGCCTCCATGCCATGACACGCGCGTCGCCGTTTTTATCGCGCGAAAAACTATTGCTGTCTAAGCTATAATATATCGCGCGATGTTAACGGCGTCGCGCGTCCATGCTAAGGGGACTGTGGTATATCATAAGTATTTTCGTATCTCACTTTGTATGTTAGTACTATGCTTAAATTCAATTATATTATTTACTGTAAGTAATTCGTTAATACGTGCTGTGAGGTTTACGACACTTTAAAATAGAATAACTTTATATCTTTCATACGGATGTCGTAAAAGTCGACTTAGGTATAGGCTTATAAACTTGGGATTCTTTTATTGGGCGATGGGCTGGCAACCTGTCGGGGTTTGAATCTCAATTCCATCATTAAGCCGTGCATCTGAGCGTGGCCATTCAGTTTTTGTGAGGCCGTTGGCTCTGTCTACCCCGTAGATGTCATGTAGACGTGATTGTATGTATGTGTGAAAAAAAGTTTTCTTTTCAATCATCCTTTTCTTTTCTTTTCAGTTATACATTATTATACATTGTCATATAACAAAAGATATAATAACTACTTTTAATAAACTGTTCATTCAGGCAGACAGAAAAAAAAAGCTACAAAATGTTTACTGAACTTTGAAAACAAAAGAACTTTGTACCACGCAGACCCCGCGCTAACTTTCACAGTGCCACAAGAAAATATAAGTTCATTTTTAGGGTTGCTTAGTGAATGAGGAACCCTTAAAGTTTATTTTGTTAGTGATTTTTCTATGGGCGATGGGCTAGCAAACTGTCACTATTAGACTCTCAATTCTATCATTAAACCAAAAAAGAATAGGACCACTCCATCTCTTTCCCATGTATGTCGTAAAAGGCTACTAAGGGATAGGCTTACAAACTTGGGATTCTTTTTTAGGCGATGGGCGAGCAACCTTTCACTATTTGAATCTCAATTCTATCATTAAGCCAAATAGCTGAACGTGGCCATTCAGTCTTTTCAAGCCTGTTGACTCTGTCTACCCCGCAAGGTATATAGACGTGACCATATGTATGTATGTATGCATATTTTTTTTCACAAACAAACGCACAACGCACAAGGTATTCAATAAAGTATATAACTTTTTTAAATAAAAAACTGTATTGTTTATTGAATACCTTACCTGACTCACCCAATCTAGAATCCATGGTCAAGGCTTACGCCAGGCTCCTCTCCAGAGAGGTGAGGATGCAACTGGGACTATAGCCAGGAGGAATATATATTATTGCACTGAATATAAAACATTACTACTGAATTATATAAGATAAATTACTGCACAAAAATATATGTGACCGTGAAATCGAAGTTGGCATTCGTAACAACGGAACCCTACAATGCGCGTGGCCAGACACGCACTTGACCGGTTTTTATGTTTCCATACAGCAAAAGAATACTAAGGTCTCTCATTGTTACTTGGAAACGTAATAATTAAGCGAAACAGAGGAATATTAAGAAGAAATATGATGGTTCTTACGCCTTTTTTGCTAAAGTTAGTTACATATTATAGTTTTTCTAATGTAGGTGTACCTTGTGGTTCCAGGCACTAAAGTAATACTGATTCTATTTTTGAAAGATGTCGCAGGAGGTTTGAAGTCCTTCATAAATACATATGGTCACGTCGATATTCCTTGTGGGGTAGACAGAGATGACAGTCTTAAAAAGACTAATCCGCCAAGTACAGCTATTTGACATATGTAATGCTAAAATTGAGATTCAAATAGTGACAGGTTGCTAGCCCAACGCCTAAAAAAGAATCCCAAGTTTGTAAGCCTATCCCTTAGTCACGTTTTACGACATCCATGGCAAAGAGAGCGAGTGTTTTTGTCACTCTTTATCGCCCGCTATCACTTCTTTGGAAAAATACGAAGACACTCAATATTTACAGCCTTATTATATTTATTGATATTATAAAGGTATGGTTCCCGGCACCAATAGAAAAAAGAATAGGACCACTCCATCTCTCTTCCATGGATGTCGTAAAAGGCGACTAAGTGGTAGGCTTATAAACTTGGGATTCTTTTTTTAGGCGATGGGCTAGCAACCTGTCACTATTTGAATCTCAATTCTATCTTAAAGCCAAATAACTGAACGTGTCCTATCAGTCTCTACAAGACTGTTTGCCTCTGTCTACCCCGTAACGGAAATAGACGTGATTATACGTATGTATGTAAAACGCAATGTCGAAATTGTTATAATGGACTTTCCGTAGCGCATAAACCTATTAACACCGCTAATTATGAATTCCAATGAACGCCTGATAATCCGGAATTTGGCATAAATGCATTTCGTAATAACCCAATCTAATTTCCGAGTGCCATTCATCGACTTTTACCATCTAATTAATCGGTTTCGGTCAAAAGTGTTTCAGTTTGAAGAAACTCGTTTAGTACTTCCATTGTCTTCTTGCGATGTAGGCTAAGGTACTCTCATTTTTCTACGTCACGTCTTTATACAGGGTAGACAGAGCCAACATTTCCGAAAAGACTGATAGGCAACGTTCAGCTGTACGGTTTCATGATGGAATAGAGATTCAAAAAGCCCATGTCGGATATCGTAAAAGGCGACTAAGGGATAGGGTTATAAATTTGGGACTCCTATTTTAGGCGATGGGTTAACAACCTGTCACTATTTAAATCTCAATTCTATCATCAAGCCCAAAAGCTGAACGTGGCCCATCAGTCTTTTCAAGACTGTCTGTCTACCCCGCAAGGGATAAAGACGTTACAATATGTATACACGTATGTATGTGTGAAAAACTTACTGAAACTTAAAAATCGAATTAAATCGCCCCCGAAATCTAATTAAACTGAAAAAGGGCAGTCGCCGGCAAAAGTGGCGTGATTACAGGAGTGTGGCACACACTGTGTTATTAATTTCTGAGCGAGGTTGTACACGGCTGTGACACGGCAGTGGAACGCCGACAATTGGGTCTCTACCCACGCGAGCTGAGAACGACATACATTTTACATGACTGTGCCCGCGAGTTCGTCCGCGTGGAATAGTTATTACGGGCACCATTGAAGCCCTCATCTATACTAATATTATAAAGCTGATGAGTTTGTTTGTTTGCTTGTTTGAACGCGCTAATCTCAGGAACTAATGGTTCGAATTGAAAAATTCTTTTTGTGTTGAATAGACCATTTATCGAAGAAGGCTTTAGGCTGTATAACATCACGCTGCAACTATTAGGAGCGAAGAAATAATGGAAAATGTGAAAAAAAAGAGGTACATTATTCAACCTTGAGGGCTTCAATGATGACCAAAATAACTATTCCACGCGGACGAAGTCGCAGGTATAGCTAGTTAATGAATATAATAAAAAAATGCTTCTGAAGTGTGAAGACCGTATGTTACCCGCGTTATTTACTCCCAACTCCCTTTTATTAGCCGCCGTGGAATTTACAAAGGTCACTACGTAATGTGGACTCTTTTATTTGTTTCGGCAAAGGGTGAAACAGCTGGCTGGCGGGTTCATTTTTCAAGCCATATTAGTCTTTAAAATGCAAGTAATAAGGTCGAGTTTTGAAACGACTTCTTAATGTGAATGAATTTCCGTCACAATTACAGTGCGATTTTTTTAATTTACTTCTCTTTGCTTTTTTTTACGCTAATTATGAGGTGTAATGTTATAAAGATTAATAGCAAGTTTAAAAAAATCTCTCTTTATCCGTTCTGATGAAAGGTCAGGTCACGATAAGTTACGGGGTAGACAGAGCTAACATTCTTGTAAAGACTGAAAGGCCATGTTCAGCTGTATGGCACAATGTAGGCATTGAAATTGAAATTTAATAGAAAATCCCAAGTTCATTAGCCTTTCCCTTGATAAGCTTTTACCATCTGCTCGGCAAGGGAAACATCTGGCATACACCATGATTTTTATTCCCTACCTGACCAGCACGCTCTAAGGCTCCACTAAATGAATGCCGGGAACTAGACGGCAAAAAAACAATTTTTTTTTTTGCACAATTGTTATATATTGTAATCTTAAATCAAATTATCCAAACTTGTATCAACAACATTTGATGTTGTTGATACAAGTTTGATAATTCTTTTTGTGTTGAATAGACCATTTACCGAGAAGGCTTAAGCCTATATAACATCACGCTGCAACTATTTACAGCGAAGAAACAATGAAAAGTATGAAAAAAAAAACGGGGAAAATTATTTATCCTTGAGGGCTTCAATGATGCCCAAAATAATTCCACGCGGACGAAGCCGCGGGCACAGCTAGTAAAAATAATATGTTTATATAAAGTTAACGAGCCTGCGTCAAAACATCGCATTACCTCTTTGTTAAGGGATCCAAAGTGGTAATGTTGGGTAAGGTATACGGCCGCCCATTATTTTTATGGCAACTCCAAGTTGCTACGGTTTTGAAGGGGTAAAAAATGTATGCGTGTGTGTAAGAGATGAAGGCACATTTACAGTCTATACGACTTGGTGACTTGTACGTAGGGTATGTGAGTAAGTCATGGTGTGTCATTTATAAGTTTAAATATTAAAAAAAAATGGATGAAAATAATGTTTTTTGGCTGGATTACGTTTCAGAAACAACACACATAATGCAAATGGCATGACGTGTGGTTTCCGGCATCAATAGAAAACATCTCTTTCCCATGGATGTCATAATGACCGACTAAGGGATAGGCAAATAAACTTGGCATTCTTTTTTTAAGCGACAGTACATACATACATACATTTAATCACATCTCTATACCTTGTGGGGTAGACAGAGTCAACAGTCTTGAATAGACTGAATGGCGACGTTAAGGTAATGATAGAATTGAGATTCAAATACTGATAGGTTGCTAGCCCATCGCCTAAAAGAAAGATCTCAAGTTTATAAGCCTATCCCTTAGTCGCGGAACGAGATGGAGCTGTCCTATTCTTTATTTTTATTGGTGCCGGGAACCACACGGCACTGATACAGACTAGATATACAGGTAAAACTTTGTAAAATGTAGTGTTAGTGATAACTACGCGATATCTTTTCTATCTGGGTCAATGTATGCGGTAGTTGTTATATATTTACCCTAAATATTGGAAAAAGGTAAACATTATTACACGTATACAAATATATGTACATTTTCCGATACGGATGCGGGTATCGTAAATCCCAAATTACTCTCTTTTGTCTCAAGCCAGTGAAAATAGCGTGGAAAAAATAGCTGAAGGATAAAATAACTGATATGTGGTGTAGACAGTATAATGTTATATTTAATTAGGTATTTTTTATTTCTATAAAACAAAAAAAAATTATGTCTGAATTTGTCTAGGCTTCAGCCTGCTGGTAAATCCGTCACTAGTGTGTTCCTCATTTCGTCACCATCACTCAAACCGCAAGAAATTAAATGCTAAGCATGATTCCAAACATATCTCTAACTTGACCCTTTTGAAATCGGCATTTAATCAGCTTTTTCCTGGAACCCAAAGGTCGATTTTATGTTCTAAATACTACGACTGCTGTCCACTGACGCCTTAAAAACATACATATAGACACATCTACATCCCATGTGGGGTAGACAGAGCCCAGAGTCTCGAAAAAACGAAAGGCCACGCTCAGCTGTATAGCTTGATGATGGAAATTGTCCATCAAAGCACAAGAGTACTTAACTTAATTTACTGCTAAGCATGATTCCAAAAATATCTCTACCTTGACCTCTTGAAATCGGCATTTAGCTTTTTCTTGGAAACCAAAAGTCCATTTTATGTTCTACATACTTTGACAGCTATCCAGTGGATGCCTTACAAACATACATATAGCCACGTATACATGCCATGTGGGGTAGACAGAGCCCACAGTCTAAACTAAAGAACTAACTGACGCCTTAATTATTTAATTTCCCTTTTCACTGCATGCTTCATTCATATTCGTCAACGTTTTCTGGCAAACTCATTCGTAACTCTAGATCTGACCTGCCCGATTCGATGAAACAACATTCATCTTGGTCTACCCCTTCAAATGTTCCCATTACAAAAATAGTAGTAATTAGTACAAATAAAAAAATTCCAAGCTAGACCCGGTACACAGTAGATAAGTAATGTTTGAGCGCGGTTCTACAACTTTACTTAACACGAGCAAACTCAAAATTCAATATTCAACACGACATTTTGGTGTAAACATCGCGTGACAGCCTTTGGAGTGTGGCCCAAGTTATAAGATTTTTGACGTGAAATCCAATTTTTACATTACAGTGATTCAATGACCTAATAAAGTGATTTAAATATTAAATTCCAACTAATATGATAAATGCGAAAGTGAGTTTATATGTTTGTTTGTTTCCTCCTATTACGGATTATCTACTGAATAAATCTTCTTGAAATATCACGTATACCATATTAAGTTTTGATTATGACAAATGGTACCTTTCATCCCGGTAAAAACTATAATTCCCGTGGGATTTTGCGAAAAACCTGTTTTTATTTGTGAGTGGCACGAAATTCGTTGTTTTTATAAGTGGCATTTCATTCGTCGCTATTTTGTAGATGGCGCTAACCTCGCGTGGGCTAAGCTTCGGGAAAAAGATAGTTATCTATAAAATGATCTTTTATCTGGAGTCCAGTCGAGACACTACTTCCACTGTCATTGTCTGTGAATGCTGTGAAAAAGACACGTGCTTAAGCTAGTTTAAGCTCACACACACATGATAGTACGGCATTTATCGTCACTTGAGGACCTTATAACGGCACCATTTAAGTTTATTAATTTATTAATTAATAATATACAAAGACACCATTGCTATCGCAGATTCTTCACTCTTCCCCAAAATTGTACAAATCAACACGCAAACATATAGCGTTTACAGCACAATGATAATTCTCCCAGTTTGAATTTAGAATTTTTTTTTCGAGACTACATAATCGTTTTTATCAAAAGCAATGCCCGCTATCGCTTATGCTTTGTCCCACAATACCTGTTTTGTTGCGTCATCGATCATCTTCACCGCTTTTCGTTCGCGTGGGGGGTGTCGAAAATTACCCACAGGAAACTACCTAGCTACAAAAAATAACTGCGTATTCTGAACACCTGACGGTAAGTGCTATCGCCTAGATGTATTGCTTTTAAGGGAACCTGATATCCTACCTATATTAAAAATGGTGTCTGTTACTTGGGTATTAAGAACATAAATAAAACGGATAAATTTGAAAGTGAACAGGACAAAGTAATGTTTAAGGTTCTCTATCTATTAGCATAAAATTACACTATATTTAGGTATGCCTTTTGAAATAGTATGCCAAAAAACTATTATGACAAAAAATAGTATGCGTAACTCGTTATGCAAAAACTAAAATAGGACAAAAAAAAATTTGTCGAATGAACGGGATCCCAATGTTTAATGGTAAAGTTTCGTGAGGAAACCTACACATTCAGACAACTGGATGTGTAACCATGATCCAATGGTTACACGGGTAAGGTTCCTGTGCTAAGGCTGCGGAGGTCAGATGGGAGTCGCTTTGTGTAAAAATCTGACTCAACCCACGGTCAAGGGCATACCCTGGGGCTCCTCTCCAGAGTGGCGAGGATGCCACTCCGAGGATGCCACTCCATGAGGAACCGGGTCTATATCCAGGAAGAAGAAGAAGGTAAACTTTCATCCAATTCGAAGCTTTCGTGTAAAAGATTGATTAATATGTATCTTTTCTTAAACTATAGCTTTTAAAATGAAAAATATATCAAAAATACATATAATCACGTCTATATCCCTTGCGGAGCAGACAGAGCCAACAGTCTTGAAAAGACTGATAGGCCACGTTCAGCTGTTTGGCTTAATGATAAAATTGAGATTCAAACAGTGACAGGTTGCTAGCCCATCGCTTACAATGAAAATCCCAAGTTTATAACCCTATCCCTTAGTCGCCTTTTACGACATTCATAATACATTATAAGAGCAATAAATAGTACTTTTTAAGTCAAGCGTACGAACATTAAATATCAATATTCAAAAGCCAACCGACTGCAAAGCATCTCGCTTAATTGAGCATTCGTAACGCGAATACACCCGTTATTTACGTAGCTATCCGTGAACTGTATAACGTTAAAATGTTTTCAATTTATATACGTTTCTGGATAACGTATGAGGCACGCCCTCAGCTACTAGATGAGTTAAAATAAAAATACCAGTAGGATTTAGCCGGTACACTCGGTCACAGAAATGAAAGTGTAATTTAAAATAAATAAATACTTATCTAATTTTGAATTCAAAATTGCAATTATTGGATAAAATTTGCAGTGATATCCTCGTGTTTAATTGTTAGTCATTAATGCGGAATTAAGTTCTGATTAACATGAAACTGCTTTACAATTTAGGAATTTGCGAATGTACAACATTTTGTATTAAAACTAGTAAAGAGTAAAACCTTAATTATTGTGCTTTTTCAATTTTTTATCAATATCAAAAAATGACTATGTAATCGCGCATTTAGTTTTATTAATACAAGCATTATATAAGGGCATATAAATTATATCACCGTCTATATTATATTCATTATATAGACGGTGAAATAAATTATACTATTTACTTTTACATTAGTCCTATACTATTTATTTATTTATTAAAACATTATTGTACAAAAGGCGGACTTAATGCCGTTTGGCATTCTTTACCCGTCAACTAGCTGACCAAACAGAAAAAACTTTTAGTTGGTGGTGCGATAAAGTGCACATGCATGCTGAAAAATACATGCATAAATACATAATATACATTGTAAATACATACACATACATAAAATATCAAGTTAGGATAACCCATTATTGATCTACCAAAGAAAGAACCCATTCACAGCATGTTTGAACGCAGAGCGACTAGAAGCTCTCCTAATCATTTCAGACGTAGTATGTACGCAGTATGACGTCATAATGTCCTAAACAATAATAGCCTTTCTTATTCTCGTACCATCTCAATTACATAGTAAAGTAAAATAAACAAGTTCTAGAGCCGAAATCAGTTTTGCTTACAATGCATTTGAAATTCCGAGGAGGAGGGCATGCATAAATTTTGGTTGGCTAAAATAGGTTTCTGTATTCTATGAAATTTAACAAGTCCTTCACAACTAAAGTAAACGTCTCATAACGTTCCATTATATTACTTTGGTGTACAAATTTGGTTTTAAAAATATTTTTTGAAATTGTTTTTAAGTTTTTTTCAAACGTCACTTATATTAATTAAATCAATTCATGAATCCTAGAGTTATTATGTCACCGAAATACATACAATACATTACATTTCTAAGTTTGGATAGTTGACGTAGTTGAAGAAAATGCTGCAGTGCAGTTTGTTACCGCTTCTTCTGCACTGACGCTTTGGAAGCGGCAGTAAACTTAGTTTTAAGTAATTTATTAGACGTCAACCAATGTTGTGAAACCAAAAGATATGACAATGCCGCTTTTTACTGAATTATCTAGTTCCTTTATTGTTTGCCGGTTGACTGGAAGAGATCCCTTTATGGGATAAGCGCGCCATTGCAAGTGATTTGTTTCTTTTATAACTATGTACTATTTTCTTGTTACTGTGTAAATTTCTATGCAATAAAGATATTACAAACAAACAAACAATTATTAAGTGATGTCACGTATCCTATAATAATGAATAAAAAAAATTAATTTTAATACAAGCTGCGTCTCGAATGAGAAAGTTCGCTCGCT
Organism: Amyelois transitella; assembly: GCF_032362555.1. NCBI lineage: Eukaryota > Metazoa > Arthropoda > Insecta > Lepidoptera > Pyralidae > Amyelois > Amyelois transitella. Next base: position 9,633,355 of record NC_083521.1, on the reverse strand, counting down.
TTGCTCGCTTGCCGAGAAATGTTCGTTAACACTTCTGTTCGCGAGTGTCCATGCGGATACTTTATCCGCGTCCGATGCGGGGCGATCTCTCGTAAATTCCCCGGACCGGCCATTTTTGGCTCGATGCGAGTTTTTTTTTTTTATAAATCCTACAAACATTATCACTGTTTTCGTAATTCTGCTTGTCCTTTTTTTTCCCATGAACTGGAGCTTATCAAACGGTTGTGAAAAAAGGGCGTTTTGTTTTAAGATTGTTAGGATAGGTAATTTACTAGTATTTTCTTCAACTGTTGCTAAGTCTAGGTAGAAATTACGGATTGAATGATTTTGTGTATTGACTCGTAGGTACTCGTGTGGTAAAGTGGTATAAACTAAAAATTTTAATTGACAGATTCGTATCCTATTGGGGTTAACGACTCTATTCGTTACATTTAGTATATTAGCTAGACGACCATTAGTTTTATTACTAACAGATTTTTTTACAATACCTACCTGCGAAAATTGAGAAAATTTATTTTATTTTTATTATTTTATTTATTTGGTCTACCATTATTTGCTACATTGATACATGATATACAATCTAATACATATGTTAATTTAATTGCTAAATGTGCAAACCATTTAAGGTAAACACCACATACTCAAATTCTAAGTTGAAAACATTAATAATATTGAGTGAAGTTCAAAAAATTTGAATATTTTTTTTTTCAATTAGTTTTAAAATTTGCATATACAGGCAACTATTTGTGTCACCATGACCGCGCGACGTGGTTTTTATCGCTCGAAAAACTATCGCTGTCCCTGTTAGTCGTCATAATAAAAAGCGAAACGGCGAAAGTTTTCGCGACTTGGATGGAATGAAACCTGACTTCCAGTCACTAACCCACTACAATGGGTGGTCATGGGCTGACCCTGGGCTCCTTTCCAAAGAGATTCCATTCCAGGAGTGTGACAAGAGGATAGACATATGAGAGATGTCTGATTCTCTCCACCGCTCTCCCACTCTCATCTCTCTGTCAGATTTTTCAATACAAGCATATTTCACAAAAAAAAAATTACTTGGAAAATATCACCGAAACCCATTTGCGAAGCCTGCAAGCTATTAACTTTTAATAGCAATGATCGATGGCTTAATAAACGCTGTGAATATAAACTCCCATGGGGATATTATGTTCTTCATGGCCCACTGATAACTGCATGTAATATTCAAGTTATGCGATATTTTTCCGGGACATCGACATACATACATAACACATCTTTATCCTTTAAGGGTTATACAGAGATGATGATTTTATGTTTTACTTTCCTAAGTGAAAATTACAACATCCCGTCAATTTTGTCAGGGGTTAAAAACAGAGATACGAACAATTAAATTCAATAGATATTATTCTGCTCATTCCTCATTTCATGTTAATATGACCGGAATAGGAATGTAAATTGCAAACCAACCAAATTATACTTGGAAATTGCAGTAACGTAAATTATTAAGTGAACCATTACAGTCTCTATACCTATATGAAGAGCTGCTCGTACTACGTTTTCACTCTTCTGTATGGCAATATAAATTCTTTAAACATACATACATATACCTAATCACATCTATATCCCTTGCGGGGTAGACAGGGCCTACAGTCTTACAAAGACTGATGGGCCACGTTCAGCCTTTTGGCTTTAAGATAGGATTGAGATTCAAATAGTGACAGGTTGCCAGCCCATCGCCTAAAAGAAGAATCCCAAGTTTATAAGCCTACCCCTTAGTCGGCTTTTACGACATCCATGGGAAAGAGATGGAGTGGTCCTATTCTTTTTTGTATTGGTGCCGGGAACCACACGGCACTAAATTCTTTAAAGTTTCCGAAAAATAATTTTTAGTCATATCTGCTGCGTGGTTACCGGCAACAATACGAAATAAAGAGACCAGTCCATCTTTTTCCCATGTATTTCGTTAAAGGCGACTAAGTAATAGGCTTATGAACTTGGGATTCTTTATTTAAGCGATGGGCTAACAACAGTATGTAAGTACTGTTGAATCACATGATGAGTAACGACCTTTTTCTAACTGGCGTAGAGTATATCTTAACACAAGTCTCGTAAAACTTATATTGAAGTTAACTCTGTGTAATTTGTCCCGTATATATTTATTTATATACTTATTTTTAATGCCTCCAACCGTTAGACCAGATTTGTTTAAAAATTTCACTTTATTAATAAAGAGCACATAATAATACTGCAAATTACTTTATTATAAAGTGAACGAAACAAAGTTAATCAAAATTTAAACAAAATTAAGTTTATTCTCCTAAAGAGATGTAAATTTAAACCTTCACGTATTTGCCGTGAACTGTTTTAATTAAAATTAAATAAAACAAAAAGAGATTATTGAAAGGTGCAAGGTCTATACGTATTCGTTTTAATTTCATTTACATGTCACGATAATGTTGTGAAGCGGAAATTTCCTTCCGTAAGTTATTTTACAGACTAGAATAGAAATGAAAAAATCCTCGTTAAATTGTCGGAAATTTTGGCATATCCAACAAACAACAAACTGCACTGCACCATGGTGTGTGGTTTCCGGCACCAAAACATAAAAGAATAGGAACACTGCATCTCTTTCCCATGGATGTCGACTAAGGAATAGGCTTATAAACTTGGGATTCTTCTTTTAGGCGACGGTCTAGCAACAAAAAAAAATCGCTCACGAAGCGAATGAAGCAGCAATTTCGGCATTTTATTGTGTGTCGTCTTCCGAGTAGGCTAGTGCAGGATATTATAATAATCAATCCAAAATGCGTGTAATACTATTTTCACTAGCCATAGCCTTCATAGGTGTTGCGCTCGGAGACGAGGTTCAAACAGAAGACAATGTATTAGTTCTCACGAAAAGCAACTTCGACAGTATTGTTTCTACAACAGATTTCATCTTGGTGGAATTCTATGCACCATGGTGCGGCCATTGCAAGTCTCTAGCGCCGGAATACGCCAAGGCTGCAACAAAACTGGCGGAGGAAGAATCTCCGATCAAGTTGGCTAAGGTGGACGCCACGCAAGAGCAAGATCTCGCTGAGAACTATGGAGTTAGGGGCTACCCAACGCTCAAATTCTTCAGAAATGGCAGTCCTGTTGACTATTCAGGTGGTCGGCAAGCTGATGACATTGTTGCCTGGTTGAAGAAGAAGACTGGTCCGCCCGCCATTGAGGTCACATCTGCTGAGCAAGCCAAGGAGCTTATTGCTGCCAACCCAGTCATTGTCTTTGGTTTCTTCACTGACAAGGAAGCGGCTAAGGCTAAAGCTTTCCTTGGAATTGCTGCTATTGTTGATGACCAAATCTTTGCCATTGTCCAAGATGAGAAACTGGTGAAGGAGTTGGAGGCTGAAAACGAAGATGTTGTTCTATTTAAGAACTTCGAAGAGCCCCGTGTCAAGTACGAAGCGGAAAAGTTCGACGAGGACCTGTTCAAATCATGGGTGTTTGTCAACAGCATGCCCACCATTGTGGAGTTCTCCCACGAGACCGCTTCCAAGATCTTCGGAGGACAGATCAAATACCACCTCCTTCTGTTCCTGTCCAAGAAAAATGGTGATTTCGACAAGTACCTGGAAGACCTGAAGCCCGTTGCCAAGGCCTACCGCGACAGGATCATGACTGTGGCTATCGACACCGACGAAGATGACCACCAGAGGATCCTGGAATTCTTCGGCATGAAGAAGGACGAAGTGCCATCAGCGCGTCTCATCGCCCTGGAACAAGACATGGCCAAGTACAAGCCTCCCACCGACGAGCTCACAGCCAACAGCATCGAGGAGTTCGTGCAATCCTTCTTCGCCGGCACCCTGAAACAGCACCTGTTGAGCGAAGACCTGCCTTCGGACTGGAACGCCAAGCCTGTGAAAGTGCTCGTCGCCACCAACTTTGATGAAGTGGTCTTCGACGAGGGCAAGAAGGTGCTGGTCGAGTTCTACGCACCTTGGTGCGGCCACTGCAAACAGCTCGCGCCCATCTACGACAAGCTGGGCGAGCATTTCGAGAAGGACGATGACGTCATCATCGCCAAGATCTGATCACATTGCTGAGTGGTCGAAAGAGTTTGGTATCTTTGTGAACCCGAAAAAGTGTCAGGCTATCATTGTGGGTAGTTCTGGGCAACTTAGCAAGTTAAATTGTGAAACTGTGTCTCCTATTAAATTTGGTCATAATAATATTCCTTTCTGCCCTAGCGTCAAAGATCTTGGGTTGCATATTGACCCCACTTTCAGCTGGGTAAATCAAGTTACTGAAGTAAGTCGCAAAGTAACTGGTACGCTTCGTTCTCTTTACAGATTTAAAAATTTCCTCCCTCAGAACACCAAAAAATTACTCTGTCAATCTCTTATCCTATCTTTAATTGACTATGCAGATGTATGTTACTGTGACTTGAACCAGCAACTTGTCTTAAAGCTGGATAGACTAGCCAACAATTGCATTCGTTTCATATTTGGTTTACGAAAATATGACCATGTCTCCTCCTTTCGTTCTCAGCTTGGTTGGCTGCCTATTCCTCTTCGTCGCAAAGCTAGAATCCTATCCATGCTGTATACAATTCTCAACGACCCTTGTGCTCCAGATTATCTTAAATCGAAGTTCCCACTTTTAAGCGCTACCCACGCTCGATCTCTTCGCTCTTCTGAAAACCTTCTTCTGGCCACTCCTGCTCACCGCCTGGGATTCATGTCGAATTCATTCCAAGTGCAAGCCATTAGATTATGGAATTCTCTTCCTGAATCTATTCGGAAGGCGCCTAATAGATTTGCATTCAGGGAGCAAGTCCATGATCTTCTTTTTGACCAGTAGATTTCCTTAAACTTTACACAATCATCCAATGTATGTAGTATATGTATGTTTATTTTATATGGAGTATATATATATATATAGTCATACTTATGTTTGTATTATATTATATGCAAGTGTATTAAGTAACCTATTATTATTTATATTTATATAATTTTTTTTTTACCGTTATCGCACTACCCGTACTTCCATCTCAGTTTGGTCCAAAGGTTCGACTGGCAGAGAATGCCTTGTGGCATTAAGTCCACCTGTTGTACATTTTACGTGCATGAAGTTTAAATAAATAAATAAATAAATAAGATGGACGCCACGGTCAACGAACTCGAGCACACCAAGATCACGTCGTTCCCCACCATCAAACTGTACACTAAGGACAATCAGGTGCGCGAGTACAAGGGTGAGAGGACGCTGGCCGGCCTCACCAAGTTCGTGGAGACTGACGGAGAAGCCGCCGAGGCCACACCTAGCGTGAGCGAATTCGAAGAGGAGGAGGAGGCCCCAGCGAGGGACGAGTTATAAGCTCATCAACCCTTATGACACTTCCATAGCATAGGCCTGTATAGATTATAATTTACTTTTATACTTAATCTACACTATAATGTTTGCATTTCATTCGCTAGACTGTTATTTCTAAAACGTTGAGGTTGTACCAACTATGTTAAGTCTTTGATTTTCAAGTTAATACTCTGTCTTTTTTCATCATTTCTCGTCAATTTATTTATTCGGTAAACGCATAATTTATTTGACGGACGGACAACAGCATTACTTAGTTTGTGTACAATGTATTTATAATTTCTGTATCATAATGGGATATCCTTACATTCCTTAGTACAAGTTGTGTTACATCGAACAATGTTGTTGTAAGTTAATTAAATAAAAGTGAATATTATATTTTCATCACAAACAGATTCTATTTAAGACTAAACCAATGCGGTGTCATTGATATATTTTTATTTAAATTTCGTAGAATTTTAAGAATTTATTTCAATGTGTTAAAAACTGTAACTGATTTGTATGAAAATTTATCTCAGTCCATATTTTTTTATAAATGTCAATGTGTAAATATTGATTGAATTGCCAAACCTGCGTTGTGTATCTATTGTGGATGCAGAAATTGATAAATAACTTGTCACTTTATATGAATCTCAATTCTGTCAGTAAGCCGAGCAGCTAAACAAGGAATATCAGTGTTTCTTAAGACTGTTGGCTCTGTGTACCCCGCAATGGATATAGACGTGATTATATGAAGGTATGTATATACGTAACCCAAAAAAAAGTCCCAGACGACTTTTTCATTTCATTTCGCTTTTTCAAATAAATCGTTTCGTGATCGTGTCGTGCGTTGTAAACGGATCACAAACCCGTCTCCGATTTTAATGAGTTTCAGCATATCCGCTTAGGCGAGTTGGGGATTATTACTGCATTATATATATTTATTAAAAGGGAATGTTATTTCCGTGTGACATGGTTCATTTAGACATCGTTTTTGTACGTGTAAATCACTTGTGTTGTGACTGGATATTTCAAATAAAACACTTGGTAGCAAAAAGTGCCGTGTGGTTCCCGAGACGAATAGAAAAAAAAATAGACTTCTCCATCTCTTTCCCACAGATATCGTAAAGGACGCTGAACGTGGCCAATCAGTCTTTTCAAAATTGTTGACTCTGTCTACCCCGTCAGGGATATAGACGTGATTATATGTATGTACATAGACACGTTCAGTTGCACGGCTCTAAAAGATTCATTTGGAATCTACATCGATATAATTCTCATTCTTAGTTCATTTTAAGTTTAATCAGTTTTGAATTACACCCTTTACTTTGTATGTAGGTATTATACTGACATCCATGGATGTCATTATCATACCTTTTATTTACTTTATATGTTTACATAATACATATAGTCAAGTTTATATCCCTCGCAGGGTAGACAGAGCCAACAGTCTTGGAGAGACTGAAAAGCCACGTTCAGCTGTTTGGCTTAATGATAGAATTGAGATTAAAATAGTGACAGGTTACTAGCTTATCGCCTAAAAAATCCCAAGTTTGCAAGCCTATCCCTTAGTCGCCTTTTACGACATCCATGGGAAAGAGATGGAGTGGTCCTTTTCTTTTTAGTATTGGTGCCGGGAACCACAAGGCAGTATTTTTATTTATTTTTCTATTTATTTGTCGTAGCTAATGCATGTGAAACCAGGGTGCATTACTAAGCTACGTTATCGCGCAATCTCAATTTAATCTTGCGCTGATTGCGTCTTGCAACGGGATGCAAATATGGAGCTCAGTTTATCCTGAACCCGAAACATGATTAGGATGACTTCAAATCTGTAGGTACCAGATTCAATCTATGGGCGTTGCCTCTTTTAAAGAAAAGACATTTCTGAATCTTTAACAAAAATACAATCTTTTTTTAAAATTTCCAGTTTGTACTTGAGACTATAATTTCTCAAGATTGTTGGCTCTACCTACCCTGTAAAGGTATAAAGACGTGATTGTATGTAGGTATGTATGTGATATTGTAATAGAATTTATTTAAAATTTCATCAGAATCGGTCTAGCCGTTTGTAGGCGTAGGTAACACTTACACATGTACTGTTATTTTGGTAGTATGGGATATCTAAAAAAGAAATAATATAATTTTGTTTTTTATTTCAAATCTTTATTGGTAGTACGCTTGTTTGTGTCACTGGAGGCCCCGGGTTCGAATCCCGGCCAGGGCATGATGAGAAAATAACTTTTCTGATTGGCCTGGGTCTCATATGTTTATCTATATAAGTATTTACGATTATACGATTTTAGTAGTATTTACTATAATCGTATACTCATAAATACGAGTATAGTAGTATTTACCATTTATTCTCGTATTATAAAATATACCTACTATTGTTAATTTAGTATCTCGTAACACAAGTCTCGGACTTACTTCGTGGCTTACTCAATCTCCGTAATTTGTGCTGTATAAATTTAAAGACTTAAAAAAAATCCTACATCATTTCAACCCTACCAAAAGCTACTCGCTTACAGAAACAATAGTCGGGAGCGAAGATTCTCAAAGTATTCGACAATAGTCGACCGTGCGAAACTTCGACAATAGGGGTCGATTCTCGATTCTACAAATCCGAAGGTCCATTGTTTTAATTCTAAACACTCTCAGATTTATTGTTAGGAACGATACAATTATTGCTTCGGTGAATTGATTTTGGGCAATTAAACTCTTTAGCTAGTTATTTGCGTTTGACAAAATCCATTGTTGTTTTACAGATTGTAAATTTCCAAGCGGCCGTTCGTATTGTTGTTCAATGAATTATATTAATTCGAGTTTGAAGATTGTTTTGTTGTAAAAATTTAAGACCGAATTCAACAAAATCTTTAAAAAATAATATATAGTAGCTTTTAACTTCGTCTATGCTCGCTGCCTTTTAGTTTACAGTTAACACATTTTATACATACATACTTATAGTCACACTTAGAGCCAACAGTCTTTGCAAGACTCAAAAGCCACGTTCAGCTTTTTGGCTTGATGAAAGAACTGAGATTGTGACAGGTTATCTACTAGCCCATCGCCTAAAAGAAGAATCTCAAGTTTATAAGTCCCTTAGTCGCCTTTCACGACAACCATGAGAAGGAGTGGTCCTATTTTTATTTATTGGTGCCGGGAACCACACGGCACATTTAATAGTCATGCTTTAGTCAGTGTACTAAACTACTACTTAATTTTATGTAGGTACCTAGCAAAATGCTAAATTCAAGTACACGTCATAACTTTGAATAATTCCTTTCGAATCGAAATTCAAATTTAAAACGCTACATAAAAGAAAGGAATACAAATCGACAAAAAAGCAATCCTTCACGTCACAAATCGAGTTCCGCCCAAGTTCCATTTTCAAAATTTCACAAACAAGCGACTATTAACGCGAACACGAACTCCTTTTGACTGTACGTCAAAGTTGTTCCAATTTCAAATTTGGGCGAAAACGTCCGCTCCATAAAAGTACAGTCAAACGGTAAAGTTAGTACATTGAGCGATATAACCATTACGGCTATATCGGAGACATTGTAACCTCGCGAGGCTTGGTTACGAGGAAGCTGTGGCCATGAAATGTGCGTTTATTTTTTTTGGTATCTGTTTTTTTTTTGTTTTTTATTTAATATATTGAACGTAATCCTTCCAGTCTTTTTGAGACTTTTGTTTGTGTATTGTTACATTGTCATTTATATAAGCAGTAAGTAGGAATCATACAGTAATGACAAAATAAATTAATTTCAGAACAACAGACTTAGACATATTAAATTTCATTATTAGATCTACTGGTCTGGGTTTTCTTTTAAACCATTTTAAGTTTTGATAAAACGCATTTATTTCCCTTTCACCAGCGCTATGCAGACCAAAAACCCTTGAAACAGACAGACAAACCAAGTTACTTTCCCATCAAATTCAAATTCATCATTTTATTGGACATTTAAACATCAATTAATAAATATCTTTTGGTTTCACAACATTGGTTGACGTCGAATAAATTACTTACAACCAAGCTTACTGCCGTTTCTAATGCGTCAGTGCAGAGGAAGCGGTAACAAACTGCACTGCAGCATTTTCTTCAATAATGTCAAAATACTAGCTGCGATCGTTTATTTATTTACTAATTTATGTACACAGAAAACATCTAGACTGATTAACACAAGAAACAAAATTACAAATGTTCTGCTTATTTCAAAAGAAATCTCTTCCAGCAGACCCGAGATAGGAGACTTGATGTAAAGGGTGACAGGCGTGTACTCCACATACATACATACATACATAAAATCACACCTCTTTCCCAGAGGGGTAGGCAGAGACAACCTCTTTCCACTTGCCACGATCTCTGCATACTTCCTTCGCTTCATCCACATTCATAACTCTCTTCATACAAGCTCGGCGGTTTCGGGTACTTTTGACCTGACCCTTTACCAGGACGTCCTTAATTTGATCAAGATACGTACTCCACTTACACAACTAATTATAGACTCACAGAATATCGTTCTACATTATCGCCGACTCTATGGCCCACGCACAAGGGCAAACTTTTCTAATTTATTCATAACACAGAACCTGACTCAGTCAGAGTTGCGCCAACAATACGGATGAGCGTTTTTAACCCCTGACTCAAAAAGGAGTGTATGAAAACACTAGCAGTAGTCCAAAGAGATAATAGAAATACTAAATAACTTTTGTGTTTGAGATTATTCAGAACAAAAAAAAAACAAACGCTTTTTTTTCATTCATTCTTTCATTCATATTATTACGTCTGAATCCATTGCTGGGAAGACAGAGCCAGTAGTCTTTTTTAAATTTTCTAACAAGAAATTTTCTTTAAAAGAGATCACAGTAAAAAATGTCTTTTTAATTAAAAATCTTTACATTCTAAGAAAACATCCTGAGGAAACCTGCACATTCAGACAAAAAAACAAACGCTTTTTTTTCATTCATTCATATAATTACGTTTAAACCCATTGCTGGGTGGACAGAGCCAGTAGTCTTTTTTAAATTTTCTAACAAGGAATTTTCTTAAAAGGAGATCACAGTAACAAAATGTACTCTTTGATTTAAGTTTTACATTCTGAGTAAAACATCATGAGGAAACCTGCACATTCAGGCAATTGGATGTGTAACCATGACTTATGGGTTAGGTGCCTCTGCAAAGGTTGCGAAGGTCAAATAGGAGTCGCTTCGTCTAAAAACCTGACCCACCCAGTCCACGAACAAAGCCAAACTCGTACCCTGGGTTCCTCCAGAGAAGTGAGGATGTAACAGAGACTAACGCAGGAAGAAGTAGATATCTGTTTCATTTCATCAGATTTAAATTTAGAAGCTGTGTCTAGATAATGACACGGCATTATCTAGACACAGCTTCTAAATTTAAATTAATTGGCACTTTAGAATAGAACCACTCATACATATCCCGTGGATGTCGCACAAGGTGACTAAGGGATAGGTTTATAAAGTTGGGATTACTATTGTAGTGATGATTACTATTTGAATCTCAATTCCATCATAAAGACAGCTGAACGTGACCTTACAGTTTTTTTCAAGACTGTTGTCTCTGTCTACCCCGCAACGGATACAGACATAACTATATGTATTTATCAAGACAACAAGCATAAAATTGAAATACCTTCTATACATTTCCCACCAAAACTGTAAATATTTTATTACAGTTAAGACGGTAACTCGTAAACTGACGACTGTGTGATGTGCGCAAAAAGTTTTAACACAACTTTGTCAACGAACACAATTGTATGTTTAGCGTTCCTCGACAGAGGAGTTTTTGCTCATCATTCGAGAATTTAGAAGTAGTATAATATAGTAGTGTAAGTATAGGAACGTCGTGTGTCGTGTGGTTCCCGGCACCAATACAAAAAAATAATAGGACCACTTCATCTCTTTCCCATGGATGTCGTAAAAGGAGACTAAGAGATAGGTTTGCAAACTTGGGATTCTTTTCAGGCGATGGGCTAGCAACCTGTGACTATTTGAATCTTAATTCTATCTGAAAGCCAAATCGCTGAACGTGGCCTATCGGTCTTTACAAGACTGTTGGCTCTGTCTACCCCGCAAGGGATATAGACGTGATTATATATATGTAAGATGGTCAAAGAATATAGGTATGAATAGTATGAGATAGAGGAGAGCGTTGGTGGTTGAATCGGTAATGTGCCCGCTTAAAATGCGTGATGCGCAGACGGTACCTATAGGTTCGAATCCAACCTCGGCCATGTACCAATGACTGTTTTCAAAGTTATGTATATTAGTTTAAATACCAACCGATGGTTTTATGGTGAGGGAAAACATAGTGAGGGAACCTGCACATTCAGGCAACTGGATGTGTAACCATGGATCCAATATAGGTTAGGTTTACCTGCAAAGGTTGCGGAGGTCAGATGGAAGTCGCTACGTGTTTAAACCTGACTCACTCTATGATCCATGGTCAAAAGCATACCCCGGGCTCCTCTCCAGAGAGGTGAGGATGCAACCGGGAATAAAAGCCAGGATGAAGAAGAAGAGTATGAGGTAGATCAATTATTTTTTTTTTAAGTCTACCTACTACTTAAGTCGAGAATGTATAAAAAGAATAATAAAAATACTCTGTAACATAACATAAAATCACTCTTTCCCGGAGGGGTAGACAGAGACTACCTCTTTCCACTTGCCACGATCTCTGCATACTTCCTTCGCTTTATCCACATTCATAACTCTCTTCATGCAAGCTCAGCGGTTTCGGGTACTTTTGACCTGACCCTTGATCAAGATACGTTGTCTTCCCACTCCGACCTTTCCCTCCACACTTTCCTTGTATATCTGCTTAGTCAACCTACTTTGTACTAGAATACTCTGTAAATAGAAATAAAAAGGCTTTGTGTACCCCTGCGGGACAGAACGATACCGACGCGATGTTATTAATGTTGACTCTGACATCCTGACATACTCACAAACTTTCGCATTTATAATATAAGTAGGATAAGATAAAAGCAGACTTATCCGTAGAGGAATTACTTCTGAAGACTTGAAAATCTGAAATGATCGTATCCAAGTAATAAAGAGTAGGTAGTCATAAAAAAGAGGCAAAAATTTCTTACACAATTAAAAAAAAATAAGAGACGTTATACTGTTTGAAAATTAACAGTGTTCCAAGGTAATCAAATATTCACGTTTAGCCGGAAAATGTAATTTTAATGAGCACCTTGTGGTGTTATAAAAATTAAATACACCCCGCTTTTAAGGTGAGGCCGATTTCATTTTAATTTTACACTGTTCTTTTTTACAAAATTTTCATAAAAATTAAGTCCATGTCTTTAGGTAGTGTATTAAAGGTAAACAATATTTAATAACTCTTTTTGTTGAAAAAAAATATATTTCATGCGCATATAGTCACTTAAAGTAAAAGTAAAAAGAATTTATTCATAGATCTTCCGTTGCATCCAAGTTGGAGGTCTATCTAACTAACATTATAAATGCTAAAGTTTGTTAGTATGTCAGGATGTCAGTATGGATGTTCGTTACTCTTTCACGCAAAAACTGCCAAACCGATAACGATTAAATTTGTTGTGTAGGTAGCTGAAGACCCAAAATAACATATAGGCTACTTTTTATCCTGGAGTTCCCGCGGGAATGATTCCACGCGGACGAAGTCGCGGGCGGCCTCTAGTAGTATCATAATATTTCAAATAGTGACAGTATATTAACCCTGTCTCTGTCTACCATGTTAGGGATAAGGAGGTTATCTTAACTAATATTATAAAGCTAAAGAGTTTGTTTGTTTGAACGCGCTAATCTCACGAACTACTGCTACGAATTGAAAAATTCTTTTTGCGTTGAATAGTCCATTTATCGAGGAAGGCTTCAGGCTATATAACATCACGCTGCAACTATAAGGGTCAAATCTATACTAATATTATAATGCTGAAGAGCTTCTTTGTTTATTTGAACGCGCTAATCTCAGGAACTACTGGTTCGAATTATTATATATATGTATACATACATATGATCACGTCTATATCCCTAGCGGGGTAGACAGGGCCACCAGTCTTGAAAATACTGATAGGCCACGCTCAGCTGTTTGGCTTTGTGATAGAATTGAGATTCAAATAGTGACAGGTTGCTAGCCCATCGTCTAAAAGAGGAATCCCAAGTTTATAAGCCTATCCCTTAGTCGCCTTTTACGACATCCGTGGGAAAGAGATGGAGTGGTCCTATTCTTTTTTGTAATGGTTCCGGGAACCACACGGCAAATATGTATATATGTATGTTGTAAAGAATACCGCTGCTGCGTTGTCACTCATTCTGCCACTTCTCGCTGTATCTCTGAATCGCTTATAACAATATTTCACATCCATTTCTGAGGCAACTTGGCCTTTTATTCTTAGGAAATGGCGTCTGCGCCTCGATCTCGCATGGAAATGACGCGGTTTTTCCGCTTTTTCTCTTTGACAATTGCTTTTGTTCTCAGTAATGATGGTATTTTAGAATATTTTTGTTGTTGTAAATTATGATTTAGGTTAGCTGCGGTGCAAAGTAATATACTATCTATTGTTTATGGTTCTTAGTAAAATGCTAATGTCGTTTTACTAAAGCTCTTTACATTCTTTCTCTTCGAAGGCATATTAATAAAACAATTCGATTTATGTTTTGACAGTAGTGCACAATAGTCAAATCACTCACTGACATAAATACATATATACATATAATCACGTCTATATCCCTTGCGGAATAGACAGAGCCCACAGTCTTGAAAAGGCTGATAGGCTACGTTCAGCTGTTTGGCTTAATGACAGAATTTAGATTCAAATACTGACAGGTTGCTAGCACATCGCCTAAAAGATGAATTAATAAGCCTATCCCTTAGTCGCCAATTACGACATCCACGGAAATGAGATGGAGTGGTCCTATTTAATAAATGTCGGGAACCACTCACTGACAGGTCTGATATTATATATTCATATATAATATATATATTACTATCTAGTTTCATGTAAAAAAAATCCTCCAAACACAGTTACTGCGCTAATTCACAAAAAAAATTACCTACTTTAAAAAATTCGCCAAACCCAGTTAGGGTAATGCGGCGTGTTAACCCTTACATTAGATTATAATTCGGACCAAACCGGCACCTTGCAGAGTAAATTTTGCGCCTCGGCCGCTCACAATTTTAGCGTGGCCGAACCCAAATGGGTTATGATAACGTAATTCGCGCGCTCTCGCCCCGGAACTCTGAATGTGTGGTGCAAGTTACAAAATATTGGCTATCACCCGTATTTAAAACTAACTGTGCCCGCAAATTCGTCCGCGTGGTATAGACATACATACATAAAATCACGTTTCTTTCCCGGAGAGGTAGGCAGAGACTGGCTCTTTCCACTTGCCACGATCTCTGCATACTTCCTCCGCTTAATTATTATAGATAATATAATTAATATCCTTCTCGGAATAGTCATTTTGGGCATCATTGAAGCCCTCAAGGATGAATAATTTTCCCCGTTTTTTTTTTTCACATTTTCCATTATTTCTTTGCTCCTTATAGTTGCAGCGTGATGTTATATAGCCTTAAGCCTTCCTCGATGAATGATCTATTGAACACAAAAAGAATTTTTCAATTCGTACCAGTAGTTCCTGAGATAAGCGCGTTTAAACAAATAAACAAACTCTTCAGCTTCATAATATCAGTACCTATAGATAATATTTTTGTTTCAGATTTCGGAAAGGCATTCCGGCATTTCAGAAAGAGAGCACGCAATCTCTTTACTGTCTAGAAGTCAACTTTTGTGTTAAGCAGATAAATTAAGTGGGTAAGTAATTATCAGATAAACATGTATATATGTTATGAACTATTACAAGTCTTCTTAAAATCGTCAGCGTGTACACGCTGCGCATCGAACGAAAGAATCCTAAAAAGGCGAGCATAAAATTCAAAGGTGTCGAGGAAGTCTTAATACATCAACTCACTCCACATAAAATTTCACCATTGCTCCGAGTGGAATTTAATAACAAATTTCACTCAGAGCCCGCTCTGACTATACAGACTCGAGCGCAAGCGATAAGAGACAAGCGTGAAGTGAAATGATCAAATTTCAATACAACTTCAAAGCGATGACGCCTTTGAGAAATGTTCGAAATTATTCTTATTGAACTCTAAGTGGAATGAGATTGTCTTTCCGCGGGACCATAAAGCTTTTGCTAAAAATATTTCCATATAATCACATCTATATCCCTTGCGGGATAGACAGACCCAGCAGTCTTGAAAGACTGTTAGGCTTAATGATAGAATTTATGTTAAAATAGTGAAAGGTTGCGATCGCCTAAAAGAAGAACAGTAAGTTTATAAGCCTATCACCTAGTTACCTTTTACGACATCCATGGGAAAGAGATGGAGTGGTTCTATTATTTTTATATTGGTGCTGGGTACCACACGGTACAAATATATTTTTTTTTTTGTGGTTTTTAGTTAAATCAGACTCAACTCATTTAACTATGCCTCAGTATAAAGCAAAAAATGGCTGGCGTTTTTAAGTATGCTGCCTCGGTACGATGTTCCTATCAGTAAGAGGTTCTCTCGGTTAAGGTTATTGAAAAAAAAATTAAGAGACTTTGATAAAAATATATTAGACCCTAAATGGCAGATATACATTCCCAAAACGTAAATTTTTTTTTATTTAATCATCAAAAAGAAGAAGTAAATAATCATTCAGTAATTAATAGTTATAATGTTTGAAAATGAAAAAAATGATCCTGAATTAAATTATGCTCTTTAATAACTTGAATTCACGGTAAGTTTCCCGTGGAAGACGGTCAAACTCAATTTTAATCAGGTGGGCGACCTTTCATCTTCCTGCTCATGCATAAAAGAAAAATCGTGGAACATTTTTAGCGAGGCGGAACATAAATGACATAATCACGGTTTTCACTCACTTTCGGCGTCAAGACTTGCTTGGTTTGTGGTGCAAGTTAAAAGAGACTTATTTATTTTTTTAAAAGAAGTTAAGATAGCAAGGGACAAAATATTGAATGGACAGATCATAGTTAAATGAGTCTGAATCTACATACTAATAATTACTCTGAATTCTATATAAATGTTTAAAAAATATCGTCCCCTTACTGCAAAAACCAACTAAGTGCATGAAATTAAGTTTTGAGAAATTGACGTTTAAAGGTTTGCACTGTCAAATCACTATTAAGATTGTAACCTTTCAAGAATCTGTTCATGTATTTTTAATACTTATTTATTAAGCTTTAAAGGTAATTAGTACAATAAAAGCAAATAAATGGTTTTTACTGTAAAATTTTTTTAACTTAACTACTTAAGTGCCCTAAATATTACTTAATATTGAGTTAGTTGCTTTTAATTTAATATTAAAATATCCCATAACTCACTAAAATGTTAAAAATAAGTTTAAAACACAATTTGGACGGCCTTAATACTTTATTATGTATAAAAACAATACCAAATAGTACAATCATCATCATCAATGTTGTTAAAATAAAAATACTTTATTAATTTAACATAACCAAAATCAAATAAAAAACGTCATACAAAAAGTCTGCAGTTTTAGTGGCTGATTCGTTTAAGTTTGTAGATCCTCTACTGTTATCATCTGAAATATAAAATGTGCATAAGTAGTTGTTCTCTTCTAACTTGCAAATACATACATGCATACATACATAAAATCACGCCTCTTTCCCGGAGGGGTAAGCAGAGACTATCCCTTTCCACTTGCCACGATCTCTGCACACTTCCTTCGCTTCATCCACATTCATAACTCTCTTCATGCAAGCTCGGCGGTTTCGGGTACTCTTGACCTGAACCTTTACCAGGACGTCCTTAATTTGATCAAGATACGTTCGTCTAGGTCTTCCCACTCCGACCTTACCCTCCACACTCTCCTTGTATATCTGCTTAGTCAACCTGCTTTCATTCATCCTCTCCACATGACCAAACCATCTTAACATACCCTTTTCTATTCCTGTAACTACATCTCTCATCTTCATATCACAACATTCACTTATCACGCTGTTCCTTATCCGGTCACTCAATTTCACACCGATCATACATCTTAACGCTCTCATTTCCACTGCATTTATTCTGCTTTCGTGCTTCTTTTGCCATACCCAACTTTCACTCCCATACATCAATGTCGGGACCAACACGCCCTTGTGCACAGCCAGTCGAGCCTTTTTGGATAGTTTCTGACTGCTCATAAAGGCATGCAAAGCTCCATTCACCATGTTCCCCGCGTTCACTCTCCTTTCAATATCACTATCACACTTTCCATCTGATGTAAACTTTGATCCTAGATATACAAACTCTTTCACTTGCTCAACTTTTTCTCCTCCAATCAAAATATTACATGCTGTCATTTCTTTCTCCATTTCAAAAAAACAGTGTTTTAGTTTTACTTACGTTACTTTCATTCTTTTCTCTTTCAAAGCTTCATGCATACAGTTTACCATCTCCTGTAACTTTTCCGCTGATGACGCCAGTATAACCTGATCGTCGGCATAGAGCAGACATTTGACGAGTAACTCTTTCATCCTTAATCCACTTTCAGACTCATTCAAATCTATCAAACAACTATCCATAAATAGGTCCTCGGCCGCTTCTCCAACACAAATTGAAAAGGCAGTACAACTGACTAGCTAATACGCCTTGTCGCAGGACAATTTTTTAGCATCTCGACCGACATTATCATACCCAGCAGCCTTACCAGCTTTCATACTCTTAAACATACATACATACATACATATCATCACGTCTATATCCCTTACGGGGTAGACAGAGCCAACAGTCTTGAAAAGACTGAAAGGCCACGTTCAGCTATTTGGCTTAATGATAGAATTGAGATTCAAATAGTGACAGGTTGCTAGCCTGTCGCCTAAAAAAGAATCCCAAGTTTGTAAGCCTATCCCTTAGTCGCCTTTTACGACATCCATGGGAAAGAGATGGAGTGGTCCTATTCTTTTTTCTATTGGTGCCGGGAACCACACGGCTCTTAAATGCTTTCACAATTTCGAACATTTCAATTTCGCCTTCCATCTCATTCTCTTTTTCTTCGCTATAACATAAATTTTTAATATTTCCTTCATTTTTTTCAAATAAACTTTCAAAATACTCCTTCCATATCTTAACACACATTCTTCTCCTCTCACAACGCTACCATCCTGGCTTCTGATCCTGGTCAGCTCTCTGGTTCTAGTTTATCTTAGGGCTAACCTTACGGATTTCCAGAATACTTTCAGAACTTGCAAATATTCTATTCAATACATAAATTGAATGAACCGATTTAGATATGGAAAGACTAGGAGTCTTCGAAAGCCTAAAAGGAGAGGTAAAGTAGAAAGGGGGTGACAGGGGAGATGATGCATCATCTCTCCTGTCACCCCAGATGGATAGACAGACAGACGGACACCGGAGGCTTAGTAATACGGTCCCGTTTTACCCTTTGGGTACGGAACCCTAAAAATGATGTACACATTTAAATTCACTTTCAAAACCTAACAACTATAAACATTCATTTAAATATCTTTAATTAGCAAATAAATAGCATAGTAACATATATCAAATGGTAGCTAGATATGTAATTTTTTGCAATAAGCACTTATACGAGCACTTACGGTCAACTCCGATGGGCTAGATTCTTTCGCATTAACACTGACTGGGTAGGTATTATTATAGTCACCTAAAAATAAATGATCATCATCACATGCACATTCTTATGTTAGTAGATATAAAAACTGTTGTTAAATATTGTTAACTAGCTGTGCAAATGTGTGCACCGTAATAGGATTAGGTAGTTCCTGAGGTTAGCGCGTTCAAACAAACAAACAAAGAAACAATCTCTTCAGCTTTATAATATTAGTATGATTAAACAAACAAAATAAGCCTTCCCGCCACCCCAGGTCGCACGTAAGTAGGTATTTATCTTAGTAGATGAAAAATTATTTATCGTCAGAAATCATCAGCAAAGTACATGCGTATTATAATATTGTGCTATAGTTAGGTGTAATATAATCAAAATATAGATCATAATAATACATTCAGTTTCCAATTTCAACTAAGTAGGTAACAAAATCATTTCTACAAAAATCTAACCTAAAATTAATTACATAATGATTTTACTTACCCGCTTTTTTCGTATTATTACTTTCTCCACATACAAGGTTTAACGCAAACAAAACAGCAAATTTAACGAAATTCAACGCAGACGCACAGTAAGAGCGACGGTTGAAACGCGACTTACACGGTTTTTGCTGACGAGCTGAATGAAATCAAAGTTTACAGCTTACAAGTAAAACCAACAAAACTACTTTATTATATTTTTCTTGTAGATAATATTTATTTACGAGGGAAATATGAATCAGTAAAAAGGACTAACAGATTATTAAATATTTCGTAAGTAGGTAACATAGAGAATTTTATCTAACAAGTAACTGCTAAAAGCTTGCTAGTATTGTTAAGTATATTTTTGCAGTAATTGAATAATTTTTTTTTGTCAAAATTTAACATGCCAAAACCATTGAAAATACGATTACTGATCTTTTCTGTAAATTTTATTTAAACATTTTATTTAACCACTACACATTACTGTTTTACTGTACATTATTTTCAAAATTACATTGTAAGATATCTTAGCGAAAAGCTAAATCAGGAATGAAGCGTCATATCAAAAAACGGGTTTTACCAGCGTATAGAGCTTAAAAAGGAGATTATGAAGGTGCACTTAACTCAGTTTTGACAAAAAGTGACTTTAATTGGTTTTTGCAGTAAGGGGACGATATGTCTTGAAGAGGTTAGACCTCAAGTCTTGCTTTTGATAATTAGGTATGATTTAATGTTCACTATAACAAAGTATTGTATAAGTCGAATAATTTAGACAAACACGAATCCATCATCATTCACACATCACATCACATATAATCACGTCTATGTGCCTTGCGGTGAAGACAGAGCCAATGGTCTTGAGACAACTGAAAGGCTACGTTCACTTAAATATCCTTTAATGATGGAATTATTATTCAAAAAGTGACAGGATGCCAGCCCAGCGCCTATAAGATACAAGGCAATCCAAAATTCGAAGCAACTACTGTCTTATCTCCTTAACCCTGATAACAGTGTATCCTAGTGTAGTTTAATCATCGCACTAAAGTGCTTATTTCCTTACTCACATTTTATGGCAACCATGGGAAGAAAAAGGATTTATTTCATAACAAAGTCATTACACAATGACATCACATAACGTAATCTACGAAATCTATGTCCAATAAGAGGAGTACATACATACATACATACGGTCACGTCTATATCCCTTGCGGGGTATACCAATAGTCTTGTCTTTACAAGACTATTGGTATACCCCGTATAATTGATAGTCCACGTTCAACTGTTCGGCTCAATGATAGAAACAATAAAATTGAAATTCTCAACACCATGATTCTCACATTATTTGACAGCCATGCACCATTGCGTCGTGTCAAAGTAAAACATAAACCTGCCCCTTGGCTTACTTTGGAAATTAAGGAGTGGATGGCACGCAGGGATAAAGCAAAACGGCGATATAAGAGATGTCCGTCTGAACGTAATTTGCAGTTTTACAAGATGCTTCGCAACCGGTGTAGTCGTTCATGTCGTGACGCCAAGAGACGTTACTTCCACGAATCGCTTGTGAATCGAAGCCCTGCCGAGACGTGGAAATTTTTGAGGTCTGTTGGTGTGGGAAAATCCTCTTCTTCTACTTTCTCTCATTTTAACCTTAATGACCTCAATAAACATTTCTCACATCCCCCTATAAGTTTAGATCCAACTATTAAATCTGCTACTCTCTCCAAATTATTAGATATACCCACCCCCACTTATCCTGCCTTTGAGTTTTCTGCAGTTCTTCAAGATGACGTTACTAAAGCTATTCAACATATTTCTTCTGATGCAGTGGGAAACGACTTAGTATGCTCCAAGATGATCAGTTTACTTTTACCCATACTACTACCAGTACTAACTCACATCTTTAATTATTCATTTTCATCGGGTACGTTTCCTTTGGCTTGGAAGCGGGCTAATGTTATACCATTGCCAAAAACTTCTAATCCTTCATCCTTCTCTGACCTTCGTCCTATATCTATTTTACCATACCTCTCTAAAGTTCTTGAACATCTTTCACACAACCAGTTTTCTTCATTTCTCTATAAAAATAATCTTATTAGCCCATTTCAATCTGGTTTCAGACCTGGACATAGCACAACCACCGCTCTAATTAATGTAACGGACGACATCCGTTGGGCAATGGAAAATAAGTCACTCACTTTGATTGTGTTACTGGATTTCACTAGTGCATTTAATTCTATTGACTTTGACGTTTTGTTGGGCGTGCTGCGGTCAAGTAATATCTCTCCCTCTTCCCTATCATGGTTTGATTCATATCTTCGCGATCGATCACAGCTTGTCCGTGTTGGTGAGTCGGTTTCTGATTGGTGTAAACTTAGTGCTGGTGTGCCCCAGGGCGGTATACTCTCGCCGTTGCTATTTTCGGTATTTATAACATCAGTCTCTAAACTACTGACATGCAATTATCATCTTTTCGCTGATGATTTACAAATATATTGTCATTTTAAAGAGAAAGACTCCTTGACAGCCATTGCGGAGATGAATGCGGAACTTGATCGGGTTTCTGAATGGGCGAAGTGTTATGGTCTCTTGGTTAATCCTGTCAAATCTAAGGCTATGATAATTGGTAGTTATTATATGTGCAATCAAATCAACATTGATATACTGCCAAGCCTGTACTATAATGGGTCTCCAATTGAATGCACCAAATCTGCAAGGAACCTTGGTCTTACTATAGATTCAAACCTTAACTGGTCGGCCCATATTAAGGAGGTTAGTCGTAAGATCTACTACTCTTTTCATACTCTAAGATGCCTTCAATATTTCCTACCTTTTCAAACAAGGGTCTCTCTCATGCAGAGTCTGATTCTTCCTATTCTGGACTATGCTGATGCGTGCTATCTTGATGCCACAGAGGAGCAACTGGATAAATTGGAACGGTTACAAAATCTCTGTATCCGTTTCATTTTTGGCTTAAGAAAATACGATCATGTTTCCATTTACCGTACTAAGCTGAAATGGCTTCCCATTCGCTTTCGTAGAAATACTCGCATTCTCTGTCTTCTTTTTAATATTTTATTTAATCCCGCCTTTCCTTCCTATCTTAAAGATCGTTTCTCTTTCCGTCATTCGTCTAATTCTCCTTGCAGATCCCATTTGCGCACCATTCTTACTATTCCTACCCACAAGACTTCCTTCTACTCTTTCTCCTTCTCTACTCATGCTGTACGACTGTGGAATTCCTTACCGCATGATATTCGCGATTCCCAAACTCTCTCTTCATTCAAACGACGAGTTAAAGACTATTATCTCTCTAAATAGACTTATATATATTATATATATATTGGTATGTTTATGTAGTTTATTACTGTCATTTATTTAAGTACTAGCATGTATGTTTAGTTAAATATGTTAAACGTTATTTATGCACACGCCATACCGCTCTAAAATTCATCTTTCCTCTCATGGGTCTACTGGAAGAGATTTCTTGTGAAATAAGTAGCACCTTTGTACTAGAATTATTGTAATAAGTGCTCCTGTATATAACTTTGTGTACATAAATAAATAAATAAATAAATAAATAAAATAGAATTGAGATTCAAATTGTGACAGGTTGCTAGCCCATTGTCTAAAATGAACCAAACTAAATTAAATTAACTATTCAGAGGAGTTAATTCAATCAAAGATTCACCAATTGGCTCGCATACATACATATGGCCACGTCTATATCCCTTGCGGGGTAGATAGAGCCAACAGGCTTGAAAAGACTGAATGGCCACGTTCAGCTATTTCGCTCGCAACTTGCACCAAACGCCAGCCAACACAGAACTCGCGTAATTTATTCATAGTCAAGTAATGACACTCGATTACTTTAGCGCAAACCCTTTGCGTTGAAAAGCGCTTTAAAAAGTGTTTTTTTTTTATTTTTTATTAAACAGCGGACAAATGACTTCGTCACGATGCAAACTTTACGTCACAAAGAGTTTGTTATTCTGATCCACTTGAGATTTTGAGGACGATGCGGGGTCCAAATATGCGGCGAACGACTTTCAGAGATAATGGGTACTAGCTGTGCCCGCGACTTCGTTCGCGTGGAATTGTTGTTTTTTTTTTCACATTTTCCATTATTTCTTCGCTCCTAATAGTTGCAGTGTAATGTTATATACCCTAAAGTACACAAACATACCCTTCGCTAATAATTCTATTTAAATTTGACCTTTTTTTTGTATATTTACCTTCTTCGTTTGGTTGAAAAAGTACCAGCTTCTTCTTTACCCGTGCAAATTGTAAGAGTCAAGCAAGGGCTTTTACTCTTGAGATTCTTCTTTCAGACGATAGGCTAGCAACTTTTCACTATGTATGAATTCCTCGGATCTTGATTAGTTTGTGTACATACATACATATTGTCACGTCTAGATCCCTTGCGGGGTAGGCAGATCCAACAGTCTTGAAAATATTGATAGGCCACGTTTTTTTGGCGTGATGATAGAATTGAAAGTGAAATAGTGACAGGTTGCTAGCCCATCGCCCAAAGGAAGAATTCCAAGCATAAAAGCCTATCCCTTAGTTAGTTTGTCTACACCATAAAATATAGAATAGAATAGAATAGATTAATTTCCAAATTTGGACACAAGGTAACACTTATTGTAGTCACATCACTTAAATCTAATTATAACTACTACCGCTTCGAAGAAGCGGCGGAACAAACTACACTGCAGCATTTTGTCGAACGTCAATATGTAATAATAACCAACTTAATTTTCTTGCTCACTTTTGCTATTTCTAACTAGTATTTTATTAAGAAACGTGGCATTTTAGTAACTAATAAATTACGTGCATCATGAAAATTCCACGAAGCAAACGTTATCCAATAACAAAACTGCAGCGTTTGTGTTTGCGAACTTGCAATTCTTTTTCGTTTGCAACTAAAAATATACAGATTATAAGTGTAGGTGGATTTTGCAAAACAAACAAAAAAGAAGTTGGAAAATCTATATCAAATAAACTTACATACATAGAATCACGTCTATACCTATCCCTTGCAGGGTAGACAGAAGTAAAAGTCTTGAAAAGACTGCTTCTTTCAGCTTTTGGGCTTTAAGATAGAATTGAGATTCAAATAGTGACAGGTTGCTAGCCAATCGCCTAAAAGAAGAATCCCAAGTTTATAAGTTTTTTTCCTTAGTCGCCTTTTACGACATCCATTGGAAAGATATAGAGTGGAGTGGTCCTATTCTTTTTTCTATTGGTGCTGGGAATCACACGGCACTGCCGGGAACCACACGGCACTTACAAATTGGACATTTTAAGTTATTAGCTGTGTAACATATTGTAACAATTATCTTATGTTTATCTTACTCATAGTGTGGTGTCATTGAAAGCTATTTTTATTTATTTTCAATTACACATAATTACGAGTTAACTTTATGGACAATTCCAAATCTAGAGCATTATTAAACATAGCTATTATAATAAGGTCATATCAAATCGATTTAATTTTTAGCTACTCTGCATTCAAATAAATTAATGTAACTAACAAATTTACATACAATATAGTTTTAGAGCATCAATTAACATATATATTGCATCAATTTGATGCCTAGATCATACTAGTTTTTGCGACAGCGTTTGCCCGCGTGATTTTAGCGCCTTCAACGAAAAATTTAACGCTATCTACACAAAAACGACCTAATATGGACTACCTATCAAAAGCAACGAATTTAGCACAATTTACAAAAATTACCAATTCAGCGCCACCTTCTGAGAATACAGGTTTTTCGCAAATCCCACGGGAACTATAGTTCATACGGGAATGAAAGATAAACCTATTCCCTTTTCCAGTCATTTTATTATATATACGTGAGATTTCAAGAAGATTAATCTATACGAATATTATAAAGCTGAATAGTTTCTTTGTTTGAACGCGCTAATCCCAGGAAGTACTGGTTCGAATTGAAAAATTCTTTAAGCGTTGAATAGACCATTTATTGAGGAAGGCTTTAAGCTAATTATAACATCACGCTGCAACTATGAGGAGCAAAGAAATAATGGAATATGTGAAAAAACGGTGAAAATTTAACATCCTTGAGGACTTCAATGATGCCCGAAACAACTATTCCACGCGGATGAAGTCACGGGCACAGCTAGTTCAATAGATAACCCGTAAAGAGGTAACGAACAAATTAACATACAAAAGTATAATCTCAAACTATACAATCATTGCCAAATTATAGTAACATTGCTTCGAGTATTATGTCATTCCTAAAATTGAGGCATCATCGAATCAGGCCAACGTCATTAAGTACGAGATTCGTCAACGTCATTTCGTAATCAGTAAAGGTCATTTGCATATTCTATTTGAGGTCAGTTACGATTATGATTAAAAAAATATATTAAAAATAAATTAGCGATGTGGTTACAAAATATGCACACATCATATACATCTTTTTTCCGAGTAGACAGAGGATTGCTTAATGATGGAATTTTTATACTGGACAAATTAGAGAGAATATAGAGAGATTGAGTTAGCCTCGAAGTAAGTTCGAGACTTGAGTTACAAGATACTAACTCAACGACACTATTTTTCATAATAAATAAAATAACATAACATATAATCACGTCTTTATCCCTTGCGGTGTAGACAGAGCCAACAGTCATCAAAAGACTGAAAGGCCACGTTCAACTGTTTGACTTAGTGATAGAATTGACATTCAAATAGTGATAGGTTGTTAACCCCATTACCTACAAGAAAAACCTCAAATTTATTAGCCTTTAGTCGGCTTTCACGACATTCATTGGATAGGAGTAGTTCAATTCTAAATTGCTGAGAACAACAAGGAAGTATATACTACTAGAGGCCGCCCGCGACTTCGTCCGCATGGAAACCCTATCAATCCCGCGGGAACTCCGGGACAAGAAGTAGCCTATATGTTAATCTAGGTCTTCAGCTACCTACATACCAATTTTCATCGTAATCGGTTCAGTGGTTTTTGCGTGAAAGAGTAACAAACATCCATACTGACATCCTGACAGGCAAACTTTCGCATTCATAATATTATTAGGATTTCTAGTTATATACTAAAAGAATTTAAAAGGCAAATCATTGCAGCTAATAAAGTTGTTACATATTAGCATTGCAAAGTGGTTTAAAATCTGTCTGTGTGTGTCCAAAACGGGCCATCGTAAATCTAGCAATGGAAAGCGGGTGATTTATATTGCAACTGCAAAAAAAAATAACAATTTACATACGGATAAAAAGATGTATGTAGATACAGTCGAGTTCAAATGTCGTTTGGGTGATTAAGTGGTTTATTTTTTTAGATACACCTACTTACATGAATAAAATTATAAATTGTGCCGTGTGGTTCCCGGCAATAGGACCACTCCATCTCGTTCACATGGATGTCGTAAAAGGCGACTAAAGGGATAGGCTTATAAACTTGGTTTTCGTTATAAAGGCGAAAGGCTAGCAACCTGTCACTTCTATCATTAAGTCAAACAGCTAAACGTAGTCAATCAGTCTTTTCAAACTGTTGACTCAGTCTACCCCGTAAGGGATGTGGACGTGATTATATGTATGTATATATGTATGTTTTAGACCACAGTTAGACCTACTTTTGTAGCCGACTGTAGTAATGTACTAAAATATAATATTTCATACGAACTCGTGTTCAAATAAGTTTGACATGCTTATAACGATTTGCCGGAACCAAGGTCAAATCACAAATCAGTGTAGGTCAAGAATTGTCCATAAATTACTGACCGCGGATTCAGTTGTATATGTTTTTAGGAGTAATCCAATTCTTTTATCTATTGGGGACACATGTTTTTTTGTATATATATTATTATTTATTTTATTATATTGCCATGTGGTTCCCGCCACCAATACCTACAAAAAAGAATAGGACAACTCCTTTCCCATGGATGTCGTAAAAGGCGACTAAGGGATGGGCTTACAAACTTGGGGTTCTTTTTAGGCAGTGGGTTAGCAACCTGTCACTATTTGAATCTCAATTCTATCATTTAGCTAAATAGCTGTACGTGGCCATTCAGGCTTTTGGCTCTGTCTACCCCGCAAGGGATATAGACGTGACCATATGTATGTATGTATGTTTACTTTATTTAGGCAGAGACTAAATAGCCTAGACTAATAGTCTCTGCCTACCCCAATGGGAAACAGGCGTGATGGTATACATATATGTTATTTTATTTATCAGCATCTAAAGCTCCATTTTAACTGAAGGCCTTCAGAGCTTTGGCTATAGCCTACAAAGGCTGTACCTACTTGACTCGTCTGATGGAAAGCTCGGCCCACATTTAGTGCGTAGTTCAAAATAAAATCTTCAAAGCTTTGAGGGCAGGAAGTTTTCGCATAAAAGGCGAAAGCTCGCAGCTTTTTTTAGGGTCCCGTACTTAGTTTTTACTGACATGGCATTTTTATATTATCGTTTCGTCTGTTTGTTTGTTCGTTCGTCTGGGGTTAAGCTCAAAAACTATTGTACTAGAATGATGTAAAGTGGTAATTAAACAATGGTCAGAATTTAAT
Organism: Amyelois transitella; assembly: GCF_032362555.1. NCBI lineage: Eukaryota > Metazoa > Arthropoda > Insecta > Lepidoptera > Pyralidae > Amyelois > Amyelois transitella. The sequence continues at coordinate 9,605,360 of NC_083521.1, read as the reverse complement.
ATCTAAAATCATACTTTACCATATTTATTTGCATTTTCATAACCTATCACGTCTCTATCCATTACGGGGTAGTCAAAGTCAATATTCAAAAGATTCGAATAGCACGTTTAGCTTTCCAGATAAGGCATTAGCTTTGTAGTTGACATTAAAAAAAGAGATAAGTTACATACATACATACATATGATCGCGTCTAGGCATTTTGAGGCTTACAAGCTTGGGATTCTTTTTTTAGGCGATGGGCTAGCAACCTGTCACTATTTGAATCTCAAATCTATCATAAAGCCAAATGCTGAGCTGAGTGTGGCCGATCAGTTTTTTCAAGACTGTTGGCTCTGTCTACCCCATAGACATAGACGTGACCATATGTAAGTATGTATGTAAATAAAATAAAACCGTTGACATCAGTCAATACAAATTCAAATTCAAATTCAAATTCAAAATTTTTATTCATTATTATAGGATACTATATATCGCTTAATAATTGTCGTATGGTTTAACAACATTGGTTGACGTCAAATAAATTACTTAAAAACTAAGTTTACTGCCGCTTCCAAGGCGTCAGTGCAGAAGAAGCGGTAACAAACTGCACTGCAGCATTTTCTTCAACAACGTCAACTTCACAATATTAACAACAATATTAACAAACACATCTCAAAAAAAAATATATTAAACATAACATCTCTTATCGCGTGTTATCTCGGCTACTGCACGATAATTGTAAAATATCGTGGGCATCGTGATGCGATAAAGATCTTATCGTGATTGCCCGACACTATCGCGTCGAGATAAGGATTGTGTTCCACCGCCTGTCGTCCTTTTTAACGCTCGATTTTTATCTTTTGCTGTTAGTGGAATTTTAACGAAAAAATTAAAGAATATATTATAACATTAAAACATCAATTAATGTTATACTTGAATTGAAATTTTTGCCATTACATAAATAAATATAAACTCCTATTTTATATAATAAAAGTGAAAACGAATTATGCATTTGGGCTTAATACGATGGTTGACTGTTTGTATTAGTACAAATTCAAAAGTTTAGTTTCACAACATTGGTTGTCATAAATTACAGTTTAAAACTGTGTTTATTGCCGAAGCGGTAACAAACTGCACTACAACATTTTCTTTAATAACATATGTACATTTTATAATAAATATTTATATTTATCCAAGACCCAGGCAAATCAGAAAAAGTTCATTTTTCATCATGACCTGACCGGGATTCGAACACGGGACGTCCGATGACACAATCAAGCGCACTACCACTGCGGCACACAGACTGTATTGTCCTTATATTTATTACCTAGTGTTAGAAGTCGGATAAAAATATAGTATAGCTTTAAGTATGCACAAACCTTAAATCTATTCTTCGTGTGTGATCCAATATAAAGTGCAGTCCGCCCTGGTGCCTGATAAGCGTTATCTCCAAAACATATACCGAAGAAAAACAAGCAAAAGTCATCTTATGCGTTTGAGTGGGCGTTAAGTATAGGTCAATAAGGTCAGATGCAGTGTAATCAATTAAATTTATAGTCTTGTTGAATTTTGGAAAATGATAATAATGTCAACGGGTCATAACGGTCATTTTGATGTATGTACGAATGCATTTGAATAATAATATTAAAATGTGAAAATTTTCCAAATGTAATTATTGAAAATGCGTAGTTTTGTTATTTTATTATACTTTATCGAATCGTGGATTTTTAAAAGGTCAGGTCAAGCGTACTCTCAACCGGCATAGTTGCCTTTGAAGCTTAATCAATGTGGATGATAATTAGGCACGCCTGTTTTACGATTACAAACTGAAGAAGAAATATTGTACGCAAAAATCCTTATGCCATAAAAAATTAAGACAAAATAATTGTAGTGAAAATAAGTGGGCTCAGCTTTGGTGTCCAGAGACCGTTTTCAGAGTATTCTTTTCTAGTCTCAGCCATTAAATTATAATTTCTTTATATTTGCTTAAATAAAATCTCGTCTTTATCCCTTACGAGAATAGGAAACATAGCCAACCAAACAGTTTTGGAAATCTTCATAATTCAGTAAAAAAAATCACCAAAATATTTTGAACATGATATTATATTAAATTAAATAAAATCTTTATTTGAACCTACTTACGAAACAGCCGTTTATCACAGGAAATGACACGGCCAAAAGTTTGGGTCTACCGCCATAACTCCTGTATATTGTCACTATCCTTTGAAAGTCGGTTAAATTTGCAATGCGTATGAGCGGGTAGTGGACCAACTCCGTCCCATTTTATGTATTATTATCGGGCTTGCATATTTATGAGGCTATTCGTCTGACTTTTAAGGTTATCTTTGGACAATAGTTATTTTATGAAATGAGTTGAGATTGCCCCTAGACTAGTGGTAAAGGTAAGTGTACCCGTAACAGGTACATGTATTAAGGTACAGGGAATGAAAGACGAACTTGACTTGGATCAATCCGTTTTGATTCAACATTGTTATAACTGGTTTTATGTTTAATAGTTTGAGTACTAAAATACAAAAAATACATTGACTTAAAAGACTCACAAATAAACACACTTTCACATTTAAAATATAAAAACCTGATTCACCCAATCCAGGATCCATGGACAAAGGCATACCCCAGGCTTCCCTCCAGCGTGGTGAGGATGCAACCGGGACTAAAGCCAAGAGGAAGATTTAAAGAAAATTCTAAACTTTTTATTTGAGTGACAATGATATTTTTACTACGAAGAACTAGTAGTTCCGCAAGGTTGCGAAGAGAGAGTCGCTTCGTGTAATAACCTGACTTACCCAATCCAAGTACGTGGTGAAAATAAACCCAAGCCTACTTTCCAAAAAGATGTGGAGGCAATTAGAACTAACTCCGTGAGGACAATAAATAAATAAATATATACAGGACAAATTACACAAATTGAGTTAGCCTCGAAGTAAGTTCGAGACTTGTGTTACGAGATACTAACTCAAAGATACTATATTATATAATAAATACTTATATAGATAAACATCCAAGATCCAGGCCAATCTGAAAATGTTCTTTTCTCATAATGCCCTGGCCAGGATTCGAACCCAGGACCTCCGGTGTTACAGACAAGCGTACTACCGCTGCGCCACAGAGGCCGTCAAATGACTTTATTATATCGTTCAAAAGTTCACTGAACTTTATACAATGTCGTTGTCGCGGTAAAATGTCATACTATAATGATCAAATTATATTGCAAAAGCTTTTGTATGGCATCTCTAATATCAAATATATTATCTATTGCCATACAATTGCAGGAAGTAAGTTATCATTCCAAACACAACGCGGATGGAAATGTGAATTTTAATAGGATAGGTTCATTTCTAAAATTTTAACACTTTCGATGTCTATGATTTGTGTCGTTATATACGAAGTCAATTAATTGTATTGTACTTAAGAGATCTATATTAATTATTTGTCTTCCAGTGAAAATGCTGTAATGTAGTTTGTTTCGTCGCTTCATCGGAAACTGTAGTAGATAAAGATTTAAGTGATGTGACGTCAATCAATGACAGCTAGTATTCAATTTTGAAAATAAGTCTATTCTATTATTTGAAAGGTAGACTGTTAGATACTGCTATTAGCATTAAGTCCGCCTATGGTACTTTACAAATTGTAATTGTTACAATAAAGAATTAATAAGTATGGAATTGATAGTGCCGTGTGGTTCCCAATACAAAAAAGAATAGGACCACTCCATCTCTTCCCATGGATGTCGTAAAAGGCGACTAAGGGATAGACTTCCAAACTTGGGATTCTTTTTTAGGCGATGGGCTAGCAACCTGTCACTATTTGAATCTCAATTATATCATTAAGCCAAATAGTTAAACGTGGCCATTCAGTCTTTTCAAGACTGTTGGCTCTGTCTACCCCGCAATGGATATAGACGCGACCATATGTATGTATGTATGTAAATAAATATATTTTATACAAATACCGCATTTAAGCGATGTTTAAAATTCCAATCACCATCTTAAAAGTCAACAAAAGGACCCCAACATTGAAGATGCGGCTATATTTGGCTCACTTTCATCCCCCACCCACTTCAACCCTTAAGTGGGGGTCGTAAAAATTTATCGGACTCATTGAAGCCACCCGATGGTCTCAGAAAGAAAATCTATTCAAAAAGGTTGAAAGTCTCGGGGAAATTTATAAGGGAAACCGATTGTTTCATTTTGGTTCTTACATCTCATCCGTAACGGCAAAGTACAAAGAAAAGTTAGTACGGTTACATACATACATATAATCACGTCTATATCCCTTGCGAGGTAAACAGAGCCAACAGTTTTCTAAAGACTTGAACGCCACGTTCAGCTGTTTGGCTTTATGATAGAATTGAAATTCAAATAGCTAGCTACGCTAGTCCATCGCCTACAAGAAGAATCCTATCCCTTAGTCGATATAAGCCTATACCTTAGTCGTCTTTTACGACATCCATGGGAAAGGGATGGAGTGGTCCTATTCGTTTTTCTATTGGGGCCGGGAACCACACGGCATAGAAGGTTGTCTGTATGTATGTATGTATTGTATTGCAATACCAGATAAGCCTAGCCGCCATTTGATTTCCGTAAGGTTTTTCAATTGGGATTAGTATACATACATACATACCGTCTATACCCCATACGGGGTAGACAGAAGCAACAGTCTTAATAAGACTGAAAGGCCACGTTAAGCTGTATGGCTTAATGGTGGAATTCATATTCAAAAAGTAACAGGTTCCTTCCTACCCTGAAGAAGAGGAATCCAAAACTTTTAGTTCTACATTCATTCATGTTTTTTAATGTAGACAATGTGCATTCGTCCACGATTTAGATTTAAGAGATCTATATTTGTAAATTGACGTCCGATGAAAATGCTGCAGTGTAGTTTGTTCCGCCGCTTCTTCTACACATGCGTTTTGGAAGCGGTAGTAGTTATAATTAGATTTAAGTTATGTGACGTCAATAAGACGACCTTATATCCAATTTTGAAAATAAATCTATTCTATTCTATAAGCTTGGGATAGATATGGAGTGACACTTTTACAATAATAGATATGAGTGCGCTTTACCTCAATCTGCCTGGTGGTAAGCAAATCAAGGCCTTAGGTGGTGCACGCAAGATCAAATAATGCCTATTCCACTCTTGCCTTGAAAATCTCCAAGTTGTTTGTATCGGGGCAGAGAGATGCGGGGAGGGAATTCCAAATCAAAGCGGTTCGCGTGATAAAAATTAAACTTTTTTTGATTTGTAAGTGTATGTGTGCGAGTTTGAAATAATCCTTCTAATATTATAAATGCGAAAGTTTGTGAGTATGTCAGGATGCCAGTATGGATGTGTTACTCTTTCACGCAAAAACTACTGAACCGATTACCATGAAATTTACTATGCAGCTGAAGATCCAGAATAACATAGAGGCTACTTTTTATCCCGGAGTCCCCGCGAGAATGATTCCACGCGGACAAAGTCGCGGGCGGCTTCTAGTAGTATCATATTCATACATACATACATATGGTCACGTCTATATCCCTTGCGGGGTAGACAGAGCCAACAGTCTGGAAAAGACTGAATGGCCACGTTCAGCTATTTGGCTTAATGATAGAATTGAGATTCGAATACCTAAAAAAAATAATCCCAAGTTTGCAAGCCTATCCCTTAGTCGCCTTTTACGACTTTATGCCTGAATGAAGAAAATTTTTCACGGAGTATCATATTCCGTGAATAGTTTTCTTCATTCACCATCACATAAAGGCGTTTCCATATAGGTATTTATTGGAACATTATAGATAACTCAGCGAAACGCCCCCTCAAAAAACTCGTTCGCTTCGTTAACCCTCCGCTGCCGCTGCTCCGCTTTTTGTCCATATTTACCGTTCCATTTCTTTGACATCAATCCAATTCTGGGATCGGGAACAGCAGACTTCGCATTATTCTATTCAAACGTAGAGGTACATTTTCAGCGCGAATTTTTTTTTTTTTTTTTTTGGAAAATGTGATTCGAATTCAATTTGGTTTGATTTTTGTTGACTCACTTTTTTAGTAGAAGTTATTTAATTTTTTTGAATAAAATACATTTTAATCAATTGAATGTTAGTCAAAAAATATTAAATGCTAGTTACGTTTTTTTTTTTAAATTAAATACTTACATAATTCGTTTAATTTTTAATGAAAAAAGACATCTACCGAAAAAAAAAATAAAAATAATTAAATTTACAAAAAAAAAAAAAAAATGTTCGTCAATATATATTTTTTAATTCTGACCTCTTTTCTGTTTTTATTTTTAATTGGTAATCCTATACACATTGGTTTTAATGAGGAAACAAATACACAACATGATTTAAAATCTTTAAGGAGATTTTCTTTAAAAAGATATATTCTTAAAAAATAAAAAAAAGGAATCAAAAACTATAATACCAGCAGATACTTTAAGAATCACTTAATTGTCCTGACTGTTTGTTAACATATCCTAATTTTTAAAGTGGCGCATAATAATTTACCTTAAATTTTTGGCGTTTCATCAAACATCTAAATCTCACAGCTCACATAACAAGTTATTAGAATAAATATCTTTTAAGGCTTATAAACTTGGGATTTATCTTTTAGGCGATGGGCTACCAACCTGCCACTATCTTAATCCACTCCATCTCTTTCCCATGGATGTCGTAAAAGGCGACTAAGGGGTAGGCTTATAAATTTGGGATTCTTCTTTTAGGCGATGGGCTAGCAACCTGTCACTATTTGAATCTCAATTCCATCTTAAAGCCAAACAGCTAAACGTGGCCTGTTAGTCTTTACAAGACTGTTGGCTCTGTCTACCCCGCAAGGGATATAGACGTGATTATATGTATGTATGTATGCACTATCTTAATCTCAATTCAGATTGATCGCTGAACGTGACTTTCAAGTTTTTTATCGAGATATTGACTCTGACTACCGTAGAAGCTATAAAAATTCTAACAAAAAAAAAACCCTAAAATTAGGGAACTAAATTTAGGAATAAAATAAGGACACTAAAAAAAGGAAATTAATTATGAATGCACACTTTTTTTTATGGGTAAACTACTTTACTAATTGGCCGTGTGGTTCCCATTACCAATATAAAAAATAAAGAATACGACCTACTAAATCTCTTTCCCATGTATGTCGTAAAAGACGACTAATGGATATTCTCATAAACTTGGGATTCTTCTTTTAGGCAATAGGCTAGCAACCTGTCACTATTTGAATCTCAATTCCATCATTAAGCCTATCAGCTGAACGTGGCCTGTCAGTCTTTCAAGACTGCTGGCACTGTCTACCCCGCATGGGTTATAGACGTGATTATATGAATGAATGACCGAATAAATTAAGTAATTACTTTTCAGTGATCTTTTAAAGCTTGCGTGGGTGAACGAGTGGTATGGTTTGAACTAGGTACCTTTTTCTTTGTGCAAAGGTCGAAGTTCTTTCTTGGGAGACTGTTTTTTTATACATACATACATATAATCACGTCTATATCTCTTGCGGGGTAGACAGTCTTGAAAAGATTGATAGGCCACGTTCAGCTATTTGGCTTTAAAATAGAATTGAGATTCAAATAGTGACAGGTTGCTAGCCCGTCGCCAAAAAGAAGATATCCCATGTTTGTAAGCCTATCCCTTAGTCGCCTTTTACGACATCCATAGGAAAGAAGGAAATAAATCCAATCTATCATTAAGCCAAATAGCTGAGTGTGGCCTATCAGTATTTTCAAGACAGGTTGCTAACCCATCGCCTAAAAGAGGTATCCCAAGTTTATAAGCGTATCCCTTACGACATCCGTTGGAAAGAGATGGAGTGGTCCTATTCTTTTTTGTAATGGTACCGGGAACCACACATGGTAGGTATTAAAGTGTAAAATTTGCAGCTATAATCCTTAACCATTTACAATAGATTCAACATTATATGTTTAAAGACAATCAAACTATCGTAAAATATGTCCAAAACTTTTAAATGTAAGTAGAAAATATATTACATGAAAGAGGTTATAATCTCTTCTTATTCTATGCGATAGTCCAGAGTTTACAAAACCCAATTAACATAAACATTCGATTTAAATATCGCTTTTTATTATACTTTACGGAATTAGTTTGACAGATTACAAAACAACCGGTTAAACAAATATATTTAATCTACACCACGCTTGTTTTATTAAATTTTAATAGAATTTATCCCTCTGTGAAATCGATTCCCAAAAACAAACATGCGTTTTAAAATGAATCTATCACAAAAAAATCATTGGGGTTCTGTATATATTATGTTTATTTTTTTAAGATTGGAATATTAATTTAAAAAAAGATGTTTACGATTTCAATGCTGACTACTACTAAAAAAAGTAATTCCATGGATATTTAATTTAACGATTTAAACTTATCGTTCGTACCACTTTTAACCTAAATTATTTCCACATATTACCATTTTGGAATAAGCAAAATTAAAAATAATAAATAATACACGTATAAAAAATTAATTGTAACTTAAAAAATAAAATAAATTAAATGTAACTTAAAAAGTAAATTACGTTACTTGCGCGTTTAATATCTGTATTATTTATAAACGGTATAATGCAACACGAAAATTTAATTAAACAATCTCGAAATGATTGAAAGGCCACTCTCTAACTTCATACATAAGAATGTATGTAACCAAGTTGTTGTTAAAATCTATACTAATATTATAAAGCTGAAGAGTTTGTTTGTTTGAACGCGCTAATCTCAGGAACTACTGGTTCAAATTGAAAAATCTTTTTTGCGTTGAATAGACCATTTGTCGAGAAAGGTTTTAGGCTATATAACATCACGCTGCAACTATTAGGAGCGAAGAAATAATGGAAATAGTGAAAAAAAAAAACGAGGAAAATTATTCATCCTTGACGGTTTCAATGATGCCCAAAAGTAACTATACCACGCGGACGAAGTCGCGGGTACAGCTAGTATAGAAATAAAACGGTATTATTTTGTGAAATAAAAAAAAACTTCCATTGTAATCATCTAACAACAAGGTCATCACACAAATGTCACGAGTGAACCCTAAAATCAATACCACATGTAGGCAGGCATCGACTCCAAAATATCATGTTTATTACAAATAAATGTCGGTTTTGTGAATAACAGACGTAATATGGACTCGTATTATCTCCTCGTCCATACGTTAAAACCTTTGACGTATTATTATCGATGGTTTGAATAAAATAGAGAAACGATTTCGGTAGGGTTCTGTGGGCTCGGACGGGACCTTTTAATGCTTTTTAATGCCGGGATCGGAGGTTTTTTTTTTTGGGTATATTTTGACGACTTTTTTTTTACGATGCGAGTAATCTGTTTAATGTAGTTCTGTTTTACAGGTTTAAAAATATTTGTATTTCGTTGTTGGAGACTTTTAGTTTTTAGTGTGAAAAGTCGAAGTGGACTACACTATGAAATATTGATAAATATTTCGTTTAATCCAGCCAGGTTTACTCCGAAAATGGCCAATTCTATGTAAAAATACATTGAAAACAATATTTTTAATATTTTAAGCATTTTTATTGAACTAGAGTGGATGGGCCCTCACATGGGTCTTTTGGAAGAAATATTCTACTAAAATAAGTAGCACGTTTGTACTACAATTACTGTATTGCTCTTGGATATTATTTTGTGTACATAAATAAATAAAATTAATGGAAAAGTTAGAAGGGGGAGTTCTGAACAAACGTAAATACCAAATCGGGTACGTCTTGGCGAAAGGTCAGGTCAAGTCAAGAGTACCCAAAACCGGCGCGCTCGCATAAATATTGAAGAGAGTTAGTTATAAATGTTAATAAAGCGAAAGAAGATTACCAGGAAGTGGCAAGATGTAGTCTCTGTCTACCCGTCCAGCAAAGAAAAGTGATTTTATACTCATATGTTTATATTAGTTGCTCCCCTTGCATTTTGAAGTAAAAAATTAGATACTTATTATGTTATTCCAGGATATTTACTACTCGTGTACCAAATTTTATTAAAAACTGCCCAGTAGATTGTTCGTGAAAGAGTAAAAACATATCTACATATCCTAACAAACTTTCGCGTCTATAGTATACTAGAGGCCGCCCGCGACTTCGCCCGCGTGGAATCGATCCCGCGGGAACTCCGCGATAAAAAGTAGCCTATATGTTATTCTGGGTCTTCAGCTATCTACATACCAAATTTCATAGTAATCGGTTCAGTAGTTTTTCCGTGAAAGAGTAACAAACATCCATACTGACATACTCACAAACTTTCACATTTAAAATAACTAGAGGCCGCCCGCGACTTCGTCCGCATGGAAACCCTATCAATCCCGCGGGAACTCTGGGATAAAAAGTAGCCTATATGTTATTCTGGGTCTTCAACTACCTACATACCAAATTTCATGGTAATCGGTTCAGTAGTTTTTGCGTGAAAGAGTAACAAACATCCATACATCCATACAAACTTTCGCCTTTATAATAGTAGTAGGATAGTAGGAAGTAGGATTACCGTTATACAGAACCCACATTGAACAAAAAGGTACTCACTCGTACGGTGCGCGTGACAAAAAGACATAAAGAGCCGTATGCGACGTTTTTACTCGTACCATCCTCGGGAACGAAGGACGTGCTCTGATAAAGGTGTGTCCACAATTGCCTGGAAATAAGGTTGTGGCGACATCTCTACACCACACGCCATAACAGAAAATCACACAACAACTGTCAATCATCGCGAAGAAATTGACGCGCTCAACCAATAGCAGCGTAGAATCTAAATCGCGATTTCAAAGATTTCACGGATTGGAGCATAAATACAACCTCCGACTCAACATCGCCGGAGCTGCGGTTCCCCAGGCATAACACCTAGCCTGGCGGAAGATCTTCGCTTTAATGGCGGTTGAGATGAATCATCGCTCCCGCTACAACGTATATCGTCAGCCCCTCTGTGTCTTGCCCGGCACTTCAAAAAAGGACTTTAGGAATACCTTTCCCATGGATGTCGTAAAAAGCGACTAAGGAAAAAATAAACATGGAATTCTTCTTGTAGGCGATGAGCTAGCAACTTGTCGTGTAGCGTGTAGCAATACAGCTGAATATGGCCTTTCAATATTTGCGAGTTGGCTCTGTAAACCCCGTAAAGGATAGTCGTGAAATTTATGTATGTATAGAAAAAAATAATAAGTGCGATTTAGAGACAGCGGCATTTTTTTTTAAAATAACAAACCGCTTATTTAGTAACAACGACGAAGTATTTCATTATTAAAATGTCATTTGATTACTTTAGCAGCATAAAGGTTACTCGAACGTTAATTTCAACTTTGTTTAGTTAAAATTGAGGTTAATATAATACGCTCACAAATAACATCATTTAAACAAAATTAAAGTGTCAATATGACATGTTAATTACGTTTCTAAATTACAACCGTTTAAGTTATTGTCTGAATACACGCACAAATCACATAAAATTACTTAAGAAATTCTATAAACATCAATTTCAAATATTTTTCATTCAAAAACAATTCATCTCAACTTACAAATGTGAGCCCACCTTTATGTTAAATATTACCTTAAGTTATAGTATAACTCATTATAAATATCGTAAGGTTGTCTTCAACATAGTTTCTTGTGATTTATGCTCTGATTTTACAATTAAATAGTTATCTTTTCTTTTGTTAACTTTTGTTTATAATGAGTTCATGAATGTATAATTAATGAGGTCCTCCGTTAATTATTGTTTGAAATGTATTTTCTTTTTTTTATAGGACTTTCTTGTCTGGTCTTGAACACATTGTATTTGCATTTTTTTAAAATAATTTCTAAATGTATTCAACCAGCAGCGTGTAAAAATATGAAAAAGAAAAAATATGTCAATATCGAATAAATTATTAAATTTTTTGATTCACAATAAAAGAGTATTACGGTTATTGAAAAATCATTTTGGTATTTAATTTTTCTGCTAAAAATTATATCATATTAACTCAAATTTATATTAATACCTACTCAATTTTTTACCCGTAAAACTAAGAACACATAAAGTGTCATTATTTTAAGGAAACTTATTTATAAGTGATTATTATAATAATAATAAATAACAATAAAAAATGATTAAAATGATGTGTATGTAATCAATTTATCTTAATATTTAGATGTGATCTTGTTGATCTGGTGAAAAACGTATGTTTCCAAATTCAATATAAAAAAAAAAGTTTAAAATGTATATCTTGATTCACTTTCAATTTATATATTTTATTCAAATCAACATCAACAAAAAGCATCCAATTACTAAATGATCGATCAGCGTAGGAGGACTAGTGATGTGCAGTAATTTAAATCTATCGATAAAATTCCGTAGGAAGGTGTGCGGTCGTCGATATAATTAAAATTCTTTTGGGCTCACTGATTTTTTGGATCTATTTTTTGTTGTCAATAAGATAAGCTGTTATGCTTGAATGCGTTATTAATTTATCGATGTTTGAAAACCAGATTGACTTTTTAATTTCATCATGGTAAGTGCCGTGTGGTTCCCGGCACCATTACAAAAAAGAATAGGACCACTCCATCTCTTTCCCATGGATGTCGTAAAAGGCGACTAAGGGATAGGCTTATAAACTTGGGATTCCTCTTTTAGGCGATGGGCTAGCAACCTGTCACTATTTGAATCTCAATTCTATAATTAAGCCAATAGCTGAACGTGGCCATTCAGTCTTTTCAAGACTATTGGCTCTGTCTACCCCGCAAGGAATATAGACGTGACCATGTGTGTGTGTGTGTGTGTGGTAAGTGCCTTAGTAACATCTTCTCGTATGATTCTCGGCTGTTTAGAATAAGACCAGTCTATCACTTTTGATGTCATAAAAGACGACTAAGGGCACATTTTTCGAGTGCATCTTTTACAATGACCCAATATTAAATAATTTCATCTTCATATATTTTACAGTTAATATTCTAGTGACTAAATTATTTCATTTTTGTTATTATTTAATAAAATACTCTTCTCACCTTTCTATATTTTATAGCTAGGCTTAGCAAAATGGTAATGATGATATAATTACCTAAGAAAGTAAAGATTGCTGACGGAATAATTTAATTAGGTTTTCAGTCTTAATACTAGACTTAGAATTCTAAGACTGCTGAGAAAATTTTGCAGAATAAATACTCATTAAGTGATAGGTAGGTTTGTATTGTTTACAATATCAACTTTGTAGATTACAACTATCTGTTTCCTCTAGGTAGAAAAAGAGGATTAAATGACTAAAGTTAATTTAATAATTAAGTAAAGGTGATTGAAAGGGTTAAAGTGCCCGGCTAAAATGCGCAAAAATGCTTGTGAAGGTGCCTACCGGTTCAAATCCTACCTCGGCCATGTACCAACGACTCTTTTTGAGTTATGTACATTAGTTTTAGTGCTAACCGATGCTCTTACGGTGAGGGAAAACGTGCATATTCAAGCAACTAGATATGTAATCGTGATCCATAGTTGCGGAGGTCAGATGGGAGTCGCGTCGTGTAAAAACCTGTCCAGGATTCATATTCAAAGGCATCACTCTGGAGAAGAGCATCCTGGGCTCCTCTCCAGAGTGATGAAGATGCAACAGAGACTAAAGCCAGGAGGAAGTAGAATTACTTCGACTCGAAATAATATAATAATAATATATGTATATAGGCGTCGGGACGTGACGACCCCATCGCCCTCTGTGGAAGGGTTTCCTTCCCAGTGCAGGCAGTCTCCGCGGGGCGGCTTGTGGCGAAGCCGTTGGTGAGTGGCGACACCACGGACCCTACCTCCTGGGGAACATACAGACATGCGCCATACACACACATACACATAGTGACACTTTCCCCGCCTCTGGCTTGCCTTGGCCGGCCGGCCAGAGTGGAGTCGCAAGAGCAGATCCTATGCTCCAGGATGGAAGTGTATTGCACGTAATGGCGTAATAGCGGGGAAACCAGCACGGGGTCATGCCTCGTGCTCGTGAAACCGGGGCCGCACCTCTCGGCATCCTATAGCTGCTTTTAACGTGTTGCGCCCTGGCCGCCGCATGGTGGCTTATTTAGGGTGCCCACAGGCTGCTGTATAGCCAATGAGCAGCGAGTCACCATCTGCCTAATCAAAATTATGTGAGAGATTTTCGAGGCAGATGTCCGTATCTCACTCCATAGCCCAGAAATCCAATCCATTAGCATCCCATCCGCATGACCCAAATTAAGTAAATCCCTTCCTGGCAATAGTTTGGCAGCTATGGAGGGCTGTCCGTTGGTGCATCCCAATGGTTCATCAAGGGACAGATCTCCACAGCTGCAGCCATCTCACTTTAGAACAAAAGGTACCAAAGGGCCTCTTCATGTTGGCTTCGGCCCCATGAACGCCTCCCAAATGACCGGGTCCCTATGGGCCCGTGCACATTTTATATGTATATCATATATAAAATTTTAACTTGGGGATTTTCAAGGCAAGAGTGTAAAGGCACAATATGAGCTTGCGGGCACCACCTTCGGCCTCATCTTGCTTACCATCAGGCAGATTGAGGTCAAACGCACTCAAACCTAATATAATTTCTTTTTTATAAAATATATACTTATATACGATAATAATCTTACCTTGTAATCTTATCTGTGCCGTGTGGTTCCCGGCACCACTACAAAAAAGAATAGGACCACTCCATGTCTTTCCAATGGATGTCGTAAAAGGCGACTAAGGGATACGCTTACAAACTTGGAATTCTTTTTAGGCGATGGGCTAGCAACCTATCACTATTTGAATCTTAATTCTATCATCAAGCCAAACAGCTGAACGTGGCCTATCATTCGTTACAAGACTATTGGCTCTGTCTACCCCTTAAGGACTATAGACGTGATCATATGTATGTATGTATGATACTTATTATGTATAGAATTAGGCTTTATTAGAATTCTAAGACACTGAGAAAATTTTACAGAAATTAAGTGATACCTACTGATAAGAGGTACTCGTATTGTTTAAAATATCAACTTTGTAGATTAAAATCTTACCTGGCTTATCCAAATCGCTAAGGAAATCGTCAGTTTCGGTATAAGCCGTAGTCCTCCCCAATGCGGCTAGGACGGACAGCCAGACCCAGGGCGCGCCGCCGCTGACAGCTCGGCCCATCATCACTCACTTCATCACTTCACTCTCACTACACTGCACACACTTCACTTGTTTTTGAGATTACCTGCAGACAAGAAGGAGAATTGGTTTAGTGAAATTTTAATTTAATTTAAAAAAAAAAGAATGCTTAATAGTTGCCAGTGTTTTTGTGGGCAGCGTGGAATTAGAATTCAAATTCAAAAAATTATTTGGAATTATGGAATACTTCATCTATACTTATATTATTAAGGTGAAGAGTTTGTTTGTTTGAACGCTCTAATGTCAGGAACTACTGGTTCGAATTTAAAAATTATTTTTGTGTTGTATAGACCATTTATCGAGGTAGGCTTTAGGCTATATAACATCACGCTGCAACTATTAGGAGCGACGAAATAATGGAAAATGTGCTTGTCACTTAATAATTGTCATATCTTTTGGTTTCACAACATTAGTTGACGTTCAAATAAAATACTTAAAACTAAGTTCACTGCCGCTTCCAAAGCGTCAGTGCTGAAAAAGCAGTAACAAACTACACGGCAGCATTTTCTTTAATAACGTCAACTTCAACGCTTCAAAACAAAACCTTCAACTTAACGCCGAGAGGAAGAATGTGATATGTACTAGCAACCTGTCACTATTTGAATCTAAATTCTATCATGAACCTGTCAGCCGAACGTGGATATCAGTCTTTCAAGACTGCTTTAAATAAACTTGATCATATTAGTGAATGAATGAAAAAAAAAAACATTCATTTCATGAAATATTAATATGAAAGTTCAGATTTCAAAAAACATAAACAAACTTAATTATTCATTCCGTTACTCGCTGATACAACAACTATCTGAAAGTATTATAAAACACAGCAAAGCAGAAACTGAATAATATTAGCCCGACATTAATGAATTCAGGTGCAAAAACTTCATTCTTATTCAAGGGTCAGCGCGAATTTCACGCCGCCGCCCGTGTATATAAGGTATGGTCAGGTCAAGAGTACCCGAAACCGCCGAAGCGAATGTGGATGAAGCGAAGGAAGTATGCAGAGATCGAGGCCAGTGAAAAGATGTAGTCTCTGCCTAACCCTCCGGGAAAAAGGTGTGATTTAGAGTATGTACATACATACATATAATCTAATCACGTCTATATCCCTTGCGGGGTAGACAGATAAAATTGAGATTCAAATAGTGACAGGTTGCTAGCCCATCGCCCTAAAAAGAATCCCAAGTTTGTAAGTCTATCCCTTAGTCGCCTTTTTCGACATCCATGGGAAAGAGATGGAGTGGTCCTATTCTTTTTTTTTATTGGTGCCGGGAACCACACGGCACTTACTTAGTGTATGTATGTATAATATAATGCAATAATATCATAACCAATCAACAGTATTGACAGTATGATAAATAAATATAACTTGGGAAAACGGCACAGAGGCCGACAACTGATGCAAATCATACTTCATATTAACTCTACTAGTCCTATATATACATATAGTCACATCTTTTACTCTTGAGGGGAAGACAGAGTCAACTGGAAAAACTGAAAGGCCACGTTCAGCTATATGTAATAGTCCCATCAAGGTAAATTTGTTTTTTATCTTAACGGTTTAGAGGAAAACCAACCTTATTTCCTATATCCCCGTATACATATTCATTGGAAGACCATTTTAATGAGTTATGCACGTATTTTTCATAAAGCACTATTCATTATTTATTCAGTTTATTTAGGATTTTGTTTTTTTTTTAATATTTGAAACGTTTTAAACGAAAATACCTGAACCAATTTGACTGTTATAACCTTTGCAAATGAACTAAACCCATATTGTATCATGTTGTCAATCAAACTAAGGTACCTACTTCAATAAAAAAAGAGTTATTAATTCGCGGAGAATGTAGTATTTGAACCTGAACCGATTCTTTATATTTTACTTAAAATACATATACATATATGTACTTACATACAATCACGTTTATATTCCTTACGGGGTAGACATCAACAGTTGACAGAATAGACAAAAACAACTGTTTGGCTTAATGATAGAATTGAGATTCAAATAGTGACAGGTTGCTAGCCCAACGCCTAAAAGAGGAATCCCAAGTTTATAAGCCAATCCCTTAGTTAGTTACTTTAAATATTAAATGAATGTTATTTTCCAAAATTATGGTGTAATTTTGAAGATCATAAAGCACCATTCAAGGTTCGGATTGTAACATGCTGTTGTTCGTTATATCCAATCGCAAAATAAAGTGAATACAGAAGTATTCACTCAAATTATGAACAAAGTCTTATCTACAAAAATTTACAAGTCAGTTCAAGAAAAAATAAGTCAACGTCAAGTCTGGAAGGCTTTTATATATCTGTGCCAAAGTGAGTTGACAAGTAAAAAAAACGAAACGATGTTATTTTTCAAACAACATTTTGACAACGATATGTACGCTCGGTGAATGATTTTATGTCGCACGTTATAACGATCGAATTGTGTGACTGCCTCGAATTTTTGGAATCGGTTAAAATATATATAAATGATTTTATTGACATCCCTTTTTTAAATTTATTGGATCTGTGAATGTCGGACTAGCATTTAAGCCACTGCAGTACAGATATCATACAAATAATTTAAACGTTCAGTCCGTTCGAAAAAACGTAACATTTTTCCAACACCGATCAATTTATACACACATTTATACAAGACTTCCATCCCATGTTTTACAAACCTATCCCTTAGTCGCCTTATACGACATCCACGGGATCGAAATGTAGTGGTCATATTCTTTTTTTTTCTTGGTACCGAGAAAACACACGTCAATTTTTATTTTTAAACTTTGAAAATTATGTTTTTTTTTTTCGGAATGGTGAAACTTGTGTAAAATCATTATTTTACGATACGTATGACCGCAGCGTGACAGACGCACCCGGATCACGCTGCGGCGTGGAATACAAATAGTTGGGCGGCGGCCACTTTATTCCGACCGACATCTGGCTTTCGGAGTCACGATTTGCCTGAAATTGGCTGTGTAGTGCCGGGATGAATGTTTATTTTCGGCGACAGGCGAAACTCGAGGGTTTGTGAATCATTTTTATGCCACTTAATTTCGAATTCAAATTCAAAATCTTTATTGCATATCATTAAGTAGGTACATCAGTTGAGCCGTGTGGTTCCCAGCACAAATAGAAAAAAAGAATAGGACCACTCCAACTCTTTCCCATGGATGTCATAAAAAGCGACTAAGAGATAGGCTTATAAACTTGAGATTCTACTTTAAGGCGACGGGCTAGCAACCTATCACTTTATATGAATCTCAATTCTATCAGTAAGCCCAGCTAAACGTGGCCTATCAGTATTTTCAAGACTGTTGGCTCTGTCTACCCCGCAAGGGATATAGACGTGATTATATGTATGTATGTACGATCGCGTTCATATCTGCAGTCATAGTTTTAAAATTCTTACGGGTTAAAATAGCGTGCACTGTGGTTCCACTAGATACACACACACATGCATATTTAAAAAGAATAAATATTCCTTCAAATGAATACGGTCTTTAATACCAATGATTACTAAGGAAAACAGTTTATTATTCTATGACATATAAAATAACAAAACAGAAAGAGACGGTAATCAACGATGGCCGAACAGGGCCCCGATAATTGTCGATCGAGATATCATCGTCTCTCATTATTTGCATAAGATTTGCCTATAGAGGGAAGCCTGCGACTGCAAGACTTATGCCATTTCAATAAGGTTGAAAGTTTGTCTGCACACAACCCTAACATAGGTAGTGGTTCCTTTGAAAGTTATTGGGTAGCAATTTTATTACTTTGTGTGAGCAAGTGAGATCTAAGATATATTAGATAATCTCGCTTGCTCACACTCGCTTGTTCCTAGTTACTAGCGTTACTTGGATTCCGAAGTTATTCAAGGATTTTTTTTTTATTTTTTTACTGACAATTTTTAATGTTTCAAGGTGCCATTTGAACTAAGTAACTGACTGACTAACTAACTAACTGATATCTAAGAATTACGATACCCGTGTCTTCAAACACGGAAATCAGCAAGAAATATTAAAGAAGAGGGAGCAAAATAAAACATTCAATAATTAAAATTAGTAAATTTTATTGAAACAGTTGACCTATAGTTTAATTACATATTGATGATTAAGTATATAAAGCTATACATATTTAGTATATTACACTAATTGTATTATCCACTTATCTCCTGTTATTAAGGTTACAGCTTAATTATTCGTTTTCATAAAGAAAAGATATTGAAGCTGTCCTTAAAATACTATCCAAGTAATTAGTACTTTTAATATAAATTGACAGAACCTTTCACGCACTATATGGACTCGATGCACAGGGCAGTTGTCTTGCACAAATGATATTGTTGGCATATCATCAATCGGATAAATACACCGCACAGTTGGTAACATGGTTTCTTGCAGCACTTGCACATAATGAGCAGCTGTAGCGCGTCCTGCTATCCACACCTGTTCCCCAGGTCCAGCAGCACTCATCCAGCCCCACATATTTACAGATATGTGTCCAGACTCCATATTTGGCACAATATTTTTTTCTTCATACCGAGTTGCATTTCTTCGCCATAAATGAAGCCTACCGTGTTGTGATGACATAAACGAACTTTTCGTCCGTAAATATCGCTTTTTCCCAGTCAAAATCCAAATACTGCCGAGCAAATTCTAAACGTCTGCTTATTTATTTCGGATAAATACGGCTTTCTTGCTGGCTGTCTGTGGTGTAGTCCCTCACGATGCAAACTCGACGAACAGTAACCACTGATGTGTCGAATTGTTCCGCAAATATTGTGGTCGGTATGAAGCCATTATTTTCGTACTGTTCCACCATGGATCTCCGCTGTGTGGCGTGTCGCTGTGTTGATTAGCGGTCGACTTTTTACACTACCCTCTTCTTGATGGCGCGTTACCCAATGTTTCACCGCTTGTTGTTTATTGTGTTATTTGTGTGAATGTGTGAGTGATAGCAGCGGTGCAAGCTATAAAGTTTTGCGAACTATGACTGCAATTATGAACGCGACCGTACATCAGTTGAATTACAGTTACTGCTTATAAATAGGTACAATATGAACCCTCTTGGGCATAGTAATTTTAAAATAATATAGAACGGCGGACAGGTTTATGTCGTCTTAAAGGGCGCCCTGTGGCGCTCGGCACTTTGGAATAGGACCACTCCATCTTTCCCATGGATGTTGTAAAAGGCGACTAAAGATGAGCAAGAGTAATCCCAAGTTTATAAGTCCTCAGTCGCCTTTTATGATATCCGTGAGAAATATATGGATTAATAAAGTGTCGGGAATCACACGGTATGGCTGGAAACGCATACATATGTATGAATGTGTATGAAGCGAATGAAGTCAGAATGTAGCAAGTGGAAAGATATTAGTATCTGCCTACCCCTCCGGGAAAGAGGCGGGGAGATTTTATTTTACTTATAAATTCGTACATCAGTTGAGCCGTGTGGTTCCCAGCACAAATAGAAAAAAAGAATAGGACCACTCCAACTCTTTCCCATGGATGTCGTAAAAGGCGACTAAGGGATAGGCTTACAAACTTGGGATTCTTTTTTAGGCGATAGGCTAGCAACCTGTCACTATTTGAATCTCAATTCTATCATTAAGCCAAATAGCTGAACGTGGCCTTTCAGTCTTTTCAAGACTGTTGGCTCTGTCTACCCCGTAAGGGATATAGACGTGATGTTATGTATGTATGTATGTATAAATTCGTTTTAACAATAAGCTTTATTTCCTTACAAATCCAGGTCGGATGACCAGGAGACTTTAATATAAAAGGGAAGGTAATAAAAAAGTTTTCAAATGAAACGGGATTGGACGTAGTACGCGCAGTCTTGTTAACAAACTTTATATATTTAACTGAAGTCAGAAACTAGTTTTACAGGTAACTAACTTCCGTGAAACTTGGAGACTCATCTTTTTCTAACTTTATTACCAGTTTTTTTTTTACTTTAAGTACTCGCGCTCATCCGCATCGTGTATAAAAATAATTTAAGTAATTTGCATTTCCGTGTGGTTCCCGGCACCAATACAAAAAAAGAATAGGACCACTCCATCTCTTACCCATGGATGTCGTAAAAGGCGACTAAGGGATAGGCTCACAAACTTGGTACTCTTTTTTAGGCGATGGGCTAGCGACCTGTCACTATTGGAATCTCAATTATATCATTAAGCTAAATAGCTGAACGTGGCCATTTAGTCTTTTCAAGACTGATGGCTCTTTCTGCCCCACAAGGGATATAGACGTGACCATATGTATGTATGTAATTTGCATTTCCAGCCGAACGTGGCCTATCAGTCTTTTCAAGACTGTTGGCTCTGTCTACCCCGCAAGGGATATGATTATATGTATGTGTGTATGTTTCCCTAACAGTCGAGTTCTCACCTCCTAATTCAGCGCCGCACTTGCATTGTAGCAACAACATTATTTACTCGTGTTACCAAACGTTTGGAATGATGGGGATTTGTTTAGTTTTTGATAAATTAATTCCTCAAAAAAAAATATAATATTGTGTCCAGTTCTTCTATTCTAAAGTGGCCCTATTCTTAAGGGCCGTGTGGTTCCCAGCATTTAAGAATACGACAACTCCATATCCCTTTCATGGATGTCGTAAGAGGCGCCTTAAGGAAATGCTAAATAAACTTGGATTCTTCCTATTGATTATGGGCTTCCAACCAGTCACTATTTGAATCTAAATTCCATCATACCATATAGCAGAGAGTGGCCTTTCAGTCATATCTATTAGTGTCTTGCATTTCTTTAAAACATTATCACGTCCATATCGCTTGCAAGGTAGACAGAGCCAACAATCTTAAAAGACTGAAGCTGTTCGGTTCAATAAAGATTGAAATTAAGATTCAAATAGTGACAGATTGCTAGTCCATCACCTACATGAGGGATCCCAAGTTTATAATCATCATAGCACAAATATAAAAAAATAAAAGGGCCACTCGAGCTCTTTCCCATGGATGTCGTAAAAGGCGAACTTATATAGTTGGGATACCTCTTTTAGGCGGTGGGCTAGCAATCTGTCACTATTTGAATCTCAATTCTATCATTAAGCCAAATAGCTGAGCGTAGCGTTACAGTCTTCTGATGACTGTTGGCTCTCTCTATCCCGTAGGGGATATAGACGGGATTATATGCTATATATATAAAATTTACTTATTTCATTATTATATCCTCACTTTGTAGACAATCTGGTCACCGTATTTCAGTCGGAACAGGGCTCCTATGTTATGGTAATTAGTTTAACAAAACACAGCTGCCTTGGATGAAGACATGTGTTTCTCAGCTTGTTGTTTATTTAACTGAAGTAACTGTAAGGAGAGAGGGTCAACATGTATGAAAACCGGAACATAAGATTCGAAAATCCCACGGGAACTATAGTTTTTACTGGGATAAAAAGTAACCTATGTCCTACTCCAGACTCTTAATTATATGTATATACGAAAAGCAAAAAGATTGGTGCACAAGATAACGCGTGAACAATACAAACAAACAAAGAAAACTTAATATCGCATTTTTCATTAAACCAGCAGAAAGTGACCTTTATTCTTTTCGAAATTATTGGCTATGTCTACTCTGCTGTAACTTTGTACTTAACTCTGTAAGATGTTAAGTATCTAGTAGACCACATTCAGCTGAATGGCTTTATGATGGAATTGAGATTCAAATAGTAACAATGGATAAAACTCTGATGCAGTAAAATGTTTTACTCTGTTAGAGTTTTATCCATTAAACAAAACAGCACAAAACAGACGGAATCTCTTCCAGTCAACCTAGTCAACCCAGTAATAGCGACAGGTTGGAAGGAAGAATCCCAAGTTTGTTAACCGTTCCTTTGAATGAATTTTACTATCTGCACGGGCAGACATGTTTTTTTTTCTTTGCTACCAGAAAAAAAAAATTATACTATACTTTATATATTATACTTTATAATATTTATCTATTCGGGTTTGTAAAATCAGCAAATAGCTCTCTTTGATCACACGTGTGAAGTGAGTTTGACCCACTTCCCAACAGCGACGTTTGTATAAACTGAAGTAGGTATCAGAAACACGTAAACAAGATGACAATCAAAATATTTTAAAGTAAATTTTCAAAGAAATTCAGCGTTAAATATGGGATCACGGCTTTTGAAATGTTGAAAATGCAGATTGGATATATGTAGTTAATTTATTTTCAACTGGTTTTAAACTTTAAAAACTATCTAATAACTATGCTTGAACGACGAATTAAGAGACATATAATATCGAATATTAGTAAATTTTGATTAAGTTTATAATATTGATTAAGAACATTTTTTGTCAACTTCATAAAGAAAACTTTTAATAAGTTTTGATAAACATTCTTTTTCCCTTTTTTTGTAATAATAAAAAAAGCAACAATAAATGTTGCCACCATTCACTAAACCCATACACATGTCTCACAGACAAATAATAGAATTTATAACAGTTTAGCCACAATTAAAGGCAATAAAATCTCTAAATAAACCAAAATCCGGTTTTCAACGTCGAAAACGGAATTGGGAATACACAATCAAATCAACGTAAAGACAGTTCATTAGATCCAGTAAAATACGGCGACCAAATTAGATGCAAACAGATGTAAACATTATGCATCCGGTTTAAACCGCTGCAAACCAGCTTAAACCGGTTCGGACCGGTTGCTACTCGAATATTTTGGAGAAATTAAAAAATTTGGTGCCGTGACTGCGGTCGGCAATGGCATATATTGATAGTTTGTTTATTATTGCAGTGACAGGTTACAAATACTAGCATTGTAAAGGTTTTTTTTTTCTTTGTATAATTCGCGCCATTGTGTAAATTAACAATGTCTAAAAATGAGGTTTCTTATATAATGCTCTGTAGGTAAATCTACAGAACAAATAATCGGAACAAGAAGAAGACCGGGTTTGGGCCATAGTTAGTTCAAACTTTGAATTGAGGGATACTTTTACACGGGTACTCAACGATAATGGACATCCTTGCTAGCACTTTATATTAAATATTTTTGAAAATAGGTACTTTCATAGTGTACTTGAAATGCATTGTTGGATTTGTCTACTCAGTTCAATCATATAATCACGTCTATATCCGTTGCGGCGGATAAAGCCAGCAGTCTTGAAAGACTCATAAATTTGAATTGAGATTAAATTTACCACTCCGTAAGGTATGATTATACGTATGTAAGTACGTTCATAGTAGGTACTGTTTCTCTACATGAAACATTTGAAGAACCCTGAGGAACCTATCGACCTCATAGATTCTTCGTCCTCCAGGCTAAAGTCCTAGTTGCATCCTCACCACTTTGGAGAGGAGCCCGGGGTAAGCTCTTAACCATGAATCCTGGATTGAGTGAGTCAGGTTATTACTCGAAGCGACTCCCATCTGACCTCCGCAACCTTTACAGGGAAACCTAACCCGCATTGGATCGGTCATTCTGACACATAAGGTTGCCTGAATGTGCAGGTTTTCTTATGATGTTTTCCTCCCCATAAGAGCATTGGTTAGTATTCAAACTAATGTACATGACTTCGAAAATAGTCATTGGTACATGACCGAGGAGGGATTCGAACATGTGCCTTTCTGCGCATCACGCATTTTAACCGGGGTCACCTTACCGTTTTGACCACCGACGCTCGGCCTCATACATTATTGAATCCTAATTATTCACGATTGTTATTCCATAGTTACTAATATTATCATGTTTGTCGGGTACTTTGATTAGTTTATGTGGTATATTATTAATTAAATAGATTGTTTTAGCCGACTTAAGGTAGTCTTTAGTTAGATGAGATTTGCTAGATTTTCAAGAGTTTGCTCAGTCAGAAGAAAAGACAATGTTTTATTATTACCTAAGGGTAGAATTTAGGACCTAAGTATTAAAAATTTTGACTGTTACTGTTTGTAGGGGAACAGTTTCTTATTGTCTGATGTCTCATTTTTGAAGAGGATAAACATCAAATCAAGCATTCAGGTTAACAACTGGATGTATGACCAGCATACGTAATGGGTTTAAATACATACATACATAAAATCACGCCTCTTTCCCGGAGGGTTAGGCAGAGACTACCTCTTTCCACTTGCCACGATCTTTGCATACTTCCTTCGCTTCATCCACATTCATAACTCTCTTCATACAAGCTCGTTGGGTTTAAATAAACTGCAAAAATTGCAAAAATCGCTTCTTGTAAAAAACTGGACTTACAAGAAGCTTACAGCTAAGATAAACTGATGCTACACGATCACAAAGTCACATTTTAGTTCTAGTCTAAAACATAATTTCAATAATTTTTCGGCTAAACTCATAAATAAAACAGGCAGAAGAGCCATCGATACGATAGCTAAAATGATTTATGTCTAAGATCCAGTGAAAGCTCGCGAAATGGGTAAATAGTCCGTAATTGAAACAGCATGATTTATACCATCCCTGGACTAAAAGAACCGGGAAGGGTTTCACTGGAGGTCTGAATTACGGCCGTTAAAATTCTTTTTTCTTTGTTAAAGCTCTGACCTTGCCCGCTGACGGTAGATTACGCTATTTATTTAACGTTGTCCCCGTAAAACTGTGTAGTTTTATCTGATTTTGAAAATTGGGGTCCAATTGCTGTTAAAAATTGTTTTTTTTTTTTTAAATTTTTTTCTGCGTCATTGTTTTTTTGTGCTGAAATATCTGTACTCTATTTGTTTTATAGTTTTAATATCTTTATTTTTGGTCGTACCTTGTCATGATTTGGACACGGATTTTTCATCAATTTCTGCTGCAATGTGACGTTGAGTCTATTCAAGCGTCATCATTTCTGTCATGTCATTATGTGGTAATCATTAAATGGAACTTTCGAAGGTTTAACTTTCACACACATACATATATATAGGCACGTCTTTATCTCTCGCGGGGTAGAAAGAGCCAACAATCTTGACAAAGCCACGTTTGACTGTTTGGCTATTAGTGATAGGTTGCAAGCCCATTGTTAAAACGAACAATCCCAAGTTTGAAAGCTTATCTCCCACGACTAACATATTATTTTATGGTTAAGATAAATGAAAAATCTGAAATTATTGACGCTCCATTTTCTACCTACAGGCTTGTAAATATGTTAATTTTTTGGAACTCTAAGCTAACATAAGAGAGAAATGATAATTTTCAACTTATTTCAAACACCATTAGTAAATTGCAATTTCAATCTCCCACTTACTTGGAAACAAGAAGAAATTGCGTATAACGTACACATATTACAAGCAATTACAATTGTTCGAAAAGTCTCTTTTGAAGTCGGAATAATCCGCCCCGCAGACATACTCAGAATTCGCGAAGTCAACTTTTTGAAGGTATGAAAACGTCTTAAGGTTCTTTATTTTGAAAGTTTAAGTTTCATCATGTAACACTTTTTTTTTCGTTTATCAATCATCAATATCAATACATATTATAAAACAGTAAACATAATTTGTCTGTACATTGAGTATATTCTGAAAAAAAATAATTTATTATGATGAAGAAATAGAACCTAACCGTCCGAACTAACTAACCGTAAAAAATGTCTGTCTGCTTATATGCTTCTTTGTACACGCTAATCTCCGAAACTACTGAACGGATTTGTATGAAACTTTTTTGTTGTATTGCTCTAATGCCTGACCTACATATAGAATCTGGAACAGTCGATGTCGAACCATTATAGACCAGCTGAATCATCCAAATTATGGAAAAAACAAGAGATATTAAACTAAGAATAGCGAAACCACAAAGGTTTGAGAATACTAAGAATTGTATACGATCAGACCTTACTGTACGTGAAGTTCTTGAAACAAATTCTTACTAATGATTAAACGAGTAATGCTACAAAAAAATGGTAGGTATTGTAAACAGTTTTAATTTGAGAGAAAAGAAATATATACATTCATATTATCACGTCTATATCACTTGCGGGGAAGACAAAGCCAACAGTCTTGAAAAGACTGATAGGCCACGTTCAGTTATTTGGCTTAAATAATAGAATTTAGACTGAAATGACGATAGGTTGCTAGCCCATCGCTTAAAGAAGAATTCCAAGTTTAAAGGCTATATCCCTTTTATGACATCCATGGGTAAAGATACATAGATTGAAAAAAGTTAACATAGCCAATTCTCCGAAGGAATTAGAAGAAATTGAATTTCTTAATTGCCCATCCGTGAAAAGAAAAATACTTTGACGAACTCCTTTCGGTCATCGGCGGTGGCTTTCACGAAGTTTCATTAATATTTTTCTTCCAGAAAAAAAGTTTTTTAATCTTAGGAAAGTGTAAGCTGTTGTCAACGAACCGATATTTGGATTCGATACTAAATGTTTTTGAGGTGAAAATTAATCTCTGTTATGGTACTAAAATATAATTGCGTTAAATTATTCGGAAATGACGATTTTTATGAAATAAAGTAGGTCCCGGCACCAATAGAAAAAATTAAAGACATAGCCAACAGTCTTGAAAAGGCTAATAAGCTACGTTCAGCTATTTGGCAGTGATAGAAATGAGACTGCTTTAAACATTGTATACTTATAGTACGGATGGTTTTATTATGTGGTTCTCGGCACTAATAGAAAAAAGAATAGGACCAGTCCATCTCTTTTCCATGGGTGTCGTAAAAGGCGAGTAAGGGATAGGCCTGTAAACTTGGGATTCTTCTTTTAGGCGATGGGCTAGCAACCTGTCACTATTTAAATCTTGGCTTAATGATAGAATTGATATTCAAATAGTGACAGATTGTTAGCTAATCGCCTAAAAAATGAAACCCAACTTGATAAGCCTATCCCTTAGTCGCTTTTACGACATCCATGTGACTCTTTCCCATGGATGGAGTGGTCCAATTTTTTTTAGTATTAGTTCCGGGAACCACACGACACAATTGTATCTTTATCGTGACCCCAAATGATTTCAAAGCTGTCTTAATTGACGTATTACATCCATCCGGATTCCATTACAAGTGTGTACAATGCCATAATGATATGTTAATAGAATTCTTGTTCAGTACAAATATTTGACAGCAAATACTTTCACCCGATGCGGCAGTGAAAAGTTCGTCAGAATTGCTTCCGACCTTGAGATCTGAATCAATATTGGTGTACGTTCGAGACTTGATTTTTGTGAAATAATATTTGTACTTCATATGTCGTCTTGATATGCTCCTTATGGAATAGAATTGATCGATTATGATAACATTACATCTTCTTTGTGCTCCTGGTGTAATTTCTAGTTACATCCTCACCTCTTTGGAGGAGCGCGGGTTGTGAATTTGACCATGATTCTGGATTGAGTAAGTCAGAAGGAACTCCTGTCTGATTTCTGCAACCTTTGCAAGAAAACCTTTTTTATTGGATTGGGTTTGATTTAGTGCGGTGTGTTCTTACTTGAATTATTTTAAAGCATTATATTTTTACTTTGTAAGAAGTACATTCTCACGGGTTTACTGGAAGATATTTCTATTGATGTAGCACTTTTGTAGAACAATTTCTATGTTTATCACTCCTTTATATACTTTTGTGTACATAAATAAAAAAGAATTTAACCCATAATGTTTCGTTTACGGTTGCCATTCGTATTATATATCTTATTTCTTAAAACGTGTTACAAAGTTGTTGATATCCCAAATGTTTGTCAAATACTTATGTTTAAAGATGTAATCTAGTTTGTAACCAAACATTTGAAGCCAAACACTTTTGACCTGGGTTAGATTTAGCAATTTAGGAAGTTCTTTTAGGCGGTTGGCTAGTAACCCACAACTAACTAAATCTTAGTTTCATCATTTAGTCTTTCACCTACCTAAATCATCATTATCATAATTCTAAGGCCATTAGAATTATGATAATGATGATTCTCCATGTCCTGTATGAGAATATGTAAAGGCATGTTGTTTGTAAGTACGTAATATCAACTTAAACACCAAAATATGAGTCCAAAAAACACGTCCCGAAAAGGGTTTAGAAAACTGGCCCGTTCCGTAGTCAAACCGAGGATTTACAGACAAAATCCGTTTATGGCGAATGAAAGAGACGGCCGTATACTCCGAGCCATTTCATTGAAATTCGAGTGGGACATAAAATGGGGCGTAAATTTAGGACACTAATGCTTGGACAGTGAATGGAGGAGGCGAAAGATGTGGACGGTTTACTGTGTTTTTACTGCGTCCCGAATTATTTCGTCTTTACTGGGCGATTCCTGACTTTATAAGGTCTGATTTAGAGATACATTTATTACATCTAGTTTAAGATGTTGAGTGTATACTAGCTTTTGCTCCTTTTCTTTGTAGTTTAAATGCAAATCTTACGGGATCCATATTTGTTTCTAAGATAATAGATATTGATTCCCTAACATACATACATATGGTCACGTCTATATCCCTTGAGGGGTAGACAGAGCCAACAGTCTTGAAAAGACTGAATGGCCACGTTCAGCTATTTGGCTCAATAAATGATAGAATTGAGATGCAAATAGTGACAGGTGGCTAACCCATCGCCTAAAAAAGAATCCCAAGTTTGTAAGCCTATCCCTTAGCCGCCTTTTACGACATCCATGGGAAAGAAATGGAGCGATCCTATTCTTTTTTGTATTGGTGCCTCATCTGACCCCTCCACTTCCACGACTACATGACAACCATGACCACTCTGTCCAGAGTGTATCGATGAAGTAGATGAATTAACACTTTATCAATAAGTCTGCCAGCTAAATTTGACGTTTAAGACTATTGAATACTGGCCTGTCTACTTAAGGACATATTTAGCAGAATAGCTAATGATTCATAGATAGTGAAAGTAATGGTTATCTATATAACATAGTAAGTGAACATAGCTAGCCATTACTTTTCATTATTACCTATTCCATTTTGATCCCACGTCATCACTGAACTGGGGATCAGATTGGGATAGAAAATAAAATAAAACGGATCCACTTGGGTATCAGATTTTTGAGGATCAGACCGGAATGACCCGACTTTTACAATCTCCGAAAGAGTATTTACTAGTAAGACCACTAGTATTACTAGTTTGTTTGTTTGTTTGTAAACTCTTTATTGCACATAAAAATAAATATAACAAAATCAGAACAGTCATTGAATATAAAAGAATATGTACAATGGCGGACTTATCCCAATCGGGATTTCTTCCAGTGAACCAAAATAAAAAGGAAAATCCATAGTCAAAGACGCAGCGCAGATTAAAAGCATTGAGGATGCGTTACAACAATCAGTAGTCACTAGTAAGAGACTATAATACTAAAAAAAAACACGCTAACGCTTACAAAAAGAGCTAACTGTAAAAGTGGGACAGGGCCGGCCTCGTGGAACTTTCAAGGACCAAATTTGGAATGTCTTGAAAAAGGGAGATGTTAGTAGTACCCGTAATCGTCGAATATGCATGAAAAGAGTAATGAGTGTGGCGGAAGCGGGAGAGGTCTGTAAGGATCGTAGCAAGTGGAATTCCATAGTCTCTGCCTACCCCAATGGGAGACAGGCGTGTTGGTATGTATGTAAAAAAAAACTACAAAATTTATAATAATTTTCCTTGAAAAAAAAAAAAGCAATGTTCGCGTTAAAACCTGTGCGAATTACTGTAACATTTATTACATTGGAGTTTAATCTTTGCTAAAAGGAAAGTTACTGGGGTATCGAGCCAAGGCAATTACGCCGATGGAAAAATATGTAACAGGAAGAAAACTCGAGTTTTATTGGAGACGACCGGCCATATTTTTGAGATTTATGCGCGGACACGGAAATGGAGAAGTGTTTTGACGTGGTTCACGATAAACTTTCGTGTTTAAATGGTAGTCAATTTGTTTTTGGGATTTCTTGACACATATTTGTAACAATAATTGTGCCGTGTGGTTCCCGGTATCAATGGAAAAAATAATAGATCACTCCATCTCTTTCCCAAGGATATCGTAAAAGGCGACTAAGGGTAAGGCATGGGATTCTTGTTTTAGGCGATGGGCTAGCAACCCGTCACTATTTAATTCTTAATTCTATCATAAAGCCAAATAGCTGAACGTGGCCTATCAGTCTTTTCAAGACTGTTGGCTCTGTCTAACCCGCAAGGGATATAGACGTGACTATATGTATGTATTTTTCTTTTAGGCTATAAGCAAGCAATTTGTTACTATCTGCCATCAAGTTGAACATGGCCTTTCTTTTCTTTCTTTTCAAGACCGTTCGCTCTTTATCTCGTAAAATAAATATGTAATGTATGCAAAAACTAATAACTAAGATTAGATCTTAATTTTCCTATAACAAAGGTATTTTCTTCCCAGCTAGGAACCCTTTTTTGAAAAGGAAAACCTTTTGCTGAATGTATTAAAAATGAAGTCAAGCGAGTGTTAAGCTAATTTTTATTTTTATTTTTTTAAATTTTACTAGCCTATTTCTGACATAAATACCAGAAAATATCAAATAGACCTGTCAAATGAAATTAATAAAAACTCAATTAATGAGCGGTCCAATCAAAGCACGTCTATTAGTTAATTAAACGATCATTTCAACAAACTAACAGTTAGGACGGAAGTTTAGGAGATTAAGAACATGTTTCTTATTGATTTTGGTTAAGTGATGTTGACAAGTCTTAAAAGGTTTTTAAGTAGTGACAAAAAACTTGTCAGCACAAGACAAGTAGGTACGTATTTATTTTAATACTCGTTTTTAAATGCATACCTTGTATGGTACCTATCACATTCACTGTGAGACATAATATTTTTAATTTTGATTAATTTAAAAGTACAGAACAGACAGATTTCACTGAAAATGGTAAATTTTAAAAATCTATTGACATATGTACATACATATAATCACGTCTATATCCCTTGCGGGGTAGACAGAGCCAGCAGCCTTGAAAATACTGAAAGCTGTTTGGCTAACTGATACATAGATATGAGATTCATATAATAAGACAGGTTGCAAGCCCGTCGCCTAAAAGAAGAATCCCAAGTTTTTAAGCCTATCCCTTAGTCGCTTTTTACGACATTCGCCATGGGAAAGAGATGGAGTGGTCCTATTCTTTTTTCTATTGGTGCCCACACGGCAATCTATTGATGTCAAAGTATTTTTGTTCCTAACTTATTTTCGCGGTTCGCGATTTTACTCAAAAACATGCTTTCAATCATCAAAAATTTTATGGGAACAATATTATAAGGGTGTCCTGTGTCCTAATTGGTCCTTTTTTCTGATTACTCAGATTGAGTTAACCTTGAAGTAAGTTCGAAACTTGTGTTACGTGATACTAACTCAACGATCCTATATTTTATAATAAATACTTATATAGATAAACAACCCAGACCCAGACCAATTAGAGAAAGTTTGTTTCTCATTATGCCCTGGCCGGGATTCGAACCCGGGACCCCCGTGTTACAGACAAGCGTATTAAGTGCTGCGCCACAGAGGATGACAAGCTGTACGCAAAATTAAAAAGATAATATCATTTACCAATCTTAACACGCAAACTTTCCAGTCGCAATGCCTTCAATAAAATAATATTAGCAAAAACTTCAACATTTCGAATTTAAAATTTCTACGCGAGTGCTTAAGAAAGGACTCATCGCAACTGTATGTAAATCAACCATTTGTAAATTGAGGTCCAGACGTAAACACAAACGGAGCAATAAATAATTCACTTTCAAATGACTTTTTTAAATGTCAAAAGTACAAATCTCGATAACGACGAATAACAGAAGACAGTCTAAGTTGAATGGGCACTCAGATTTCATTGTACAGTTTGATATTATATCCAGTATCAAAATTTTGTTTTGCGTCCTATTGATCTAAAGGTTTTGACCCTCTGACAAAATTTGAGCAGTAACATTAATTACGCCCGCGTGACAAGAATCATATGTCCAAATTGTCCAATGCCACTTCTATGTTCAAAATAAAAAAACGTGAAAGTGGTCAAACTAGTATGGATGTAAGCTTTCTGTCCTATTATTACTCGTATGAAAATATTCAACATTGTTCTTTAAGCGTTGACATTTTAGATTATGTCCTTTCTTGGGGACCTAAAGTCTACCTTTACAATCCGCGAACGTAAATTATGTGAATTGGGTCCCATTTCATTTTTAAAATCTATCATAATCAACATTCTCCTGGCGTT
Organism: Amyelois transitella; assembly: GCF_032362555.1. Lineage (NCBI taxonomy): Eukaryota > Metazoa > Arthropoda > Insecta > Lepidoptera > Pyralidae > Amyelois > Amyelois transitella. The sequence continues at coordinate 9,572,142 of NC_083521.1, read as the reverse complement.
AGTTTTAGTAACTTACCTTTCTTTAGAAACTGGGTAAGTAAGGTTTTAACAAAAAACTACAGCCACCTAAACTCCGCAAGTTCATTCTAGACCAGCTTGAGATATAGATTATGTATTAGGGGCTTTATGTTGCTACTTACACCTTTTCCTGATACAGACAAAAGACGTAGAATCGAGAATGAATGAGAATCAATCATGAATCACGTTATCACGTTTCGACCAAACTGTGTTACATACGGTTAGCTCAATCTGAATAACTTGTCCTTATATCTTTTAAAATAATACCCGAATCTTTAATGTCCGAAACCGACGAGCTTGCATGAAGAGATTTATGAATGTGGATGAAGCAACAGAAGTGTGCAGGAATCGTGGCCAGTGGAAAGATGTGGTCTCAGCCTACGCCTCCGGAAAAGAGGCGTGATTTATGTATGTATATATTTATGTATATCTTTTAATCGTTAATTTATCAAGGGGCAAATCACTTAGGACGAACGGGCACAAGCCAAAAAATACCGAGCGAACAATAAACAAACGGTATCAAACCTTTGAGATATTGGTATTCGTTGAATTGTAAAATCCTATTTTATGTTACATTTACATAAAAAGGTTATTAAAACCGGAGTGGATCAGCGGGAAAAGGTTAGGCAACAATAAAAAGGTAAGGAACCAGGCCCGGGTACTTTATTGTAGTGGCAGAGCCTTTGTTTTAGGCGCCTTTGTTGCGGGATCGCCCCGAATATTTTCAATGGAGGCGATTTTTCAGTTGGAAAAACAAGTTTAATTTATTTATGTTACAACTTGCTGTGCCCGCGACTTCGTCCGTGTGGAATAGTTATTTTGGGCATCATTGAAGCCCTCAAGGATGAATAATTTTTTCCGATTTTTTTTTCACATTTTCTATTATTTCTTCGCTTGTAAAAATTGCAGCGTTATGTTATATAGCCTAAAGCCTTCCTTGATAAATGGTCTATTCAATACGAAAAGAATTTTTCAATTCGAACCAGTAGTTCCTGAGATTAGCGCATTCAAACAAACAAACTCTTCAGCTTTGTAATATTAGTATAGATTTAAGGAACAGCGAGATAAGGGAATGCTGTGATGTGAACGAAGATATGTAAAGATGGTTTGGTAATGTGGAGAGGATGAATGAAAGCAGGTTGGCTAAGCAGATATACAAGGAGAGTGTGGAGGGAAAGGTAAGAGTTGGGAAGGCCTAGTATGCAAAGATCGTGGCAAGTGCAAAGATGTAGATAAGATATTTGCTTACACCTCCGGGAAAAAGGCGTGAGTTTATGTATGTATGTTTGTTATAATAACGGCCACAGAGAAAGGTTTAAGGTTTTTATTTTACGAAGACTCTTCAGATTATCTTTGTTGGCAAACCGTTCGCTCGGCGGACTTTCTCCATCAGAGAAAATCATCACAGTTTTCATTAGGTGGACATTTGGCCTACTCATCCAATTGGTTCGGGCATATATACCAACCATTTTAAAGTTGTCTCTCCTCCCGCAGTCCAAATTTTTGTAGGCGAGATGTTCCTTAATTCAAACAACACGTGTTTTTAATATTAACTATTAAATAAATGCATAAATATCTATATGGCCTTGGTAGATCACCACAAATCCATCTATTTAAACCCACAATTAATCCTGACGAGTCCAAATCTGCTATTACAACCACACAATCCGATCTGACAAAACTTTTGACAAGTTAAATCCTATCAAAATATTAGACACGTCCTAAGAATTAGTTTGAAACACTATGAGAATATCCCAATTTGATGACTAAAATTACAGTTGCGTAGTTACTGAGAACTTGAGACATAATCTCGTCTTTATCCCTTACGGGTTAGACAGAGCCAACTGTATTGATAAAACTGAAAGGCCACGTTCAGCTGTATGGCTCAATGATGGAATCGAGATTCAAACAGTGACAGGTTGCAAGCCCATCGCCTAAACAAGAATCCTAAGTTTGTAAGCATATCCCTTAGTCATCTTTTACGACATCCATGGGATAAAGATGGAGTGGTCCTATTCTTTTTTGTATTGGTGCCTAAGACTCCCAAGGTGGAACGGGAACCACACGGCAGGAATTTGTTACATTAGTCACGAAGTTGCAATCAGGATATAAAATTAATAAACATCATATAAGTACACAAGCACGAACATAAGAACACAATTCACCTTGAACGGCGGAACTTCAAACATTCCCGTCGCAAATTCCCGCCCTTCCTCCGGGAACATGACTACTGTCGGCGCTCATAATCCCGAAACAAAAGAGATGAAACAGGAGACTTTGTTTACAACCACTGAAATTATATTTTACAAGACAAACTGGAATTAAAAAGTTAAGACTTAGCGCGTTGAACTGTTTTTAAAGTACGATTAATAATATTTCACGCTTATCTATGTAGATGCGGTAAAAACATGATGTCATCTGCTTCTGTTCACGTGAAGATTGTAAAAGTCGATCAAGGGAAAAGGTTATAAACTTGGAACTTATCTTTTTAGCGACTGCTATTTCTCAATTTTAATTGCAAGCTGCACAAGGCCATTAAGTCTTTTGTAAAATGGCTCCCGTCTACCTTATAAAAGACTAGCTGTGCCCGCAACTTCGTCCGCGTGGAATAGTTATTTTGGGCATCATTAAAGCTTTCAAGGATGAATAAATTTTCCCCTTTTTTCACATTTTCCATAATTTATTTGCTTCTTATAGTTGCAACGTGATGTTATATAGCCTAAAGCTTTCCTCGATAAATGGTCTAAATATGATATATATATGTCTAATGAATTAAAAAAATATTTTTGCGTTGAATCTATTCAACGCAAAAATATTTTTTTAATTCGAACCAGTAGTTCCTGAGATTAACGCGTGCAAACAAACAAACAAACTCTTCAGTGCGTAACGTACCTAAACATAAACATTTTAATTTGAAAATAAACAGGTTTCTTTTTCTATATGTTCCAATAAAATAGATACCGAGGTGTTATCACAAAATGTGTAACCATAACTATACCGTTTGCACAATACTTTGTAACAGAATATAGCGACGCTACGCTTTGCCGTTCACCGTTCGTTTTATCAAAATGGTTTTGTTTAAAAATGTAATTTACACACTGGCCGCTTACAGAATAGTAATAACTTTAAATTGTTAATTTTCATAACAATGATATTTAAGATGCAATAAGTTAAGATTGTTTTTATGTTTTAAGTTTTTTATTAGCTATAGTTTTTCTTTACCAACACAGTATTTTATTTTACATCCCCGTTTAATTATCGAAACAGGTTTTCATCAATTGTTATTTTGCAGCGCGGCGTCTTAACTTTTTATTTGATCCGGGATGCCGACGGATGTTTTATTAATATTCTATTAGTTGAATATTACGAGGCTTCTTTGCACCTTTTATGTTCGCAGTAATTTTGCTGGAACTCTTTGAAGGAAATCTTTAAGATCGTGATCTTAGAACCTTGAATATAAATTTTTATAGTCCTTAATTTACTAGGTTTCTGTTGTGAAACGCAAAAAACAGACTCAAACATATTACAGACGATATCACGTCTTTATTTTTTACGGGGTAGACATACATACAAATACATACATATGATCACGTGTTTATCCCTTGCGGGGTAGACAGAGCTAGCAGTCGTAAAGAGACTGAAAGGCCACATTAAGCTGCCCAGCTTAATGATACTCGTAGAATTGAGATTCAAATAGTGACATGTTGCTTACTAGCCCAACGCCTCAAAGGAGTAATCCAAGTATAAAAGCCTATTTCTTAGTCTCCTCTCCTAAAGAGGAGATATAAATATTGGAGCAGTTTGGTGTGTGCACTATTAATTAGAAGTTTTTAAATAACTATAGCCAAAAATTGTTTAAATTTAAACGAAAGCTTATTACTAACGATAGATAAAACTTGAAAAACATGGAAATTTAATCAAAATATTTAATCTGAAAGCACGAAACCTCCAATTCTTTGACCATTGAACCGTGAGTCGAGGCTAACTTTGAACTAACTCTTTCTTTCTAAAGAAACCAGATTGAGACTTCAGATAAAAGGGGCAATTGATCTCGGAATTTTGGTAATGTAATAAAACGTTGGAGTTTAACAAAGATAAACAATGGAAAATCTTTTATAAGAGAGAAATATCTTTTATATTTCTCGTTTTTCCTAAAATTAAGGTATAACTTATACAATAGTCTGAAATGAGAACCTTTGGAAAATACACAATTTAAGTCATAACTTTAACTTTAGTTTTTAGGCATACTGCTGAACTAGGCCTTTCAGTCTTTTCAAGACTCTAGACAAGTAAGCTCTGTCTACCTCGCAAGGGATAAAGGCATGACTATACGTAATTTATGTATGTTACCACTAGTTCACCCATGCCTAGAATACTCTAAACAAAACAAAAAACAAATCCAATTTCAATAACTTTTAAAAATACATTTTTAGGTCAAAAAAGCTAGGTAACTTTTGTACACATTTCTTTTCAAAACTTCACAAAATTTTTATCGACCTAGATAACTGTATAGTTGACCGGATTTCACAGAAAAGGTCTCACCGAAAATTCGGTGACAAATTATTTTGTGTTTGCGTTTCACGGTGAATTGGATCAGAAAAATTGGAAATTCTCCCTAATTTACCAGCTTGGGAGAATTCTGGCCCCGATAAAAAATTCACCGAGTTTACATTGAGCGAGATAACACAGGTATAGGTACAATAGACATTTTGTCTCTTGAAATTAATTTTTCATTTTCGTTGTTTCAAATTTGCTCAGTCTTTCCTGGAATTTGGATTTTTTGAAGCCAGAGAAACAAGAGTTTAAGTAAATAAATGTTTTATTGTTCACTAAAGGAGTACAGTACAAAGGAGGGCTTATCCCTAAGTGGTGGCCAACCTGACAATAAGAGAATTGCATACAAAATTAAAGGAAGGGTGAACAACAGTTCATTTAAATTATGAAGTGGGAAATCTTAATAAATTCTATTTGTGTATCCCGTATTATAGGTAATTCATCACATAACAAATAATCACGTCTATATCCCTTGCGGGGCAGACAGAATCTTGTTAAAACAGGCTTGAAAATACTGAAAGGCCACGCCCAGCTGCCCGTCTTAATAATAAAATTGAGATTCGAATAGTGACAAGTTGCTTGCTAGCCCAGCACCTCAAAGTTGTAATCCCAAGTATATTAGTACCTATATCTCTTAGTCACCTTTTACGGCATCCATGGGAAAGAGATGGTAGGAGTAGTCCTATTCTTTTCCTTTTGGCACCTGGAACCACACGGCACCAAATTCAAAATCACCATTCACTATGGTGTAACTCTTCAAAATCTCTCATTTAAACGGAAATACCAACAAAAATAACGCCGCGACATTTGCAATTACTCGCGCCGCCCGCGTCCGAGAAACTCCTTCGTTATTTATAAGGTAACATGAAAATTTAATAAGAAAAATGAGCGTGGGTACTCCCTTTGTCATGTTCGCAGATACTGTATGCATTAATATTTAACTGTGCAGTTTGCTTTATTTGTTTGTTTGGCCGGCGGTAGTTTATTTATTGCTTTCTAGAGTTCAGTAGGTATTTGTAGGAAGAAAGCTCGCTTCCTTTGTACAGATAGATACTTATTTAATTTTGATCCAATTGCATTTTAAATGTGCCGTGTGGTTCCTAGCACGAATATTTTTTTTTAATTTACTTTCTTACATCTACCATTACAGACTAAATCTAATGTGATAGTGTATAATCAATTATAATGTAGCGGGAGTGATGATTCGGCTCGACCGCCATCAAAGGGAAGATCTTCCGCTAGGCTAGGTGTTATGCCTGGAGAACCGCGCGACAGACGATGTTGTGTCGGAGGTTGTATATATAGCACCAATCCGTGAAATCTTAGCTTGCGCGATTTAGGTTTTTCGCTGTTTTTGTCTGATAGCGTCGCATGAATTTATTTTTTAATTTTGTGACTTCAATAACATATAATCCTTAATGTTGCCCTTGTGAATTCACTTCACACACATTCACAAATAGGACCACTCCATCCATGGGCGACTAAGGAACAGGCTTATAAACTTGGCATTCTACTTTTAGGCGATGGGCTAGCAACCTATCACTACCTAAATCGGCATTCAATCAATAAGCCTAACAGCTGAACGTGGTCAGTTTTTCAAGATTGCGGCTCTGTCTACCCCCAAGGGATATAGACGTGATTATAATTATATCAATGAGTGAAATCAATCAAAATTTTATTCAGAAAATTGGCGTTCGCAAGCACTTTTTCACGTCAAATTTCAATAAATTAAATTTAAATTTTTATTAATGTTACCTACTGTGTTTTTCATCAATTCTAAGTACCAACTAAAGAGTGACAAGTCTTTACAAAGAAACAAAAAAAATAATTACACAAAAGTAGAACGCGGGAATCTGTTTGTAGAGATGTGACATCAAATGTAATATTAGTTGATATAATGACGTACAAAAACGCGAATGTCATTACCGGTTTGGTCAGCCTCACGAGTAAGATATTACTCCTTCCGCTGTTTATCCGAACAACATTTTTTTATGTAACAAATACTTGAGCTTTCATTTTTATTTGATTTTAAGAGTTCTCACAATAACTGATTTTAAATTTTTGCATTGCATCATACTTTTTATAAATATATACGAGACAAATTACATTTGCCGTGTGGTTCCCGGCACCATTAGGCTTATAAACTTGGGATTCTTCTTTTAGGCGACAGGCTAGCAACCTGCCACTAATCTCATAATAATCACGTCTATATCCCTTGCGGGGTAGACATAGCCAACAGTTTTAAATAGACTGATTGGCCACGTTCAGCTGTTTGGCTTAATGATATAATTGAGATTCAAATAGTGACAGGTTGCTAGCCCATCGCCTATAAGAAGAATCGCAAGTTTACAAGCCTATCCCTTAGTTGCCTTTTACGACATCCATGGAAAAGAGATGGACTAGTCCATTCTTTTTTCTATTAGTGCCGGGAACCACATAGTAAATACTATAGGTATACAATGTTTAAAGCAGTCTCAATTCTATTATTAAGTCAAATAGCTGAGCGTGGCCTATCAGTCTTTTCAAGACTGTTGGCTTTGTCTACCCCGCAAGGGATATAGACGTGACCATATTTATGTGCAGCGGGAGCGATGATTCGGCTCGACCGCCACCAAAGGGAAGATCTTCTGCCAGGCTAGGTGTTATGCCTGGGGAACCGCGGCTCCGACGATGTTGTGTCGGAGGTTGTATATATAGCTCCAATCTGTGAAATCTTTGCTTGCGCGATTTAGGTTTTTCGCTGTTTACGACTGATAGCGTCGCGTGATGCTATTTTTTATTTTTGTGATTTATGGCGTATAGATTTCGCCACATATGTATGGTTAATGCAGACCGGTTCAGTTCTTTTACTATGAAGAGGTAACAAACTCACCACCGCATTTATAATATCCAGTATTATTTTTTGCATCCATTTTCATATTTCTCCAAACTCATTGGCTCCATAGCCCAGTGATATCAAATGTAAATTGCCAATTTGTGTGACACGACGATTTTCCGAATAATCGGTGTTACCGGTAATTTATTCAACTGTTCAATATTCAATAGTCCTGATCGCTCAGCTGGGAGACGTGCCGGTTTATATTAGCTCTCACTGACGATGGTTTATTATGTCTATAATTAATATTCAATTATTGTTAGGTGCCCGTTCAATGTTACCGTTTTCGAGTATTCAATATTCGGGTTGTAAGCGATCTGTTTTTAAATAATACAGGTATTAGACGGCCTCTGTGGCGCAGTGGTAGTGCGCTTGTCTGTGACACCGGAGGTCCCGGGTTCGAATCCTGGCCAGGGAATGATGAGAAAAGAACTTTTTCTGATTGGCCTGGGTCTTGGATGTTTATCTATATAAGTTTTTATAGTATCGTTGAGTTAGTATCTCGTAACACAAGTCTCGAACTTACTTCGAGGCTAACTCAATCTGTGTAATTTGTCCCGTATATATTTATTTATTTATTGAACGCATTTAACGTAATGGTACGTTTTTTAGTCTTCGTCCGTCTGAGGTCACCGAGCGACTGAAAACCAGCGGGCTACTGCCTCATCTGCACGGCAGAATGTTCTTCTACCGCCAAGTTGATAACACGCCAACTACCGTCATTATACACACTAACAAGATCCGTATTCTGGATAACGGACGTATTACGGTGAATTTTTATCTGACATTGCAGAATGAGGTCGCTTTTTTGTGAACGCGTTTAATACCTGTATTATTTCAAATTAGTATTATATAATGCCGTGCCGTGTGGTTCCCGACACTAATACATAAAAGAATAGGACCACTCCATCTCGTTCCCATGAATGTCGTAAAAGGAGACTAAGGGATAGGTTAATAAACTTGGGATTCTTCTTTTAGGCGATGGGCTAGCAACCTGTCACTATTTGAATGTCAACTCTATTAAGCCAAATAGCTGAACGTGGCTTATCGGTCTCTCAAGACTGTTGGCTCTGTCTACCCCACAAGGGATATAGACGTGACTATATGTATGTATAAAATCAGTCTCAACGATCTATTTTCTATAACATTTGATGAATATTTGGTAATAAGGGGAATGATGTGAATCAAAGAAATCAGAGTAAAATATAATGTTTCTTAAAATAAAGGCAATGAAAACGGGAGCAAAGCCGCGGGTAAGAGCTAGTAATTTATAATTGCGTGAAAGGCATTGGAATGAATTTAATCTTGATATAACGTGTAAATGATAAAATAAGTGATAAAAATAATGTAATGCCCTAAATTCAGTAATGTATAATTATTATAATTATTTCTACGAAAAACGAATAATACAGCGTGAGTATTAATAATTTAATAATCTAATTTTTTCATATCACAAATCTAGCCTGAACTGAATTAATTAGTGTTATTTGTTATTTTTGGTTTATGTACACGCACTTTACATATTTTTTTTTTATTATCACTACACTCTCTAATTTCATTCTTCAATCCATTGGTTTAGGCCGTATGTTTATTTGCCTGTTCAACAGCCTCTTTTTAGTTACGTCTTTCGTCCCTTACGGGGTAGATATAGCCAACAGTCTTGAGAAGACTGAATGGCCACGTTCAGCTATTTGGCTTAATAATAGAATTGAGATTCAAATAGTGACAGGTTGCTAGCTCATCGTCTAAAAAATAATCCCAAGATTGTAAGCCTATCCCTTAGTCGCCTTTTACGACATCCATGGGAAAGAGATGGAATGGTCCTATTCTCTTTTGTATTGGTGCCGGGAACCACACGGCAAATAATTCAATCTATTATAAAAAAAAAACATAAGAGAGAGCGAGAGAGCTAGAAGTTCCCTATGAATAAAAATTATTATTGTAGCATTTCTACTTCTATTATTAGTACTTAGGGGTAATGCATTTCCACTTTAAGTTCTACTGCAGTCCGGCTGTTTGGCAGTGATGTGATTTATTGCTGACAGTTCTCGATTCCAGTTCCTAAATGTGTGTTATAAAAGTCTAGATTTATAGCATTTATAGCAAAAATCCATGTTTTTAAAAATATGGATTTTTCAATAAAATGTAAAAGTACAGTTCATGCTAATTATGAATGCGATTCTTTGTTTGTTCTCTCTTCACGCGTTATCTACCGAACCAACATATATACATATGTACATGTAATGACGTCTTTAGGCTCTTTCTACCCCGCAAGGGATGCGGGGTAGAAAGAGCCAACAGTCTTGAAAATACTATAGGCCACGTTCAGCTGTTTGGTTTAATTATATAATGGAGATTCAAATTGTGTCTGGTTGACCAATTTTCTTGTAATTTAGCATAGGTATATAATATAATATATAAATATACGTACGGGACAAATTACACGGATTAAGTTAGCCTCGAAGTAAGTTCGATACTTGTGTTACGAGATACTAATTCAACGATACCGTATTTTATAATAAATTCTTATATAGATAAACATTCAAGACCCAGGCCAATCAGAAAAAGTTATTTTCCCATCAAGCCCTGGACGGGATTCGAACCCAGGACCTCCGGTGTCACAGACAAGCGTACTACCGCTGCGCCACAGAGGCCGTCCGTATATATACTTAATTAATAGTCTGGAGGACTAAAGTTTATAGGTGGGGAGGTAAATTCCCGCGTTTATTATATACCATAGTAGATAGGAAAAAAAAACTTGTATCTTTATTTAACGACTGTAGATAAATCTGTAATAATTGGTTGGACACATCATGAGAAGAGAGAAGAGAGAGATGAGTAACATGACATTCCTGGTCATGTTACTAAAAGAGCCTTAAATATGGAAGTAAAAAGTTTAAGAAATAGGGGAAGATCGAAAAAGAGATGGATGGACGGCGTAAAGGATAGTATAAGTAGAAAGGGAGTAACCAGTGAGATGGCAATTGACAGAAGTAATCGGAAAAAACTAACATACTGTGCCGACCACGCGTAGAAAGCGGGAAAAGGTAAGGACAAAGAAATAAAATCAGTAATAACAAGTATCTTGATCAAATTAAGGACGTCCTGGTAAAGGGTCAGGTCAAAAGTACCCGAAACCGCCGAGCTTGTATGAAGAGAGTTATGAATGTGGATGAAGCGAAGGAAGTATGCAGAGATCGTGGCAAGTGGAAAGAGGTAGTCTCTGCCTAAAGAGGCGTGATTTTATGTATGTATGTGTATGTATGTAATAACAAAATCCAAGAAAACCCTGGACACGAACTACTCATCAAAAGCCATGATGCCCTGGTCAGTCATCACAATGGTGTTCAAAGAAATTTGGATTTCACTCCCGTTAACGATTTCAAAACATCGTAACGTTTCCCAAGAACTTCTTTGAAGTCAGCTCTTGGCTTTAAAAACAAATAAAAGTACTAATGAATACTGAAGCCTGCCTTTCAAACAATTTGTTTTTGCTTTGTGATTTCAATTGATATTTTTTTTTACTTCAGTTCAGTTTTGATTGGGTATACAAAGAATTTGAAATTAAATGGTTGCATTAAATAAATAGATACATACATATAATCACGTCTTTATCCCTTGCGGGGTAGACAGAGTCAACAGTCTGTTAGGCCACGTTCAGCTGTTCGGCTTCATGACAGAATTAAGATTCAAACCGTGACAGGTTGCTGCCTTAAAAAATCTCAACTCTATCATTAAGCCATACAGTTGAACGTGACCTAGTCTATTCAAGACTGTTGGCTCTGTCTACCCGTAAGAGATAAAGACGTGATTATATAAATGTATGTAGTTCTTCATCATGACCGGTTATCGAAACACAAAGCACTAATGCCGCTATTAGACTATTCGATGTTGAGACTGTCTTAGTCTTAAAACGAATAGTGTAATAAGACTTAGACAGTTAGACTCTGAATTCCGACAACAAGCCAAATAGCTAAACGTGGCCATTCAGTCTTTTCAAGACTGTTGGCTCTGTCTACCCCGCAAGGTATATAGACGTGACCATATGTATGTATGTATGAAGACCAGGCTCCACGAGTCTTAATTTCAAAAGTAATAAGAGTTAAAGAACTAGTTACATACATATATTTTTTATTTGGAAAATAACATCGTAATGTTACATCAATAGATATAGCTAAAATTCCCAAACACAAACATACCCACATACAATTACACGACCTACATACGTTTTAATCCATCTCACAGTACATTACAGCCTGACAAAGGGATTTGGACCGCAAAAACTGGCCAAAATACTCGGCCCGGGGGCAGTTAATTAGCGATATTAGTTGTGGCATGTATAAAACAGTTTGTTTGATGTACATTGAGAGTTTTGCGCTGTCCCTGGAGATCGGTCCGGTAGTAATAATTTAGTGGATGCGTTGTTATGTTTTGTTGCCACCGGCCGCTTTGAGATAGTGGTAGGTTTGGGGAATTTATTACTCGCTTAGGTTAAACATGGTTTTTAATTTTAGTAATGTAGCGATGTAGGAGAATAGTGTTGTTCCCTTTAGGGAAAGGCTAGTGAAATTGTCTTTATTATTATTTCAGGCAATGGTCTCGCAATACGTCACTTTCTCTCAATTCCACGACCTGACCATCTTGCTAAACGTTTTACATACATACAGTCACGTCCATATACCTTGCGGGAAAGAAAGAGCCAACAGTCTTGAAAAGACTGGAATGTCACGTTCAGCTGTATGGCTTTATGATGGAATTGAGATTCAAATAGTGACAGGTTGCTAGCCCATCGCTTACAAGAGGAATCCCAAGTTTATAAGCCCTTAGTCGGCTATCCGAGGACGTCAAAAACAGGACTAACCGGAGAGGGAAAGGTCGAAAGGTGGACCCAGGGTCCCGAAACACTTCTGTGGAGGGTGCGGCCGGGAACGCGCAGAGATGAGAGAGATATACATACATACATAAAATCACGCCTCTTTCCCGGAGGGGTAGGCATAGACTAGCTCTTTCCACTCGCCACTATCTCTGCATACTTCCTTCGCTTCATCCACATTCATAACTCTCTTCATGCAAGCTCGGCGGTTTCGGGTACTTTTGACCTGACCCTTTACCAGGACGTCGTGAGATGATGAGAGAGATATAGTAAAGAAAATGCTGCCGCCATCATAAATGCCTGCTAGGAGGCATTTTTAAACATAAATTTTGTTATTCTCACAGTTATAATCTTACTGCGATACGATAATGTGTCCATTTCAAGACTGAAAATTATCACAATATAACAGACATACGTACATACTAATTCTACTTACATTTCTGAACGTAGATTACCCGAGCATTCTGTAACAAGTAAAATAATATTTTTACAACCAACATAAACTCTATAAGAAGTCGCTTCACACAAAAAAGGATTTTTTCCTTCCATAAAGAAAGTATTACGATCCGTGAATTATTAATTTTATTCCCGGGAAGAAATACGAGGGCATTGTTTAATTTCCCCTTTTTTGGGGTACCGTAGATAAATGGCGGGAACGCAAACCTTATATTGTAATGTCACCGCCATTTTTAATAACCGCCTTATAAGTTTAACTTGTATGTGTGTATGTGCGTTCGCGATTATTTTGCATTCGCTAAACCGATTTTGATGCGGTCTTCTTAGGAACACTTAGGAGAAGGTTTCGGAAATTTAACCAACTTCAAAAAAGGATGATATCGATTGGAGGGGATTTTTTTTTTACAATAGCTTTATTCACATCATAGGGAACCATATGACACAAACGAATGAAACATCAGTCGGGGAAAGAATTTATTTCTATGAAAATATTTCTTAAGTAAATCAAACTCGCACTTGGCCAGTTTTTTGGCCATTTCGTAAAAAAAAAGAAGTTGCCTCAACCACTTGAATTTCTGTTTGGCGCGGGAAGTTTTTTTTCTTTTTTTTTTTTGACATAAACCGTCTTTTGTTTGAGTTAAGGATTACACTTGGTTCTATGAATATGAAACGTGTCGCTCATTACGATTTAAGATTTGTCTTGAAAATAAGTGCCGTGTGGTTCCCGGCACAAATACAAAAAAAGAATAGGACCACTCCATCTCTTTCATATGGATGTCGTAAAAGGCGACTAAGGGATAGGCTTACAAACTTGGGATTCTTTTTAGGGCGGTGGGCTAGCAACCTGTCACTATTTGAATCTCAATTCTATCATTAGGCCAAATAGTTGAACGTGGCCATTCAGTCTTTTCAAGACTGTTGGCTCTACCCCGCAAGGGATATAGACGTGACCATATGTATGTTTGTATGTTGAAAATAAAAAAATAACCTTTATTTAGTAGTAACTTTTGCCCGTAGCTCCACCCACGTCAATTTAGCTCCACCTACAAAAGGTCGGAGTGGGAAGACCTAGACGAACGTATCTTGTTCAAATTAAGGACGTCCTGGTAAAGGGTCACCTGACTCTTTACCAGGACGTCCTTAATTTGAACCTCCTTTTGACCTCAAAAGTACCCGAAATCGAAAGCTTGCATGAAGAGAGTTATGAATGTGGATGAAGCGAAGGAAGCATGCAGAGATCGTGGCAAGTGGAATGAGGTAGTCTCTGCCTACCCCTCCGGGAAAGAGGCGTGATTTTTATGTATGTATGTATATACTAAAGAATACAGGATTTTCGCAACACCCTAAGCGAACTATAGTTGTTACCATATATTAGTAATATCTCGTCCATATTTCTATTCCAAGTTTGAATAACTGTGAATCTGACGTTATTGTAAAAATGCTGCAGTGCAGTTTGTTACCGCTTCTTCTGCACTGACGGTTTGGGAGCGGCAATGAATTTAGTTTTAAGTTATTCATTTGACGTCAATCAATGTTGTGAAACCACAAGATATGATAAATATTAAGTGATGTTGAAATGTCCCATAATAGTATATATAAAAATTTGAATTTGAGATAGGATGAAAGTACCCTAAGTCCTTTTCCAGACTAAATTATATATTACACTAGCTGTCCCGGCAAATGTTGTTTAGCCATAAAAATATTTTTTAGATAAATTCTAGTTAAAAAAAATGTAAATCAGCGTAGGTGTGTGTCTGTGTATAATTATTTCATCGATCTAAACTTTCTATTTAAGCACATCTAATTCCACTTTGAACCTTTCCTAACATCTTATTTATACATTAAAGGGTGAACTAATTTTACCTGATTTTACATAAAGCTGCCTATTTATACATTTTATCAAAGGAACTTATCTACTTGTAAAGTGAAATAATAATTTTTATAGCAAACTGTATTTATGGCCGGGGCTTTGTAATATAGCTATGGTGCCGTGTGGTTCCCGACACTAAAGAATGGAACCACTCCATCTTTTCTCCATGTATATCGTAAAAGGCGACTAAGGGATAGGCAAATAACTCGGGATTCTTCTTGTAGGCGATAGGCTAGCAACTTGTCACTGTTTGAATCTCCATTATAAAGCCATACAGCTGAACGTATGGTATTTCGGTCTTTTCAAGACTGTTATCTCTGCCTACCCCGCAAGGGATAAAGACGTGATAATATGTATGTGTGTATGTATCAATATAGCTCATTCATGGTCAAGAGTACCCGTAATTGTTAATCTGTTTAAGCGCAATTCACTTAGCTAACAAAAATGTTATTTACTCTTTATAATATACTAGCGGCCCGCCCCGGCTTCGCACGGGTGGACATATTTTTCTACCTGAAAACTAATTCATTTCAAAACAAATTTATGCCTATGTCACTTTTGAAGGTCTATTCTATATCTGTGCCAAACATACAAAAATACAAATCTTTCCTCTTTATTATTAGTGTGGAAGTGTGGATGTGGATGTAGTTACACTTTTTCAGCAAATCCATCCGCCTTTATCTAATATATAATAAGTTTTTCCTGTTCCTACCTACTACCGGTAAAACCCGAACGAAAAAAGTAAATTATATTCTTAAAGAGTTGAAAATCCCAACCAGTGTAAAACAGTATCCGACCGCCCAAAAAAATATGAAAGGAACAAACATCTTCAGTGAACACCAAATCTAGCGATCAATTCACATTGTCATAAAATAAAAAAAAAATCGAATACAAGATAAGAGAAAAAATCGGTAAAAATACGAATCGAATACTGAACAAAGTAATGTGAAGACAGATGAGTAACTTGTTTTTGTTCAGATCGTTTATTGATTCCATTTGAATTATTTTTTTTATAATAATATAATTTAATTTCAGTTCAAATCCATAAACTTGTTAGTACGCAAATGTTATTCTTATCTTAATTCTAAGTTCGTAAGAATCACATTTAATAAATTGATATTTTTTTTTGTTTGTATTTATCTATATTTATAAACCATGACCGACTGACAGCAGATAAGCTATTGGGTCTATGTAGACTTGAAATTTGACATGTAAGTTCCAGTAAAAATTTTTGACCATTTTTTTTTTAATTTTTTAAAACCCAAATTACCTTACTATGAGATTTCACAAGAAAAAAATTAGATCAAGTCTTAAATGATTTTAGTGGATCGTTAGCAACCTGTCTCAATACGAGTATAAGAATCTCCTTGACCCTTCTCACTATTGGCTGTGCCGTAATAAACACGTGAATCCACGTATGTGTAAAAAAATATAACAAGCAAGCCGCATCGTGTGGGGTGTCAACTCTGTGTTAATTTTATTTTGTAACTGATATGGTGAAATCGAATGACCCGGGGTGGTATTTCGTTCTGGAGCCATTATTACTTGAATTTATGTAGGAATAATTCAGGAACCTTTAGGAAACATATGTGTATATGTATGTATGGCTTAACTTACTTTAGTCTTCTTCTTCCTACATATATTTCTTACATTCATACATATGGTCACGTCTATTTCCCTTGTGGGCTAGACAAAGCCAACAGTCTTGAAAAGACTGAATGGCCACTTTCAGCTATTTCGCTTAATGATAGAATTGAGATTCAAATAGTGATAGGTTGCTAGCCCATTGCCTAAAAAAGAATCCCAAGTTTGTAAGCCTATCCCTTTGGTCGGCTTTTACGACATCCATGGGAAAGAGATGGAGTGGTCCTATTCTTTTTTGTATTGGTGCCAGGAACCACACGGCACCATATATTTCTATTTATTTATTTAAACTTCATTGCACAAAATACAAATGTATAGCACAATTAGCGGACTTGATGCTAGAAGCATACCAGTCAACCATTGGGTCTACAGAGAACTTTATGTGGGGTCAAACATATGTGGGGTCTACCCACAGACATACATATAGTTACGTCTATATCCATTGCGGGGTAGACAGAGCCAACAAGACTGAAACGCCACGTTCTGGCGTTAAATTCGCCTTTGTGTCTGAAACTGAAATATGAATTCCTAAAAACTTCTATAGCTATTTGACGAAACATATTACTGGTGAACCTTTCTTAAGCTATAAGACACAGCACGTGCTTTTAATTATATACGTACATATGGTCAGGTCTATATGCGGGGTAGACAGAGCCAACAGTCTTTAAGACTAAATGGCCACGTTCGGCTATTTGTCTTAATGATAGAATTGAGATTCAAATAGTGACAGGTTGCTAGCCAATCGCCTAAAAAAGAATCCAAAATTTGGAAGCCTATCCCTTAGTCGCCTTTTACGACATCCATGGGAAAGAGATGTAGTGGTCCTATTCTTTTTTGTATTAGTGCCGGGAACCACACGGTTTTTAATTAAATCAACAACTAGATTGTTGGTAATACGAGTAGCAACTGTCTAACTATAACGTAATTCATATAACGTTTTAACCCGTCAATAGTACCTCCTCCGGTCATTATAACCCGTTGGCGTAACTTCGCTAGCTTTTAACTAAATGAGCTGTGACGCTGATTTTCGTCAAAATAGACCTTTTACATTTGTTAAGCACGTTTAATTTCATGGTTGGAGCTGGGGTTTTTTTAAGTGGTGGATAGTTTAACCCATTATTTGGTCGGATGTGAAGCGTGGTATTGTTTTTAAAAAATGTGATTTTTTTTTTCAATTTTACAAATATTTCGCTATTTATGTAAATACATACATACCGTGTGGTTCCCGGCACCATTACAAAAAAAATAGGACCACTCCATCTCTTTCCCATGGATGTCGTACAAGGCGACTAAGGGATAGGCTTATAAACTTGGGATTCCTCTTTTAGGCGATGGGCTAGCAACCTGTCACTATTTGAATCTCAATTCTATCATTAAGCCAAATAGCTGAACGTGGCCATTCAGTCTTTTCAAGACTGTCAGCTCTGTCTACCCCGCAAGGGATATAGACGTGACCATTATGTATGTACATACATACATATAATCACGTCTGTATCCCTTATGAGGTAGAAAGTGCTAACAGTCTTGAAAATACTGAAAGGTAACAACAGCTGTTCGGCTTACGATGGAATTTAGATTCAAATAATAGCTAGCCCAGCTTAATTGTAAAGTTTATTAACCTATCCCTCAGTGGCTCTTTACTACATCCATGGAAAAAATATGAATTGGTGCTATTCTAAGGTGCCGGGAATCACACGACGCGATACAAATGTTATAAATAAATATAAATAAATAAATAAATGATATAATAAAATAAAAAAAATGTTCGCTTTATATAAGAGGCTAAGTAGTGTCCAAGTCACTAGATGGCGTTGTTCTGAAAATACTAATCTTCCATCGCCGTATGAAGATTATTTGATAAAACCATAAGGTCTGAAATAAATTTTTAAACGATACTTGGTACATATCCTGATAAATTATATAAGAATTTTTTAAGAGGTCACATCACACGCTGCCATTACTTTTTTAAATGGACAGTTGTGTGACAGTGACTACTTATAGGTATTTACATATGCACATGTAGTCACGTCTATATCCCTTGCAGGGAGACAGAGCCAACAGTATTCAAAAGGCTGATAGGCCACGTTCAGCTTTTTAACTTGATGATAGATTTACAATACAATACATATAATCTCGTTTTTATCCCTTACGGGGTAGACAGAGCCGCAAACAGACTAGCAATGATGGAAAGGCCACGTTCAGCTGTATGGCTTGATGACAGAATACAGCTAACCCGGCCTACCTACATTATAAACAGAAGATCCTGCATGGGACAAGTCCGCCATTGCAAGTGATTTATTTCTTTTATAACTATGTAATATTTCTTTTTACTGTGTTAATTTATTACACATATATGTGCCGTGTGGTTCCCGGCACCAATACAAAAAAGAATAGGACCACTCCATCTCTTTCCCATGGATGTCGTAAAAGGCGACTAAGGGATAGGCTTACAAACTTGGGATTCTTTTCTAGGAGATGGGCTAGCAACCTGTCACTATTTAAATCTCAATTCTATCATTAAGCCAAATAGCTGAACGTGGCCGTTCAGTCTTTTCAAGACTGTTGGCTCTGTCTACCCCGCAAGGGATATAGACGTGACCATATGTATGTATGTGTGTATGTAAATATATTACAAATAAACAATAATACTAATTTTATTAGCCTGTCAGTTAGTCGCTTTTTACGATACCTACGAAAAGAAATGTGGTGGTCCTATCCATATGTGCTTGGATTAGGGTTTCTCTGCGAGAATTCTCGAACCGAGAATTCCCGGGAAATTTTGCCTTATTCGAGACGAGAAAACAGTGGTCGAGAAGTCGAGAAATCGAGAAATTCAGTAATAATAATTAAAAACTTAATAACGCGCTTGCACGTGCACACGACTCTACCGCGCGGTGCGTAAGCGACCGACAGCGCCCCCGCCCCACTCCCCGTTTGATACGATTTACAGTAGAATTGTACAATAGATTATTTCCTAGCAACTCTAATTTATACGAAGATGAAGATAACACTCTAATACAGATATCAGAAAACGAGCAACTCGAGCAAGCCACATCCTTTGAGCTGAAACTAAAACAAGCTATTGAAAAGGCAGCCACAGACACTACGAATAATATTGAAAATGTTTTTACGAAAAGCTTGATTAAAAAAGAGTTTCAGTTATATGAATCCACTGGCAAAAGAACACCAAATCTTGAAATTTTGTATAAAGCTGTTATAACAGCAAAGCCTACGTCGACAGAAAACGAACGGGTTTTCTCCTTGTCTGGAAACTTTGTGACAAAAATACGAAACCGATTGTCAGATGATGCTATAAATGCTCTTTTGTTTTTAAAGGCTTATTTCCTTAGTAAATAGACAAGTTAGTGGGCATATTTATTGCAAGGACTTAACTAAGGTACACTATTAAGCTAGTCTGATTATTTTAATACCTAATTGAAAAATTATCCTTTTATGTTACATAATTAAAAAGTTTGTGGTACACAGACTAAAGTAAATTATTTAGTATGTAAAGATCTAAGTTTTTATTGTATTGACATGATTAGAATAGGATTATTAATTAGGTTCTGACTGATGTTTACTGATAAGACTGTCCATTTATAACAAATATTTAATGGTTGATTCATACAAAGACTAAATTAAGGTAGGTACCTTACTTGTAATTGTTAAGTTAGTCTGATTGTTATTTTTTATACCTAATTGAAAAGAAAAGTTTGTAGTATGTACAGACAGAGACTAAAGTAAATTATTTAGTACTGTTGTGTATTATTTAGTAATGTTAGGTACTAACTAAGTTTTGTTATGGTGCCATAATGGATGACATTGTTTTTAGAAGATATTTTATTTGTTTTTTCCAAAGAAAAAGACTATTTAATCCTAATTGTTTGTAGACCTAATGTTGTGTTTAATATTGCGTAAAAAGCGTAGTTTTATTGTTAAATCCCACACATTTAAAAAAAATCCATATTTCTCGACAACCCGAGAATTCCCGGGAAACAGTTGTCGGGAATTCTCGTGCTCCGAGAAATAAAAATGGTCGAGAAATGAGAAACTCTAGCTTGGATATAAAATTACTCTTATACGACATCAAACGATGTCGTTGTAAACAAAAACATACCAAGAAAAATTTCTCATAAAAAAAGAACAAACTAATTTCTTGCCTCAATTTTCCATTGGTACCAAATGTATTTATGTATATACAAAACTTCAAAGCGCTTTACGAGATTATCGCAAAAATCGGGTGGCGCTTATCAAAATTTTGCCAAAGAGCCCTTATTTTGTCAGGGTTACCAATCTACATTATTTATCTTGCTTGTTTGAAACAAATTTCCAGTAATTCCATTTCCAGTAATTAATAATAACTTCATTGCAAAAAAATACAAATGTATAGCACAATTGGCGGACTTAATGCTTATCTACCGGTCAACCATTGGGTCTGACAAAGAACTTTATGTGTGGTCAAACTAAATAAATATATTTATACCTACATAAAATAAAAAATAAAATATTATCATTATAATATACATACATAAAAACGAAATAAATTTTACCTAAGTCTGTTTAAAATTATTTTTTTCAAAATTTTATGGCAACCCTACATTTTTTTTAAATTTCTCATCTTAGTGAAACCCACGGTCTCTTCAAGGGAATGGAAATGAGTTGGTGACGAAGTATTTAATTAGTTTTTTTTTCTTCTTTGAACGCTGGAGGATATTTTAGTCTTTCCTTTTTTAGAAGGAGTGGGTTGAAGTTATTTTGCGACGGATAAGGATAAATAAAGCTTTATCACGTGTATCTTCGGTAATCCACAAAAAAATATTAAATTCACATATGTAATATAATCACGTCTATAACCCTTGCGGGGTAGACAGAGCCAACATTCTGAAAGACTGACAGGCCACGTTCAGCTGTTAGGCTTGATGATGGAATTGACAAATGAAATGATGAAATCTACATACAAACCTACATAAAATCATCTCTTTATCGTTTACGCGGTAGACAGAACCAACAGTCTTGAAAAGACTGATAGGCTACGTTCAGCTGTCTAGCTTAATGATTGAATTGAGATTTAAATAGTTACAGGTTGCTAGCCCAACGCCTAAAAGAAGAATACCATATGTATGTATAATATAGCAAGATATATCAGGATATACGAACCCAAAATCTGAAGACTACCAGTAAACATCAAAGAGAAAGGAACAGATTAAAAATATAGACAATATATGGGTATAGATTCTGCCTAGCCTGCGTACCAATGGATTGAAGTATTTATAAAGATTCGTTTATTCCTCCATTTTGTTGACTGCTCAGTCAAACTTTACAAAATGGCCGTTGTCTATTTATTTTTTAAACAGAGAACATCGGGCTGTGGTTAAAATAAACAAAAGCTTTGGGTACGTTTTCATAGTCTTCTTTTAACTGGGTTTTTAAGGGTTGGTATATGAAATCTACTCTATTAGAGTTAAAGACCTCATTTTCAAACATACATACAATCACACCCTTATCCCTTACGGGTAGACAGAGCCAGCAGCCTCGCAGCAATTTAATTGAGATCCAAATAGACTTAAATTACATCACTAGCTGTCACAATTTTAATCTCAATTCGATCATAAAGCCATACAGCTGAACGTGGCCTGTCAGTCTTTTAAAGATGTTGACTCCGTCTACCCCACAAGGAAAAAAGACGTAAATATATAAATAAAAAGACCTAACTAGAAATATTTAAAATCATTACAAACCTTGAACGTACATTTACGTTTCGCAACATAGCAAAATAAAATTTCTCGTGCCGTAAAAAACAATGGACACCAACGCTAGGGGTGTAAAAAATAAGAGAGCCACTTGGCGGAACATTATACGGAGGGTAGTAATAAAGAATTTAAGAACTGCAACGATATTGTGCGTTGGGAATTTATGTGTTTCGAGTGAAGACGGTTTTAAGAGCGGTTTCGGAAACAATGTTGGCATGTTGAGATCTTGGACTGGTTGTAAAAAGACTGTAATAAGTTGGAAGTGTTTTGAAGCGAGAGCATAGGTACATAAAAGCATTCCTTATACTACAAAACTTCGCGTATTCATTGCGCAAAAATTTTCACAGTTACAAGAAATGGTAGGTACGAGTAGTTCATACACGGCCGTGCCGTGTGGTTCCCAGAAAAGAAAAAAGAAAAGGACCACTCCATCTCTTTCCCATGGATGACGTAAAAGGTGACTAAGGCGAAGGCTAATCAACTTGGGATTCTGCTTTTAGGCGATGGCATAGCAACCTGTCACTGTCTTTTCAAAAGTTTTGGCTCTACGTACCCCGCATGGGATATAGACGTGACTATATGTATGTATGTAGACAGAGATAACAGTTCATAAATCAGAATAATCAAATTTACACGTAAACTCTAGTAAGAAATATCTATAACTTACAGTCTATATTACTTTGAACGAGATATTTTTGGGACCATAGATTACACCCGCCTCTATATTCCGTGCGTGTGTGGTCCAAGTCACGACTCGATAATCGATAATCGTTATGGCGGCATCGATTAAACGAATCAACTCGATAATCTCTATTCGATATCGATAAGGTGTGAAGTATATCGGCATTTATTTATTTTCCGTGATTTATAACGGTAACTTGTTATTATATTTAATGATTGATTAGTTTTGTTTTTATTTCTATGTTATGTTAATGTCTCATTTAAAAAGTGAGTGTGATTAAATTTATTGGCCTGTGTAACTTTAAAAATGACCATATATTGACCGCGTGGATTTTGTTGAAAGCGATTAAGGAAACAAGTACATTTATCTAGTGCAAGCCTGTCTGGAAGCAATAAAAAAAACATTAAGTACATATATACATATAGTCACGTCTATTTCCCTTGCGGGGTACAAAGGACCAACAATCTTAAAAAGACTGAAAGGTCATGTTCAGCTGTATGGTTTTATGATGAAATTGAGATTCAAATAGTGACAGGTTGCTAGCTCATCGCCTACAAGAGGACTCCCAAGTTTATAAGAATATCCCTTAGTCGCCTTATACGACATCCATGGGAAATATCTGCAGTGGTTCTACACTAAAGATAAACATATATAATGAGACTTCATTAAGGCGATAGGCTAGTAACCTGTCTTTTTCTCTAAATCTCAGACATCCAGCTAAAAGTAATCTTCAAGTCTTGCGACTATTGGCTCTGTCAATCTCGTAAGGAACAAAATCGTATAACGTCTATGTATAAATGTCGACTTAACTTGCAATCGAACCCAGAACTTTGTAATTCAATAATATTACATCTAATAACATTAACATGTCAAACTGTAAACTTCCCAAAATCCAAAAGGTTCATCCCCGCTCGGGAAGCTTTATAACGCGGCTTTATTGTAAGCCACAGTATTTATTGTGGACGTACCTTTATCAGATTTACTTTTATTCGTTGCAATCTACTTAGGTCCGCTTTTACCGGCCAGATTTCTAAGTTAAGCCGCACCTTTATTGCAGTATCGATTTGTACTATCATATTTTTAGTAGTGTGCACCAGCCTTACAGCTTACTTTGTAAATGGTAATGGAGTTAACTGATTTTGAACGTACGCGTTGACATACTATTTATAAATACATATAATAAAACAGTTGTGCCGTGTGGTTCCCGGCACCATTACAATAAAGAATAGGACCACTCCATGTCTTTCCCATGGATGTCGTAAAAGGCGACAAAGGGATAGGCTTACAAACTTGGAATTCTTTTTTAGGCGATGCATTAGCGACCTGTCACTATTTGAATCTCAATTCTATCATTAAGCCAAACAGCCTATCCATGAAGTTGTTAATTAATTGTATAATATAATTAAATTGTGATGAGTTTGTACGAAAAAAAAAATATTCTATCAAATAAGTAATTAATTAAAATTTAAATATGTTAGTTTTAATCACTCATAAAATTGAACCTCGATACCTTCGTCTGACCTTTGATTTTCAATTATGGACCTTTTAATTAATATTCATAGTTAAAACTATATTTGGATGATATTATTTTGATAATTAACTCCCTATTAATATTTAGAAGAATATATAAACATAAATCATTTATTCATTCATATAGTCACGTCTATTTCCCTTGCGGAGTAGCCAGAGCCAACAGTCTCGAAAAGACTGACAGGCCGAGTTCAGATGATGGAATCGAAATTCAAATAGTGACAGGTTGCCAGCTCATCGCCTAAACAAAGAATTCGAAAATAAGCCTATCCTTTAGTCGCCTTTTACGACATCCATAGGAACGAGGTTATGGAGCGGTCCAAATCTAGAGGGCCGGAAACCACACGGCAATTGAAACTGTCTGATCAAAAAATACCGTTACAAAACAATGTTCATGTAGGTACAGCAACCCGTGCCCACTAAATCCTAAAAGCATAGTTTCCAATCTAACTTGTTACGTAAATTCGGTCTCGCATCCCACCAATTTCAAATATCTTTATCCAATTTATACGTTGCTGAAACCGGCAATAAATCGTTATTTATTACAGTACATACATATCTTGCTTTTATATTGCTTGGATGTCTGAGTTCGTGATCGGGTATTTCTCATCCGTACATATAATAAAATTGTAAGTGTACATACATACATAAAATCACGCCTCTTTCCCGGAGGGGTAAGCAGAGACTACCTCTTTCCACTTGCCACGATCTCTGCATATTTCCTTCGCTTCATCCACATTCATAACTCTCTTCATGCAAGCTCGGCGGTTTCGGGTACTTTTGACCTGACCCTTTACCAGGACGTCCTTAATTTGATCAAGATACGTTCGTCTAGGTCTTCCCACTCCGACCTTTCCCTCCACACCCTCCATGTATATCTGCTTAGTCAACCTGTTTTCATTAATCCTCTCCACATGACCGAATTGTAAGTGTACTAGAAAGATATTGTCGAAAAAATTGATATGAGCGTTCTAAATGTCACTACTACTGTCTACCTCACAAGGGATATAGACGTGACCACATGTATGTATGTATATAATATTATCAGTTAAATTAAAAAAAAAATGTTTCTTCACCCCTCTAAGAAAACTAATACAGCACCTTTTCTTCGTATTACGGCGAACGAAGTCGCTGTCGACAGCTAGTTTATAATATACGTAACAGTTACATAAGTCATAGTCTGAATGATGGAGGAAAGGCCTGACTTATTTGGGGTTGGTTGAGTTTTATTGCGATTCGTATTTTCGTTTAAGTTGCGTGGAACGGTGGGAGTATGAGATATATTGCTAAGGCTGTTTTCACACTGTGCTTTAAATGTTTTTCCACTGCCAAGTACGACTTGGCGGTAGAACATTCTGCGGTAGAAGAGCAAGCCCGCTGGTTCAGACGATCGGTGACCACGGATCATTGTGACATGATTCAAAACGTCCGAATAAAATAAAGGTACTGTTATATCGAAATTAACATGATTAAAAATATAAAATAAAACTGCTGAGTTTCCTATTCCATTGACGTCAATGCAATAGGAAACCGAAGTGCAGATATTTTAATTATATTACTTTAGTTTGGATTGGACTTCCGCCGGGCAAACACTATAATTTCTATATCATTCAATATACTTTCTTTTTTCAGTTTAATTAAATAGTTTTTTTTTAAAAACCAAATTCCGACCCGCTCCGTAACAGTGGTGTCAGAAGTGGGATACCAGTGTTGATATCGCCTTAAAAATTCCACTGGTATTCCATAACAGGTCGCGTAAAAACTAAAAAACTAAAAAAGACTGAAAAGTGAGTTGTTCTAAGTCCGCGTCATATTATTTAACTGTCCGTAATCCATCTCCGGGGTGTTCTCGTCCTAACTCTGTGAAACTACACCTCGTCAAAGCCGTCACCATCCCTCGAAGACGAGTCGCGACAGTAAGTCTTACTCTCTGTAAGCCTGCCGATCGTCTACCTCATCCAGAGGGTTCTTCATAAACTGCTGCCATAAGGAGTCTAGGAGACTCTTGTCATCGCCTCACTCCTGATCACAACGCGTTGCGCGACGTGCAAACGCGTGGTCGCCGCACCGTGCTGGTGCGCCACAACTCCCGCTGTTCCTGACCAGCTTCCCCCGAAGTCCCTACTGCCGACAACGTGCTAACGTGTCTACGTGTTCGTACTCTTAACCGTATCCTGTAAAGTGTTAATCAAGCCAAGCCAAGCCAAGAAATGCAAGTCAATATCCCGTTGTTCCAACTCCTGTAAGTAAAGCATATTATTACCTGTTATTGCTACGTTTTTCGTACGGATCTAATAATTTTATCATATCTAATTTACGTACTTGTGGATTCTATAATTTAATATTCTAATAGTAAATAATATATTAAATCATAATGTCTACGGAACCTAAGAAAAATGTGGAAGTAGCGTTGAGCGAACAGTTTCCTATTAACGTGTTATGTAACTTTATCAGCCCTTACAAGGGTGAACGTGAAACTCTTAATGCTTTTCTCACGAATTGCCAAAACGCTCTAGATCTGGCGTCGCATAGTCAAAAGATCCTAATAAATAAGTACATTCTGTCACGCTTAGAAGGTAAAGCCCGTCACTCGCCGTGAGGCATCTGTAGTAAGCGCACGCGCTTGTCTGTTAGAATTATAATTCCCAGTGCTTCCCAAACCTCGGTTACGATGTTCACCTGTATCAGTTGCAATAAGGAGCACTCAGATGGGCCGGTGTGCTGTGTTTGTAAGAACCAGTTCGACTTCGCATGTGCCGGCGTCACAGAAACCGGGTTTAGAAGACTGGGTGAAAGAAGAAATAACTGGCGGTGCCCTGGGTGTAAGTCCGGATCTTCACTTTCGCCTGCCGCAACATCCCCAATGCCTTCCCAGTTGGACAGTATACAGGAGCAGTTGAGTCGGATCACTTTCCAGCTGGAGCCGTTGAAGTCTCTCACGGCAGATGTTGCCGTTATCAAGGCCGAAATGTCAGATTTAAAAGCCTCTGTTGAAATGGCTCACTCGGCTTTTGCGTCTTTGGATGCTCGCGTCAAAAGTGTTGAAAAGGCTTTGACAGAGATCCCTGATTTGCAGGAGGAAGTATGCAGACTGCGGCAAGAGCTTGAGGATAGGGATCAGTGGGCTCGAGCGAACAATGTCGAGATCCGTGGGGTACCCTTAAGGAAGGGAGAAAATCTATATGAGATTGCGGAAAGGATAGGGGAGTTGAGTAATTTCCCTATAAGAAGGGAATCTATAAGCTACATTGCGAGGATACCTACTCGAGTGCCTGATGCTGAGAAACCTATAATAATATCGTTTAATAATAGATATATTAAAGAAGATTTGGTGGCGTCCGCGCGTAAAAGCAAGCAGCTTACGCTCGCAGGTTTGGGTTTCTCTGCTACTGGTCCGTTCTACGTAAACGACCATCTGACCCAGAAGAATAAGACCTTGTTAAGTAAGGCGAGATCACTGGCTCGAGAGACGGATTTCAGATATGTTTGGGTGAAGCATGCAAAAATAATGGCCAGAAAATCCGACACGTCACCTGTTTTTATTATAAGAAACGAAAAAGACCTTTTAAAAATAGTTTAACTTTGTTTCTTGAATGCGTTAGACTCCCGAATTTGCAGTCTTTTAGATTTTGTTATAAACTTGTAAGCAGATTGAGAACCATGCGTGCATTCCTTCCTTTGTGTTTTTATGTGAGTCGGCTCGGTGGAGCGGGCTACCTGTTTCCGCAGGTAAGTGCTCGTAGGCAACGGCAGTGCGCGCCGCAGCTTCGACTGTGCGCACGCGTTGCAAGAAACACATTTGTATGTTGGAGATTTGACTGCGCACTTCGCAGTTTGTTTACATCGCATGTCATTATTTACGCTGAGCTTACGGTATTTCTTATAACTCTCCATTCACTCGCCTGCGTTCTATGCAATTTATTCTTCGGCTTAAATTCCTTATTTGCATTTAGTTTTACCTGGATGCTAGGACACTTTTTTCGGCTAAATAGTTATATTTATTTTGCATATTTCTCTCAGACTATTTTAAATCCTCATTTATCGCCAAACGTTAGTTTAATTTATCTTTGTTATAATTTGCTTAGTGCCAGTGCAGTATCTGTCAGTAATATTTTTATTTGTAGGTTTTTGATGTCATTGTTTATTTTAAGTATTAAACTGATAACGTACATAAATTATTTGCTATATGCAGTACCTTGTGTCGGAACTGATAATATTATTATATATAGTTCGCATAAGTTACTTATGTTATATATAAATATTATAGCTATAGTTGATTATTTTTATTTTATCGTTAACGCATTCGGTACTATTTTTATTTTATGTAAGATTGTGACGTTAAGTAAAAGTAGATTGTCGTTTTTCGTTTATTTACATTATTTCCTTATATATTTTGCAATTGTTCACTGTAATATTATTATCAATTTCTTGATAATATCGATATTGATTAGAAGACTTGTATTGAATACATGTTATTTATACAGATTTCTGTATAAATCGATTAGTTACAATGCTGACATTAATATTATTTTTATCTGGTATCTAGTACTGAGGTTCATTATATTATCTACTATAGTCTTTACAAAGTTTCTACTTAGACTTATGTTGATTATTATTAATTGTGGATTCTAATATTAAAGTTTTTTACCAAAATACTCGAGGGCTTCGTACAAAGACACAAATATTTAAACGTAATCTTTTATTAACATCTTTTGACATTGTTTCGCTGACAGAGACGTGGTTGCTTGAGGGTTTGGGAGACAGTGAGTTGTTTGATGATAGGTACGTAGTATTTAGACGGGATAGAAATTACGAAATGACTGGCGAAAAATATGGCGGCGGAACATTACTCGCCGTTCATAGGGACTTCGCAGCCATTGAACGACCTGAGTGGCGGTCATCTGCAGAGGATATTTGGGTGACAATTACGCTAAAAAATAACAATCTTAAAGAAAACATAAAACTACATGTTTGTACAATATACCTCTGCAAAGAAGCGCTTGGTAACTCTTTTAACATGCAGTTGAGTAATTTTTCAGAAAAGCTTTCGTCTATATTTGATACTTGCCCGAATGACTCGTTTTTAATATTAGGGGATTTTAATTTAAAAAATGTGGAATGGTGTGATGAAGGAAACTATCTGCGTCCTAGTGGGGTATCTGGGGTTTCTCAATTGTTATTTTTTGATACTCTGTCAGAATGTAACCTTAACCAATTTAATTATATTAGAAATTCCTCCTGTAATCGTATCCTGGACTATGTACTATCCAATGGGCCCGTAGTTGTCTCACACTGTGGGGATCCTCTGGTTCCTGAGGACCCACATCACAAATCGCTTGAGATCAAATTATCCTTCTTAACAAATGTTGTACTTAAGAGCAATCCTAGAATTAAATTTGTGTACGAGAAAGCCGACTTTGAGGCAATAGTGAGTTCACTTAATGAAGTCGATTGGAAATTGTTGTTATATAATTGCTCCTTAGATGATGCTACGGATGCCTTCTATAATCACCTATATCGCTTGCGAGATTTATTTGTGCCTAGAAAAATAATTTCTTCAGGCAAATTTCCTGTCTGGTACACGTCCTCTTTAAAAAAATTACTTAAAGAAAAGCGTAAATACTTTATTAAGTTTAAAAAGTATAGAAATTTGAGTGACCGCGAAACTTTTAATCTTTTGAGAGAGAGGGCGAAAAGACTGGAAAAAGAATGCTATGATATGTATATTAAACGGTGCGAAGATACTATAATTGAGGAACCTAAATTATTCTGGTCTTTTATAAAATCTAATAGACATGGTTCGAACTCTTTGCCTTCAACCATGTATCTTGAAGATCAATCAGCTGATACTAGTGATGATATTTCCAATCTTTTTGCTACATATTTCCATTCTAATTTTCAAGACAATTCCACTGATTCTTCAAATTTTGTTCCTGCTGGTCATTTGCATGGATTTAATTCGATCTCGAATATTGAAATTGACACTGATTTTGTTCTCAAATCGTTAACAACTGTTGACATCTCTAAAGGTGCAGGGCCTGACCTGATTGATGCTAAATTTGTTGCTGGCTGTGCTGCTGGTTTATGTCATCCTTTATCGATTCTGTTTAGAAGGTCTATTGTTGAAGGGACTGTGCCTAAAATATGGAAGCAAGCATTTATTACTCCAGTACATAAAAATGGAAGCAAGAGTAATATTAAAAATTATAGACCAATTTCTAAATTATGCATTTTCGTAAAAATTTTTGAGAAAATTATACATGATCAAGTGTACAATGCTTTGGCTTCATCATTTATCGAAGAGCAGCATGGTTTTCTAAGAAAGAGGTCGACTAACTCCAATCTTATTAGTTTTATTGATTATGTTACAGTTAATATGGAATCAGGTGGACAAGTGGACTCTGTGTTCACGGATTTTAGCAAGGCATTCGATCGTATCGACCATGGAATCCTGCTAAAAAAACTTTACTTAGCCGGAATCCATGGAAACCTATTTAGGTGGTTCAGCTCTTATATTGAAAACCGATCCCAAGCCGTAGCTATTAATGGCTCCCTATCTATTTGGAATGTGGTGCCTTCTGGGGTACCTCAAGGCTCATTATTAGGACCCTTACTTTTTAATATTTTCATAAATGATGTGCGCTCCTGCTTCTCAAACTCTCAGGTTCTCCTTTATGCGGATGATATGAAAATTTTCAGTAACATTTCTAGTGTGTCGGATTGTTTACTTCTTCAAGAGGATTTAAATAAATTTGCTGAATATTGCTCTAGTAATAAATTGGACTTAAACATTAATAAATGCTACTATATTTCATTTACCAGAAAGACAAAACCGACGCATTACAATTATTGTTTATTAGGCAATGAACTAAAGAGAGTCGAAGAGATTCGGGACTTAGGTATCATACATGATTCAAAATTAACATACGAAATTCATATCGATCACATAGTTAAAAAGGCCTCTAGATCTTTAGGATTTCTTAAAAGGTCGTGCTCTCAGTTCACTAATGTTAAACTGATAAAAATACTATACTGTGCCCTGGTTCGTAGCTCCCTCGAGTATTGCTCCCAAGTCTGGAATCCTCAGTACAATATATATATTGATAGGCTTGAATCAATCCAAAGAAAATTTTTAAGGTACTTGCAATTTAAAACAAAGTGTTTTGATTCTTACTATAATTCTATGTGTTCAAGGTACCATTTTCTGCCATTATATATTCGCAGACAAACTGCCGATATTATGTTTTTAGTAAAAATTGCTCAAAGCCAGTTAGATACTCCATCTTTATTAAATAAAATTTATTTGAAAGTGCCTACTAGAACTGTTAGGTTGCCCACATTTCTATATGTTCCATATAGTGCATGTAAATATAGACATAACTCTTTCTTTGTCAGATCTGCTATTGAGATAAATAAAATAGCTGCCCACCCAGATCTTGATTTATTCAATTCTAGTGTCAATAAATTTAAAAACACTTTATCTCAGGCATGGTTTAATGGTTCTCTCTCTGCAAGTTAGGTGTTCTCCTTGTGTGATATATCTCTTTTTTTTCTGATTTCTCTCTTTTTTATGTTAGTTTTTTCCCCCTAAATTTTTCTTTCCTTCTCTTTCAGACAAGCTGCTTAGTTACTCATATGCGAGAACATGTTAATGGTCATTTGTTGTTTATTTCTTTGTTTATCTAGTTATGTAAGACTGTTTGTTCTCCAAAGAAAATAAAATAAAATAAAAATAAAAATAAAGCTCAAATTGTATGTTCTAACAAGGTTTTTGATGATTTTAACCAATTGAAATGTTTTCTTAAACAAAACATCGGTGAAAGAAAACATTACAACCATCTGTTGTTAGATCTACAGTCGTGCAGGCAATTATCAAATGAAACTGTTGCGCAATTCGCACTCCGTGTCGAAACTAGCCTCACTGATTTACAATCGGAAATTTACAATTCAGAATCCTTAAAAAAGGATTTATCCGGTCGCATAGCTATGACCGAAGATCTGGCTTTATTTACCTTTTCTCTAGGATTACATCCCCAGCTCAGTAATAACGTTAGATGCAGGAGCCCGAAATCCCTTAACGATGCAATTAATATCGCTCTTGAAGAAGAGAAAATTCAAAATTTAATGTATAAAACCAACAGACCTAAATGTAAAATCTGTGGTAAACAGGGTCATTCCGAATCCGAATGTCGTGAAAAATATAAACGCACGGGTCCACCACGTAACTCTTCAGACCCTCAACCATCAACATCCAATAACTCAGGGTCATTTAGTAACCAGCTTTTCTGCAAATATTGTAAAAATAAGGGTCATGATATTTCTCAATGCCGCAAAAGGAAATATAACAATGAGCGGCGTAATTTACAAAGTAATTCTAATAATCGCGACAAGCCAGCGGACATGCATCATATTACATACGATTCGCCGGCGCCGTCACCCGAACCTTACCTAGAACCATGTGAACATGACCATACTGATGACACTGATAACCCTTTAAACTAACTGCGCGAATTTCGAAAACGTGCCGTCGTCATCCGGATAATCTAGGCACACGCACCTTCCCGCGTAAGTCCCAAAATTTAAATATTGCATCTCAACACGCTCCAAAGAGGGTTTCTATTTCGTTGAGTCATAACTCCAATCCATCTCAGCATGCTCCAAAAGGAGTCTCTGTTTCGCTGAGTCATAAATCAAATTCATCTCAGCATGCTCCAAAAGGAGTCTCTGTTTCGCTGAGTCATAAACCAAATTCATCTCAGCATGCTCCAAAAGGGGTCTCTGTTTCGCTGAGTCATAAATCAAATCCATCTCAGCATGCTCCAAAAGGAGTCTCTGTTTCGCTGAGTCATAAATCAAATCCATCTCAGCATGCTCCAAAAGGAGTCTCTGTTTCGCTGAGTCATAAACCAAATTCATCTCAGCATGCTCCAAAAGGGGTCTCTGTTTCGCTGAGTCAGCATTCTGCTACATCTCAACCTGCTCCTCTGAGGGCCCCCGTTTCGTTGAGTCACCAATCACCCTCTCCTGAGAGGTTTTCTATATCACAACTTCCTAAATCCAAGGTTGACAATCACCTTAATACCCCTGTTTATGAGGTATCCTCATCTTCAATGAAAATATGTCTTCCTCATGTTTATATAAAAACATCTTTCTCCACCAGTCCGCTACGCCTACTCATAGATACAGGTGCAAGTATAAGTCTCATCAAACGATCAAGCTTAACTAAATTACCAGAATTATCTCAAGAAATAGTTAAAATAAAAGGATTTAATAACATAGACACGTATTCCGAAACATTGGGTACTTGCTACATTGATTTTATTTTAAATGATAAACATAACGAGTATAAATTTCATCTAGTTAATGATAAAATTAATCTGGAATACGATGGTATTATCGGTAGTGACTTTTTACAACATTTTAAAGCTAATATAGACTATACTTCACATTCTATCCAAATATGCGGACAAAATCTAGATATAAACTATATTCAACCAATATACATAATTCCCGCTCGCTCTGAAGCTGTAATCGAATGCGCAGTATCTAATTACTCTCGTGAAAACTATCAAAATAATGAAGGTTTATTATTAGATCATTCTATAAGTGAAGGTGTTTATGTTGCCAACTGTCTCGTTTCTATTAAACAAAATAAACGAGTCAACATAACTGTTTTAAATACTACAAATCGTGATATTAAAATAAAAGACTATAAAGTACAGTTAACACCTCTTGAACAGCATTCTATTACAGATTCATTCGAGTGCGTAAATTCCATTTCTTATTCTAAATCTGAAAGAGTGCAAAAGGTACTTAATCTCATACGCTGTTCTCATTTCAACTCTGAAGAAAAAGAGTCCTTATTGGAATGCTGTTCCATTTATGCTGACATCTTCCATTTAGAAGGCGAACCATTGTCACACACAAATGCGATAGAACACACTATCGACTCGGGAGATGCGCCTCCAATTCATGTCAAGTCTTACCGCTTCCCCGAGTGTCACAAGGAAGAAGTAAACTCTCAAATCCGCAAAATGCTCGATCAGAACATAATACGTCCCTCTGTGTCGCCTTGGAGTGCTCCAATTTGGGTAGTTCCCAAAAAGTTAGACGCCTCCGGAAAAAAGAAATGGCGGATAGTAATAGACTACCGTCGCCTCAACGAT
Organism: Amyelois transitella; assembly: GCF_032362555.1. Taxonomy (NCBI): domain Eukaryota; kingdom Metazoa; phylum Arthropoda; class Insecta; order Lepidoptera; family Pyralidae; genus Amyelois; species Amyelois transitella. The sequence goes on along the minus strand of NC_083521.1, from coordinate 9,537,724 downwards.
GTTACTGTCTCGGAGAGTTATCCTCTACCTCTTATCACCGACATCTTAGACCAGCTAGGTCACTCAAAGTATTTCAGTACCCTGGACCTTTCCAGCAGCTTCCATCAGATCAAGATGAGTCCCCAAGATGCACCGAAGACTGGTTTCTCTATTAATACAAATTCTAGTACCACTGGTCACTATGAGTTCACTAGAATGCCATTCGGGTTAAAGAACGCCCCTTCTACCTTCCAAAGACTGATGAATACAGTTCTTTCTGGTCTCCAAGGTCTTCATGCCTACGTCTATCTTGATGACGTCATAATCTATAGTCATAATTTGACAGATCACATATCTAAAATCAAATTAATCTTTGATCGCCTCCGAAAATTCAACCTAAAACTACAGCCCGATAAATGTGAGTTCTTGCGACGCGAGGTCGCTTATCTTGGTCACATTATAACAGACAAAGGTGTCTGTCCGAATCCTGAAAAAGTTAAAGCTGTAACTCAATTTCCTACTCCCAAAAATCCTAAAGATGTTAAATCGTTTCTAGGGCTAGTCGGTTACTATCGCCGCTTCATTAATAATTTCTCACAAATAACAAAACCACTGACCTCCCTCTTAAAAAAGGACGCTACTTTCCAGTGGTCTCACAATCAAGAACAAGCTTTTACTACCCTTAAGGAGAAATTAACTACAGCCCCTTTGCTTCAGTATCCTAATTTCAATCAAGCTTTCCTATTAACCACGGATGCTTCAAACTATGCGATAGGAGCCGTATTATCTCAAGGTGAAATCGGTAACGATAAGCCTATATCATACGCCTCGCGAACTCTTAACAAAGCCGAGGGCAACTACTCCACCATAGAAAAGGAGCTCTTAGCCATTTTATTCGGCGTGAAAACATTCCGCCCTTATCTATACGGTCGAAGGTTCAAAATAATTACGGACCATAAACCCCTTGTATGGCTTTTCAATGTCAAAGACCCTGGCTCCAGGCTCATCCGATGGCGCCTGAAATTAGAAGAATACGACTATGAAATCGTTTATAAGAAGGGTAAATTAAATGCAAATGCTGATGCCCTATCTCGTTTCCCGGTTAACGTCCTAAATAACGATAATTACTCTGACTCTATCATATGTAACCCTACGTTACCATCACATAACGAAAATGACTCAAATATCCTTCCATCTATATCAGAAACTTATGAACAATTTCTTCAAATAATCAGACAACACGGGGTTCAGTTCGACACAATAATTCAAGAACACAATGAGTCATTACTTAAAACTAAATGTAAATTAATAGCTTACCCAACATCTATCGATTTAGACGAAGCCGTACCTTACTGTCAGGACATCATAAATGCCTCTACAAGTGAACCGAGTATCTGTGACATAGAACGCGAGTTACATACTTATTACTCCACATCCAATGATAACCATGTGTTTACCCATTTATTCCTTAAGGTTAATCACTTTGATGAGATGACATATAAAGATATATTTAATCTTCTCCGTCAATATAGAGAAATGATTAAATACTGGTACCTAGAAGAAAAAGAATTCGCTATATCAGATTTCGTAGATCCCTTTACAAAATTATCTTATAATAAAATTTATAATATTTTATCATTCCTATTTCATAATACAAACATAAAAGTTAATGTTTACCGTAACTCTATCCGATATCCGACTCCTGACGAAGTCAAGCGCATTCTTAAAGATAACCATGATTCTCCTCTCGCCGGTCACCCAGGCATATCACGCATGCTCGAGAGAATTAAAACTCAGTTCTGGTGGAAAAGTATGCGCCAGGACATAGAAGATTATGTTAAAAATTGCCGTTCTTGCCAAATTAATAAACCCCTAAGACATACAAACAGGGCCCCTATGATCATAACTTCTTCGGCATCTCGCCCCAATGAAAAACTATATCTTGATTTAGTCGGTCCACTTCCTGAAACTCACGAACATAAATTTAAATTCCTTCTAACGTTACAAGACGATTTAACTAAATATTCTCAAGCATACCCGATGCAATCCTGTTCCGCTGAAGAAACAGCCAAATTACTAGTTCTATTTATTTCCCATATGGGCATCCCTAAATTAATAATTTCAGACCAAGGTACTAACTTTTGCTCCGACCTCTTTAAACAAATTGAGAAATTATTTAGTATCAAACATGTTTTTGCATCCCCATATCACCCTCAAACGTGTGGAGCCCTCGAAAGGAGTCACTCCACTCTAAAGGAGTATCTCAGGTCATACATTGGTGAAAACCAACATACTTGGGACCTCTACATCCCCAGTGCCATGATAGCTTATAATTCAAATGTACATAGTACTACAGGTTACTCACCCCTAGAGTTACTTTTCGGCTATAAACCATACTTACCCTCAAGTATAGACACACTCGATACGAATACTTACACAGATTATATCCGAGCTCTAAATCACCGTTTATACTACAGTCGTCAAAAAGCTCTTCAAAATATACAATCTTCAAAAGAAAAGTCAAAAAATTACTATGATTCTCATACAAAACCTTTATCCTATAAAACAGGTGATATGGTATATGTCCGTTGTCATCATAAACAAAATAAGGCCCTATCTCCAGTGTGGAAGGGTCCATTCAAAATTATAAAACTTAATGGAAATCATTCGGTTACGCTGCTCATAAACCGTAAACACGTACGTCATCATTATGACGAAATCAAACTAGCTAGTGACGTCACGTCTTAGTATCAAGTAGCATAACGAAATGATACATATTGTTTATTTCAGGTTGATGTTGCCGGTGACTATCACCTGCGAATACGTATCGCCCGTAATCAACAGTCCTGGCCTTTATTTTGATAAGCTTTTAGATGTTAAGTTTACCAATAGTGATTGGAATATTTTAGCTTACGTAGATATAAGCCATGTGCAACCCAACTTAGACAAAGTAGAGTTTTTATTTGAAAAACTTAACGTATTCTGTAATTCAATGACTTCTTCTAAAATACAGTCAGATTGCATTAATTCACTATCCGCTCTTAAAAATCAACATATTTTGAATGTAAATAAATTCTCTTCTGTAGCATATCTAGTAATAGATTGAAATCCCGGTACGCGCTTTAAAAGAGGTTTAATGGATTTCGGTGGCTCCCTGCTAAAGACTATTTTTGGTACATTAGATTCAGATGATGCAATTAAATTCTCACGGGCTATTGAAGATGTACAAACGGATGAAAAACGTCTCGCTCATCTTATGAAGGACAATATACACGTAATAAAGTCAACAATTTCATATTTTAATAATACCATGTCTAAAGTAGATGAGAACGAAAACCATATATTAAAAAATCTAAAAACTATCCATAAAATTTTAGAAACTGTATCAAATAACAACGATAAACTAGAAATTAAATCTCAATTAAGCTCACTACTAAATTCATTACAGTCCATTATTACGACCTTGTCCTTCGATATAGAAGATGTAAACAATGCTATCCTTTTTGCAAAGCTAAACATTTTACACCCGACGGTACTCAGCCCGCATCAGCTGTACAATGAATTAGATAAACACAGAAATAGTCTTCCTAGCCATTACGAGCTCCCGACACCTTTAACTTTACAAAATATACATAATTTAATAGATATATCCAAACTAACATGTTTTTATCACATGAACAAAATTATATTCGTAATTAAGATTCCACTTGTACTACCACGAGCTTATGAATTGTATAAAATAATTCCGTTACCTGTTGCTTACGATATGTCGAAACCTGATACATTCGTCCTTGTTGAGCCAACGAGCTCTTACGTAGCAATAACAGCTGATCGCATGTTTTACTCACTGATAGGAGACGTCGACAAGTGCAAAGTCATTAGTGAGAAATGCCACGTGTGCATATTAGTGAATGTGTTTTCAGTGATTGCGAATCCCACGTGTGAGACGACTCTTTTGAGTGATGTGGTCAGTAAACTTCCTGACATATGTGTAACGAAACTAATATATGGGTCAATAGATTTATTTCATAAGTTAACTTTTAATCGATGGATTTTTGTACAGTCTGAACCAGGGAAGTGCCACATAACTTGCGATGATAAAAATGTTAACTCTGATATTATTTTATTTGGAACTGGCATTTTAACTCTACCTAAGTCATGTAAAGCATTTTATAAAACCTTACAGTTTACAGCCGTTGGCAAAACAGTCATCACTAATGTAACTAATACAATATCTAATTTTAACATCTTACAAGATGATTGTTGTGAAAGATCTAGATTAAATAAAACACTAGAACGATTACCGTATTCTAAGCTTAATAACTTAGATAATCTTGATTCCTTACTACATGCCAGCATCCATCTCAGCTCTTTCGAAGATGAAATTAATAAGCTTGAAAATCCATCTCACTTTGAAACTTATGGCACGCATTATCTATCCCTGAGTTTATTTAGTAGCACTTTAATTTTAATATACCTTTTGTATAAATGTCGCAAAAGATTATCTACATCTATGGAGTCTCCATGTTGCATCCAAATATTTAATCAATGCCATAGTAAAAATAACTCTACTCCACAAACCACGCAAACTACATTTCATAGATACTCTCTCAAATCCTCAGATAGAGATGTTACTGAAAATTTAGAAGAGGAAGTGCGCATGACGCCTTCTCCTACCAAGAGGAATATACACAACTTTACAAGAAGCCACGATTCCTAGTTTATTAATATTTGGATGAATCATAAGACCATAAAATGTAATTTTATTAATGAATGTCCTTTTTAGGGTAGTTACTTTCTTTTATTGATTTGTTAGTTTTGTAATTTCTTTATTTTAATAATGTAACTTTGTTCTAGCGAAAATCCAATCTTTTCAAGTTATCTCTCATCACTTTAAGATGTGATGATCGATCTTAACGGGGGGGTTGTTATATCGAAATTAACATGATTAAAAATATAAAATAAAACTGCTGAGTTTCCTATTCCATTGACGTCAATGCAATAGGAAACCGAAGTGCAGATATTTTAATTATATTACTTTAGTTTGGATTGGACTTCCGCCGGGCAAACACTATAATTTCTATATCATTCAATATACTTTCTTTTTTCAGTTTAATTAAATAGTTTTTTTTTAAAAACCAAATTCCGACCCGCTCCGTAACAGTACGTTACACACGCGTTTAATATCTGTTTCATTTATAAATAGGTATGCAACGTGAAAATTTTAAATCAGTCAACCAATTACCATTCCATACCGCTGTAGAAGAAATAGCTTGCACACACACTAGTAAAATATGAATAGAACAGAATAGATTTATTTTCAAAATTGGATACAAGGTATCACTTATTGACCGATTTGATCAAGGTACGTGCGTTTAGGTCTTCTCAGATAGTAATAGAGGTAGTTATTACTTTAAGTATAAAGTCCGTATAGTCTTACGAAATTAAAAAAAATCGTATCGTCTCGCATTTAACTCGATCTATCGTCGCATGTAAACAGTACTATTTCATAGCTGAATCCCAGAGCACTCGAGCAGTTTATCATGCGAGGAGCGTAATTCACATAGTGCGAATAAAAAATGGGAATTACTTCAGCGTGTTATTTGAACCTGCATTTCTTTGTTGGTTATTTAATGATTAGTTTTTTGATGTCTGTGAATGAGGATTTAAATTTTTATGAGCAGTCGGGGGTAGTAAGTAAATTAAAAATAGTTTCTGACTGAGAAAAGCGTTGAATCGAGAGTTGGAAGTAAGAAGAAGTGTACAAAGTCGATGGTAGGCGTTATTTTTTCAAACTGAACAACGTGGAGATTGGAAATCATAAGTAATGAAGCGAAAAAAGAGTATCACACACCCACTTATGGCTTTAGCTATTTCCTTTTACTTTGAACATATGAGATAATATGTATATTCTTCATACTTTGTATACATATTACTTTTATAGATAAAGCGCGAAACGACGAAAAAAAAACCTTATCATAGTTAGAATCATATCTAAGTCGTCATATTTTCACCCCACATCACAGCTCCGGGAAGCGGGATTATTCATATTATTGAAGAAACAATAAAATGCCGACGGGCCCATAAAACCAGATAGTTTTATCGTAGGGTTTACCCACGCGGCAGGTGTGACGCAAATTTATATTGGACACCGCAAAAGTTAGGGTTTTGGGTGTAAACATGAAATATAGGCTCGCTATGTGTTACTACTCGTAGATCATCGGGTTCGAATTCCAGCCAGGGCATGATGAGAAAAGAACTTTTTCTCATTGGCCTGGGTCTTGGATGTTTTCTAATTTGTCCCGTATATATTTATTTATCATCTAGAAATACAAACTTGGGGACATCTTCAAATTGTTTTTAAGGTTCGGTTTACTGGGAGCAAAAGAACATTACCTTTGTCTGTGAACTTGTCAATTTCCCGAAAATTCAATATAGCTTCACCTACACGCGCGAATTTAACGCCACCAAAAACCTTTAGAACTACAATTTTTACGTAAATTCAAAGTTCCCTATGTCTTTCTCCAGACTCTTATTTACATATACGTTAAATTTCAAGAACAACTATAAGTTCAATAGATAACGGTGAAGCGGTAACAAACTGATAGTTGCTAACTAACTAATTTCACATTATGTTACAAGATAAGATTTTTATCTTACAAGATAAGATTTGCTTTGCGCATTTCGTAATCAACAATTATCCTAGATCATTTCTCATTTACACTGCTAATGCAAAGTAAATCTACATCAATGCCTCTCTCAACAGACGTATACAAATATACCCGTATTGTTCATCCTGGCTATAGATCTGTCTATTTAGCAAATCCAAAGGCTTCAAACATTAATGAACGGGGGATGTTAACAATAAGGTATCCATCCACTCTGTTGTTCAATAGATTTTGATAATGGTTTTGGATTGCAATGTAGATTTCGTATTCTCAAGCAAGAATTATATACAGGGTGTCTGGTAAATTGTGTTACATATTAAAAGATATAGTAAATCATGAACACGATAAACTTGCGAATATATAAAATCAACGAAATACTCACTAGTTTAAAAGATAATTAAAATAGTGCGCAAAGTCTCACAATGTTTGAACACCACCCGCTCGCTACGCGATGCTTTTGTTTCGTCGTTTGAATTAGCACCGCCTAATTGACGGCCTCTGTGGCGCAGCGGTAGTACGCTTATCTGTGACACCGGAGGTCCCGAGTTCGAATCCCGGCCAGGGCATGATGAGAAAAGAACTTTTTCTGATTGACCTGGATCTTGGATGTGTATCTATATAAGTAATTATTATAGAATATAGTATCGTTGAATTAGTATCTCGTAACACAAGTCTCGAACTTACTTCGAGGCTAACTCCCTAATTTGTCCCGTATATATATTTCTTTAGACAAAAAATTGTGGCCAATAAACAAATATCAATAACAATCCAGCCAAAACTATAGATAGGAATCACACTGGAAATTAACTTCGAAGTAACAATGCGTCTGTTCGCGGAAGTGGTTCGCCGGACCGTCCGCCCGACCACGTCTGACCGAGACCGGCAGACCACATCGGATATTACCCTATAACAATACATCACTATCATAGTTTCTGAAATTCTGTAGCGGTTTGAAATCGAGTGCTGTTTGACAGAAGAATTCGATTTTATAGAAAGCTGAGGTACGTCGATATGGATCCGATATAAAGACTTTATAATCGCTAAGTAATTTAGGTAGCTCATTGATTAATCTTTATCCCTTGCGGGGTAGAAGGAGTATTTGTAATAAACCGTAGGGTAATGAATACATACATACATAAAATCACGCCTTTTTCCTGGAGGGGTAATCAGAGACTCGTCTTTCCACTTGCCACGATCTCTGCATACTTCCTTCGCTTCATCCACATTCATAACTCTCTTCATGCAAGCTCGGCGGTTTCGGGTACTCTTGACCTGACCCTTTGCCAGGACATCCATACAATCAAATGAATCCTCATCGTGATATCCACACTATTTCAATCTATCAGTTATAAATAAAATACAGACAGCTCAATAAGGTCGTCTATATAACATTATAAACAGCAGTAGTTGGTCCATAGAGAGAAGACTTCACATCCAACTGTAATTGGCCCAGACGAAGTTTGGAGCAGTCAGTTGTATACTAGTTATGTTGGTATCTGTTTGTGTTGAACTTTGCGATAAGACTGTTCCTCAGTATTTGGAATAATATAAAAGGATAGAATTGTTAAGTACTGATGATACTCGTAGTGAGGGTCGGTGGTAGAATAGGTAAGGTGCCTGGTCAAAACGGATAAAGGCACCGGTTCGAATCCCACCGCGACCATGTACCAATGTCTGTTTTCGAAGTTACGTACATTAGTTTGATAACTAGCCGATGCTCTTACTGTGAGGAAAAACAACGTGAAGAAACATGCACATTCAGGCAACTGGATGTGTAACCATATGATCCAATACGGGTTAAGTTCCCCTGCAAAGGTTACGGAAGTCAGATGGGAGTCGCTTCGTGTAGAAACCTGACTCACCCAATCCAGGATCCATGGTCAAAGGCATACCCCGGGTTCCTCTCTAGAAAGGTGAGGATGCAACGTTGATGATACTATTCGTGAACAAACCTGACTCATCCAATCCAGGAACCATGGTGACGTGACGATATATCCTGTAAGATGTCTCTAGGTATGTGTAATATATATTTTTTTATATCTATATATATATATATCGAGTACTAAACGTTCGTTCTAAGGGATACATATACATGTGGTCACGTCTATATCCCTTGCGGGGTAGACAGAGCCTGTAGGGGCAGCTGTCTTGAAAAGACTGAATGGCCACGTTCAGCTGTTTGGTTTAACGATAGAATAGAGATTCAACTAGTGACAGGTTGCTAGCCCATCGCCTTAAAAAAGAATCCCAAGTTTGTAAGCCTATCCCTTAGTCGCCTTTTACGACATCCATGGGAAAGAGATGGAGTGGTCCTATTTTTTTTGTATTGGTGCCGGGAACCACACGGCACGTTACGTTAAACATTCGTTCTAAAGGATATATAAAGAAACTGAATCATACCGCAAAATAAATCAATTTGTGAGCAAATTAGCCTTCAATATTGATTTCTTTCACGATAATAGCCACCAAGAAACACTAATCACTGTATTGCGTGGTTTGTGAGGCAGTAAACGACATTGTAACAAGGCATTACCCGAGTCTGGAATAGGAAAAATTAAATTGTTGCCATTACGAGGACGCAACTTTGTCCGCCTTATCTGAGGGGAAATAAATTGTTTTAGAAGAATGTTTTATGGGGGGGATTCCTATTTTTGTTTGGTGATTTGAAACCAGTGGGGGATGAGAATGTAATTGTGAACGTTAATTTTGTTAGTTTTGTTTGCTTTTTTTTAATCACTAAGCCATACGGCTGAACTTAGCGTTACAGTATTTTTAGGACTGTCGGCTCTGTCTTCACCGTAAGGTAAATATGTAATTATATAATGTGTATGATTTATACCAAAATCAAGTTGGGGAAAAAAATTTTTTTTTTTTTGGATGTATGTATGTATGTGTGTTTTTGATGTATAATAAATAATATAAATAGTATCTGTCAATTACATTTTAACATTCATGCAGCATCTTAATAGGTTAAGTGATTTATGTTATATTTTGTAAAAAGAAATTAAGTGTCTACGTGGTGTGATGGGAGTGGATCTATTTTATATTAGTGCCGGAAACCATACGGCACGGCACGTATGATTTAACATCATACATTTTAGTCACCGCCACAAAAACCTCGAAAGCAACTAATTAAGTACATAATAACAGTTTCATAACGGCCCGTTTAAAATAGCTCGTCTGACTAATGCAAACATTTATTAACACAAACTTGAACCCAGTCTGCAAAAGGCGAGCTTACAGTTTATCTTGCGAACTATAACTAATTATATCCTTAACTAGCAGTGTTTGGATAAAACACAGCGGTATACGGATATTAATTACTAGGTTATGCCTTGGGTTTATATCTATCTAGCTACTCGCCCCGGTTATGAAAGGGTAGGTATTTATGGATACGAACTTTCCTCGGAAAACCCTCTTTCTTATATTACACACAGAAACAAAATCCGCCCACAACTATCCGAGATTAGTGCTTACATACAGACAGAGATAGACTCCTCTCTTTTTTATATATACATGCATACATATAATGACGTCTAAATCCCTTGCGGGGCAGACAGATCCAACAGTCTTGAAAAGACTGATATGCCACGTTCAGCTGTTTGGCTTAATGATAGAATTGAGATTCAAATACTGACGGGTAGCCCATCGCCTAAAAGAAGAACCGAATTCGACTTCTATGACATCCATGGGAACGAGATGGAGTGGTCCTATTCTTTTTTTTTATTGGTGCCGGGAACCACACGGTGAGGATGCAACCGGGACTAAAGCCTGGAGGATGAAGAAATATTTTTAGATATACAAACATACATAATTTCTTTGATACAATAACTTGTAACACAAGACGAATTATAAATAACAAAAGTCCGAGTGAAGGAACTAGGAAATCGGATATCCCGTAATGGCATCGCTTTACACAACTTTTTAATTGATCTATTGATAACGACCGTCTCCACTGACATAGGACTAGCTAGACCCTGCAAGTGAACTTTGGTATCACAAAGCAAACTGGTATATAAACGGACCTCTTTTCGAAACTTTTACATCATATCTTTACCGAAATATAAAGATTGTTGACAGATGTATGAATTTATGTCTATAAGATCTACCAAAAAGGTGGTTCAACTATGACACTTTATTCCTTATTTCGCCCTTCCGACATGGAGGGAAAATATCGTGAGAAAACCGGTTATTCAAAAAACTGGATGTGTAACCATGATTCAATATGAGTTGGGTTCCCCCTTGTATAGGAAAGAGTACGCGGCAGTAACTTCGTTTGAAAAACTTGACTTACTCCCGGACGGTGACCACTGGCGTGACCTGACCTCCTGACCTGGCCACCAGATATCGAATCGTATTCAATGACATGATAACGCAACTGGGATTACAACCTCCTAGCTACCGCGAAAACTTTGCAGATTTTCTTGACCAGCTTTTTATAGTCGTACCTACAGGGTGAATTTTTAGATGGTCAAAATGCGCGTCCTGGACTTTTCTGTAAAGAGATGAGGAGTTGTTGAGGGTTAAAGCCAGGATGAAAAGAACACCAGGATAATATAATCTAACCTTTTTCTCATGCCTCCTGGTGTCCTTAATTAGGTCAACTGACGGTATCTAGCTTAATGTATGTCTGTGACCGTCTCAGTTCCTAAATCGGTCATTGGTGAACTTTGCGTGAAAAGGAACGACACTGATATTTCAAATTTGTTTTTGACATGTCTGCGAACTTCTAAAGCGGTGTTATAACTCGTATTTATTCTTAACCAACTTTGATAAAAGAGTAACCCAAATATATTTTAAATCTCTACTAATATAACGAATAGTTAAGTAACAATTAATGCAAAAGTCGGTCTGCTGCGCTTTGAAAATTGAAACTGTTTGACTTATTTTGATGACATTTTGTACGGATAGATATATTGGATAAACATTTTTATGAGATAATACCAAACAATAAAAATTTTAACGCAGACATAGCTACAGGGAAATCCTAGTGACAATATAAATTAGTTGCATCGCTTTCAGTCGTATCGGATCGTGGTCGGATCGCGTCACAACTGCGTTCAATGTTTTAATTAATTACAAAATACAATTTGAATATTATGTAACCAAAATACTGCAATGCGATAATGGGCATATAGTTTTAGAGAAGATAATACTGGCAAATAGATGGATGTGGTCTAGCGGTCATCCGACTGACCATTACCACTGGCCGACGTAACAAATTAAAATATAACTCTCAATGCAGGAATGGGTTAGTCAGATAGTCAATTAAGGCCTTTGCAAATGAACCTGGGATTATTATTGTAGGCGATGGGCTAGCAACCTGTCACTTTTGAATCTCAATTCTATCATTAAGCCAAATAGCTGAGCGTGGCCTATCAGTCTTGTCAAGACCTTAGTCGCCTTTTACGACATCCATGGGAATGAGATGGAGTGGTCCTATTCTTTTTTGTACTGGTGCCGGGAACCACACGGCACGATATAGATAGTTAGATAGATAAAACTCTTTATTGCACCATAAGAGTAAAACCTACAAAAGAGACAGAGATGGTACAAAGGCGGACTTATCGCTAATGCAATCTTTTCCAGTCAACCTTTGGGTGGAAGGAAACCAATCATAGATATATTCCTTATATTATACTAGCTGTGCCCGAAACTTCGTCCGCGTGGAATAGTTATTTTAGGCATAATTGAATGAATGCATCCAGGATGAATAGGTACCTAATTTTCCCCGTTTTTTTTTCACATTCTCCATTATTTCTTCGCTCCTATAGGTATAGTTGCAGCGTGATGTTATATAGCCTAAAGCCTTTATCGATAAATGATCTATTCAACAGAAAAATAATTCCTCAATTCCAACCAGTAGTTTTGGGATTAACTCGTTCAAACAAACAAACTCTTCAGCTTTATAATATTAGTATAGGTAAATATTAAAAAAGAAATATAATTGTTCGCATGAAGCAGGTAGTCTAATACCAAGTAAATTATACACTTGTTTCCACAAAAACCTCAACGTTTCAATATCAGCCATCATTTTAATTTACATCAAGATTGCCACAAACCAATGCCGGCCGACCCATCCTAATCAACAAACAATATCTCTCCCAAACTAATTACGATTCAAACGTCATTTAAGATAATCAACAATTATGAAGACTGTGTTCCATTGCTGTGTATGCTATAGCTACGCAAAGCTATGTTGGTGCCATCTAAGTGCATTATGTCTTTCACAGAGTAGGTAAATTCATGATCAATTTCTATTACACATATATGACGTGCTTTACTCTTACGGGGTAGATAGAGGCAATAGTCAAAAGATAGTTAGGCCATAAGTGGACGGTTGATGGTTGATGATGGAATTGAAATTGAGTGATACTCTCAGGTACAGGCTCATCACCTGAGGGAGAACTCTATTAGAAAGAAGTGTATTATAAGTGCCGTGTGGTTCCCGGCACCAATAGAAAAAATAAAAGGAGCACTCCATATATTTCCCATGGATATCGTAAAAGGCGACTAATGGATAGGCTTATCAACTTGGGATTCTTCTTATGGGCGATAGGCTAGCAACCTGTGACGAATAGTGCTGGACGTGTCAGTCTTCTCAAGACTGTTGGCTCTGTATACCCCGCAAGGGAGATAGACGTGATTATATGTATGTATGTATTATAAGTATGCATATCAGAATTTTTAAGGATTCAAATTGTGGGGTTGTGTTAGTCATCTCGTAAACCTGTTTCGTTGTATCGTTTCACATAACAGCACTAGAATTTTCCAGGGACAATAGTAGCACATCTTTATTAGTTATAGCCAATCTATGTGTCAATTGCATCATTCGATGCCTAGCGTATTTTGTCTTCAATCAGCACAACCAAATACACTGATCTCTTTAACATTGAAGACACTTTCATAGCATATCCTGCAGTGGGCTAACAGCTTGACGCCTTTAATCGACAAAATTATAATCTTGGATACCCAATATTCTAATTAGATGAATCTATATTCAGTCTTTGCTTCATATTTGAAATTCCAATGGCGGAATAACATCGGTAACAAACCTGATTCGTATTGGAAATTAACAATTTTAATTGAAACGTAAGATTTTAGTGTGAAATGTTTAAAAAAGGAGTTAAATTGCAATTGGACAGTTAAAATTTGGAAAAGTTTAAACTGTTTGACAACTGTTTGTTTAAATTAATGTAGCGAAGGAAGTATGCAGTGATCGTGGCAAGTGCAAAGATGTAAACTCTGCCTACCCCTCCGGGAAAGAGGCGTGATTTTATGTATGCATGTATGTATGTTTGACATACATAAATTTGCATTTGGCAAATATTTGTTAAAATTAAACTTTCACTCATAAGTACAATTTTTTTATCGATCAGTGTAGCATTACTTAAACTGTATTAGTCGTTCGCCGAGAACTTAGACCTAGCGAACAGTTAAAATGTTCACATGATTGTGAATATCTAAAAAAATACTTAACCGATTTTGATGCCTTACAATCTTAAGCATCAACAGATTTTAACTTTCATTAAAATTAGACTTAAGTTTCTATTATCGCGTTACAAACATACACACATACAGAACCAATAGTTTGGTAGACCTCACTCGCTACTCGGTACTTATTTTATTACTTTTTTTAAACTTACTTTATTTTGTTACATGCTCTCATGTATTGACGGCCTCTGTGGCGCAGCGGTAGTACGCTTGTCTGTGACATCGGAAGTCCCGGGTTCGAATCCCGACCAGGGCATGATGAGACAAGAACTTTTTCTGATTGGCCTGGGTCTTGGATGTTTATCTATATCAGTATTTATTATAAAATATAGTAGCGTTGAGTTAGTATCTCGTAACACAAGTCTCAAACATACTTCGAGGCTAACTCAATCTGTGTAGGTAATTTGTCCCGTATATATTTATTTATTTATTATTGATACTGGCCACTGCACTATAAGGCAATTCTCAACATTCCAATTATGATAAAATCACCCGAACCGCTTACGGAATAAGAATTGTTTTGTTAAACCGTAGTCAAATTCAAAAATGGAATTCATCCCTTGCCGCTGAATATTTCAGTGGCCTTACCGCATCGAACTACAAGAAGCGCTCTAATGATAAATTCAAATCTCGAATCTCCCGGGAACAAAGCAATCAGACGCCGAACAAAGGTTGTACGGCCGCCCGCGGCGCAACTTCGACACACAAAGTTGTGAAAAGAGCGATGTGACTTTGTAAGGGCGTTCGTTTGTAGTTTATTAAGTTTGATGTTTATGGGCCAAATTGAATTTAATTATGGATTGTTACTGTTCAGATCGGATTTGATTAAGGAGTTAAAGGATTGACGGATGAAGTGATAGAACGAGCAGTTTCACAAGATTATTGTGTACGAAAAGGAGCTTTTACTAACTCCTTGATAAAATAGTAAAGCGAGTAAAAGTAATTTGAAAATTAGGTTAAAGACAAAAGTTTTTCGTGGAACTGGGAATTAAGCCCAATTGAATATTCTTTTGCCAAAATTAAAATTATTATTCTGCTACTCGAAATACGTTATACCTACTAAATAATAATATAAACGACTATGTTCACCTCTCTACAAATCATCAACCACAACAGGTTTTCAAGTGAGGAGCTTCTTAATAAAATCATACAACTATGCATAAATAATTAACAAGATATTGTAAATAATAAAATGACACTGACTGATTGATACATACATAGGTATATACCACCACGCCTGTTTTCCATTGGGGTAGGCAGAGACTATGGATTATATATTATATGTTTTTTTAACCGCTTTTAAAAAAGGTGGTTGTCAGAGTGACCTGTACGAGTATGTAGGTATGTATGTTTGTCCGCGATATCTCGCCTTTCTATGAACCGGTTTCGATGCGGTTTTTAGGAAAGTGTTTGTTACACTTAGGAGAACATTTAAACATATATACAAACCATCACGCCTGCGTCCCATTGGGGTAGGTAGAGACTATGGATTTCCACTTGCTACGATCCTCACAGACCTCTCCCGCTTCCTCCACACTCGTTACTCTTTTCATGCATATTCGGCGATTACGGGTACTCCTAACATCTCCCTTTTTCAAGACATTCGACATTTGGTCCTTGAAAGTTCCACGAGGCCGGCCCTGTCCCACTTTATCAGTCAGCTCTGCCTTATAAAGTCCTTTCATTAGTCTGTCCTCATCCATTCTCTCGACATGTCTAAACCATCTCAACATACTCTTTCCAATTTTGATTGATTAACTGACATATCAACGCATAAAATAATAAAATGTGCCGTGTGGTTCCCGGCACCAATACAAAAAAGAATAGGACCACTCCATCTCTTCCCCACGGATGTCGTAAAAGGCGACTAAGGGATAGGCTTATAAACTTGGGATTCTTTTTTAGGAGATGGTTGTTAGCAACCTTTCACTATTTGAATCTCAATTCTATCATTTACTCAAATAGCTGAACGTGGCCATTCAGTCTTTCAAGACTGTTGGCTCTGTCTACCCCGCAAGGGATATTTACGTGACCATATGTAGGTATGTACATAATAAAAAATGCCTAATTAATATGAAAATAATTATTTTCAAACTTGATTATAATAAAATATACATGGAGAGTGTGTAGGAGTGGGAAGGCTGAAACAAACGTACCTTAATCAAATTAAGGACGTCCTGGCAAAAGGTCAGGTCAAGAGTACCCGAAATCGCCGCAAAAGAAGTATGGATCTTGGCAAGTGGAAATATATAGTCTCTGCCTACCCCTTCGAGAAAGAGACTTGATTTTATGTTTCCATGTAGATTCCACGCTGTCTGCGAATTAGATAATTCAGAAACGAAATCTTAATGCCGTTTTCAACACATTAAATTTGCATAACTCTTAAACAGGTGTAGATTTAAGATGTTATAAGTTGAATCGATTTTACGTAATAATTCGAGGTCAAGTTTTCGACCTCCGTGACCTCTATAGCAACTATATCATCGTGAGAAATCTGGATGTGTAAACCATGGTCCAATATGAGAAAAATGTAGAGGTTGCGCAGGAGTCGCTACTGGTACAAACCTGACTTACTCCAGGATCGTGGCGTGGCGTACCCTGGGCTCGTCTCCAGAAACAAGACCACGAAATGACTTCAGGAGGTTGATGTCTTTAAGAAGACCTATCAATACTCAGCCTAGTCAGTCCTCTAGAATAGGGGGTAAGTAACATACAACTAAAAGACGCTATTAAGATTTTGTAGGGAGTCAAGAAAGGGGGCGCTGTTAGAGAACAAACATGAGACCATCACACTCCGAACATGATTCGGAGACGATCCCCCTAAGGTTCGTTAAGCCATGGGTTGATGTGGGATAGTTCTTAAAACTATACACCAATATGTCTATGATTCTTCTTCCTTTTCTTGTGCCGTGTGGATCCCGGCACCGATACAAAAAATAATAAGACCACTCCATCTCTTTCCCATGGATGTCGTAAAAGGCGACTAAGGGATAGGCTTACAAACTTGGGGTTCTTTTTTAGGCGATGGGCTAGCGACCTGTCACTATTTGGATCACAATTATATCATTAAGCCAAATAGCCGAACGTGGCCATTTAGTCTTTTCAAGACTGTTGGCTCTGTCTACACCGCAAGAGTTATAGACGTGACCATATGTATGTTTATATGTATGTTCTTCTTCCTCCTGGCTTAAGTCCCGGTTGCATCCTCACCTCTCTGAAGGTATACATTTGATCATGGATTCTGGATTGGGTGAGTCAGATTTTTACACGAAGCGACTCCCGTCTGACCTCCGCAACTTTTGCGAAGGAACCTTACCCATATTGGATAGATTGATTACACATCCAGTTGCCTGAATGTGCAGGTTTCCTCACGATTCTTCTCTCACCGTACGTCTCTTACGGTTAGTATTCAAACTAATGAACATAACTGCGAAAATAGTCATTGGCTGAGGTAGGATTCGAACCTGTGCCTTCTGCGCCACACGCATTTTAACCGGGCACCTTAGTGATTGGACCACCGATGATCTGCAGCAATAGGACTGATATGAGTACTACATCTAGTATACTCATAAAACAAAATACTTCAAATAAAAAACGGCATAAAAATTAATCATACC
The DNA here is from genome assembly GCF_032362555.1 of Amyelois transitella. NCBI lineage: Eukaryota > Metazoa > Arthropoda > Insecta > Lepidoptera > Pyralidae > Amyelois > Amyelois transitella. The sequence continues at coordinate 9,519,966 of NC_083521.1, read as the reverse complement.
ATAACGCGTGGGCTTAAAATTATCTTTATTATACTTAATAATACGAGAATATTGGCAATTAAATACTGGTGATAAATCTAGCAGGTTAAGCAGAGGTCACAACGTCATTGAAGTAAAAAAAAAATATTTATCATATTCCATTAATAATTTTACAGAACAAGAGAAGATATGTGATTTAAAAAAAAAAAACAACATGGCGTCCCGCGTAAATTGTAAATGTCTCTATTATAGGCAAGGCTTAACTTAAACTTGGAATTTCTTTTTGCCTGTCAATTTTAAACTCAATACCATTATAAAGTCATCCGGCTGACCGGGGTCCTCGAAACTTTTCGTAAATGCTGAGTCTGCCAACCCCGTAATAAAAAAATGATGTAGATAAAGACATAGTGACGTGTGGTTCCCGGCACCAATGAAAAAAGAAAAGCACCACTCTATCTCTTTCCCATGGATGTCGTAAAAGGCGACTAAGGGACAGGCCTTATAAACTTGGGATTCTTTTAGGCGATGTGGGCTAACAACCTGTCACTATTTGTATCTCAATTCTATTATTAGGCCAAACAGCTGAACGTGGCCTGTCAGCCTTTCAAGATTGCTAGCTTTGTCTACCCCGCAAGGGATATAGACGTGATTATATGGATGGATGGATAAAGACATAGGTAAACGTATTAATGTTAAAAATGTGTCAAGCTTAACACGTTTACCGTGCCGCGTAATATGTTTATTTAATTTTGGTCAAAACACGGATTTGACATAAACATTTCTGGGAAGTTCTCATGGTAAACTTATTAAAAAACAAACCGTCAAATAATTATAATTAATAAAACCAGGTATGTCACATTAATAAGGATGTATAGCATCAGTTTAGAAGGTCAGTGGGTTGCGACATACATACACGTGAACTTTGACATATTAATGATCACCATACTATGTAAACAAGTAGTTACAAAACATTAAACTAATAAATCAAATTGTTTCAATTATTACTGTCATGTCGTCAATAAATATAAACATAAATTTAAATTATTAAATGCCTAGTTCTGTTAACAACTCTAATGTAGAATTTAAACTTAACTTTTATTTTTTATTTTTTTTTTCAAAAAAAAAAGGAATAGGACCACTCCATCTCGTTGCCATGGATGTCGTAAAGGCGATTGAGGGATAGGCTTATAAACTTGGTATTTTTCTTTTAGGCGATGGTCTAGCAAACTGTCGCTATTTGAATATCAATTCTATCGTCAAGCCAAACAGCCGAAGTTGGCATATCAGTCTTCAAGACCGTTGGCTCTGTCTATATGTATGACAGGAATATGCGAGGGATGTAGACGTGATTATTTGTATGTATGTACAAATTATAATGACCCTAAAATCTATCTTTACAGTACCCAGGAAAGAAACCTTGGCTCGAGTGTACTCTTGACAGACCATTTTCGAGAACGTCCCTGATTTGAACAAAATGGGTCGGTCTTGACTTTCAATGTTGCTATTAACACTCGCCTTTATAGTTATCGTATCACACCAGACCAAAGAATTTTGGCCCATATAAATACGAACCTTACATAAAACGCATGTAATACCAATTTAGTTGGTATTTATCGTCAAAATTTGTAGATAACGCTATAAAAACCGATCGCGATCCAATCTCGCCCGTGAGATCCACCGCGGGAGATTACACTCGCTCCATAGAATTATGGAACCGAATTCACGAACAGGAATTATATAGATAGGGGCTAGGAAAAACGCGTTTTTATTTATGTACATATGAGGTTTTCTTATTAATAATGGAACTAGGAATAGTATTAGTATAGTAATCCTATCATTAAGCCAAATAGCTGAACGTGGCCGTTCAGTCTTTTCAAGACTGGTGGCTCTGTCTACCCCGCAAGGGATATAGACGTGACCATATGTACATATGTAGGAATAGTTTGGAGTTAAACCGTCAGTATAGGTGATTTAGCAGCTAAAGCGTTAGTTTGCTTTTTTTTTGGGCCAGGTATTGAAGTCTGACTGACTACTTGACCGGAAACTTGGCTTGACGTCAATAAATATACCCTACTAAAAGCTAGTAACTAATGACAGAGTTGAGAGGAATGAATTGTGGTCAGCACTTTCTATGCATGGGGTGAGCAGTCTCTTAATACGAGCACTGAAATCCTTATATGAGGATTCGAGTGCTTGTGTCAGGATAAACGGAGCGCACACTGAGTGGTTTAAGATTGAGAAAGGCGTTAGGCAAGGATGTGTTGCGTCACCGTGGCTGTTCAACCTATTTATGGATAGCTGTTTGACAGATTTGAAAGAGTCTAAAAGTGGATTAAGGATGAATGAGTTACTCGTCAAATGTCTGCTCTATGCCGACGATCAGGTTATACTGGCGTCATCAGCGGAGGAGTTACAGGAGATGGTAAACTGTATGCATGAAGCTTTAAAAGAGAAAGGAATGAAAGTGAACGTAAGTAAAACTAAAACACTGGTTTTTGAAATGGAGAAAGAAATGACAGCATGTAATATTTTGATTGGAGGAGAAAAAGTGGAGCAAGTGAGAGTTTGTATATCTAGGATCAAAGTTTACATCAGATGGCAAGTATGATAGTGATATTGAAAGGAGAGTGAACGCGGGGAACATGGTGAATGGAGCTTTGCATGCCTTTATGAGCAGTCAGAAACTATCCAAAAAGGCTCGACTGGCTGTGCACAGGGGCGTGTTGGTCCCGACATTAATGTATGGGAGTGAAAGTTGGGTATGGCAAAAGAAGCATGAAAGCAGAATAAATGCAGTGGAAATGAGAGCGTTAAGGAGTATGATGGGTGTGAAATTGAGTGACAGGATAAGGAACAGCGTGACAAGGGAATGTTGTGATGTGAAAGAAGATGTAGTTACAGGAATAGAAAAGGGTATGTTAAGATGGTTCGGTCATGTGGAGAGGATGAATGAAAGCAGGTTGACTAAGCAGATATACAAGGAGAGTGTGGAGGGAAAGGTCGGAGTGGGAAGACCTAGACGAACGTATCTTGATCAAATTAAGGACGTCCTGGTAAAGGGTCAGGTCAAAAGTACCCGAAACCGCCGAGCTTGTATGAAGAGAGTTATGAATGTGGACGAAGCGAAAGAAGTATGCAGAGATCGTGGCAAGTGGAAAGAGGTAGTCTCTGCCTACCCCTCCGGGAAAGAGGCGTGATTTTATGTATGTATGTATGTATGTACTAAAAGCTAAAAAAAAGCAATACACATACAATTAAGATGTCAAACAATGTAAACAGAAATCAGGAAACGTGGTAGTCGGAACACAGCGGCGGAGGATGTTGTACTGATCAGAAAAATCAAGCAGAAATAACGCGTCAATTTAAAACCAAAAATCACATTACCTACCTTTGGTTCACATTCGTTGTTGTTAAAATAAGTGAAAGCAGAAATTTCAGTGAGTACATTAGTTTTTTCTTTAAGATAAAATCTTACATACACATAAGACATGACACAGCAGATGACAGAAGAGAATGAGCGGTAGCTTTTATTTTTAATCTACTTGACACAATATACAATGGCCAGGGTGTTCATTATTAATATTGAAATCATGAAGGTTTAACAGTTAAATCATTTTAAATTTCGAATCCTATTTATCACATTAAACGCCATTTTCAAAGCCCCATCCTAACAGGAGCAGGGTCACATTTCCTCATTGGTTCACGTTCGTTGTAATCATTTTAAATTTCGAATTCTATTTATCTCCCAAAACGCCTTTTTCAAAGCCCCATCGTAACAGGAGCAGGGATGTACTAAACGCTTCGTTTAACCTTCGATCTTTGAATGGTGAATCGGCGAGGCAGTCGAGATGCGGGCTCTGTATATCTACGTGTGCTATGTACAGCGCAATCTGTGCGCTATAGAGCTGAACATTGCGTTATGTCAAACGAATCTAATATAAATCTCACCTTGATTATATTCTCCTAATGCCTGGTAGCTATAAAGTGTGTCAGTCGATTATAGCCGCGCGCAACTAACTTGCGGGCTAGATAGAATAGATTCCTCTAATTGTCTTTTACAATTATTTTTTTGTGCCGTGTGATTCCCGGCACTAATACAAAAAAGAATTGGACCACTACATCTCTTTCCCATGGATGTCGTAAAAGGCGACTAAGGGATAGGCTTACAAACTTGGGATTCTTTTTTAGGCGATGGGCTAGCAACCTGTCACTATTTGAACCTTAATTCTATCATTAAGTCAAATAGCTGAACGTGACCATTCAGTCCTCTCAAGACTGTTGGCTCTGCCTACCCCGCAAGGGATATAGACGTGACCATGTGTATGTGTGTATGTATTTTTAAAACCGCCTTATAAAAGTTGGTTAGCAGTTTGACCTGCATGTGTGTATGTTCGTTCGCGATTATTTTGCATTCGCTAAACCGATTTTGATGTGGTTTTCACGGCGGACACTAAGGAGGTTTTGGAAATTCAACCAACTTCGAAAAAGGATCATATCGATTGGAAGCGTATGTATGTACGAGTATGTATGTATGTCTTTTACTATGTCTGCTTGAAAGAAAGAGTGGTCCAAACTGAATGTGCTGGGCACCAAAAGTCACTATACTACTTATGAATGGCTGTCATAAACTTAAGTTTCTACTTACGTTAGAACGGTTAATACCGTTACTAACTTGCCTGCAAAATGCATACAATGTAGCACAGCAATTTAAGTTACGCTAATGTTATACCACAAATATGGCAATTACAAGTTATGACTTGAATAAACTCAAATGGTTTTATAGTAAAACTAGCTCTGCCCGCGATTTTGTCCGCGTGGAATAGTTAATTGGGCATCATTGAAACCCTCAAAGATGAATAATTTTCCCCGTTTTTTCACATATTCCATTATTTCTTTGCTCTTTATAGTTGCAGCGTGATGCTATTAAGCCTAAAGCCTTCCTCGACTAATTTAGGTCTATTTAACACAAAAAGAATTTTTCAATTCCAACCAGGAGTTCCTGAGATTAGCGCGTTCAAACAAACAAACTCTTCAGCTTATAATATTAGTATAGATATAAATTACGTCATTCCTATGATCAATGATGGGCTAGCAACCTGTCACTATTTGAATCTCAATTCCATCATAAAGCCACACATCTGAACGTGGCCTGTCAGTATTTTCAAGACTGTTGGCTCTGTCTACCCCGCAAGGGATATAGACTTGATTATATGTATGTATGGTTAGGTAGATAACGCGCGGAAAGACAAAACAAACACATTACTTTCGCATATATAATAATAGTTTGGTTTAAAAAGGCTACGAAAAAATTACATCAATGTGTTCCATACATTACTCGATCTCGATGTATCCACGGCTTTAAACACGAAACGCGATCCACTACACTTATCAGAGTCACAAATTTATTAAGGCTAGTTACATATTCATTCCTTTGATACCCACTTAGAACCGATTTCATTAATTTCAACTGTTATCTTTAACTTACTTTGTTTATGGGTATAACTGACGTAATTATTTAAGTGTGAAATCTAAGAAGTTGAGAATAATTCTGTTTGATTATAATGTTATCGATTTGTCAAAATATTAGGGTTTTAAGGCAAGTTATAGTGCCGTGAGGTTCCCACCACTTTTAATAGGATTCTTTCCCATTAAGGGCGACTAAGGGATAGATTAATGAAGTTGAGATTATTCTTTTAGGCAATGGGCTAGTAGCTAGCAACCTGCCGTAATGCCATATAGCTGAACGTGACCTTTCAGTCTATATGCGACTATGGGCGCTGTCTACCCCGCAAAGTATAAAGACGTGATTATGGTGTGTATGTGTGTGCATGTATGTATAATGTAGTTATGTGGTTTGTTTGTGCAAATGGAGCCAAATTTAAAATAAAAAAGAAAACCGGCAACATTGAAATTGGTTAGGAGGTTATTATTTGATTTTACTGTATATTTATTAATTAGGTAAATGGGAAAAAATCCTACTACTATTATAAAGGCGAAAGTTTGTATGGATGTATGGATGTTTGTTACTCTTTCACGCAAAAACTACTGAACCGATTACCATGAAATTTGGTATGTAGGTAGCTGAAGACCCAGAATAACACATAGGCTACTTTTTATCCCAGAGTTCCCGCGGGATTGATAGGGTTTCCATGCGGACGAAGTCGTGGGCGGCCTCTAGTCTTATATATTTTTTCAAACTACAACAAAAAAAATATACATATTTATAAAGTTGTACAAGTATTTATGCCTTATTGTGCACACGCCTTTACTTCAATCTCACTAAGTAAGATATGTTAAGAAAATTAATGTGAAAGAGGGAATGGGGATTTGTAATCAATATTGTGGGACGCTTTATTAACTGACTAACTGGCTTTGACTGGTTTAGCTGTTTCAATGATATTGTTCTTTTTCTCAATATAAAATTTTAAAGTTTAAGTAGTTTTAAGTGCAGACAATGTGCATAGGTACGTCCACGATTTAGATTTACATACATATAGTCACGTCTATTTCCCTTGCGGGGAAGACAGTGCTGACAGACTTGAAATACTGATAGGCCACGTGCAGCTGTTGGGCTTAATAAAAGAATTGAGATTCAAATAGCGACAGGATGCTAGCCCATCGCCTGAAAGAACAATACTATCCCTTAGTCGCTTTTTACAACATCCTTGCGAAAGAATGTGGTCAGATTATTTTTTATTGGCGCCGGAAACCACACGGCATATAAATATTAAGGTCATCGTGCGAATAAAGAATCCACTTTTTATGCAATTCTTGGAATCCATCACTTTTTCTCTCTCAGAAGAGACATGAATAGAAAATTTACGCAGAATGACATAAAACATGTTCCCATCGCGTGTCAAGTGACACTTACCATTCAGGACAAAGTGTTGACATATTTTATCTGTGACAAAACTGACGTTTATAAACATAATGACTGTGAATAAATTACCGACTAACGCTCGTTTGGAATTCGTGATGTAGTCCAATACTATGTCCTATGTAAAGACCTTATAAAGATACTAGCTGTCGCGGCAATTTTTTGCCATATGAATATTATTTAAGTAATTTCTAGTTTTTTAAGGTTGGACAACCCATTCTATTCTATTCTAAAGCAGAAATTAGCCTTTCTATAGGTGTAAATGGTAATGTTCATGTGGTTTCTGGTCCTTTAGAATAGAACCACTTCAATATCTTTCTCATGGATGTCGTAAAAGCTTATAAACTTGCGATTCCTCTCAATTTCATCATAAAACCATGCAGCTGAACGTGGTCTATTAGTACTTTCGAGACTGTTGGCTCTGTCTATCCCAGAATAAAAATTAGAATCAGTAGTTCCTGAGATTAGCGCGTCCAAACAAACAAACTCTTCAGCTTTATAATATAAGTATAGATAAAATATACGTACAAAATTAAATCAAATGCAATCGAAAAATAACTGATTTCAACGTAGACTAAATATGAAAAAAAAAACAATTCGCAATCACTTATCCAAAAACTTTGTGTACAGTTACGGCCTAAACTCATTGAAATTGTTGCGAACAATGTCCGCTACTCACTAATGAAGCCGCGTCAATCAGCCCGTTTGTCCGTCATCCAGCCTATACAAATTAGTGACGACTGTACCGGGTACACTGAGATACAGTATATACATAAACACACCCGTATGTTCGATAAAGGGTCAGGTCAAAAGTACCCGAAACCGCCGAGCTTGCATGAAGAGAGTTATGAATGTGGATGAAACGAAGGAAGTGTGCAGAGATCGTGGCACGTGGAAAGAGGTAGTCTCTGCCTACCCCTCCGGGAAAGGCGTGATTTTTATGTATGTATGTATGTTCGATTCACAAACGACTATTGATGGATGGAGAGCGGCGGTAGTCGGCAAAAAAATCGAATAGGCGACTAAGGAACTTATTAACTTGTGATTCTTCTTTTAGGCGATGGGCTAGCAACCTGTCACTGTTTGAATCTCAATTCTATAACTAAGCCTACAGCTGAACCTATCAGTCTATCAAGACTGCTGACCCCGCAATGGGATATAGACGTAATCATACCTATTTTCAATCATTCAAGAATGAATGAATAAATGTGCCGTGTGGTTCCCGGCACCAATACAAAAATGAATAGGACCACTCCATCTTTTTCCCATGGATGTCGTAAAAGGCGACTAAGGGATAGGCTTACAAAATTTGGATTCATTTTTAGGCAATGGGCTAGCAACCTGTCACTAGTTGAATTCAATCGTTAAGCCAAATGGCTGAACGTGGCCATTCAGTCTTTTCAAGACTCTTGGCTCTGTCTACCCCGCAAGGGATATAGACGTAATCATTCCTCTTTTCGATCATTCAAGAATGAATGAAAAGAGTGAATGAAGAGAGATTTTTAGTCCAACACTTCTGCACTCGACAGTACATACGAATCCCTATTAATGATCTTGTCTGTAACGTGTTCGGTACCAATGGACGATAATTAACGCCTGTCCCGTATACAGTATTGGCACTCCGCCTTTGCGCAGAGGGTTCAATTCAGCACCGAATTTTGACGCTCCACATCAACCAATTTGCGACATTAAACCCTATTGTGCGAATAACAAGGTTCCGTTTTGAAACACGTAATTTGGACTTGTTTGTTGTATCAGTTGGTGGAAAGTTATGAAACTGCTCAATAGTGATAGTTTGCATAAATAAATAAACAATATAAATGGCGGCTTAAAGGTGTTATTTGGGTAACGAACTTAATATAACATCTGTATCCCTTTACAGAGTTACAAAGGCTATTATTTATACATTCATCCGCGTGGAATAGTTATTTTGGGCATCATTGAAGCCCTCAAGGATGATTGATTTTCCCCGTTTTTTTCACATTTTCCATTATTTCTTCGCTCCTAATAGATGCAGCGTGATGATATATACCCTAAAGCCATCCTCGATAAATGGTCTATTTAACACAAAATGAATTTTTCAATTCGTACTAGTATTCCTGAGATTAGCCCGTTCAAACAAACAAATAAACTCTTCAGCTTTATAATATTAGTATAGATTAGAGATGAAATTGAGATAATGACATGTGATTCTCGGAATTTTACTCGTAAAACCACTCCAATTTCAACCTGTGGATGTCGTAAAAGGCGACTAAGGGAATGGCCTATAAATTTGCGATAAGCTAGCAACCTGTCACAATTTAAATTTCAATTCCATCATAACATAAAGCTATACAGCTGATCGTGGCCTTTTAGTTTTTCAAGACTGTTGGCTCTGTCTAACCCACAAGGGGTATAAACGTGATTAAGTATATGTATGTATGTTGAGATAATGACAGGTTGCTAAGCTAATAGCCTAAAATAATTCCTTCATAGGTCTTTTCCTTAATCGACTTTTTTATTTATGCAGGATAAAAAGCAATTGGCATAGGTACACCTTTTTCATCTCCAACAGATCTGCATGATGTAAAAAAAAAAACTTTTTAAAAGTAACCATTCGAAGTATGAACTAGTGTTGCTGAACTTTCGATAGATTTAATATCGATAGTTTTCCTCGGAAATCATGTACCCTATTAGATACTATTGCTTTTAATCAACTCTCGATAGCATAAAGACTGATAATTCACTGAACGATAAAAACATCTGGTTAGAGCTTGGCGCAGCAACCTCATAAAGAATTATAGTTTGATTTGAACCTAAATCGAAATTCAATACACTCTGTAGATAAATCTATTTAAAATTACTAATCCCAAATTTAAATTTATTTTATGTCAATTAATCACACAACACGTATTCTCTAGTCTAGATATTTGTGAAGTTGGCGTAGTTGAAGAAAAAGCTGCAGTGCAGTTTATTACCACTTCTTCTGCACTGACGCCAACTCAACAGCCAGGAGTAAGGATTGAAATGTCCTAAAGTAATGAATAAAAGCTTTGAATTTGAATTTTGATAACCTATCGATACTTTACTATCAATCGACAACACTAGTATGAACGAACAATCAAAAGACTCAGATAACGGCAGGAAAACCAAAAGTCGAAGTTCTGAGTGTCGAAAAGTGCTTGTCATTAATCTAAGATCAACGTTTGTAAGAAAAGTTTATCCAGCGATCGGGGTGAATAGTTCACGTTTTTACGTTTCGAGCGAGTCACTTTCATAGTAAACCGATATAAAAGGAACCATTTTTACAAGTCAATGTTGAGGGCTTATGAACTTCGGATTTTTTTAGGCGATGGACTAGCAACTTTTCACTAACTGAGTCGTAAATTTCATCTTTTAGCTATGTATCACACGTGAATATGGCCTTTCAGTCTTTTCGAGACTGCTCTGTCTACACTGTAGGTAAAGGTTAGATAACCTATCACTATTTGAATCTCAATTCTAATGATAGAATTGAGATTAAAAAAAGGCGTAAAAGACGACTAAGGGAATGGCTAATAAACTTGAAATTCCTATTGTTGGCGATGAGCTAGCAACCTGTCACTATTTAAATCTCAATTCTATCATTAAGCCAAACAACTGAACGTGGCCTATCAGTTTTCTCAAGACTCTGTCTACCCCGCAACGGATATAGACGTTAATATATGTCTGTATTTTAACAATTCCAAGTATCAATCAAAGTCTGACTAGACTGAATTTGATGAAAATTTTTACTAAGATAAACTAGACTTTCAAGTTCAAGGCTGACTTTGGCCTGAATTGAAGTTTTATATCTACTCCTCTAAAAAAGAGGTGTATCTCTATGTATATATGTATGTCATTTCCAGTGAACTACATCCATGTCCACATAGTACACAACAGACAATAATTGGCTCAGATCGTTAGGCCACTGTTTGTAGCCGCCCTAATTGGCTTTTCCAGTAAACACCGCGTCAGTAAGCCAATACCATTGAGTAATAGCGATAATCATTATTTTATTGATGTTCAACTGTTAACCTATATATTATTCTTAAGAGGAGTCGGTGGTCGAGTCGGTAAGTTACATACATACATACATATGATCACGTCTATATCCCTTGCGGGGAAGACAGAGCCAACAGTCTTGAAAAGACTGAGTAGCCACGTTCAGCTATTTGGCTTGATGATAGAATTGAGATTCAAATAGTGACAGGTTGCTAGCCCATCGGCTAAAGAAGAATCACAAGTTTTTAAGCCTATCCCTTAGTCACCTTTTACGTCATCCATGGGAAAGAGATGGAGTGGTCGTATTCTTTATTTTAATAGTGCTGGGAACCACACGGCACTTTTAAACAAACTCCAACGAATATAGATCGATCCCACGGGACTTTGGTCTAAAGTGATGTAGCAAGTTACAGTCGCAAGTAGTGAGTGAGCGTTTGAAGTCGTAAACGAAGTTGGGATCCCAAGGGATAAGGTGCAACTTTTACGTTTTGAATTGTGGTTTGCGTTGCAGTTTAGATGTATTCATTCTATTTGTGTATCAAATCTGTTTATTACTGTAAGAATTTACTGATCTAAGACCGCGGCTCCAAATGACGCAGAGAACCTCAAAACATCTTAATATTGGTATCCATCATTGAGCCATACAGCTTAAGATGGCCTCAAGACTGTTGGCTCTGTCTACCCCGCAAGGGACATAGACGTGATCATATGTGTGTATGCATGTACAGTACATACATACATATGCTCACGTCCACATCCCTCGCGGGGTAGGCAGAGCCAACTGTCTCGAAAAGACTGATAGGCCACGTTTAGCTATTTGGCTTAATGATAGAATTTAATGTATGTACCAACATACGGAATTTTAAGGAGTAAAAAAGATTGATTTTTATTTGCGAAAATTCCTACTGCAGCAAAGCCTATAGGAAAAAAGACCTAGGAAATAAATACATACGTGACAAATTACACAGATTGAGTTAGCCTCGACGTAAGCTCGAGAATTGTGTTACGAGATACTAACTCAACGAAACTATATTTTATAATTAATACTTATTAATAAGAGACAGGCCTTTGAACTTGGGATTCTTGTTGTAGGCGATGGGCTACCAACCTGTCACTATTTGAATCTCAATTTCATCATTAAGCACAACAGCCGAACGTAGCCCATGAGTATTTTCACGATTGTCGGCTTTGTCTGCCCCGCGAGTTGAATAGACGTGACTATAAACGTATGTATACTTACATATAATTAATAAAAATAATGCATACATACATACATATGGTCACGTCTATAACCCTTGCGGGGTTGACAGAGCCAAAAGTCTCGAAAAGACTAAATGGCCACGTTCAGCTATTTGACTTAATGATAGAATTAAGATTCACATAGTGACAGGTTGCTAACCCATCGCCTAAAAGTCGCCTTTTACGACTTACATGGGACAGAGATGGATTGGTCCTATTATTATTTTTTATTGGTGCCGGGAACCACACGGCATAAAAAAAAAATGTTTTGTACATATCCGTCGGTCCGGCCACTAGGTCGCCATAGTAAACAAAATACTGCCCCAATCCATTTTATCTTTGTTTGTTTGGCTGTACCAATTAGTTGCGACGTTTAATGTCACGTACGGTGTATACACAACGTTATTGCTTGTCCTAGACATGTTGAAGTAGACTGGACATGAAATATTTTGGAAAAAGTACTATTGCCGTGTGGTTCCCGGCACCAATACAAAAAGAATAGGACCACTCCATTTCTTTCCCGTGGATGTCGTAAAAGGCGTCTAAGGGATAGGCTTACATACTTGTGATTATTTTTTTAGGCGATGGGCTAGCAACCTATCACTATTTGGATCTCAATTCCATCATTAAGCCGAGCAGCTGAATGTGGCCATTCAGTCTTTTCGGGACTATTGGCTCTGTCTACCCCGTAAGGGATATAGACATGACTATATGTATGTATGTATGTACTAGTATATAAGTATATACATTCATATGTATAATCACGTCTATATCCCTTGCGGTGTAGACAGAGTCAACAGTATCGAAAATACTGATAGGCCACGTTGGACTGTTTGGCTTGATGATAGAAATGAGATTCAAATAGTGACAGATTGCTAGCCCATCGCCTACAATAAGAATCCCAAGTTTAAAGGGGCAGTCTCTTAGTCGGCTTTTACGACATCCATGAAAAGAGTGGTGCTATTCTTTTTTATATTGGTGCAGGGAACAGTTTTTTTTAAGCAAAAAATTACATGTCTTGACCTGACAATTACCGAAAATTACAGTTGAAAGACAAGAACAAGATCCAGCTAGATTACTATCTTAATACTAGAGGCCGCCCGCGACTTCGTCCGCATGGAAACCCTATCAATCCCGCGGGAACTCTGGGATAAAAAGTAGCCTATGTGTTATTCTGGGTCTTCAGCTACCTACATACCAAATTTCATGGTAATCGGTTCAGTAGTTTTTGCGTGAAAGAGTAACAAACATCCATACATCCATACAAACTTTCGCCTTTATAATAGTAGTAGGATTACTCGTAATAGTAAAGTCCTCTTCAAATTTACATTTCGAAGGCAGCGAATTTTATATCCGGCCAAGGTTAGGTCATCGAACTCGTTACTAAGAAGTTCTGTTATCATTATTATATGATTAACATCACTATACGTATCTTAGTAGCATACATAGTTACAGCTTACAAAATAGATTTGACATACAAAAAGATACAATCACGCCTATATCCCTCGCGGGGTTTACAGAGTCAATGGTCTGATAAAGACTGATAGACCACGTTGCACTGTTTGGCTTGATGATAGAAATGAGATTCAAATAGTGACAGATTGCTAGCCATTTGCCTAAAAGAAAATCCCAAGGTTATAAGCCTATCCCTAAGTCGCCTTTACGACGTTCATGGGAGTGTTCCGTTTGTTCTATTGGTGTCGGGAGCCCAATGGCAAATAGACTTTAATATAAACGATAAGAACAATGTTTTAAACATGAATTCATTTATTATATAGCTCCTAATACATATTGAAAATCATCTGTCAAATTTTACTATGACTTCACTAACATAACGTATGTATATGTGAAATTTATGCGCGTGCCAAATGTCAAAATTAAATATTTGCCGAATATCAAAGTGCGATTTCTAAATATTGATAAAAGCAAAATATTCATAATTTAAATTATGCGAAACGAGTGGGCTGTATTTGTGGAGCTTTTAAGTATAAAAAAAAAATATTATTTGTTTAATAACTGGTAAAGGGAGAGTTCGACCTCTGCGCATTTCATAAGCTATCGCTCACTTGGAATTTTGTAGGTAAATAAAGTAACTTTTTGCTTTAGACCAGTGAAATTTGCGTCATCTACAAAAAGCGACAAATTTTAAGTTCCATCTACAAAAAAAACCGACGAAATTATCACTTCATATAAAAAGCAACAAATCAAGTGTCACCTACAAAAAGCGACGAAATTAGCGCCACTTACAAAAGAAAGCTTTCACTTAATCCACGGGAACTATTGTTTTTACCAGGATGAAAGGTATCTCCAAACTCTTAATTACATATAACGTGATATTTCAAGAAGATTCATTTAGAATAAAACGAGCGCATAGGTAACAGACAATTCCCGTGGATGTCGTAAATGGCGACTAAGGGACTATCAGGCATTGCCTTAAAGAAGAATTCCAACGATTAGCCCCTTATTCGTTACGGCTATTCCAGCAGGCTAGCAACCTGTCAGTATTTGAATCTTAATTCAATCATTAAGCAAAACAGCTGAACGTGGCCTATCAGTCTTTTCGAGAATTTTGGCTGTCTACCCCGCAAGGGATATAGACGTGATTATGTGTATGTATACCAATAGGAATCCCGATATACACCAATATTATGATTTTTTTTTAGTTACGCATGTCATAATTTCTTATTAATATAGTCTAAACGCTAGTTTTACCTTCCTTACTTACTTATACTTACATTACAATTGATAATTTTACTCATATATTTTTAATAAAATAACAAAATTTATTCGCCTCAATAAAGCCAAAATTGCGACCATAAAAATCACTAACCCTCTTAAATAATTTCCCCTCTCATCTCGTTAAATGACTCGTAATAACTTCATGCTTTCATCCCCAAATTAGTCAGCATAATAAATAACCCTCACTTTTATAACTGTCCACTATAAAAAGGAAATTTAATTAGTGATTAAGCTGCAGTTTCATTGCGACGTATTAAAGTGTGACCAAGGCTGTCTACGCCATTGTAATCATGTCATGGAGGTCACTCAGTGTAAAAAATTAGGCAAATCACTTGAAACATTAACAACAGCTAAGAATGCAACGTACTGTGAAACTGTTACCGGGACTGATGGAGTTAGCCTCGAAGAAAGTCGGGACTTGTGTTACGAGATACTTACTCAACGATGCTGTATTTTACAATAAATACTTATATAGATAAACATTCAAAACCCAGGCCATACGGAAAAGTTCGTTTCTCATTATGCCCTAGCCAGGATTCGAACCCTGAACCTCTGGTGTCACAGACCGCTGCGCCACAGAGACTGTCAAATTAGATTCCCTTCCAAAGATTTCGGAGAGCTTATGGAAGTCGCTTCGCTTATTGACATAATAAGTTCTACATTCATTATTTATTTTAATGTAGACAATGTGCATTCGTCCACGATTAAGATTTAAGAGCGATTAAGACTAATGAAAATGCTGCAGTGTAGTTTATTTCGCCGCTTTCTACACATGCGCTTTGGAAACGGTAATAGTTATAATTAGATTTAAATGATGTGACGTCAATAAGTCATACCTTGTATCCAATTTTGATAATAAATCTGTTCTATTCTTTTCTCACGATAAAGAAGAATTAGGCGACCATACTGAGTAATAGTCTATGGAGCTACACCTTAAGTTTAACTGGAATCTCATTCAATTGTTGTTGACAGTTCAGAAATGGAGCAACCTGCCATTGATTAAGCTATTTATCCCTCGGACGAGAAATTTTCCAATTCTTGATACTATTGTTTTTTTATAGAGATTTTAAAACACCATGAACATGCATTGAAACATTGAAAATGAAGAAGAATGTGAACGACGGAGAAGGAAACAAATCGTGAGGACACAAACGGGAACAGGAGGAATAAGAAGAAGTGATGAAAGTGCCGTGTGGTTCCCGGCACCAGTACAAAAAAGAATAGGACCACTCCAACTCTTTCCTATGGATGTCGTAAAAGGCGACTAAGGGATAGGCTTACACACTTGGAATTCTTTTTTTGGGCGATGGGCAAGCAACCTGTCAACCTATTTGAATCTCAATTCTATCATTAAGCCAAATACCTGAGCGTGGCCTATCAGTCTTTTCAAGACTGGCTCTGTTTACCCCACAAGGGATAAAGACGTGACCATATGTGGATGATGCGAAAGATGTACGCAAGGATATTGGCAAATGGAAACATTTACCTAGTACCTGGCTATGCGTCTAAGAGGCGTGATATTATGTGTGTACATTAAAGAATGTATACTTTTACAGCCTGGAATTGATATGCACATCAGTGGTTTACAAGAAATACATTTATTTAATATTTTAATCAATAGAATAACAATATCTCGATTCTATCATTAAGCTAAACAGCTGAACATTGCCTATCAATCTTTTCAAGACTGTTGGCTCTGTATACCCCGCAAGGGATATAGACGTGATGATATGTATATGTGTGTAAATGATTTCTCAAAAAGCAGTTAACAATAATAAATCAGCCAAAAACATTCTAATTTAAATTCCATGATACAATGTTATTTTATGGGCGTATCCAATGACAATGCCCGTTTTTTTTATTATAATTTTTAAATGTTTAGAAATTAGAAATTTTTGTTCACGTGTCAACCCTGTATCCGTGAAGTAAGTAAAAACAAACATATCAAAGTTATCATCAAAACCGTAAAAATGGAAATTTTAGTTCTGAATTAATCCTATTTCTTCGACCAAACCTTAATAAACCGATTTTTCTTTGTCGTGTGAACGTAAGTAGCAATAAAATTAAAATTATTCTAAACGCGTCTCTGTTATCAAAATTACAACCAGTGCGTTCTACATCAACAAGACCGCGGCTCAATTGAATGAAATGAACGAACGAATGGGCAGACGTGCGTAAACGCAAACGAAGGAGTTCATAGTATATTGTTACATTATGAATTTATTTACGTAAAAGTTTTACTTAACGAGTCGGCCTTCTTAGTTAAGAAAAAAAAAACAGAAAACCATTTAGTTGACTATGACGTTATTTATACGATATACTTATAGTTAATTTATTCTAAAACCTGGGAGAAAGATATGTTCCCATGGAATTTGTTAAACACAAATGAAAACTATGTTTTGTAAAAGCCTCGGATGAAAGGTTTCTTTTTTTCTCATTATTAATATTTATTCTCCTTTTAGGCGACGGGCTAGCAACCTGTCAAATATAAATCAAAAATAATATGGCAAATATGAATCTCAAGTATTTTCGAGACTGTTGGCTCTGTTTACCCCGCAAAGGATATAGTCGTGATTATAATATGTATGTGATAATATTTTGGTCATAATATTACTCTTAGTAACTATGGACTCACCTGTTCATTTTGGAACAAATCTGAAGAAAAAAAAATATTATTAAGAATATGAAAATAATTTATTAGACGTTGTGGAGTTCACATACAAGTACCACAGAGATTACTACGCGTCGCGACGCCGCGCTTTGTGCTGCGTGCCCCCCACCACCGCGCGAGTTACACTGTGACGCGTATTAGGTGTGAAATTAATTAATATTGTATAAATTCATGTAAATTTTGTAAAATAAATCATTCTCATTAC
Organism: Amyelois transitella; assembly: GCF_032362555.1. Lineage (NCBI taxonomy): Eukaryota > Metazoa > Arthropoda > Insecta > Lepidoptera > Pyralidae > Amyelois > Amyelois transitella. Next base: position 9,502,254 of record NC_083521.1, on the reverse strand, counting down.
ACATCTTTCTACTGGTATTTCATTTTGAGTAGTCCAAGCACACAACAATTGGTGACCCCGATTCAAAAAAAAAAAAGAAAAATATTCAAGAAAATGGAAAGAAAGGAAGAATATACTGACGCGTCCGCCTCTCCGGAAGCAGTTGCAAGGGAAGTCTCCACCATTTCTCTTCAGTCAAGAATACCATCATTTTGGCGAGCACAACCGAAACTGTGGTTTGCACAATTTGAGGCCGTGGTATCATCATACAAGACAAGTGAAGATCAGAAATATAATCTCGTTATCGCCGTATTAGAAAGAACAGACATCGAGCAAGTGAGCGATATCATCTGCAATCCCCCATCTGCTGGAAAATATCAGGCTCTGAAGAAGAGATTGTTGTCGGTGTACGAGGAATCAGAGTCCAAACAATTTCAAAAGCTGTTAGGAGGATTAGAACTGGGAGAACAGAAGCCTTCACAACTTCTTCGTGTTATGCGAGATTTATCCGGAACAAAAGTCGCTGATGATGCCCTGAAAGTTCTGTGGATGGGACATTTACCGTCACAAGTACGAGCCGTGCTGTCTGTCAGCACAGAATCCTCGCTCGACACCATGGCCACGATGGCAGACAAAATGATGGAGCACACAGAACAAACCGTAGCAGAAATTCGACAGGATGCAACCCCTGGAAGCAGCAGCGGAGCACAAAACAATTTGCAATTTCAAGTATTAAGCAAACAAATAGAAAAGCTTACACTCGAGATTGCCGCTCTCAAGGAAGATCGATCCAGATTTCGTGGTCGTCAGCCCTTTAGAAACCCCCGTCGAAACAAATCGTCAACAAGATCGAAGTCGAGAAATGGAAGAAAACCAGGTGACCCAGAATGGGAGTGCTCCTACCACTATCGTTTCGGTGATAGGGCCAGAAAATGCCAGTCACCCTGCGCTCGACGACGGTCGGAAAACTAGAAGCAACATCGACGGTGGCGGGCGTTGGTGTTATTAAAGGGAGTAACCGCCTCTGCATCAGGGAGCTGAACACAAAGGAGCGTTTTCTCGTTGACACCGGCGCAGACATATCTGTATTAGCAGCAAGAAACAGAAAACAAACTCCGAGCAACACCTACAAACTGTACGCAGCGAACAATACGCCGATACGAACCTACGGAGAGAAAACTATAGATCTCAACATAGGACTTCGTCGCACATACAGATGGACTTTCATCGTTGCCGACGTACAGACATCTATACTGGGGGCAGATTTTTTACGAAATCACAAGTTACTCGTCGATCTACATCAAAAGAAACTCATAGACAGCGTCACCGATTTGAAGATAGAAGTCATAGAAACAACAAGTGATCAGCCGTCAGTATACATCATAGACAAAAATCACATATATCAAGATATCTTAAAAAAATATCCCGATGTACTACGCCCGATGTCATTGAGAGAACCAACAAAACATAGCGTTACACATCACATCGAAACCACCGGCCCCCCACTCTTCGCCCGGCCTCGACCCCTACCACCCGACAAGTACAAAGCAGCCAAGATGGAGTTCGAGAAAATGATGGAGATGGGTATTTGCCAACCGTCCAAAAGTCCATGGGCAAGTCCATTGCACGTCGTCACTAAGAAAAATGGCTCACTTCGTGTTTGTGGAGACTACAGAAGACTTAACGCCGTGACTGTACCCGACCGTTATCCCATACCAAGAATTCAAGACTTCACATACAGATTGCACAATAAGAAAATATTTACGAAATTGGACTTGAAAATGGCATACTATTGGATCCCAATCAAAGATGAAGATAAAGCAAAGACAGCCATAATTACACCGTTTGGACTCTTCGAATTTAATTGCATGACGTTTGGTCTACGAAACTCAAGCCAAACATTCCAAAGATTCATGCACGAGGTACTGCGAGGCTTGGATGACATCGTATATTCATTCATCGACGATTTATTAATATTTTCAAATACTCCGGATGACCACAAAAAGCACATAGAACAAGTCCTGGAACGCCTAAGTAAATATGGAGTATCGTTAAATATCGAGAAATGTGAATTCGGAAGAAACAAAATTGAATTCCTCGGTTATCAAGTCTCAGTGGAGGGGATAACACCGACCGATGAACGCACGCGCGCCATCTCTAACTATCCGAAGCCAAACACTGTGCAAGATCTCAGAAGATTTCTCGGCATGGTCAACTTCTATCGTGACTGCCTACCTCATCAAGCTGAACATCAATATGAACTGAACAAGTACTTGCATAACGCCAAGAAAAACGATAAGACGCCGATAATATGGACAATTGAAGCAGAAACAGCTTTCGATACATGCCGACAAAGCATTCTCGAAGCCACCACATTATCGCATCCAATGCCCGGTGCACCGTTATCATTGATGACCGACGCATCTGACTGCAGTTTGGGCGCAGTGCTACAACAGAAAGAAAAAGATGCATGGAAACCACTCGCATTTTTCTCAAAGGCTATGAGCGAAACGCAACGGCGATACAGCGTGTACGATCGCGAATTACTAGCTATGTACACCGCTGTCAAACACCTACGTCGACTTATAGAGGGGAGTGAAATAACTATTTACACCGATCACAAGCCGCTAGTAAACGCCTTAACAAGACCGCCGAGCAGCAGTGACACACCGAGAAGAGAGAGACAACTCCATTATATTAGCCAGTTTTGTACAAAAATCAAATTCATACATGGAGAGAGAAACCAAGCTGCAGATGCCATGTCACGTATAGAAGAAATAGAATTGCTCACATGGATAGATTACGAAAAATTATCACAAGAACAGAGAAAAGATGTCACCCTGCAAGATTTGAGAAAACATCCAAAGTTAACCTTTGCCGACAAAATTTTTGCAGGCGTCACTCAACCTATCACATGCGAAACATCGACGGGAAAAAATCGACTTTATCTACCGAAAGCTTTTCGTTACGCTGCTTTCAAAGCGCAACACGAATTAAGCCATCCAGGAATACGCACATCGAGAAGAATAATGACTTCAAAATATTTTTGGCCGTCGATAAACAAGGACGTCGGAACATGGGCCAAATCCTGCATTGGGTGTCAGCGTGCGAAAATTCATAGACACGTAGTCAGTCCCTTGGGCGAGTTTTCACCGGCAAGAAGATTTGAACATATACATACAGACATCGTTGGACCTCTGCCGATCTCGCAAGGTTACCGCTATCTCGTGACGATAATCGATCGCAATACAAACTGGATGGAAGCTATACCGGTCAAAGAGATCACCGCCAATATTGTTGCTCAAGCTGTCTACGAAGGATGGATATCGAGATTTGGATGTCCCATAAGAATCACCACGGACCAAGGCCGACAGTTCGAGTCATCTTTATTCAATGCACTAATGAAGAAATGTGGTATAAGGCGCATAAGAACTACAGCTTATCATCCTCAAGCTAATGGAAAAGTGGAAAGATTCCATCGCACATTGAAGGCGGCATTGATGGCCAGAGACGCAATTTCAAAGTGGAAAGAAGATTTACCCACAGTTTTGCTTGGCTTACGCACTGCACTTCGTGATGACAACACTAGTCCTGCACTGATGACTTATGGTTCTACGCTACGAGTCCCGTTCGATTTCTTTGTACCTACGAAGTCAAAGAATGAAGACGCCGAATTCATCCGTCAGTTTACAGAGACAATGTCAACATTCACACCTGTACAGAGAAAAATCGCATCGAGCAAGAATCTCTTTGTATATAAGGAATTGTCAAATTGCAGTCATGTATTCGTTCGCAATGACACCGTAAGAAGCCCGTTAACAGCGCCATATGACGGCCCATACAAAGTGATTGAGCGACACAGCAAACATTTTAAGATTGAATTGCCTCTACGAGCATCCAACATATCCATAGATCGACTCAAACCGGCGCACATAATCAATCTAGACGACAACATAGCAGCGAACGCGCAACAGAGCCATCCCCACTCTTCGGAACCCGCACCCGCGGCAAACACAGGTCCGCGCGCGCCGTCGGTTCACACACCGAGTGCGCCAAAACCACGCATTGTCATGAACAAGCCAAGAACACAGGAGACATTAACTAATTCGAAGACATCAAGATATGGAAGAAAAATCAAACCTAGTGTACGCTTCGCTTGAAGGGGGATAATGTGGAGTTCACATACAAGTACCACAGAGATTACTACGCGTCGCGACGCCGCGCTTTGTGCTGCGTGCCCCCCACCACCGCGCGAGTTACACTGTGACGCGTATTAGGTGTGAAATTAATTAATATTGTATAAATTCATGTAAATTTTGTAAAATAAATCATTCTCATTACACATCTTTCTACTGGTATTTCATTTTGAGTAGTCCAAGCACACAACACGTTATACAGAACGATAAAAATATTGTGTTTTGAAAAAATGTGTTTTAAAAAAAATATTACTGTAATAAAATTTGAAAGATAAACCTTATTAGAATCAACGTACCTAAGAGTTCTGGGATTGACATTATACATATATTATCCAAGATAAAATAAAGGTACCTACGTTACTTGCGCGTTTAATACCTGTAGTATTATTAAATATTATTCTCTATCAGGTAGACACAGACTTTATATCTTAGCTAATGGTTAATACATATTTCTCAATATTTCATCCGAATTTCCAATTTGAAATTTTAACACGACAAAATCATTTTCCGCTACAACGTACATTTATTATTCCATTAAAACATCTTAGAAATCCGATGTCGAACAAATACAATCAAATTTTACACGTCAAAGGCCGTAATTAACGTTAATTAGTCAGAAATGTTCAGAAACATTCTTAGAATCCGCGTATTCAGAAGCCAATGAAAATTTTACAAGTGAATTTTAATTATTAAATAAATTACTTTTGTAAAAAATATTACCGCCTCCAATCGATGTCCTCTTATTTTGCAGTCGGTTAAATTTATAAAACATTCAACTAATTCTAAGTCTTGATAACATGGATAGGCCTCTTTCAGCTGTTTGGCTTAATGATATGAATTCTTTATTAATTGAATTTGGTGTGGTTCCCGGCACCAATACAAAAAAGAATAGGACCACTCCATCTCTTTCCCGTGATATCGTAAAAGGCGACTAAGAGATAGGCTGACAACTTGGGATTCTTTTTTAGGCGATGGGCTAGCAACCTGTCACTATTTGAATCTCAATTCTATCATTAAGCCGAATAGCTGAACGTGGCCATTCAGTCTTGTCAATACTGTTGGCTCTGTCTACCCCGCAAGGTATATAGACGTGACTATTTGTATGTATTGAATTCCTCTTCTTCCTTATTTTTGCATTTATCATTTTCCTATATTTATCCTGTCTACCCCGCAAGGTATAAAGACTTGATGATATATTATGTATACAATATACTATAATAAAAATCAGAATCTGACCCGCCTTCTGTTTAATTAGGGTCATATTATATATTCTCAATGTATTTACCTCAACCCAGGGTTCATAAACCTTCTAATTAGAACCTCTCAAAGGGCTCTAACGCAATTTGTCAGGAACTACGCACTGTAAAGTCAATATTCTATGTTTGCTGTTAGTATTAAGTAAAACAATTATTTGGGCTTGCGTAAGAAAGGTTACATTAAAATCAAAACACGAATAATTGTTTGCTTGCTTCTTTAATGCGTGCTGCCGTGCGGTTCCAAGTACTTTAAGAGTAGGACCCTAAAAGGCGACTGAAGGGAAGGCGTATAAACTTGGAATTTTTGTTTGGGCGATGGGCAAGCAACCTGTCACTATTTGAATCTCAATTTTATCATTTACCCATACATGAAAGAACGTGCCCTTTCAGACTTTTTAAGACTGTCGGCTCTGTCTATTCCGCAAAGGATATAGACGTGATTATATGTATGTTTTGTCTATAAAATTATTTGTAGTTGAATCTATATCTACCGCCATTTTTAATTTGGTTGTAACAGCGGAAATTTATAGAATCTATGTGGCCTTACACGCTTTTCAAGGTTGTTGGCTCTGTCTACTACGTAAGGGATAAAGACGCGATTACATGTATGTATGTAAATGCACGCTTTGGCGAGAGTGAGAAAAGATTAATATACCCACATATACAGGTCATATAACCCTCCTTTTGGCTTCGTCGTAGTCGGATAAAAATGTCGCCATGAAGATGGATCGCTTCCGCTTATACCGTGAGGCGTCTTCATATTTACCCTCAAAGGTTCTACCGAAACGCTCGACGCGCGACCACAAGGTACCTCTAACTAACGAGGGTTCTTTGACTTGCTTCATTATATGCTGTTATTATCAGGACCTGCTTTTATACTAGTCTTCGCTCTCACATAATAACTCCAGTTAGAATGGGCCGTGTGGTTTCCGGCACCAACACAAAAAAGAATAGGACCACTCCATCTCTATCCCATGGATGTCGTAAAAGGCGACTAAGGGATAGGCTTATAAACTTGGAATTCTTTTAGGCGATGGGCTAGCAAACTGTCACAATTTGAATCTCAATTCTATCTTAAAGCCGAATAGCTGAACATAGACCGCAAGGGACATAGACGTGACCATATGTATATATGTATGTATTCTATCATTAATCCAAACAGCTGAACGTGGCCTATCAGTCCTTTCAAGACTGTCGGCTCTGCCTACCCCGCAACGGATATATGTATGTATATACAAAATAAACCTGTACAATTGCGGAGTCCTTCAAAATAACCAAAACCAGACCAATAATAAAAAAAAAAACAAACTAGCAGTAAATCCGGAATATACATCAGATAAGAAAATGGTTTAACAATCCCACTAATTAACCGACCTGACTATTTGGCAGGGTGGCTGAGCTATTATTAATACAGTTTGCCGATTGCGCTACTGAAGGTTTACTCCATTTTGGTCCGTCAGTTTCGTACCTCTGTGTATGTGTGTTTGTTTGTCTGAAGTTTAGCTCCGAGACATTAAAGAAAATAAGTAATGGAAGAATTAAAAAAGTACTCCTTTTCTGGGGTCAAATCATGGGGTATAAAATATGTTGTGGATAGATGTCAAACTGCATAATTAATCTCTTTAAAAATGATTATTTTGAATAATTTAAAAAAACAATGTTGGTGATCATCATTTGTTAGGATGCTAAGGACAAAGTAGCGAGAGATATGTCTAAAAGCTAAGCGTTCAGAAACACAGCATGAGTCTGTTTGTCGGCAATTAAAAAAAAATGGAAATTTTTTTTATTGTTACTAATTATTTCTTGTGACTCAATTAATATTTGACTATTCAATAATTACGTTGTAATTATAGCATATATTTTATTTAATAGGTAATATTTTGTGTAAAATATTAAATGTATTATATATTATTTTTAGTTATTATCTTCGTATCAAATTTCGACACGATGTATTTAATTTTTGAAATAAATGAATATAACATCGAGAGACACGCAATTAGTTTAATACTTTATCACGAAAGGCCTGAAGATACGTCACGCCTCACGATGAAGAAGTTGACCTTTTGAAACAAGATCTTAAACATGGGTTAAAGATCTTGTTTCAAAAGGTCAACTTCTCCTTCTGTCCCTGGTCCCGTTATGGGGGGTCGGGTCTCCTCACTTTTCTGCGCCAAGTTCAAATTCAAAATTCAAATTCAAAATTTTTATTCATTATTATAGGATACCTCATATCGCTTAATAATTGTCAAAACGTATTGTTTAACAACATTGGTTTACGTCAAACAAATTACTTAAAATTAAGTTTACTGCCGCTTCCAAGGCGTCAGTGCAGAAGAAGCGGTAACAAACTGCACTGCAGCATTTTCTTCAACAACGTCAATTCAAGACATTCGGTCTTGGGTTGTCGTTTCTGGCACTGGCCTTGCTTGAGATTCTTTTGGATATTTGACCACCAGACTCAACCAGGTTTCAAAAGGTCAACAACATTTAAAATATATATTCATATTTTATAACGCTAGCTCAAAGGGGAACAAGCCAAAGCTAATCTCCTTTATCTACACAGGCCACGGGACCTCTAAATGGCGGACATTATCATGAGACCTTTAGAGGAAACCTCTGGGGTATATCCTGTATTTATGTAAATTGAGATATTATTTAGGTGATAACGTGTTATTTATAATTTGACTCTTTGATGGAATCATTTTCTGTCTGATTCTTCCAGCCATTTTTGAGTTTTGTTGAAAAATTTACACAGGTAATTTTTTTAGAAACTTTAAACCTTCGTTAAATACCTTTGAGGTACCTACCTGTATGTATATAGATTGACGTTATTTAGGTGATACCATGTTATTTATTTTTTGACTATTTTATGACATCATTTTCGCAGTTTGATTTTTACGGGCATTTTATGTTGGACCATAAACTTTTCACAGTTCATGGAGTATATACATATTATATGTTATGAAGCCAATTGTGCTATACATTTGTATTTTGTACAATTAAGTTTAAATAAATAAAAAAAATATATTCAAAATCAATATTTTATTTAGAAAATAGGCCTTCATGTTTTATACCTAAGAGAAACCAAATCTAGAGCAAGGCTTTGGCAATTATATAATTAAATTTGGCGGTGTCTTCTTCAACCTCACAGTGAAATAATAATGCAAATGTCTTTCATAAAAAAAAGATACGCTTAACCGCCCACCTTGTACCAATCCACGTGTATATTATAAGCTATGTACATATAAGAACATAATCAAGTAATAGTATAAAAAAGCTAGCGATCCGAGAATTTTCTTGAACAACTCTTACAATTCGTAACTCCTTAATATCCATATCACGTCCAAACTACCATACCTTCTATTGTTGTCATACAAAATATAAACTTGAACCCAAATTATTACTTCTATAATACTTTTTCCTGTATACATATAAATATATACAGGACAAATTACACCGATTGTGTTAGCCTCGAAATAAGTTCGAGACTTGTGTTACGAGATACTATATTATATAATAAATACTCATATAGATAAACATCCAAGACCCAGGCCAATCAGTAAAAGTTCTTTTCTCATCATGCCCTGGCCGGGATTCGAACCCAGGACCTCCGGTGTCACAGACAAGTGCTCTACCGCTGCGCCACAGAGGCCGTGAGGCGCGAATAATCCCAGGTTTATATGCAAAGCTCTTAATCGACTATCTAACTAACCCTTTTCTGAATTGAGAGTTACATTTTTTAATTTGTTGGAAAAACTTTTACTAAGCTAATTGTAATAAGACATGAATAAGATATACAGACTTTACAACAATTAAGTACTTACTACATTAAAACATACATATGGCCACGTCTATATTCTTTGCGGGGTAGACAGAGCCAACGGTATTGAAAAGACTGAATGGCCACGTTCAACTATTTGGCTTAATGATAGAATTGAGATTCAAATAGTGGCAGGTTGCTAACCCATCGCCTAAAAACAATCCCAAGTTTGTAAGCCTATCCCTTAGTCGCCTTTTACGATATCCATAAAGGGAAAGAGATGTAGTGGTCCTCGTCCACGGCACTTAAGTAAGTACCTACTTACTCTGAAAATAATTATCTACTAAATAATAATTCTCCATCAAAAACAGCATTCTATTCTTCAGAAAATCAATAGAAATTTAATCATATTCATCGTGAGATAACGTAATTACCCAATTAACTTGATATCTTGTGAACAATATGATCTTGAAAGCGGCCCGGGGCGAAGATGTGATGTTAGCGATCGATGTTAACAAGTACCTTGGATAGAAACTTTTGATACGCTAAAATTGGCGTTTGCAGAGGATATTTCAAGCTACATACATACATACATATGGTCACGTCTATAACCCTAGCAAGGTAGACAGAGTCAACAGTCTTGAAAAGACTGAATGGCCACGTTCAGCTATTTGGCTTAATGATAGAATTGAGATTCAAATACCTAGTTGCTAGCCCATCGCCTAAAAAAGAATCCCAAGTTTGTAAGCATATCCCTTAGTCGCCTTTTGCGACATCCATGGGAAAGAGATGGAGTTGTCCTATTTTTTGTTGTGTTGATGCCGGGAACCACACGGCACATGCCGGGAACCACACGGCATCAAGCTCTTGTAAGTTAATAATGTATGTATGTATGTGTATACGAGGCAAGACTGACTGTGTATCTATGTTTACATCCTAACATGAATTAAAAACAAGAGTACCCGAAACCGCCGAGCTTGCATGAAGAGAGTTATGAATGTGGATGAAGCGAAGGAAGCATGCAGAGATCGTGGCAAGTGGAAAGAGGCAGTCTCTGCCTACCGTTCCAGGAAAGAGGCGTGATTTTATGTATGTATGTATGTATGTATGTATGTTTATGTATGAATTTAAAATTGAATCAATTGTAAATGCGACATGGCCAGTCAGTCTTTTTAGGACTGTGTCTCTGTCTGCCCCGCATGGGATATAGGCGTGAATATATGTATGTATGTAAACGCGAAAGTAAGTTAACAAAGTTTATTACCTCGGGTTATCTGATAAATTGATCTTCTTTAAATATATCGTATGTGCGCTATATACGAAAAGCTATATAAAAAAAGTCATCCTTGAAAGCTTCAATGATGCCCAAAATAACTATACCACGCGGACGAGCTAGTATATAAGATTTTGAAATACAGTAACAAAAATTGCCATTAAAATATTTATAGCGTACAAAAAAACACATACGAAATAAAGGTATATCTGAAATTTTATACAAACATCGATTACGGGTATGTTTGTACGGCTCCGGGCGTTTGATGTTCATGTCCGGGACCTGTTTGCCGTGTTCCAGGTAATACGGTTAGGGCGTACGATTCCTAATAAATTTCACATATATATGTACATATGTTCATACATACATATGCTCACGTCTTTATCCCTTTCGGGATAAGAGCCAACAAACAGACTTGATAAGTCTGTTAGGCAAACTTCAGCTGTTTGGCTTTATGAAAGAATTGAGGCGACTAAGGGATAGGCTTATTAACTTGGGATTCTTTTTTTAGGCGATGGGCTAGCAACCTGTCACTATTTGAATCACAATTTTATCATGAATCCATACACATTAACGTGGCCTTTTAGTCTCTACAAGACTGTTGGCTCTGTCTTCCTCGCAAAGGATGCAACATGCATACACATATAATCGTGACTATAATTATGTATGTGCATTTTCTAAAGCCTAGTTCATAATGTACACAAAAATAAACCATTCCGTACCCACAAGGGTTTCTTGTGAAAAATAAGGTCCCTTAATTTTGTCCTTCAGTATATTACAGTCCACTATTCAGGGCTGAGTCCACTTTGAAACAAGATATGATACAAAAGGGGCCGCCATCAAAATTCGGCGGCCGTAACACGCCTTATTTATCATTTCCCCAAAAATTTTCACTCAAAGGGACACATTAACGGGTGGATTGAAGTTATGAGAAAAAAGAGATAAAGTTAACTATATTTTTGATCGCAATATGTATGTTACTATTTATTTATTTGTATACATTTACTAGAGGCCGCCCACGACTTCGTCCGCATGGAAACCCTATCAATCCCGCGGGAACTCCGGGATTAAAGTAGCCTATATGTTATTCTGGGTCTTCAGCTATCTACATACCAAATTTCGTTGTAATCGGTTCAGTAGTTTTTGCGTGAAAGAGTAACAAACATCCATACTGACATCCTGACATACTCACAAACTTTCGCATTTATAATATTAGTAGGATGCTTTTAATAAAAACCAAATTTTATTTACACACTTGACAATAAACTTCTTTGAGCACCAACCCTTCTGCTCCTATGTGCAACCGCCCTAACTCTTAACAAAATATTCAAAAGTGACCCGATAATTTTCAATACCTTACCGCTCTCCGCTGTAACGTTGTCGCACAACATAAAACGTAGTTCTATAGTGAGAAACGAGAGACACTTTATTTGATATAAAATGATATTTAGGACAGATACTTTAGTTCGGTAGTGAGGGCGGTACATGTTATGCCTAGAATTTATTATAAGGGCCGTTCTCGGTCGGTTAAGTTTCTATAAATATGAATGCGGACGGTGGCGTGTTTAGGTTTCTGAGAAAAGAGAAGGTTAAAGTAAATAACTGTATAAAAAGCCAGTACATAGATTGAGATAGTTCGTAGGTTTTTGTTATGTGAATTACTTAAGTATAACATAATACTGACATGACTCTTTTCAAATTGATACATTAAATTGAATACTAAACGAAAACATGGTGAGGAAACCTGCACATTCAGGCAATTGGATGTAACCATGGATCCAATACGGGTTAGGTTTACCTGCAAATGTTGCGGAGGTCAGACGGAAGTCGCTTCGTGTAAAAACCTGACTCACCCAATGAGGGATCTATGGTCCACCAGAGAGGTGAGGATGCAACCGGGACTAAAGCCAGGAGGTAGAACAAAAAGTAAACATGTAGTTTCTCTAGTAGTGATTTTATGTATGTATGTAGGTACATACACACATATACATACAATGTCGAAAATACTGTAAAACCACATTCAGCTTCATGACGGAATTAAGACTCAAACAGTGACTTAACAACTACACTTCACAACTAGTGAGGTTGCTAGCCCATCGCCTGCAGGAGGAATCCCAAATTTTATCCTATACCTTTGTAGCCTTCACGACATCTATGGAGTGGCCCTGCTCTAAAATGCCGAGAACCACACGGAGTCAAATCAAATGTCATAACCACACGGTGTGAAATCAAATGTCACATAAAGTTCTAATCCGCGCACAATATTCCAAAAAGATTTTTTCCGATCAGTTTTTGGGAAAGCCGAATGGCTGGTCGCTGTTACCCACCTAACTCTTATATTTGTATGAATAAAGTTAATTAACCAATCATAAGCATGTTTTCTGCAAAACACCCACGACAGCCAAACCCAGTGTCAAATCAATAGCCACATAATTTTCCAATCCGCACACAATATTCCGAAAAACCGTTTTCCGAACGTTTTAAGTAAAACTAACGAAGTACGCAACGGCGTTATAGCTGGTCGGTATTACCCAACGAACACGTTTTTGGCGAATTTCCAGCGACACGCCGCGTGCCGCATGGCGATGGTTGGCGACGCCTGCTGTTTCATGTATTCTGAACATTGGGACGAACAAATCAATATTACATCAAAAAAAAAAATACATAAAATCACGCCTCTTTCCCGGAGGGGTAGGCAGAGACTACCTCTTTCCATTTGCCACGATCTCTGCATACTGCCTTCGCTTCATCCACATTCATAACTCTCTTCATGCAAGCTCGGCGGTTTCGGGTACTTTTGACCTGATCCTTTACCAGGACGTCCTTAATTTGATCAAGATTCGTTCGTCTAGGTCTTCCTACTCCGACCATTCCCTCCAATATTATTTGTATTTTATTCCATTCAGGGTACCAGATCTGTTAGAAGAAGTTCAAATGCTACCTCGGACACGTACCAATGACTTTTCTTTTCTTTATGTACCTACATTAGTTTGAGTGCTAACCGATGATCTTAGATAGGGAAAACGTAGTGGGAAATCATGTTCATTTTGGCAATTAGTTGTGTGACAATTTAAATATGGGTTAGTCAGTTACCTTTGCAAAGGTTGAAGTGATCAGACGGGAACCACTTTATGTAAAAATCAGACTTACCCAACTTATGACGCGAAAAACTATGGTCGTCCCGTTTCAAGCCATGATAAAAAGCGGAACAGCGATAGATTTTCGCGCGATAAAAACGGCGTCGCGCGTGCGTTACAAGCGCACCACAGCTTCATCTCCAATGGGATGAGGATGTAACATTGTCCAAAAAAATTATGAACGTTTAATGAATCATCGCTACATATATGTGGGAGAAGTTTTGATTTTTGTTTTTATTTAAATCCTTTTTGTTAGCTGACCTCTTACTTATTTTCACGCTGGCAACATTAAGAGATGGAATAGTGAATCTGTGGTACGATGTAACACGTTATAAGATGTGTTTTTAAGAAGTCCAATAAAATAGATTTACGATATACATAATTCCGCACTGTTTTACTTTCATTCCCACATATAAATATAAGTCAGTATTTGTCGTAGTTAAAAGACGACAAACACATAAACGTTATGAGAACTTCAAACTCAATATAATATAAGATCAGTTGCAAAACTTAGTCCCGCCATTTCGCTTGCACTCGACTCTGTCAAACACATACTGAAGTTGAGACGTGCGGTATTACGCACATTAAACTTATGATCAGTTCGTTCAGTTCTGTTTGTTGTCTTTGGCTGTTTGAGAAGTCGATACGTAATTTTGCAATTGGGCATTATCATTTTGTTCATAAAATACTCATAAAATGTATATATGTATCTAAAAAAAAAGAGATATATATATAAATTGTATAAATATATCTCTTTTTTTCTATTGGTGCCGGGAACCACACAATAGGACCACTCCATCTCGTCTCCATGGATGTCGTAAAAGGCGACTAAGGGATAGGCCTTTGTTCTGTACTGTATAGTATTTGTAATGTGCTGCTTTAGTGAACAATAAAGCATTTACTTATTTACTTACTTACCTTATTATCAAACTGCTTAAGTTGTACAAAAACAAAAGGAAATATATGTAGGCGATGGGCTAGAAACCTATTTTCAGTTCCATCAGTAAGACATACGGCTGAAAGTAGCCTTTCTGTCTTTTCAAGACTGTTGGCTCTGTCTACCCCGCAAGGGATATATACGTGATTTCATGTATGTTAGTGTACATACAAGGTATTTGGTAATTTCATCCTGCGAGGACTGATTAATAAGCAAAACGCAAATTTAACAACTGAAAACAATTGGCATTAAAAAGAGAATTATATATATAGCCCTCAAAATCTCGTATCAAACCTTAAAAGGAAAAGAAAATATTTTAAACGATACAGTAAAACCGATTCGATTCTAAAATAGTATTCTCAATGGCTCCAAAAAATCTTTGTTTATTTCGGTCTGATTGGAAACCGGTTGGGAATCGGGAGTTTTTCGGTCTTTTATTTCGGAATTACTTTTAGAGTGTGGAGTTTTCAAAGCAAGAATGAGAACGAGAGCAAATGAATTAGGAGATTTTGAAAGGAAACAGGTCAAGTTAATGATTTTTCGGAGCGTTTTGTACGGGGCGTAGGTTGTTAATTTGTACAAAGATACTTAAAATATATATTAAACTAGCTGTGCCCGCGAATACGTCCGCGTGGAATAGTTATTTTGGCCCTCAAGGATGAATAATTTACGTAAAAAAATTTTTGAAGAAATATTGACGGAGTGATTGCTGCTTCATACATATTATCACGTCTATATCCCTTGCGGGGTAGACAGAGCCAACAGTCTTGAAGACTGATATGACACGTTCAGTTGTTTGGCGTAATGACAGATAGATAGACCATCGTCCAAAAGAAGAATCCTAAGTTCTAAGTGTATTAGCTGTCCCTTAGTCGCCTTTTACAACATCCATGGGACGAGATGGTGCGGTCATATTCTTTTTTCTTATCGGTGCCGGGAACCACACGGCACTAATAAAAGCGTAATCAGATTTTATGGTTATTAATAACCAATGTAATGTAGCATATTTATTGGTTGTGGTTACCACGGTACACATTATTGTGTTTCATGCCCACTGGTTGGGTTAGGGTGACCACATGGATCTGTCCTTGGGACATTACAATATAAATATATAAATTGTTTGTTTGTAATATCTTTATTGCATAGAAATTAACACAGTAACAAAAAATTGTACATGGTTATAAAAGAAACAAAACACTTGCAATGACAGACTTATCCCATGAAAAGATCTCTTCCAGTCAACCGGCAAACAATAAAGGAACTAGATAATTATTATTATCGCCCATAGCAAATACATATGTATTAGAAACATGCATTATTTTACATTAATACTAGCTGTCCCGGCAAACGTTTGTTTTTCCATATAAATAATTTTTAAATAATTTCCAGTTAAAAAAAATGTTAACGGTGGACAACTCTGATCGCTAAGGGGTATGAAAAATAGATGTTGGCCGATTCTCATACCTACTCAATATGCACACAAAATTTTATCAGAATCGGTCAAGCCATTTCGGAGGAATACGGGAACGAACATTGTGACACGTGAATTTTATATTTTACATTATCTAATAAAAAAAAATACCTTGGATATCAGCAAATATAAGGGCAACTAAGGGATAGGCTTATAAATTTGTGATTCTTCTTTTAGGCGATCGATGGGGTAGCAACCTGTAATCATTTGAATCACAATTCTATCAGTAAGCCAAACAGCGGAACGTATCCTATCAGTATTTTCAAGACTGTTGGCTCTGTCTACCCCGCAAGGGATATAGACGTGATTATATGTATGTATGTATTAAATCCACTCTATTGTTCGTTATTTGAGATGCAGTAAATTTTAAAAAATTGCCGTGTGGTTCCCGGCACCAATACAGAAAAGAATAGGACCACTCCATCTATTTCCCATGGATGGATCGTAAAAGGCGACTACGGGACTGAGGCTTACAAACTATGAAGTCGAATAGCTGAACGTGGTCATTCGGTCTTTTCAAGACTGTTGGCTCTGTCTACCCTGCAAGGGATATAGACGTGACCATATGTACCTATGTATGTAAGTTTAAAAAATGTCACACAACCGTCTTCAGTTCTATCTCAAGCAAGACAGTGTATCGCGTTCGGTCATATCCAAGATTTATGGCCACCCTACACAGGAATCAGTCGAACGAAATAATTCATAGCGTTGCCCTGCGGCTTTGGTCGCACGAGGCATTCGTAATCAATGGGCATCAGATGCTGTAATTTCCGAATTACTAGCTACTGAATAGATGCAAGGGACATGTTTGTTGGAGATTACAGGCTTGTAACAAGAAGACGTTTATTAAATTGATGTTTGTAGTACCATGAAACATTCATGTTGACGGCCTCTGTGACGCAGCGGTAGTGCGCTTGTCTGTCACAGTTAGTCACGAGTTCGAATCCCAGCCAGGGCATGATCCTACTACTATTATAAAGGCGAAAGTTTGTATGGATGTATGGATGTTTGTTACTCTTTCACGCAAAAACTACTGAACCGATTACCATGAAATTTGGTATGTAGGTAGCTGAAGACCCAGAATAACACATAGGCTACTTTTTATCCCAGAGTTCCCGCGGGATTGATAGGGTTTCCATGCGGACGAAGTCGCGGGCGGCCTCTAGTGAGAAATGAACTGGGTTTTGGATGTTTATCTATATAAGTATTTATTATAAAATATAGTATCGTTGAGTTAGTATCTCGTAATACGAGTCTCCAACTTACTTGGAGGCTAACTCAATCTGTGTAATTTGTCCCGTATATATTTTTTATTTAGGACTTTTGTCGGATCAATGTGGCTTCTAAGTCTTATCAGGATTCTAAAATGGCATGGTAAAAATTAGATGGCATTATTGTTCAAGATGGCGACTAGAATGATGTCCAGCAGAAACCTTTCAAAGAGCCGTTTGCTTTTGAGATGTTTTATTAAAATATGTACGCAAATTATTATCTATTTTTGGCTGGTTTTAGAGTGATGCAATCAAGTGATGATCTTAAGTTTGTTAGCCGATCTCATGAGTCACTTCAAGACTGTTTGTTGGCTCTGTCTACCCCACAAGGGATATAGATATGACTATATGTAAGTAATTTTTCGTTGATATACTTCCTCCCTCGCTTACTCACATACTGCCAAAACTTTACCAAACTAAACGGATATTTTTACGTTTTTTTGTTATGTGAATAACTTAAGTATAACATAATATAGACATGACTCTTTTCAAAGTTATGTACATTAGATTGAATACTAAACGAAAACATGGTGAGGAAACCTGCACATTCAGGCAATTGGATGTAACCATGGATCCAATACGGGTTAGGTTTACCTGCAAATGTTGCGGAGGTCAGACGGGAGTCGCTTCGTGTAAAAACCTGACTCACCCAATCCAGGATCCATGGTTATAGGCATACTCCGGGCTCCTTTCCAGAGAATTGAGGATGCAACCGGGACTAAAGCCAGGAGGAAGAACAAAAAGTAAACATGTAGTCTCTGCCTACCCCTCCGGGAAAAAGGCGTGATTTATATATGTATGTACATACACACATATACAATGTCGAAAAGGCTGAAAACCCACGTTCAGCTTCATGACGGAATTAAGACTTAAATAGTGACAGGTTGCTAGCCCATCGCCAACAAGAGGAATCCCAAATTTAAAAGCCTATACCTTAGTCGCTTTTACGACATCTTTGAAAAAGCTATGGAGAGTCCTGCTTTAAAGAGCCGAGAACCACACGGAGTCAAATCAAATGTCATAACCACAAGGTGTGAAATCAAATGTCACATAAAGTTCCAATCTGACTCTTATTTCTGTATGAATAAAGTTAATAAACCAATCATAAGCATGTTTTCTGCAAAACACCCACGGCAGCCAAACGCAGTGTCAAATCAATAGCTACATAGAGTTCCAATTCGCACACAATATTCCGAAAAACCGTTTTCCGAACGTTTTAAGTAAAACTAACGAAGTACGCAACGGCGTTATAGCTGGTCGGTATTACCAAACGAACACGTTTTTGGCGAATTTCCAGCGACACGCCGCGTGCCGCATGGCGATGGTTGGCGACGCCTGCTGTTTCATGTATTGTGAACATTGGGACGAACAAATCAATATTACATAAAAGAAATACATAAAATCACGCCTCTTTCCCGGAGGGGTAGGCAGAGACTACCTCTTTCCACTTGCCACGATCTCTGCATACTTCCTTCGCTTCATCCACATTCATAACTCTCTTCATGCAAGCTCGGCGGTTTCGGGTACTTTTGACCTGACCCTTTACCAGGACGTCCTTAATTTGGTCAAGATACGTTCGTCTAGGTCTTCCCACTCCGACCTTTTCCTCCAATATTATTTGTATTTTATTCCATTCAGGGTACCAGATCTGTTAGAAGAAGTTCAAATGCTACCGCGGACACGTACCAATGACTTTTCTTTTCTTTATGTACCTACATTAGTTTGAGTGCTAACCGATGATCTTAGACAGGGAAAACGTAGTAGGGAATCATGTTAATTTTGGCAATTAGTTGTGTGACGATTTAAATATGGTTAGTCAGTTATCTTTGCAAAGGTTGAAGTGATCAGACGGGTATCACTTTATGTATAAAATCAGACTTAGCCAACTTATGACGCGAAAAACTATAGTCGTCCCGTTTCACGCAATGATGAAAAGTGGAACAGCGATAGATTTTCGCGCGATAAAAACGGCGTCGCGCGTGCGTTACAAGCGCGCCACAGCCTCATCTCCAACGTGATGAGGATGTAACTTTGTCAAAAAAAATTATGAACGTTTAATGAATCATCACTATATATATGTGGGAGAAGTTTTGTTTTTTGTTTTTATTAAAATCCTTTTTGTTAGCTGACCTCTTACTTATTTTTACGCTGGCAACATTAAGAGATAGAATAGTGAGTCTGTGGTACGATGTAACACGTTATAAGATGTGTTTTTAAGAAGTCCAATAAAATAAGAAGATTTACGATATAATTCCGCACTGTTTTACTTTCATTCCCACATATATATTGAAGACTAAACCAAAATTAATACAGGAGTATCGTTAAAACTATTTATTAAACTGAATCATATACAGTACAGTCACAGTACCCAAAACAAAAGCAATCATGGCCGCGCTTTTTCCAAAACATCGTACTGAAGTCAATACAATTCTATGTATTATTTGCTGTCATGTTACATTATATACCAATTAAAAGTATTTATTTATTTATTCTAATGTAATTAACATATTCATTTTGTTATACAATTATATTTCTCAATAATTATCTTATTAAATCAAAACATTACCGTTTCCTGTTTTCAACAATAAGTTGCCATATCAAAAAATATATATAGCGAATCAACTTTTGAAATATGGCAATTGTTTTTATATCAATTTTACACATATATTAAATACAGAAAAACCATTCAAGTCTATTTATTTGCTTTTGCTTTCAATATAAGTCAGTATTTGTCGTAGTTAAAAGACGACAAACACATAAACGTTATGAGAACTTCAAACTCAATATAATATAAGATCAGTTGCAAAACTTAGTCCCGCCATTTCGCTTGCACTCGACTCTGTCAAACAGACTGAAGTTGAGACGTGCGGTATTACGCACATTAAACTTATGATCAGTTCGTTCAGATCTGTATGTTGTCTTTGGCTGTTTGAGAAGTCGATAGGTAATTGTACAATTGGGCATTATCATTTTGTTCATAAAATACTCATAAAATGTATATATGTATCTAAATAAAAGAGATATATGTATAAATTGTATAAATATATCTCTTTTTTTCTATTGGTGCCGAGAACCACACAATAGGACCACTCCATCTCGTCTCCATGGATGTCGTAAAAGGCGACTAAGGGATAGGCCTTTGTTCTGTACTGTATAGTATTTGTAATGTGCTGCTTTAGTGAACAATAAAGCATTTACTTATTTACTTACTTACCTTATTATCAAACTGCTTAAGTTGTACAAAAACAAAAGGAAATATATGTAGGCGATGGGCTAGAAACCTATTTTCAGTTCCATCAGTAAGCCATACAGCTGAAAGTAGCCTTTCTGACTTTTCAAGACTGTGTTGGCTCTGTCTACCCCGCAAGGGATATATACGTGATTTCATGTATGTTAGTGTACATACAAGGTGTATGGTAATTTCATCCTGCGAGGCAGAATAATAAGCAAAACGCAAATTTAACAACTGAAAACAATTGGCATTAAAAAGAGAATTATATATATAGCCCTCAAAATCTCGTATCAAACCTTAAAAGGAAAAGAAAATATTTTAAACGATACAGTAAAACCGATTCGATTCTAAAATAGTGTTCTCAATGGCTCCAAAAAATCTTTGTTTATTTCGGTCTGATTGGAAACCGGTTGGGAGTTTTTCGGTCTTTTATTTCCGAATTACTTTTAGCGTGTGGAGTTTTCAAAGCAAGAATGAGAACGAGAGCAAATGAATTAGGAGATTTTGAAAGGAAACGGGTCAAGTTAATGATTTTTCGGAGCGTTTTGTACGGGGCGTAGGTTGTTAATTTGTACAAAGATACTTAAAATATATAATAAACTAGCTGTGCCCGCGAATACGTCCGCGTGGAATAGTTATTTTGGGCATCATTGAAGCACTCAAGGATGAATAACTTACTTAAAAAAATTTTTGAAGTCAGCATAACAATTGACGGAGTGATTGCTGCTTCATACATATTATCACGTCTATATCCCTTGCGGGTTAGACAGAACCAACAGTCTTAAAAAGACTGATAGGACACGTTCAGTTGTTTGGCGTAATGACAGATAGATAGCCCATCGCCCAAAAGAAGAATCGTGTATTAGCTGTCCCTTAGACGCCTTTTACAACATTCATGAGACAAGATAGAGTGGTCCTATTTTTTTTATTGGTGCCGAGAACCACACGGCACTAATAAAAGCGTAATCAGATTTTATGGTTATTAATAACCAATGTAATGTAGCATATTTATTGGTTGTGGTTACCACGGTACACATTATTGTGTTTCATGCCCACTCAACTGGGTGGGTTAGGGTGACCACATAGATCTGTCCTTGGGACATTACAGTACAATACAATACAATACATCTTTATTGCCCATAAAAATACATACCTATGTAGTAGAAACATACATTTTTATAAAAAGAAAATTGCCTTGCGTGTCAGCAAATATAAGGGCAACTAAGGGATAGGCTTATAAATTTGGGATTCTTCTTATAGGCGATGGGGTAGCAACCTGTAATCATTTGAATCACAATTCTATCAGTAAGCCAAACAGCGGAACGTGTCCTATCAGTATTTTCAAGACTGTTGGCTCTGTCTACCCCGCAAGGGATATAGACGTGATTATATGTATGTATGTATTAAATCCACTCTATTGTTCGTTATTTGAGTTGCAGTAAATTTTAAAAAATTGCCGTGGTGTTCCCGGCACCAATACAAAAAAGAATAGGATCACTCCATCTCTTTCCCATGGATGGATCGTAAAAGGCGACTAAGGGATAGGCTTACTTTGTGTATGTATGTAAGTTTAAAAAAATGTCACACAACCGTCTTCAGTTCTATTTCAAGCGTGACAGTGTATCGCGTTCTTTCATATCTAAGATTTATGGCCACCCTACACAGGAATCAGTCGAACGAAATAATTCATAGCGTTGCCCTGCGGCTTTGGTCGCACGAGGCATTCGTAATCAATGGGCATCAGATGCTGTAATTTCCGAATTACAAGCTACTGAATAGATGCAGGGACATGTTTGTTGGAGATTACAGGCTTGTAACGAGAAGATACATACATACATACATATGGTCACGTCTATATCCCATGCGGGGTAGACAGATCCAAAAGCTTTGAAGACTAAATGGCCACGTTCAGCTATTTGGCTTAATGATAGAATTGAGATTTAAATAGTGACAGGTTGCTAGCCCATCGCCCAAAAGAAGAATCTCAAGTTTATTAACCTGTCCCTTAGTCATGTTCAAATTAGTGGAGTGGTCATGTTCTTTTTTCTTATCGGTGCCGGGAACCACACGGCACAACAAGAAGATGTTTATTAAATTGATGTTTGTTGTACCATGAAACATTCAAAGATTTAGATTTAAGAGATCTATATTTGTAAATTGACGTCCGATAAAAGTGCTGCAGTGAAGTTTGTTCCGCCGCTTCTTCTACACATGCGCTTTGGAAGCGGTAGTAGGTAGTTATAATTAGATTTAAGTGATGTGACGTCAATTAGTGATACCTGGTATCCAATTTTGAAAATAAATCTATTCTATTCTATTCATGTTGTCGTCCTCTGTGACGCAGCGGTAGTGCGCTTGTGTGTCACTATTGGTCACGGGTTCGAATCCCGGCCAGGGCATGATGAGAAACGGACTTACTTTGATTGGCCTAGGTCTTGGATGTTTATCTATATAAGTATTTATTGTAAAATATAGTATCGTTGAGTTAGTATCTCGTACTACAAGTCTCCAACTTACTTGGAGGCTAACTCAATCTGTGTAATTTGTCCCGTATATATTTTTATTTAGGACTTTTGTCGGATCAATGTGGCTTCTAAGTTTTATAACATAATACTGTGAAATAGCTCAGGATTCTAAAATGGCATGGTAAAAATTAGATGGCATTATTGTTCAAGATGGCGACTAGAATGATGTCCAGCAGAAAACTTTTCAAAGAGCGCTTTGCTTTTGAGATGTTGTATTAAAATATGTACGCAAATCGGAATTATCTATTTTTGGCTGGTTTTAGAGTGATGCAATCAAGTGATGATCTTAAGTTTGTTAGCCGATCCCATGAGTCTCTTCAAGACTGTCTGTTGGCTCTGTCTACCCCACAAGGGATATAGATATGACTATATGTAAGTAATTTTTCGTTGATATACTTCCTCCCTCGCTTACTCACATACTGCCAAAACTTTACCAAACTAAACGGGTATTTTTACATCGAACACACTATACCTACCCACGCATCTGTTCGGATAGTCCGTAGCAAGGGTCGGGTATATGGGTGACAATAGCGTCCAAAATATACAACCCTTCGTTATGACTGTTAGGATCAGTGGCGTATTTACTGTGGAGGCTGCCCGGGGCGGCATATTAAAAGGGGCGACAAGATCGGTATCTATTTTTTAAATCCTACTAATATTATAAATGCGAATGTTTGTGAGTATGTCAGGATGTCAGTATGGATGTTTGTAACTCTTTCACGCAAAAACGACTGAACCGATTACAATGAAATTTGATATGGAGGGTAGCTGAAGACCCAGAATAACATAAAGGCTACTTTTTATCCCGGAATTCCCGCGGGATTGATAAGATTTCCATGCGGACGAAGTCGCGGGTGGCCTCTAGTAAGAACATAATTGTTAATAAGCGTAGGCTATCTTGTAGACTAAGAGAATTACAAGTATTAAATATATCTTCGAATAAAGCGAATCATACAATATTGATCATATATTATATTTCAATCATCATGTATTGGATTTTTAATTTTTTGTATTACGCAACAATTTTTGTTGTTTAGAAAGTTATAAACAATTTTTTGTTAATTACTTCCGAGTTATTCTTTCATAAAGTCATCTCGTAATATAAATTTATGAATTCAATAAAAAAGAAAAAGATAACGGAGATCTGTTTTACAAGTAAACTTATATTAGGACTTCCAAAACCACAAAAAAAGGATACAAACATTGATAAATTATTGATCAATTGATACTTAACAATAAAACACTGAAAAGGGCTCCCAAAGTTTTTGTGACCCAGGGGTGGAAAATGAATAGATCCCGCCCCAACTAGGGCCGTCATTGTTTATGTGGGTATAAGTACTAACCCCTTCTGGGTTTTCGTCTTAACAATTTTCCTGATATTGACTCTCGATTTAATGCCGGAATAGTTAGGTATAGTATATGTTGTTTAAACACATTATTCGTTAATCCATATCGTAATTATCACAACCTTAGGTAAGTTTTTTAATGGGTGCATTAATGTATTCTATAACAGTTTAACACGATGTAAATTATAGCCATACTAAAAAAGTCCCCAATAATTTGTTTGGTACATATAAAATGTTTTAATATACATATAGTCATATCTATATCCCCTGCTGGGTAGACAGAGTCAACAGTCAGTCCAAAATACTCATAGGCCACGTTCAGCTATTAAGCTTGGAATTGACATTCAAATAGTGACAGGCCTAAAAAAATTCCCATGTTTGTAAGCCTATCACTTAGTCGCCTTTTACGACTTCCATGGGAAAGAGATGGAGTGGTCCTATTCTTTTTCATTGGTGCCGGGAACCACACGGCACGTGTATGGAAAAAATGTCTGAAATTAGCGAATAATGCGAATTTCTTAACAGACGGGAGCCCCATATGTAAAGCTTCTTGTATAAGAATTCCTTGCTTCGTAATATTCATTTTGACTTGTTGTTATGGCTCGCAATTTCGCTTAAAATATGAAAATGCTTCAGCACTGAATATTCAATGGTTACGAAATTATTTCGCTTCACGCTGGGAAAGAAGACATTAGTTGTATTAAATATGAATGCCCAGGTTGATGGTCTTATATTATCTCTCTTTTTCTCATATACACTGTGGCTGTTAATAGAATTCAGCAGAATATCATATATATGTACATATAGTCACGTATATATCCCTTGCGGGAAGACAGAGCCAACAGTTTTGAAAAGACTGATAGGCCAATTTCAGCTGTATGGCTAAATTATGGAATTGAGATTGAAATTTTTCAATTCGAACCCGTAGTTCCTTCGATTAGCGCGTTCAAACAAACAAACAAACTCATCAGCTTTATAATATTATAGTACAGATAATACTTTTTTTAATAAATTAAATATATGTTTTAGCTAGGTCTAATTTTAATTTTAATTCAAGTAAAATAAATGTTAAAGGTTGAACCTTTAACAAAATTCTAAGAAGATTAGTTCGATAAGGGTAATGAAGGGTAGTTCGGGCAAGCAGTCTTAAGTACAAATTGCTAGAAATATTTGCCAATGAGGTCAGATCAAGAGTATCCGATACCGACGATCTTGCATGAAGAGAGTTATGAATGTGGCTGAAGCGAAATAAGTACGCAGGGAACGTGGTAAGTGGCATGTCTCTGCCTACCCCTCCGGGAAAATGGAGTGATTAATGTATGTATGTATTATATAGTGATTAATGTACGGATGTATGTGTGTATTATATTAGACAGCATTTATTTTTTGCTGTCTTTACCGAACTAAAGCTGACATCTATGGATTCGGTTATTAATTGAGTTCGAAGTGAGTTTTGAGTCTGATAAAGAATTTTTTGATGTAGGTACAAGTTTTCTTTCTGAATCAAATCATAGTTGCAACACGTTTACCTGTAACAAACAAAAAAATTGGGTTACTAAAATAACTTCTTTAAATGCTTAATTATACCTTTACCTGAGAAACAGAACAATCTTCTAACATAAAAAATTCTCGTGTCACAATGTTCGGTCCCGTACTCCTCCGAAACGGCTTGACCGATTTTCATGGAAAATTTTGTGAGCATATTGAGTAGGTCTGAGAATCGGCCAACATCTATTTTTCATACCCTTAAAATGGAAAACAACGTTTGCCGGAACAGCTAGTTACTTCATAATATGATCTCTTGATATAATTATTACTTTATCACAATTTTCTTGAGCACAGAGAGATTCTGTAATCGCATGCGTTCATAAAAACGTAAATAACTAGGAATCTTCTAATTGAACTCGGCGGCTGTCCAAATGAAAAAAAGCACTCGTATACAGGATGATTTACTAAAGGACTCGTGTACAAAACAGCTAGAGGATAGAAATCAAGATCCTGTATCTATCAAATGATGTAGTATTATTTGTTTTAATACTTTTATACAGTATTATTTGCAGCTTATACTTTTTTAAAGTATTAAGTGCCGTGTGGTTCCCGGCACCAATACAAAAATGAATAAGACTACTCCATCTCTTTCAAATGGATGTCGTAAAAGGCGACTAAGGGATAGGCTTATAAACTTGGGATTCTTTTAAGGCGATGGGCTAGCAACTTGTCTCTATTTAAATCTCAATTCTATCACTAAGCCAAATAGCTGAATGTGGCCTATCATTCTTTTCAAGACTGTTGGCTCCGTCTACCCCACAAGGGATATAGACGTGACCGTATGTATGTATGTATGTTATCTGCAATCCGGTCGAAACGACAGGACAACGGTGAGTCATTAATTCCCTTTTTACATCTTCTTTCACATCACAACATTCCCTTATCACGCTGTTCCTTATCCGGTTACCCAATTCCACACCGATCATACTCCTTAACGCTCTCATTTCCACCGCATTTATTCTGCTTTCTAGCTTCTTTTGCCACACCCAACTTTCACTCCCATACATTAGTTTTGGGACCAACACATTATGCAGATTTCATGTTCTCAATATGTATGTAGATTTATCTTTGTATCACCATTGGTTTTTTACCATCTGAGTGTCCGGATAAACCGAGTAAATGAATCAACCATTAGTCGGTCCTTTCTATAACAGTTTAACACGATGTAAATAATTATAGCTATACTCAAAAAATCCTCGATAATTTGTTTGGTACATAGAAGATGTTGTAACATACATATAGTCATGTCTATATCCCTTTCGGGGTAGATAGAGCCAACAGTCACTCCAAAAGACTGATAGGCCACGTTCAGCTATCTGGCTTGATAATAAAATTGAGATTCAAATAGTGACAGGCCTTAAAGAAGATTCCCAAGTTTATAAGCCTATCCCTTGGTCGCCTTTTACGACATCCATGGGAAATAGAAGGAGAGAGTATGTAGATTTATCTTTGTATCACCATTGTTTTCTACCATCCGAGTGTCCGGATAAACTGAGTGAATGGAGCAACCATTAGTCGGTCCTTTTTGGGGTTAGTTGTTTCATTTTCATTTTATTCTATTTCTTTTTTCTTTACACGCGCACTCTTCTAAACTTTTTCTATTCGCGTTGATTAATTAAGTGAACGTTTTTACCGACGACGCGACGTGTGCTAAGGTCATTCGTTATGTTGTTTCAATTAAATGTGGAAGACAAAGGATTTTACTGTCTTTGTTTTTTTTATTTTTTTTATTCTGTGGAATTTGCGTTTCGCATTAGGTTTTTTTTTTTAATTACATCGCCTTTTATTTTTACTGACTGGTAATTTCTCATTGTTCTGTGTAAGTGATATGGTGTCATTCTCATCATCTCATTGTTATGTGAAAGCAATTTGTGCCGTGTGGTTACCGGCACCAATAGAAAAAAACAAAAGGACTACTCCATCTCTTTCTCATGAATGTCGTGAACGCGGCCTATCTGTATTTTTAAGACTGTTGGCTCTGTCCACACCGCAAGGGTTATAAACCTGATTATATGTATGATATTTATTTTAATGATAAAGAATCTCATAGTCAAAACAATGCCTGTTTCTTTTTCTGTTTTTTGCCTTCTAATTACTTATGTCACAAAAATTGTCTAAGGCAACTCTAATATATATATATAAATAAATAAATATATATAAATATATATATACGGGACAAATTACACAGATTGAGTTAGCCTAGAAGTAAGTTCAAGACTTGTATTACGAAATACTAACTCAACGATACTACATCTTATAATAAATACTTATACAGATAATTAATGTTTTTTTTTGACAAATTACACTGATTGAGTTAGCCTCGAAGTAAGTTCGAGACTTGTGTTACGAGATACTAACTCAACGATACTAGATATATTTTATAATAAAAACTTATATGGATAAACATCCAAGACCCAGGCCAATCAGAAAAAGTTATTTTCTCATCATGCCCTGGCCGGGATTCGAACCCGAGACCTCCGGTGTCACAGACAAGCGTATTACCGCTGCGCCACAGAGGCCGTCGAATAAACATCGAAAAGGCTAGTTTTTCTTAATGTTCCCAAAATATCCCGAGTCTAGGTAAGGACTAATGGAGAAATACTAACCAGAACATCGTATATACGAACCCTCTTTAGCCGGGCCAGCAATTACTGACGTGCCGAAAATGGGATAAATGGAATACAACGGGGGGTGTAATAGGGTTGGTAACTTTACACATACATACATACATACATACATATAATCACGCCTATATCCCTTGCGGGGTAGACAGAGCCAACAGTCTTGAAAAGACATACGGGTCTTTATACCTGGCTTTGCAATTTATTTATTTATTTGCATATTTAATAATTTATGTACATAAAAAACATCGAGACTGATAAACACAAGAAACAAAATTACAAATTACAAAGGTTCCGCTTATTTCAAAAGAAATCTGGAATGATCATGAATCATGGAAGAGATTTCTTTTTCTGATGACATGATGGAAAAGGTGACAGGCGTGTACTCCTCTCACACAACTTATTATAGACATACATAAACAAATACATAACATAAACCAACCAAATAATAAACTTACATAAAATATTATACCACCAAGCGATTGATTTGAAAAACGAAGAAAACAGCCTTAAAAATGGCTACTTTAATCCTAATCTGTTCTACGAGGGACTGGATCTCTTTCATCTCTGCGTGTACCCGGTTGCACCCCCCCCCTTCCTCCCCCAGAAGTTCCTTTTGACTTTTCCCACTCCACTTGGTCCGGTCTTCAGCGTTCTCGGATTTCAGTCCATTTGCTCGTATATCATGTTTTGCGACGTCCAGCCATGATCTCTGAAAGCCAAACAGCTGAACTTGGCCTGTGACCGTTGGCTCTGTCTACCCCGCAAGGGATATAAACTTGATTATATATTATGTTATGAGAAGCATCAATTTATTCGTCGCTTTCAGACATGATATACCACAAACAAAACATTCACTAACTAAAAACGACTCATATTTCTTTTAATAATAGTCATATCGGTTTATGTCACCTGACAAAAATGGTATAAATATTAAACTATTGAAATCAATGTTAAAATGTTTTCGACAGCCCTGTCATCCAGGTACGGATATATTTACATATGCAAGTCTGTGATTGCGTTCCATCGATCTGTTTTGTTTGACATGTTTGCTGTTATGATTCACAATTTTTTGTTTTACATCGTTACGATTGTTATACATTAATATACGGTCTTTATCTCTTTTATGGTAGACAGAGTGAACGGTCCCGTAGATACTGAAAGACGAGTTGCAACTGGTAGAATTAAAATAGTGACAGGTAACAGACAGACAGACAGACAGGTACGTACTAAGTACGTAATGAACAAAGCACTAGTCTCGTACTTATTTAATAGAATATTCACCGACACACAAAAGCTTCTTTCCACTCGATCTGACAATAAAAATAATCAAATGTTTCAATCTCGAAAAACGCCTTTGCAAAACCAATTTCCTGAAAAAAAAAACGTGATCTGAATTTCAAATTTCGAATTCGGTTGTTACGGAGATCTTAACAACGACAAACAGATAAGTGAAACAATAAACACTTTGAACATTTTAATGTTGGGAAGGTTTTAAAATCCGGAATGGGATAAATTCGCGATAAAAATTCTGAAGATGCGATCTTTCAGGCTACCGATTGTCGTGGTTCAAGTCAAAAGATTAATGGAAAAAAGATTGCTGTATTGTTTGGTCAGGTTGAAAAGATGAATATACAACTAAGCAGATAAACAAGTATGTAAATGCTGACGTTGGAAAAATAAAGCCTAGACTAATATCTTATCATATCAGAAACGTAATGGTGAAAAGTCAAGTCAAGAGTACCATAAATCGACGAGCTTGCATGAAAAAAGTAATGAGTGAAGGTGAAATAAAAGAAGATTGTAGAGATCGTGAAAAGAGAACTACCCCTTCAAGAACAAAATGCTTTTATAAGAATCAGAATATACAGCAGAAAACTTGGTTTTAAGTAATTTATTTGACGTAAACCAATGTTGTGAAACTAAAAGATATGACAATAATTACTTCATGTTGAGTTGTGAATTGAAATCTTGTGAATTAGTGAAGTGTCCCATAATAATTAATAAAAGATTTGATATTTAAATGCGTAAGAATGCAGAAATCTCAAACATACTAAATTAAAAAAAGGACAAAGACAAAACGTGCTAATACACTTTTATAAAATATTGAACTTTTAAATACTCTTTGACATCAATTCAAGTTGTCAAAACGGCAATGCAATGCTAATCGTGAATACAGATACAAAGACAATACAAACCAATTTAAAATATTGTTTCCAGATCAGATGACTTTTAGAACTGAATGACATTGACCCGGACGTTCTGATAGAGCAAAAAATATCTGTTAGATTCGTACTACGAAATCTTTATATAACAAGTTCTGCATTTAAACCAGATGGTTTTTATGCAAATCACTAATAGATAAATGTTGGTTTAGTATTTGTGCCGCTATAAGAATTCTAATTCAATCTCAATTCCATCATTAAGTCGTCTAGTTAAACGACCTTCGAATCTTTTAAATAGTATCCCATCAGAATTTTTTGTGTAAAAACCTGACCTAACCATAACCTAATCAAAGATAGTGGTCATAAGCGTACATTGGGTTCCATCTAGGAAGATGAGGATGCTAACGGAACTAATACTAGCAGAAGGAAGATAAACACAAGTCGAGTAGTGAACGCTAAAGTTGTTGAGTCGGATACTTTTACAACTCTTCCACCGAGCTCAGCAACTTTAAAATTTAATTCAAATCAGCGTGTAACTTGAACCAGATTAAAGTACGTTGAGTTTAACGCAGGCCAAACCCGGCACCGTGATACGCATATCAATAAAGCAATGAATTTAATTAAGCACAGCGTAAACTTATTTGCATTTTTATCGGCTTTTGATTAAAACCTTCGCGCGGGATGTTACAGAAATTGTTACATTTGTGTTGCGTCAAAACATAATTGGCTTAGATAACAACATACCTAATGTTGTAGAATTTGCGATGGATACATACATACATACATAAAATCACGCCTCTTTCCCGGAGTTGTTGGCAGAGACTACATCTTTCCACTTGCCACGATCTCTGCATACTTTCTTCGCTTCATTCATAACTCTCTTCATGCAAGCTCGACGGTTTCGGATACTTTTGACCTGACCCTTTACCAGGACGTTCTTAATTTGATCAAGATATTTATTTTTATATGAATGAATATATGGATGAATGAACAGTGGCTGATCGCTTTTAAGGCATGCTCGATTTGGAGATGGAGTACGTAATTATATCGCAAAATTTGTATGCCGCATGTCTTAAATCAATTGATTTAATGAAAAGATGATTTTATGATAAAAGCCATATTGAAAACTATTAGAGGGGGTAAGGCGATTCCGTAGTGCAGTCACAGTTTAGTAGTGCAGTATCTAAAGATTTTACTTTCAATGAAAATTCATTGATGACATTATCATTTGCTATAAATTTGTGGTAAAAAATTTATGATTCATCTTGTTTTATATTTAAATTTATCATTATATTTCTGAAAATTCATAAGTTTTCTTCTTGAAGGTATTAATTTCTTTAGTGATATTTTAGAACGCTTCTGAAACCGTTCATTTTGTTCCACTTTTGAAGTAAATTGTATCGGAGAATTTGAAGTTGCCTCAAGTTTTGCGTTTTGAAACTCATCCAAGAAGACTTTGCGAATTGCTATTAAAATTTCTAAAGTCTTCCTAGACGATGTTGAAATGTATCTTATTTAATGATATTCTGTTCAATATATTGTTTCTATGAATATTATTAAGTTTTCAAATAACAGATACTTAAAGGTTTCTAAGAATATTACGAGAAAATTCAATTTATTTGAATTTATGTTTCCTAATAATTTATTATTATTGCATAAATATGGTTGACCAATGTTATAATTTAAAACTGCTCTCTAGTACTGCATTTTCATAAAACTAATAATGTCACCCGAAATATTTTTGGCAAAAATTTCGTAATTAACGTCATGTTTTCAAATTAAAAATTAATTTTGCAAAAAATACAAAATTCCATTAAAATTTAATTTATTAAAACAATCCAGTTCCTAAACTTCTTAGTCTCGGTTCCAATTAGGATAATCTTATCAACATGGAGCTAAGAAGAACAGATAAGGATGCTTCAGGGTTGAAACGTTAGCAAAATAAAGCACAAAAAATATGAACTGTAAATACATACATATACATACGTCACGTCTATATACCCCGCCATGGGCCACGTTCAGCTGTTTGCCTTTATGATATGAATTCTTTATTAATTGGATTTTAAAAAGCTTTCTCGTGTATGACCCTATCTTCCTCTTCTTCTCTCTTATTATAGCATTTAACTTCATCATTATTCTATTTTTATCCCGGTTAAATTATTTTTAGGTCAAGAAGTGTGAACAAAAGTGAACTTTTTTTTTCGACTTTAATTTTAAATCTGCGTAAATCTAATACAGCTCGTATCACAATTTCACTTATTAAAATAACATCAAAACTTTTTACTCTTTCAAACGAAAATTTTAACAATTCTTCTTTTGCCTAGTTAAAATCTTTAGCAGCGCCGAAATTAAATTTGCACGCGTTAGAAACTTCATTTATTTCTAACGCCTTGGCGTCTGACCCTAGGGCAAGCAAAGAAAGTGGAAATACAACAAACTCAATTACGTTACTCGGGGCAGCATCACCCGGAGGCTATTATTTTAATTTAAATGAAAATTTCAACACAACATTAATTAACGAAGGAGAACTGTCGGAAATTCCGAAATGTTTCGGCGGTCCAATCGCAATTTTCCGTTCGGAAAATAGTAGGTACACTTTTGGACCATCCGTCATTATTATTACATATATACATACACACATACATATGGTAAGGTCTATATCCCTTGCGGGGTAGACAGAGCCTGAAAAGACCGAATGGCCACGTTCAGCTATTTGGCTTAACGATAGAATTCACCCAGTGACAGGTTGCTAGTCCATCGCCTAAAAAATAATTCCAAGTTTGTAAGCATATCCCTTAGTCGCCTTTTACGACATCATGGGAAAGAGTTGGAGTTGTCCTATTCAATTTTGTATTGATACCGGGAACCACACGGTTACCATTAACTTTCCTGAAAATTCATGCTAAATCGCATTGTTTTCACACGCTGTTGTCTACCCCGTATAAACTTTCCACGGTCTCTTGGGAAACCTAACCAGAAGGTCATAAATTATTCTCTGAGAGATTTTTCATGTACAATTATTTAACGCGATATATATTCTATAATATAAATATTAATCGCAAAATGTAATATAAAAATATATGTAATACTAGCTTTTGCCCGCGGCTTCGCCCGCGCAAATGTATTTTAGATTATAAGGATACGCCATAAAATTTCACCCATTTTTTAATCCCGTGCGGGACTGTTTTAAGTTTATATTTGATTGACCCTTAGACGCCTTTAACGACATCCATGTAGCAATATAATACTATTATGAAAGATGTTGCAGAATGATACTGAATTTCAATCATGACCTTTGCAGAATTCGAACCTTGTGACTCAACTACGCAATGAGGATAAAGTTGAAATAACACTCGTGAGTACTTCGTTTTATTTATACGATTCAGATTTTAAAGAACTTAGGAAATTTACATAACAAAATAAAATAGACTCTATTTGCACAATACGTTTCAATCAACATAACTGTCACTTTACGTCTCTTGTATTAAGTTATGCAACACAAGTGTACTTAATAGATTATATTTATAGTTCTCAAATGTATTTATGTAGATATGACAAGGAATTGATTACATTACGGATTTTCTTTTGTGTGGATGGAACTAGTTAGTGTGTGTGAGTCATTGGAATTCATTTTTTTAAGTACTAGATGTTCCCGCGACTTCGTCCGGGTAAAATAGTTATTTTGGGCGTCATTGAAAGTCAAGGATGAATAATTTTCCCCCTGATTATTTTCACATTCTCCATTATTTCTTCGCTCCTAATAATTGCAGTATGATGTTATATACCATAAGCCTTCCTCGATAAATGGTCTATTCAACACAAAAAGAATTTTTCAATTCGAACCAGTAGTTCCTGAGAACAGCGCGTTCAAACAAACAAACAAATTCTTCATTCTTCTTCTACTATATATATATATATACATATATAGTAATATTATAAAGCATACATAATTTTTTTTTTCTTATACATTTTGATCGAAATGTCATGTTTGGCGAATTATTGTAAAAATGCTTTAAAATCATAGGGTATAGAATAATACTAAAACTCTAATAAAAAAATTCAAAAACAGTTTGCTTTTTGACGTGACAGTCAAACAAACAAACACACTTTCTCATTTTATAATATTTGTATGGATTCACAGGCTGTAGTGACAAATTTACTTAACCAGGGGAATATATCGCACGAACATACATAGACATAGTTTTAGCAAGATAGCCTTTAAATTATGACCGATCTATAACATTTTTTTGATCTATGCTTCTGGCCACGTCATGGGAATCACGGTTAGGTGACTTAACAATTTTTGTACAAAAACTTCACTAAATTAAGACGTTTTCCGTTTTGTAACCGTTGTGAACCGGAAAATTGGTAAAAGTTAAAGCCTACGTTTGTTAAAGTCACAATTAGTGGCTAGAAGTCAGCCGTCAAAGAGAATAAAATTGAACCAAAATTATGTGAACTTATTAATTCGTGATTAGTTTTGACTAAATTTACCTAGGTTAAATATTCTGTGAAATTTTACTTATTACCGTTCTTAATATTGGGCAAAAAAAACACGTTTATTGCATAGTGAATAATTACCCCTTAATATTTTAATTTTTAGTATTTGTTGTAAAAACCAACATCGGAAATGTATAATTTGTAAAAATTTCAGATTTTCCCTATCATGGTTTATGAGATATAGCCTGACAGACAGACAGGTCCCGTTGTTACCTTATAAGTATGGAACTCTAAAAATGCACTTCGACTTGACAATAAAATCAAGATTAGGTTAGGTTGGCAAGATTTGAAAAGATACATCAATCAATTTTTTTTTAAATCAATGTACAAATTGAAACACATTGAAATTGGCTATCGATAAATGAGCGATAAAATTTAAAATCGTCAAAGTAATGACTGAAAACCAATCACCATTTAGTTGAATGACTGAACTCGCAGCTCTCCCGTTGTAACCTTTTACGAGTGTCAATTCCCTTTCATTACTTTTAAATAAACATAAGTCTGACTAACTCTACTATCAAGTGGACGTTTTGCTTACTATCGAAGTACAGTTGGTCACATAGAAAAGTATACACCTTGCATTTATGATACGCAAGTAGCTTTATATTAGACCCACTCTGTACATGTGCCGTGTGATTTTCGGCACTTTGTAATATAACCACTCTATGTCTTTCCATCATGAAGCCGTACGGATCCAAATAGTGACAGGTTGCAAGCCGAAG
This sequence comes from Amyelois transitella, assembly GCF_032362555.1. NCBI lineage: Eukaryota > Metazoa > Arthropoda > Insecta > Lepidoptera > Pyralidae > Amyelois > Amyelois transitella. Next base: position 9,466,315 of record NC_083521.1, on the reverse strand, counting down.
AAGAATCCCAAGTTTACAAGCCTATCCTTTAGTCGCCTTTTACGACATGCATGGGAAAGGGATGGAGTGGTCATATTCTTTTTTTTTGTTGGTGTCGGGAACCACACGGCACCAAAACAGTGAAATAATAAGAAATTCAGGATTAAAAGAGGAAATGTAACCTTTGATAATCTTCAGAGAGACAGTGCCACAGTGGTCCAATTATTACAATATTAACTTTCCCTTACAAATATCGGGCAACGAACCAAAATAACGATAATAAATATAATAACCAAGGTACAAAGACAGCCAGCAAGCAGAACTTTTGAAATATTATACTCGTTAAATTGGCATAAGGGCTAATCCTACTTACATTTTAATAAAACCCAAACTTTAATTTCCGTGAATTTTACAAATGAGAACCCTACCTGAATTGGGAACCAATTAAAATTTCACCTTCACCCGGTCCCATATTACAGATGAGAAATACTGAAGAGTCCAAGCTTTACATAATATGAGTACGTACCTACTTACTCATTTATGTAAAGCTTATTTCCTGCCAAAAATCATAAATATTTTTTTTCTTTAAAGGAAGTCTGTAATAAGATACGATCATAATTGTTTTCAGTAATTTATACATGATTAACTTTGCGAAGTTCTTAGTGAGATAACTTAAACTTATTTCTGACAATTAGCACTACAACATTTGTATTCTTTCAGCAAACAAAACTGGTAAAATATGCTTTTTTGTTTGCCTATATATATATATAAACAAAAGGCCAGTGTGAATAAGCAAAAATATCAATTGATTTTGATACCTTTAACTTTGCTTATATACATAAATAAAAAAATAAATACGAGATTACACCGACTGCGTTAGTCTCGAAGTAAATTCGAGACTTGTGTTACGAAATTCAACTCAACGATACTATATTTTATAATAAAAACTTATATAGATAAACATCCAACACCCAGGACAATCAGAGAAAGTACGTTTCTCACTATGCCCTGGCCGAGATACGAACCTAGGAGCTCCAGAGTCACAGACAAGCGCACTACCACTGAGCCACAGAGGCACATAAATTATGCATCTATTATAATCTATCTTTTAATCCAATAGAAGTAGTTAAACAATTCACTTAATCATTGCTGTTCCTACCATAAATTATAAATTATTAAAAAAAAATCACTTGTCAGTCGCACTCCAGAAAAAAACATTATATAAAATTACTTTAACTTTAATACTCATCATTTAGCTTTGTCTCTTTCATTTGTCTACTTTACGTCTTCATCCTGCGAGAGGCCAAGAGTAAAATTATAGTAAACTAAGCGGCTTACTGTTCAGATAAGAGATTATTTATATTACGCTGTTAGGAAAAGCTAAGCCAAAGTCTTACTTGAGTATGATACCTTAGATAAGGCTTTGAATGATTTCTTCAACATTGTTTTTATAAAGAAATTGACAATTTATTTGTAACATTAATGTTGTTCGTATGAGAAAAGAGGCAGACTCCTAAGAACCTTTCAGCCTTTATGAGACTGTTGACGGTGTCGACCCCGTAGGGATTAAAACATTACCACGAATAAAGAAAAGACTGCAGGCGAAGAAAAAGGTCTATTAAGGAGTTAACAAAGCCATGTTCGAATAGAGATAGAATATCAGCACGTCGTCAAACACAAGAATCCCAAGTTTATCATAAATAAACATAGTTTGAACAACAACATAAATAAAATAACCGAAGAACCACAGAATAACGATAAAAGGTGCATAACCCGTTGTGAGCGACAATCGCGTGACAGTTTGAATAATCCCGTATTACCGTTGCGGTGTAAGTACCTTTGACCCTAATTAATTAAGCAAAGCGCGTAATTAAAACGTAATAGGCCCACGAAACGGACTTGTAAGCTGGGATAGGGTAGACAGTTATTGTGAGCGCATGCTATTAATATATAAAAGTTTGGTATAATTATAGAAACTAATTAATCGTAATATTGGTAATGATGTTCCTTTCAAATTTATTTAAATTTTAGTTTTAGTCGTCTCTGTTCGGTAATCTACTCTGAGTTAGAAAAGTGAGACTTATGTATGTTATAGACTACAGGCGGAAAGCTTTAGATAGAGGAACTATTTTTAATTAAAGGTTCAGAGCTGCCTTTACGATTACTTTTATATAAAATAGTTCTGACCCATAGTGTACTGTAAATATAAACGTTATGGACTGAGATTTGCGTCTTAGCTTCTCAAATGCTTTTTTATTAATGTATGCAAACGGGAATTAACTAGAACATACAGTTTTTTCTTTAACCTACTCCTGTAATAAACTGATGAGGTTAATTAATGAATAGTTCCCATGGACTTTATAAAAGGCGACTGATGGAAAAGTTCATTTACTCGTTATTTTTTTTGTAGGAGATGGGCTTGCTCCTTGTAGCTATTTGAATCTCAATTACAACATTGAGCCATACAACTGTCTTCAGTCTTCCAGTCTTTTCAAGATTGTAGGCTCTTTCTGCCCCGCAGGGGATAAAATCGTGACTATATGTATGTATGAATTGTTCTTTTCAAATTAAAGTATATGAAAAACTTGTTACTCTGACATGCTATATGTCAGAGTAACAAGTTAATACATACATATGGTTACGTCTATATCCCTTGCGGGGTAGACAGAGCATTGGCTCTGTCTGTCAAGACTATTGAGTCTTGAAAAGACTGAATGGCCACGTTCAGTTCAGCTATTTGGCTTAATGATAGAATTGGGATTCAAATAGTGATAGGTTGCTAGTCCATCGCCTAAAAAAGAATCCCAAGTTTGTAAGCCTATCCCTTACTTGCCTTTTACGACATCGAGATGGAGTGGTCCTATTCTTTTTTGTATTGGTGCCGGGAACCACATGGCACTAACAAGTTAGTCTCATACGATAACGTATACAGTAACAAGTTACGATACTGACTTGCAGTGTCTATTTTACATGACGGCGCTCATTAGCAGCTCGGGAACGTTTCACAAGTAGAACATCTTAGATTTCATTAGTGAGGGAAGTTGGCTTTGGTATATACACACTGGTGCCGTGTGCTACGACGTTTCAAGTTATTAGTTAGCGTCCGCGGCGGCTTTCTTGCGTGTATTGTAATTGTATAGTTAAGTAGTTTAGTAACAGAGACTACTCCATATCTTTCCCATGGATATCGTAAAAGGCATAGTATGGGATATGCTTATAATTTTGGCATTATTCTTTTAGGCGATGGGCTAGCAACCTGTCACTATACTAATCTCAATTAAATCATTAAGCCAAACAGCTGAACGTGGCATATCAATCTGTTCAAGAAAAATGGCTCTGTCTACCCCGCAAGGGATATAGACGTAATTATATGTATGTATGTTTGACGCCTTTTCCCGGAGGTGTGGGCAGAGACTACATTGTTCCACTTGCCACGGTCTCTGCCTGCATACTTCCTTCGCTTCATCCACATTCATAACTCTCTTCATGCAAGCTCAGAGGTTTCGGGTACTCTTGACCTGACCCTTTGCCAGGTATTGTAATATACATATGTCTATTTTAAGAAAAGTAAGACGACCCCAACTACTTTGGTTCTGATGGGCGATATGGTACTAAGTTCCTTATTTATTTAAAACTTTATTGAACCTAAATGTGAACTTAATGCTAATAGCATTCTCTGTCTTATGTGGTTTAAGAATGCACCAACAGAGGATTTCCCGATATTCCCGCAGGAACGAATATCAACAAGCTCATTGTCAACCTCTGTGGCGCAGCGGTACTGCGCTTGTCTATGGCAACGGATGTCCCGGGTTGGAATCCCGGCCAGGGCATGATACTTGGATATTTATCTACATAAGTATTCATTATAAAATATAGTATCGTCGAGTTAGTATCTCGTAACACAATTCTCGTACTTTCTTCGAGGCTAACTCAATCAGTTAACATTAATTCTATTAAGGCATTTATTGATTGCCCCTCTCATTTTTGATTCTCAAAACACAGGTATTCCATGAAACATCAAGTATTTTACAAAACAACTTTATTAGCACTGATCATTTCCTCGAACGGCTGTTTGGAATCAAGATAATACAATACCGAGAATCCCTTAAATCTCTAACATTCCAACTCAAATACATCACTAACGAAGGCGCCCTGGAGTTTAACCCTTTTCTGCTTCAGATTATGCTAATTTTGGGACCAAATATTTTGTGCTCATTTCAAATAATTTCCGCAAAGTTTAAATGTATAATGTGACAACTTAAAATCTACTTTACATTTGATATCGAGTTATACTCGTATTTTGGGACTCGGATTATTCGGTTATGTTTTACGATAGATAATAATTTCGTTTTAATTAACTTTAGTTTTGTTTTATGCCGTGTGGTTCCCGGCACTTTAGAATAGGATCATACAAACATACATACAATCACGTCCATATTCCCTGCGGGGTAGACAGAACCAACAGTCTTACAAAGACTGATAGAGGCCACGTTCAGCTGTTTGGATTAATGATAAAATTGAGATACAAATAGTGACAGGTTGCTAGTCTGTCGCCTAAAAGAAGAATGTTAAGTTTATAAGCCTATCCCTTAGTCGCCTTTTACGACATCCATGGAAAAGGGATGGAGTGGTCCTATTCGCTTTTTATTATGACGTCAAATTGACAGCGTCACGCGTGTTATGCTTGGAGTGAGTAATTCACATAATTCCTTTTCCTTCCTGACCTCCAGTAAGGAATCTTTACTCATCAACGCATTATTAGACGGTTTTCAAAACAATGATTTCTCGGAAACTTTTAAATTAAAGTGGAGCGGTCCGAACGTCAAAAATATCTTCAAAAAAGCGAAAAGGGATGAGATGGCGGGTCGTTTGTCAATATTTACGAAGAAAAGGGCTCAGTCTAAAAAATATGTTAAGACGTTATATATCGCAAATTTCTATGAAATGCATGGAAAATTTATGATCATGATTATATGATATCTATATACTAATATTATAAAGCTAAAGAGTTTGTTTGTTTGTTTGAACGCGCTAATCTCAGGAACTACTGATTCGAATTGAAAAATTCTTTTTGTGTTGAATAGACTATTTATCGAGGAAGGCTTTAGGCTATATAACATCACGCTGCAACTATTAGGAACTGGGAAATAATGGCAAATGTGTAATAAAATGGGGAAAATTATTCATACTTGAGGGCTTCAATGATGCCCAAAATAAAAAATCCACGCGGACGAAGTTGCTGGCATAGCTATTTTAATTATAAGGCCACATACATGATGTTGATGGGTACGAAACAAACCCAAATAAAATAAAAGATTAGGTAACGTAAAATATATGAGACAACATATTCTTAAATAATTATCAGATATAATATCAAGTAATGTATCTCATAGATCATGCTATTGACTGATCTTAATCCCACCTAATATTTATAAATGTAAGTTTATATGTTTGTTGCCTCTTTAAGGGTTATCTACTGAATAAATCTTCTTGATATATCACGATTAAGAGTTTGGAGAAGGACATAGGGTACTTTTTATCCCGGTAAAAACTACAGTTCCCGTAGGATTTATGAAAAACCTGTATTCTTTTGTAGGTGGTGCAAAATTTGTCGCTTCTTGAGGGTGGCGTTAAATTCGTTGCTTTTGGTAAGTGGTGCTAATTTAATCGCTTTTTCTAGATGGTGCTAGATTCACGCGAGCGAAGCTGGGGTAAGACTTCATCTGCTCTTTACTTGCATGATCCAATATGATTACAAAATGTCAATTTTGGACCAAATAATTCCCATTGTTAAGTGCAGCTCAGTCTTTACTTCTTTGTCAGTCTATGAGAAAGGGTTAGTACTTATTATTACGCTTCAAGCATTTTATGTTTGTCGATTCTAAGGTATGTTTAACTTAAGATTTTCTTTACCAGCGGTTACGGCAATGTTAATATGCGCTACGTCGGTTTTGTCGCGCGATTTATTATTTACTAGCTGTGCCCGCGACTTCGTCCTCGTGGAATAGTTTTTATGGGCATCATTGAAGCCCTCAATAATGAATAATTTTCCTCGTTTTTTTTTTCACATTTTCCATTATTTCTTCGCTCCTTATAGTTGCAGCGTGATGTTATATAGCCTAAAGCTTGCTCGATAAATGATCTACTCGACGCAAAAATAATTTTTCAGTTCGAACCAGTGGCTCCTGAGATTTGCGCGTTCTAACAAACAAACTCTCAGCTTTATAATATTATAGTATATATTTAAACTTTATTGTACAAAATACAAATGTATAGCAAGCACATTTGGCGGACTTAGGTATATCTATTTCAGTATTTGTAACCGCGACCGAATGGCTAAACTTTATGGCCAGCTACCATAGTTTCCTTTGCCACTTGAAAGGGACATCGAGAAGGTCTCTCAAAATAGTACAAGTTCTAACAGAGTCTGTTAGGAATCTAATTAGGATTGTTTGCGGGGTTTAAGGATTTCAATTAAGTAAATGTCTCATATTGAATGAAATTCGATTTGAGTATGTTTCACTAATCAGTTACATATGTGATTTGATTGTGATATGTATGTGATATGTCTCGTAATCACATTATAATTAAAGTTTTCTTCTTTTAGGGTTGTAGAAGGGTGCGCGTGACACCGATAGAAAAAACAATTATTATTTTGGGTAAGTGGTTTAACTGTAAAGATGTACCAATAATAAACATTTTTCGCATTATTCTATTATTTGGAATATAACTTTGGGCTATTTAGCTATGCATATATGCAATGTATGTATGTATGTATATATGCAAACATAATCACCGCTTATTCCCCCCAGGACAAACAGTCTTGAAACGACTGATAGGCCACGTTCAGCTGTTTGGCTTAATGATAGAATTGAGATTCAAATAGTGACAGGTTGCTAGGCCATCGCCAAAAAAAAAATCCCAAGTTTATAAGCCTATCCCTTAGTCGCCTTTTACGACATCCAGAGAACAGAGAGAATGAAATGAAGTGGTCCTATTATTTTATGTATTAGTGCCTGGAACCACATACAATTTTGCATAAACCAAAAATCCTTCAACTCGACATAATTAATAATTTACAATTTTCTCGTAATAATTATTAAAATAATCAAAATAATAGTTCATCACCTGTCAACGATGATTCAGTGGGAAATCAATTTGGTTGTCAATCATAAACAACACAAAACGTGAAGTAATCAATCGTAAGGTGTTATTAATTATGTTTCTTAACGTTGTATTAATAAATTAAGTTTCTTAATTTTCTTGTGCCGTGTACCGGTACCCCGCACCAATACAAAAAAGAATAGGACCACTCCATCTCATTCCCATGGATGTTGTAAAAGACGACTAAGGGGAAGCTTTCAAACTTGAGATTATTTTTTCAGGCGATGGGCTAGCAACCTGTCACTATTTGAATCTCAATTCTATTATTAAGCCAAATAGCTGAACGTGGCCATTCAGTCTTTTCAAGACTGTTGGCTCTGTCTTACCCGCAAGGGATATAGACGTGATTATATGTATGTATGTAAGTTACTTATTGAGATTGGGATTTGATAGAAAAAATAAGTTTTAAAATAACAGTGTAACATTTTTTCATGTTAGTTTAATAGTATCGCGTCGGTGGTTGAATCGGTAATGAGACCGGTTAAAATGCGTGATGCGCAGAAAGGCACAGGTTAGAATCCCACCTCGGCCATGTACCAATGACTATTTTCGAAGTTACGTACATTAGTTTAAGTACTAACCGATGCTTTTACGGTGATGGAAACACCGTGAGGAAACCTGCACATTCAGGCAACTGGATGTGTTACCATGATCGATCCAATACGAGTCAAGTTTAAGTAGGTACTTGCAAAGGTTGCGGAGGTCAGATTAGAGTCACTTCGTGTAAAAAACTGACTCACCCAATCTAAGATCCATGGTCAAAGGCATACGTTACAAGACTGTTGGCTTTGTCTACCCCTCAAGGGATAAAATTCAGCAAGCATAATTCACCCGTGTGGTATCGAGACATTCTTCACTTGTATTTTGCCGGGTGCGATGCGTAGCATTGCATTTGTAAAACTACCTACATTTTATGGATGTTCAACGATGAGTGCCAGTGTACGTTCAAACCTACATATTATGGTTTTTGTTACACTGTAGCAGTTAAATGTATGTAATGTAAAAATATCTAAGTTTAATAATAAATAAAATAAATAAATAAAACATAGACGTGACTATATATGTATGTATGGTCTACTGAAAATCATCTATGACTACTGTAGCATAACCCAAAAAGTGACGCATTGCGAATTCCTATAAACGTTTAACCCTATCTTGTAAAACAGAATTGCAGGTACAGTCAGCAACAAAGTCAATATGAATTTAAGTTTGTTTTAAAATCAATAATGTGTTATAATTCATTCATGTTTTTTAATGTAGACAATGTGCATTCGTCCATGATTTAGATTTAAGAGATCTATATTTGTCGGATGAAAATGCTGTAGTGTAGTTTGTTCCGCCGCTTTTTCTACACATGCATGATAATAACTTATGTAATAACTTAAGACAGAAGGTCCTTTTAGTAGAGACTAAATAGATTAACCGACTAAGTATTACATTATCTCACATTTTTACGGTAGAAAGACTGAGCTGCGAAACTTGGGTTTTTTTATAGGATGTTTTTGATGGCATTCTTTTTTCTATTAGTTCATTATGTCTTGTTTAAAAATAGTACAATATTTTAAGGGAACAACTTTGTACCCGACTGTACTATGTAAGTAGGGTTGTATTCTATCAGAAGCCGCGGGCTATACGTGTCGTTGTGTTCACGATAAAATGTAATGGCGTAATATGATCTTCTACATTGTATTTTATTTAGTTTACCCAGCGTCGAAGACGCGATGAAATGGGTCAAATTTGTATGGTATACGACTGATGGGAGCTGGTTTTGGTCAATATTTTTTGGATTACTAAGACAATGTGCCGTGTGTGTTCCCGGCACCAATAGAGAAAAAAGAACAGGACCTAACTCCATCGCTTTCCCATTAATGTCGTAAAAGGCGACTAAGGGATAGGCATATAAAATTAGTTTTCTTCTTTAAGGGGACAGGCTAGCAACCTGTCACTTTATATGAATCTCAATTGTATCATTAAGCCAAACAGCCGAACGTGGCCTATCAGTATTATCAAGATTGTTGGCTCTGTTTACTCCGCAAGGGATATAGACGTGATAATATGTATGTATACATAACTGTGTGACAGTTCGTTAGTTGAGTAGCAAGTCAGATTGTGTGAATTCCTCTTAAGCTATTGGTCCGTGGCGAAAAACAAACATAGGTAATCCTGACCGTGGGTTTTCACCCTTTTTGTAAAGGTCATCTTTTTGCTAACACTTAAGAGATTTGACTTAAGTAAGTACTTATTTCTCTTTAAGTTAACCTTTAATGGAAAGTATTGAAAGAAAAAACAGGTAATCGTTTATTTCTGAGTTTTACGTCAAAGTGCGCAATTTTTGAAAAGGAATAGGTCAACTCCATTTCATTTTTCACGGATGTCGTAAGAGGCAACTAAGGGATATGCTTATAAACTTGGGATTCCAATTTTAGTCGATGGGCTAGCAACCTGTCACTATTTGAATCTTAAATCTGTTATAATGCCAAATAGCTGAACGTGGCCTATCAGTCTTTACAAAACTGTGATAATCACGGACATACATACACATACCGGTCAAACTCCGAATCACCATTTTTTGTGAAAGCGGTTAAAGAGGACGTTGAATAAAATGGAAACATATATTTGGAAAACTCCATGAACAAACTCGACGAAGTCTAAAATCCGGTGTCGTCTACAGCTTACTTTATCAGGCTGTCAGCATCCAAGATTGATGATGGAACAGTTTCAGCTGACAGCTCCCCCCATCTGCATACACTGCAGTCTCAATGTAAGTACATTTTTACATAATTGTATGTTTATTCACGTACGTACGTACGAAAGAGAACTCGCGACTCCGCCTGCGTAAAACGTAAAATCCCGTTATTTATTTATTTATCTTTATTAGGGAAACAATCAGTACATGGTTGCCTGTTAATATTATATATGTATATATAATATTATATATGTATATATAATATTATATATATAGTGCCGTGTGGTTCCCGGCACCAATACGAAAAAGAATAGGACCACTCCATCTCTTTCACATGGATGTCGTAAAAGGCGACTAAGGGATAGGCTTATAAAATTGCGATCCTTTTTTTTAGGCGATGGGCTTGCAACCTGTCACTATTTGGATCTCAATTCCATCATTAAGCAGAGCAGCTGAATGTGGCCATTCAGTCTTTTCGGGACTATTGGCTCTGTCTACCCCGCAAGGGATATAGACGTGACTATATGTATGTATGTATGTATATAATATTAACAGTATAGTTACAATCCACATTCAAGTACAAGAGTCAAGAAAAATTGAAAGGTCAAGTACGGCTGTATAGCTTATTGATGGAATTGAGATTCAAATAATTACATTACAGAAACTTGCTGATAGAAGATGATGTGTGCCTAGTGTCCTTGGTCGCCTTTTACAACAAAGGTAACTTTACAAAAAGATTAATCATTTCTACAACAGCTACCACATTTCACAACCAATTGATTACCTCTTCTCATCATTCCCTATTTAGTTCCAAGCATAATAACGTCGTCTATAAACACTGTTATGAATATCTGATGAGACTCGTTAGCCCATAATGTTATGTTTCTATTCGCTTACTTTGATTTACAAGCCAATAACGATAAAATTAGGCTGCCAATGGAATTTTAAGAGAATTCTCTGATGACATGTTAGAATTACTTTCACTTAATCTGTCGTATTTAATATGCTAATTTAAAATTGAGTGTAGAACTTTGTAACCACTTTTGATGTGATATTTTCATTATTTCCTTTAAAAAGTATTTAATAAAAAATCAAGATTTTACGTCCTCTAATTACCACATGTAATATACATATATATGTGATGAGATATGAACTTTTTCTGATTGGCATGGCTCTTGAATGTTTATCTATTTATAAGTATTTATTATTAAAGATTCATTGAGTTAGTATCTCGTAACACAAGTATTAAACTTACTTCTTGGCTAACTCAATTTGTATAATCATATAATTTATAAAATGTATACATGTATGTGCCGCGTGGTTCCCGGCACCAATAGAAAAAAGAATAAGGCCACTCCATCTCTTTCCCATGGATATCGTTAAAGGCGACTTAGGGATAGGCTTATTAACTTGCGATTCATCCTTTAGGCTGGCAACCTATCATTATTTGAATCTCATTACTCTCACTTAGCCAAACAGCTGAACGTGATCTATCAGTCCTTTCGAGACTGTTGGCTCTGACTACCCCGCAAGGGATATAGACGTGACGTGTTATGTATGTAAGAAAATATAAGAAGAAGAGCCTCGTCCTATTTATCCGTAATAAGAAAAAAAATAATAAAAAAAAAGCTGTGCACAGATAACATACTGACATCAAAGTGTATATTTAAAATTCACAGCAGGGTTCAGAAGTGTAAGAAAAAAAATTACATAAACACGATCATAAATTTTATCGCGTCTAATCTAATAACGTGTTTGTTTGGCTTGGCCTTTGATCGACGAAACTTTCAGATCTTACAAATTTAATCTTCGATGTTCGTCGTGATAATTTTTGGTGAGGTCTTGTTTTACGGTAACAATACATTTTTGACAAGAGATTTGAGATGATACGGATGATAAAAGATGTAAAAAAAATACTTGCTCAAATAAAGAATATAACCTCTTGCAAGATAAAAGATCTGCTCTTAACACAAGTTCTTTTAAGACATTAATTCAGAAGACTATATTCTGATGCATCTAACAATTGAGTGTACTCATATTTATGTAAGTTTAAATATATTTTATTTATGTATGTTTATCATTATTATTGTTAAATAAATTGATTATAATACTCATTCATTCATAGAATCACGTCACGTCTGCGGGTTAGACAGAGGCAACAGTCTTGAAAGACATAAATGCTACGTTCAGCTATAAGGTTTTAAAAAACTTTTAAAAATCATAGATTGGCTTGTACATGGTAAATTTTTTGGAATTCCCAAAGGGAAAAACTTCCCCACAAAAAGTCTAGTATGAATATAATTATGTAGATACAAATGGGCGTTTTTTCCTTTTTAGGTACTTCTCTTCCCATGCCAGAAGATGATAGAATAATAAACTTGGGATTCTTCTTTTAAGCGGTGGGCTTGCAACCTGTCACTATTTGCTACATTTCATAATTCATTCATTCATTCAAAATTTTATCATTAAGCCAAATAGCTGAACGTGGCCATTCAGTCTTTTCAAGACTATTGGCTCTGTCTAACCTGCAAGGGATTATAGTATATAGGGAGACGTGACCATATGTATATAATGTAACGTTGCTTTTCAGTCTTTTGGTAACTGTTGGCTCTGTCTTCCCCGTAAGGCGTAAAGTACCTATTGTGCTTTTAAAAATACCACAATTTTTAAGTTAATTTAGGAGCAGGGTTTCATCCATTGACCAGATTTATCAGTCGATGTATGTTTGTCGGTTTTTCTGCGCGTAACATCTTTACATTTTATCATTTTTTTTAATCATATGCCGTGAGATATTAAGAAACCATTTAATTAATTAACCATGTAAAAATAACCCAGTAAACAAGTTTAGTTTGTGTTATATTGGACATTATAAACGAGTATTACATAACTTGCCTTCATTTTAAAGTTGGTCACGGAATTCTGAATATTTGGGGGCAAAACTGGTAAATGGGTCCATAAATAATTGCCAAATAATTCAGTATTTTTAAGCCTGTTGGCTCTGTCTACCCCGCAAGGGATATAGACGTGACTATATGTATGTATGTATGGGTTCATAATATTGAGGTATAATTTTTTTTCAACTTTTAACTACTTATAAAATGAAATCTTAGATTAGTATCTCTTGTATTTTCGTTTCTCTATTGAATAAAAAAAATATTAAATAGAGTTTGATGAAATTCGGCATTGACACGATGTGTGGAAAAGTGTGGTTGCATACCTATAACCACACTTTTCCCCCATTGGGGTAGGCAGAGACTATGCCAGATTTACACTTGCTACGCTTATAGTTATTTAAAAGTATAGGATAAAAATAAAACACCAAATTGCAAATTAAAAAATAAAAAGAAAAAGAAATGCTGGAAATAATAAATTTAAAAAAAAATTAAGCTTAACCCAGCACTATTATTTGCAGTAGTTACTTATGGCACCTTATACTTCTATCCTACTAATATTATAAACGCGAAAGTTTGTGAGTACTTATGTCAGTACATTATGGATGTTTGTTACACTTTCACGCAAAAACTACTGAACCGATTACGATGAAATTTGTAGGTAGCTGAAGGCCCAGAATAACATAAAGGCTACTTTTTATCCCGGAGTTCCCGCGGGATTGATAGTGTTTCCATGCGGACGAAGTCGCGGGCGACCTCTGGTAATAAATAAATAAAAAAGTAAACGAAGCCTCGGACAAAAGCTAATTAAATATATATATAAAACATTATCGACATTATCCTCTCAAAGTGTCAAACCAAAGTATCATATACAAGCCATCAAGTTATTTACTTAACATGATTAGAACAAAAAGTGGTACCTCCGAGTATCATGCAATTATTTATAATAACATATAATAATAACATATTATAATAATATAATAAGTGCCGTGTGGTTGCCGGCACCAATACAAAAAAGAATAGGACCACTCCATCTCTTTCCCATGGATGTCGTAAAAGGCGACTAAGGGATAGGCTTGCAAACTTGGGATTCTTTTTCTCAGGCGATGGGCTAGCAACCTGTCACTATTTGAATCTCAATTCTATCATTAAGCCAAATAGCTGAACGTAGCCATTCAGTCTTTTCAAGACTGTTGGCTCTGTCTACCCCGCAAGGGATATAGACGTGACCATGTGTATGTGTGTATGTGTATTTATAATAACGTTAGCTGTTGTTGTTAGGGTACACAAAAAGCTAATGCAGAATCTAATTTATACACACATAATTACATATAGTCACGTCTATATGCCTTGCGGGGTGGATAGAGTCAACAGCTACAAAAAGCTAGTGCAGAATCTAATTTATACATACATAATTACATATATCTATATGCCTTACGGGGTGGACAGAGCCAACAGTCTTGAAAAGACTGAAAGCCCAGGTTCAGCTGTTTGGCTTATGGTGGAATGGAGATTCAAATAGTGACAGGTTGCTAGCCAGTCGCCTACAATAGGAATATCAAGTACTAGTTAAGTTAGTTAGTTACTAATGCTAGTTAGAGTTAAAGGCGTTATCTTAGTATGTATGTTCTATCATCAAGACTACAGTCTTGACGATAGAATTGAGATTCGAATAGTGACAGGTTGCTAGCCCATCGCCTAACAGAAGAATCCCAAATTGATGCCTTGCCCCTTGCGGGGTAGACAGAGCGTTGGCTGTATATTGGAGTTGAATATACCTAGACGTGACTATATGTTTGTATATACGAACGTATCCCGACCCACGCAAAGGGGAAAAAGGGTGATACATTACGTACATATCACACATATCTATCTGAAAGTAAGTAGACTTGATTAATTGAGTTATAACTCAACTAGATAGGTTTTACGTAACAAAAAATATAAAATTTGCAGGTATCTTAAACTCTAAATCATTTTCAATCTTGATCTTACATCAGATCAAACCCAGACTTAGTGATTCAGAGACAAGAATCCATCCATATCTATATTAATATTATAAAGCTGAAGAGTTTGTTTGTTTGAAAGCGCTAATCTCAGGAACTACTGGTTCGAAATTAAATTTTTTTTTCGCGTTGAGTAGACTATTTCTCGAGGAAGGCTTAAGGCTATATAACATCACGCTGCAACTATAAGGAGCAAAGAAATAATCTATACTTATATTATAAAGCTGAAGAGTTTGTTTGTTTGAAAGCGCTAATCTCAGGATCTACTGGTTCGAATTGAAAAATTCTTTTCGCGTTCAAAAGACCATTTTTTCAAGGAAGGCTTAAGGCTATATAACATCACGCTGCAACTATAAGGAGCAAAGAAATAATCTATACTTATATTATTAAGCTGAAGAGTTTGTTTGTTTGAAAGCGCTTATCTCAGGAACTACTGGTTCGAATTGAAAAATTCTTTTCGCGTTGAATAGACCATTTGACCGTTAAAACGATCTCAATGTAATTTTGGAGATATTACGATACGACAATAATTTTTACGCTAACAAAACTGCGGGCGAAAGTTATTTAAAGATCAAATTTTAAAAGTCACCTCAATATTTCAAGTAACGCTTCATAGAAACACGAACGAAGTGAGACAAGATCTGAAATTGTAAACCGAATCACCATTTTTCAGAGCGTATAATAAAAATGTTATTACGGTTACATGTATAAAGGTAATTTCGGTAAATTTATCGTGCGAATTAAAGAGACTTTGAATAACGGATAATTCAGAGAAATAATGTATCCGAAGCCTTGCATAGTTGTTTTTTTTAATTTTTGGATCCGATCATATTCCCTGCCCATTCCATTCCATGTTATAATAAAAAGCGATACAGCTGTTTGTCGCGCGATAAAAATGGCGTCGCGCGTTTCATACTGCAGGGGCAGGAGTGGTTGAGTTGGGTAATCTCATTAAATACTGTTATGTTTCGATCGATTAGAATATAATCAGTAACTTGGTTTCATAAAACAAGACATACATACACATATTGTCATGTCTATATCCCTTGAGAGGTAGACAGATCCAAGAGTATGGAAAACGACTGATAGGCTACGTTCAGCTGTTTGTCTTAATGATAGAATTGAGATTAAAATAGTGACAGGTTGCTAGCCCATCGCCTAAAAGAAGAATCCCAAGTTTATAAGCCTATCCCTTAGTCGCCTTTTACGACAACCATGCGAAAAAGAAGGAGCGGTCCTATTTTTTTTTTACTGGTGCCGGGATCCACACGCACCAATAAAATAAATCAAATAGAACTAGTAACTATTGATGATTAGTTAATCAAATACTGAACTCAGAACTTTGAATTTGATGTCCAGCTTGAATAATTCCGAAATTCATACTATTTTTTCATATTATATTTATGACCTAAAGATCAAAGTGTAATTATATCCAAGATTCTTTCATTATTTTACGAAAAATGTCTGTAGGAATATTAAAAAAAAGTCTGCTAACCTTAATTATTTTTTAGCGTCGCAGTTATTTCCAATCGAGACAAAATTCTGAATGTCAAAAATTTCTATTATTTTAGCTCAATATAGAACTAAGAATTCCAAAAATTTGTTCCTTCACGACACGATATTGAAGAAAATTTCTCTTTTAAAACATGAAGATAAATTTCCAAGAAGAAATTCTTAGAGATTGTTACTGATGACATTTAATTGGGCTTAAAACTAGTATTGCCTCCAAAAAATATTAATAAATTTTGAATATTTCATATAAATACGAGTATATGCATCATCATATAAGAATTTTCAGGCAACTGGATGTGTAACCATGATCGATCCAATACGGGTTAAGTTTACCTGTAAAGGTTGCGGAGGTCAGATAGGAGTCGCTTCGTGTAAAAACCTGACTCACCCAATCTAGGATCCATGGTCAGAGGCATACCCCGGGCTCCTCTGCAGACTTATTAGGATGCAGTCGAGACTAAATTCAGGAGTAAAACGTCCTACGAACTTTTTAAATTATCAAAATAACAAAACATAAATTGAACAAAATAAGTATTCTGTAAGATAATATTATGTATCGATGTCCAAATAATGTATTCGAATGAATATTTCCTATTTTCAGCCATAAATTTTCTATTAATTATATTTATTTATTTAAACTTCATTGCACAAAATCGTACAATTGGCGGACTTAATGCTGGAAGCATTATCTACCAGTCAACCATTGGGTCTAACAGAGAACTTTGTTTAATTTTTTATTGAGCCGTGTTTTGTTACTCATCACAACACTAGTGAAGTAAGTCGAGCATTTCGTTACTTCCCACGCTTGACAAAAAAAATAACGATGTTATTACAAAAGCAATCACTACAATAGAGTTATAATGGTTTTCAAAAAGATTAGGTTGGATCCTTGACCGATATACGTAAGTTACAATTATTTCACTATGGCTGCTTTGAAAACAAAAAAAGCCAGTCATTTGGTTGAAATCCATCGACGCCTACTGATTTGAAAAGTTGAAATGTGATAATTGCTTTGATTATTATTATAGTCGACATTTTGTTTTACTTTTCAATAGGGAAGTAAAAAATACGTTTATACCTACCTAATTAAGATTAAGTTAGGTTGCGTGATTTCCATTAATTTAGTCATATTATATTATCTTGTAAGATTCTTGTAAGTTTATAAATCAAACTGTAAACTGTATTACACTAACAATTGGATAAATACAATGTTTTATATAATGAGCGCTTCAACGTCAATATTTAACTCACCTTTCAATTTATCCGAACCAACAATCACATGAATAATTTCTAAACACCTACAACTGTATCACTTATCACCAAATCAATCATTTACACACTGAAATCACTTATACGATTCATTAATCCACTAATTACTGTCGTTACTATCACTGGCAACCAAAGCGTGTTTGTTAACCGTTCACCATCAGAAAACAATCGAATATTCACATCACTAAATTCGAATTTTGAATAACATTCTCGAGTTCGAAATTTTGAGATCGGCGATAGGTCTCGCGAGGCGCGTTACGGAGCGACGCGAAACATGCGTCTTAGTCGGGAGCCCGATTGAAACTGAGGAGGTTTCATTTCAATACCTGCAGCGTCACGCACACTGCTGCATTATGAGCGTACAAACGACGTTGGCGCTTTAGCTTTTTCCCCACGTGCCGGGCGACGCGCTTTTTACGCTGTTTATTTTTCTCTTCTTTTTTTTTAAATTCTTATTGAGCATGAGCATTCGACACATTGTAGCATCGCGTTTTAATTCATACGCAGTGACGTAAAAATGTAATCCGTTCACGGTTGAGCTTGCTCGTTTTGTTTTATAAATGAAATCACGATTTTGGGGAAAACGATGAATTTGGCAATGAAGTTTAGGTATGGGAAGGCCTAGACGAACGTACCTTGATCAAATTAAGGACGTCCTGGCAAAAGGTCGGATCAAGAGTACCCGAAAACGCCGAGCTTGCATGAAGAGAGCTATAAGCGAGAGAAGTATGCAAAGATCGTGGCAAGTGGAAAGATGTAGTCTCTGCCTACCCCTGATTTTATATGTATTGGCAAGGAAAGCTCATTGCTCAGTTCAACTTTTATATCATAAATTATTACTGACTTATTTCTTACTTACAAGATCAAATGACCGATACATTGTGTTTTTTTTTCTAATTGGACTTATTACAGAACATTTTATTTTCTATCATGACCTGACCGGACTGGAAATTGAACCTGAGACCTGAGTTCAGAGGTAAGAACACCACAAATAGAAACAAAATATGCTATCTAAGATAACATAAAACCACTGTAGAGAACACTATTTCTAGGACACGGACATTAAATAAACAGTAGCCACTACAATATTTTAAGAGGTGTATTCTCATTAACACTTCTAGTTTATTTCCACTTATTACTTTTTTATTATTTAGTAGAGTTTTTTGACGCAATTTTATTTGATTCAGTGTTATTGTTTTCTTTTTTCCTTTCTGTTTTTTGATTTTTGTCAATCCATGTCAAAAATAGGCTCAAATTATTATCTGTTTTGCATAATGCAGTGTTTTTAAAAATTCACTAGAAAGACATTTAAGAATTAGTGTTGAATTGTAAAAGGAAGTTCTGCTTATAATAAATATTTTGTTATAACTTTTCTTAATCCTCAATTACCTACACAGTGGTTCGCATAATAAAAGATTTGGCGAATCAACCATGTATGCTCCGTGTAGTTCAATATTTAAATTTTAAATTAAGAGGAATTAAATAATTCAATTCCAGTGCACAGTCTCCAAAGTGAAGCTTGTAGAAGACACATGGACTTGCTAACAATTCTATTCCAATCAGGTACATAAGAATAGAATAGAATAGATTTATTTTCAAAATTGGATACAAGGTATCACTTATTGACGTCACATCACTTAAATCTAATTATAACTACCGATTCCATAGCGCATGTGTAGAAGCGGCGGAACGAACTACACCGCAGCTACATAGGGAGTGGACCTCTCAAGAGGACCTGTTTTCAATAGGGAAAATATTTATTCAATCGAATACCATGTTAAGTGATGTCAATTCGATCCAACAAAAAAATCAAACTTTACGTCTTAGAATTTAGGTATGTAAAGGTAACCTTACATGAAAACTTTGTGATATTCTTAAGCGGATCCACTCAGCCCTATACTTATCAAAATTAGTAAATTTGAAAGAAATTATAACCAATGATTTCTTCGTAATAAATTTTACTAAGTATCTCGATTTTTTTATGTATATATTTTATCCTGTTTGATATAAGGATAAAGACGCTGTTTCTAAGAAATTTTCAGAATTCATACATTTTGGTATTTATAAAATTGTAGCGGGAGCGATGATTCGTCTCAACCGCCAAAGATCTTCCGCCAGGCTAGGTGTTATGCCTGGGGAACCGCGGCTCCGACGATGTTGAGTCGGAGGTTGTATTTATGCTCCAATCCGTGAAATCTTTGTTTGCGCGATTTAGATCTTTCGGTGCTATTGGCTGAGCGCGTCAATTTATTCGCGATGATTGACAGTTGATAAGCGACATTAGTGATGTCGCCACAAAATAATGCAAGTGTTGAACGCGCATGTAACTAAAAAAAGAAAAGCACCACTCCATCTCGTTCCCATGGATGTTGTAAAAGGCGACTAAGGGATAGGCTTATAAAATTGCGTTCCTTTTTTTAGGCGATGAGCTAGCAACCTGTCACTATTTGGATCTCAATACCATCATCAAGCCGAGCAGCTGAACTTGGCCATTCAGTCTTTTCGGGACTATTGACTCTGTCTACCCCGTAAGGGATATAAACAAACAAAAACTTAACCATAGTCTTCTTCATAGTGTATCTTGATCAAATTAAGGACGTCCTGGCAAAGGGTAACGGCAAGAGTACCCGAAATGGATGAAGCGAAAGAAGTATGCAAAGATTGTTGCAAGAGAAAAGATGTAGTCTCTGCCTACCCCTCCGGGAAAAGGGCGTGATTATATGTATGTAAATAGTTTTCATTTAAAAAAAATCTGAATAATCCGACAATTTAATTTTGAGGATGAAAATAACAAATATTTTATAGGGTTAAACCCTAAAATTCTAACGGCAAAATTAATTTACAGAAATTTAACAGTAAAGTCACGAAATACCACTCCTAAATAGTTATCTACTTAAACGTTTCGCCCCCAAGTTTACGATACTATAAAGCAAAATATTAACCCTAGCGGGGCGTGATAAAAATATACATCACTAGCTCTCACACGCAGATTCGCCCGCGCGAATTTAGAGACACGTACAAAAGAATACAGCTCTTTCGGAAATCCTGCGGGAACTTTAGTTTTTACCGGGATGATTGGTACCTCATATCCCTCTCCAGACTCTTAATTATGCATAAATACGTGATATTTCAAGGAGATAGATAATTAATAGAAAAAAAGAAACCAATAGAAAAAAATAATAGACCACTCCATTACTTTCCCATGGATGTCGTAAAAGGCGACTAAGGGATAAGCTTATAAACTTGGGCATTCTTCTTTTAGGCGACAGGCTAGCAACCCTGTCACTATTTGAATCTCAATTCTATCATTAAGCCGAACAGCTGAACGTGGCCTAACAATCTTGATGGGACTGTTGGCTCTGTCTACCCCGCAAGGGATATGAACGTGATTATATTTATGTATGTAGATAATGTGTGAAGAGAAGATAAACTAACAAAATAACTTTCGCATGTACAATATTAGTTGAGATCCGACGAACTTCATATTATATTTAGAGGTTGAGTTTTATGACGGATAAGGCGAATAAAAGTTGGTCAGCCGTGGTGTTGCAAGCTATGTATTTAAGTAATAAATCTATGGTTGCCATTAAATGTACCTAAGAGTAAATGTTAAAAAGGTTTATATTATTATTATACGTTTTTAACTAATTTGTTTTACTCTACTGCATAAAAGGAAGAGGTTCTCGTGTACATTTTTTTTTTCATTTTCTGCCTTTGCAACATGGTAGATGTTACTTAGAAGTAATTATATCAAATACGAATGAAGTAGGTACGGTCGTATTAAACATTTTAACCGTGTAATCCTCTATATTTACCTACTGGATTTACATATCTATACCAATATTATAAAGCTGTAGAGTTTGTTTGTTTGAACGCGCTAATCTCAGGAACTACTGGTTTAAATTGAATAATTATTTTTGCGTCGAATAGACCATTTATCGAGGAAGACTTTAGGCTGTATAACAACACGCTGCAACTATTAGGAGCAAATAAATAATGGAATATATAAAAAAAGGGGAAAATTATTCATCCTTGAGGGCTTCAATGATGCCCTAAATAACTATTCCACGCGGACGAAGTCGCGGGCACAACTAGTATTTAAATAAAACTTATTTACATATATTTAAATAAAACATATTTACATATATTTAAATGAAACATATTTACTTAAACGTTACATTAAGTCCAATATTAGCAATTCCTCTCAAGGCATCACAATATTTGTGGGAAAATGACGCTCCAGGCCAGATGGTACAGTTTGTATGAATGAAGCGCATTTACATAATATAGATATGTTTATCTTGAAAACAAATGCATGGTTTCCACTGTAATACAAGATGGTGTTTGTATATAAATACATACATACATACATATAGTCACGTCTATATCCCTTGCGGGGTAGACAGAGCCAACAGTCTTGAAAAGACTGAATGGCCACGTTCAGCTATTTGGCTTAATGATAGAATTGAGATTCAAATAGTGACAGTTTGCTAGCCCATCGCCTAAAAGAAGAAACCCAAGTTTTTAAGCCTGTCCCTTAGTCGCCTTTTACGACATCCATGGGAAAGAGATGGAGTGGTCCTATTCTTTTTTGTATTGGTGCCGGGAACCACAACCACCGGCAAGATGGTGCTCGTATATTATACATAGTCTTATGAAAGGAACCCACATTTTTACGGCCTCTGTGGCGCAGCGGTAACACGCTTGTCTGCGACACCGGAGGTCCCGGGTTCGAATCCCGGCCAGGGCATAATGAGAAAATAACTTTTTCAGATTGGCCTGGGTCTTGGATGTCTATCTATAAAAGTATTTATTATAAAATATAGTTATCGTTGAGTCAGTATTTTGAAACACAAGTCTCGAACTTACTTCGTGGCTAACTCAATCTGTGTAATTTGTCCCGTATATATTTATTTATTATTTACATGCCAAACTGAATGTCTTCTTCATCCTGGTGTTAGTTCTGCTTAAATCCTTACATATCAGGAGCTCGAGGTATACCTTTTTGACCATAATCTTGGACAGTCTCTGGGTGGGTTAGAGTTTTACACGAAGCGACTCCCGCCTGACCTTCGTAACCTTGTCAGGGGAACCGATATCGTATTGGATCATCGTTACCAGTTCTCAATATATTTTCCTCGCCTATCTAGCGTTGTTGAGTATATTTTACATTCATACGTATGGTGACGTCTTTATCCCTTACGGGGTAGACAGAGCCAACAGTCTCGAAAAAACTGGATGGCCACGTTCAGCTATTTGGCTGAATGATAAAATTGAGATTCAAATAGTGACAGGTTGCTAGCCCATCTAAAATCTAAAAAAAGAAACGCAAGTTTTTAAGCCTATCCCTTAGTCGCCTTTTACGACATCCATGGGAAAGAGATGGAGTGGTCCTATTCTTTTTTGTATTGGTGCCGAGAACCACATGGCAGGGTGCCGGGAACCACACGGCAGCGGAGTATATTTTAATTAGAAATGATGTTAATGGCATGGGAATGGCATACTAGCATAGCATAGCATACTAGCAACATAGCTATCACTGAGATTCGAACCGAGGCTTAACATTACCATATACAGCTGATGCTCTTTACCTTAAAAAAGTACAACTATGAACCTTAAAATGTTATTTATTATTTATCGATTTTCCTTGACTTACGTAACAGCAAATTTAACCTTTCGAAATTAGGTCTCGCACCCGTTCACCTCTTTTATGGCCTACCGCTTCTGTTCCGCTGAAGACCGCAACAAATGGAGGCGAATCATTGGGGCTGCGTTATCCAAAGAAGACGCATCATTTTATAACCACGACAACTCTGTCAAGATTGAACGACTGAGGAGGCTTCTGCTCCCTTTGATAATTGGCAAAATCTTCTATTCACGTCCGGTCAGACAATAAATAATTATGAAAAGTACTGACTATGTACTTGACAACAACAACTGTTAAATTATTAATACAAAATTGAGTACACTGAAAAATAATAATTATTTAAACGTACCTAATTCACATAATTGTGTATGGGACAAGTTTCTATTTACATTTCCTTAAGTTTCTATGGGTATCCTTAAGTTTTTTAAACAAACCAGTTTCTGGCCGACGAGAGCCCTGTTCGCTGCCTCTGTTTCTGTTATTTTTTTTAATTATGTTACGTTTAGTTTTTTTTTTTTCAAAGACTGTGTCTTTATATCGCATATTCTAATAATATAATTACAAATCCATATTTGTAAAACTAAGTTTAATACTAAAAATTTAACTGTCCTAATAAAACTTAAAATATAATCATTGCATTGTTCTTAATCAAAAAAATACTATTACATTAATTCCCCTTCAATTTATATAATACACGGGGCGCATCAAAAACGAAACACGATAGGTGAACGGGTGGGCGAACCCAAATTTGGAATCCCGAGGTGGAAATGGCGTGTGCTACAGAGCCAAGCTGTGTCTTTATATCGCATTATTATAATATTATTAAATTTAATTGCCCTCATAAAACTTAAAATATAATCATTGCACTGTTCTTAATCAAAAAATTACTTTTACAATAATTTTTTGATTAAGAACAGTGCCTTTAATTTATAACCTTTAATTTTATTCCGAACCTTTAATTTATATAATACACGGGGCAGCATCAAAAACGAGACACGATAGGTGAACGGGTGCGCGAACCCAAATTTGGAATCCTGAGGTGGAAATGGCGTGTGCTATAGAAAATTACAGTTTGTTACCGTTATTATGGTAATCGCTGTGGTGGCAATTTGACGCCGATCATGTTTCGGCCTTGAAGTGGAAACCCTCCAAATGAGAAGGTAGGTTTTAGAAGTGTAGGTACTCGAAAATGAAAATCAATGTCCAGCAGCGGTTGAATTTCACTACATTTAATGAGCATTCAAAATAGGATGTAGCACTGAATGTTTTAAAGAGCTCGATGGTTGAATCGGTAAGGTGCCTGGTTAACACACCCAGACTGCCCAATACTAGATATATGATGATAATACTAGATCCAATACGAGATACTAACTCAACAAAAAATAAACAACAACGACAACTCAATATAAAACAGTGTTTAAATATATATATAAATATAAATAAATATATACGGGACAAATTACACAGATTGAGTTAGCCTCGAAGTAAGTTCGAGACTTGTGTTACGAGATACTAGCTCAACGATACTATATTTTATAATAAATACTTATATAGATAAACATCCAAGACCCAGGCCAATCAGAAAAAGTTCTTTTCTCATCATGCCCTGACCGGGATTCGAACCCGGGACCTCCGGTGTCACAGACAAGCGTACTACCGCTGCGCCACAGAGGCCGTCAAGTGTTTGGATTAAGAGGAGAAGGATTTACATACATACATACATATGGTCACGTCTATATCCCTTGCGGGGTAGTCTTGAAAAGACTGAATGGCCACGTTCAGCTATTTGGCTTAATGATATAATTGAGATTCAAATAGGGACAGGTTGCTAGCCCATCGCCTAAAAAGTAATCCGAAGTTTGTAAGCCTATCCCTTAGCCTTTTACGACGTCCATGGGAAAGAAATGGAGTGGTCCTATTCTTTTTAGTATTGGTGCCGGGAACCACACGGCATCAAGAGAAGGATTTATTATATCTAATATTTTTTATTACATATTGAGGGCATGACAGATTATACGGACAAGTCGTTGCAAAAAAAATTTAGGTATACATTCATTTCTCAGTTAAACAATAGTAAAAAAAAAATGCGCGCCACCACAATTTGTGGCGCGTACAAAACGACAATTTTCCGTTGAAGTTTGTACGTCCGAAAATTTTTATGCAAATTTCAAACGGAACGGACAAAACTACTGCCGTTCGGCGCTGTTGAAAAAAAGTGTCGTATTAAAAAAAAAGAAAAAAAAAGGGGGGGGGGGGGGCGGGACAATTTTCACATGGAAAACAAAAGGTCTTGATTAAAACCGTATATTGGTGGTTCCTGGCACAAAATACAAAAAATAATAGGACCACTCCATCTCTTTCCGATGGATGTCGTAAAATGCGACTAAGGGATAGGCTTGGGATTCTTTTTTTACGCGATGGGCCAGCATCCAGTCACTATTTGAATCTCAATTCTATCATTAAGTCAAATAGCTGAACGTGGCCGATCAGTTTTTTCAAGACTGTTGGCTCTGTCTACCCCACAAGGGATATAGACGTGACCATATTATGTAGGTATGTATGTATTGTTTGTATAATTACTATATATACTATTATTAAAAGATATAGCCAAAAAATCAGTACCTTCCGATGGCGGTCTTTATATTAGTGACCAATTAAAGTCACTATTTGAATATCAACTTTATCATCAAGCCAAAAAGCTGAACGCGGCCTTCAGTGTTTTTGAGACTGTTAGCTCTGTATACCCCACAAGGGATATAGACGTGACTATATGTATGTATGTATCTCTCCACACCCTACGAGGTCAGCTTTAGAGATTCTGTTTACGGCAGAATAAGTCACGGGTAACAGCTAGTGAATATGAAGCGGGAATCCGAATTTTTATTAATTCCCACACGTCCGAAGCCTCGAACAAAAGATTGTCTTATATATAAAATTCTCGTGACACAATGTTCGTTCCCGTACACCTCCGAAACGGCTTGACCGATTCTCATGAAATTTGTGAGCATATTGATTAGGCCTGAGATTCGGCCAACATTTATTTTTCATAATCCTTACTGATAAGGGTTGTCGACGCTTAACATTTTTTTTTAACTAGAAATTACTTTAAAAATTATTTCTATGACAAAACAACGTTTGTTACATAGTGTTTGTATATTAATCGCAAATATCTGAAGAAGAGATATATCTACGGAAATTTTTTCCCCGGGCGTTGTACAGATCAAAACATCGCGAGCCAATCACAAACATCAGTAATAGAAAACTTTCGGAGCTATGTTTACTTACTAAATGAAAGTAAGTACGCCTGTGGTGCAAGTCATAAAATTTAAGCGTTTTCTTTTTACTTATTCACTAACATACATACATACATTTAATCACGTGTGCTGTGTGGTTCTCTGCAGTGCCGTGTGGTTCCCGTCAACAATACAAAAAAAGAATAGGACGACTCCGTCTCTTTCCCGTGGATGTCGTAAAAGGTGACTAAGGGTAAGGCTTACAAACTTGGGATCTCTTTTTTTAGGCGTTGGGCTAGCAACCTGTAACTGTTTGAATCTCAATTCTATTATTGAGCCAAACAGCTGCACGTGGCCTATCTGTCTTTTCAAAACTGTTTGCTCTACCTCACAAGGAATAAATACGTGGGAACAATAACGACTATACTTATGAATAGATACCTATTAAAGCATAGGTATATTTGAATGATAATGATTAAATTTTGCGGTGTAGACAGAGCCAACAGTCTTAAAAATACTGATAGGCCTCGTTCAGCTGTTTGGCTTAGTGATGAAATTGAGATCCAAATAGTGACAGGTTGCTAGCCAATCGCAAAATCAGCGTCTGTGGTCGAAGTGACGATTCAAAGTTATGTACATTAGTTTGAATACTAACCGATGCTCTTACGGTGTGGGAAAACATCGTGAGGAAACCTGCACATTCAGGCAACTTGATCCAGTTTGGGTTAGAAACCTAAAAAAACCAAACCAAACCTGCAAAGTTTGCGGAGGCCAGATGAGAGTCGCTTCGTGTAAAAACCTGACTCACCCAATCTAGGATACGTCAAAGGTGGTGAAGATGCAACCGAGATTAAAATCAGTATGAAGAACATGACAACTGTTGGCTCTGTCTACCCCGCAAGGGGTATAGACGTGATTATATGTATGTATGAAGAACATTTTTTTTTATAAGCCACACGATTTTTTAAGTTTTTAACTTACCTCTCATAACTTGTGCCACGCCACGCCATCACCGGAAAGCAGAGAGGCCGGCGATCTATCACTGTCGCCCAAAATTCCGGTAATCGCCTACGACACAGCTAAGAAAGAAAATTCAACGGTGATTAGTAATTTTCTCACTTAGCTCGCAAATTGAAGCAGGCAGATTGTCTTGGGATTTTAAATATTTAATAAATAATACATACATATAATCACGTCTGTATCCCTTGCGGGGAAGGCAGAGCCAACAGTATTAAAAAGACTGATAGGCCACGTTCAGCTATTTGACTTAATGATAGAATTGAGATTCAAATACTGAGAGGTTGCTAGTCCATCGCCTAAAAAAAAGAATCTCAAGTTTCTAAGCCTAAATAAATAATAATAATAAATATATAGGGGACAAATTACACAGATTAGCTTAGAAGTAAGTTCGAGACTTGTGTTACGAGATACTAACTCAACGATACTATATTTTATATTAAATACTTATATAGATAAACATCTAAGACCTAGGCCAATCAGAAAAAGTTATTTTTTTCATTGCCTGACCGGGATTCGAACCCGGGACCTCCGATGTCACAGACAAGCGTATTACCGCTGCGTCACACAGGCCGTCAAAATAATCAACAGATTAAATATACTAACAGAAAAAATTATGAAAGTAAATAAAATGGTAAAAGAGATAAGAAGTTTTCAGACGTCCGAATTATTCTTGCAAGGGATCAAGAGATTGAGACGAAAATATCTCGGATTATTGTCACGCCCACACCTATTCTATTCATAATAATACCTACGCTTTTTCGAAATACAAATTTAGGTAAAAAAAAATCTGCAAAGAGCGAGTTGGACTCGCCCACGAATGTGCCTGTACGGGCTATATTTCTACAGAGACTATGATATTGCTCTTACACTATTCCATCTTTTATGATCACTTAAAATAAATAATTCAATTAATTCAAACATAGCATAAGAATAACTTCACTGATGTAAGTGTGGTTAAAGAACTTTATTTCTCAAAGAAATTAAAATTGCACTTACAGAGAAAACATTTCAAATAAATATGTACATTTGTTGGTGTGAGCATTCAAATACGTATTTTCAATAAAATAAAAATAAATCGGTAGTTGCGTATATAGCCGCTCGCTGCTAACTTACTAAACAAGTTCTAAGTTGATTCAAAAAATCATTAACAAAAGATTTAGAATCAAAATATCAACAACAACTTTTCAAAATAATTACATTTCAACGTAATTAGGAATGTTGACTCGGATGTCTGAACATTAAATTAAATATTCAAATATTCTTAAAACTTGGGGGTAGATAAGGCCTGTTGGGGGTACAATCGTTATCAAAATGTTTTAATGTCGAGGAAAAACAAATTGCACACCGTTTCCACGGAATTTTCGAGAAATTCAAGGTGTTAATTTCTGTCATTAAAAAGTTTTCAGTTTTATAAATAATTGGTTTTAACTTTTAATTTCGTTGTATAATTTGATTGTATAGGGAATGATTAAATATTTAATTTATTGTACAATGTGGTGCTATACATATAATCACGTTAATTTACCTTAAGGGGTAGACAGAGCCAACAGTCTTGAAAATAATGATACCTATGCCGCGTTCAGCTATTAGGCTCAATGATAGAATTAAGATTCAAATAGGGACAGGTTGCTAGCTCATCGCCTGAAGAAAGAATCCCAAGTTTATAAGCATATGCCTTAGTCGCTTTTTACTATTCAATGACTGTTCTGATTTTGTTATATTTATTTTTATGTGCAATAAAGAGTTTACAAACAAACAAACATTTCTACTAGTAAACCCAGTGGCTTTTACAAAAACATCATTACATCAGAATAAATAAAAATCTATTTACTTACTCAGCTTTTCCATTAAAACCTATTTAAAGAAGAGTCCACGTTAAGTTCTTCTATTTAATGTAATCTTACAGCAAATAAATCGGAAACTTTATGCAAAATAATTACTGTAAATAAAACCACTGAGATAACTAAAATAATTTCAGAATTGTAAACTTTTACGAGGTTTCTCTAGGCATAAGGTGTAATGCATACAAATACATATAAATAATTTAAGGTTATTAAAATTTAAATTATTTCAATATTTGGTTAGCAATAAAATAATAGATGATTTTTAGGGTTAAACACATACATACATATAGTCACGTCTATATCCCTTGCAGGGTAGACAAAGCTAACAGTTTTGAAAAGACTGAAATGCCACGTTCAGCTTTTTGGCTTTTACGGATAGAATTGAGATTAAAATAGTGACAGGTTGCTAACCCATCGTCTAAAAAGATGAAGCCCAAGTTTATAAGCCTATCCCTTAGTCGCCTTTTACGACATCCATGGGAACGAAATGGAGTGGTCCTATTCTTTTTTTTATATTGGTGACGGGAACTACACGGCATTCCTTAACTAAAAGTCAGAAATGGGACTTTATTACTAAGTCTGCTGTCCGTTTGTGAGACACAAGGCTGTATCTCATAAACCGCAATAGCTAGAAAGCTGAAATTTATAGTTTTCGTTGTCATAATAACCAACATTAAAAAAAAACCTGACTTGACCAATCCTGGATTATGGTCAAAAAGTGTACACCTGGTTTCTCTCAAGAGGAAGAAGAAGACAGAAGTCAGACTGTAATACCTGAATTCTACACTTTGGATTTTGGTAACTTCTAATAGTAACACTGACTTCGACACTTCAAATTTTGGTAAGAGCGAAATCTCTAAAGAGGAATAAAGGACTTAGCTGATAGCGCGATGTAAACTCTCTTTTTTATCGGACTTCTTTTATATAAAAAAGAAAAAAAAAACTCATATTTGTTTATTTCAGTCTACATTGAACCTTATTTCTTGGCGAGTAATCAACAGTATAATTTGTGGTAAATGTTTTTGTGGCATACTTAAAGAGCGGTGTTTAATTGGTGGACTAAAAATTTTATGCGCTTATAATAATTTTTTTCCTCATTCATTTCGGACACAGGCTCGCTCAATTTTTATTTACTAGCTGTGCCCGCGACTTCGTCCGCGTGAAATAGTAATTTTGGACATCATTGAAGCCCTGAAGAATAATTTTTCCCGTTTTTTTTTCACATTTTTCATTATTTTTTCGCATCTAAAAATAACAGCGTGATGTTATATAGTGTAAAGCCTTCCTCGAGAAATGGTCTATTCAACGCAAAAAGAGTTTTTTAATTCGAACCAGTAGTTCCTGAGATTTTTTGTTTGTTTGAACACGCTATCAAACAAACAAAAAAACTCTTCAGCTTTATAACATTAGTATACATGGCACTTTTCATACAAGCTCGCCAGTTTTAGATACTCTTAACCTGACATCATGGTATATTCGTCTAGGCCTTTCCCATCCAACGTTTTTTTTAAATTTAAAATTAACTTTTGTTCATTCATTCATAGAATCACGTCTATAGCCCTTGCAGAGTAGGCAGAGCTGGCAGTCTTGAAAAACTAATAGGCCACGTTCAGTATATTAGGCTTAACGATAGAATTGAAATTCTAATAATGACAAGTTGCTAGCCCATCGCTTAAAAAAATCTCAAGTTTTGTAAGCCTATCCCTTAGTCGCTTTACGACATCTATTGGAAAGTGACGGAGTGGTCTTATTCTTTTTTATATTGGTGCCACACAAGGCATAGAAAATTAACTTTTTTTTTTGTACAAAATCTAAACAAAAGTAAACAAAGCCGCGTGTAATACTTAGTCAACGGATAATTTGAATTCGAGTTCTGAATTTAAATTCTATTCCCCGATTGGTCTGATAAAACTTCGAGGACTTGGTTTAACAGATTCGCCACTTGTACAGTTTGCAAGACAAATCCTATCTCCCAACTTGCTATAACAAAGTCCCCTTTTCATGGTTGATCGATTCTTGCGACCAGTATTGTTGCGGTTCAGACTGGGCGAGTAACTGGGCCAAGTAAACATACATACATACATATATACATTATAGTATATGGTCACGTCTATATCCCTTGTGGAGTAGACAGAGCCAACAGTCTTGAAAAGACTGAATGGCCACGTTCAGCTATTTGGCTTAATGATACTCGTAGAATTGAGATTCAAATAGTAATAGGTTACTAACCCATCGCCTACAGGAAGAATCTCAAGTTTATAAGCATATCCCTTAGTTGCCTTTTACGACATTCATGGTAAAGAAATTGAGTGGTGCTATTCTTTTTTGTATTGCCGGTGCCGGGAATCACACGGCACCAATAGTCTATCTTGGAATAAATTCATAGTTGACCTAAGTAAAGATTTTAAAATAATAATGGTTAAGTTTATTTTATAGGATAATAGAGAGATTCTTTTCTTAGACGATGCGCTAGGAATCTGTCGCTATTTGAATCTCAAAGCTGATCATGGCATATCAGTCTATTCAAGACTGTCGGCTCTGTCTACCCCGCAAGAGATATAGACGTGACTATATGTATGTATGCACTCGAACAGTGTGAGAAAATAAATATGTGCGCAAAATAGGGTGGCGAGATGACAAATGTAAGTATTCGAGGATATATTTCGAGGGGATGTGGTTACTGATACTCCTACTGTAGGAGGGTGTAGCTTCGATTCCGCGGAGCCGTCTTGATTTATAAACTTGTTGGAATTAAGTTTTGTGGAAATGTCGTATTTTGGTTTTACTTAGTTTAGAAAAGAATTGTTGAGACATCCAACTTAAACTTTGAACGCTTTGTGACAATTGGTTCTGTCTACTCCGAAAGGATGCAGGTATCAGTGTTTGTGAAAATCGTATATTGGTTTTACTTAGTTAAGAAAAGAATTGTTGAGACATCCAACTTAACCTTTGTGACAATTGGTTCTGTCTATTTCGAAAGGATGCAGGTATCAGTATGTGTGTAAACATATAAAATCACGCCTCTCTCCAGATGGGGTAGGCAGAGACGACATCTTGCCGCTTGTCTTTAGTTTATATTCATAACTTAATTCGTACAAGCTCGTCGGTTTCGGGAACTCTTGACCTGACCTTTTGCCAAGTTGTTTTCGTCTTTATCAGTCTTATAATTATATTTAATCATATCTTTTTTATATACATAGGTATAAAATAAAATTGTGACAGACGTAATTTTTGAGAGGGGGAGCAGTTTAATAAAATTGTTACTTTATTTTATATAATAAATACTTCTTCAATCCACTATATAGCTATAGAGCTGATCGTGGCCTTTCAGTATTTTCAAGACTTGTCTCTGCCTACCCTACAAGGGATATAGACGTTATTATATGTATGTATATAAAAAAATGTGCCGTGTGGTTCCCGGCACCAATATAAAAAAGAATAGGACCACTCCATCTCTTTCCCATGGATTTTGTAAAAAGGCGACTAAGGGGTAGACTTATAAACTTGATATTCTTCATTTAGGCGATGGGCTAGCAAACTGTCACTATTTGAATCTCAATTCTATCGTTAAGCCTAACAGCTGAACATCACCCATCAGTCTATCAAGACTGTTGGCTCTATCTAGCCCACAATGGATATAGACGTGACCATATGTACATATGTATATAAAAAAAGACTTATAAACTTTTCCAACACAAACTATCGGAGAATCATCTCGTATGTTTGTTGATATAAATGAGTGTGTGTTGTATCTCGGGATCGGAAAGGCTCACAAATTCTTTCTCCTAAACAAATATTGCCGACCTAGTGTCGTGTGAGATTGGACTTAAGAGAAGCCATGATAAATTGGAAACTTTAAAACAATTTGGAAATTTTTGGAAATTTTCCATCATGTATATTTCTGTCAACCCCGCAAGGGATATAGACGTGACAATATGTATCGAACGATAAAGCTAACTTAAACCTACGTCTATACTAATACTAATATTATAAAGCTGAAGAGTTTGTTTGTTTCTTTCTTTCTTAGTTTACATACATACATACATATAGTCACGTCTTTCTTGGTTTGTTTGTTTGAACGCGCTATTCTCAGGAACTACTGGTTCGAATTGAAAACTTCTTTTTGTGTTGAATAGACCATTTATCGAGGAAGGCTTTAGGCTATAAAACATCACGCTGCAACTATTAGGAGCGAAGAAATAATGGAAACTGTGAAAAAAAAAACGAAGAAAATTATTCACCCTTGAGGGCTTCAATGATGCCCAAAATAACTATTCCACGCGGACGGAGTCGTAAGCACAGCTAGTAAACTAATAAAGAAATGAAAATCCAGTTTGTAAATCCATTATTTTCCTACCTAACGATAGTATCCACTATTGAGGGTACAAAACGGGAGGGTGAATGACAATTTTCCAATTGTAAAAGCCGAGATTCACACGGGCCGAGCCCGCGGGTTAAAATAAAAAGTGCATCCCGCCCAAAATGCACGGTCGGCCATTTTTTAACGCCGACCAATCGATTGCACAATACGAATACCCACTTTTTTCATATGGTAACTACTCGCTTTAGACTGAGGTATATTTTAGTGGATTTTTCGTCAAAGCTTTGAAATTACATACATACATACATACATAAAATCACGCCTCTTTCCCGGAGGGGTAGGCAGAGACTACCTCTTTCCACTTGCCACGATCTCTGCATACTTCTTTCGCTTCGTCCACATTCATAACTCTCTTCATACAAGCTCGGCGGTTTCGGGTACTTTTGACCTGACCCTTTACCAGGACGTCCTTAATTTGATCAAGATACGTTCGTCTAGCTCTTCCCACTCCGACCTTTCCCTCCACACTCTCCTTGTATATCTGCTTAGTCAACCTGCTTTCATTCATCCTCTCCACATGACCGAACCATCTTAACATACCCTTTTCTATTCCTGTAACTACATCTTCTTTCACATCACAACATTCCCTTATCACGCTGTTCCTTATCCTGTCACTCAATTTCACACCCATCATACTCCTTAACGCTCTCATTTCCACTGCATTTATTCTGCTTTCATGCTTCTTTTGCCATACCCAACTTTCACTCCCATACATTAATGTCGGGACCAACACGCCCCTGTGCACAGCCAGTCGAGCCTTTTTGGATAGTTTCTGACTGCTCATAAAGGCATGCAAAGCTCCATTCACCATGTTCCCCGCGTTCACTCTCCTTTCAATATCACTATCATACTTGCCATCTGATGTAAACTTTGATCCTAGATATACAAACTCTTTCACTTGCTCCACTTTTTCTCCTCCAATCAAAATATTACATGCTGTCATTTCTTTCTCCATTTCAAAAACCAGTGTTTTAGTTTTACTTACGTTCACTTTCATTCCTTTCTCTTTTAAAGCTTCATGCATACAGTTTACCATCTCCTGTAACTCCTCCGCTGATGACGCCAGTATAACCTGATCGTCGGCATAGAGCAGACATTTGACGAGTAACTCATTCATCCTTAATCCACTTTTAGACTCTTTCAAATCTGTCAAACAGCTATCCATAAATAGGTTGAACAGCCACGGTGACGCAACACATCCTTGCCTAACGCCTTTCTCAATCTTAAACCACTCAGTGTGCGCTCCGTTTATCCTGACACAAGCACTCGAATCCTCATATAAGGATTTCAGTGCTCGTATTAAGAGACTGCTCACCCCATGCATAGAAAGTGCTGACCACAATTCATTCCTCTCAACTCTGTCATAGGCCTTTTCCAGATCTACGAATGTGCAATAGACTTTTTGACTCTTGGCCAAAAACTTTTCGGCTATGCACCGCAAGGAAAAGACCTGATCAGTACATCCCATTCCCTTTCGAAATCCCGCTTGAGCATCCCATATTTTGTCATCAGTTTCATTCCTGACTCTATTAATCAATACCTTAGCATACAATTTGCCGACGACGCTAAGCAGGCTTATACCACGATAATTTTTGCAGTCCAGCTGTGACCCTTTTCCTTTGTAAAGTGGCACGATAACAGCCTTACACCAATCTTTTGGTACTCGGCCGCTTCTCCAACACAAATTGAAAAGGCAGTACAACTGACTAGCTAGTACGCCTTTTCCTGCTTTAAGCATCTCGACCGACACTCTATCACACCTAGCAGCCTTTCCCGCTTTCATACTCTTAAGTGCTTCCACAATTTTGAACATTTCAATTTCGCCTTCCATCTCATTCTCTTTTTCTTCGCTATAGCAGAAATCTTTCTTATTTCCTTCCTTTTTTTCAAATAAACTTTCAAAATAGTCCTTCCATATCTTTAGTACACATTCTTCTCCTTTCACAACGCTACCATCCTGGCATCTGATCCTAGTCAGCTCTCTGGTTATAGTATTTCCTCGGGCTGACCTTACGGATTTCCAGAATACTTTCAGATTTGACTGAAAGTCTTCTGATAGCCTTTTATCAAAATCCTCTTTATACTCTTCTTTCTTTCTAATCACAGCTTTCTTAACCAAATCTTTCATTTTCTTATATTCCTTACGTGCTTCATTCACATCTTCATCTATAACCTCTTGCATTCTTAAGTTAGCTTTTGCTGCTAACAAATCCAGCCATGCTTTCTTCTTTAATCGCACAAGTTCTTGCACATCTTTACTCATCCACGCATTTTTGTGATTTTTTCCTTTCCTTCTTCTACTTACACCACACACTTCAACAGCTACTTTCACAATTCTTTCTTTAAATTCCTTCCATCCATCTTCAATGTCGCTCATTTCCTCTAAATCTTCAAATTCATCCTTCAGTCTATTAATATACTTCTTACCTACATCCATATCTCGCAAATTTTCTACTTTTACTCTTTCCAAAGCGCTGGTTTGCTCCCTTACCCTGTGCCGCCAGCGATTGAAGATACCCCTTATCCGGGATATCACCAGTAAATGGTCCGAGTCAATGCCAGCACCGCGATATGCACGGGTATCCAGCACTTTGTTCTTCAATCTTTCATCTACAATCACAAAGTCTATCATACTTTTTAAAATACCTTCCACTCTTGTGTAGGTGTGGATCTCTTTATGTTGAAACATTGAGTTCGACACAAAAAGATCCCACTCTAGACAAATTTCTAATACACTTCTTCCATTATCATTCACCTTTTCGTCACCAAACGCACCAAGCACCTTTTCATATCCATCACGCTTTACACCCACCCATCCATTAAAATCACCTAACATAATAATCTTCTCATTTGGCTTGGTAACTTTCAATACTTCTCTTACACTATTCCAGAACTCCTCGTTTTCGCTTTTTGCTGATGTTGTACCCCTCGAACCCACATCCCAAGGTGCATAAACACCTAGAACGAAGATCCGAGTGATTCCAACTTTCAGCCTAATCCATAGAAGACGAGGGCTGACACACTCATACTCATTCACGCATTCAGCCATTCGTGCAGAAAGAATTAGACCGACCCCTTGACAGCCTCGGCTGGTACTGGAAATTCCAGACCAATACGCCGTGTAAGGGCCGTGCTGCGTCGCGTCGCATCCTTTCCGCTTCGTTTCATTCACGCACAACACATCCAAACGTCTTTCATCCATCATCTGGCATACTTCCTCAATCTTATCCTTCATTCCTCCTCTTACATTCATCGTCGCAAAGCGGCTTTCAGCAGACCGCATACCGCTCCCGCCGGGAACGAGACGTGATGGGGTGCGGACACCATCGCCGCCATCTAGGTGCTCTTTCAAAAAATTTGCATCCATGCGATTCCCACGAGACGCTAGGGAAAAATTTTGTCCGCCCCAGCAGAGCCCCGCATGCCAGGGTAAGGCTAGCCATTACCTGGGGGTCGCCCAACCCCATGGCGGAAGTGGCACGCTCGAGACTAGGCTCGCCCCTAGCCATGCATCCATCGGCGCGGCAGACCTTAGATTGGCAGGGATTTACATTAAAGAGGAATCCCAAGTCTATCCCTTAGTCGGCTCTTACGACATCCGTGGGAAAGAGATGGAGTGGTCCTATTCTTTTGTAATGGTGCCGGGAACCACACGGCATACATATATATAATCGCATCTATATCCCTTACGGGATAGACAGAACCTACAGTCTTGAAAAGACTGATAGGCCACGTTCAGTTTTTTGGCTCAATGATAGAATAGGATTCAAATAGTGACAGGTTGCTAGCCCATCGCCTAAATGAAGAATACCATGTCCATCGTTCATTCAAGACTGTGGCTCTGTCTACTCCGCAAGGGATATAGGCGTGACCATATGTATGTATGTACGAAATTTTCTTACAATGTTTAAACGAGACTTTCACTTGGCACTAAGTTACCGCACCAAACTTATTGTTGTCTGTTTATAACCAGCGGTGCGTTAATATGCGCCAAGGGAAATCAGCATATGAAGGGTTGACATTATAAACATTAACTTCTATATCACATAAAGTGTTCTGTAAACTCCGGGATTTGCTTGGTGTGTTCCACCATAGGTGCCGTGTGGTTCCCGACGTTCTGGAATAGGACTACTACATCTTACTGCCATGGATGTCGTAAAAGGCGACTAAGGCATATGCTTGTAAACTTGGGATTCTTCTTTTAGGCGATGGGCTAGCAACCTGTCACTATTTGAATCTCAATTCTACGAGTATCTTAAAGCCAAATAGCTAAACGTGGCCAGCCATCAGTTTTTTCAAGACTGTTGGCTCTGTCTACTCCGCAAGGGTAAAGACGTGACTGTATACGATATACGTATGTAGGTAATCGTTATAATACCTCAATGCGTGTACATACATATTTGCAACAATGATAATAATAGATATTGCCAACCCGATCACTCAACGAGATTGCCTTGGTACAATGAAATTTGATTGTTACCGATTTACAGCTAATCTAATGGATTTTGGTGGCGCTAATTTGAAATGTTGTTGTCGGTTGCGTTTGGGAAAACAAGATAGGGTTAATGCTGTATATCATTTAGCATAATCTTTACTAGTTTTGAAAGTAACTGTTTTATTTTTAGGTAGAATA
This sequence comes from Amyelois transitella, assembly GCF_032362555.1. NCBI lineage: Eukaryota > Metazoa > Arthropoda > Insecta > Lepidoptera > Pyralidae > Amyelois > Amyelois transitella. The sequence continues at coordinate 9,428,053 of NC_083521.1, read as the reverse complement.
CTGAAGATTAAGGTATACACTTATGGTACCGTGTGGTTCCAGACATTAAGAGAAAAAAGAATATGACCACTCCCATCTCTTTACCATGGATGTCGTATATGGCTACTAAGGGGTAGGCTTAAAAACTTGGGATTCTTTTAGGCGAAGGGCTATCAACCTGTCACTATATGAATCTCAATTCTATCATTAAGCCAAACAGCTGAACGTGGCACCTATCTGTTTTCAAAATTGTGGGCTATGTCTATCCCGCAAGGGATATAGACATGATTATTTGATGTATGTATTTATACATTTATACATATAGTCACGTTTATATCCCTTACGAGGTAGACAGTGCCAATAGTCCTGAAAAGACTGAATGGCCACATTCAGCTGCTCGGCTTAATGATGGAATTGAGATCCAAATAGTGACAGGTTGTTAGCCCATCGCCTAAAAAAAAGGATCCCAATTTTATAAGCCTATCCCTTAGTCGCCTTTTACGACATCCATAGGAAAGAGATGGAGTGGTCCTATTTTTTTTTTGTATTGGTGCCGGGAACCACACGGCACTGTATACGGTACTTATGTATGTATTTATGTGTGTATTTATGTATGTATTTATGTATGTAATATTACTAAGTTGGGATCATTTATGCGGCCGACTGTACCTTTCGAAGATCGCAGTTCAAAGGTGAAACATTCTCCTGTTTCGTCTGGGATCAATATTTACTGAGCTGAAGCTACGTCGAACTTTCGACAATTAGTGAACTATCAGACTGCTGCAATTAACTGCATGCTTTTATACATTTCAGCGTTAATATCAGTCAATATTGTGCACAACGAATTGCTTTATTTGTGTACAACTACCGGCACCAATGCAAAAAGAATAGGGCCGCTATTATTTTTCTATAATAATATAATAACTAATCATTAAGCCAAATAGCTAAACGTGGCCTATCAGTCTTTTCAAAACTGTTGTGCTCTGTCTACCCCACAAGGGATATAGACGTGACCATATGTATGTATGTATGATACTTAAAATTATTAAACGAATTTAGTTTTATTTTGATAAATAATATTTTTTTGACAATATAAACATTTCACTATAACCAAAACTTTGAATTTTCAAAACAAAAAGAAATCAAAACTGCACAGCATTGTTCTAATAAAATAATATTCGCAGCGGTGCGCTCCCAAATGAAATTAACCTGTGTGTGTGTAGGTGGGGCGGAATTCCGGAAATTTCTAGAAATATCCAGCTTCTGCCGGCCGCAACCGGGTATAACCGGTTCGAGCCGGGTCCCGCTGCTAACATCTGCACCGTTCCTAATTGAATCCACAGTGAATGCCGGCCGTATTAAGTTTTCACCTGGCAGCGGTTTTGATAATTTAATTGGATAGTCGTTCCGTTAAAGTTAAACATCATTTCAATTAACTGAAATGGTAGAGGTAAATAAATTCGGTCGGTCGTATTTAACGGCAGAGTAAAATTCGCATTAGTTGACCTAATGAATCATAACTCATCGAGTAAATACTGTTATCCAACCTCTTCAATTTTTTTATATCAGATCCGAGAATGGGTAGATATTATTACATAGGTACATATAGACACGTTTATATCCCTTGCGGGGTGGACAGAGCCAACAGTCTTGAAAAGACTGAAATGCCGCGTTCATTCTATTTGGCTTTAAGGTAGAATTGAGATTCAAATAGTGTCAGGTTGCTTGTCCATCGCCTAAAAGGAAAATCCCAAGTTTATAAGATTATCTCTTAGTCGCCTTTTACGACGACATCCATTAGAAAGAGAAGGAGTGTTCCTTTTCTTTTTGTATTGATGCCAATAACTGCACACACAGAGATATTATTAGTTAAAATTTCCACCATTATTCAAAGCAATGCCACGCGGTCTTTCAGTATATTCCAGTTTGCTGGCTCTTTCCATCCCTTAAGGGATAAAGACGTGATTATATGTACGTAATGTGCAGGCATGGGATTCTTTTTAGGCGATGGGCTAGCAACCTGTAACTATTTGAATCTCAATTGTATCATTAAGCCAAATAGCTGATAGTGGCCATTCAGTCTTTTCAAGGCTGTTGGCTCTGTCTACCTCGCAAGGGATATAGACGTGACCATATGTATGTATATAATCTGCAGGTACCATAACTCGTAAACTTGTATTGAAATAATGAACACAGAGTCCCGGAATTTCGATTAAATTTTCACAGTAATTAAATCCGTTGAACACATCAGAATTTTAATGGAATTCGTAAGTTTGTAGTCGGATAGACACGATCGGATAATATTTAAAGGAAAATATCGTGAATTAACAATAAAATCATTACTTTAATTAAATATAACATAGGTAAGTAAACTCAGAGTGTATAATCTTCATAGTGATACATATGGTCACGTCTATATCTCTTGCAGGGTAGACAGAGCCAACAGTCTTGAATAGACTGAATGGCCATGTTCAGCTATTTGGCTTAATGATAGAATTGAGATTCAAATAGTGACAGGTTACCAGCCCATCGCCTAGAAAAGAATGCCAAGTTTGTAAGCCTATCCCTTAGTCGCCTTTTACGACATCCATGGGAAAGAGATGGAGTGGTCCTATTCTTTTTTGTATTGGTGCCGGGAACCACACGGCGTTCTTCATAGTGATATTGAAACAAAAGGAAATATCTTTCTGTGACGCTTCGACGGACGTAAATTTTTTATTGCGAACTTAACGGCAATTATCATCTCTTCTTTCAGTCTATATTAGTTTTTATAAGTTAATATTTACTTTGATATAAGTAGTAAAATTATGCTGAGCTTCATCGTTATTATAAGCTTTGCGTAAATCTCGAACAAACTTTATTTCTTTTTAATTCAAGTTTTTCCATTTAGTTACTCTCTTTTTATTTCATCCTTATTTAAGTAATTTTAAGCTATATTTGTTTTTGTGCTGTGTGGTTCCCGGCACAAAAAAAAGAATAGGAACACTCTATCTTTTTCCCATAGACATCGTAAAAGGTGACTACGGGATAGGCTTATTAACTTGCGATTCTTTTTTTAGGCGGTGAGCTAGCAACCTGTCAAAGAATGTGGCTTATCAGTCTTTTTTAAAAGGACTATTGGCTCAGTCTACACCGCTAGGGATACAGACGTGACTTTATGTAAGTATGTTTATTTGTTAATTTTTATCATAAAAAAGATATATATATATATTTATACAAATATTTTAGAATCTAATAGAGGTATTTGCATTTTACCACGCGGTACCCTAAAATCATGAAAATATATAGAAACACTCGTCTCTTTATCTCGTGATATATAACCTCCAGAACTCGGTGTACTACACAATGGCGCCTGCGGTGGAATACCTCCGATATTTTATTTAAAGCCCCATATCCGGGTGCGCCGTGAGTAGGGTGACTACATATTTTGTTGAGAGAAATGGAATTAATATTCTACATACATACATATATATGGTCATGTCTATATCCCTTGACAGACAGAGCCAACAGTCTTGAAAAGACTGAATGGCCACGTTCAGCTATTTGGCTTAATGATAGAATTGAGATTCAAATAGTGACAGGTTGCTAGCCCGTCGCCTAAAAAAGAATCTCAAGTTTGTAAGCCTATCCCTTAGTCGCCTTTTACGACATCCATCGGAAAGAGATGGAGTGGTCCTATTCTTTTTTGTATTGGTGCCGGGAACCACACGGCAGAATTTGATAATTCTGACGTGTGGTGAAAATTGATATTCTTTTTTACAAAAAGTCTTTAAAAAAAGTATTTGATATTCTTTCCTACGAAAACTTAGGAATACATTAAACCGTTTCAAATGAAGAGGGAATTTGAATGAGGATGTATTTAAAGCGGGGATCGTGATAAGTGGAAAGATAGTCTTTGCCTAACCCTCCGGGAAAGAGGGGCGATTTTGTGTATGTACGTAAATTTTATTGCTGACCAGAAATAACTTTATGACTATGTAACTTAGCCAAAGGGAAAAAAATAGAAAATCTTTTTCCTCCTGGCTTTAGTCTCGGTTGCATCCTCACCACTCTGGAGAGAAGCCCGGGGTATGCCTTTGACCGTGGATCCCGGATTGGTTGAGTCAGGTTTTTACACGCATCGGTTCCCGGCTGCACTCCGAAACCTTTATTATATTCGTATGTATAGATTTCAACAAGTGAGTGAATTTGAATCGCGGCATGAATACATATTTTCATATATAACACGTTGTCACCCTACACGCGAGTCTCTGAATTATCTACCTTCCTGCATTTAATGGCTTTAATTTCTAACTTGCGAAAAATCTTCCCAAGTTAGGCCGTTAAGTGCCCGTGGTTCAAGTGAAACTGAAATCTTTGGCAGTTCGGTGTAACGTGAATATCATGGGACTTTATGTTATAGGACACGCTTTAAATATATTTATAACTTAATTAACTTAGTCGCAATTAAAATACATACATACATATGGTCACGTCTATATCCCTTGCGGAAACTTGGGATTCTTTTTTAGGCGATGGGCTAGCAACCTGTCACTATTTGAATCTCAATTCTATCATTAAGCCAAATAGCTGAACGTGGCCATTCAGCTTTTTTAAGACTATTGACTCAGTCTACCCCGCAGGTATTTAGACGTGACATTTCATCGCAGTACTAAAGTACCCGTTGAATTTGCGAAAAACTTACGTAGGTATTCTTAATAATTCAATCTTATCTTTACAAATAACTGTATTATTTTGTAGGTGGCGCTTTTTTATTTAGCGCGGGCGAAGTTGCGAGTAAAAGCTAGTAAAAAATAAGCCCTAAACCTCCCCAAGCCATGTTAAATGAAATTCTAAAGCACGATAATAGCCGTGAGCCCGTTAACGACGAAATCCCCGTTCTGAATAAGTTATCACTTGAATCTTAAAAAATTCAACATTTTATGGAAATCACGCGTACTTTCGTAAATTTTATTCCAATAATAATATCCATTAGGGACGTTTATTGAGTTATTTTCGAAATTATAATGTATTTCAAATAGTGCCGTGTGGTTCCCGGCACTCCATCTATTTCCTATGGATGTCGTAAAAGGCGACTAAGGGATAGGCTTACAAACTTGGGGTTATTTTTTTTAGGTGATGAGCTAGCAACCTGTCCAAACCACTAAACCCGGCGGAACAAACTACACTGCAGCATTTTCACCTAATGTCAATTTACAAATATATGTAGATCTCTTAAATCTAAATCGTGGACGAATGCACATTGTCTTCAGTTTTATTTTCAGTTCTTTAAGTATGTAATCCAGTTGATATTATTACAGATCTTCCCCAAATTTAAATCATTGTTTATGGGTCATTCTACTTTTTAGTGCAGGTTTTCGGCGCTGATAAAAGTAGATTTCAAAAATTTTATGATTAAAGATAAATGAAGTAATTTTACTGCATTTATGCGTAATTATACATACACAATTACAATTAACTGCCAGCAGCGAATTTTACACATATTTTTTTCAGATAATAAGGGTTTTGTCGGCCAAGGTAAGAAAATCATACCACTTTGTTACCAATCAAAATATTTTTATTGAGTACTTTTAGTCACTCATTACAAAGAAACAATTAACAAAACGTATTTTAGAAACCTATATCTTTCTCTTTCATAACTAAAATTAGATATTATTTTTTATTCAGTCTGATAAATCACATTTAAAAGACAACTGTGTTACTATTGTGCACTTTTGTCTACAATAATTTGACATAAAATGTATATTATGTCTGCAAATATCTTAGTAACGTATTTAACATTTATAATATATATATATATCTTAGTTTTCATATACCTGTAATGTAATTTATAAGCTAATTGTACAACTCAAGTTGAAAAACCTTTACTTAGAATTAGGGACACAATGGTAACACAGTTGTTCAAGTTACTTGTTTTCGTCCACAATTCTTCGCAGAGGCAGAAGCTGATGTAGATGACGTCACCGTTGACGTTGATCGTTCCAGAGCCATACATGATTGCAATAGTGATTGTCTAGGCATCTGTTCTTGAACGTTTTCTTGAGCATTCTGGCGTGAAGGCAATGGAGATAGACATAGAAGTGTACACAACCTACGAGAATCGGGTATCGGATAATTTTCAGGAATATTGGGTGCATTTTGTCCTGTGGGTGATGTGTTCTCACGAGGTACAACGGGTTGAGGTGTCAATTCAGGAGTATATCTTATAATAGATTCCAGGGCGCGAATACGGTCCCTTCTTTTACTGTTGGCGACCCGCCATTTTTTTTTATTTGGCGATGTTCACGTGACGATAAGTCTTTGCCGAGGCGTTTCGTTTTGTGGTACCTTTCCAAAGCTTTTTTTCTTGCTTCCTCTTCTTTAACAGGGTCTAATTTTAGTTTGTTTCGGTACCGACGTTGTTTTTCGGCTGGTGTTAGCGGCATGATGTTCTGTTAAAGATAAAAAGATCACATAATTTTACCTTTAGTAATAATAGTAAGCCAGTAAATAAATTGGTAATTTACAAACGTAGGGGTCCGGTACGAATAAATAAAGTTAAATCAAATTGGAAAGTATCATTAGCAGAGTATATTTACAACTGTTACCTTCTTTACTACTGGGTTACCACAGTGGAGTAATAAAGTGGACCAGTAACACAGTTGTAAAATTACATGATCTTATCTAATATTTACGAAACAATGAAGTAATTTCCAAATCACACAATAAAATACAACTAAGTGACATAAATACTATGTCTCAATGTTTAAAACATAACGTAAAAGTTCAGAAACTTACCTTTTTGCCGGGTAACAAAGTGCACACCGAATAAACACACGCGTCGTGATTCACAACATGGCAGTGAATAAAATGGCGTCGCGCGGCCTGCTACCTTTCCCCCCCACCCTGTTCTTCTCATGCACATCCTACCGATCCAGCACGCGACCAGCAGTGCTCTGCGACTACAACGGTATTTTTAAAAGCGGTAACATAGTTGTACTGTATTTATCTTGTTCTATAGGGACAAAATCCAATTATTTATTTTAAAAAAAACTAAACCTATTAAAAGTATATGATAAAAACGAAATAAATGCCCACAAATTAAGTAACCTTACCAATTTTTTGAAGCAGGACTCCACTTTAAGAAACACACTTTTTTTGGTTAGGTAGTCCGCGTACATTAGACCGGGGACACTTTGCAACACTATGGAAAACAACTATGTTACCGTAACACTCCACTTTGTTACCATAAATAACCTAAAATAGGTAAAATATTCAAATGTAAATCTTTATTGAAATTAAGGTAATAATGCGGCAGTTTTGCGTGTCCCGCAAATTCCTTTTATTTTTTTAGTAAAATGGCAGATCCAGATATTTTTGGCTGGGGGGACACAAAAACCTGCACTAAAAAGTAGAATGACCCTTATAACTGTTAAATCCCCACCCGCGTCATTATTTTTTTAAATTTATGTGCACAACTTATGTAAGGCATTTTGAAGGCACAGTTAGTTAACATAACTTACCACATCGTAGACAATTTCAGACAATTATTTCTATAGTTTAAAATTAGATCTGTGTTACTGAATTCCGCTAACTCTTTTCTAGATGAAATGCACTGAGAACATACACAATAAAAAAAAAGACGTGATACATCTCAAAATAGGCGAACGAATGCGATCATATCTCAAGCGATCCGCTCTGTGTATCGGGAGATCAATCAGACGCACAATGACACGTTCAATGTCACCAATTCTAAAAACTCGAATCCGTACTATCATAGAGTCGGATTTCTCGGACAGAGGAGCCAATTCTTTTTAAATTTACACCGAATTACATATCTACATATATATGTAAAGTCACGTCTATATCCGTTGCGAGTTAGACAGAGCCAACAGTCTTGCAATGACTGAAAGATCACATACAGCTGTTTGGCATAATGACAGAATTGAGATTCAATGATAGGATGCTAGGCCGTCGCAAGTGGAAAGTTGTTGTCTCTGCCTACCCCTGCGGAAAAAAGGTGTGATTTTATGTGTGGTGTATGTATGTTGCTAGCCATCGCCCAAAAGAAGAGTCCCGAGTATATAAGCCTATCACTAAGTCGCCTTTTGCGACAGAAATGGGCAAGAAATTGTCCTATTCTTTTTTCTATTGGTGCCGGGAACCACACGGCAATCAATAATTGTAAACGACAAATTATTATATAAACATAATAAAGAAAGGACCACTCAAATCCATTTTCCATGGATGTCGTAAGAGGTGACGAAAGGATAGGATTTTAAACTTGGGATTCTTCTTATATGCGACGGGCTAGCAAACTATCACTATTTAAATATCAATTCTATCATTAGGCCGAAAAGCTCAACGTGGCCCATCAATATTTCAAGACTCCTGGCTCTGTCTACCCCGCGAGGGACACACACGTGATTATATGAATGTGGATGAAGCGAAGGAAGTATGCAGAGATCGTGGCAAGTGGAAAGAGGTAGTCTCTGTCTATCAATCTATGGATCATTACATACATACATACATACCTACATATAGTCACGTCTATATCCCTTGCGGGGTAGACAGAGCCAACAGTCCCAAAAAGACTGACAGGCCACGTTCAGCTTTTTGGCTTGATGATAGAATTGAGACCCAAATAGTGACAGGTTGCTAGCCCATCGCCTAAAAGAAGAATCCTAAGTTTAAAAGCCTATCCCTTAGTCGCCTTTTACCTCATCCATGGGACAGAGATGGAGTGGTCCTATTCTTTTTTTTTTATTGGTGCCGGGAACCACACGGCTAACACACATGTATCATTATTTCGGAACAATACGACATATCACTTCTGCACTACAAAATGATAGATAATCTTTGTCCTAAACATTTCTTTGGAGGATGAAAACCGGGTGTATGTATTGCATTTCGTCCACTGGCAGTTTACAAGGAATCTGTATGTAAATATTTGTTAGATTTCCAGAATTTTCGATCTCGCTCCTTTTGAAGTGTTCAAATGATACAACATGTGTTTTCTCAGGGATTTTTGGGAAATGAAATTTTTATTACGCGACTAAAGGAGTCGCTTTTAAACTTAGGATTCTTCTTTTAGGCGATGGGCTAGCGATCTGTCACTATTTGAATCTCAATTATATCATTAAGCTTAACAGTTGAACGTGGCCAGTCAGTCGTTTAAGACCGCTACCTCTGTCTATACCGCAAAGGATAAAGACGTGATTATATGAATGAATGTTCATAGTTCTTTAGTCTTTTTAAAACTCTGTCTATCCAGTGAGGAAGGATTTAGGGAATGTATTTGAATTGTCGTACATATTATGTTTTTTTTAACAAAAGTTAGAAATTGATGTCGGCCTATCTCTGTAGCTTTTTTTTTAATCAAAATTCGTTTAGTACTTTTTGAGGTAAACCTAAAACGCTTCAAAGAACCTAAATATTTTCTCTGTATACTTCTCTTTGCAATATTAATTTAGTTTCCTATTACAAAGCTAATAATATCAATTGCAAACGTGAAACAACCATAGAAATTGGAATGTCATAAGACCATAGAAATGCCATATAATTTATTTAAAACTATTAGTATGACGTATCGTCGTCTTGTCGCGCACGAAGTTTTTATGTAATCTGTTAGACAAATCAGATGCAATTTGAAAATGTTATGGTTGCGCCATTACTTTCACCAGTACTTACCACTTCTATGCATACCTACATAAAACCACGTCTCTTTGCCGGCGAGGTCGGCAGAGAGTAAATCTTTCCACTTGATCTATGCATAATCTCTTGTGATTGCCCTAAATTTTGAAAATTCTATTGACAGAAGACTCTACATACATTTTAAATTTCATCAAAATCAGACCATCATCGGTTTTAATGAAAGTACGTATATACGAAAAAAAAATGTTTTTCCTTTAAGTTAATTTGCTTTATCTCACTTTTATTCCTTGTAGGACAGAGCGAGCTAACAGTATCGAAAAGTCTTAAATCACTATCAGCAATTTAACTTGAGACCACTTCTATCATCTCATGATATTCATAATTCTACGGAAACAACCCTAATGTTGACATCTAGTATACAGATGTTTTCCACTAATAGAACGACAAACATACCGAATGAGATAGGCTGTCACCTCGTCACGGTCCCTTCTCTCCCCCAAGGGCGAACGGGAGTAAGTAAGCATTTCAATTTTTACGGGTCGCTTCCACGGAAAATAGTGGTAAATATTTTACATGCCTTACGAGTACAATAGGCGGGCGGGGTCAGGACTATATACATGACAAGAAAACGGCCGAATTGTTATCGAGATATTTAGCTTGACAATACGTTTCTTTTTTATATTTTCCATTAAAAATTGTTGTAACTATAAATTTAAAACAAAGATTGATATCATTTAATCTCATTAAGAAAACCAATTATTGGATTTTGTAAAATTTTGGCGTACGTATAAATACAGTTTCAGTATTTACATTGACAAAACAGTTTTAAAAATCAAAATATGTAATATGTATGTATTAATATAAAAAAGGGAGTGTGAATGGGACTGTTGAAGTGGGAAAGCCTAGATGAACGTACTTTGATCAAATCGGTGACGTTCTAGCAAAAGATCAGGTTAACAGTACCCGAAACCGCCGAGCTTGCATGAGGAGAGTTATGAATGTGGATGAAGCGAAAGAAGTATGCAAAGATCGTGGCATTGTAGTCTCTGCTTGCTTCTCCGGGAAAGCGGCATGATTTATGTTTGTATGTACATATGTATGTAGTAATATATTTAGGTTTAATTCAAATTCTCCACGCCAAACTTCAAACTCAAGACACAGTGGTTTTGGCAGTAAGTTGATATTTCTATCAATCAGTAAGTCAGTCAGTCTGAGTCCTTTTAAATACAGAATAGAATACAGAATGCTTAAAAAGATTTTAATGGATTACATAATTACACATTCCAAATATAACTCGACAAACATCATCATTGATAACAGCGCAACCAGATTTTTTTGGAAAAATTTCTCAGGCAAATATTATTCTAGTCGAAAACAAATTGACGAAATGAAAACGAAAACATGCAACAAAGTAGTCTATTTATTTTTAATTATCATGTACATATTTATTTAACATTTGTTTGAAGTCGATTTAAATAAATATATGTTTTGATTAAAAACCAATATTGGAAAGTGAGAGTGTCGCTCTTTTGGTGAAAAATATAATTTTTAAACATTTTTAGGGTTCTGTTACCGAAGGGTATAAACCAAAAGGTACTTTTGACCAATTAGGTACATATATTAAAAAGTCACAGCTATTTTATACTTTGGTTGGTAATTTTTATAGTTTATAGTTAGGAAGGATGATAGGAGTTTTCAATAAACCTTCAAAAAATTGTTCAGCACGATTTTGAATAATGAAAATAAATGCATTATATATTTGAATTTAATTCATAAATATACTCCAATTAAAAATTGTATACTCTACCTAATTGATTTTGAAAAGCATTGCCTTGCACTTAAGGTCGTTTCAGAGGTCATTGTAATAAATATCGCTACATACATACATATTATCACATCTATATTCCTTGCGGAGTAGACAGAGCTAACAGTCTTGAAAAGACTGATAGGCCACGTGTAACTGTTTGGTTTTATGATAGAATTGGGATTCAAATAGTGATACGTTGCTAGCCCAGCTATTTTCAGTTATTTTTTATAAATATCGAGTTTGCTAAAATTACTTTATGATAATGTCAAACTTTTGTGCAATATTCATTTCTCAAGAAATAAAAGGCAGTTTCTTCTCCAAAGAGCTGAGGATGTGACTGGAACTAAAACCATGTAGAAAAAAGATTATATATTACAATAAGAATATAACATAGTAACAAAATAAGACAAATTAACAGAGTCGTGTAGTACGCAGTCAAATTTACAAGCAAACAATTTTTATGTACTCAGCCACTGAATGATAACAATATCATCACGTTAGTAATCATTAAAATTATCAGTACATCGTGTGATGCAAACGGAGTGGCAGTACAATAAAGTATAGGAAATATATCCTGAATATACTATAAATTATTCAAGAAATTACATGAGTAATGGATACGTAAATGAAGGTAAAGTTGATATGTTTTTTTCGTTCTTAAATTAAACATAAAGGCTTATTATGTTGATGTAAATAAGCCTTAATATTTGTAAGGTATTATAGTACTTTACTCTCTCTGTATGTTAGAATTTAAGAAGTTAAATCAAAATAATTTATCATCATTCAAGCTTGTCACTATTTGAATCTCAATTCTATCATTAAGCCAAACAGCTGAACGTGGCTTCCGAGTCTTTATTAGACTATTTTGGTCCTGCATATGCCATGTGGTTCCCGGCACCAATAGAAAAAAGAATAGGACCACTCCATCTCTCTCCCATGGATGTCGTAAAAGGCGACTAAGCTTATAAATTTGAGATTCTTCTTTTAGGCGATGGGCTAGCAACCTGTCACTATTTGAATCTCAATTCTATCTTAAAGCCAAACAGCTGTACGTATAGTCACGACTATAACCCTTGCGGCTAACAGTCTTGAAAGAATCATAGGCCACGTTCAGCTATTTGGCCTTAAGATAGAATTGAGATTCAAATAGTGACAGGTTGCTAGCCCATCGCCTATAAGAAGAATCCCGAGTTTATCAGCCTATCTCTTAGTCGCCTTTTAAGGCATCCGTGGGAAAAGATGGAGTGGTCCTTTTTCTTTTTTATATTGGTGCCGGCAATCACACGGCACTATATGTATGTATGTATTATCATATAATTTTATATGTATTTCAGATAAACAATACTCAAAATATGAATTATTGTGCAAGAAACCATGTTGATGCGGACAACATTAGTGGGTCCAATGATACCAGTGTTATAATCCCTGGCATTTATTATCCTTCAAACCGTAAGTATACATACATATGGTCACGTCTTTATCCCTTGTGGGTTAGACAGAGCCAACAGCCTTGAAAAGACATATAGGCCACGTTCAGCTATTTGGCTTAATGCTAGAATTGAGATTGAAATAGTGACAGGTTGCGCCCAAAAGATGAATCCCAAGCCTATCCCTTGGTCGCCTTTTACTACATCTATAGGAAAGAGGAGTGGTCCTATTTTTTTTTTCATTGATGCCAGGAACCACACGGCAATACATAATGTAATTTAATTTTTAGGTTACTTCACTCACTCTTGTCGCAAAACGACAAGGCAAAAGTGCGAACGTGCCGTGCTGAAAAATGGTGAATTCAACATTGTTAAGTTTATCAGCAACAAAATCGGAATATTCTCAGACTGGTTCATACTATTAGTCGAAGCAAGATGGAGGTGGACATTGCTGAATTTCTTCGCTGCATTTACCTGCGATTGGCTCATATTCGGCTTCTTGTATTGGCTCATTGCAATGATACACGGCGACTTGTTACCAGAACATCTCCCGCCGAATCAAAACATAACAAAATGGACGCCGTGCATTGAAAACATCCACGGGTTCACGTCGACTTTTCTGTTCAGCGTGGAGGTCCACACGACTGTTGCTTACGGTGAAAGGGCAATAACTTTGGAGTGCCCCGATGCAATACTAGCTATGTGTCTACAATGCATTTTTAGCTCCATTTTCCAATCATTCATGGTCGGCATTCTGTTTGCTAAACTGACCAGACCAAAAGCGAGAACCCAAACGATATTGTTTAGCAAAAACGCGATTGTGAGTTTGCGCAACGAAAAACTCTGCATGATTTTCAGAGTGGGTGATATGAGGAAGTCGAGGATACTGAATATTAAAGCGTCCATGTTTATTTTAAGGTTGAATAAGGATTGTGAAAATATTGATGATACGGAACAAGTGGAAATGAAAGTTGAATTGGATGGTTGTGAATCTAGTTTCTTTTTGTGGCCGATAGCTGTGGTACATGTCATTGATGCAGCAAGCCCTTTGTATAATTTATCAGCGGCAGATCTTTTTGGCGGTAAAATGGAAATTTTGGTGGTATTCGAAGGTATAATAGAGTCTACAGGTCAACCGGTTCAAGCCAGATCGAGTTATACTGAATCTGATATTATTTGGGGTCACAGATTCGTTTCTATGGTCCTAATAGATGTAAAAGATAAATTCTTTGTTGATTTTTCTAAATTGAATGAGACTGAACAGGTGGACACGCCTTTATGTTCAGCTAGTGAATATTATTCATTTATATCTACATCGAATTTCCCTACTTTTAATAACAGGGATGTAATTAGATGAGATTTATTTTTGTCGAAGGTTCCTTACCAACATACATTAAATTTCTGATTTATTTTTATAGTCATGACCGACTATAAAATAATTGTAGTTCTTACTTCATAGTGGGAGTTTAAAGCATTTAATAACTAATACTCATGTTAGTCAAGAGTAAATCTTATATAGTATAAAGTAAAATAGAAATTTGGAAGGACATATTTGTAGTGCAATAAAGAGTATGCAATAAAAACAAACCAGACTATTGTTTTTTTATTTTATTTTATGAATCAGACTCCTATGGTTTCAAAATGAATAGTGATCATAAACAAATATGAAAATAAAACCTTATTCAATTCTAATATAGCCTACTTTTTTCTCGATCCCTATGGGAGCGATCCCAGCTATTCAAAATAATGGTAAAAGAATAATAATTTAAGAAAAATAGTTTTCTCATTCCTATTCTTAGTCCTATTCTTTTTTGTATTGGTGCCAGGAACCACGCGGCAATGCCGGGAACCACACGGCAATTATATTTGAGTACAACGAAGTCTAAATAAATAAATAAATATATACGGGACTAATTACACTGATTGAGTTAGCCTCGAAGTAAGTTCGAGACTTGTGTTACGAGATACTAACTCAACGATACTATATCTTATAATAAATACTTATATAGATAAACATCCAAGACCCAGGCCAATCAGAGAAAGTTTGTTTCTCATCATGCCCTGGCCGGGATTCGAACCCGGGACATCCGATGCCACAGACATGCGTACTACCGCTGCGCCACAGAGGCCGTTAAATTTATATGTACCTACCTATACCAGATCATCATATTTACCCTTTCGGATGTTGTGAACATTTACTATGTATTAGTAGACATACATATACATATAGGTACCTACTTAGTATCACATGATAATTTTAAATCTAATAAGAATTGTTTAAACCTAGTATTTAAGATTAGTTGTTTATTTAACACAAAAAAAAATTTGTATGTTTTCACCGTTGCTCCAAATCTCAAGTTGCAAACTTATATCAGAATTTAAAGATGAATTCTTATTTAATTGGTTAAACTTTTAAACTATGTTGTTCATAGTTAATTAATTGCACAATCGTTCAAAGTCCTTGTGAATGTCAAAACTTGCTACTTCAGAAAGTCGGGATTAATACCGTACAAAGCTTGGCTTTAAATTTTAATTACCCAGAGTTAAGTATATAGTTTAGTGCTTTATCGGTCAATGACTTCATTTCTTTATCTTGTTTCTCTCTCACTCACTCACTCATATCACGTCTTCTTCTTACTAGTCCTGGTTGCATTGGTAGTTCTACACTCATTCATGTTCTTTAATATAGACAATGTGAATTCGTCCACGATGTAGTTTTAAGAGATCTATATTTGTAAATTGACGTCCGATGAAAATGCTGCAGTGTAGTTAGTTCCGCCGTTTCTACTACACATGCGCTTTGGAAGCGGTAGTAGTTATAATTAGATTTGAGTGATGTGGCGTTAATAAGTGATACCTTGTATCCAATTTTGAAAATTAATCTATTCTATTCTATTCATCCTTCCCACTCTGTAGAGGAGGAGTGCAGCTCTTGAACATGGATCCTGGATTGGGTGAGTCAGGTTTTTACACGAAGCGACTATCGTCTGACCTCTTTTTGACTCCTTTGCAGGGGAACCTTACCCTAATTGGATCATATGGTACACATCCAGTAGCCTCAATGTGCAGGTTTATTCACGCTGTTCTCCCTCACCCCAAGACAAACGGTGAGTAATCAAACTAATGTACGTAACTTCGAAAATAGATGGCCGCGGTGGGATTCGAGCCAGTGCCTTCATGGGGGACACGTGTTTCAACCGGGCACTCTACCTATTCGACCACCGACACTCACTACCACTTCTTTATTACTTTAGGGGCAGATAGAGCCAATAGTCATAATTTTCATTAAGCTATATCTACAGCTGAATGAACGTGGCCTTGAAAAGATTATAAATATCTTGTCAAAGCAATTACGTAGCCGTGAAAAACATTGCAACTCGTTTTTGACTAGGCGCTACGCTGCACCTAATTCATCCAGGTGAACGCGGCCTTTTTAAGATTTTGACTCTGTTTACCTCGTAAAGAATAGGTAAAGATTGGGACGGTAAAAAGGTATCCAAAAAATTCATGGATGTCGAAAAAGGTGACTAAAGGATAAGCTTATAAGCTTGGGATTCTCCTTTTAGGCGATGGGCTAGCAATTTGTCACTATTTAAATCTCAATTTTATCATTAAGTCAAACAGCTGAACTTTGCCTATCAGTCTTTTCAAAACTGTTGGCTCTGTCTACCCCACAAGGGATATAAACGTGATTATATGTATGTACGAGCTGAAATAGATGCTGCGACCTAGAAAACGTGTTCAATAAACATGAAAAGGTGAACCTCACACGGCACATTCGGCTTGCGTTTTAAGGTCTCACTCCAGTGGTGTGCTTAGCTAAGCTATAGGTATAAGTAATACATCGTATATTACGAAAAACTAACAATCTCAAACATACTGAAAGTGAACTTTGTCATCCTACTAATATTATAAATGCGAAAGTTTGTATGTCAGGATGTCAGTGTGGATGTTTGTTACTCTTTCACGCAGATACTATTGAACCTATTAAGATTAAATTTGGTTTGTAGGTAGCTGAAGACTCAGGGTAACATATAGGCTACTTTTGATCATGGAGTTCTCGCGGGATTGATGGGGTTTCTGTGCGGACGAAGTCGCGGGCGGCCTCTAGTATTTAATATAAGAATAAAGAATATAGACGCGTTTTTTTGTAGTGATAGGTAGAGATATCTTCCCATTTGCCACGATCCTTACATATTTCGTTGCCACATTTATCAATCGTTTGTACTATTAAGTCGGTTAAGGATACTGTGACTTGGCAAAATAATAATATGTATTATGATCATCGATCGATAAATACAACCTCCGACGATGTTGAGTCGGAGGTACCCGTTCCTGCGAGAATTTCTAGAAATCGCCTTTTAGATCACCCCTAGAAACTAGAAAGAACCTTCACGCCAAATTTTAGGACTCCAGACCCAGCGGTTTAGGCTGTACATTGACATGTCAGTCATATTTAGATTGTCATCATAAGAATATTTTTTTATTTGCAAAATTTCAATTTAATCAATTAAGCATATGCTTCTACGTTAAATGCTTCTTCAATTAAACATAATTATGCTTCTATACAAAATGCTTCGTAATTATTTAAAAGTATTTACTCGCACAGGCTTCGGCAAAACAAATTAGTTTCATGGCGATATCTTTACATGCGATGCGCAGCTTAGCTCTTGCTATGGAGGTCATACCTTTATCAATAAAACCTTAAGGTAGCTTGGTCACGTGCGATATTGCCTGGCGTCTGCCGCTGCCGGCACGTTCTAACTGCCTTTCAATGACCACAAAATATTTAATGTTTTATTTTTAAATTTATTTCCGATTCCCAACGGCGCGGATGAACGATATTGTTTATCATTTGAGTAGGTATGTAAAAAAAAATTGTTTTATTTCTTTTATAACCCTGATTTTGTTCTCTCATCTGACGACTGTTGATTAGGTATTTAATTAATTAAGGAAACCAATTAGAGCAAAACTAAAAAATGGTATATTTTTTGCAATTTAAGTGACTGACTAAATACTCATTTGAAATCTTAACTTCACGTTTTTAATGTTTGTTTTTTTTTAATTTCAGATATTACCTCTTTTCTTTCACAACGCCAAAGCCGAGCGAGCAAAAGTAAATTAAAAATTAATTCAGAATTAGAACACATTGTCTCGGCTGTCACGTCGGCAGGTACAGTCACGTACAACATTGCGCGCCGCTAATTCAAGTGGTGTGACGTCACGCGCCGCTTGTCGCAGCCATCTCGCCGAGATTACGTCATATCGTTTGAAAATGGTTTACTTTTTACCCGGTGCAGATGGAGAGAAATTATGAAGTTTGCCTTGTTGTTTATATTTATTATACAAAATGAAAATTTAACAATAATAAGATTCGTTTTTTTTCGAGTTACCATAGTGATCTAAATGTGGTGTTCCACTTTTTTATCCTATTAGAGTACGCTCGCGTAAAATAGATAGGTTATTCGTTAATTTCCATTCCCGGGAAACCCTTTCTTGCTACCTTAAACTACCTAAAAAACCTATATTCCAAATTTCTAATCTCTAGATGCTTTCAATCAATCAATAAGTTCCCTTTTTACATTATAAAGATACAGTGTGGTTCCCGGCATAAATATAAAAAGAATAAAACCACTATATCTACTGAATAGGCTTATAAACTTGGGATTCTTCTTTTAGGCGATGAGCTAGCGACCTGTCAATATTTGAATCTCAATTCTATCATTAAGCCTAACAGCTGAACGTGGCCTGTCAGTCTTTATGGACTGCTGGCTCTGTCTACCCCGCAAGATATATAGACGTATTAAAATGCCTTAATTGCAAAAACAAAATTTATACTTTTTTACAGACCTATGCGCCATAAATGAAAATCTCTTCAGTGACCTTCTTGATCTACCTATTCTATGATGTTCTATATTACCTCTTTCTAGCGCATGTGTAATTAGCAAACATCGGGAACGCAATCACAGTAACAGAAACTAAACTAATTCGAAATAATTTAAAAGCAAATTAGTAGAAACATGTTGCGTTAATTTCATATGCGGTCACACTCAGACTTCTGAAACTAGTGAAAATATTTCCGTGTGCAGTTTCGTTGTGACTGTACGTACGTACACTTTCATCGTTACGTACGCGGATGAAATTAAAATTCTAAATTTAAAAATTTGATATTCTGTTATTTTTTTTTTTCTTTCTCATGAAAAGATTTAATGTTTAGAAAATTATATGCTTATAAACTTGGGATTCTTATTTAAAGCGTTTGACTAACAACCTGTCACTCTTTGAATCTCAATTCTATCATAAAGCTGAACGTGGCCTATCAGTCTTTCAAGACTTTTGGCTCTGTCTACCCCGCAAGGGATATAGACGTGAGTATTTGAGTATGTGAATGGAAATTCTGAAACACTAACAAGGGAGAAGTTTTAAGCAGAAATTAGCGGTTTTGGTCCAAAACAGCATTACGTTGGTCGTGATAACAAGACGAGTTGAGACATGTTATGTGTGGTACAAGTGACAAACTTCGAGCGTATCCTACAAAACGTGCAAGTAATAAAAAAAAACATGTTACATACAAACGGTGCCGTGTGGTTCCCGGCATCAATAAAAAATAAATACCTAGGTCCACTCCATCTCGTTTTCATGGATGTCGTAAAAGGCGACTAAGACAGGGTTTATAAACTTGGGATTCTTCTTTTAGACGATGGGCTAGCAACGTGTCACTATTTGAAACTCAATTCTTTTATTACCTAAGAGAAACAGCTGAACGTGGCCTATCACTCTCTTCAAGGCTTTATCTACCCCGCGAGGCATACAGACGTGATTATATGTATGTATGTATGAATATACATTAATAAATATCAATTTTAGTATAAAACAAATCTTACTGATAAATGTAAATTCAGATGTCTTGGTTGGTATTAATTTCGTAGTAATAAATTACGGTAAGTAATACATACATACCTACATATAATCACGTCTATATCCCTTGCGGGGTAGACAGAGCCAAGTCATGAAAAGACTGAATGATCACGTTCAGCTGCTTGTCTTAATGATAGAAATGAGATGACAGGAAATAGGATGATGTGACAGGTTGCTAGCCTGTCGCCTAAAGGAAGAATCCCAAGTTTATAAGCCTATCCCTTAGTCGCCTTTTACGACGTCCGTCCATGGGAAAGAGATAGAGTGGTCCTATTCTTTTCCTCTTGCTGCCGGGAACCACACGGCACTAATAAGTAATATTTCGAGTTTATAGGGGGAAGTCCCGTAACGCCGGACGGCACCTAGCGCCGGACACTCGTACTATTCAAGCGAGTACAAATCAGTTCGTTTCAAAATACAAGTGAAAGGGGAGCTGGGGCACACAGGTACAAGATCACGCGCCGTGCCTCTCCAGTGACGCACACGGCCGCGGCAGGAGTAACAATTTGCTGTTTTAGGCTCGAAATCACGGCGTCACCTAAATATCAATGTAAGTAATTCTAGTATATTTATGCATTTACATTTGAATGGTATTCAAAGATAAAATCAGTACTCGATTGTTATCCGTAAAATGGTAGAATATTATTACGTCTTTTAAACAATTTAAGTAGGTACCATCTAATGAACGAAAATGTGTGTCCCTTAGCACCGGACACTAAGTCGTCTCTTAGTGCCGGACAGTAAACATATTGATATTTTTTTTAAGAAATTACGTATTTTATTCTAATTATTTAATTTTGTTTAAGAGTAAAGAAGAAAGAAGATAGTTAAAATGGAAGAGAAGAAAAAGAAAGGATCCTGGGATCCACAGAGCTTACAAACTGCTATTGATAAGGTTATGACAAAAGAACTGAGTGTAAGACAAGCTGCAATGCGATACAATATTCCTAAAAGCACTATACATTAAATAAATGAAACCAAAGTTAGGTAGATTCACTAACACCTTCTCAGCAGAGTATGAAGAAGTCTTGGTGGACCACATTAAAGATTTATCGAATAGATGCATGCCGCTCATGAAAAAGAAGTTTCTTAAATTAGCATACGACTTAGCTGAAGTCATGAAGATTCCTCATTGATTTAATAAAGAAAAAGGCAGTGCTGATAAATAAAAAATAAAAGTCGCAATAAAAAATTACGACTTCATGAAAAGGCATTCTGACATTTCGTTGAGAACACCGGAATCGACAAGCATGATGCGCCCCGTAGGATTTAACAAACCACGAGTGGATCTCTTCTACGACAACCTTGAAAAGCTGATGAAACAGCACAACATTCACACCCTCAAGAATTTATAACTGTGATGAAACTGGTGTCAGTTGCGTGCACAAATATTCGTCCGGTACTAGGTGCCACTTTTTAAAATTATGTTTTTTGTTACCAAAGTTTGTTTGATAATATTAATTATTTTTTAGCAGAGGTTGCATTTTTGTTAAATTAATTTGATTTCTAACTTTGTTATCTAATATAAGTCATAATTTTATAAACATTCCTTAAATATTTTATGTTTTATTTTGAAATAACCTTAGGTGTCCGCCACTGGGGGACTTCCCCCTACTGATTTCAGCTTAACACAGCTTTTTAATTCACTCGGACCACAGTCCATACTTGATACACACTTGGTACCACGACGCTACCAACTTAAACAAGCTAAAGTGATTTTATGTTGGTAGTTCTGCGGCGAAAATATCAAAAGCTACTTACGAACTGTACTTGGTACAAAATATCGTAAATTTTTCCTCCACCCGTTCGGTTAGATACATAATATATTGTAGTTTAATTTCGTGTGCGTTTCTCGAAATGATTTATCGAGCGAGCGAGCGGAGCATTCTTTTTTCAAATAAATATACATGTCACGTCTATATCCCATGCGGGGTAGACAGAGCCAACAGTCTTGAAAATACTGAATGGCCACGTTCAGCTACTTGGCTTAATGATAGAATTGAGATTGAAATAGTGACAGGTTGCTTACCCATCGCCTAAAAAAGAATCCCAAGTTTGTAAGCCTATTCCTTAGTCGCCTTTTACGACATCCATGGGAAAGAGATGGAGTGGTCCTATTCTTTTTTATATTGGTTCCGTGAACCACACGGCAAATAAATATAAGGTAAGTTCGAGACTTGTGTTACGAGATACTAACTCAAGGATACTATATTTAATAATAAATACTTATAAACATCACATACTCAGGCCGATCAGAAAAGTTATTTTCTCATCGTGCCCTGGCCGGGATTCGAACCAGGAACCTCCGGTGTTACAGACAGGCGTACTTCAAAGGTTATTCGAGTTTCGGAAAAAATACATTACTTTACTTTACAAATGAAAAGCTGATTGTAAATAAGTTTGATACATACATAAGAGAGGAAGGTTATGTTGCTAAAAGAGCCTTAAATATTGAAGTGGAACGTTAAAAAATAGGGAAAGACCGAAAAAGAGATGGATAGATAGTATGAGAAGAAAAGGAGTGAGATGGCAAGTGACTGGAAAAAAACAGAACATTTGAATCTTATTAATAAAAGGGTCAGTGATAGATTATTTGCTTACCAGTGCCCTTATGACATCATGAAGAAATTAAACGTTTCCTCATGACTTTTTCCCTCATAGTCATAGTATCGGTTAGTATTCAAACTAATGTGCATAACTTCGAAAATAGTCATTGGGATATGCTTAAAATCCTTGGAATCCTTATTTTAGGCTAACAACCTATCAATATATGAATCTCAAATCCATCATTAAGCCAAACAGCTGAACATGGCCTATCAGTCTCTTCAATACTGTTGTCTCTGTCTTCCCCGCAAGATATAAAGACGTGATTATCTGTACGGTTGTAAGTTGACCTTAATAAATAATACCGTAAACCGCTGCTACCCTCAAAATTCCATAAGAAACCTGATTCAATATTAGATTTCCATAACGTCTCGGCTGTCCAATCTCCCATGTAAATAAAGCTGACATTGAATGGGAAAAATGGGCTTTCACACAATAGTGTTCGTTGCAAATACGTTTTGGTGATGTGGGATTTGTCTGAGATGTATATTATTTTGTTATGTTCTTATATGTTTTCGTGGCTAGTGTCATTATAAATATATATTCCACTCAACTAAAATCTATATAAATAAATAAATATATAGGTACGAGATTACACAGATTGAGTTAGCCTCGAAGTAAGTTCGAGTTTTATATATTTATGTACATCAAGGAAAATAAGAATAAAACTTAAAATAAAGAGAAATTCAGTACAAGGGCACTACTTGTTTCTAGAGAAATTTCTTCCAGCAGACCTTACTTACTCATTGATAATGTATTTTTTAATAAATACATATTTAGATAGATATCCAAGTCACAGACAAAGAAAGTTTGTTTATCATCATAACCCTTTTTTTATTCCGAAATCCTTTCTCAGTGCACCCTTAGACCACATAAGGAATCTATATGCCAAATCCGAGGGCACGGCAGTGCCTCCGCCAAGTCGAGGCCGAAACAAACACTGACCTACCATCCTATAACCATTTCGCGGTTTTAGGCCCCTATTTGACTTATCCAGAAGGACTTCTATTAATTGAATCTCAATTCTATCATTAAGCCAAATAGCTGAACGTGGCCTTTCAGTCTTTTCAAGACTGTTGGCTCTGTCTACCCCGTTAGGAATATAGACGTGATGATATGTATGTATGTATGTATGTACTTCTATTAATTAATAATTAATTAATATAATTCTAATAATTCAAAATTAATTAATAGAATTCATCCAGAACGCAAAAATGTTGTGTAACTTGGCGGTTGACTTGTACTACCACTAACGTATAAAGAATGTTTAACGGTGACTGACCGTATAACATATAAGTATACCGTACCGAATATAAAATTAAGAAAAATAATAAACAAATCATGTGCCGTGTGGTTCCCGGCACTATTACAAAAAAGAATAGGACCACTCCATCGCTTTCCCATGGATGTCGTAAAAGGCGACTAAGGGATAGTATAAACCTATCCCTTAGTCGCCTTTTACGACATATATACACAACTTAGGATTCCTCTTTTAGGCGATGGGCTAGCAACCTGTCACTATTTGAATCTCGGTTCTATCATTAAGCCAAATAGCTGAACGTGGCCATTCAGTCTTTTCAAGACTGTTGGCTCTGTCTACCCCGCAAGGGATATAGACGTGACCATGTGTATGTGTGTATGTATAAACAAATCACAGTAAGGCAACTTAGACTTGGCCCGCCTTTGTCTAAATTTCATTACTTTTTAGAGAAAAACAAGCAGCTCCATCGAGACTTGGCTAGTTTTTACATAATGTTTTTGGTGGGATTTCAAGTTTCTTGACCCAGCGTGTAGGGCTGTGAGTCAGTCAGTCAAGCACTCAAGAACAGAATATTTTAAACTCAATTATATTTGTGCCGTGTGGTTCCCGGCACCAATACAAAAAAGAATAGGACCACTCCATCTCTTTCCCATGGATGTCGTAAAAGGCGACTGAATGATAGGCTTATAAACTTGGGTTTCTTTTTAAAGTGATGGGCTAGCAACCTGTCACTATTTGAATATCAATTATATCATTAAGCCAAATAGCTGAACGTGGCCATTCGGTCTTTTCAAGACTGTTGGCTCTGTCTACGCCGCAAGGGATATAGACGTGGCCATATGTATGTATATTTTTGTATCAATACCTAATTCTTTCTGAAGTACAAAAATTTAAATGTTAATCGAAGTTTCACCTATGATAAAATAGTCAAATGAAATAAAAACCTTTCAAGATATACTAACAATTTGAACAAGGTAAATGACTAGACTCAAACTGTGTAACTCCGGAGTGATAATATTATGAGATAATTCAAAAACGGGGCGTATTGAAACGACGAACTGAGACGGAGTGCCGTTGTGCTAAAATATTGAAATTAGTGCTTCGTAGCTCAGTTGGAAGTCTATTTGATTTATTAAGATGCTGATACTGTGCCGTATAGTTCCCGGCACCAATACAAAAAAGAATAGGACCACTCCATCTCTTTCCCATGGATGTCGTAAAAAGCGACTGAGGGATAGGCTTATAAAATTGCGATCCTTTTTTTAGGCGATGGGCTAGCAACCTGTCACTATTTGGATCTCAATTCCATCATTAAGCTGAGCAGCTGAACGTGGCCATTCAGTTTTTTAGTCGGGACTATTGGCTCTGTCTACCCCGTAAGGGATATTCAATCAGCCTGGTGATAAACAAGATGAGGCCTAAGGTAGTGCATTCGAAATCAAATAATGTCTATTCACTCTTGCCTTGAAAATCCCCAAGTTGTATGTATCGGGAAAGATATATTGTTTGTCCTTTATACATACATACATACATACATAAAATCACGCCTCTTTCCCTGAGGGGTAGGCAGAGACTACCTCTTTCCACTTGCCACGATCTCTGCATACTACCTTCGCTTCATCCACATTCATAACTCTCTTCATGCAAGCTCGGCGGTTTCGGGTACTGTCATAAATTATAACTTAAGTCTGACTAAAATACTAAATATTATACCAAATGGTAATGAAACAAAAACATTATTATTAGACTAGTTCGAATAGTTTCAATTTCAATATGCCTGTTACAAATAGTTGTCCCATAGTTGGCTATGACGTATTGTACAAGTTTCAAAATTTAGTGCGGGATATGAAGTTAGGTCATCGCGGTCTCGATGCTCTATACTATGTCATAGGGTTAAAATTATGTTGTAATTATAAGATACATCTATACTAATATTATAAAGCTGAAGAGTTTGTTTGTTTGTTTGAACGCGCTAATCTCAGGAACTTCTGGTTCGAATTGAAAAATTCTTTTTGTGTTGAATAGACCATTCACCGAGGAAGGCTTTAGGCTATATAACATCACGCTGCAACTTTTAAGACCGAAGAAATCATAAAAAATGTGAAAAATACGGCGAAATTTATTTATCCTTGAGAGCTTCAATGTTGCCAAAAATAACTTTTCCACGCGAACGAAGTCGGGGGCACAGCTAGTAATTAATATATAATCTTATAAAATTAGAATAGATAAGATAATGCTAAATAATATATATACTCACACTGCTCCAATATTAATGTCTTCTCTAACGGGTCTACTTGAAGAAATATCTATTGAAACAATTAGCACTTTTGTAAAATAAATTCCTCTTCAAATGCTCCTGTATTTATTTTTTGTACATAAATAAATAAATATATTTTACACTCCATAAAGTTCTAGTTTATTATGGTTTTTTACTCTTTTAATGAAATTTGTATTCACAATAAACATAAATTATAAGACAAAGAAAATTCAATATAAAAAACTACGGTATAACAATGACATTTTAGAAAATCAAAGATGTGGGTACATACATAAATATAATTACGTCTATATCCCTGTGGGGTAGATAGAGCCAACAATCTCAAAAAGACTGATATGCCACGTTTAGTTTATGATAGAATTGAGATTCAAATAGTGACAGGTTGACAGGAACGAGATGGAGTGTTCCTATTCTTATTTTTATTGGTGCCGGGAACCACACGACACTTGATATGGCACGTCAAGATGTCGGTAAGAATTATATTTTAAGCATAAGCAAACTTTTTAAAATATACAGCTGATATGAGCGTGTCAAACACACGTTTAACAGCAGAATATACATTGTTATGATTAATTGTTTTATATATCCTTTTCCCGCTTTCTACGCGGGGTCGGCACAGTATGTCAGTTTTTTCCAATTACTTCTGTCAATTGCCATCACACTGGTCTCTCCCTTTCTCCTGATCCTTTTTCGGTCTTCCCCTATTTCTTAAACCTTTCACTTCCATATTTACGGCTCTTTTAGTAAGATCAAGTAATTACCTAAATTTCATTAAGTATTATTCACACTTCGATATTTGCCATTTATGCTACGGTCACGACGTGAAGTTTTATAGTTTAAATTTTTTCGATGTTTTTTTAAAATTGTTTGTAGTTTTAGTTAATTTAGTAACAAAATTATTAAAATTGTTAACTCATAAGTTAACTTTAACTCATAAGTAACTTACTATTTAGGTAGTGCATATTACTCATGTCGAAGTGTAAATAATATTAAATTGTAAACAGGATATATTGCAACATATATATATCTATATCCCTACCCATGTTTCTCCTGTCACAGTCTAGACTATCATCTATGGCCTATAGCATCCTACTATAATTCACGATCGACTACAATACGATTCTATATCGGTACACGTCATGCGACAGATAGTATGTTGAATCAGTACATATTAATATTGCCAAGGTATAAATTTTCCATTAAAAATACACATATATGAGCTTTTTTAAGACTTTTTAACGCGATTCCTACGGGAATGTATTTTAATCTTATCTTGTTTAAGTAGTACATACATACATATCCAAATCACGTCTATATCCCTTGCAAGGAAGACAGAGCCATCAGTCTTGAAAAGACTGAATGGCCACGTTTAGCTATTAGGCTTTGAGATAGAATTGAGGTTCTAATAGTGACAGGTTGCAAGCCCATCGGCTAAAAGAAGAATCCCATGTTCATAAGTGCACCCCTTAGTCGCCTTTTACGACATCCATGGAAAAGAGATGGAGTGGTCCTATTCTTTTTTCTACTGGTGCCGGGAACCACACGGCACCAATAAAAAAAAGTAAGTAGTATAAACAGTAAAAGTGTAATTTTTTTTAAAATATATTAAAGAAGTAAGTCTATTGAGTTTTTAAGCTAAAACAGGTGAACCTAAAGCTAACGGCATTTCTATTCTATTTTCTCATTACACTGCTAACACTGTGTTCAATGACTGTTATGTCACACGAGTACCTACTAGATTACTATGTGTGGTTTCCGGCAGGCGACTAAGGGATAGACTTAAAAATTTATAGATGATGGGCTAGCAATCTGTGACTATTTGAATCTCAATTCCACCATGAAGCCATACAGCTGAACGTGGTCTTACAATATTTTCTAGACTATTTGCTCTGTCTACCACGCAAGGGATACAGACGTGATTATATATGTATATATGAATAACGCACATTATAATATAACGCAACATCAATGCTTTTCATATGCGCTGCCTTTTTGAATATGGTTTTTGCTTTGTATTTTGGTTGACTGGAAAATATTGCCAATTGCAATAAATCCGCTATTATACATGTTCTTCTTAATCCAATGTTTTGTAACTTGATATATTTCTTTTTATTAAAGAGTTACAGACAAACAAACAAACAAAAAACCCGACGAAAACGTATTTCCCCGTAACACAGACGAGCTTCACACATTCAGATGTTTATTGGGTGTATATTTCAAGGAATCTATCGTCTATATGATTTATATGTCTCGGATGGAAACACCACTATCTTAGTGCTTAGGAAGGAAATTACAGTTCATTGATCATGATTTATGTTGACTATTTTTCTATTTGTCACGGAGTTTATGTTTGTTTTGTTCCGTGTGGTTCCCGGTACCAATAGGAAAAATTTATAGGACCATCTCGTTCCTGTGAATGTCGTAAAAGACGACTAAGGGATAGGCTAAACTAGAGATGCTTCTTTTAGGCGATGGGCTAGCAACCTGTCACTATTTGAGTCTCAATTCTATTATTGAGCCAAACAACTGAACCTGGCCTTTCAGGCTGGCTGTGTCCAATACACATCCAATACACATCCAATACTCATACAATATGATAGTAACTAAAATATTATACAGAAGGTAAGCTAATTGCCTTATTTTTATTAGAAACATTGATTAAATGGATAGCTTTAGTTGGAAAGTTGGAGCTTCGTAAAGGTATGTTAATGCCCAGCTGTGAGCTTTCAGTAAAAGTTCGAATGAAAATAAAAGGTTACCGCCAGATGAGTGGAAGTTAACCGGATGACTTTTTTATTGCAAATAGTAGGTATATCAGTTCAGTCTCAGCGTCGGTGGTCGAATGGATAAGAAAGATGATGAGCACAACGGCACAGGTTCACATCCTATCTCTTGCGGGGTAGACAGAGCTAACGGTCTTAAAAATACTGATAGGCCACGTTCAGCTGTTTGGCTTAATAATAGAATTGAGATTCAAATAATGACACATCGCTAGCCTGTCGCCCAAAAAAAGAATCCCAAGTTTATAGGACTGCCCCTTAGTCGCTTTTTACGACATCCATGGGACAGAGATGAAATGAGAGATGGAAAAAGTGGTCCTATTCTTTTTTCTATTGGTGCCGGGAACCACACGGCAAAGTATATACACATGACTATATGTATGTATGTTTTAAAATAAGCACGAAACCTTATTCTGAAGCAAACACGATCAGACCATTGCGCCTGCGCCTGCCCTGCCCTGTGATGTATCCTTTCAGACCTCCAGCAGCAATCAGAACCATAATTTTTCGCATGATAGACTCGTTTTTTGACCGTAGTAAGTTTAATTTTCCCAGTTCCTTATCCGCCATGTTTATTTTTTGGGTGCCCGTTTTCATCCGAGCAAAATTGGCATGCTATTTGTTTGGACAAGTCAAAGGGACTACAGATTGTTTGCGTGTTCTGAAAAAACATCCTCTTAGTTGATGTTTTTGCCTCTCGAACGTGGATTATTAAAGTTTGTACAAAAAAAAAAGTGAATTCCAAAATTAATTCCAAATTTGTGCCGTGTGGTTCCCGACACCAATATAAAAAAGAATACGACCACTCCTCCATCTCTTTCAAGAGCAATCCTAAGTTTTAAAACCTATTCCTTAGTCGCCTTTTACGACAATCATTTTAACTAACCAATACAAAAAAGAATAGGACCACTCCATCTCTTTCCCATGGATGTCGTAAAAGGCAGTCGTTCTCTTTTCAATGTATGTTGAATTCATATAGATAGTCACGGCTATATACCTTGCGGGGTAGACAGAGCCAACAGTCTCGAAAACACTGTAAGACGTTCAGGTATATGTCTTAATGATGGAATTGAGATTCCAAACGACTGTTACCTACTCACTATTTCCTTTATATTTTCCGTCCTTACTTAGTAAGTGTTGCTCTTAAGACTTCTCTCGAGAGAATTCTTATATTTATTCAACTTTACGACCTGTATCGGTCAGTGTCACCGCAACTCATAAACTCTTACTACTCTCTGTAGACTTAAAGTGTGTGTAAAACGTCATGACATACGAGTATGATATATAAAATTCTGGTGTCACAATGTTCGTTCCAGTACTTCTCCTAAACGG
The DNA here is from genome assembly GCF_032362555.1 of Amyelois transitella. Lineage (NCBI taxonomy): Eukaryota > Metazoa > Arthropoda > Insecta > Lepidoptera > Pyralidae > Amyelois > Amyelois transitella. The sequence continues at coordinate 9,398,034 of NC_083521.1, read as the reverse complement.
TTTTTTTCGATTCTCTTGAAATTTTGTGAGCATATTGAGTAGGTCTGAGAATCGGCCAACATGTATTTTTAATACCCCTTAGTGATAAGGGTTGTCCAACCTTAACATTTTTTTTTTGATTAGAAATTACCTACTTAAACATTATTTATATATAACCCGGGCGAAGATGCCGGAAAAACCTAGTCTTATGCTATAAAGAAAACTGTACAATGTTATTCTAAGGACTGGAAATTTCTCACTGAACGCCATTCCTCTTGGTATGAAACCTTACAGTTGCACAAGGTTGCAACCTTACGCTCGTCAGTTGTATTGAGAAGTTATTGAACATAGAGCGCGCATTATATATCCATTTTTTCCAAAGAATGTCGTAAAAGGCGACTGAGGGTTAGGCTTGTAAACGTGGGATTCCTCTTATAGACGATGGGCTAGTAACCTGTCACTATTTGAATCCCAATTTCTGCCGCTGGCTCTGTCATCCCCGCAAGGAGTATCGACGTGATTATATGAATGAATGAATATCAGTGCAGTGTGGTTCCTTAAATCTAATTATATCTACTATCGTTTCCGAAACGCAAATGTGTAGATCAATTCCCTCAATGCGCACTCCATAAAAAAATAACTTACCACATACCTCTATCGGTGCCTGTAATAAAACATTAAGTATAGGTATTTTCTGGGTTTAAAACGTACCTTGTTTTCATTCAAAAGAGCGTTTTGAAATTGTTTTTACCTTTTAAGAATGTTGAACATGCAATTTTACACTTTACTCACTCAGTTTCTGTGTGAAAAATTATTTAAGAGTAAACAAATCTTTGAAAAATGTTTGGTATGGTATCCGGCATTTTGAAATAGAACCATTTTCCATTATAATCTGTCTACAATAAATATTAGCTGGCATGTAAAAATATAATAGTTATGTAGCGCGAATATACCTTTTTGCTAACACGAGTATGACTTATTCCACAAATACTCTTAAAGGCATTACACAAGTAATCCGCCAAGTTATCAAAGCAGTTATTAACGTTATATTGTAATAAACTAAAGTGTGCCACTTTTATTAGTGGTATTATACCACGGGAGCATCTTCGAAGTTTCTCCAATCAAAAATGGTTGTTACAGTTTCAACAATAAGGGTTAAATTTCCGGAAGGGTGTCACTATAGCGTATTGTTTATTGTATGTTTCAGTAGGGAAATATCCCTTTTTTATGGGGTAAGAATGGCCTGGATTATGTATGGAGTAATATTAGAACAATTTATGTCATAAGTTAACATTTCCATAGGGATTATTTGTAATAATAGTCATTTATAAAGGAATAAGGGCAATAATATGCAGATGGAGCGACGCGTGAAATTATTATCTAGTTATCATAGTATGCGCCGGCTGCTGCCGTGTGGTTCCCGGCACCAATGAAAAAAGAATAGGACCACTCCACCTCGTTCCCATGGACGTCGTTAAAGGCGACTAAGGGATAGACTAGCAACCTGTTTCTATTTGAATCTCAATTCTATCATAAAGCCAAAGCCAGTCTTTTCAAGACTGTTGTCTCTGTCTGCCCCGCAAGGGATATAGAGGTGATTATATGTAGGTATGTATGTATATGCCAGCTGCTTTTCCAAGGGACCAAGGGGAAGACTAATAAAATTGGTATTATCCTTTTGACAAGCCAAACGACGGACTTTGCAACGTTCAAAAAATTTAAGAGCTAACTCTTGTCGGTGGAGTTTAGTGGAGCTTCCTCCATTCAACTCAAGCGCTTTAATAATTAATACTTTTTTTTTACATATTTTTTTTTATTTTGTGAACAAATTTTAAACTGAAATATAAATCAAATGGAACGCGAACAAAACGCAACAAAAGCTGGCCGCTGGCTCAGAATTTACGACTGATATGAAATACAGGCGCTTAAGTAGAAACACGGTTTGTTAGTTGCATTTTGACGGTTATTTGTGCCTACCTGCCAAGTTATTAACCGATTATTTAAGAAAAAGGAGAACCTCACGATGACGTAAAATAATAAATAAATAGAAAAAAATACATATATTTGGTACCCTAGAACATAATAAATCTTCTTTTAAACGATGGGCTAGCAACCTGTCACTATTTGAATCTCAATTCGGTAACATCATCAATGCAATTTAGATAAACGTGGCCTATCGGTCAAGGCTGTTGGTTCTGTCTACCCCGCATGGCAAAAAGATGGAGTGGTCCTATTACAAAATGCTAAGACAGATAGATAAATCTTCAAAATCATTACCCACCTTTTTTCAGTGTGGGTCAAAATGGTGGAAAATGCTGAAATGATCCATCTTAATCCATAGTAACGAGATAAATTGGCATAACTCGGGATGACACAAAACGGATTCAGAAGTTACCCCTTTCCAATATTCTTGATGGCATGGCCATGTAAGGCTGGCTATTCAATCAATTTTTTTACCGAATAATACATATAATCACGTCTATATCCCTTGCGGGGTAGACAGAGCCAACAGTCTTTAAAATAATGATAGAATTGAGATTCAAATAGTGACAGGTTGCTAGCGCATCGCCTAAAAGAAGAATCCCAAGTTGATAAGCCTATCCCTTAGTCGCCATTTACGTCGTCATGGGAACGAGATGCAGGGGTCCTATTTTTTTAATTGGTGCCAAGAACCACACGGCAACAATCCAAAATTCAAAAATGTCTTTGTCATATCTTTTTCTTGATCGGGAGCATAAGGCGATGTTCAATAATATTAAAAAACAAATACATTTTCATCGTTAATGTTTCAATTTTCATTAGTAAATTAAAAAAATAGTAAAAAGAAACTTTTTTTTTAGTTTTATTATACCTGTTAATAGCTGGCTTTAAAACTGCGTCTAGAATCAGTCGCGGAGTTTCGAACCAGTAAGAATGGAGCTTTGAACTTTTCAATATTAATAAAATATTTTTGCATGTCGACAAATTTCAATGCAATGGAATAAGAGCGGAGAGAATTTTACAAACTGTGTTTATTTCGCTTTTTTTATCTTACAAATAATGCATATAACTTTTGCCTGTGACTTGACTCTTTTTCGATAATTCTATTTTAGATAAAAAGGTATCATTCCTGCTTACATACTCTACTCATACTCATTACTCGACGGCCTCTGTGGCGCAGCGGTAGTACGCTTGTCTGTGATACCGGAGGTCCCGGGTTCTAATCCCGACCAGGGCATGATGAGAAAAGAACTTTTTCCGATTGGCCTGAGTCTTGGATGTTTATCTATATATGTAAGTATTTATTATAAAATATAGTATCGTTGAGTTAGTATCTCGTACCACAAGTCTAGTACTTACTTCGAGGCTAACTCAATATGTGTAATTTGTCCCGTATAGGTATATTTATTTATTTATACTGGTATGGTATCAAAGAAGAAACATAGCGTGTGCCAGTAAAGGAAAGGCTTATAAATTCGGGAGTCTTCTCTTCGGCGATGAGCTGGTTGCCACTATTTGAATTTCAACATCTGAACGTGGTCTTTTTGACTATTGTCTCTGTCTCCCCCGTAAAGGATAAAGACGTGATTATATGTATGTATGTTTCTGTATTCCTCTGACTATGAAAGTGGAAAGCTGTGTAGTATCTGCAGGGCATGAACAACTTAAATGAAAAATACATACATACATACAATGACGTAAATACCCCTTGCGGGATAGATAGAGCCAACAAACAGTCTTGAAAAGACTGATACGAGTAGGCTATGTTCAACTCTGACTTAATGATAGAATTGAGATTTAAATAGTTTCAGGTTGCTAGCCCATCGCCTAAAAGAAGAATCCCAAGTTTACATGACATTTACTTTCTCGCATTTTACGACATTCACGGGAAAGAGATGGAGCAGTCCTTTTCTTTTTTTTATTGGTGCCGAGAACCACACGGCACCAAAATAAAAATACATGATGGATAAAATATAAAGTTTATTTCTGTGACTTCTCTGAAACAATGATATACTAGAACGTATTCATTTTACAATTCATTGACTATATATTACAAGAAAAACGTAGGTCGTTGTTATAAGAAGTTCATTGAACCCTCATAATGAAATATCTATTCATTTTCTAAAAGAATATTGCTAATTACGCATTGTTCTTTGGCTTTTATTATTCTAGACTATATTTATTATTTCAGTAATAAGGGCCCGATCACACGATTGATTTTTTAAAGATTAAGAGTTAATTATCAATTGATTTCTTGAAGTAACTACTTCATAAAACAAGAAAGTCAAATTTATTATGATAATTTAAATGACAATTAATAATTATTAATGGTTTCTGAAATCCAAAACTTTTAGATAGACATGAGAGTTTTATTTCACTTGTCTTGAAAACTTTAAACTGCAATTCCTATCACTTTATGAAACGTGTGAATGTGTCCTTATGAAAGTATTCATTTGGTCTTATAAATAATAAAACAAACCCAGTCTTTAGAAAAAATACTTCAAATATTTTTAGGAACATCTCCGAAGAATGTTATTTTGAAACTACGAAGATGAGATATTTATTTTTATACCATATTATTGTATGAATTATTTAGATACAAATTCGATATTTTTCTCCATTCCCATTATTTTTTTCTAAAGTTTAGGTTATTCGTTTTTCAGATAGTCATCTTAATTCAAGTAAATACTGTCTAGATAGATTTAATCGGTGAGATAAAAAAAATACATTATTGTTAACAGTTAAATTAACTATGAGATAGTATTAGTTGTTGCTACAAAATAATACCCGTATCGGTTTATAATTACATTTGACATTATCTGTACATTGTGATACAAATGGTAAAAAATATTACGCAAAATTTTTGATTAAAGACAATATAATAATAAAAAAAAATTAGGAAAAGTAATTTTATGACAATTAATAAAGTCTTATATAATTATTTGCAAGTTTTATTACAGGAATAAATTTTAAAATAAGAATCATTCTCGTTCTAAAAATTTGTAATATAGTCCCGAAAAACAATTATAATTAAGCTCCATTTCTTCGTTAGCTGTTTGTTCGTAAATATAAATCTAGACAACTATAAGTACCAACTTAAACGTAGAAACTTAATTAAATTTTGTTTAATAGATATTAAATATTCAGATTTTTTTTAGCTTAAATTATATTTTAGGTTTGCATAGTAAGATCTTTGTGCACACCAGATTTTCACTTTCAAAGTGATATGAGGAATAAATTTTCCAAAAACTTAGTTTTACATTACAATCAATTTTATTACTATTTTCAACTCTAGTAATACTGAAACAAACACACATCACAACTACATTTTTTACAAATCTAATGTAATATTGTAATCTTTGGAAAATGATAACCACCGTTCATTATCTTACCTTATTAAGACATTCATTAGGCATAATAAACGTATTACATAACTTTTTTTTGCATAATCATTGTTACGCAAAATTTTTGCTTTATATCATTTTTCTCATGTCCAATTCATTTATTGCATTTCTCCACTAATGATGCATTTCTTATAAATTATTTTAATTTGAGTGTCTCTTATCACTTATATTAATAGAAATGTTAGTTTGGATTTAATTTCAATATCATAAATCCAAAATATGGCATCATTTAGTGTTGTACTATATGGAACATTGATTATTAGGAACAGATTTGGAAATATTTCAAGAATCAGTTTGTGTCTCCATGTGACTCGTCAATTCAGTCTCTTGGTCGGCATCACTGTTGCTCGAATCAACATCATCTGAAATAGAATGATTAGAAAGTATGCAAATGATCATACCTTCGTTACAACAAATATTATTATAAATAAACACTAAAACATAATTTTCCTGTTCATTCTAGTATTGAAAAATTGGCTTTGTCTTTAAGTGTCGTTATTTACTTACTTTATCAAGGCATATAATATATGTCATATCTTCTCCCTCCTTTGTATCTCTTTAATTCTCTTGGATAGCCTTAATATCATTGTCATGATATATGTACAAAGCAAATCAGATGATGACTTATGAGGTTCATGCCCTATTTGCATCCCTAATTCACTTGTTTTAACTTCATCAAATATCACAAATCAAAAAGATTCCTTTTCGACTTCATAATTTTATAATTTAAAGACTTGCTTACCATGTGGTCTGGTATCGAGGGCCAGAACAGCTAAAGGAGCCTCATCTAGAACTCCTGACCATCTTGCAGCCAAAACCCTGGATCCACGGTGTCCTCTTACTACTACGGTGGGAACTACGCTTTGAGTCAAAGATGAACCACCATACATAGATACACCAACGTTTCTTCGTGTTATTGTACTGAAAACAATTACATTTTTGTACATAGAAAGCAACATATTATGCTTCTTACAATGCTAGCTATTAATAGTCGTTTGATAACCGACACTTTAGAATACAACCACTCCATATCTTCCCTTGGATGTCGACGCGACTAAGGGATAGGTTTTTAATCATGGGATTCCTCTTGTAGTCGTTGGGCAAGCAACCTGTCACTGTTTGAATCTCAATTCCATCATTAAGTTATACAGCTGAGCGTTGCCTTTGAGTATTTTCAAGACTGTTGGCTCTGTTTACCCTGCAAGGGATATAGACATGAATATAATTATGTATATATATAGAAGAAGGAAAACTATATCACGCAAATGAGATTTCAGAATATCATGCCCTTACTTCTGCTCTGCATTTCCTCTCGGCCTCTTCTTCTTGCACATGACGACCAATGTCACGCACAGCGTTGTCAGTATGGTTAGCAATATCATTGATAGTACTGCTCCAGTTAGCAAGGCCACGCTGTTGTCACTCGGCGTAGCAGGTGGTGGTACTGGTGTCATGGTTTGAAGGGATCCTGAGTAGAAAATGTTAGTGTTAGCTTTTTTAACATACAATGCGTGGAAGTTGTACATAATTCAGTTGTTGCAATATTGCAGATTCTGATGAGTTATGGTTTGAGAAATGAAATACTGTGGGTGGTATAAACAAATATCCACAAAATTAAAGATTTAATTGATTAGCGGATTAATTTGGTTCGTAGAATAAGGTAAAACAGAATTTTGAATTTAATAACCTGACAAACTTACCAGGTGCCGAGTGTTTCCCGGCACCAATACAAAAAAAGAATAGAACCACTCCATCTCTTTCCCATGGATGTCGTAAAAGGCGACTAAGGGATAGGCTTACAAACTTGGGATTCTTTTCTAGGCGATGGGCTAGCAACCTGTCTCTCTTTGAATATCATTGAGCCAAATACCTGAACGTGGCCATTCAGTCTTTTCAAGACTGTTGGCTCTGTCTGCCCCGCAAGGGATATAGACGTGACCATATGTATGTACATACATACATACATATGATCACGTCTATATCCCTTGCGGGGTAGACAGAGCCAACAGTCTTGAAAAGACTGAATGGCCACGTTCAGCTATTTGGCTTAATGATAGAACCGAGATTCAAATAGTGACAGGTTGCTAGCCCATCGCCTAAAAGAGGAATCCTAAGTTTATAAGCCCATCCCTTAGTCGCCTTTTACGACATCCATGGGAAAGAGATGGAGTGGTCCTATTCTTTTTGTAATAGTGCCGGGAACCACACGGCACATATGTATGTATGTATGTATAACTTACCAGGCACGTCCAAATCGTAAGAAGATCGGAAATCCACGCTATATAAAGCTGCAGGCTTTGGTGATCTGCCTCTTGGAGTTTCAGCATATATCAGGAAAGTATATCTTCCAGAAGATAGCGTATTGAGGGAAAACTGAGGTCGGTCGTTGACTACTCGATAGACAGCTTCGGTCAACCCTTTCCCGGTTATACCCTGATAAAATACAAATCAAGCTTTAAAAGCTACATCTGAAGCTTTAAATGCTGCACTTCAAGCATTTTAACTCTTAACCATAAATTATAGCTTTGAAATAAAAAGACTTCTCTTCCGTACAGTGTTACTCTTGCTAAGAAACGAAACCATACAGGGGACTTTATAAGAAAATGAACTAATGTCTAGTGCGCCAAATATTCTTCAGGCAAAATTATATTAGCCATGCCAATGAAACTATACGCATCATTGTTTGGGAGTTTAAAGCAAATAGCTAAATATTGGGTCAGAAATATAAAGAAGAATCCAAAAAGTATGCACTGACATTTGTTAGACATGCATAAGCGCGAAAACCGCGCTCACCTGATCATTCATGGTGGATATTTCATTGTCTTCACTCAGCTCGGTCCGGGGTCGTACCTCCAAAGCTTCCAACAGGAACCTCTGGGTAAGCCCGCCGTCGTGACCTGGTTCGCAATGGAGGACCTCATTGCTTAACTCGCAGTTTGTTGGAGGTTCAGGGAGAGCTGAAAATAATGAAATCTGATATGAATCCATCACAAGTGTGTTTGATATTTGTGGCGTAATCATCTATACTAATATTATAAAGCTGGAGAGTTACATACATAAACTCACGCCTCTTTCCCGGAGGGGTAGGCAGAGACTACCTCTTTCCACTTGCCACGATCCCTGCATACTTCCTTTGCTTCATCCACATTCATAACTCTCTTCATGCAAGCTCGGCGGTTTCGGGCACTTTTGACCTGACCCTTCACCAGGACGTCCTTAATTTGATCAAGATATGTTCGTCTAGGTCTTCCCACCCCGACCTTTCCCTCCACACTCTCCTTGTATATCTGCTTAGTCAACCTGTTTTCATTCATCCTCTCCACATGACCAAACCATCTCAACATACCCTTTTCTATTCCTGTAACTACATCTTCTTTCACATCACAACATTCCCTTATCACGCTGTTCCTTATCCGGTCACTCAATTTCACACCCAACATACTCCTTAACGCTCTCATTTCCACTGCATTTATTCTGCTTTCGTGCTTCTTTTGCCATACCCAACTTTCACTCCCATACATTAATGTCGGGACCAACACGCCCCTGTGCACAGCCAGTCGAGCCTTTTTGGATAGTTTCTGACTGCTCATAAAGGCATGCAAAGCTCCATTCACCATATTCCCCGCGTTCACTCTCCTTTCAATATCACTATCACACTTGCCATCTGATGTAAACTTTGATCCTAGATATACAAACTCTTTCACTTGCTCAACTTTTTCTCCTCCAATCAAAATATTACATGCTGTCATTTCTTTCTCCATTTCAAAAACCAGTGTTTTAGTTTTACTTACGTTCACTTTCATTCCTTTCTCTTTTAAAGCTTCATGCATACAGTTTACCATCTCCTGTAACTCCTCCGCTGATGACGCCAGTATAACCTGATCGTCGGCATAGAGCAGACATTTGACGAGTAATTCATTCATCCTTAATCCACTTTCAGACTCTTTCAAATCTGTCAAACAACTATCCATAAATAGGTTGAACAGCCACGGTGACGCAACACATCCCTGCCTAACACCTTTCTCAATCTTAAACCACTCAGTGTGCGCTCCGTTTATCCTGACACAAGCACTCGAATCCTCATATAAGGATTTCAGTGCTCGTATCAAGAGACTGCTCACCCCATGCATAGAAAGTGCTGACCACAATTCATTCCTCTCAACTCTGTCATAGGCCTTTTCCAAATCCACGAAAGTGCAATAGACTTTTTGACTCTTGGCCAAAAACTTTTCGGCTATGCACCGCAAAGAAAAGACCTGATCAGTACATCCCATTCCCTTTCGAAATCCCGCTTGAGCATCCCATATTTTGTCATCAGTTTCATTCCTGACTCTATTAATCAATACCTTACGAGTAGCATACAATTTGCCGACGACGCTAAGCAGGCTTATACCACGATAATTTTTGCAGTCCAGTTGTGACCCTTTTCCTTTGTAAAGTGGCACAATAACAGCCTTACACCAATCTGTTGGTACTCGGCCGCTTCTCCAACACAAATTGAAAAGGCAGTACAACTGTCTAGCTACGACGCCTTTTCCTGCTTTAAGCATCTCGACCGACACTCTATCATACCCGGCAGCCTTACCCGCTTTCATACTCTTAAGTGCTTCCACAATTTCAAACATTTCAATTTCGCCTTCCATCTCATTCTCTTTTTCTTCGCTATAGCAGAACTCTTTCTTAATTTCTTCCTTTTTTTCAAATAAACTCTCAAAATAGTCCTTCCATATCTTTAGCACACATTCTTCTCCTTTCACAACGCTACCATCCTGGCATCTGATCCTAGTCAGCTCTCTGGTTATAGTTTTTCCTCGGGCTGACCTTACGGATTTCCAGAATACTTTCAGATTTGACTGAAAGTCTTCTGATAGCCTTTTATCAAAATCCTCTTTATACTCTTCTTTCTTTCTAATCACAGCTTTCTTAACCAAATCTTTCATTTTTTTATATTCCTTACGTGCTTCATTCACATCCTCATCTATAACCTCTTGCATTCTTAAGTTAGCTTTTGCTGCTAACAAATCCAAAAGCTGGAGAGTTGTTTGTTTGATTTCACTAATCTCAGGAACTACTAGTTCGAATTGAGAACTTATTTTTGTGTTCAATAGACCATTTATCGAGGAAGGCTTTAGGCTATATAACATCACGCTGCAACTATTAGGAACGAAGAAATAAGGGAAAATGTGAAAAAAACGAGGGAATTCATCCTAGAGGGCTTCAATGATGCCTAAAATAACTATTCCACGTGGACGAAGTCGCGGGCACAGCTAGTCTGAGATAATGATTCATTTCACTAATAATAGTATCTCTTATGTATTTAATTACTTTCATTATTACAGTGAAAAACTGGTAAAGGGTCAGGTCAAAAGTACCCGAAACCACCGAGCTTGCATGAAGAGAGTTATGAATGTGGATGAAGCGAAGGAAGTATACAAAGATCGTGGCAAGTGGAAAGAGGTAGTCTCTGCCTACCCCTCCGGGAAAGAGGCGTGATTTTATGTATGTATGTATGTATTACAGTGACATATCCCTACATCATCTTCTAGCGTTAGTCCTGGTTACTTCTCTTCTGTGAAGAGGAGATTACACGAAGTAAATCCATAACCCTTTGCAGGGAATCTTACCCTTCAGGATCAATTATCTGCAACGTGCAAGTCCTAAAGATGTTTTCATTTACCAATACCAACTTAGATATCAAACTAACCTGCAGGCATAATCCTGAATAGACAAGGTGCCCTTTGGTTCCCAACGTCATTGGAAGCCCAGCACGCAAGCCAGCCCAGGTCTTCGTCTTCGTTTTGTGGAAGACCATGAATGACGGTGCTGATAGATCCTGTCACTGTTACATTGGATGCTGGTATCTGTAGGTGAAAAGTTACTGTTTATTCACGTATCAGTCTAAAATATTTTTAACTAATCATAGTTACAATTTGTAACTTTAGGGTAATTGAGTAGAATCGGATTTTCGGTTTAAATTCGGTTTAAAAAATTTCTAAATAAATTTCTGACATCTTAAATCAATTGTAGTTTATAATTAATAACAAGAAGTACATTAAATCACGTCCCTATCTTTTACGTGAAGAACAGACTAGAAGTCTCGAAAAAACTGAAAAGCCACGATTAGATGTTAAAAAAATTAATCAATTACTTTTAAAATACAATACATTTAAAAAAAATACATACATATGATTACGTCTATATCCCTAGCGGGGTAGACAGAGCCACCAGTCTTGAAAAGACTGATAGGCCACGCTCAGCTGTTTGGCTTAGTTATAGAATTGACATTCAAATAGTGTCAGGTTGCTAGCCCATCACCCAAAAATTTAATAAGCCAATCGCATAGTCGCCTTTTACGACATCCTTGGCAAAGAGATGGAGTGGTCCTATTCTTTTTTATATTGGTTAATTAAAATGGCTGGCGTAAAAGGCCTATCCCTTAGTTGCCTTTACGACATCCGTTGGAAAGAGATGGAGTGGTCCTATTCTTTTTTGTAATGGTACCGGGGAACCACACGGCACATATTAAAAAATAATTAGTCGAAAAGATAAAATATCCAATTGATGAGCACAACAGACAAACTCAAAACCACAAAACAGTTACCGGCAACACATCTTTCGTTCCGTTGTAGGTCCAGTAGAATCTCAGGGGGCCCGCGTCTCTCGATGACGGCGCGGTGATAGAACACCGTGCCCTGACTTCGCCTCCTGGCGCTCCAGCTAATTGCTGGATGACGCTCCCTGACGCACACTCTGGACGAGCTGGGAAGTTATAAGTTATTTAAAATAGATGAAATTACAAAAGTAAGAGACTTTATCTCGTAACTTTAAATATGAATTACTAGTTTTTGTGTGGTGCTTTGCTCACGCGATAATTTCCAGGAGACAAAATAGCCTATTTCTACTCCTGAAGGTCTACCATAAAAACACATAAGTTTTTGATTCAGCTGTGAAAGTATGCCTCAATGATTTGTTTCAATTTTCGATTTATGGCATTTTATACAAGGCAACCATTAATTATTAGACCACTACAATACAACACGCAGATTCAAACCAAAGAATCAGGCTTTGTTTGTCAACCTTAATTAACAACTAAAAATTTAATTAAAAAAAATTGATTACTTACAAACATACATATAATCATGTCTATATCCCTTGCGGGGTAGACAGAGCCAACAGTCTTGTAAAGACTGATAGGCCACGTTCAGCTATTTGGCTTTAAGATAGAATTGAGATTCATATAGTGACAGGTTGCTAGCTCATCGCCTTAAAAAGAATCCCAAGTATGTAAGCCTATCCCTTAGTCGCCTTTTACGACATCCATGGGAAAGAGATGGAGTGGTCCCATTCTTTTTTGTTTTGGTGCCGGGAACCACACGGCACAAAATATAGAATACTTACAAAGGACATTCAAACTTAAGGGCTCGCTCAAGGCACTGCCTTCAGAGTTTCTCGCTCTGCATCTGTACGAAGCTGAATGATATCTCCTCAATCCTCTTATCACAAGCTTGTCTCCTTCTACTGATATTCCGCCAATAGGGTCATCCCTTATTAGATGTATCTGCGAGATATTAAAATTGTTATACGTAAAAACATCCTCTGTTGAAATGAAAAACACCGGGAATTGATGTATTATCAAAAATAATGTTCATTTTAAGGAGTTCTACGTACTTTTACTAACACTAAATGTATGTTTCCATACGAAAATCAGTTTCATTGTCTTATTGAAATATTATGTTTAAATAACTTATTGTGTAAGGAATACATTCAGTCAGAAAAGTATCGGGAATGGATTATTTATTTATGGTTCCAAATTCAAATTTTAGTTTTTTTTTGTTGTTGTTAGATTGGCACAACTGTTTTCCATTTTGGCGCGGAGTTTGAGTTGCATCTGTTGTTTACATTAAATACAGTGCTATTTTTAGTTATATCATATCTAGTGTGTATTGCTAATTTCATAATGGATAAAAACATCGAACAAAGAGTTTGTCTTAAATTTTGCATTGCCAATGGAATATCGTGTTCGGAGTCACTGAAAATGTTACAGAAGGTGAATCGACTTTATCAAAAACTCGTGCTTATGAGTGGTACAAAGCGTTCAAAAGCGGTCGAGATGTGATGGAAGATTTGCCTCGCTCTGGTAGGCCATCAACGTCTGCAACTGAAGTTAACATCGCAAAAGTGAAGGAAATAGTGACTGAAAATCCTCATTCAACTTTGAGAGAGATAGCCACCGAACTTTCTGTATCTCACGAGTCGATCCGTACCATTTTAACTAATAATTTGGGTATGAAACATGTTGCTGCTCGGCTAGTCCCAAAAGACCTGAATTTTTTTCAAAAACTCAATCGCATGAGAGTCGCTGAGGACATGCTAGAACGAGTCAATTCCGACCCAACATTCATAAAACGCATTGTTACTGGTGACGAGACGTGGGTTTACGAGTTTGACATGCAAACTAGTCAACAAGCTTCGGAGTGGCGCCTTCCAACTGAACCGAAACCGAAAAAACCACGCCAAAGTCGTTCAAAAGTCAAAGATGTTGACTGTTTTCTTTGACTATCGCGGTGTTGTGCACTCGGAATTCTTGCCGGAAGATCAAACGGTAAAAAAGGAATATTATTTGAGTGTTATGCGGCGTTTAAGAGAGCAAATCCGACGAAAAAGGCCAGATTTGTGGAAAGAAAATTCTTGGATTTTGCACCATGATAATGCACCTTCGCACAAGGCCATCATTGTGAACGAATTTTTAACCAAACACTCAACAAATACCATCGAGCAACCACCATATTCACCAGATATGGCTCCAGCCGACTTTTTTTCTTTTTCCTAAACTCAAATTACCACTTCGTGGCACCCGTTTTCAATCGGTAGAAGACATAAAAGAGAATTCGCGGCGAGAACTGACCTCAATTCCGGAAACAGCGTTTAAAAAATGTTTTGATGATTGGATTATTCGTTGGCGTAAGTGTATCGTTTCTAAAGGAGCATATTTTGAAGGTGATAAAATAAATTTGGATGAATAACAAACAGTTTGTGTATTATTGATCTTTTCCTGCTACTTTCTTGACAGAGTAGTATTACCGATTACAAGATTTTCAACAAAATATGACTGTGTGAGAAATAAAATAAAAAATGTTTCAAGTAGTAACTATGATCATCTTTTGTATAACGTTTTTTGGCATAAATTTTATTCGTATAAATTTATTAATTTATGTAAATTGATAAACGAAACGATAATCATGTCAATTAACGTTATATAAAATTATAACCAAAAATTAAAATATTTCGCAAGCAATAAAGGATAACAGTATAATTTAACCAGTAATTGCTTTATTTCTGGCCAGGACAATAACCCCACATAAATCGATGTTTAACTTAATGTTAATAAAGAGTTATTTTACAAGCGACAAATTGATTTTTCATGAAATCATAATTAAAAACGCATTAAGGGGAAAATGTTGGCCACGCCACGTATATAAATTTGCCATTTTTATTACAAGCTCTACGTTTGCACGAAACATTCACTGATTTTAGATTAAAACGAATGACTCAATATATCCGCGAGTAATGCGCAAGAGTATTTTAATTAAAAGCATTTCTAACAAGAGAAGTAATAAAAGTTTAAATGCCAGCTTTATTAAACAAATGGTGATAAAATATTTATGGTTCCGCATGTAGGTATTTGGATGATTTGTTGTTTAATTGTTTTTTTTTTAATGAAAGTGTGACAGGAAATTTGAAATAGGAGAACTAAGAATATGCCAAAAAAATATTTTTTTTAAATACATACATACATATAATCACGTCTATATCATATATTTTAGACAGAGCCAAAAGTGTTGAAAAGACTGGTAGGCCACGTTCAGCTGTTTGGCGGGTTGCAGGTTTACCTGCAAAAGTTGCGGAGGTCAGGTGGGAGTCGCTTCGTGTAAAAACCGGACTCACCCAATCCAGGATCCATAGTCAAAGGCTTACCCCGGGCTCCTCTACAGAGAGATGAAGATGCAACCGGGACTAAAGTCAGGAGGAAGGAAGACTAAATTTCCGGGAACCTAATGGCACTTTTTCTGTAAAAACTTTAAAAAGAATGGTTTAATTAAAAAAAAAAGAGAGAAGTTACTTACTTCTGAGCCTTTAAAGAAGGTGAAGTTAGAAGCAGGCGGAACAGCATCAGCCGAGCACATCAGCACAGCATCCTCGTCTTCTCGAAGAAGTCTGGGTTCAGACGGTTCCACCAGGGATATCTGGGCTACGGGGGGATCTGTAACAAAACATATCTATATATTGTACAATTATGCAGATCTATAATAGACTTAAGTGTAATTATTTCTATAGTACCCTGTACAAACATACATACATATTATCACGTCTTTATTGCTTGCTGGGTAGACAGAGCTAACAGTCTCGAAGACTGATGGGCCACGTTCAGCTGTTTGGATTAATGATAGAATTGAGATTCAAATATTGACAGGTTGTTAGCCCGTTGCCTAAAAGAAGAATCCCAAGTTTCACACATCCCTTAGTCGCCTTTTACGAGACCCATAGGAACGAGATGAAGTGGTCCTATACTTTTTTTTACTTAGTGCCGGGAACCACACGACAAAAGTACCCTATTGACATGTTAATTTTATTAATATAGCCCGATATCAAACTGAAAATTTATTGGAGACTGCTGTTTTTGTCTTTATTGATTTTGACCTAGATAAAACAAAGTGCTGGAAACCACAAGGCACAATATAACTTTAAAATAATTAAATAATCAAAATCACAACAAACCTCTACAATTTTAGACACGATTGAACGTTATACCCTTGAGAGATTTAGGATTCACTATATTTACTTTGCCTAATTCAGTCCTAAATCCAGACTAGGCTTTCCCGAGGGCGGCCTTGTTCATTATCTAGGTTTATTTCCAGGCAGATGCCTAGAACTGACTGAGCAAACTCTACGAGTAAGAATTAACTTAGAAGGTTGGGTTGTCAATCTGTTTGTTTTGATTAGATCATAAGATCTGATTTTTCTGTTTTTCTTTTTTTTATGGTGCAATAAAGAGTCTATCTATATATATCTGAAATAATGCAAATCCATCCAGAATCGTGATATGAAATTGAATAAATTAATAAAATACTAATGTGAAAGCCGTGTGGTTTCCGGCACTTTCTCATGGATGTCGTAGAAGGCGATAAAAGGGGTAGGCGTATAAACTTGTGGTTCCTCATGTAGGCGATGAGCTACCAAACTTTCTCATCATAAAACCATACAGCTGAACTGAACTTCGGTCTTTTCGAAACTGTTGGCTCTGTCTGCCCCACAAAGGATATAGACGTGACTATATGTATGAAGGATCTATTAGGCAATTCTTCATTTTAAAGTTGCCTTTAGTTTTTTAGGCTAAGGCTCTGTCCCCCCCAGTAGGAATAAATACACGACATAAAAATGTATATAACTTCTAATCTAGTAGTTGTAGTCGCAAAATAACTAAAAAAATTAATTGACTCTACCTGTAAAACCGGTTGGTACAGTATCCATGAGATAATTGGATAAATGATTAACTAAAATTTATCTCAACATAGATACTCTTTGCAATTTTGTGGTGACAACAATTGCAAAGAGTATGTTGAGATCTTCTTACTCCCCACATTTTTCACGAGGGCCATATTCAAATTCGGATAAGGGAGAAGAAGAAATAATAATTGAAATAAGTAACTAAACTAGTACTGTGATCAAAAATAAAAAAAACTGGACTAAAAAAATTAGCGCTTACAGAAATGGAATTTAATTTTGGAAAACTTATTTTATGCACGTACGAAACGCAATAATAGAAGTTGCAAAACAAACAAACACGTAATAATTGTGCCGTTAGCTACTCCCAGAGGGCAACTGTCACAGTGTAAGAAAATGCATTGAACATAATTGTCACAAACTTTGAAATTTACTTCAACGGTTATTTTTGAGACGCGAAGATAACTTTGTTTCTTTTTTTTTATTGCAAATAAGCATATGTAATGTTTATAAATTGATTATTTAATTTACACACTGGCCGCTAACCAAAAAAAGATATTATTTTAGTCGAAGAAAAAGCATGATCTTCTTTTGTAAATTTTCACAATGATTTAAGACGCTATCAAAGTTAGGATTGTTGAGTTTTATATTATAATTTTCTTTATTTTTACCAAAAAATAATTGTATTTTACATCACAGCCTAATTATCTAAACACATTGCCCTCTTAAAATTAATGTTGAAATTCAACAAAATTCTGACGAGATATACAGTACGTAACAGAAATAACATTCATACAACTAATCACGTCTATATCCCTACCCCTTCATGGATTATGAACGGCTGAACGTGGCCTATCAGTCTTTTCAAGACTGTTTGCTCTGTCTACCCCGCAAGGGTGCACAGTCGTGACGATACGTGTATATGTATAAACCCCTTATTTTTCCTAACACATGCCATCATCCAACATGCAAAAGATTGTAGTTTCTACACACTATATATTTTAGTCTGTGGCCGAAATGCGGTCGGTCGGGCGACTTTGTCAGAGGTACGTGTACTGAATAAACAATTCAGTTGTCTCCCTCAATAGTATTCAGTTTTGGCATTGTTAAATTTTAAATCGTGATTGCCTTGTTACTATTTTGGGATTGTTAACTAGTATTACATTTGTTTCGAAAAGATTTTATCCATACTAATAATATTATAAAGCTGAAGAGTTTGTTTGTTTGTTTCAACGCGCTGATCTCAGGAACTACTGGTTCGAATTAAAAAAATATTTTTGCGTTGAATAGACTATTTATCGAGGAAGGTTTAAGGCTATATCACAATTAAGAACATCACCCTGCAACTATAAGGAGCGAAGAAATAATGGAAAATGTGAAAAAAAACGGGGACAATAATTATTCATCGTTGAGGGCTTCAATGATGCCCAAAATAACAATTCCACGCGGGCGAAGTCGTGGGCACAGCTTGTGTTTACTAAGAGGCGTAGAGGTCACATTTTATAATGGGACCACTCTTTTTGTTCCCGTGGATGTCATAAGTGATGACTAAAGATGAAGTTATTCGACGATTGCCATTTCTCTATTAGAGTTGACGTCAGGCAGGCAGCAGGCTTTAAAGTTTTATACATACATACATATAATGACGCCTGTATTCTTTGCTGGGTAGACAGAGCCGACTGACTTAAAAAGACTGTTATGCCACATTCAGCTCTTTGGCTTAATGATAGAATTGAGATTCAAATTGTGACAATTTGCTAGCCCATCGCCTAAAAAAGAATTTCAAATTAATAATCATTTCCCTTAGTCGCCATTAACGACGATTATGCGAAAGACTGAGTGGTCCTTTTCTTTTTTTATTGGTGCCGGGAACCACACTGCACTTAGAACTGGACGAGCTCTCCTAGCCAGTGCTATTAACATACAACCTGAACTATCATGACTTCATGGAATATGTTCTACATAAAAAACATGTCCTCCTAAACTCACAAAAGTTTAACACAATGTTCTCGCTAAAGTTATATTATGTCAAACAGAACTTGAATTTGCGCAACACGGCTGGCAGTTGGCAGATAATTCCCAAGTTAGTCCAACTCTGTATGTGACATTGAGTGATTAGGTAATTATAAAGTTTACTGAAAAAAAAAAAGAATAATATATAATGGACTTCATAAGTAGATCTGATTTGGTTCCGTGTAGGAATCGGACCGTAATCTTGTGGTGAAATTTGAGCTTAATGTCACTTGTTTTTACTATGTGTTCATGATTTATCATCTATAAAATATATATATATATATATTTTTCTTTTTTCAATATTAAATCTCATAAATATATAAATCTCCCGTGAACAATGTATTCTCCCGTCCACATTATATTCTAAGTATAATTTAATATTGTGAAGTTGACGTTGTTAAAGAAAATGCTGCAGTGCAGTTTGTTACCGCTTCTTCTGCACTGACGCCTTGGAAGCGGCAGTAAACTTAGTTTTTAAGTAATATATTTGACGTCAACCAAGTTGTTAAACCATACGACAATTATTAAGCGATATAATAATATCCTATAATAATGAATAAAAAATTTTGAATTTTGAATTTTTTTTGAATTTGGAGTAGATTGAAAATAATAAAATTGTTGTTATTTTACATACATATATAAATATATGCCGTATGGTTCCCGGCACCAATACAAAAAGAATAGGACCACTCAATCTCTTTCCCATGGATGTCGTAAAAGGCGACTAAGGGATAGGCTTACAAACTTGGGATTTTTCTTTTAGGCGACGGGATAGCAACCTGTCACTATTTGAATCTCAATTCTATCTTTAAGCCAAACAGCTGAACGTGGCCATTCAGTCTTTTCAAGACTGTTGGCTCTGTCTAACCCGCAATGGATATAGACTTGATTATATGTATGTATTTATGTACAATTATATGTGCCGTGTGGTTACAGAGAAGTGCCTACTTCAGTGTAAGATCACTCCATATCTTTTCCATCGATTATGTAAAAGGCGACTAAAGGAAAGGTTAATAAACTCAGGATTCTTCCTGTAGGCGATGAGCTTGTAACCTTTCATTATCTTAACCTCAATTCCATCATAAAGACATTCAGCTGAACGTGACTTTTAATTATTTTCGAGACTATTGTTCTTGCCTACCCCGCAAGGGATAAAGACGTAATATATGTTTGTTACATACATAACTTTGAAAAGGGTCACTGGTACATAGCCGAAGTGGGATTTGAACCTGTGCGTTTAGAAATACATACATAAAATCACGCGTCTTTCCCGGAAGGGTAGGCAGAGACAACATCTTTCCACTTGCCACGATCTCTGCATACTTCCTTCGCTTCATCCACATTCATAACTCTCTTTATGCAAGCTCGGCGGTTTCGGATACTCTTGACCTCTTTGTTACCTCCACTATATTACTGAAACATACATTTATTAATTCCGTGGTAATATCACGGAGATTAATAGTTTTATTACAAACTTTAACTCGGATCCTTCAGCAAAAGGTTTGCATATCCGTGTTCTCATGAAATCGCTAGAGCAACCAACTTATTTAACTTTTCAGCGCCTCGGCGTCAAACTGAGTTAAGGCGAGCAAGGTATGCATACTGTTATTATCCGCCATTTTACGTTTTAGATTTGTGTTTTAAAAGCAAAAATCTATACTAATATTATAAAGCTGAAGATTTTGGTTGGCGAAATAAAATAATATGTTTCTTTGAATTACCTGGTTTACTGGAAGAAATCCCTCACAGGGATAAGTCCGCCCTTGTACATCGTTATTTTTAATATATTTGTATGTACTACCTAAAATTTGTTATGTACAATAAAGTATTTACAAACAAACAAAATACTATGTTATTACTGTATCTTTTTTTGCCAAAAACGAAACTGTTTGAGCGAACACAGTATAGAAAAAACTAAAAGGGTGAAGCTTAGCTAAACAGCTTTTTCAACGCGGTAGTTGATAAAGCTCTCCACGATAACTTCGCGATAAGGTCGCGTCGAGAAGGCTGTAGTGCCGACACTTTCAGATATCTTGAAAGCCCGTTTAAGTTTTTAGACGCTAAACTGAAGTGTCACCTTTTGCTGAGTTTTTGAATGTTTAATAGTGTTTTGAAAGGTGAGAGGTGTCTTAATTACGTTATTACTTTTATCTGAGACTTTGATCACGATGTAATTTGGTAAATATCCCAGCAGATACTCGGAGCCATCAAAATACTCGGAGGCCATGTTGAGTTTGATAGCGTGATGATTGAATTAAGATCGATACTGACTTCTATCATTAAGCCAAACAGCTGAACGTGGCCTTTCAGCCTTTTGATGACTGTTGGCTCTGTCTACCCCGCATAACGTATAATCACGTCTATATCCCTTATATAGATGTGATTATACGTTGTGCTATGATATTATTATGACGTCTATATATACGAGTCTTTGTTTGTTTATGTTTATTTTTTTATTACGTGCGCAGATTGACCTGCACTAGCACCTAGGTCATAATTGAAAATCAGCGTTTTGCTCTACAGCAATAAATTCGTTGAGTTGTGACCTTTTTGTATTGCTGCAACTGACACCCAAATTAATTTGTATTTCATATGAAATTGTAAATTGTGTGTAGCAAATCAAATAAATGAATTATCTATCTATCTATATAAGGGATTTAGACGTGATAATACGTTGTGCTATGAAACAATCTGCACGAGAATACACTGGCACACCACACAATGTCTTTTTCTTCCTTATCAGACCATCATGAAAGCATGCACTATGAATCTGCTATAAGAAACGTCCTACACTCCAATCTTGTGATACTTACATACATACATATGGTCACGTCTTTATCCCTTGCGGGGTAGACAGAGCCAACAGTCTTGAAAAGACTGAATGGCCACGTTCAGCTATTTGGCTTAATGATATAATTGAGATTCAAATAGTGACAGGTTGCTAATCCATCGCCTTAAAAAAGAATCCCAAGTTTGTGTGCCTATCCCTTAGTCGCCTTTTACGACATCCACGGGAAAGAGATGGAGTGGTCCTATTCCTTTTTTTTTTTAGTAATGGTGCCGGGAACCACACGGCGCGTGATACTTACACATGACATCGAAAGTCATGGAATCCTCCAGGGTGTAAGCGGGGAACCAGGGGTTGGATACCCGGCAGACCAGCTGTTGACCGCTGTTCTCGCGTCTGACGCGCCACGTCATGATACTCTTGGTGACTTCTCCGTCCACTTCGATCTAGAAGATAATGAAGAACTTACTTCGAGCCTAACTCAATCAGTGTAATTTAAAAAAAAAATGTTGGCATTAATAATACTTTTTTGCCATGAATTTCCAAAAACAAGTAGCCTATGGCTGACCGTAATAGTGCAAGAAAGAACATACATACATACATACAGTCACGTCTATATCCCTTGCGGGGTAGACAGAGCCAACAGTCCTGAAGAGACTGACAGGCCACGTTCGGCTTTAAGATAAAATTGAGATTCAAATAGTTGCTAGCCCATCGCCTAAAATAAGAATCCCAAGTATAAAAGCCTATCCCTTAGTCGCCTCATACGTCATCCACGGGAAAAGAGATGGAGTGTTCCTATTCTTTTTTATGTTGGTGCCGGGAACCACACGGCACTTTGATTTATTTCAGAAAATTGTTGCAATATGGTATTTATTGTTCAAACATTTATATTCATTCATTTGCTATTTGGATGTCGTAAAAGGCGACTAAGGGATAGGCTTACAAACTTGGGATTCTTTTTTAGGCGATGGGCTAGCAACCTGTCACTAGTTGAATCTCAATTCTATCGTTAAGCCAAATAGCTAAACGTGGCCATTCAGTCTTTTCAAGACTGTTGGCTCTGTCTACCCCGCAAGGGATATAGACGTGACCATATGTATGTATGTATGTACATTTATATTCATTCACTAGAGGCCGCCCGCGACTTCGTCCGCATGGAAACCCTATCAATCCCGCGGGAACTCTGGGATAAAAAGTAGCCTATGTGTTATTCTGGGTCTTCAGCTACCTACATACCAAATTTTATGGTAATCGGTTCAGTAGTTTTTGCGTGAAAGAGTAACAAACATCCATACATCCATACAAACTTTCGTCCATACATCCATACAAACTTTCGCCTTTATAATAGTATAGTAGGATGACTTACTAACCAACTAGTCCATTTAAATACCTCAGTCAACGTGGAATCCACTTTCTGCGAATTGATGAACCAGTCTATATTTGGTGCTGGCTTCGATCCCCTGGTGGTGCACACGAAGGACCTGTCGTGACCAGCTCTCAGCACACCTTTCCCGGTCAACCTGACCATTTGAGGCTTTACTGTGGACAAAAAGTTTGATTAATCCAGCCATACTAAGTAGCTTAGTAGAGTAGTGAACGAACGGTTAAGATTCCTGAATAGTAAAAGCGTAATGAGCAGGTTAAAATTCTAATTCTGTGCCGTGTGGTTCCCGGCACCAATACAAAAAAGAATAGGACCACTCCATCTCTTAACCATGGATGTCGTAAAAGGCGATTAAGGGATAGGCTTATAAAATTGCGAACCTTTTTTTAGGCGATGAGCTAGCAACCTGTCACTATTTGGATCTCAATTCCATCATTAAGCCGAGCAGCTGAACGTGGCCATTCAGTCTTTTCAGGACTGTTGGCTCTGTCTTCCCCGTAAGGGATATGGATGTGATTATATATATACACACACCACACTTCTTTCGCTTCATTCACATTCATAACTCTCTTCAAGAAAGCTCGTCGGTTTCGGGTACTCTTGACAAGACCTTTTGATAGAACATCTCCGATATGATCAAGGTACGTTAGTCAGATCAGATTAAGTCACATGGAAAAAATCATATTCAAAAATACTTACAGTATAACTTAAGAATAATCTCCCTGTTTATTGGCTGGAGTAAAGGAGGCTCAACTCTACACTGTAATCTCGCATTGGCCATCTCCCTGGAGAGCCTCTGAAGGTGTAACTGACTGACTGAGCCTTCTTTGGTGATGGCTAGCTGCTCGTCTCCTTGGTACCAAGACACGTCTGGTGGAGGTCTTCCTGTGAAACAGAAAAAGGGATTAAAAATACGGTGTTACCTGATACCTGGTAACTTATTTTTGTTAAAATCGGAGACGTTTGTCACGAACGGGTAGGTTAAGATTATTCTAAGCCAATGGGTTTGCATATACATACATATAATCACGTCTTTATCCCTTGCGGGGTAGACAGAACCAACAGTCTTCAAAAGACTGAAAGGCCAATTTCAGCTTTTTGGCATGATGATGGAATTGAGATTCAAATAGTGACAGGTTGCTAGCCCATCGCCTAAAAGAAGAATTCCAAGTTTATAAGCCTATCCCTTAGTCGCCTTTTACGACATCCATGGGAACGAGATGGAGTGTTCCTATTATTATTTTTTTATTGGTGCCTGAACCACACGGCACAGCTACTATGGTTTATTATATTATGGATGAGTCAGTTACAGAGAGAGATAATTTAAAAATTGATAGAATAAATACAATCTTTATTATGACTAGTTTAACAAGTTGCCGGGCGTGGGTTTAGCTATATAGTTGACATTCAGTAAGAAGCCACCAGAGGATAGTGTGCGCGGTAGTAGTCCAGAGGCGAAGACAAGGGGTCTTCCCAAACTCCTAAGGAGGAGTCGGAGTGAATGGTCAGGGCTTTTGGCCCTCTTCATTGGCTTCTTCGCTGCCTACAGCTGTAGGCAGGTCAATGGGGCGGCCGTAAGAGGCGAAGACCAAGGGCGCGCGTCTTATATAGGGCTCCCGGGCTGAGAAGAGGGGTGCAGGGGAGCCCAAAGCGGGACGACGTCACAAGACTTACCACCAGAAGCCTGACAAGACAACAGCACATCCTGCCCTTCCCTGAAAGGGCCTGCCATGGCACCGATGATCTCCTTACCCTCAGAGTCATATATCCGAGGCGATTCTGGTGGTTCTGTTGACAAAAAATATTTATTACATACATACATAAAATCACGCCTCTTTCCCGGAGGGGTAGGCAGAGACTACGTCTTTCCACTTGCCACGATCTCTGCATACTTCCTTCGCTTCATCCACATTCAACAATAATTCAAACTCAAACCAAAATTCATTCGGGTACTTTTGACCTGACCCTTCACCAGGACGTCCTTAATTTGATCAAAATACGTTCGTCTAGGTCTTCCCACTCCGACCTTTCCCTCCACAATCTCCTTGTATATCTGCTTAGTCAACCTGCTTTCATTCATCCTCTCCACATGACCGAACCATCTTAACATACCCTTTTCTATTCCTTATTATATCATCTAATTTTTGTTATATTTTTTATAACCTTAGATTCTTCTTTCAGACGACGGGCTAGCAACCTGTCACTATATGAATCTCAATAGTATCATGAGGCCAAACAGCTGAATGTAGCCTATTAGTCTTTTCAAAACTGTTGGCTCATCGCCTGCAAGAAGAATCCCAGGTTTGTAAGCTTATCCCCTATTCGCCTTTTACGACATTAAAAGAAGGCTCTTTGCCATGGATGTCGTAAAAGGTGAATGTGTGAGTGATAGTGGTCCTATCATATTTTTTTAATTGGTGCCACACGGCCTTTATTTATTTATTTTACTTCGAGCTAAAGTCAAAATCTGCGTGATAACAGATCTTTATTATACATCTCTAATTTCGTTCCTCATCGTACACCCAAACATTTGTCTAAGATATATAGGACAAACACTCAGAAAGATAATCACGGTAATAAGCACTCATCTTGAATACCTCGTTTGATGTCGGTATATTTTGGGCCAATTCGGATATTAGCCACCTCTCATCCCCAGGGATTACGAGAAGTATCCAACTTTTCTTTGCGAACAGAAAATGTACCAATAATATCAATTTCCCCCGTAGATCCAGCGTGATAATTGCTTGGACATGACCGAATAATATGGTTAGACTAGCTTTTGCACGCGTGGTCAGTCTTGTGGGAATTTCAAAAATAAATTCCTGAGACTATTTTACTTATTATCAGTGACACTCGACCGTAGGTGTTGAATAATTCTGGATTGAATAAAATTACATAACATACATATAGTCACGTTTGTATCCCTTGCGGAGTAGACAGAGCCAACGATCTTGAAAAGACTGAAACGCCACGTTCAGTTAGTTATATTATGGCTTTATGACGGAATTGAGATTCAAATAGTAATAGGTAGGATAGGATAGCCCATCGGCTACAAGAGAAATCCCAAGTTTTTAAGTATATCCCTTAATCGCCCTGTACGACATCCATTGAAAAGATATGATATAAAATAAAATTATGTATATTACTGAGTAATTTATAACTCAGGGTAGAAAGTAATTTCTAATACCTGCTTTGTAACTAAGCAACGGGTTTTCATTCAATTTCTATCGTTATTTGGAAACATTTCCTTCCAAAGGCTTTATTTATTTAAATTTATTACACAAAAAAAAATTTACAAAAGGCTACCAGTCTACCAGCTGACCAAACAGTAAAACTTCTTAAGGTAAGTAGTATACGAAATGTGTTTCTTAACCAGTAATGAATACAACAAAAGATTACGTAGGCGGATCTAGGGTTAATAGCTAGTTATAATTACGAACTAATTTCCCTCCTAGTGATTAATATTCTAAATATTATGAACTTCAAAGCCTTATAAATTTCCAAAACGTATTCAGTTTCAAATGATTACAAATTAAAGCGATGAACAGATGAGATATAAATATTTTAACAATAATATCAATCGTAAATTATCTACACTTATATTGTAAAGCTGAAGTGTTGGTTTGTTTGTTTATTTCTTTGAACGCGCTAATCTCAAGAACTACTGGTTCGATTAAAAAAAATATTTTTGTGTTGAATTGACTACTTATCGAGGAAGGAAGGAATTTAGGCTATAATACATCACGCTGCAACTATTAGGAGCGAAGAAATAATGGAATATGTGACAAAACGGGGAAAATTATTAAAAAAAAAATTCTATTCGCTAACAACATCAAAGTTTTCTGTACAAAACAATTCTTTACATACATACATATGGTCACGTCTATATCCCCTGCGGTGTAAACAGAGCCAACAGTCTTGAAAAGACTGAATGGCCACGTTAAGCTATTTGGCTTAATGATAGAATTGAGATTCAAATAGTGACAGGTTGCTAGCCCATCGCCTAAAAAAGAATCCCAAGTTTGTAACCCTATCTATTAGTCGCCTTTAAAGACATCCACGGGGAAGAAATGGAGTGGTCCTATTCTTTTTTGTATTTGGTGCCGGGAACCACACGATACTCGTGCCGGCATTGGTGCCGGGAACAATTCTGTCGAGTTCGAAATTCTTGAACGATATAAAAGATCTTGTTACTCTCCAGTTTATACGTATTTCGAAATGAACAAACTTTCCACTTTGACATGTGAGAGGGCCGATAACATCGCCATTTTTCCAGCTGAGCACTTATATTGAATAAAGTTTTTTCATTCCCCTCCCAGTTAGAGAGTGTAACGAGATCATTTCATGAAGTTTCTCGAGCTATGAACTATTTGGATTTTGTCTTGAATCATTTTTAAATTGGGTGCAGGAATATGAGTTAAATAAATAATATTGTCGCATTGATGGCTCGCACGTGGCATATCAGTCTACCCCGCAAGGCATATATGTATATACGTCATTATATGTTGGTATGTGTATGCATTTAGATGGCCTGAAGGCCTCATTGAGATTGGAGTAAGATAAAAATGGACCTTGGACAAGATGTCACTTCCAGATTCTGGCTAGGTTTATAAAACGCCCATAGTAGATAAAAAATAGTATTATTATAACATAACATACAATAACGTATATAAGGGATATAGAAGTGATTATTTTTTATGTTATATTATAATAAACGGAATAGATAGAGCCAACAGTCTTCAAAAGACTGAAAGGCGACGTCCAGCTGTTTGGCTTTATGATAAAATTGAGATTCATATAGTGATAGGTCGCTAGATCATCGCCTAAAAAGGAATTCCAAATATATAAGCCTATCCCTTAGTCGCCTTTTACGACATCCATGTAAAAGAGATGGACTGGTCCTATTATTTTTTCCATTGGTGCCGGGAACCACACGTCCTATATTCTAGTCCCATTACTGCTTATTCTTACGTCTTAGTCCTATATTCAGCAAAATGTATTTTCTTTCTAAAACTAAATAATAGATTTGCGTATTTTGTTATACTAAAGCTGCCTATAAACCGATTAAAGAGAACCCAAATAAATTATCTGGAATTTGTTCAGGTTTTATATATTTCGTGGAACTTATTTTGATCAACATATTATTTATTGCCAATACAAAACACAAACTCATAAATAATGCTTTATTTCGTATTTTTCGTGTTTCTGTCAATAACAACTGACACGCGCTATGTTAATACTTTGTTACATACATACATAGTATATTCACGTCTATATCCAATGCAGGGTAGACAGAGCCAACAGTCTTAATTCTTTGTTACCAAACCATGATGTATTTTACTGTGCAAAATAATAGGTGTAGGTATACATACATTCATAAAGTCACGTCTACATCTCTTGCGAGGAAGACAGAGACAACAGTCTCGAAAATACTGAAAGGCCACGTTCAGCTGTAGCTTCATGGTGGAATTGAGATAAAAATAGTGACAGCTCGCTGGCCCATCGCCTACAAGAAGAATCCCAAGTTAATAAGCTTAGCTCTTAGTCGCCTTTTACAAAATCGATGGGATAGATATGGAGTGGTTCTATTTTAAAGTGCGGGAAACTAAGGTTCACAATCCTCTAACAATATTGAGGCTGAAAAAAACAGCAAATGTGATAAAGAAGTGGAGAAATGACACGCTCAGCCAATAGCAGCGAAGAGTCTAAATCGCGATTACAAAGATTTCACGGATTGGAGCATAAATACAACCTCCGACTCAACATCGTCGGAGCCGCAGTTCCCCAGGCATTGCACCTAGCCTAGCGGAAAATCTTCCCTTTGGTAGCGGTCAAGCCCGAATCATCGCTCCTTCTACAGATTTTAATCATTGTTAATAATGATGGAAAGATGAGACCGAGATTCAGATATTATCAGATCATCAGCACATCGCTTCAAAAGATGAATCCCACATTTATTTAGCGTTTTCCTTCATTTAGGAGAAAATAACTGATAAACTTACCAATGACAGTCAAATTAACTCGATAATTTCTCGTTGGCGAATCAACATAATCGATTCTACATCGATACAGGCCATCATCTTGTCTCGCTGCTTTATCGATGGCGAGGTGAGCTGATGACGGATCAGACTCGTTCAAAACGAAGTGGGTTCGACTCCCGAATTCCCCAGCGACCGCCCAGTGGACGGGAGGGCCGTTTCTGAAGTCCACTCTGTAAAAAAGAATAAAAAAAATAAATTGTTGGAAAGAAATAAATTAATAAAGGTCATGCTCGGTAATGTGGGACATCCAAAATGATAGGTAGCTTGAATTATATTACATTTTTTTAATTATGATATTAATTAATTAAATTAATTAATTATTATTAATTAAATTATATCATATTATATTATTTAGGTACAAGCCCGTGACTTCGCTCAGATTTTTTATATTATTACCGGGGAAATATTCAAATTAAATTATCTATCTATATTTAATAAACAATGATAAATTTTCAAAGGGTAAATTAAAAATGAAAAACTTAACAAGTGTTAATGTCAAGAACATCAATTGTCACTTTATGAATATGTACATATTACAGTAATTTTTATTGTTTGCCAAATAATCTAACAAACACAATACTAATACGTTTAAATCATTGATAGCCCATGTATATTGAAAAGCTGCTAAAATAAAGGACAAATCGTTAGTACAATTTGGCATTTAATTGACACTTGTATCAACGCCATCTACTGAGAAAATGGTATCTACGTAGTTTTAATGTAACTTTGGAAACTCCTCGTTAGCAAAATTAGATGTGGATGCATCAAATAAAATTTATAAATAAAATAAATATTTAGCTTTCATGACACTAGTCATGAAAGTGTTAATGTATTTATTTATTTAATAATATTTAAAATAATAGCCATAAGCGTAGAAAAAAAGATGGACGGAGTTTTACTATACGGCAAAATGAAGTATTACACGCTTCACGCATACACTATCACTATTACTGTGACAGTCAGCCGCCATTACATCATAGACGCGTCACAGATTATCACACAAAATGGCAAGTTTTGTCACTCACACATAAGTACAAAGCAGGCATTATAATGCTTCCCTTTTTTTAAGCCACACTCTGTCCGCCTTTTTTTATACGTCTATGATAATATCATATGCCGTGTGGTTCCCGGCACCAGTACGAAAAAGAATAAGAACACTCCATCTCTTTCCTATGGGTGTCGTAAAAGGCGACTAAGGGATAGGCTTACAAACTTGGGATTCTTTTTTTAGGCAATGGGCTAGCAACCTGTCACTATTTAAATCTCAATTCTATCATTAAGTCAAATAGCTGAGCGTGGCCTATCAGTCTTTTCAAGACTGTTGGCTCTATCTACCCCACAAGGGATATAGACGTGACCATATGTATGTATGTATGTATGATAATATCGTAAAAGATGTATATTATTCAAAATCATTGAACAAGTTTATTTCTTTAACGCTTTTATTGGTATGCACTACATTAATTCCTTGAGACTAAATCCATTGAGTGTAGCAAACAGACTAAGCAAATATCTCCGTTTTGATTCAGAGAGTCTGGACGAGTTCCAAAAGGAAGATGGGCGGAATCTTTCACTGCATCGTTTCCTTCCGTTAGTAGGTCCTCTTTTAAAGCGTATTTAATATGGGTATCATTTAAGCTATCACCAATTTAATTAGTTTTGTGTTTCTTAAATAATAGAGTTTGTCCTCAACATAGTAGATCTGTCACCAAAATGTAGTCACCAAACAATGCAAAATCAGTTCCACAATAAATCACCTAAAATCCTGAGATATAAGGTATAGTACCAAATAAATGTTTTTGTATGTATTATAATAGGTGTGTCCTAATAAGTATTTA
This sequence comes from Amyelois transitella, assembly GCF_032362555.1. Taxonomy (NCBI): domain Eukaryota; kingdom Metazoa; phylum Arthropoda; class Insecta; order Lepidoptera; family Pyralidae; genus Amyelois; species Amyelois transitella. The sequence continues at coordinate 9,367,102 of NC_083521.1, read as the reverse complement.
AGCAAACTAATTTAAAGAGATCACCAATAAATCATATTATGTTACTAGAAAATTGCATTAAGTTCAAATAAAAAATTAGGGTTGTCATCATCGTTTCAACCAAAAGATTCTGCTACTTAACTAGACTCCCAAGGTTCTAAATTTCCACTGGTAGTATAAATTATATTTAAATAAATTTTTAGCAGAGTAGTAAATAAAACAATTAAAGTTAAAATAATCAATATTTATTGTTGAAAATAATTACCACTGAACAATCAGCGCTGGTTTAAAATAGCTGGCTTATGGCTAGCAGAATAGTAGATAAAACACTTAATTAAAGTTAAAATAATCAATATTTATTCTTAAAAATAAAAACCACTGAACAATCAGCGCTGGTTTAAAATAGCTGGCTTATGGCTAGCAGAATAGTAGATAAAACACTTAATTAAAGTTAAAATAATCAATAGTTAACTACTACCCATCGTTGAGGCCGGATTGGTCAATTTTTAAAGCGCGCCAATTTGTCTCCGCCCCTTTGATCATTTTTCCATTAAAATTATAAATTGATGTATTAAATTGGTAACGAATACTATTAATTTAATATCTGAACGAAATAAAATGTTACTACTGTATTGGTGACAAAATATCAAATAAAAAGGAGTCGCAGTCAGGGATCGATAATCGATTTATTTGGTGACAGATCTACCATTCTGAGCACAGAGCTATTATTTAAGTAACAAAACTATTATTATAAGAACGAAGTTTATATTCATGTAATTCAATATAATTTTATTGGTTATCGATCTCTTATTTTACACATACTTATATTAACATTAATTTGATAATTCATACCTGGGAACAATTTTTGTTTATCTGAGAACGAAAATATTTCGTGGCGATAGATCTATTTATTAGGTGATACAACTTGATGACAAATATAAATTTTGGTGATAGAAAATATAGTTCCCATTTAATATTATTAAATTTTACAATAAAAACCGTTTTTTTTATCGTGGCGACATCACTAATGTCACAAACCAACTGTCAATCATAGCGAAGAAAATGACGCGCTCAGCCAATAGCAGCGAAGAGTCTAAATCGCGCAAATAAAGATTTCAAGTATTGGAGCAAAAATACAATCTCCGACGCAACATCGTAGGAGCCGCGGTTCCCCAGGCATCACACCTAGCCTGGAGGAAGATCTTCCCTTTGGTAGCGGTCGAGCCCGAACCATCGCTCCCGTTACAATATTGTTAGAATTTTACCCGGAATTTTAATGTGTTACTAGCATTAGCCCCTAGTTTCGCTCGCGCGAAATTAGTGCCATCTACAAAAAGGCGACGAATGTAACGCCGAAGATCTACAAAAATAAATTAACTACTCCTACAAAAAGCAATGGATTAAACGACATCTAAAAAAAGCGTGGTAAATGGCGTCACTTACAAAAGAATATAGGTTTACCCCGCAAGAGCAATGAAAATTATAGACATGGCAATATGAAAAAAAAATGTTTTACTTAAATTTAGACCCGCTGATTGTGACGCCACACCCCAAGTGCAGAGTTGTTTTAAAATGTGTGAGTCACCAGACTATTTCGAGTATTGTAGATTTTACTGTGTCTGTAACCATGAATTAAATATAAGAATTCATTTGCAATGCATGCGAACCCTTTGTGGCATCTGATTTATGTGCAAATCTTAGTGTAATGGGTAGTAGGACTTACAACACTGACTTGTGTTTTAAACTTTTTAAATAAGATGACCTGTCATGAATATGCCGTGCGATTCCCGGCACCAATAGAAAAAAGAATAGGACCACTCCATCTCTCTCCCATGGATATTATAAAAGGCGACTAAGTGGTAGGCTTATAAACTTGGGATTCTTCTTTTAGGCGAGGTGCTAGCAACCTGTCACTATTTGAATCTCAATTCAATTTTAAAGCCAATTTAGCTAAACGTGGCATATCAGTCTTTACAAGACTGTTGGCTCTGTCTACCCTGCAAGTGATATAGCTGTGCTGTGTGTATTCCACACAGTTTAGGCAACATTGAAGCCCTCAAGGATGAATAATTTTCCCCGTTTTTATATATAACCTAAAGCCTTTCTCGATAAATGGTCTATTCAACATAAAAATATTTTTTTAATTCGAATCAGTAGTTCCTGAGATTAGCGCATTCAAACAAACAAACAAACAAACTCTTCAGCTTTATAATATTAGTATAGATTTAACATAAGATTCACATAAACATTATCACTCCCTACACTCTTAAATTCGCGTTCACCCAAAATCTATTGTGTATTAAATTCAAGCAACATTACAAAACACTATATAGTCAGTCAGTCAACCAAAATTTGCTGGAAAATTTAATCAAATTCCGTTTCGTATGAAACTCGCCCGCGGACCGTTGCAGGAACCGCGGTGGAATCTTTAAATTTCGAAATTCAGTTAATGTCTGACTGTTTAATTGTAAGAAACTGCCCTGTGTCAGAATTTAATTTAGAGCCCGGTATACTGCTGCATAGAGTGTATATACATAGAACTGACATTACATACATACATACATATGGTCACGTCTATATCCCTTGCGGGGTAGACAGAGCCAACAGTCTTGAAAAGACTGAATGGCCACGTTCAGCTATTTGGCTTAATGATAGAACTGAGATTCAAAGAGTGACAGGTTGCTAGCCCATCGCCTAAAAGAGGAATCTTAAGTTTATAAGCCTATCCCTTAGTCGCCTTTTACGACATTCATGGGAAAGAGATAGAGTGGTCCTATTATTTTTTGTAATGGTGCCGGGAACCACACGGCACTGACATTATTATATCTTATTACAAAGTCACATATGCACACCTCATAAACTAGACACATTACATACATACATTCGCCTTCCTCCCAGAGGGGTAGACAGAGAATACATCTTTCCACTTGATACAATCGATCTCTGCATACTTCTTCCGCTTCATCCACATTCACAACTCACTTCATGTAAGCTTCGTGGTTTTGGCACTTCAAATTAACATTGAATAGCTGTACACAAATAAATAGCACAATTAAATAGTTAAAGGATAGGTATCTAGTAAGTGAGTCAACATATTTCAAATGTTTTGTGCATTCTTGTCATTTTATGTCATTGGTAAACTACAGTTATACGAAATTCGCTAATTAAGTTATTCCTCTGAAGTGGCGCTTTGAAAGTTATCAAATGTCACTATTTTATGTTAAAAATTCTAGTAAAAACTATTTTGATGTTTCTATTGACAGTTATTTCTTACACTTTGTCTAGAATACGGTGTGTATGGAAAAATATCAAGGTCATAAAATGACCACGACCAAATAAACATACATACATATAGTCACGTCTTTATCCCTAGCAGGGTAGACAGAGCTAACAGTCTTGAAAAGACTGACAGTCCTACTACTACCAAAAATTATTTATTTATTTCAACATTATGCACGTAAAATGAACAACAAGTGGATATCACACGCTTACTGCCACAAGATATTCTCTGCCAGTCGAACCTTTGGACCAGCCTTTTTGATTATTGACATCAATACATCTGAAACCGCCGAGCTTGCATGAAGAGAGTTATGAATGTAGATGAAGCGAAGGAAGTGTGCAGAGATCGTGGCAAGTGGAAAGAGGTAGTCTCTGCCTAACCTCTTTCCCGGAGGGAAAGAGACGTGATTTTATGTATGTATGCATCCGACATTAGCCATCAGAACCCAAATATGAAACGTCGAATTGATCCAAGAAGATTAATTAGCAATCCCTCGGAGATCAGGTGGTCATTAGTAATGAAACATCCATGCTAAACTGGCTTCGAACCCGCTGCCTGTTGGCGAACCGCCAAATTCTTACTGCCAGTAGTGTTACCAGAGTTTTGGGAGAATTCGGACTCAAGTATTTTTAAATAACATACATAAATAAATTGAGAATCGGTGGGCCGGCTAAAACGCATAAGCAATGCACTGGGAAGGCTAAATTTTGAATTTAAATGCGGCGATGTACCGATTACTTTTTTCTGAATTATGTACATTAGTTTGTGTGCTAACTGATGCTCTTATGGAGAAGCAAAACATCAGGTGTTTTCATTCACTTCACTTTAAAGGAACTGAATGTGTTACCATGTTTTAATATGGGTTAGGTTCCCCTGCAAAAGTTGCGGAGTCGTTTCATATAAAAACCAGACTCGCCCAATCCAAAAGCGCACTCTTAAAAAGATGATGTAACCGACATATTATAATGCTGATTTTGATATGACAATCCCAGTTACTGTTCAACATATAAAATCTACACTAATATTATAAAGAGGAAAACTTTGTTTGTTTGGTTGTAATGAATAGGCTCAAAAACTACTGGACCGATTTTAAAAATTCTTTCACCATTCGAAAGCTACATTATCCACGAGTAACATAGACTATATTTTATATTGGAAAAAAATAGGGTTCCGTAATAATATATAAAAATAATTGCCAAAACAGCGTTTGCCGGGTCAGCTAGTAAATAAATATATACAGGACAGATTACACAGAGTGACTTAGCCTCGAAATAAGTTCAAGACTTGTGTTTTGACATATATCCAAGACCCAGCACAATCAGAGAAAGTTCGTTTCTCACCACGCTGTGGCCGGGATAAGATGACCGGGATTAGAGCCCGGGACCTACGGCATCACAGACAAGCGAACTACCGCTGCGCTACAGGGGCCGTAAATTCATTTTTTGTTTTTATAATGATTAAATTAAAAATGTCCCTGAACAAAACTGAAAAGCATGGTAACCCTATTCAACCCTAGCCGGCTCCACCGTACAATTTATTTCAGCCGCGTAATTCAACTTTTTGTTATTGCCTTATGAATGTAAAGCGGCTCGTTTCGAATGAGATATAGTTGTTTTATATCATTACGCAACTAATTTAAGAAGTCTGGTTATCATATAGAATTTACTGAATAGCTGTATGATTATTTCCGGATGCCGTCTTTCTAGCACTTTTAAGTAGGACGACTATACTATAATTTGTGTTTGGATTTCTAAGTTCGGCGGTTTCTGGTACTTTTGACCTGACCCTTTACCAGGACGTACTTAATTTGATCAAGATACGTTCGTCTAGGTCTTCCCACTCCGACCCTTCCCTCCACACTTTTGCATGAAGAGAGTTATGAATGTGGATGAGGCGAAGGAAGTATGCAGAGGTCGTGGCGAGTGGAAAAAGGTAGTCTCTGCCTACCCCTCCGGGAAAGAGACGTGATTTTATGTATGTAACCAAAATATAAAAGTAAAATTCAAAATCAAAGAGGCAGCACACAGTTATGTTTTAGTACTTAAACCGCATTATAATTAAACTCCACGAATTAACAATGTTGACTTGGTCAACTCCTGACCGCTGGTACCGCAAACCACACGCATTTGGTCACCTTTGTAAGTAGTTATACTAATTTTAGACACAAAGATAGGTGTTGGGCTTATAAACTTGGGATTCTTCTTTTAGGCGACAGACTAGCGACCTGTCACTTCCTCCTGGCTTAAGTTCCGGTTGCATCTTCACCTCTCTGGATAAGAGCCCGGGGTAGACAGAGCCAAAAGTCTTGAAGAGACTGGTAGGCCACGTTCAGCTGTTTGGCTTTATGATAGAACGGAGATAGAATTGAGATGTGTAACCATGATCGATCTTATACGGGTTAGGTTACCCTGCGAAGCTTGCGGAGGTCAGACGGGAGTCGCTTTAACCACATCCATTGGATATAGATGGAGTACTCCTTTTCTTTTTTGTAGTGGTGCCGGTAACCACACGGCACACTTTATTCTTATCTCACTTTCCTTAAATTACATATTTGCTGTGATATTTTTTCAAAGTTGTCAAAGAAAATCAACACGTAAGTAAGTAAGTTTGTTTAAAAAAAAATGTAATTATAAGTTAAAGAAAGTGATTTGTCAAATAATCTCAACTTTCAAGTGACTGCTTGAACTTCTTAATTGGCAATCAGATGAAAAACAAACTTATTAAAAAGTAATAATGAATTGTTTGCCCTTAAATTCTTTTGTTTTCGAAACGCACCTTTTTGGGGTGACGACATTTTAGGTTCTAAACTTATTTAAAAATGGTTTACCAAATTGTTGAGCGTAGTGGTTAATTTCTTATACATACTAAAGTCACTTTTATATCACTTTCGGTGTAGACAGAGCCAACAGTCACGAAAAGAATGAAGAGTCACGTTCAGTTATATGGTTTCATGATGGAATAGAGATTCAAATAATGACAGGTTGCTAGCCCATCGCCTACAAGAGGAATCACAAGTTTATAAGCCTATCCCTTAGTCGCCCTTTACGACATTAATGGAAAGGATATGGAGTGGTTCTATTCTAAAATGTCGGAATTTTAGAATACTGAGCTACTTTCAGTGAAAAAGTTTAAAGTTTATTTTGTATCCCATAATATTTATTTTTATTACCTAATTTGAGGTTAGCTCAATCTGTGTTTTTTTTAATTACCTACGATGATTATGATACAAACAAATACATACATATAGTCACGTCTATATCCATTGTGGGGTAGACAGAGTCAACAGCCTTAAAAAAGACTTGCCCAAGTAACAATTAGGCGCTAAAGTAAGATTTATAATAAGTCTATAAAAGCGCTAACTAGATTCTAAAGTGGTTTATGGGTGTTTCAAATTAGTGTTAGAGCGCGCTCTAACCCTACTTTACCCCCGAATTAGGCACAATTTTTATATTACTTAAGGTTGTATAATGACGGTATACAAGAGTTATGGTAATTGGCTAAGAGGTACAATCAGTGCTATAAGAAAGTTATGATAGCGGTAACAGGATCTCTTAGCGATACAAGAGTGGTAAATAAGCGAAAATTAACTCTGTTAGCGGTAAAATGGCAAAAATGGTTTTATATTACCTCTACGGGTGCTAAGCGGGCTACAGGTAGGCGTCAACTGACTCCTTAAGCGGTACAGTAGAGATACAAAGGCGTTAATTATATTTTCAAGCGCTAAAAGGGAGGTAAATAGGTGTTTTGTAACGGTCTGAACGCTATTCAAGATCCACAAAGGGCATAAAGTTCTTTCCCGCACGATGTTTTGATACCCGGAAAATATTGTTTCTAATTTTACGATCTAATAATATATAATACTATTTCCAATGGCTAAAATAATCCTAATGATGTTTATATTAAACAAGAAAAAGTGAAATTGTTTTATGGTGCGAAAGGAAGCGTATTTTTGCTGCGAAGGTAAGTACACTGTGAATATGTTACATATTTATTGGCAAATAATTCGAGCGCCCGATGTATGTTGTCTACTTACTGAAAATAAATGTTTTGTCTAATATGGAGTGACACATTTTTCTTGTAAAAAAGTTCTAAAATATTGCCTTATTGATCTTATAATACTGTACTAGTAATATAAATACATACTAAAGCAAAATACTTCATGGAAACCTTGTAAATATTTGTTTTTATAACCATAATCTAATATATCATTATCTTAACATGGCGAGCAAACGAATTTAGGGATCCGTAGTGCTCAAAACTTTAAACCATGTATTGATGTTATTATTCACCTGTTAACTGTTTTAGACGAGTAGAATACAAAGAAGTAGGTAGATATAAATTATTATATTGTTTTAACAATTAATATTATATTATGATTTAAATACAATATTAGGTTTATAAACCTGACTATAAGACTATTAAATATCGTGTTTGTTTACAGATAAGACGAAAGCGTATAAAACTTACAAAAAACGCAAAAAAAATGAAAACCCAAAAGTACAAGGAGATGAACAGAGAGTAGAAAATAACAATATTGAAAATGAGGAATGTTCCAGCGCAGGCCAGCAGCATTTCGGAAGTGCTGAACACGATCAACTAGAACAGCACTGTCTTCAACTAAATACATATTTAGATACGATGACTTCATGGGAAGCACAAAAATATCGAGCTTGTTCTTAATTTTATAGCCATGAATATGAATAATAATAAATGGTGACAATGACTGAATTTCTTTAATTTCTACAATATCATTATCTTTCGTGAGACAGTATTTATCTTTTGATTTAGTCGATGCGCGATGCGATCTTGCGATTCACTGCTTTCCATAGGAATCTTCATTATCACTTGTAGTAATAGCACAATCATCATTTTGAAAATCATGTACGGAACCTTCAAGCTCAAAGGAAACTCGCACTTCACTGCTTTCCATAGGAAAGAGGACGTATTTTCAATAGGAATAGAGGAGTTCAAAATGCGATAATATTCTCTGATCAATTTCTGCGTATTTCCACCAGTCCTACATTGATTTTTCCAAGTATTTACAACAATTTTTGTTTTTTGTTTTGGTTGCGACGCCATTGTCAAAAACAAGTTGTCAATATAAGAAATACAGTAGTGACCTTAAGCGCTATTACTTTACCTTTAGTCACAAAAAAGTAACAATAGTCGCTAGAGGATCTGTTATAGCGAAAAATTATACTCCTATTTGACTTAAGGTAATGCAAGAGAGTTTTGTATAATTTCAAGCATTTGGTTCTATATAAGATTAAATTAACACTATTGTAAGGCTGGTAGCGCTTATTAACGCTATTGTGCAACTTTAGGTTCTTGTAAAGAGTTTAATATCACCTGCATAGCACTTTTGGAGGTAGTAACTAATCCTTATTCTTATTTAGATCTTGAAGTTCTAAGATTCACTTAAAGCTATAACACAAAATGCTGTGCATGTACAACAGTGTTAAGATTTGCCATAATACATCCATAACCTTTAAGCTCGCCTAATTGTCGCGCTTGTAACTCTGTATTATAAGTAGAAGTGATATACGTTACTTGCTTACGCCACTTTATCGCCAAAAGTCATAAGTGCTGCTACTGTAATGCCTTTCTAGCCCACTAAGTAACAAAATAAGCTCTAATCGTCGCCTAAATGTTTGTTGGGTGGCCACGTTCAGTAGGAAAAATATCGTGAATAAATATAATAAAAACAACTTTTACTCATTTATGTCTCACTGAAATATGTACAACTGTAATAAACAATGTTTAAATGAATATAAATCTGTTTGTGCGCGTGCCAGGCATTCTGGTTTTTAAAGTCTAGACTAAGATTAAGTCTAGACCGTGTATTTAGCTTTAATGCCGTGGAAAATTCTAGGTAGCTTTCTTGATCTTTGCTTATAATAACATGCATAAAGTCACGTGTCACTTTGCGGGGAAGGCAGAGTCAACAGTCTTCAACACTGTCAGGCCTCTTTCAGCTATAAGAAGGGAAGAAAATGGAGTGGTTATATCTAGAGCGCCAGAAACCACAAGGCATTATAGTAATTTTATCTGTATTTTAAAATATAATTATGTTCTATACTAGCTTCCATTTGTGACTTCGCTTGCTTGTAAATTGTAAGGTTATTTAATTACTGTACGTACAAATTTATCTTAATCTATCCATAAGTTCTTGTGTGAAATGCTCATAAACATACATACATTCTTACGATTTATGCATTTATATTAATGAGTTAATTATTTTCTTATTCTCATTTCTTCAGCCAAGTTCCGGAGAAATACATATCAAAAATTTAACTTTTTTCTAACAAATATACACACATAGGTACATACAATCACGTCAATATCTCTTGCGGGGTAGACAGAGCCAACAGTCTTGAAAATACTGATACGTTCACGTCACGTTCAGCTGTTCGGCTTAATGATAGAATTGAGATTCAAATAGTGACAGGTTGCTAGCTTATCGCCTAAAAGAAGAATCCCAAGTTTATAAGCCTATCCTTATCCTTAGTGTTTTCAAAAGATTTCCACAAAACTTATCTCAAAAACAAAAAAATAAATGTACTATGGTATAGCAACTGTCCACGCAAACGCATCGCTCAAGTTGGAGAGAGACGGATGTCGAACGCTGCCGAACGCGAAGGCCGATTGTCTCTCTTTGTCGCTCGTTCCGCGCTCTCGCTTGCACTTCAAGGTTTACATGGAACGCCTCAGAGCGAGGTAACGCCGCATGAGTCATGTTTTTTCGTACGTGCAGCCGGCTCAGTCGAATTATAATACGTTGTCACGTCAAAAACAGAGAATTTTGTCGGCCTCAGTGGCGCAGTGGTAGTACGCTCGTGTGTGACACCGGAGGTCCCGGGTTCGAATCCCGGCCAGGGCATGATGAGAAAAGAACTTTTTCTGATTGGCCTGGGTCTTGGATGTTTATCTATATAAGTATTTATTATAAATAAAAAATAAAAAAAATTACAGGCCTGTTTTCAATAACGAAAAATATTCCACTAACGTTAAGAAACCGGTCAATTAAGACAAATAAAGCCACGTACACATTGCTACGGGTAAGTTATACGGTTGGCGATGGGCCAATAGATAGCTTTTGCCTGGGAGTAATTACCGGTATCCTGAAATTGGCTTTTATAATTTAGAGGCAGGTGGCGTGGGAATTTAAACCGATTTTCGAAGGGAAAAATATGTATGAAGCTTATTTTTAGATGTATTATATGTATATATTTATGTGAACTGCTGGCTCTGTCTACCCCGAACGGGATATAGACGTGATGATATGAATGAATGTTTTTTGAAACTTTTTTGAGTCGATACCTAAGTTACAATAGGTAAATGAAATGCTTAAAATGCAAAAATTGTTAGACAAAAAGTGAATATTTGTCAAACTTTTAGAAAATTACAAACAGATTTAGATTAAGAATACGCTTTGAAAGAAACATTATCATAATTGAACCATACAGCTGAACGTGGCATTAAAGTCTTTTTAAAACTGCAGACTCGGTCTACCCCGTAAGTGATAAAAACGTTTGTATCATTCATTCATAAAATCACGTCAATATCCCTTGTGTGGTAGACAGAGCCAGTAGTCTTGAAACACAGACATGCCACGTTCAGCTGTTAGGCTTAATGATATAATTGAGATTGATTGAGTGCCGTGTGGTTCTCGGCACCAATAAATTAAAATAAAAGAATAGGACCACTACCTCTCATTCCCATTGATGTCGTAAAAGGTGACTAAGGGATAGGTTTATAAACTTGAGATTCTTGTTTTAGGCGATGGGCTAGCGACCTGTCACTATTTAAATCTAAATTCTACCAAACACCTGAACGTGGCCAATCAGTCTTATAAAGACTGGCTCTGTCCACCCCGCATGGAATATAAACGTGAATACCTATATGTATGATTGATTAAAAAATTACAATAGTTACTCGCTTGGCGAGTGTCCAACTAGCTTACATTTTAGGTTCAGGAGACAGCTACGAGACATAGCTTAACAAGCACTAGATTCAGTGCTCAAAGTTCTTATTTACAGCTTCAAGTTGTAAGCTTAGATACTTAAGAAGTGCGGTCAGACCAACAATGTTCTTATTTTGCAAGCTTAAGTGACAAAATAAATAAATAAATGTAAATAAATAGGTATAAATAAATATACAGGAAAAATTGTCGAAAAAAATTGTTGAGAAAAGTGCCGTGTGGTTCCCGGCACCAATACAAAAAAGAATAGTACCACTCCATCTCTTTCCCATGGATGTCGTAAACGCCGACTAAGGTGTAGGCTTATAAACTTGGGATTCTTTTTTCAGGCGATGGGCTAGCAACCTGTCACTATTTGAATCTCAATTCTATCATTAACTGAACGTGGCCATTCAGTGTTTACAAGACTGTTGGCTCTGTCTACCCCGCAAGGGATATAGACGTGACCATATGTATGTATGTAAGTTCTATTTACAGCTTTCAGTTGTAAGCTTAGATACTTAAGGAGTGCGGTCAGACCAACAATGTTCTTATTTTGCAAGCTTTAGTGAAAAAATAAATAAATACCTATATACGGGACAAATTACACAGATTGAGTTTGCCTCGAAGTAAGTTCGAGACTTGTGTTACGAGATACTAACTCAACGATACTACATTTTATAATAAATACTTATATAGATGACCATCCAAGACCCAGGCCAATCAGAAAAAGTTATTTTATCTTCTTCATGCCCTGGCCGGCATTCGAACCCGGGACTTCCGATGCCACAGACAAGCATACTACCGCTGCGCCACAGATGCCGTCAATATATACGAGATACCTATATCACACAAATTTAATCAGCCTCGAAGTAAGTTCGATATTTATGTCTTATGATACTACCTTCACGATATTATATTTTTTTAATAAATATTTAAGACCCAGGTCAATCAGAAAAAGCACGTATCATCATGTCCTGGCCAGGATTCGAATCCAAACTGCTGTTTTACAAACACGTGCACTACCGCTGCGCCACCGAGAAATACTAAAACAACATACAATCACGTCTATATCCCTTGCGGGGTAGACAAAACCTATTTGAAAAGTCTGAAAGACCACGTTCAAATGTATAGCTTCATGTCTATCATGAATGAGTCTTACATACATACATACATAAAATCACGCCTCTTTCCCGGAGGGGTAGGCAGAGACTACCTCTTTCCACTTGCCACGATCTCTGCATACTTCTTTCGCTTCGTCCACATTCATAACTCTCTTCATACAAGCTCGGCGGTTTCGGGTACTTTTGACCTGACCCTTTACCAGGACGTCCTTAATTTGATCAAGATACGTTCGTCTAGGTCTTCCCACTCCGACCTTTCCCTCCACACTCTCCTTGTATATCTGCTTAGTCAACCTGCTTTCATTCATCCTCTCCACATGACCGAACCATCTTAACATACCCTGAATGAGTCTTCTTAGATAAAAATGACGTAAATGGCGCTAAATTCGCTTCTACTTCTAGCATTAAGTCCGCCAATTGTGCTATAAATTTGTATTTTGTGCAATGAAGTTTAAATAAATAAATTCGCATGCGGGTAAGAGCAAGTTAATATATAATTAAATTATCAAGGATAAGGGATTTTTCCCCAAAATAATGCGAGTATAAAGAGAAATATGTTGACTCGCTGTATTATTTCAACGGGCGGTCGGCACCTGCAAATTAACATTATCGCTGGTAATCAGCTAAGTGCCGGATCAAGGAACGATATAGCGGGAACACGCTTTGTATTCCAGATAACATGGATAAGGTAGAACGCCGTTAGCCGTGTGGTTCCCGGCACCAATACAAAAAAGAATATGACCACTCCATCTCGTTCCCATGGATGTCGTTAAAGGCGACTAAGGGATAGGCTTGCAAACTTGAGATTATTTATTTAAGGCGATGGGCTAGCAACCTGTCACTATTTGAATCTCAATTCTATCATTTAGCCAAATAGCTGAACGTGGCCATTCAGTCTTTTCAAGACTGTTGGCTCTGTCTACCCAGCAAGGGATATAGACTTGACCATATGTATGTATGTACATATGTGTATTTTTCAGACAGAGAATTCTTCAATTTATTTGCCACGATCCCTGCATAACTCGTTTAAAATAGCTTAAAAGTTATCAAGTAATTGTTTGATGAAAATAATTTACTGTTTTCATAACGTCCTCGCCAAACAGAAGCCTTCAAAATATTACAATCTTCAAAGCGAAATTTAACTCAATTTGTACTTTAGATGTTCCGGCATGCCTCGATTTTGTGAAATATTGATAATTAAATAGAGTTCCCTCTGTCTTCTTGTGGTTTGTTTTGGGTTCATTGGGACGTGGTTTCGAATCTTCTAGACTTTATTTAGAAAAATCCCTGAATCGATAATTTATTTTAGCCCTTCTTATGACATATAATCATTTACATACTATCATAAAATCACGCCTCTTTCCTAGGGGGTATGGAAAGTCACTTCAATACTGTTGACTGTGTCTACTCCGCAGGGGATATAGACGTGAATATATGTATGTACGTATGTACGTAACGGGTTAGAATGAGCTAACTAACATGTTGCTAGCCCATTGCCTAAAAGAGGATCCCAAGTTTATGAGCTTTTCCTTTGATAGACTTTTACACATCTGCATGGCAAGAGAAGCAGTTGACACATACCATTTTTTTTTTTGCTACCAGACCAGAATGGAAGCTTTTATAAGATGATGGTGCTTTTCCCTTAATCGCCTTTGACGAAGAAAAAGATGGAGTGGTTCTATTCTACAGTACTGGGAACCACAAGGCACTCAATCCCATAATTATTTTGCATATTATTTTACATACATATCTAGACTAGTCTAGACTAAGATTAAGTCTAGACCGTGTATTTAGCTTTAATGCCCTGGAAAATTCTTGGTATCTTATTTGCTCTTTGCGGGGTAGACAGAGCTTACAGTCTGGAATAATGAAGGCGCTTTTGCAAACTTTAAGGCGAGCGTGTAAAACAGGAATTTCAGTTTAACGCGGGCAAATTTGCAAGCAAAAGCTAGTCTCCCTTTGGTTATAACTTAAGAGATTCAATTACTTTTCTTATATTACTTACTCACCCTTGTAAGTAAGTATTTTACCTGTATTTTTCCGTTTATTGAGCCAGTTATGTTATAAAAATTGCAATGTTTTCACACACGTGACATGAATGAACACTTGCTTTAGTACAGTCGCGTTGAAAAGTAAAAATAAATAACATGACATACAGGGAGGAATTTTATTCGTTAGGAAAATTTTCGCAAATTGTTTTGGCGATGAAACCAATTTTGTGGATGAAGCGAAGGAAGTATGCAGAGATCGTGGCAAGTTGAAAGAGGTAGTCTCTGCCTACCCCTCCGGGAAAGAGGTGTGATTTTATGTTATGTTATGTTTTTTACTGCCGCTTCCAAAGCGTCAGTGCAAAAGAAGCGGTAACAAACTGCACTGCAGCATTTTCTCCAATAACGTCAACTTCACAATTCTCCAAACTTAGAACAGAAATGTGGACGATAGAATACATTGTTGTGTTTAATTGATTTATACCCGTGGGAAAAAAGGTGGGATTCTATAATTCTATTGTAGATGGCGCTAAATTTTCGCGGACGAAGCTGCGGGCACGAGTTAGTGGTGTAATAAAAAGTAGACTAGAATCTAAAACTAACTTCGGCCAATGTACAAGTTCGCACTTTCTCACAGTGTAATTGTGAACAAATTACGCGGTAATTCCCCGCCGGCTCATGTTGGCCGAGTTAGTAACGAATCGGCAAAAAGCCAGTTAGTCAGTTAGTTTGACCCCGTTCCGGTGTTGCCATTCGGAGTTGGTTAAGTCTTTTATGATTTTTTTTTAACTTTCACAATAAAAACGAATTGATTTTTATATTTATACAACACTAGCTTTGCCCGCGGATTTACTCGTGTGCACAAACGTTTGTCCTACAGCAAAAATATATTTTCCAAAACAATAAGTAGGTACCCAATATTATTTTATTCTTTAGTCTACTTTTGGTTACAGAGATAAAATATCTTGTAAGTAGGTAATCATTATTTATTGAAACAGAGAAAGACGGAAGGTCAATTCAAATGTACCTTGAACAAGTCAAATAGTCAGCTTACACAAAGAAATTAATAAACAAAATTGGGATCGTGGAAGGTGGAAACATGTCGTCTCTGCCTACCCCTCCGAAAAAGGGGCCTGAATTAATCCACGTACCTATATATGTACAAAGTACATTTCTCAGTTGTCTCAATTCTATCATCAAGCCAAAAAGTTGAACGTGGCCTGTCAGTCTTTTCACGATTGTTTGATGGCTCTGACTACCCCGCAAGGGATATAGGCGTGACTTTATGTATGTACCAATAATATACTTAGAAGAAAAAAAAATAGTTATTTGATTCTAGATTTAAAAAAAATAATTCAACAACATTTTTGTGCCTGAGTGTACAGTACAGTCTGTGTGCTCTAGTGAGAAATGACACTGTTATTTGTACCGCAGACGAAGCCAGCGCGAACAATGCGATTCAGAATAAATGTTCATGAGGTACCTATTACTAAGTGCTTCGGAGAAAGGTCAAGTGCGACTTTCAACCAGTTTTACCTTGTGTAGTTTCTTCAGGTACACGAAACCGCCGAGCTTGCATGAAGAGAGTTATGAGTATGGATGAAGCGAAGGAAGTATGCAGAGATCGTGGCAAGATGTATCTTTGCCTACCCCTCCGGGAAAGAGGCGTGATTTTAAGTATGTATGTTTGTATGGTTTCTTCTGCCTTCATGCATGACACGCGCGATGTCGTTTTCATCGCGCGACATACGAGCGCTGACCCGTTTTACGTCAAAATAAATAGCGATGATAATAATATGACTTTGGGCTAGCAACCTGTCACTTTATATGAATCTCAATTCTATCAGTAAGCCAAATAGCTGAACGTGGCCTATTTTCGAAACTGTTAGCTCTGTCTACCCCGCAAGTGATGTAAACGTGATATATGTATATAATAAGCGAAACAGCCGTGTGGTTCCCGACACCAACAGAAAAAAGAATAGGACACTCTTTTTCATGGATATCGTAAAAGGCGATTAAGAGATAGGCGTATAAACTGGGTTTTTTCATTTTCGGCGATGGGCTAGCAACCTGTCACTATTTGAATCTCAATCCTATCATTAAGCCAAATAGCTGAACGTGGCCTATCAGTCTTTTCAAGACTGTCGGTTCTGTCTTCCCCGCAAAGGATAAAGAACTGATTATATGAATGAATGAATAGACAATGTTGAATAATGTACATCAATCATATATTCAGACACCATGCCAATACACTCGGTGACTAATTATTCATAGCTTACGTCTCAATAACAGATTAGCGGGCTTATCAATTTCAATATCAATTTATCTCCTTCAAATTTTGAAAGCACAAACGTTTATCAATAGTATAATGATAAAACATAAATAAATAAAAATATAAACGATACAAATTTCACAGATTGAGTTAGTCAAAGTGATCAAATTAAGGACGTCCTGGCAAAGGGTTAGGTAAAAAGTACCCGAAATCGCCGAGCTTGCATTAAGAGAGTAATTAATGTGGATGAAGCGAAGGAAGTATGCAAAGATCGTGGCAAGTGGCAAGATGTAGTCTCTGCCTACTCCTCCGGGAAAGAGGCGTGATTTTTTTGTACGTATGTATCCTTAGTACATTAAATCGTGTAAAACAATAATATAATACGCAAATCTTTGAAAACATGGTTATTTCATTCTAAACATTTTAACTATCTTTTGAAATAAAACGTTTTTTTTTGTTTCGATTCATTTTGCTAATTTATTTCTACCCCGTAAGAGATAAAGATGTGACGTGCCCGTCCGTCCATTATGCTTTCATAAACTAACCTAAATCAAATTTTTTGAAGTAATAATTTAATGATAATTAATTTACGTAAAGCGTAGGAACAAAATTTTCATATATTCCTCTTGTCTCTTGAGCCCACCTTTCCTTTTATTACAAACAAAAATATTGTAGCGAAAAAACCCTTTACAATTTGCCATAATCACTCAAGCAAAGCCGTAGTTGAGAGCTTGTATATCGTACTGCACTTCATCCATCACGAATGTCAAACGCCGCGGTATAGTCGTTGACTAATTACACATTTTGCAGATTAACATCTCAATCGTACGCGCCAACGGTACAGTCGGTGACAGAAGTTATTTATACATACATACATATAGTTACGTCTATTTCCCTTGCGGAGAAGACAGGGCCAACCGTATTGAAAAGTCTGATAGGCCACGTTCAGCCGTTTGGCTTTAAGATAGAATTGAGATTCAAATAGTGACAGTTAGCCCATCGCCTAAAAGAAGAATTCCAAGATTATAAGCCTATCCCTTAGTCGCATTTTACAACATCCATGGGCAAGAGGCGATGAAGTGGTCCTTTTCTTTTTTTATTGGTGCCGGTAACCACACGGCTCAAGCACGGCACGGCAAGTTATTTAATACATACACTGCAGTCATACTTTTCGTCATCTTACGGTGAGGGAAAACATCGTGGGGAAACCTGCACATTCAGTAAACTAGATGCGTAGCCATGATCGATCCAATGCGAATTAGGTTTACCAGCAAAGGTTGCGGAGGACAGATGGGAGTCGCTTCGTGTAAAAAGCTGACTCACCCAATCCAGGGTCCATGGTCGAAGGCATACCCCGGGCTCCTGTCTAGAATGGTGAGGATGTAACCGGGACTAAAATCAAGCATAACCATGTAGAATACTTTTTGTCACCTTTTTGAATATTATTAGGCGATGGGCTAGCAACCTGTCACTATTTGAATCTCAATTCTATCATTAAGCCAAATAGCTGAACGTGGCCATTCAGTCTTTTCAAGACTGTTGGCTCTGTCTATCCCGCTAGGGATATAGACGTGACCAAACGTATGTATGTATGTATTGAATATTAGTTCCATCATTAATCTGATAGTGGGCTTTCTTCTTGAGCTGTATGTTCGATCTACCTTTGAAGTCAGCCCCGTGATAGACATCTATAGTAATATTATAAAACTGAAGGGTTTGTTTGTTTGAATTAGCTAATCTCAGGAACTACTGGTTCGAATTGAAAAATTCTTTTTGTGTTGAATAGACCATTTATCGAGGAAGGCTTTAGGCTATATAACATCACGCTGCAACTATTAGGGGCGAATACATAATGGAAAATGTGAAAAAAAAAAAATGGCGATAATTATTCATCCTTGAGGGCTTCAATGATGCCAGAAACAACTATTATACGCAGACGAAGTCACGGGCACAGCTAGTAACACATAAAGAGCCATGCTGGCA
This sequence comes from Amyelois transitella, assembly GCF_032362555.1. NCBI lineage: Eukaryota > Metazoa > Arthropoda > Insecta > Lepidoptera > Pyralidae > Amyelois > Amyelois transitella. The sequence goes on along the minus strand of NC_083521.1, from coordinate 9,348,516 downwards.
ATATTTTTCACGATTCCCCTTACTCCAACCCGCTTTATGGAAAGTCGATTTTAATTATTTAATTTTATTTTTTATTCTTTCAACAAATATTATTTAACTTGAGTTATCGCTTGTACATATCCGAATGCAGAGTAATTAATACAGACAGCAAGGTGTCACGAAAATTCGGTCTTTGAAAATTAACACTAACCAAATACGCAATATATTGAGGTACTGAGACTGGAAATGACTGAGCTTATCAAATTGGTATTCCCTTTGTACTGTCATATGAAGATATACCTATGTTATTGATATTAATATAGATATATATGTATATATATATATATATATGTTCGTACCGGTAAGTGAAGTTATATTATAAACAATGCAAAGACTTAATTTTTAATAGCGGACCCGACAGACTTCGTTCAGTCAAAAAGATTTGAATTGAAGCAGTTCTTTGTTCTTACCTATTTTATAACATACATACATATAGTCGCGTCTATATCCCTAGCGGGGTAGACAGAGCCAACAGTCTTGTAGATACTGAAAGGCCTCAATCAGTTGCTATAAATGAGATTCAAATAGTGACAGGTTGCTAGCCAATCGCCTAAAAGGAGAATCCCAAGTTTATAAGCCTATCCCTTATTCGCCTTTTACGACATCCATGAGAAAGAAATGGAGTAGTCCTATATATTTTTTTCTATTGTTGCCGTGTGGTTCACGGTAAATCGGTTAATTCAAGAATAAAATTTAAAGACTCCCATAACAAACTTTATTTCCTATCCAATTCGGGACGGATATAATTGGTCATTCATATTTTATGAATGTCCATAATTGTATGGAAATTGGTCCAATAGTTCGGGCGAGGATTGCAAAATGCAATAATTAATCACATGGAGTCAAATTGGACGTCCGGGACGTCCTGGCAAAGGGTCAGGTCAAGAGTACTTACCCGAAACCGCGGAGCTTGCATGCCGTGTGGTTCCCGGCCCCGATATGGGTTCCCCTGCAAAGGTTACGGAGTTCAGACAGGAGTCGCTTCGTATAAAACCTGACTTACACATCCTGGATCATGGTCAAATGGGTCAAAACCGGGATCTTCAGCAGAGAGTTGAAACTCTACACACACTCCTGCACATAGTCACGTCTATATCCCTTGCGGGGTAGACAGAGCCAACAGTTATGAAAATACTGAAAAGCTGTATGGCCTTATGACTGCATTGAGATTCAAATAGTGACAGGTTGCTAGCCCATTGCCTAATAAAAGAATCCCAAGTTTGTAAGCCTATCCCTTAGTCGCCTTTTACGACATCCATAGGAAAAAGATGGAGTGGTCCTGTTCTTTTTTGTATTGGTGCCGGGAACCACACGGCTTGTAAATGCTTATGGAGTCGAAAAAAAATAAATTAAAATACGCGAGCGACGATGCGGGCATAATCTAGTGCATTACAAAAGTGAGACAATGTTAGTTTAAAATTCTCTAGAGAAAAAAAAGGGAACAAAATGAAAACAAAAAAAAAACAACCTTTCCTAAGCAATTTATAAAGTAAATATACAATATAAACTTACTCACTGCCCACGAACGTAATGCCGTGTATTTTTTCTGAGCTCAGGCCCCATGGTGCCACGTGGTGACAACAAATTGAGGGTAAAACTACCGGAAAACTATTGAGCCGATATTGAAACTATTTGTAACTTTAAAAAAAACAAATTGTTCTAATTTTAACCTGTGATTATGTATGTTTTGCGGCGATTATCACGCGTTTCGCTGTACTGATTTTGATACGGTTTTCAGGAGCGTTTTGTTTTTAAAAGTTAAACCGATTTCATAAAAGGTGGATGACAATTGGTGGCGGTTCTCTTTTTACCATATTTTACATACATATATGAATACACTGATTTACTTACTTTATATATGTAGGTATATAACATGACATAATCCTACTAATCCTACTACTATTATAAAGGCGAAAGTTTGTATGGATGTATGGATGTTTGTTACTCTTTCACGCAAAAACTACTGAACCGATTACCATGAAATTTGATATGTAGGTAGCTGAAGACCCAGAATAACACATAGGCTACTTTTTATCCCAGAGTTCCCGCGGGATTGATACTGTTTCCATGCGGACGAAGTCGCGGGCGGCCTCTAGTATTATAAATACGAAATTTTGTGGGTATATCAGTATGGATGTTTGTTACTCTTTCACGCAAAAACTACTGAACCGATTATGATGAAATTTAATATGTAGGTAGTTGAAGACCCAGAATAACATATAGGCTACATGTAATCCCGGAGTTCCCGCGGGATTAATAGGGTTTCCATGTGGACAAAGTCGCGGGCGGCCTCTAGTACTTAATAATTAGTACATACATACATACATACATAAAATCACGCCTCTTTCCCGGAGGGGTAGGCAGAGACTACCTCTTTCCACTTGCCACGATCTCTGCATACTTCTTTCGCTTCGTCCACATTCATAACTCTCTTCATACAAGCTCGGCGGTTTCGGGTACTTTTGACCTGACCCTTTACCAGGACGTCCTTAATTTGATCAAGATACGTTCGTCTAGGTCTTCCCACTCCGACCTTTCCCTCCACACTCTCCTTGTATATCTGCTTAGTCAACCTGCTTTCATTCATCCTCTCCACATGACCGAACCATCTTAACATACCCTTTTCTATTCCTGTAACTACATCTTCTTTCACATCACAACATTCCCTTATCACGCTGTTCCTTATCCTGTCACTCAATTTCACACCCATCATACTCCTTAACGCTCTCATTTCCACTGCATTTATTCTGCTTTCATGCTTCTTTTGCCATACCCAACTTTCACTCCCATACATTAATGTCGGGACCAACACGCCCCTGTGCACAGCCAGTCGAGCCTTTTTGGATAGTTTCTGACTGCTCATAAAGGCATGCAAAGCTCCATTCACCATGTTCCCCGCGTTCACTCTCCTTTCAATATCACTATCATACTTGCCATCTGATGTAAACTTTGATCCTAGATATACAAACTCTTTCACTTGCTCCACTTTTTCTCCTCCAATCAAAATATTACATGCTGTCATTTCTTTCTCCATTTCAAAAACCAGTGTTTTAGTTTTACTTACGTTCACTTTCATTCCTTTCTCTTTTAAAGCTTCATGCATACAGTTTACCATCTCCTGTAACTCCTCCGCTGATGACGCCAGTATAACCTGATCGTCGGCATAGAGCAGACATTTGACGAGTAACTCATTCATCCTTAATCCACTTTTAGACTCTTTCAAATCTGTCAAGCAGCTATCCATAAATAGGTTGAACAGCCACGGTGACGCAACACATCCTTGCCTAACGCCTTTCTCAATCTTAAACCACTCAGTGTGCGCTCCGTTTATCCTGACACAAGCACTCGAATCCTCATATAAGGATTTCAGTGCTCGTATTAAGAGACTGCTCACCCCATGCATAGAAAGTGCTGACCACAATTCATTCCTCTCAACTCTGTCATAGGCCTTTTCCAGATCTACGAATGTGCAATAGACTTTTTGACTCTTGGCCAAAAACTTTTCGGCTATGCACCGCAAGGAAAAGACCTGATCAGTACATCCCATTCCCTTTCGAAATCCCGCTTGAGCATCCCATATTTTGTCATCAGTTTCATTCCTGACTCTATTAATCAATACCTTAGCATACAATTTGCCGACGACGCTAAGCAGGCTTATACCACGATAATTTTTGCAGTCCAGCTGTGACCCTTTTCCTTTGTAAAGTGGCACGATAACAGCCTTACACCAATCTTTTGGTACTCGGCCGCTTCTCCAACACAAATTGAAAAGGCAGTACAACTGACTAGCTACTACGCCTTTTCCTGCTTTAAGCATCTCGACCGACACTCTATCACACCCAGCAGCCTTTCCCGCTTTCATACTCTTAAGTGCTTCCACAATTTCGAACATTTCAATTTCGCCTTCCATCTCATTCTCTTTTTCTTCGCTATAGCAGAAATCTTTCTTATTTCCTTCCTTTTTTTCAAATAAACTTTCAAAATAGTCCTTCCATATCTTTAGTACACATTCTTCTCCTTTCACAACGCTACCATCCTGGCATCTGATCCTAGTCAGCTCTCTGGTTATAGTATTTCCTCGGGCTGACCTTACGGATTTCCAGAATACTTTCAGATTTGACTGAAAGTCTTCTGATAGCCTTTTATCAAAATCCTCTTTATACTCTTCTTTCTTTCTAATCACAGCTTTCTTAACCAAATCTTTCATTTTCTTATATTCCTTACGTGCTTCATTCACATCTTCATCTATAACCTCTTGCATTCTTAAGTTAGCTTTTGCTGCTAACAAATCCAGCCATGCTTTCTTCTTTAATCGCACAAGTTCTTGCACATCTTTACTCATCCACGCATTTTTGTGATTTTTTCCTTTCCTTCTTCTACTTACACCACACACTTCAACAGCTACTTTCACAATTCTTTCTTTAAATTCCTTCCATCCATCTTCAATATCGCTCATTTCCTCTAAATCTTCAAATTCATCCTTCAGTCTATTAATATACTTCTTACCTACATCCATATCTTGCAAATTTTCTACTTTTACTCTTTCCAAAGCGCTGGTTTGCTCCCTTACCCTGTGCCGCCAGCGATTGAAGATACCCCTTATCCGGGATATCACCAGTAAATGGTCCGAGTCAATGCCAGCACCGCGATATGCACGGGTATCCAGCACTTTGTTCTTCAATCTTTCATCTACAATCACAAAGTCTATCATACTTTTTAAAATACCTTCCACTCTTGTGTAGGTGTGGATCTCTTTATGTTGAAACATTGAGTTCGACACAAAAAGATCCCACTCTAGACAAATTTCTAATACACTTCTTCCATTATCATTCACCTTTTCGTCACCAAACGCACCAAGCACCTTCTCATATCCATCACGCTTTACACCCACCCATCCATTAAAATCACCTAACATAATAATCTTCTCATTTGGCTTGGTAACTTTCAATACTTCTCTTACACTATTCCAGAACTCCTCGTTTTCGCTTTTTGCTGATGTTGTACCCCTCGAACCCACATCCCAAGGTGCATAAACACCTAGAACGAAGATCCGAGTGATTCCAACTTTCAGCCTAATCCATAGAAGACGAGGGCTGACACACTCATACTCATTCACGCACTCAGCCATTCGTTCAGAAAGAATTAGACCGACCCCTTGACAGCCTCGGCTGGTACTGGAAATTCCAGACCAATACGCCGTGTAAGGGCCGTGCTGCGTCGCGTCGCATCCTTTCCGCTTCGTTTCATTCACGCACAACACATCCAAACGTCTTTCATCCATCATCTGGCATACTTCCTCAATCTTATCCTTCATTCCTCCTCTTACATTCATCGTCGCAAAGCGGCTTTCAGCAGACCGCATACCGCTCCCGCCGGGAACGAGACGTGATGGGGTGCGGACACCATCGCCGCCATTTAGGTGCTCTTTTAAAAAATTTGCATCCATGCGATTCCCACGAGACGCAAGGGAACAATTTTGTCCGCCCCAGCAGAGCCCCGCATGCCAGGGTAAGGCTAGCCATTACCTGGGGGTCGCCCAACCCCATGGCGGAAGTGGCACGCTCGAGACTAGGCTCGCCCCTAGCCATGCATCCATCGGCGCGGCAGACCTTAGATTGGCAGGGATTTACATTAAAGAGGAATCCCAAGTCTATCCCTTAGTCGGCTCTTACGACATCCGTGGGAAAGAGATGGAGTGGTCCTATTCTTTTGTAATGGTGCCGGGAACCACACGGCACGGTAATAATTAGTATCCTGCATTATAATAAGTAATTAATTTGGCATGTAATTTGAAGAGCGGGCTTTATCAAACACAGGTTTTTGTAAACTTAAAATAATGAAATCTTGCCACTCGTATACTCATGTACCTACTGAGAAATGGTATGAGATGAAATTATTTTTTTTATTTTTTGAATTGAATCCATATTTAGAATAAGAAATGTGGACGAGAGAATACATTCATTTTGATGACATATATACATACATATACTCACGTCTTTATCCCTTGCGGACTAGACAGAGCCAACAGTCTTGAAAAGACACACGTTCAGCTTTTTGGCTCGATGATAGTATTGAAATTCAAATAGTGACAGGTTGCTATCGCATACATCGCCTAAAAGAAGAATCCCAAGTTTAAGCCTATCCCTTAGTCGCCTTTTACGACATCCATGGGAACGAGATGGAGTGGTCCTATTCTTTTTTAATATTGGTGCCGGGAACCACACACACCATTGTGATGAATGAATGAAAAAACTCTGTCCAGTCCCACAGAATACGTACATTTGGCCACACGATAGTACGATCTTCCTTCTTCGTTCATTTGTTTAATGGCGTACATTTCCCTGATTAGAGATGGGGATATGGGGATCATTTCTGGTGGGGGTGGGGAACCATTCATTTGGTATTCGGTTGTTGGGCTAGACGTTTTTTTCTTTTGTTTTGTCCTTTGTTTTATATATATTACTAGCTGTCCCGGCAAACGTTGTTTTGCCATATAAATATTTTTAAAGTAAATTCTAGTGTAAAAAAAAAACAATCCTTATTACTAAAGGGGTATGAAAAATAGTTGTTGGCTGATTCTCAGACCTACTCAATATGCTCACAGTTTCATGAGAATCGGTCAAGCCGTTTCGCAGGAGTACGGGAACTAACATTGTGACACGAGAATTTTATATATGAGATTATTAAACACTTACGTGTAAATAGGCATTCTGTCGCCATCTTTAAACCACAATGTCATCGCGACGTCTCTCACCGAAGCCGCGAGGTCGCAAGGCAGCCTTGTCGCGCTACCCGGTGCCGACCACACTTGTATGACATCTGAAAACACAGGAAAGTCCATTCAGAAATACGTCAATACTGCATGGTCGCGATAGGATTTAAATCTGCACTTCATAGTGTGGCTCCAAGCAATTTGGAATAGGAACGTTCTATATCGTCATGTTGTAAAAGGCGACTAAGTGAAATGGTTATAATCTTGGGATTCCTCTTGTAGGCGATTTACAATTTGAATCTCAATTCTTTTATTAAGCCATACACCTAAACGCGGCCTTTCAGTATTTTCAAGACTGTTGGCTCTGTCAACCCCGCAACGGATATAGACGTGATTATACGTATGTATGTTGGTTTGTATATAATACTACAGGCTTCACCCGTGTAACATACGCCTCGGAGAGGTAGGCAGAGACTACATCTTTCCACTTGCCACGATCTCTGCATACTTCTTTCGCTTCATCCACATTCATAACTCTCTTCATGCAAGCTCGGCGGTTTCGGTGACTCTTAAACTTTATACACTCATCTTGCCTGTAACACCTGGAAGTAATATGTACCTTTACTAGCTGTCCCGGCAAATGTTGTTTTGCCATATAAATAATTTTCAAAAGAATAAATGGCCACGTTCAGATATTTGGCTTAATGACAGAATTGAGATTCAAATAGTGACAGGTTGCTAGCCCATCGCCCAAAAAGAATCCCAAGTTTGTAAGCCTATCCCTTAGTCGCCTTTTACGACATCCATGAGAAAGAGATGGAGTGGTCTTATTCTTTTTTGTATTGTGCCGGAAATCACACGGCACTTTAAGTAATTACTAGTTAAAAAAATAAGTTAAGGGTGGACAACCCTTATCCCATAGGGTATGAAAATGGAGAGATGTTCGCCGAGGCGATTCTCAGACCTACTCAATATGCTTAAAAAATTTCATGAGAATCGGTCAAGTCGTTTCGGAGGATTACGGTAACGAACATTGTGTCATGAAAATTTTATATATAAGATAACGATGATATTTTATTCGATATCGGTTCAGTAATTTTCGAAGATAGGTACTTACAAACAAACAATCAAAATTACTTACTAACATTATATTATATTATATTACCTAAACATGTTTGTTGGTATAGTAACACCATTCCGCTATTTCGCATTAACTAATAATTATGCATATTCAAGTATCATTAACTTGATCAAAACAAAATAATTCTAAACGCATTACTCTTCAAAATGTTAAATTAATTTTATAGTAATTATTCACCAGAAATACCACAGTAAAATATTGACAGAAGTTTATCTAAAAGAGAATTTTAAAAAGCGATCTCTCAATTAATTCCTAAATGAATTATGAAAAGCACATGGCTTCTGGTACTTTAGGGTAGAATAGAACCTCTCCATATCGTTTCCTCGGATATCGTTAAAGGCGACTTAGGGAAAGGCCAATGTTATTAGTTTTCCAAAGTTTAATAACCTTGGGTTTCTTCTTGTACTGCCACTATTTGAATCTAAATTCCATCATTAAATTATACGGTTAATTCCTGACCTTTCAGTTTAGTTACTTATAAAGTAACTTATAAATGTAACTTATTAAGATTCACATTTTTATGTCTATCCAATACAAACCCATTTATTCTACTTTTGAATGTCCGCGGACAGTACTTGTCTGGGAATATAGACGCATTCAGTTCATTACATACCTTACCTACGTACGCTATGTAATAATAATTAAATAAACTGAAAACATGAACTCCTGAAATTATACTATGGCAAAGGGTTTATTAGAAACGGTCCCATTATTTATTATCCTAGATTTTGTGATTGCTTCATTTTCCGCTAGAGGGCGTACGGCGTCTGACCCATACGATCCGGGGCGGTTATCAAAAGGGTTAGGATAAACATACATACCTACGTAAATTTTATATAATTCATAACAAAATTAACGAATAAGTATTAGTTACTTAGTTACATATAGTCACGTTTAAATCCCTTGCGGGGTAGAGAAAGTCAAAATTCTTGGAATGACGGAAATGCTACGTCCACCTATATGGCTTAATGTTGGAATTGAGATTAAAATAGTGTCAGGTTGCTAACCCACCGCTTGCAAGAGGAATCCAAAGTTTATAACTCTATTCCTTGGTCACCCTTTACGGCATCCATGGGAAAGAGATGGAGTGGTCCTACTCTTTTTTCTATTGGTGTCGAGAACCATACAACAAAGTCAGCCTTTTCGGAAAGGCGAGAAAAATTTATAGAGTAAATTTGCAGAACAGAGAAAATAATATTTCATCCATGTGACATTTCGACAGCGTTCCTTTGTACGAAACCGCGCTCATTATTTTCGAAATCCCGTTGGAAAGATAAAAGATTTTTCAAGAGTAATCATCGAAATATCGCTCAAGTTGCCTGAAAAGGATCATTCTCTCATTGTCCAGTTGGGGCGTGTAGATGTGTATATACGATGCTTTTAAGGTGCATTTATAAGGGACAAAGTTCAATTCTGCAAATATAAATATAATTCTAAAATTATATGTTTAAACATTTGTTAATTTGATGTGGAGAGGATGAATGAAAGCAGGTTGACTAAGCAGATATACAAGGAGAGTGTGGAAAGATTGGAGTGAGCAAGACTAGACGAACGTATCTTGATCAAATTAAGGACGTCCTGGTAAAGGGTCAGGTTAAGAGTACCCGAAACCGCCGAGCTTGCATGAAGAGAGTTATGAATGTGGATGAAGCGAAGGAAGTATGCAGAGATTATGGCAAGTGGAAAGATGTAATATCTGCCTCCCTCCGGGAAAAAGGCGTGATTTTATGTATGTTAATATGTATGTAGTATGTTTAATCCTGATAGGGTTGACAGATAACCTTATAATCTTACCAACATAATCTTGTAACAATTGGCTTAGGCTTAAGTCATCAAGAATCATGTTTACCTCTGAACATACATACATAATCACGTCTGTATCCCTTGCGGAGTAGACAGAGCCCAAAGCCTCGAAAAGACTGATAGGCTACGTTCAGCTGTTAGGCTTGATGATAGAATTGAGATTCAAATAGTGACAGGTTGCTGGCCCATCGCCTTTAATAGGAATTCCAAGTTTTAAGCCTATCCCTTATGCCTTATTTTGTAGTTATCCATCCCGAATCTGTCAAACTTGCTTAAAACCTCATCTCCAAAAGCACACTGTATCTGAACTTATAAACCGACCTTGCAGAAAAGCAGGATTTAATGACGAAAGCTTTCGCGAACCCGGTAACTTGGTTCACACATTTCAGCGCCTTTGATCTCTTGATTCTGACTGTTTAGGGTGACCAGGTAAATCGCAAAATCATGGATTACAAGTTTGTTTTATTTTTTTTATTTGAACTTCTAAAAAATAGTTGTTCGCTAAGAACGTAGACCTTTTATTTTTTGACAAAATTAAATCAAAAGATAAGAACAAAACCGGTTTTGTGGCTAATATCGTTCATATAGTCACGTCTATATCCCTTGCGACTCAAATAGTGACAGGTTGCCAGTACATCGCCTATAAGAGGAATCGCAAGTTAATAATGTAATAAGCCTATCCCTTAGTCGCGTTTTACCACATCCATTGGAAGATAGGAAGTGGTTCTATTCCAAAGTGCTGGAAACCACACGTCATAAGAAATTAATGTAATGGAAATACTAATTTTACCTTCTACATGGTCACCCTATCGTCTGTCTAACAGTCATTACAACGCATTACGCAGACCTTACTTAAGGGACATTCGGACCTTTGATTATACCCCAATTGTTTTTGGGTAATTGAAAATACCCTTTGTATTCCACGTACCTCCGTTGGATCAGGCAAACTGTTCTCCAAATTGGTTTGTAGCTTTGAAATTTGACTTTTTTTTCATGTTTCTTACATTGTATTGTACCTAAATATAATTAATATATGTATATATACTAAATATATTAATTATATTCAGGACGTCCTTAATTTGATCACCTAATGTATATATACTAAATTAAGTGATCAAATTAAGGACGTCCTGGTAAAGGGTCAGGTCAAAAGTACCCGAAACCGCCGAGCTTGCATGAAGAGAGTTATGAATGTGGATGAAGCAAAGGAAATATGCAGAGAGCGTGGCAAGTGGAAAGAGGTAGTCTCTGCCTACCCCTCCGGGAAAGAGGCGTGATTTTATGTATGTATGTATATATACTAAATTCGGAAAGGAAAATTTCTATTTTAATTTATTCCATCTTTCAACGTGGCACCAATAGAAAAACGAATAGGAGCACTCCATCTTTCCCACGGATGTTGTATAAAGCGACTAAGGGATATGCTTATAAACTTGAGATTCTTTTAGGCAATGGGCTAGCAACCTGTCACATTTTTTTTATTACAGTTATTATCATATATAATTATAATAGTGAATGTGAAGACGCTAATAAAATTGTGGTAGATCTGAAAGCCATGATGCTTTTTGTCCGTCTTCATCTATAAATGTTCGTAATACAAATTAGATAAAGCTGTTGCCGTGCTTGGTACAAGTCAAAAGAATTCTGCTCATAATTGGACATACATACATAAAATCCCGCCTCTTCTCCGGTAGGCAGAGATTACATCTTTCCCCTTGCCATGATCACTGCATACTTTTTTCGCGTCATCCACATTCATAAGTCTCTTCATGCAAGCTCGGCGGTTTCGGATACTTTTGACCTGACCCTTTGCCAGGACGTCCTTAATTTGATCAAGATACGTTCGTCTAGGCCTTAGGCCTATTATTAATATAGCACACCAATAACACAACTCCCAGTCTTAGTATTAATGAATGGATAGACAGCGTAAAAGAAAAGCATGAGTAGAAAAGGAGTGACCAGTAAGATGGCAAGTGACAGAAGTATTTGAAAAAAACTAAAATATTGTGCCGTGTGGTTCCCGGCACCAAATGAAAAAGAATAGGACCATCTTTTTTCTCTTATAATATCTTAGCATCTAGCAAATTCTTCAATCATTACACCTGCCCTAGTGAAAAATCTTCAGTTAGGTCGGAATCACGCTCAAATTATCGCTATCGCTACAGTATCATGTTGTGTTGTCGCTACAGTATCATCAAGTTGACGTTATTGAAGAAAATTCTGCAGTGCCGTTTGTTACCGCTTCTTCTGCACTGACGCCTTGGAAGCGGCAGTAAACTTAGTTTTAAGTAATTTATTTTACGTCAACCAATATTGTGACATGAAAAGATTTGACAATTATTAAGCGATATCAAGTATCCTATAATAATAAATAAAAATTTTGAATTTCAGAATTTTTGAATTTTATCAAACTTATCCGCGACATCGCATCACTTGTACCACACGTTTTCGCGTCTCCTAATAGCTATAATAACGTTTACACAGCAAATGTCGTTCTACGTAGTGCGTTTCTGATGTACGAAGGTGGTCTATGCGTGACAAAGGGTATACAATGTATACAATTATTCGAAATTATACTCATTTGCACATGTGTGAGTTTTATTATTATTATGTGACAGATGTGTGAGTTTCGGCGAAATGCGGACTCGTTCGTCTTATTGTTTCAGTAGCTGAGTATTTGGTATTTGATGAAATGCGGACACATTCGTCTTATTGTTTCAGTAGCTGAGTATTTGATGGTGTTCTGTTTATTTAAGGTAATCAGATAAATCTGCATTTACATACACATATACATACGTACATTTGGTCACGTATATATCCCTTGCGGGGTAGGCAGAGCCAATTGTCGTGAAAAGACTGAAAGGAAAATGTCAGCTGTTTAGCTCAATGATAGAATTGAGATTCGAATAGTGACATGGGTTTTAAAGGAAGACTTATTTTCCCGTGCTCGGCCTTTTTTCCTTTATCCACATCATCAACTTCTTTATCACCTTTAAGGTAATTATGATCATTTCAGTAATCGATACCTAAGCAAGATGAAATTCAAAATATCACGTACTGGTGAAATAAAGGTCAATGTATTTGAAAACTTCATACAAATACAACATTATTAATATTCGGCTCATTGATATAGAAATAATAAATGGAGATAGATCTATGAGATTCTCACAAATATATTATTTAGGGGAAATCTTAATACAACATCTTTGTCGAATGTTCCAGCTGCTTTCTCCCCTCACAGATCGTTGAAGTCGATCAAAGGACTAGACTGAAGATACTTTTCTAAATATACTACGTATTACAATAGCATTTTGTTATTTCAACTTATATTATAAATGGGAAAGTAATTTTATTTGTTTGTTATGCCGTGTGTTTCCCGACACTAAAGAATAGGACCACTCCATCTCTTTCCCATGGATGTCGTAAAAGGCGACTAAGGGATAGGCTAATAAACGTGGGATTCTTCTTGTAGACGATGGGATAGCAACATGTCACTATTTGAATCTCAATTCCATCCAGAAGCCATACAGCTGATAATAAATATACGAGTATACGGAACAAATTACACATATTGAGTTAGCCTGGAAGTAAATTCGAGACTAGTGTTACGAGATACTACCTCAACTATACTATATTTTATAATAAATACTTACCTATATAAATCAAAATCCAAGACCCAGGCCAATCAGAAAAAGTTCCTTTCTCATCATGCCCTGGCCGGGATTCGAACCCGGGACCTCCTGCGTTGCAGACAAGCGTATTACCGCTGCGCCACAGCGGCCATTATCAATATATTAGTCACAGAAAATGCTAAATGCTAACCCATACATTGAACGGACCACCCATACGAACTAAGCATTGGGACTACCAATCAAGGATTGAATCGCGATGTTATCATTTTAACTTAAACAGCTTAAGTGGTTTCATCGGCTTTTAATTTTAAGTAAAAGCACAGTTCAGTCTTTGCAAATGTTTGTACACACTATTTGAGAATCATATATATATAGGTATATATATATATATATAGATAAAACTCTTTATTGCACCATAAGAGTAAAACATACAAAACAACTCAAAACAGATAGAGATGGTACAAAGGCGGACTTATCGCTAAAGCAATATCTTCCAGGCAACCTTTGGGTGGAAGGAAACCAAACAGGAGATTGGCGTTGGCGCAGAGCGAGATAAATAAATGTTTAAACCAGAATATATATTTATATATAATACATAATACACATAGTCACGTCTGTTACATAGCCTACTATTTTGTATATGTAAAAAAAATTAATTAATTCATTCATTTCATGCACAGACAGGTTCAAATCTCATGTTCCAATTACTCTTTTCTGAGTTAGGGATAAGTTTTAAGGCTCACGGCCTATCAGTCTTTTCAAGGCTGTTGGCTCTGTCTACCCCGCAAGGGATATAGACGTGAATATATGTATGTTGAGGGCTTACAAATGCTCCAACATTGAGCAACACTTCTCTTCATAAGGTACCTAGGTCTAATGGGAGACGCTTCATGTAAAAAATCTTATTTACCAAAACCAACCCACGTAGCATCGCACGCGCAACGCCGTTTTTATCGCGCGAAAAACTATCGCTGTCCCTTTTCACGTCATAATACAAAGCGAAACAGAGTTAGTTTATCGCGCTATAAAAACGGCTAGAATCTTACTCAAACGAGCACCCGTGTCACTTATGAAGGTAAGAACTTCGCAATCTAGATCACGATGAGTCTATGATGGAAAAAATTAAAAAAAAAAACATTGCATAGTTATAAATACCTTTAACACTTTACAGGACAGTACGGTTATAGCAGTGTGCTAAAAACTTAGAAGGTTGACAGCCCGGGCACCGCAGTCGTTTTAAAAGATAGCGTAAAGAGCGCTACGGTGGGCACCGTGCTACGTTCATACTATCATTGTAAAGAACAAGATTTACTGTCTATCTACAAGTTATTCAAACATTGTTACTGTCAAATCTAAGAACTAAAATACATACATATTTACATCGTGTAGAACCACAAAAAAGTAGTTGATATAGTGACACCACGGCAATAGCCGTTTAGTTCGCCTAGAACATTCTTTGAAATATCAAGTCAGTGTCGCAAAAATTTGTGACAGAAAACATAAGTATTTTACTCATTCTTATAAGATTCATATGTACATATGTTGTTATAAAATATAGTATCGATACTAATGCCATTACACAAATCTCGAACTTACTTTGGGGCTAGCTCAATTTGTGTGATTTGCTCAAGTTCACTTTTTGTCTAGATGAATAAAGACGAAGAGAATAATCAAAAAACTGTTGGAGGATGTGTCGACCCCGGAAGATACCGACGATGATAGATTATTTGAAACATCAGAAAATACTGAAACAGACCCTTTTGAGGCTAACTAACCGTCTTGTTGGTTTAAGTTTCTATTTATAATAACAGTCCGGTTGTATCCGTACAGAGGGTATGCCAGTAGCTACAGACGTATATTGATATTTTAGTAGTCATTTTAATAAGTACTGCTATAGACGTGGTGATTTTTTGTATGAAAAACCGGAGTGTCACCCTGTGTAATTTGAGTTCAGTATTCTGTCCTGTAAAGGGTTAACATACAAAACCAATATTGTCCTTGTGAACTGCACGAAATATTAAATAAATAATCGATGAAGCGCACTCAATTCCCTTTGACATGCTTGTTACAAAGCTATCTTCCAATTTTCAGCGCTTCAATTAAGTTTTCATGCTTCTGTCCGGGAAATTATGGTTAAAATATTATCGGAGACTGGTTGTAAGTAAGATATTCTCTACAACCCGTTTATAGCAAATTTGCGGTGTCAGCTGAAGTCAAAATGTTATTCATTTTCAAAGCATACACACATACGTATAATCACGTCTATCTATCCTAAAGACAGAACCAACAGTCTTGAAAAGACTGACAGGACGTTCAGCTGTTTGGCTTAATAATAGAATTGAGATTCAAATAGTGGCAGGTTGCTGGCCCATCTGGCCTATCCCTTAATCGCCTTTTACGACAACCATGGGAAAAAGATGGAACGGTACTATTCTTTTCTGTATTGGTGCCGGGAACCACACGGCACAGTGTATGTTTCAATACATTTAATAAATGTACTAAAAACCAAAAAATAATAAAATAGATACAGTCGTGGGAATTATAAACATATGCATAGACTAGACATTGCAATGTATGTTTAACATAAAACCGTTTAACTTAAAAAGTTTTTTTACCTATTTTTATTTTCTAGTTTTTAGTTTTTATTTCGCATTCTGTTTAATTCACATTTTATCCCACTGCTTAGATTTTAATTTTGAATAGTAAATTGTATTCTACTTGTTGAGACCTTTCATTTGATACCCATGTTGATGGGATTGATAAAACCTAAGTTATCCGCCATTTTGTAGAGGCCGCCATCTTGGATTTCAATTTTTTATAGTATATTGTATTCTGCTTGTTGAGCTCTTTCATTTGATACCCATATTGATGGGATTAATGAAACCTAAATTATCCGCCATTTTGTAACGGCGGCCATCTTGAATTTATAATGATAATGAATAAACATAATTATATTGTCACCAAAATCCAAAGTGTATACAAAATTTCAGATTAATCGGTTGACAGGAAGAGGGTGAAATTTGAATTACTAAATTTGACCCAAGAATAAAACAAACGGGGTGAGCTAAATAAAACCGTTTAAAAAAGGTTTGTAGCGACAGTCGATGCTCTATTACAGTGCTAGAAGTCAGTACAGCTATTTAGAGGACATATTGATTTAATGTGCCCTTTTAGTCTCGTCTAAAATAGTCTGGAGCAGGGCCTAATTTTAGATCAGACTAAAAAAAAACAAATGCACACACACACATGGATACGTCTATATCCCTTGCGGGGTAGACAGAGCCATTAGTCTTAGACTAGACTGAACGGTCACGTTCAGCTATTTGGCTTAATGATAGAATTGAGATTCAAATAGTGACAGGTTGCTAGCCCATCGCCTAAAAAGAATCCCAAGTTTGTAAGCCTATCCCTTAGCCGCCTTTTACGACATCCATGGGTAAGAGATGGAGTGGTCCTATACATTTTTGGATTGGTGCCGGGAACCACACGGCACAAAAAACAAATGCCGTTAAACTAATATCCTAAAATAATAATAACGATCGTATTTTGTTTGTTTCGTATCATTGTTAACGCCGTGCGGTTCCCGGCACCAATAGAAAAAGAATGGGACCACTCCATCTCTTTCCCATAGATGTCGTAAAAGGCAACTAAGGGATATGCTTATATACTTGTTAAAGTGGATACTTTTACGGTAGGTATCCATTGGAAAGAAACCTATCCCTTAGTCGCCATTTAAATACGACTTCCATGGGAAATAGATGGAGTGATCCTATTCTTTTTTTAGATTTGCGCTAGGAACCACACGGCACAGTTAAACAAAGAGTAAAAAAGCATTTATTAAATGAAAACCATCTGTCTGTTTATATACGAGTATGTATGTATGTACGAGTATGTATGAAAACCACATACCTATATCTATTACTCTCAATCTTGCGCAATGGCAAAAACAATAGCCGATAAAATTCACTAAAAGTCTGAGCGAAACCTGTTCTCGATATAAACAATTCACATATCGAATGCTTCCCGAAATTAGACTTTTCCATTTCGTTTACCGTGCCACGGTAAAGGTAAATCACGGATTTTATAATACTAGATATGACTCAGTTAGTTATATAAAAAAATTATAATGTTAACGATAAAGTTAATGCCGTGTGGTTCCCGGCACCAATAGATAAAAAGAATAGGACCGCCCCATCTATTTCCCATGGATGTCGTAAAAGGCGACTAAGGGATAGGCTTATAAACTTGGGATTTTTCTTTTGGGCGACGGGCTAGCAACCTGTCACTTTATATGATCATCTCAATTCCATCACAAAGCCAAACAACTGAACGTGACCTATCAGTCTTTTCAAGACTGTTAGCTCTGTCTACCCCGCAAGGGATATAGACGTGATTATATGTATATAAATGTTTGTTACTAACTGACCGCCTAAAATAATTCCAATTTTATTAGTCTTGATTTACTTTAACAATAAGCATGGGAAGAGAAGAGAGTCAACTGTCACACACAAAAATGTCACTTCAATATTTCCAATATCTACGTTACGGGTTACGGGCCTTTGGTAAATCCACGCATGATTTGCATACAGAGTTCGTTTGCTCGGAATCAAAGTTCGGGCTTAAACGGTTAATTAATCTGAGGAATCCGATGTGGATGCGACCAGGAAACAATATACTATGGAATTTGGCCCCGGCCGGGTTTTTGCGATATAATTCTAGGGTTCACATTACTTTTTATGTAAAAATTTTACGAATATATATTTTTATTTATTATTCAATCCGATATTCACTTGTATGGCGCGATACTGGAGCTTACAAAATTAAATTGTGATGCTCTTTTGTTAATGCTCTATATTTCCTTTTATTTTTTATCGAACCGCGGTCAATTTAACTGTTTGAGATTTGCAATTATATTAAGATACTGTTTGATATTAAATGTACCGTGTGGTTCCCGGCACCAATAAAAAAAAGAATAGGATCACTCCATCTCTTTCCCGTGGATGTCGTAAAATGCGACTAAGGGATAGGCTAACAAGCTTGGGAAGCTTTACGACATCCAAGGGAACGAGATGGAGTGGTCCTATTCTTTTTTGTTGGCGCTGGGAACGACATGACAGCGTATAGTATATGTATATAATATAGTATATGTAAGGTTTACATATGTAGACCTTCGTTTACGTAAACAGTTATACAATTAAATTACAAGATCCAAATACAATTGTCGAAGGATAAACGGAGCGATAACTACGCCTACATTGTATGACAATATTCATTTACAAAGATAGTATTCAAAGTTACCCGCCCGTCGATATCATTGTTCTCGGCACATAGATATAGAAACGTAATAGACAGAACTATTGCTTATCTGTGTAATTTGTCTCGTATTTGTACATTGAATTTGTGTTTAAGATAGAGCCTGATTAAAATGCGTGCGCATGTTCAAATCATACACCGGCCGCGTATTAATGATTCTTTTTTTTTTGTGGTTAACGTACATTAGTTTGGTTACTTATCGATGCTTTTACGGATTAGGTAAGGAAGGAGAATGGATGTGTAACTTTGATATTATTATTATTACAAATTGCAAAGGAGAGACTGGAGTCAATTCGTGTAAGAATCTGTCCTGCCTAGAATTGTGGCTATTGATCTCTCTCACTAGAGATAAAGACGATGTTGACTACATTCATGTTGACTTTGTGAGCTTTTTTTACAACTTTACTGGTGTACTTATTGAAAATCTTACGTGAATGAACAATACTTTTAACCAAATTACTTCAATACACCAAAAAAAAAATTGGTAGTCATTTTTGTTTTAATAGTCTGTGTAATATTATAAAGCTGAAGAGTTTGTTTGTTTGTTTGTTTGAACGCGCTAATCTCAGGAACTACTGGTTCGCATTAAAACATTATTTTTGTGTTGAATAGACCATTTATCGAGGAAGGCTTTAGGCTATATAACATCACGCTTCAACTATTAGGAGCGAAGAAATAATCGCCCTAGAGGGTTTCAATGATGCCCAAAATAATTATTCCACGCGGACGCGAGTCGCGGGCACAGCTAGTCAATAATATTATTAAAGCCCGCTCTAACAATTACTCCATCTACGCCTCTCGATACGATTGTTCGAGCACTTCAAGTTGCGCATTCAATTTGCATTCACTGCAGCAGTCATTTTTGCAGCAAACTGGGACGGAGTGACGCTGAAAGGGCTGAATATTGATTTGTATTGTAAAACATATGGGTGACTCTAAGACAATGGCCGTTATGGGGGACGTGACACGATTTCAGTAGAAATGCCATGATTCAATCATTAAGAGAATTAGTAAGAGATGATGTTACGGTGCAGTAATATCGTGAGGAAACCTGTACGTAAAAACTTAAATCACGTTATTATCCCTTACGTGTTGGACAGAGTCAATATTCTTGAAGAAATGAAAGGCCACGTTTAGCTATTGAGATTCAAGTGATACTGACAGGTTGCTAGTCACTCGTCTAAGAGATGGATCCCTAGTGTATTATCCCTTCCCTTGATTGTTTTTACAATCTGAAGGAAAGAGAAGCGGCTAGCACGCACTAAGTATTTTACTTATTTACATTCTAGATTTTATAAGCATATGAATCCGCCCGCGCGAATTAAGCATCATCTACATGCCCGAATTCAATGCAAAAGAACACAGTTATTTCGTAAATCCCACGGGAACAGAAACAAACAAACAAACAAAAAATTTGGTACATACATACATAAAATCACGCTTCTTTCCCGGAGGGGTAGGCAGAGACTACCTCTTTCCACTTGCCACGATCTCTGAATATTTCCTTCGCTTCATCCACATTCATAACTCTCTTCATGCAAGCTCGGCGGTTTCGGGTACTTTTGACCAGACCCTTTACCAGGACGTCCTTAATTTGATCAAGATACGTTCGTCTAGGTCTTCCCACTCCGACCTTTCCCTCCACACTCTCCTTGTATATCTGCTTAGTCAACCTGTTTTCATTCATCCTCTCCACATGACCGAACCATCTCAACATACCCTTTTCTATTCCTGTAACTACATCTACTTTCTTTTAAAATTAGGTACATTCGCATTTTTAGTTAAAATACAAAAAAAATGAGTATTAAAGCGTCGGGGATCGAATCGGTGAGACGCCCGGTTGAAATGCGTGTAGTGCAAAAAGGCACAGCTTCAAAGCCCAATGACTATTTTCAAAGTTATGCACATTAATACTAACCGATGCTCTTACGGTGAGGGAAATCATCGTGAGATAACCTGCACATTCAGGCAACTGGATGTGTAACCATGACCGATCCAATACGGGTTGGGTTTACCTGCAAAGGTTGTAGAGGTCCGATGGACGTCGTTTCATGTAAAAACCCGACTCATCCAATCCAGGATCCATGGTCAAAGGCATGTCCCGGGTTTCCCTCCAGAGTGGTGAGGATGCAACCGGGACTAAAGCCAGATGGAAGAGGTAAGTAAGATAATTAACCGGGACTAACATTAAGAGATTATAAATCTATGAAGAAGCTTACAAACTCAACAATCCATTTGTCCAATTCTAAAGCCTCATTAAAAATAAACTTCCAATCTTTATTAGTACTAATTTCAACACCTTTCTCTGATCCCACGTATAATCTGTACACTAATTAAATTACGCAACTAACTTAAAACTTAAAGCACTTATAAACAGTTAAATCTTTAAGCAGCAGATTGAGATATAAACTTCCATTCGAGATCCATTCAGAAATGACTACAAATTAATTGGGGCAAGTTTGGGACGAACTCAATTAATGGAGCGAAGTTCAGCTGTCCCCTCGGCTACTCAGATCTTTGGCTAAATTAAAACTGATAAGACGGGAAGGTATTTCTTGCTTAGATATGGGAATGGATTGGACAAATCTATACTTATATTATAAAGCTGAAGAGTTTGTTTGTTTGAACGCGCTAATCTCAGAAACTGCTGATTCGAATTGGAAAATTCTTTATGTGTTGAAAAGACCATTTATCGAGGAAGACTTTAGGCTATATAACATTACGCTGCAACTATTAGGAGCGAAGAAATAATGGAAAATGTGACATCCTTGAGGGTTCCAATTATGCCCAAAACAACTATTCAACGACAAAGTCGCGGGCACAGCTAGTCTTATCTAATCTAAGGACGCCGAAAAGCGGAACAAGTGGAGAGAGAAAGGTCGGAAGGCTCCCGGGCCCCGAAACTCTTCTGTGGAGGGTGCAACCGGGAATGAGCAGAGATGAGAGAGTGTAGCTATGATTCGGCTCGACCACCATCAAAGGGAAGATCTTCCGCCAGGCTAGGTGTGATGCCTGGGGAACCGCGGCTCCAACGATGTTGTATCGGAGGTTGTATATATGCTCCAATCCGTGAAATCTTTGCTTGCTCCAAATGGATTGGATTGGACAAAGAGCTTACGAAACGAGTGGTCAAAAGAGACATATACCTAAGTGTGAGATCCTATTGAATTTAAATCCCAACGTATTTTTTTTGACCGACTTTAAAAGAGGAGGAGTTTCTCAATCCGACCGTATTTAGATTAAATTTATAAACCTTTATAGGAAGTAGCGGGTAGGTATTTATAATGTAGTTAGTAGTATCACATAATGTAGTTAATATATAATGTAGTTTGCCGACAAGACGTACGTCTGATCATAGACGCTGAGGATTCGACCCAGCCACGCAAAAGCGTCAGCTGTGCAAGTGCAAATTATGGCACTACCTACAACATACATACATACATGTCGTTACTTCTATATCCCTTGCGGGGTAGACAGAGCCAACAGTCTCGAAAAGACCAATAGGTGGCCTATTAAAATAAAAAAAATAAAGTACATTAATCCTATCTATAGACAGATTTTTGAATTAATTTAATGTGTAGGTAGTGTGGTGCCGTGTGGTTCCCGGCACCAGTACAAAAAAGAATAAGACCACTCCATCTCTTTCCCATGGATGTCGTAAAAGGCGACAAAGGGATTGGCTGATAGACTTGGGATTCTTCTTTAAGCGATGGGCTAGCAACCTGTCACTTAATTCTATCATTAAGCCAAACAGCTGAACGTAGCCTATCAGTCTTTTCAAGACTGTTGTTTGTCTACCCGGCAAGGGATATGGACCTGATTATGTGTATGTATGTACAATTAATTTTCTCACAATCCAACCACAATGGATTGTTAAAGAAAGATATTGAAAACAACCTTGTAACACTGTCATTCACGGGACGCAAGTACGAATGGACATTGTGACAATTTGCTGACAATTCAGTGTGTTGTAGTCATTTGAAACTTCGTTTGCGTAATTTTTCATCTTTGTTATCATCCGTTAATTGTCTGATATATACATAGATATATGTGATCAAGTCTATATCCCTTGCGGGGTAGACAGAGCCAACAGTTTTGAAAAAACTGATAAGCCAGGTTCAGCTTAGTGATAGAATTGAGATTGAAATAGTGACAGGTTGCTAACCCATCGCCTGAAAGGAGAATCCCAAGTTTATAAGTCTTTAGTCGCCATCCATTACTTACGTTACTTTACGACATCCATTTTTTTTTAAACAAATGACACTAATTGAGTTAGCCTCGAATTAAGTTCGAGACTTGTGTTACGAGATACTAACTCAAAGATATTTTAAAATAAATACTTATAGAGAAACATCCAAGACCTAGGCCAATCAGAAAAGTTTCTTTTCCCATCTAAACCTGGCCGAGATTCGAACCCGGGACCTCCATTGTCACAGACAAGCGTACTACCGCTGCGCCACAGAGGCCGTCAGAATCCATGGGAAGGAGGGAGAGATTTAGATAGGTCCAGTAAAATGTTTCTACATTCCTTATCTTTGCCGCAACTCAAATGAATAAGTTTTATGTTGTCTATAACAGTTGCTCGTTATTCAAGTGGGAATCATGAAATTGGAATAGAGAATGGCGTCGCCATACGGTGCCGTGACAAATGTGATGGTAACAGAAAAATCCTCCTTGTTAACTTCCCATTTTTACATACATACATACATATGATCACGTCTATATCCCTAGCGGGGTAGACAGAGCCACCAGTCTAGAAAAGACTGATAGGCCACGCTCATCTGTTTGGCTTAGTGATAGAATTGAGTTTCAAATAGTGACAGGTTGCTAGCGCATCGCCTAAAAGAAGAATCCCAAGTTCATAAGCCAATCCCTTAGTCGCCTTTTACGACATCCATGGGAAAGTGATGGAGTGTTAACTCCCTGTTAACTTCCCATTTTTGTACATACATACATACTCGTGCATACATAAGAAGGCCTGGTTGGCCTTTTTCTGGAGGGGTAGGCAGAGACTACATCTTGTGACCTGTAAATGATGTTATACATTCAGTCAGAAAAGTATCGGGAATGGATTATTTATTTATGGTTCCAAATTCAAATTTTTGTTTGTTTTTGTTGTTGTTAGATTGGCACAACTGTTTTCCATTTTGGCGCGGAGTTTGAGTTGCATCTGTTGTTTACATTAAATACAGTGCTATTTTTAGTTATATCATATCTAGTGTGTATTGCTAATTTCATAATGGATAAAAACATCGAACAAAGAGTTTGTCTTAAATTTTGCATTGCCAATGGAATATCGTGTTCGGAGTCACTGAAAAAGTTACAGAAGGCTTACGGTGAATCGACTTTATCAAAAACTCGTGCTTATGAGTGGTACAAAGCGTTCAAAAGCGGTCGAGATGTGATGGAAGATTTGCCTCGCTCTGGTAGGCCATCAACGTCTGCAACTGAAGTTAACATCGCAAAAGTGAAGGAAATAGTGACTGAAAATCCTCATTCAACTTTGAGAGAGATAGCCACCGAACTTTCTGTATCTCACGAGTCGATCCGTACCATTTTAACTAATAATTTGGGTATGAAACATGTTGCCGCTCGGCTAGTCCCAAAAGACCTGAATTTTTTTCAAAAACTCAATCGCATGAGAGTCGCTGAGGACATGCTAGAACGAGTCAATTCCGACCCAACATTCATGAAACGCATTGTTACTGGTGACGAGACGTGGGTTTACGAGTTTGACATGCAAACTAGTCAACAAGCTTCGGAGTGGCGCCTTCCAACTGAACCAAAACCGAAAAAACCACGCCAAAGTCGTTCAAAAGTCAAAGTCATGTTGACTGTTTTCTTTGACTATCGCGGTGTTGTGCACTCGGAATTCTTGCCGGAAGGTCAAACGGTAAATAAGGAATATTATTTGAGTGTTATGCGGCGTTTAAGAGAACAAATCCGACGAAAAAGGCCAGATTTGTGGAAAGAAAATTCTTGGATTTTGCACCATGATAATGCACCTTCGCACAAGGCCATCATTGTGAACGAATTTTTAACCAAACACTCAACAAATACCATCGAGCAACCACCATATTCACCAGATATGGCTCCAGCCGACCTTTTTCTTTTTCCTAAACTCAAATTACCACTTCGTGGCACCCGTTTTCAATCGGTAGAAGACATAAAAGAGAATTAGCGGCGAGAACTGACCTCAATTCCGGAAACAGGGTTTAAAAAATGTTTTGATGATTGGATTATTCGTTGGCGTAAGTGTATCGTTTCTAAAGGAGCATATTTTGAAGGTGATAAAATAAATTTGGATGAATAACAAACAGTTTGTGTATTATTGATCTTTTCCTGCTACTTTCTTGACAGAGTAGTATGTTCTTTTCAAAAGTCATTATTCGCTAAAAGCGATAAGACAGACCATCGTACTGCATATACGTATTTGCAATATCTACAAAATTAGTTTTTTTATTTTGTGTGCAAAAAAGAGTTATTCATTCATTCATTTATTCATTGGAATGACCACGTCTTTTTTTACATTTTTACCTTTTTCTTTTTACGGTTCGGTTTCGGTACATACGGTTTTGTTTCATATCTGTAAATTATATAATTTGTGTCGCCGTGCTCATCCACTCATACTAGCGCAATTTCCTAGCGGCATATGACGTGAAATGTCTTATTTTATGAACTGACTGCGACATATAACTCGTAAGAGTTGAATTACGTTGATATTGAAAGTTTCTTGATGAGATCATTGAAGTATTCACGGTGATGAAGCGAATAAGTTAAATAGACCGGAACAAGAACATGATAATGATATTCGCAAACTAAAAACGAAAATCTTTTTTGGAAACTTAAAATTCGTGACTGCTTGCTGGTTAGCGCGTAGGAATTTTTTTGATGATGTGAAAGATGCTGTGAATGTGTTCTGTCTTCGGCAAATCAATAATGGGTCGTCCTAATTTGATATTTTATGTATGTTTATGTTTTTTGTATGTATGTTTATGTATCTTGTATGTATTTTTGCATTTTGTTTGTAATGTATGTATTTTGCAGTATGCATCGCACCACCAACTTAAAGTTTTTCTGTTCGGTCAGCTGGTAGTCTGGCAGAGAATGCCAGTCTTAAATAAATAAATCATTTTTTTTGTGCAATAAAGTTTTAAATAAATAAATAAATAAACCTTTCGGTTCGGTAAACCTCAGGAACTACTGGTTCGAATTGAAAAATTATTTTTGCGTTGCTATTCAACGACCATTTATCGAGGAAGGCTTTGGGTTTGAATAACATCACGCTGCAACTTTTAGGGGTGAAGATAATAATGGAAAAAGTGAAAAAAAAAACGGAAAAAATTATTCAATGATGCCCAAAATAACTATTCCACGCGGACGAAGTCTCGGGCACAGCTAGTTTTACATTATTAGACATGATAGATTATTATGAGTTTACGAGATTTCCTCAAGTTTTCACCTCACACATACACATTTCTACATCCACTATAATTTCCATACTATAACAAGAATTGTTTCACGTCCTTTGCGAGTTCAAAATTAAATCTACGCTCATCACATCTCTTTAAATTGTGTTCTTCGATAATGATCTCTAAGACATTGTGCATATGACACAAATTGTCACGGCTGAACATGATCGATTGCTAAATCTGCATAGACTAGATACAGCTGGGCATTGGAGGCAGGAAATTACGCTGACAATGATGTTATTCTCGGTAAAAGGGTAAGATACGTTGTCGGAATACTAAAGTTGGGTGGAATTTTTGTTTATATATTTTTAGACATTTTTTCACAGACGGATTATGAAATTCAGGAGTATACATATATATAATCACGTCTATTTCCTTTGCAGGTTAGACAGAGCCAATAGTCTTGAAAATACTGATAGGCCACGTTCAGCTGTTTGGCTTAATGATAGAATTGGGATTCAAATAGGTTGCTAGCCTAAAAGAAGAATCCCAAGTTTCTAAGCCTATCCCGTAATCGCCTTTTACAACAATTATGGGAACGAGATGAAGTAATCCTATTCTTTTTTTATTGATCAATATACATATTTCAAAATTTAGGTTTATTATGTAGTCTAGGAAATAAGAAAAAAAAATCCTAGACGAGTACTTTAGTAAAACTAAATTAGGAATAATAATAATAAAAAAAATAAAAATCGTTTATTTCCTCAATTAACAAAGACTTAACATGGTTTCTTAATGCTAGTACTCAGGTAAGTTGGCATGTTACATCAATCTTTGAGGAGAGGCTAGTTCCTGAAATAGGATCTTGCGAACCTGTGCTACGGGTAGCTAGGCCTCCTCCTCGGATATAAGTAAATGCTAGGAGTAAAGTCTTAAATATAGGGAGAATTAACTAAATAGGTACCTACGTACAAAGGAATGGTGGAAAATAATAGGATGAATTTATGAGGGATCGAGATAAGAAATGGAAGGGGAATTAGAGGAAATGTTCATGTGTATGTATGTTTGTGTGTATGATGTGTTGTGTGTTGTTGTGTTTGGTGAGTGACTGGAGTGTTTAAGGCACGATGATGAGGTAGTGATAAAAAAACAAAAAAAAAAGAGATAGGGCGAGGTGGGTGTATTCCAGGTAAATTTTGAGTATGTGGTAGGATGGTTGGATAGTAAAATTGTAGATGAAAGCAATAATTTAGTGAAGGAGGAGGTCAGTTTATCGGTATTAGAAGGTTTTCGGTGCTGGGATAGTCAAGAGATTTGAGGTATTGAGTAACAGTTTTTTTACAAGAGAATTTATGGAGAGGGTAAATATTGAGCAATGCATTAAGTTTGTTGTATAAATATGGACCGAGGAAACAGAAAAAATTGTGAGAAGTTGCCGTGTTAAATCGGTACCGTGTGCAGACTGGTCCCCTTCTACGCTGAAATCTTCGTAAGTTGGGATCGTATTGGACTTGGGAGTGCTGTTTAAGTATCGTGTACAGCACAAAGGACTGTCTAACTGTGAGCACGTCCCAGGTTCTGTACAAATCAGTCGTTGGATGGAGGTAAGAAAGGCCCGCCGCAACCTTGAGAATGGCACGTTGGGCTCTCTCCACCACCAGGAGGTGAGTTTTGGCTGTTCCGCCCCAGGATGTGATGCAGTAATTCACTAACGACTGGCATAAGGCATTATATACAATCTTTATTATTTTGCGGTTTGAAATGTGCCGTAGGGTTTTAAAAATATATATAAGTTTGCGGAGCCTGGCCGTTAGTGATTCGATATGTGAAGCAAACGACAAGGTATGGTCAATTATGACACCCAAGTATTTGGTTTGATCTGTTTTATGGAGGGCAGGACAGTGGCAGTTTTGAGCTTGGTTACAGTCGGAGATATGGGATTTTATACTGAGGGTGGCAGGAGGTAGATAACTAGTTTTGAGAGCAAAAGGGATGTAAGCGGTTTTGTTTATATTCAGTGTTAGAGAGTTGAAGTTTAGCCAATCTTTCACAGTGTCGAAGCCAACCTGGGCTTTGGAGAAGGTGTCCTCCCAGGAGTCGCCAGAGAAGAACAGAGCTGTGTCATCAGCAAACGCAAGGATTTTTGCATCTTCGAGTTGGAGTTGGCAAAGGCTGTCAATGTAGACGAGAAAGAGGGTGGGAGAGATTATGCTTCCCTGTGGGAGGCCAAAAGTGAGACATACCTCGTCACTCGTCCACTCACCTATCATGGTTTGTTGAGTTCTGTTGCTGAGGAAGTCTGAAAATAGTTTAAGCGGGATTCCTCTAACTCCAACCCTTTCCAGCTTGTCCAATAGAATGGGAATGGACACTGTGTCGAAGGCTTTTTTGAGGTCCAGAAATATAGTTAGACACTTCTTTTTCCCGTCCAGTGAGGTGATAACTGAGTGGACAAGCTCGTGGACCGCCTCGCCAGTGGACTTACCGGTTCGAAACCCAAACTGAGTGTTTGAAAGCAAGTTGTTTGTTTCCAAGAAGCTTATGAGTTTGTTGTTCATAATTCGTTCTAGAATCTTTGAAAGAGAAGAGAGTAAAGAAATTGGTCGATAATTGTCTACCCTATTTTTATCTCCGTCTTTATGGATAGGCTTGATAAGGGCCTTTTTAAAGGGAGCGGGGAAGGTGCCTTGTTCTAAAGACAGGTTACATATGTGGGTAATAGGTTTAGTCAGCAAAAGGGCATATCTTTTGATAACTTTGTTTGGAATTTGATCCGGGCCAACCGCACATCTTTCTTTTAGGCTTATTATGATGCTAAAGACATCCTCTTCAAGTACTGGGGTCATTTGAAGGCTATGTAGACATGAGCATGTAGAAGGGAGCGTATACATGGGAGATTTGTAGCTAGAGGGGATTTTGCCAGCCAATTTCCCTCCCACGTCAGCAAAAAATCTGTTTACCTGGTTTATGCTTTCACTTGGGGCCTCAGGGGTAATTAGGGACAGGGAATGATCGGGTGAGCGATTGGTGCCACTTATATCTTTAATAACCTTCCAAAGCTGTTTGCAGTTATTTTGAGATGCTTGAATTTGTAGCCTTTCGTATTTTCTTTTTGACTTTTTAAGGACCGCCGAACAGAAACTCCTGTAGCGTTTGTATGTCGAGGCCAGAACTTCGTTTGTCGGGTTCTTTTTATGTTTTTTATGTAAGTTGTCCCGGTTTTTAATGCATCGGAGAAGCCCTTTAGTTATCCAAGGCTTGTGTATTATTTTCCGTTTGGGAGTTTTTGACCTATAGGAGCTGCTTTTAATGGCCAAGTAAACAGTTTCAATAAAGAGGTTGGCGGCTGCATTTGGGTTAGTGCAGTTTAGGATAGGTTCGAAGTTTAGCTCAGACATGTTTTGATCTAGAACCTTAAAATCAATTCGGTATTCATTTTTGCTATGGGTGGATGTAAGGTTATATTGCATCTGTAGATTAAGGGCCACCGTGAAGTGATCTGTTAGGGTGGAGTTAATGACCAGGCAAGAAGCATCGTGTTTAGATTTTAACATCATGTGGTCATAACAGGTGCGTCCGTGGGTGGGGAGGGAGTGGCAGGAGAGCACACCATGGCCAGCGAGAATATTTAAGTAGTCATGGTGAGTTTTGTTGGGGTTGTTAGGTAATATATCAATGTTAATGTCTCCACATAAAATAATGTTTTTAAATGTCTTTAAATTGGACAGGGCTTTATCAAGTGACTGTAAGAAATTTGAGACGTCTTTGTGAGCCGGGGGTCTGTAAATTCCTATAACACAGGTGGATTGGTCGATTTTTAATATAAGGCAGTTTGCATCTTCCACAGGGGGCTCTTCGATCGTTGCATTTAGGGATTTGTGGTAGTATATCGTGACTCCTTCGTTTTGTGTGAAATTCCGGGACGTGGTAAACTGCATATAGTTATCTAGCTTCGGTATGTGTTTAGTACTTGGTAGCCAACACTCCGATAGGACTATAACATCCCAGGGGACCTCGGATGCTTGAAGTAAGGCGGTGAAATCTTGCATATTGCAGTTTAAGCTGCGAATATTTTGGGAAATTATGTTTAAAGACCGGCTATCGCAAGATATATGTTCTTTGATCTCATCAGCGCTGCACTCAATAATACGAGCTACAGACAGAGAGTCCAAATCCGAGGAGGAATATTCGGTTCATAAATTATGAAAGCTACTAGTTACAGCTCCCATTCGTTTGTGATGGGCAAATGAATGAATGAATTCTGTGTTCGAATTAAAATTGACACCAGATTTTTTTTTTATTGACTGGTGGTCTTACAAAATGCATATCAAAAATAATGTTACCTACATACCGACAATCAGGCAAATGGAGTCGGGAAAGTGTTACTTACACCAAAATTGCTGCTTATTTAATTTATTATCATTCCTCGAAGCGCATAATCAGATCAACTGCTTCTTGCGTTTGTAAGAGAAGATAATTTATTTAGCTCTCACTCAATTCTATGTGACATGAGTACAATCTAACAAACAAAATTTGAGACCTTCATAATAAGGTGCCGTGTGGTTCCCGGCACCAATAGAAAAAAGAATAGGACGACTCAATCTCTTTCTTATGAATGTCGTAAAAGGCGACATTCATAAGAATAAGAAACAAGAAACCTATCCCT
The DNA here is from genome assembly GCF_032362555.1 of Amyelois transitella. NCBI lineage: Eukaryota > Metazoa > Arthropoda > Insecta > Lepidoptera > Pyralidae > Amyelois > Amyelois transitella. The sequence goes on along the minus strand of NC_083521.1, from coordinate 9,317,798 downwards.
TAGGCTTATAAAGTTTACGATTGTCCTTGTAGGCGATGAGCTGTCACAATTTTAATCTCAATTCTAACATTAAGCCAAACAGCTGAACGTGGCCAATTAGTCTTTTCGATATTGTTGGCTCTGTTTATCCCGCAAGGGTATAGACGTGATTATTTGTAATGTGTCAAGAAACCATGGCCCTGTAAAATAAAAAAAAAATACTTCTATGTTTATCACAATTTGTGTCGAAATTTTCTTCTCTTTTATTAACTCCAACGGATTTTTGAAATTTTCAAAATAATAACAAATAATGTTATCATTAGTTAAAGCCAAATCTATCCAATAACCAATCTATGGTCGAGTCGCAATGCGTAGATACGCATTACTTGGAAGTAAATTGCCGTTTCTGATTTTACCCGTAGTCATATCCAGGTGAAATTGTACTGGATATTATCTTTCAGGAATATGATGAAGTCTATTTTAGTATAACAGCATTAGAGATGAACGTGCCGTGTGGTTCCCGGCACCTCGATAAAAACGGCGTCGCGCGTGCCTTTCTACCGGGAGCTAGTCAAATCTAGGTCTTATCGTAACGTAATAAATTCTAGGTCTTCGATTCTTTGAGATTTTTTTACATGTCACAGAAAAATCCCATCACTACAGAGAAGACAGTTAATTAGGTAGATTTATTACTTGTTCTTATAATTAGGAAATTGTTAAAAAAATATACTGATGTACAGTCTTCCTCTATATTCGCACTGAAAGTCATTGTCAAATCAATATACTCACGTCCCGTTATGAGAAGACAATTTAAAATAGTTTACTAATTAAACAGAGACTCTAAATATCAAAGTGACGAAGCAATATGATTCACTTGAGAAAATTAGCGATACAGAAATGGCATGATTCTAAGAACCCAGTTATTGTTTTGACACAGTAATAATTATATCAAATACTAGCTGTGCCCGCAAATTCGTCCGCGTAAAATAGTTATTTTGGGCATCATTAAAGCCCTCAAAGATGACAAATTTTCCTCGTTTTTTTTTCGCATTTTCCATTATTTCTTCGCTCCTTATAGTTGCAGCATGATGTATGTATTAATTTTTTATACAAATATTTGTTAATTTTTAACAATACGCAAATCACTTAATCTCTGACAAAAATAAAATCTAAAAATATAGTTAACACCAATTTTTAAAGTCGTCTCTGTCTACCCCGTTAGGGATAAAGACGTGATTATGTCTGTGTATTGTATTGTCACTGGAGCCGCATTAGCAGGAGCTGCTAAGAGACGTCGCATAAAGGGTCGTGTCTACACGGTTACATCAAAAGGATACGCCGAGAATACAGTTACAGGCAGTTCGTTTCCATTGTCGTGTCACTGGAAAGTTCCATTGTCGTGTCACTGAAATTTTTTATTGTCGTGTCACTGGAATTCTCCATTGTCGTGTCACTGAAATTTTCCTATCGATAGCCCTAGCTTAGTTTGGTACAATAATATCGTAGACTACAAAACTATCGATAGTAACTTCGATCAATACTACCGATAGTAACTTCGATCAATACTGTCGATAGTTTTCACCTATCGATAGCAGCGACAATCGCTTAGCGATAGCGTATAAGCGTGATAAGTATCATTAGCGACACTATCAATACTTAAGATTCAATATCAGGAACTAAAAAGGAACTTTAAAATATTATCGTGTCGTATGGAACAATGGAAACCCATCAACCACTACGAACGTTATTAGATCCGAGAGCGGTACGCGGTAAAGGGCTATGTTTTATGTATACCACGTTCTACTACACTTATTATACGTATGTCTTTTTGAATTATTTTGACCCTAATGTTAGGAAAAACCGCTTATGCTACGTCGTCATATGACTTCGTATCGTAGTAAGGCTAATTCATGCGGAAGTCCACAGACTATAAGCCTTTCTTAACATTTTCCTGTCGTGGGCCCAAGTAGTGACCTTGCACTAAATTTCTTTTTAGTTTGAGTTCTATTCTTATTTTTTCCTTGGAATACTTACTATGCCGTGTGGTTTCCGGCACCAATACAAAAAAGAAAAGGACCACTTCATCTCTTTCCCATGGATGTCGTAAAAGGCGACTAAGCGGTAGGCTTATAAACTTGGGATTCTTCTTTTAGGCGATGGGCTAGCAACCTGTCACTATTTGAATCTCAATCCTATCTTAAAGCCAAATAACTGAATGTGGCCTATCAGTCTTTACAAGAATGTAGGCTTTGTCTACCCCGCAAGGGATATAGACGTGATTATATGTATGTATGTAATACTTACTATAAAGGCACACCCTGGGTTCATATCGTCCCTCGCGTGGTCAAGCCCAAATTTATCCTTTTATTTGGACTCGGATGCCCTCAAAATGACGCATGGATGGGTTTTAGTGTGTAGGCTGACACATTAGGTACCAGGAGTCCCACACTCTCCCGGGTGAAGACCCGGGGGGATTGTCCGTATGAAGGTTTCATCTTTGATAACAAAATAAAAAAAAAGGTTTATTTATGTACACCAAGAATCAAAGAAAAGGATGGTGCCGTGTGGTTCCCAGCACTATTAGAAAAAAAATATCTTTCTCTTCTTCTCGATCTTTGTCACGGATGTCGTAAAAGGCGACTAAAGGTAAGGCTAATAAAATTGGTATTATTTTTATTAGACGACGGGCTAGCAACCTGTCACTATACGAATCTCAATTCTATCATTTAGCCAAACAGCCGAACGTGGCCTACCAATCGTTTCAAGACTGTTAGCTTTGTCAACTCCGCAACGGATATAGACGTGATTATCTATTAAGAGATTTATCCATGCTTTCCCCAAATATCAGCTACTGAATATCGCTACTAAAACCATAATAAATTTAACGATATCCTATCAATTCATTTAAATAGGTTGATGGTCTTACAGTAATTAAAATTTATCGCTGACAGATGCGAAGCTTACCGAATTAGGTGTCGTAAAAAATTGCTAAGCACCGCGTTTTATTGTGAATCATACTTTGTGGAATATTTAATTGATTTATGGACTGTATGTAAAAGATAATTATGTAGATGAGTCATTTGGTTTTTGGGCTTAAATTTTGCCATGAACTGTAATTTGCTTAAGAATATTGGAGACATACCTATCAGGCATTTCAGTATTTTTGGGAAATATAAAAAGAAAAGAAGAGGAAGAACAAGAATGAAATATTTTGATCAAATAAAGCAAAAAGTAAACGTAACACCATACCAGCAACTATAAAAATATCCGAGAAAAGAGATGAATGGAAGAAGATCCACTTAGCTATATCGACAAGAGACACCTAGCCTACTACCTCTTAAATTTAAGAAGAAGTATTTTCCAGACTGTTGGCTCTGTCTACCCTGTAAAGGATAAGCTGTGTTTTATATATGTGTATGCAACCATAAAATGGATGTTGTAAAAGACGACAAAGGCTAACAAATTTGCGATTCTTCTTTTAGACGATGAGCTAGCAGCCTGTCACTATAAAAATCTCAATTTTATCATAAAGCCAAACAGCTGAACCCTTCTCAGTCTTTTCAAGACTGTCGGCTTTGTCTACCATAAAGCCAAGCAGCTGAACATGGCCTATTAGTCTTTTTCAGATTGTAGGCTCTGTCTATCCCGCAAGGCATATAGACGTGATTTTATGTATGTATGTAAGTCTGAGTTTGATATCAAACACATACATATAATCACGTCTATATCCCTTGCGGGGTAGACAGAGCCTACAGTCTGAAAAGGACTAATAGGCCACGTTCAGCTGCTCGGCTTAATGGTAGAATTTAGATTCAAATAGTGACAGGCTGCTAGCCTGTCGCCTAAAGTAGGAATCCCAAGTTTATAATCCTATCCCTTAGTCGCCTTTTACAATATCCATGGGAAAGAGACGGAGTGGTCCTATTCTCTTTTCTATTGGTTCTGGGAACCATACGGTACAGTTTCAGACGTTCTTCTAAGCAATATTGTTTTTTTTTTTTTAGATGGCGCTTAGTATAGTAGCTAATTTCGTCACATTGATCTTTGGCTTCGGGCCAAGGCATACTGATCCCTAAATATGATGTCGCTGTGTGCAATTCCGTATTTAGGACAGAAGGAGGGACGCCGAAATAGATTATATACATACATACATACATATAATCACGTCTATATCCCTTGAGGGGTAGACAGAGCCAACAGTCTTGCAAAGACTGATAGGCCACGTTCAGCTATTTGGCTGTAAGATAAAATTGAGATTCAAATAGTGACAGGTTGCTAGCCCATCGCCTAAAAAAGAATCCCAAGTTAGTAAGCCTATCCCTTAGTCGCTTTTTACGACATCCATGGGAGAGAGATGGAGTGGTCCTATTCTTTTTTGTATTTGTGCCGAGAACCACACGGTACACACACAAATAGATTATCAGTGATAAAAATTAAATTTATTTCATCAATCTCGATTTTAAACTCTGCCGTTGTCTCAAAAAATTGAGAAATGTGACGAAGTAGAAGGTTATATACTTTTTTAGGGACGCTGTGTTAAGCTAGAGTAATTAACCTGCACATTCAGGCAACTGAATGTGTAACCATGATCCTATATGTGTTAGGTTTCCCACCAAAGGTTGCGGAGGTCAGACGAAAGTCGCTTCGTGTAAAAACCTGACCCACCCAATCCAGGATCCATGGTCGAAGGCAAACCCAGGGCTCCTCTCCAGAGTAGACGGTGGGAGGCACCAATAAAAAAAGGAAACGACTACTCCATCTTTTCTCATGGATATCGTAAAAAGCGACTAAGGGTCGAGCTTATAAACTTGGGATTCTACTTTTAGGCGATGGGCTAGCAACCTGTCACTATTTGAATCTCAATTACATTTTAAGGGATAGGCTTTTAAATTTGGGATTCTTCTTTTAGGCGATGGGCTAGCAACCTGTCACTATTTTGGTCTCAATTCTATCGTCAAGCCAAAAAGCTGAACGTGGCCTATGGGGACTGTTGGCTCTGTCTTCCCCGCAAGGAATAGACGTGACTACATGTATGTGTTACATATTTAAACCATACAGCTGAACGTGGCCGAGACTGACAAGTCTTTTCAAGGCGTGATTGTATGTATGTATGAATGTATGTATGTACATATGTTGTATTGTTACACATCTTGCACTTACACCAAATAAATAGAAAATCCTTGAAAACCATCAATCAATCTTATAAAATCGTACAAACTTGCCATTTATAAGCAAACGTTCGGTAAGTATTTGGCTTTAAGCCAGATTTCCAATATAACCTCAAGCGGGCGCGGAATAGATACAAGCGGAAACTAGCAGGCACGTAAACTTGGCTTTACGCAACTGCCCAATAAAGAGGTGTTATGTTTCTCTATCATTAAGCCAAGAAGCCGAATGTGGCCTTTCAGTCTTTTGATGACTGTTGCCTCTGTCTATGCCGCAAGACAAACAAATGTGATAATATGTTATGTTATGTTTGTCAAAAATTTAACTTCTTATTTTTGAAAGGATAATTAAAAAAAAAATCGCTTTAACAAAAAAAAGTTCTAAGAACTACTAGTTACATTAATTTCTTATACATATAATCATTATTTATCCCTTACGGGGTAGGTAGAGCCAACAGTCTTAAAAATACTAAAATCCCACGTTTTGTTGTATGACTTAAAGATGGAATTGAGATTCAAATAGTGACAGGTTGATGGTCCATCGCCTAACAGAATCATCCGAAGTTTATGAGCCTATCCCTTAGTCGACCTTTACGATGTAATTATATGGTCTTGAGAGTTGTTTGCAGGAAAAAATTAAAATCTAATCACTAAAATAGAAGTGCCTAGTTACCAATCAACGTCAAAGCGATCGACACTTCTAAAATTACCTACCGCGTGACGACACTAAAAGTTTAAACAGCGGAAGCAGAAATACCATAACTCATTACTTTTCTATTTTTGGCGCGTGTCCCAAAGTCGTATGACGTGGGGTTTAAATTAAAAATATTGATTGGAAAAGGGGTTGAAAGGGATTAGCAGTTTGAAGGGTTCATATCCCCAATTATCTTTGGAATATGACACATGTTGGTGTATAACGATCGACGTGCTAAGCTACAGTTCCATGGATGCGTACAGAGAGGTAAAGTGAGCAAGTGTGTGTAAGACTCTTAATGCGTCTGTCTGTCTGTCAAGATAAGAGTGAATAGGTATTTGAGCTTGCGTGAGAAATCATTATGATTATGAAGATTAAAAAAAACACAAAAGTGCCGTGTGATTTCCGGCATTTTAGAATGGAACCACCCTATAACTTTCACATAGATGTCGCCTTTTAGACGACTAAGGAATAGGCTTATAATCTTGGAACTCTTTTTGTAGACCACGAGGTAGCAACTGTCAATATTTGATCACAAAGTTATACAGCTAAACGTGACCTTTCTGTATTTGGTCGAGACTATTGGCTCTACCACGCAATATCCCTTTGCGAGACTTCACTATATGTAAAGGAAATCGGCAAAACATGAGTGTTGTAAGCCGATTGAAAAATATGAAATTTTGTTTAAAAATTATTGAATTATTTTTATGATTTCGTAACAGAAAATATACTATAATAAACTCGATATTAATACCAACTAAGTATATTTTATTCCATAATATTCAGATGGCATCCAAAACATATGAGATTCAATGAAACCGTGTACAGCTATGGAACTGTTCTTTAAAACTACAGAAAGATGAAAAATTAGACAGCACTTTTAGAAAGAACTTTTGCTCCAAGAGTAGATGTCACGTGTCTTTTCATGGCTGTCACATAGTCTATTTTAGTTACGATTCTAAACTTTATTTTTAACCTTATGTTTTTAATTATTCCATTTTTTGTTTTTATAGTAATTTCCTCGTGTGCCTTAGAAGGTGCCGTGTGGTTCCCGGCACAAACACAAGACAAAAAAGAATAGGACCACTCCATCTCTTTCCCATAGATATCGTAAAAGGCGACTAAGAGATAGGCTTACAAACTTGAGATTCTTTTTTAGGCGATGGGCTAGCATTCTGTCACTATTTGAATCTCAATTCTATCATTAAGCCAAATAGTTGAGCGTGGCCTATCAGTCTTTTCAAGACTGTTGGCTCTGTCTACCCCACAAGGGATATAGACGTGACCATATGTATGTATGTATGTTTGCCTTAGAAGGTTCTATTAATGCATCAGAGCGTCGGTCTAAAATGCGTACGTGTTAAGGCAACAATGATTCTTTTCTGCACTAAGTACATTGATTTAATGCTGAACGATTCTCATTCGATGAAGGGAAACACCGTGAGGAAATCTGGATATTCAAGCAACTGGATGTGAAGTAATTCAACGGGTTCCTCTGGAAAGGTAGCTGTGGTCAGACTACCATCTTCTTATCACTTAATAATTTTCATATCTTTTGGTTTCACAACATTGGTTGATATGAAATAAATTACTTAAAACTAAGTTTACTGCTGCTTCCAAAGCGTCAGTGTAGAAGATGCGGTACGGTGTGGAAGATAACCAACTGCATTGTAGCATTTTATTCAACAACGTCAACTTCACAACTGTCCAAACTTAAAATAGAAATGTGGACGAGAGAATACATTGTTCAGATTAATTGATTAAGATTTAATTTTTAATGGATTGGTTAAAGCTTAAAAGCCTTACCCTTTTATGATTACTACAATCTGCACGGGCAGAGATACAGTTAATACCAATATGTGCCTATCCCTCAGTTGCCTTTAACGACGTCATGGGATAGTCTAAAGGCACTTGTACATTGCGGCTAATTTCACACACTAACCGTATATTGGGTACGGACGTAAGCCAAATTGTGACATCATTTCTGGCTCATAGAGTGGACCGGGACTGTCAATATAATAAATATCTATACTAATATTATAAAGCTAAAGAGTTTGTTTGTTTGTTTGAACGCGCTAACCTCAGAAACTACTGGTTCGAATAAAAAAAATATTTATGTGTTGAATAGGCCATTTATCGAGGAAGGCTTTAGGCTATAAAACATTACGGTGCAACTATTAAGAGCGAAGAAATAACGGAAAATGCGAAAAAAAACAACGGGGAAAATTATTCATTCTTGAGGACTTCAATGATGCCCAAAATAAATATCCACGCAGACGAAGTCGCTGGCACAGCTAGTTATCATAAATAATAATCTGCAAACGCATTAACGTCAACTCTATGTACACCAGAACTCAATGGATCTATCAAAAGATAAATTTAATTATCGACACTTGTCTTACCGCATTGTGTAAGATACCTCCGAATTAGTTCATAAACTGTAAGGTTTAGTTATCGTGGGTTCAACGTTGTTGGGTTTAGAATGCTATATAAATTGGCGTCCATCTTGTGATACTGAATATTTGATAGTTGTTAAACATTGAAAGGATAATTTAACACAATTCACACCGTTGATACACCTGTGGACTGTATAATGGAATGCTGACTATTTACAAACTTCGAGATCCTACTAATATTATAAATGCGAAAGTTTGTGAGTATGTCGGGATGTCAGTATGGATGTTTGATTGATTTTGAAGATGGACGCTGCAATTATAAGAAGCAAAGAAATAATTGAAAGTGTGGAAAAAAGCGGGAAAAATTATTCATCCTTGAGGGCTTCAATGATGTCCAAAATAACTATTCCACGCGGACGAAAATGTACCTATCATTAATAAAAAATATATTGCCGTTTAATCTGTTTTTCTACTACGATACTTATTTCTCATACTACGTTGTTTTGCTCTTATTAATTTAACCCTTAACCACCTACGTGCGGTCTCTCAGACCGCAACGTATTTTTGAACCATTTTTTTTCTTTGTGTTGGTATCGTACGGCCGCGTGCTTCCAAGTACCTTTTCTACATGTCACTTAGTATCGCGCTTGCGCTCGGCGAGGGAACATGTGCGCGCGTTCGCTCTAGGTAAGTGAAAATCTTTTGCCAGCGGTCTCAGAGACCGCACGTAGGTGGTTGCGGGATTTTACTGTACTTATACATTTTATCTGTTTTAGTGGCAATATGAATAAAAACGACGAGAATATTCAAAGGTGGCTACAGCAGGAGATATCAGATGAAGAAGATTTACCAAATGAAGATTGTAGTGATGTGGAAGATAATGTAAGTGAGGATTACGCTCAGGTTGAAGACTGTGAATCTGAATCGGAATTGGAAGGAGATGAAGAGGACAACAATACAGTTCATTCTGAACCAACAGTTGCTTCAAGGTCACGTTCGCGTTCCAGGACGCCTCAAGTTGATAGTGACTCTTCAGATGATATTCCGCTTGCGCAATTACAATCCAGAAGTAGGCCAAGAAAGAAAAATTATTTTGGGAAAAATCGGTTTCGGTGGGCTTCTGTGCCTAGTATCGCTCGCTCAAGGACACCACAGCATAATATTGTAAATCAAACGCCAGGTCTAAAACCAGTTTTCCGTGCAATGCTCAATAATTCTACCATGCCATTGGATATATGGAGTCTTTTGTTTACCGATGAGATGCTGGAAAAAATAGTGCTTCATACTAATGAGAAAATAAGAAGAATTAGGCCGAAATACAAAAAACAGACGTGTGTTCAAGACTTGGACCTTATAGAACTAAAAGCTTTCATTGGGCTTTTGTTTTACACAGCGATTTTTAAGGAAAATCATGAGCATTACACGTCATGGTATAGTAGTGATGGCACTGGGAGAGAGATTTTCCGATGTATTTTGAGTAAGAATCGATTGGAAGTTCTGCTAAATACTATTCGATTTGACGATGCAGAAACAAGAGAACAACGTCGTGAACAGGATTTGGCTGCTCCTGTTTCAGAGCTCTTTCAGTCTTTAATACAGAACTTTCAAGACGTTTACTCAATTGGAACATGCGCTTGTATAGATGAGATGCTAGTGGCTTTCCGTGGGCGCTGTAAATTCAAAATGTTTATGCCAAAAAAGCCAGCTAAATATGGCCTAAAAATTATGTGCATTACAGATGCAAGAAATGGCTACCTTATTAATGCCTATATATATCTCGGCAAAGATTCTGATGGGCTTACTTTGACCCAAGAACAAAAGCGTCTATCAAAACCAACTCAAGCGGTTTTACGTCTGATTCCGCCAATCGAAAACTCAAATAGAAACGTCACTGCTGACAACTGGTTTTCTTCGATCGAGCTGGTCAATGTTTTGAAAGAGAAGCACCTTAGTTTCGTGGGTACTTTGAAAAAAAATAAGCGAGAAATACCGCCAGAATTTAAACCATCTCGAGCGCGGGCAACAGGCTCTTCAATTTTCGGTTTCACCAAAGATATCACGTTGTCTTCTTACGTACCAAAGAAAAACAAGGCAGTAGTTATGGTGTCAAGCATGCATCACACTGCAAGTGTTGATGAAAGTACAAAGAAGCCTGAAAATATATTATACTACAATCAAACTAAAATTGGAGTAGATCTACTGGACCAAAGATGTTCAAATTACTCCACTGCTCGTCGGACGCGCAGGTGGCCTTTGGCTATATTTTATAGAATGCTGGACATCTCTGTTTCAAACGCTTACGTCATCAATTGTAGCAACCAAGCACAGAAGACTGAAAGTCGATTTAAATTCATAAAGAAGTTGGCCGAACAGCTTACGAAACCACACATGGAACGTCGCGTAAAAAATGATCACATTCCACGAGATGTCAAAAATTCTATCCGTCGTGTTCTGCAGATATCAGAAGACCTACCAACCTCTTTCACGACGGAAAAACTTGAAGTTCGCAAAACATGCATCACCTGTGATCCGAAAAAAAAGCGCAAGACTGCTTTCTTATGTTTCATGTGTAAGAAACCAATTTGTTTAGAGTGTTCCAATAAAATGTGCTGCAATTGCATCGAAAAAATTTAAATGTTACGGCATTGCAATTTTTGTTTATTTTCATACTTTTACTTACTTTTTTTGTTTAGTATTATAGTTGGACGATTGAAGTTACTAAAAATAATAAAGAGATGTTAAACATTTATGTTCCTAAGATTCTAGATCTCATTTTCTATGATAAGTCAAGAAAAATTTATAATAATGTTTTTATTTAGTTTTTTGAGTATATGGCTAGATTTTTACGTAATTTTTGTTGGCTGTGGCTCTAAAATTAAAGTTAAGAATAAACACAGTTCGTAAATGTTATCAGTTATTTCATTATTCCTTTAAGTTTTAAATAATAAGGTCAAATTTTGCTGGAGTCTGTGAGACCGCACGTAGGTGGTTAAGTGACAAATATAGGTGGTAGGTGGTACAGGGTTAAACTCCATTTAGATTTTTTTTTCTAAATTTCATTAAAGTCCAATGTAACATGATAGCTAAACTACGTTACATCAAAGTCATCCCTTAATCTACTCCTACACTGTTTCAATTTTCAACGCCCCAATTCCACTTGCAATCCATTCTGCAAACGACGAAACTCCAAATGCCAAGCGTAAACGTGTCTTAACACGCCCTAACACGTCTAAACCAAACATCGGGACAGGTGTGAACTGAGCTAAAAGCGGAGCTAGGTCGTAAACCCCGTCTAATTGTGGCCTGCGTATTGCTAATTTGTCAACTCTGCAACCATTTTCTAGGCGGCTAACGAACTATCATTGTTGGCAGCAGGGAATTTTGTGTCCATTTTCTACGTGTGTTGTTGAGAATTGGAGACAAATAAGCATTTATAGGGGTGAAGAGACCAAATAGTGCTCAGGATGTTGGAAATTTAAGTTATCAATTGCATGCATACATAGAGTCACGTCTATATCCCTTGCGGGGTAGACAGAGCCAACAGTCTTGAAAAAATGAAAGTCCACGTTCAGCTGTTTGGCTTAATGATAGAATTGAGATTCAAATAGTGACAGGTTGCTAGCTCATCGCCTAAATGAAGAATTTCAAGTTTATAAGTTACAACTTAGTCGCCTTTTACAACATCCACGGGAAAGAGATGGAGTGATCCTATGCATTAATGTATATTAATATAATATATATAACAAATTGAAATTTATGTTCAAGTTTTTAAGTTTGTTTGACACTTTAATAAAGCTAATCATAGAGTTATAAATCTCACAGTAAGACACACCAATTTAGCGGTAGTAAACACGCCGTGAACTTCCCCAGGAGCGCGAGTGGTGACCCGATTCCCGATTCTGGACTTCGGCCAAATTGAACTGCTCTGGCTGAGATCATGTTAGAAAAATTGCCGAACGATATGACTTATATTGGACGTGGCATTTCTATTTTATCGTTTAGGGGTTGTTATTGTTATATATCTTTCTTTTTCTAATTTTACTCGAATTATTTTTCGGAGCAAGTTTTGTTTTTCGTCGCTTTACTTCTTGGAGAAATAAGCTGTGAATATGAGGTTTTACTTGTTAATATTTTACAGTATCTAGGTCTACCTAACACAACCTACGACGTATTAAGCTGTTCAGAAAATACCTAGATCTGATAAACTTTGCATCACCTTTAGTTTCAATAATAAGGTACTTTTTTGTAACACAACATAATCATATTAATTTTTTTTTATTTTTGGAGCAAGTTTTGTTTTTCGCATTTTTCTTATGTCAAATAAATATACAAAGTTCCTAATAATTAAGTTAGTATTTGCACAATCATCGTCATTTTCACCATTTCCCACTTTCTACGTGGGGTCGGCACAGTATGTTAGTTTTTTCCAATTACTTCTCTCAATTGCCATCTCACTAGTTACTCCCTTTCTCCTCAAACTATCCTTTACGCCATCCGTCCATCTCTTTTTCGGTCTTCCCCTATTTCTTAAACCTTACACTTCCAAATTTAAGGCTCTTTTAGTAACATGACCTTCCTCTCTTCTCATGATGTGTCCGTCACAATACCCGTGTTTTAAATTAAGAAGATATTTTATGTAAATATTTCATAATCATATCAGAAATATGCCACATCTAAAGCTTCGAATATCTACGTTCTTGATGCAACGTGCCTGTCATATGAGCCCTGTCAATGGCAAAAATTCGTATGAACGAAATTTTTTTTTTTACACGCATGGAATGCGGCGTCAGCGGGACTGAATTCCAACTAACATTTAAGTATGCCATGAAACAAAATGTTGACCATGGAATCAGCTAATAAATCAGTTTAGTGGCAGAGGGTGCAATTGGGATAACGCCAGGATAGACATAATTAAAAATAATAAAAACAACTAATACTCACGTGAATCCACAACCTCCAAACTCGTATGTATCAAAGTCTGCACCAAGAACACAATCACGAGAACACAAAAATTTGCGTCTACCGCCATTTTCAAAACTCGCGCGCGACGTCCGTATCACATTTTCCTTCTCGCTCGCACAGTTCGAAAACATTGATGTTGTTTTAACTTTTCTAATACCAACTACATTGGACAAAAATACCACACTATTTTTGTCTCCACTCTCATATTGTTTGGACACCGTCCAAACATATTTTTCTTAGGCAAAATTTCTTGTAGGCTGGAGCGGCAACCTGCAAAGAAAAATATTATCTTTAATTATGTAAACAATTCTTGACATTTTATGATACTGTAAACAAACTTAATAAAGGGTTAAAAGATAATGACTATATTTTTTTATCTAAAAATACATACATACATATGGTCAAGTCTATATCCATTGTGGGGTAGACAGAGCCAACAGTCTTGAAAAGACTGATAGGCCACGTTAATCCATTTTGCTTAATGATAGAATTGAGATTCAAATAGTGACAGTTTGCTAGCCCATCGCCTAAAAAAAGAATCCCGTTGTAAGCCTATCCCTTAGTCGCCTTTTACGACATCCATGGCTAATAAGAGTGGTCCTTTTAATTTTTGTATTGGTGCCGGGAACCACACGGCACTGTACTGGTGCCAGGAACCACACGGCACGTTCATTTTATTTCTAGAAGAAATCTTTCCACCTCCATTTTTTCAATTAGTCAAGAGAATTTTAGTCATTACAAATTTTAATCTAAATTGTTGTCTAAAAGCGCAATAACTCCCATTTCCGGGGCAAACGGATGGGCTTCCTTTGCCTTGAAAACGCAATTAACTGATTTAATTAACGGGTTTTTAACCGACACCAATTGTCCAAAATTCCATGTCATTGTTTGGTGTTAACTTTACGAGTTTCATTTAATGTCTGTGGGTCAGTTAATTAAGCTAATCTTAAGTTAATTAAGGGGTGTGATAATTTTAATTGAACGTTGTCAATTTTTTTTTGGTAGTTAGTTTTTTTTTAATTTAAATATAACGTCTGTAACCTTTGTGGTTTTGAATTTAGAAAAAAATTATAAAAGCATAAAAGAAATTAAGTAGTCACATAATTTAATTGTTTTACAATGTTTAAATAATGTTTGTACCTCAAACCAAAATAATGAGGTTCATGAAAAATCATATTTTATATTTTTTCAAAGAACACACACACCTAGTTGGTTAAATTTTAATTTTATCGCGCGCATCGTATTGTTTTTTCAAATTATGAGAATAAGTGATATGAAGTATTCTATTCTTACGTATCTTGGTCAAATTAAGGACGTCCTGGTAAAGGGTCAGGTCAAAAGTACCCGAACCCGCCGAGCTTGCATAAAGAGAGTTATGAATGTGGATGAAGCGAAGGAAGTATGCAGAAATCGTGGCAAGTGGAAAGAGGTAGTCTCTGCCTACCCCTCCGGGAAAGAGGCGTGATTTTATGTATGTATGTATGTATGAAGTATTTTATAAGAATGATTAAAAATTTTGAATTCTAATTTTAAATTTCAAAAACATAAATGCAATTTAGAAAAAAAAACAAGACGTCCAATTCTTTTCAGTTTGCATTTTATTTTGAATTTGTATAAAGAACATTTTATTACTTTTTTTTTTAAAGAACAACAGTCAACATTTCAAACGCACGTAGACAACAACAGAAATGCCCTAAAGGCGAAATGCAGTTGTATTTATTTTTAGTTGACAACTCATTCCTATGTTTTTAATTAGCGCGAGAACAAATGTGCGCGGTTGTCATTCTAGTGTACAAAGTTTGAGCGACAGATATATGTTGAAATAGATACGCAATTCGAGTCTTACGACTTTTAAAACCTTAAATAAAAAAAAAGGTGATAAGTTTGTGTATATTTACATATTTTATACTTGATAGTAACAACGTTGAACTTAGATAAATGTTATACACATAACGAACCACGTTTATATTTCATGCGGAGCAAACAGAGCCAACAGTCTTGAAAAGATGGAAAGGATTCAACTGTGTGGCTAAATGATGAATTGACATACAAATACTAACAGGTTGCTAGCCCATCACCCACAAGAAGAATCCCATATTTACTGGCCTATCCCTTAGTCGCTTTTTACGACATGTGGTGTCTATTCTAAAGTGACGTGAACCATAGGGCACAATCAATTTAAATATTAATTAAAATCATAGTCAAATAAACCTTATTTTTACGTCTATTTATTTATACTTTGGTCAATGTCTACGTTAAAAATGAGCTGTTGGTGGCACCAAGTTTGTTTTGTGCATTTTATTTGCTTTCCGTGTATATTATTTTAGTTAATTTGAATAGTTCCAGTCTCAGTGAAAATGCTGCAGTGTAGTTTGTTCCGCAACTTCTTCTACACATGCGCTGAAGAAGAGGTAGTATATATAATAAGACTTAAGTCAATAAGTGATTCCTTGTATCTAATTTAGAAAATAAATCTATTATTTTCTATTCAGGTAAGATAATACAGAAATTTGGTGAATTGGTGACCGAGTAGTTTAGTACTTACATATTTCACGTCTATTTCCCTTAAGGGGTAGACAAAAACAACTGCCTCAATAGCAATTTGTCAGGTACTGTCACTATACTATATATATATATATATACATACGTTTAATGCTATTGAGGCAGTTGTCTTTGTCTACATATACATACATAATTTCCCAAATTTAAAAGCCAGTCCCTTAATTGGCCCCTACAATCTATACAGAAAGCTGGAAAATGTCTTAATTTTTTTTCCTATAGTTTAGTGGAGTGTAAAAACAAAACCCAAAAAAAAGTAGACCGATTTTTGAAATTACTTATTTCGGCTGATCTCCAAAATCTGATGCACTAGTAAAATCGTTTTATTTCAAATATTTTTCATTCCATTCTTATCCCCCGTCCCCATTAAACGGGGAAACAGAACGGAACAGAAAATATTTCAGAGTGGATCAGATCAGATCGGAAAAAGAGGACTTAAATTAAAAAAAAAATCAAAAGAAATATTAATTGTTTTGTTATGTTTATTACTAATAAACAGTTAACAAACAAACATACAAATAATAAATGAAGCGTTGATCAGTTTGGGAGATCAGACCGGAATAACCCTTCAAAATCAATTACTTTTGATACATACGAGAATATTTGTTCAACACAATTATAAGTTGCATACATATATACATACATACATACGGTCACGTATATATCCCTTGCTTGGTAGACAGAGCCAACAGTCTTGAAAAGACTGAATGGCCACGTTCAGCTTTTTGACTTTATGATAGAATTGAGATTCAAATAGTGACAGGTTGCTAGCCCATCGCCAAAAAAAAAAGAATCCCAAGTTTGTAAGCCTATCCCTTAGTCGCCTTTTACGACATCCATGGGAAAGAGATGGAGCGGTCCTTTTCTTTTTTGTATTGGTACCAGGAACCACACGACATACGAAAATATTTATACAAAAAAAATATATAATAAAAGTTGTGTGAAAAAAAAAGGAATGTGTCGTAACACCATAGCGAATACTTCCTCACCCTAGTTCGGTTTAATAAGGCTTCTAATCAATCATCAACGTCAGTGGAGAACCCTAGAGTGTAGGGCTGTTTTTGTTCTCATAACATGCAAACAGACAACCACTTTTATTGCAGTCAACAGATGGCGTTTTGTATGATAAGTTGTATAAATAATAAAATATAGATTACACTAGCCGTACCGGCAAACGTTGTTTTGCCATATAAATATTTTTTAAGTAATTTCTAGTTAAAAAAAAATGTTAAGGGTGAAAAATAGATGTTAGTCGATTCTCAGACCTAATCAAGGTGCTCACGAAATTTCATGAGAATCGGTCAAGCCGTTTCAAAGAAGTACGGGAACGAACACTTTGACACGAGAATTTACCTAATATATAAGAAAATTATATATACATATACGTTATTTATTTATACATATACATTATATATGGTAACCGCACGGCATTATATATAAAAACATCACCAATATAAAAACACCAAGTTTCTATGGATATCGTAAAAGGCCCCTTAGGGATAGGCTTATAAACTTGGGATTCCTTTTTAAGGCGATGGGCTAGCAACCTGTCACTATTTGAATCTCAATTCTATTATTGAGCCAAATAGCTGAACGTGGCCATTCAGTTTTTCCATGACTGTTGACTCTGCTAGCCCATCGCCTAAAGAAGAATCCCAAGTTTGTGAGCCTATCCCTTAGTCGCCTTTTACGATATCCATGGGAAAGAGATGGAGTGGTCCTATTCTTTTTTTCATTAGTGCCGGGAACCACACGCCACCTAACTAAATCCTTAAGGAATAAATCCCATAAAAAGTATTTAAATACAAATAAAAGGTATCCCGTATTTGTAAACATGGTATTACTATATAAATAGATGTTAGTATTTCCGTCTGTCCGCCGAAATGCTCGGCGTGTGGTGAGTTTTATTGTGTGCCTTGAGAAATGGTATGTTTACTATTGAAATACACTTTTAAACTTGCATTCTTTTGTTTTTTGTAACACTTTCTTTTGTTTTTAACGGCCTCTGTGGCGCAGCGGTAGTACGCTTGTCTGTGACACCGGAGGTCCCGGGTTCGAATCCCGGCCAGGGCATGATGAGAAAGAACTTTTTCTGATTGGCCTGGGTGTTGGATGTTTATCTATATAAGTTTTTATTATAAAATTTAGTATCGTTGAGTTAGTATCTCGTAACACAAGTCTCGAACTTACTCGAGGCTAACTCAATCTGTGTAATTTGTCCAAAAAAAAAACTTCAATACGAATCCGACTTTGCCGTTATTTTTTATATAAACATTACGTAAATTAAGTTTCTTAGCTGTGTTAAGGGTGTCACTAATGAAAATAAAAAAGTCTTCAAACAATATTATTTTAAAAAAAAGGAACGTAATATACTTCTTGACTGACTGGACTATTTAATTCCGACGCCTTGAGAGGTAGAATATGTGTGAAAAAAACTGTACCTAGATAATTAAGACCTGCATACAATACATACATGTAATCACGTCTTTATCCCTTGCGGAATAGACAGAGCCAACAGTCATCAAAAGGCTGAAAGGCTACACTGTATGGTTTAATCATAGAATTCAGATTCAAATAAAGACAGTTTATAACCTATCCCTTAGTCGCCTTTTACGACATACATGAGAAACCGATAGAGTGATCCTATTATTCAGTGCTGGGAACCACACGGCATTTACTTAATAGCTCCAAAATATTTGTTTGTTTCTTTGTAATATCTTTATTGCATAGAAATTTACACAGTAACAAGAAAATAGTACATAGTTATAAAAGAAACAAATCACTTGCAATGGCGGACTTATCCCATGAAAGGGTCTCTTCCTAGGAACTAGATAATTCAGTAAAAAGTTGTAATACCTATTAACAATATTCATACAATCCCAAATATAGTTAGGAACTAGGCAGTATTTGTCCTAATCAGTTGAATTACATAGCAAGCTCTAATGATGTCCTTTTGTGAGTTCCCAAAACAATGGCGGCCGGCCGACGAATTAGCCGCTCCAATTACAGATTTCAATGTCTAATTTAGCCTGTGACATTCCCCGAAATAGTCTATGAGAGGAAGCCAAAGCATTCTTAAAGCATTAATTAAATGCATAGGCCATTTAATTCGACATTTTTTTAAACTACTCGTACCTATAAATAAAAATAATGGAAAAAGAGGAAGAAGTACCTAAAAGTACATACATACATGCACATACATATAAGCATATCTATATAGCTTGCGGAGTAGACAGTCTACAACCAACAACCTACAGTCTTCCTTAGTGATAGAATAGTGACAGGTTGCTAGCTTATCGCCCAAAAGAATAATCCCAAATTTACAAGCCTTTCCCTTAGTCGCCTTTTACGACATCCATGGGAAATTGACCCTATCTTTTTTTTTATTGGTGCCGGGAACCACACGTCACACGTAAAAGTAAGTTATCAATAATTGAGTTTTAAACCACTTCCTAGTGACTTACTAATAGCGTGACTATAACTGTTAACCGTTATCTATTCCGATTAACGTTGTTAACTTCGATTGCGCTTTACTACTGGTCTGTCCCCTGTTTTTAAGTACTAATTATATTTCCGGAAATATGTTGATTGTTATCTATATAAAGATAAAAATTTAGAACGAATTAATGTATTTATTTTTTGTCCTCATACATACATATTTATATCTAGTTAGAGTCCCTGAATGATAGAATTGATATTCAAATAGTGACAGGTTGCTAACCCGTCGCCTAAAAGAAGAATCCTAAATTTATAACCCTGTCTCTAAATCACCTTTTGCGACATCCATAGGAAAGAGATGGAGTGGTCCTATTCTTTTTTCTATATGTGCTGTAAACCGCACTGCACATTATCAAATAAATCCCCAAATAAAACCGTTCAAAAACAAGAATTCACCAAGGTTTTCGCTTTATTGTTTAAACAAGACCTTTCAACCCCCAACCGGCATCATCAGCACATCAAAGGCACCATAAATTTACAATTACAGATAAATAAATAACATGAGGGCGGCATAAGTTTGAGGGAAATTGGATAGAGATGTCATAAACAATTACTATGTGATTTGTTTTATTGCGGTCATCTGTATTCATTGCACCAATGTCGGTTCTATTAAATTTAGTGTTATTTATATGTATTTTATTGTATCCCAAATTATTATGGTCTACCAAGTCATTGCTGACCCTAAAAATTTTATATTTTGGAGTGTTATACTAATTTGTTGCTCAAAGATGTAATTAATTGATATTTTAGTTTTAAAAAAAACCAGTTTGTAAACAGCTGGTGTAGATAGTAAAATTAAAATGATTTTCTTATTGAGTCAATGAATATATGAAAGTGCAGTACTGGGGTTTTTCTTTATAGAATATAGCACTTAAGGGCCACGAGTACCAGAAATTAGATCTATCAAAAATTATTATTGATGAATGTAGATTAAAACATTAGAAGTGCGCTGGGATCTGCCTATCCTTTTGCGAAAGAGGCTTCGGATGTTAATAATATAATAACATTAATGGTTTCAATGTTATCTCTGTCTACCCCACAAGGGATATAGACGTGACCATATGTATGTATGTATGGTTTCAATAAACTCACTGAAACTTTCTTTATTTATCCAAATACGTACTGACACAACATTCCACTAAGGCCCTGTCATATCAACTCTAATTGTGCTGGCGCCAATCTGGAATCCGAACTATTTCCAGAGTATAAATTTAATAGTTAAAAGGAATACATTTCAAATCCCCTTTCAGATCAAAATAGACGTGCTTGACGCTAATTAGACGAAACAGTTTCGGGTTTGTAAATGTTTTAACACATCCGTTTTTAGTTACGGTTAATGAACTTTAATTTTCCAAAATGACATGATGTCATTTAAGAAACCTGTCAAATCTGACTGACATTTCAATCATCGAAAATAATTATCTAAATAAAATTGGAAAGAAAATATATATGGTCCTTGAAAAAAAGACTTGTCATAAAGTTCATTATTAAAGTTCATTATGCACCAAATAATAAATCTGAGCTTCCAAAAAAGGACAGGCTATGTGGTATATAAGGCGGATTAATCGCTTAAAAATATATACTACTCTGTCAAGAAAGTAGCAGGAAAAGATCAATAATACACAAACTGTTTGTTATTCATCCAAATTTATTTTATCACCTTCAAAATATGCTCCTTTAGAAACGATACACTTACGCCAACGAATAATCCAATCATCAAAACATTTTTTAAACGCTGTTTCCGGAATTGAGGTCAGTTCTCGCCGCGAATTCTCTTTTATGTCTTCTACCCATTGAAAACGGGTGCCACGAAGTGGTAATTTGAGTTTAGGAAAAAGAAAAAAGTCGGCTGGAGCCATATCTGGTGAATATGGTGGTTGCTCGATGGTATTTGTTGAGTGTTTGGTTAAAAATTCGTTCACAATGATGGCCTTGTGCGAAGGTGCATTATCATGGTGCAAAATCCAAGAATTTTCTTTCCACAAATCTGGCCTTTTTCGTCGGATTTGCTCTCTTACACGCCGCATAACGCTCAAATAATATTCCTTATTTACCGTTTGACCTTCCGGCAAGAATTCCGAGTGCACAACACCGCGATAGTCAAAGAAAACAGTCAAAATGACTTTGACTTTTGAACGACTTTGGCGTGGTTTTTTCGGTTTCGGTTCAGTTGGAAGGCGCCACTCCGAAGCTTGTTGACTAGTTTGCATGTCAAACTCGTAAACCCACGTCTCGTCACCAGTAACAATGCGTTTCATGAATGTTGGGTCGGAATTGACTCGTTCTAGCATGTCCTCAGCGACTCTCATGCGATTGAGTTTTTGAAAAAAATTCAGGTCTTTTGGGACTAGCCGAGCGGCAACATGTTTCATACCCAAATTATTAGTTAAAATGGTACGGATCGACTCGTGAGATACAGAAAGTTCGGTGGCTATCTCTCTCAAAGTTGAATGAGGATTTTCAGTCACTATTTCCTTCACTTTTGCGATGTTAACTTCAGTTGCAGACGTTGATGGCCTACCAGAGCGAGGCAAATCTTCCATCACATCTCGACCGCTTTTGAACGCTTTGTACCACTCATAAGCACGAGTTTTTGATAAAGTCGATTCACCGTAAGCCTTCTGTAACATTTTCAGTGACTCCGAACACGATATTCCATTGGCAATGCAAAATTTAAGACAAACTCTTTGTTCGATGTTTTTATCCATTATGAAATTAGCAATACACACTAGATATGATATAACTAAAAATAGCACTGTATTTAATGTAAACAACAGATGCAACTCAAACTCCGCGCCAAAATGGAAAACAGTTGTGCCAATCTAACAACAACAAAAAAAACAAAAATTTGAATTTGGAACCATAAATAAATAATCCATTCCCGATACTTTCTTGACAGAGTAGTACATACAAAAAAGCCACGTTCAGATGTTTGGCTTGATGATAGAATTGAGATTCAAATAGCCACAGATTGTTAGCCCATTGCCTACAAGCAAAACCTCGGTTTTTAAGCCTATCCCTTAGTCGCCTTTTACGACATCCATGGGATAGAAAACTATACTGTACAAAAAATAAACTTAAAAAGAAACTAATAGCCGAAGAAATACTTTTGGTGCAGTTTTGTCGTGGAACTAGATACAATCTTAATACGAGTTCCTTTGTTTTCAGTACCTAACTAATTGAAAACATATGTGGCCACATTAAAAGCATCTAAATCAAACTATCTATTCCAGTAGCCCAAAAGCACCTAATCAATCTTCAGCAAACATAAGAATTATCAATCATACTATTTCTTTCACCCTTTCTACATAACTCTTCCAAAAAGCATGACACCCTCGTCCCTCAACACACTATCAATCACGCTGACTTTTAAATTTTGCTCTATAATTAGAAGAACAACAATTCCAGCCGTGGAAAGTGCTACCGACCGAAGCAAATCATATTCAGTTTACAGAGTGTCACTTGGATCAAAGGAATCAACATCAAACGTTGCCACAACTTGGTGTGATATCTCATTTGCATTAAATATATCTTTAAGAACATGAGCTTTAGGTTCACTTTCCTATATTGCAATGTTGTTTAGGTTTGTTATATTTATTCCTACTTTTTTTTAGGTTTGATGGTGCATAGAATTCCCTAATGATCTGATGTTTAGTGCGCCCTTGACGGCTGTCTGTCGTTATTACGTGTTTTTTGGGATCTACTATTTTTAGTTGTCGTTTCGTACAAACAAACAGTCACGTCTTCATACCAATATCAGTAGATAAAGCTTTAGGTGTTAATATATTAAAGCTGGATGGTCGAATTGGTAAGGTGCCTGGTTAAAATGCGTGATGCGCAGAAAGCCACAGGTTTAAATCTAATCTCGGCCATGTACCGATGACTGTTCAAAATTATGTTCATTAGTTTGAATATCATCGGTTAGATGATCTTACGGTGAGCGAAAACAATGTGAAGAAACGTGCACATTCAGACAACTGGATGTGTAATCATGGAATTGGATTGCGGAGGTCGGATGGGAGTCGCTTCTGACTCACCCAATCCAGGATCCATGGTCAAAGGCATACCCCGGGCACCTCTCAAAAAAGGTGAGAATGCAACCGGGACTAAATCCAGAAGAAAGAAATAGTAATATAAATCTTTTCTCTTTCGAATATTAGTATGGATTTCAGCAAAAATAACACGGACACTCTCGCATTAAAAATGTAAATACCGACTTTACCCTGTCTAATGAAGAATTTCCATCACGTTTTCATCCGCAAAACTCTTAAAAATATTCAACAAACAAAGAATACACTGCGAATTTCTAAACGACAATTTAACTGACACTAAGCCACGAAAACATTAAGAATAAAATCTTGGTCAAAAATAGCTTGAAAGACGTGGAATCCCTTTCACATGTAAATGTCCTTGTCTGGTTCACAAATGTTGACTAAATAGGTCAAGCACGATGCTCGTTTTCAAATTTCACAGAGGAAATAACTGTAGATGAGATACCGTTGACGGTATGTAAAGAAATTTCAATATTTGACATCGTGGTCACGTCAAGCCAGTTTAGACAGCCGTCAGGGGAGACAACGTAAAACAGGGAATCCGCTTAATTGCAATGTATAAATTGTCAATGCTCTACAATTTATACATTGCATATCAAGATGTTTCTGTGAATTTCCATTCCCATAGGAAAATCCAAGTTCAGTACACCTTTAGATATGAATCTTTATACCAAATGTTTAGAGTTATTCCGGTCTGATCTCCCAAACGGATCCACTCTTCTAATTATTTTACTTTTGTCCGATGATCCATTAAAAAATATTTTACAGTCCGTTCTTTTCCCTCATTCAATGGGGAGGGAGAACCAGAATGAAATAGAAAATAATTAAAATAAAATGGATTCACTGGCGTATAACATTTTGGAAAACAGAACCAGAATAATTCAATTTCAAATCTCTTGACCAAGCCATTTAGACTATGCATTGATAAGTCAGTCAATCAAAATAAATAAAAAAAAATGACCAGCTTCTTCTTTATCATTTATTTAGATAGCACATGATATCAATAATTTTACTCTATCTAACTATTCTGGTGTTAAAGATGGTTAGTAAATTACTAGTAAGAATAATCTCACTACACTGATTGCACTGAACTCATAATCTAGGGAGAACAATTAAGATTCAGTCACAGATAAAATAGAGCAATTTCATGGTTGGTCAGAGAGGCGAATGCTTCACAACCATAACATAGGAAGCTAAGATGATTTGCAAATACCACAAAATGATAAATGACTCTTTAACTCACCACAATAAAGCTATCAGTGTCAAAATAAAAAGAACATGTTCACAAATATTATTGTAAGGACCTTACAAAATTTACACTAGACTAATCATCCAATAATCATCGTGAAATTGGCATCAGTTTTTTTTTATGTATGAAATCCAAACTTTATTTATAGCTTAAAATGATTTTTTTTTGTCTTAATACATAATGTATTTTGTAGCAACAAAATTAAAATGGACGGCTGTTACTAAAATAATTATGCCGTGTGATTCCCGACACCAATAAAAAAGAATAGGACCACTCCCAACTTGTTCCCATGGACGTCGTACAAGGCGACTAAGGGATATTCCTTGGCTATCGTACAAGACGATGGGCTAGCAACCTATCACTATTTGAATCTTAATTTTATCACTAAGCCAAACAGCTGAAAGTGGCCTATCAGTCTTTTTAAGACTAGTGGCTCTATCTAGTCAGCAAGGGAAATAGACGTGATTATATGTATGTATGTATGAATGTTATCATAATAAATTCAATAAAACTTTTTTAATGCACATCAATTAAAACAATAATTAATATTAAACTTGTGTTATGATGAGTTAATTTGTGTTCAAAAATTAACTGTTGATTACTGAAAGTACATATTTTGTTACTAGTTATTTTTTACAGCAGCATCTTTCGCATATACAATCAATTGATCAAAATCAAGTTAAACAAAATTATTGGTCCGTGATTAAACGTACTCCACATTATTATCAGTAATCTAATATTTGTATTAAAAAAATTATAATTGAAAGAAAATAACGCAATGCAAAAAGCTTGATTCGTTAATGACAAAACTGTTATCGTCACATACATACGACTACAAACGCTGAAACGCGATTCTCGCGTGTCAATCCACGACATGGCGTGTCTAGTTAGTTACATAAAGGTCGTTGTCAACGCGAAAGATAACCACAATTAAGGGATCGACCTCGCGCGCGGCACCAATTGGGCCCAATGGAGGCGGATTATCTTACAGATTGTAGGTAATTACAACATTGCTATGGTACCGTAAAATGGGGTTACTTTGACATTACGGGGTTACATTGATAACAACTTCAAATTAAAATAAAACTTAAATATATCGGTTTCTGAACGCACCCGACAGGATTTTTTTATTAGGTTAGCAGAATTGATAGTGCGAAAAGCAAATGGCGTTCATATTGTTTGCATCGTGCCGGTGTTTTCTATAAAATAAAATTGTTTTAGAAGATACTTCTGATTTCTTTTTTATTGTTGTTAGCTATGGGTTTACTTTCGAATCCAGTTATAAAGTATAGGGTGATCAAAGAAGCCCCAAAAACGGTTTAAAGTTGATCAGGTGAATTTGATTTTTTTATTTTAGAAAAATGAGCTATATTTTTTTTTTACTATACACCAATAATAGGAAATAAAAAACCGATATTCTCATTTTTTTTTCGTGTCCGGTATGACTATTTTTGAGAAAATATGGTCATTTTAATTTCAAAATCGATCAAAGTACCCCCATTTTACGGTACTAGATCATTGTGAAATTAATTCATCATCTTCATGTAATAGTGCCGTGTGGTTCCCGGGACCAGTACAAAAAAAAAGAATAGGACCACTCGCATCTCTTTCCCATGGATGTAGTTGAAGACGACTAAGGGATAGGCTTACAAACTTGAGATTCTTTTCTAGGCGATGGGCTAGCAACCTGTCTCTATTTGAATCTCAATTCTATCTTAAAGCCAGACAGCTGAACGTGGCCTATCAGTCTTTTCAAGACTGTCAGCTATGTCTACCTCGCAAGGCATAAAGACGTGATTATATGTATGTATGTATGTTACTTCTATATTGCTTAAGATAAACAACAACATTTCGCATAGCAAACCCAATGCTATGCACTCGGCTTCATGTAAATGGAATGTGCAATTTTATTGCCGTCTTAACTGTTGCTTTGTCTTCAGATGGCGCCATTAATTAGAAGCTATGTCGCAAAACGTTTAAGAGTATGTGATAATTCTAAGAAATGTAACCAGTTTTATGTAAGTATTTTCTCTATTCATTTATTCCATTTTTAGCTTCTAATTGTCTAATAGCGAAGAAAAAACCGAGATTGAAAAGTAAATTACGAGTAACGCATATAAACTTGGGATTATTCTTTTAGGCGATGGACTAGAAACCTGTCACTATTTGAATCTCAATTCCATTATTGTGCGGTACAGCTGAACGTGGCTCTTCAGTCTTTTCAAGACTGTTGACCTTGTCTAGCCTATAAGAGATAAAGATATTATATATATGTATATGTCTATATTTCTACATAAATACATATTATCTCATCTATATCCCTTGGGGTCAGACAGAGCCAACAATCTCGAAAAGACTGATAGGCGTCATTTAGCTGTCTGGTATAATAAATAATACCTAATAGAATTGAGATTCATTAAGTGACAGTTTGCTAGCCCATCGCCTAAAAGAAGAATCCCAAGTTATCCCTATCCCTTAGTCGCCTTTTACGACATCCATGGAAATGAGATTTATTGGTGGCAACCACACGGCACTGCCAGGAACCGCACGGCACTTAAATATTTCATCTGGTCATATACTACGTTGTCCATTATAATAAACCTTTAAGATTACAAACTTATTTATACTAACAGGATCTAGAAATGATCTAAAGTGCGAAACTGTTCCTCGTAAACAAACTTCCTATAATGAGAACAATGCTGGGACAATTTCTAGAAATCTCATCAATGACAACACTAATACATGACTATTACAATCTCTGATCATAACTAATTGTTGGTTATCTTGTAATTGTCGTGAGACATAATTAAAATGTGAGAATCGTAAGATTTTTTTCCTGCTATTAATTATTTGTTACTATCACTAGACTCTCCATGCGATAATATTACATACAACTTACATATTATCACGTCTATATCCCTTGGCAAGTAGACAGAGCCACTAGTCTTGAAAATACTGAAAGGCTATGTTTAGCTGTATGGCTTAATAATGGAATCGAGATTCAAATAGTGGCACGTTGAAAGCCTATCGCGTACAAAAAGAATCTTAAGTTTATAAGCCTATTCCTTAGTCGTCTTTTACGATATTCATGAGAAAGATATGGAGTGGTCCTTTTCTCTTTTTTGTATGAGTTCTGGAAACCACACGGCGCACTATGATTACCATAAAAAAGAAATGATTTCGTTTTTTAAAAGTTTGCGAAATTTCTACGTTGGGTATCTTTGGACTACAGTATACAAAATATATCAACTTGGAAAATTTATTTTGTTCACTGAATGAGACTTAAGGCTCTGTCGTACCCGCAAGGGATAAACACGTTATAATATACATGTATTTATAGAGGATATTGTCAAGCTAAAGGAAAAAAAGCGAAAAAAAGAGAATTGAATTTGTCAAAAAAGAGAATTGAAATAAACAGACCTCCTGACATCCACTTATATTCGGCAATTTATAACACAAATCAAATCCAATTCAAACAATAGTACATGACAAAGTAACAGAATTATTAATAGCACTATTAACAAAAACATTTCAAAGCAAAACATTTAAGTCGAAAATGAGCTGAAAACAAAAGTATTTTTTTTTTGTTACAACGACAAAATAAAGTGAGGCGTTAACACCGTGCATTAATATAAAACTGTTGGAAGATAAGTCGTCAGTCCATTAAGTTGGAGCCTTACAAAAATATTTTGTTTGTCTGAGACAAATCCGGCTTAGCGCCGTTGACCTGTTCATTTTAATATGTTTTATTTAAAACTCGAGGCTTGACATTAAATAATTCGTATTGAAATCATAGTCCATTTATTTAGGTATCTTCTGTATTTAGAATAAATATTGATAAGTTCCTATTTTTTGTTGAAATGTACCTACAAATACGCATTCAATTGTATAGCAGTGATGGAATTGAGATTCAAATAGGACAGGTTATGGTTTTGGTTTAAAGACATTTATTCTCATAAAGACAAGTTGTCACTTACATGAGTACTTAATTTACAATAATATTAGGTATAGATGTTCGTTCGTTGCCTTGAAACGGTTGCTAGCCAGAGACGAATCCCAAGGTTGTTGCTCTTCCGTTAGTTGCCTTTTACGATATCCATTGGAATTACGGAGTGGTCCAATTCTATAGTGTCGGGAACCACACGGCATGATTGCTTAGTCAACCAGCCTGCAGCAGAATTCTCGTGCTGAATGAGCCCGCTGGGTCTCAGTCGCTCGCTGATCGAGGTCCATTGTAACACGATTCGAGACTTCCAAGATAAAATAAAGGTACGTTACACGTGCGCATTTACATATAGTCACGTCTATATCCCTTGCAGGGTAGACAGAGACTATATCTTTCCACTTGCTACGATCTCTGCATACTTTCTTCGCTTTGGCCACATTCATACATATAGTCCCAATATATACATACATACGAGTATAGTCACGTTTATATCCCTTGCGGGGTAGACAGAGCCAACAGTATTGAAAAGACTGATAGGCCACGTTCAGCTATTTGGCTTGATGACAGAATTGAGATTCAAATAAAGATAGGTTGCTAGCCCATCGCCTATAAGAATCCCAACTTCATACGCCTACGCATTTAATGACTGTAGTATTTCAAAAGTGGTATTCACAAATTGCTGTCCAGACCTTTCAAGAACAGCAATTTTATTTATTTTATACCGGACGAAGTCGCGGGTAAAAGCCGGTACCTTGATGAGATCTGAACAACAGCTGGAACTATCACAGTTCAAACCACCTCACGTGATTGGAATTCGCCGGTTAGCGATGGAAGGAAGCCGTGAGTTAATCAGATGGTCCCCCACGCGCGAGACGAGAATTGGGGTTTTGAATGTAACTAGATACCACGTTAGGGACCTAGTTGATACTTAAATCACGTGTCTTTCCCGGAGGAGTAGGCAGAGAGTAAATCTTTTCAATTGTCACGACGACGACGGTGCCGTGTGGTTCCCGGCACCAATACAAATAATAATAGGAGCTTTATCTCTTTCCCATGGATGTCGTTAAAGGGATGGGCTTACAAACTTGGGATTCCTTTTTAGGCGGCGGGCTAGCAACCTGTCACTATTTGAATCTCAATTATATCATTAAGCCAAATAGCTGAATGTGGCCATTTAGTTTTTTCAAGACTGTTGGCTCGGTCTACCCCGCAAGGGACATAGACGTGACCATAAGTATGTAGGTATGTTTGTATGTAAGGGAGTTATGAATGTGCATGAAGTCGCAAGTGGAAAGATGTAATCTGTGTGATGATGATGTTTCCCGGGTTCGAATCCCGGCCAGGGCATGATGAGAAAACGAACTTTCTCTGATTGGTCTGGATCTTGGATGTTTATCTATTTATTTTTTTATCTGTCTAAGTTTTTATTATAAAATATAGTATCGTTGAGTTAGTTATCTCGTAACACAAGTCTCGAACTTACTTCGAGGCTAACTCAATCTGTGTAATTTGTCCTGTACATATTTATTTATTATTTTTAGGCACGGCATAGCTACAAAATAAGTTTCAAAATACAATTATTTCCTCATCAAAAACTAAGGAACAGATGCTAGAGAACGTATAGACGGTATCTCATTTTGAAGTGGCAATCTGCGATAGGAAACGCCCATCAACATTTAATGAACCTATCCGGGCCATCGGATGGCGATCGCCCGCTAAATACTTTGGCTAGCTTCGGCACCTGGTTTTGTCTACTATCTGATTTTGTTATGAAATCTATTAGCTTAGAAGACATACATACATATGGTCACGTCTATATCCCTGGCGGGGTAGACAGAGCCAACAGTCTTGAAAAGACTGAATGGTCTCGTTCAGCTACGAGTATTTGGCTTAATGATAGAATTGAGATTCAAACAGTGACAGGTTGCTAGCCCATCGCCTAAAAAAGAATCCCAAGTTTGTAAGTATATCCCTTAGTCGCGTTTTACGATATCTATGGGAAAGAGATGGAGTGGTCCTATCCTTTTTTGTATTGGTGCCGGGAACCACACGTAAAAATATTTGTGAATAATAATGTTCACATTATTGCAAGAAGAAATCTCTCTTGAAAAGACTGAATGACCACGTTCAGCTGTTAGGCTTAATAAAGATGGATATTCAAATTTTGACTGGTTGCTAGCCCATCGCCAATAAAAATTTTGCAGTGAATTATAGGTTACTCTGCCGTTGACTGTACTTCAAAACTAAATTTACAAGGTCAATGTACCAATCATTTAATTCAATTCTAAATGAACAAACTTTGTTTGCGTTGAGACGGTAACTACATCAAATTCAGAGGTTTACGTCCATTTTACAGGCTCATTCGATTTATTGCTTTGGTTCGGACGATTTATATCGTAGGGTTTCATTAGATTACTCCGTTGACTTTTCCTGTCATAATGTCTGTTACCTTGTTATACTTTTCTCTGTCATTCCTAGATTGCGTGTGGCAAAAAAAGGTAAAACGTCACAAGTAAGAGAGATTTTAAATAATTTAAAGATTCATAGAATAACTACATAAATTATAAGAAGAATAAGTAAACAAGAAAGAATAATGTAAACTAGGTTAAGAAAATACACTTTTTTTTAATTAAGACCTTAGACAATTATAATTAATTTTTTCTGATATGGCATTTAATGAATGCAATAAAGATATTATTATAATATTATATATTAGTCAAAATCAAGAAAAAATGCTTTTAAACTAATGATTTTTCTTTTGCAGATGTCCCAAAATCTCCCAAGTCTGTGTAACATAATAAAATCTTAAATATTGCAGACATTAATAGACTTTATTATTATCTATCTATTTTCGATGTGTCTTTGGGTTAAACCGTCTCTGTCTCTTTTGTGCTGTTTTACCCTTATGGTGCAATAAAGAGTTTTATCTATCTATCTATCTAGACCTATCTATACTAATATTATTAAGCTGAAGAGTTTTTTGTTTGTTTGTTAGAACACGCTTATCTCGAGAACTACTGGTTCGAATTGAAAAATTATTTTTGCGTTGAATAGAACATTTATCGAGAAAGGCTTTGGGCTATATACCTAACATCACGCTGCAACTATAGGGAGAAAAAGAAAACACGGGGAAAATTATTCATCCTTGAGGGATTCAATGATGCCCAAAATAACTATTCCACGCGGACGAAGTCGCGGGCACAGCTAGTACAAGATAAGAGGGCCTGTCCCGAAACTGCCGTGTTACGGTCGCCCCATATTTGTTAGTCCATTGAAGTCTAGAAATTGAGTTCATGCAACTTGAACCCCTACATACAAACTCTTAAATAGATCTCGCATAGTTTTATAATCCATTTAATCTGACTAGAACATTGACATATCCTACTAATATTATAAATGAGAAAGTTTGTGAGTATGTCAGGATGTGAGTATGTTTGTTACTCTTTCACGCAAAAACTTCTGAACCGATTACGATGAAATTTGGTATGTAGGTAGCTGAAGACCCAGAATAACATATAGGCTACATTTTTTATCTCGGAGTTCCCGCGGGATTGATAGGGTTTCCATGCGGACGAAGTCGCGTGTGGCCCCTAGTGTATAATAAATAAATAAATATATACGGGACAGAACACCATGCCGTTTGGTTCCCAGCACGAATACAAAAATAATAGGAACACTCCATCTCTTTCCTATGGATGTCGTAAAAGGCATGTGCAAAAAAAATGTAAGAAATATTATTAAAAGCTTGAGATACTTCTTTCAGGTCATGAGCTAGAAACCTGTCACAACAGCTGAACGGGGCCTGTCAGTCTTTTAAGATTGCTAACTCTGTCTATCCTGCAAGGGTTGACGTGTCTTTTTATGAATAGGTACAGCCAAATGCGACTTTCCAGTCTATTAAGATTGTTGGCTCCGTCTTCCCCGTAAAAGGATAGAGATATGACATGGTCGACTGAATGAAACCAAAAGACTTATGGCCAAGTTCAGCTGTATGGCTTTATGTTGGAATAGAGATTCAAACCGAACCTTTAGCTATACAATCATACATTTAATCACGTCTATATCCCTTGCGGTGTAGACAGAGCCAACAGTATTTTAAAGACTGATAGGCCACGTTCAGCTATTTGGCTTCAAGATAGAATTGAGATTCAAATAGTGACAGGTTGCTACCCCATCGCCTATAAGAAGAATCCCATGTTTATAAGCCTACCCCTTAGTCGCCTTTCACGACATCCATGGGAACGAGATGGAGTGGTCCTATTCTTTTTTCTTTTGGTGCCTGGAACCACACAGCACATCATTAGCTATACCTTTCAAAATATGCTCTTACAATTACTTTTTAAGTTACACATTCGTTGTCTAAACAATATCATATCTGCGCAGGCCCCTTGATCTCAATACATCAATCTGACAGGCGTGTTATGATCGCTGTGACGTGTCAGTGACAACATTCTGGGATCGCCCTTGACGAAAATTGACTTGACTTGAACGCATCAGGTACAATACATCCATATCCGGTCTCCGAAGTATCAGGTGTGAGTTCGAAATGGAAACTTTGAAGGTACTGTTGAGATATATGTTCTTTTTTGTACATGATTTATGTTGTTTGTGTTAGCTTTGTTTACCCCTGAGACTTGATTGTATGTACGTCATACATACATACATAAAATTACGCCTCTTTCCCGGAGGGATAGGCAGAGACTTCATCTTTCCACTTGCCACGATATCTGCATACTTCCTTCGCTTCATCCACATTCATAACTCTCTTTATGCTAGCTCGGCGGTTTCGGGTACTCTTGACCTGACCCTTAAGATGTACAATTATGTACGTCATACATACATAAATAAAATTACGCCTCTTTCCCGGAGGGGTAGGCAGAGACTACATCTTTCCACTTGCCACGATCTCTGCACACTTCCTTCGCTTCATCCACATTCATAACTCTCTTTATGCTAGCTCGCCGGTTTCGGGTACTCTTGACCTGACCCTTAAGATGTACAATTATGTACGTCATATATAGTATTTTATTTATTTAAAACTTTATTGTACAAAAAACTTAATATACAAAAAGCAATTAATGCCGTTTGGCATTCTCTACCAGTCGAGTCAGTCAGTCTTAAGAAAGTAAGTAGACACGCTTAAACGTTGAGGGAAAACATCGTGAATAAACCTTAACATCCAATATAGTACATACATATATATGGTCACGTCTATATCCCTTGCGGGGTAGACAGAACCAACAGTCTTGAAAAGACTGAATGGCCACATTCAGCTATTTGGCTTAGTGATAGAATTGAGATTCAAATAGTGACAGGTTGCTAGCCCATCGCCTAAAAAGAATCCCAAGTTTGTAAGCCTATCCCTTAGTCGCCTTTTACGACATCCATGGGAAAGAGATGGAGTGGTCCTATTCTTTTTTGTAAAGGTGCCGGGAACCACACGGCACTAATCTAATATAGTAATCCAATATAGTACATACATATATATGGTCACGTCTATATCCGTTGCCGGGTAGACAGAGTCAACAGTCTTGAAAACACTGAATGGCCACGTTAAGCTATTTAGCTTAATGATAGAATTAAGATTCAAATAGTGACAGGTTGCTAGCCCATCGCCTAAAAAAGAATCCCAAGTTTGTAAGCTAACAGCTGAACAATATGGTGTCGTCATATTTATGTTTACTGAGTGTTAATGATTCACAGATTTGCCTTTTAAACTAAAAAACTTAATTCTCAAAACACTTAATCCTTATTAATTAAGTAAAAGTAAGAAAATCTCCTAATAAATTCAGTCAAACAAGTTAGCTCAATGCAAGTTAAACTTTAATAATGAAGATGAAGAACTTAACAAAGTCCCTCGAATTATTACGATGATAACTAGCTGTTCGCCCTGGCTCGTATAATAAGCATGAATCAGTAAGAACAAGTTGATTTAATTTTTATGCAACATTTTCCTAACAAAATCAGTAACCGTAGCGCCGTGTGGTTCCCAGCACCAATAGAAAAAAGAATAGGACCACTCCATTTCTATGTCATGAATGTCGTAAAAGGCGATTAGGGAATAGGCTTCAAAACTCGAGATTTGCCTTTCAGGCGATGGGTTAGCACTCTGTCACTATTTAAATCTCAATTCCGTCGTTTATAGCCAAACAGCTGAACGTAGCCTTTCAGTCTTTTCAAGACTGTTGGTTTTGTCTATCCCTTAAGAGATGTAGACGTAATTTTATGTATGTAAAATCAGTTACATACTTAAATAACTTTTTTGTATGAAAAAATTTGCAGTAAAATATTATAAATCCAAATCATCCAAAATAAAAAAGGGACAAACCTGTATAGTATAAGCCTCATCCAAATTTGTACACAATCACATAAATAAATAAATAAAAGCACACACTAATTCGAGCACATTTAAAACAAGAAAGTATTCGAAATACCGAACAGTTTCAAATTTGGAACACCTAGTGCATGTTCGGATTCCACATAGTTTCAAAATTTGCCGCACGTTTAAAACATCGATGAAAATATTCGAAATTCCGTACTGTGATTCAAATTCCGAACACCGTTTCCGTTCGAGACGAGCGCGCGCGCCGCTGCGCGTTACAAAACTACCATCCTGATTCACACGGCGCGGGTTGACACTATAAATAAATTGCATAGTTAGTTAGTCTAGTTACCAGCTGTGGTGACCTAGACCGTAGGAAATTTTACGCAAATAAAGTATAACAGTTTGTATGGATGAGTACCTACTCAAGCTGGAAAGCTGTAGTATCTTTTTACCCTTTCCAGAAAAAAGGCGATTCTGTGTATTTATAACCCCTATTCACCGTCTAGGTTTTGCCACCAATTCTTTCGCCGTTATAGCTGTTAGGCTCTGGAAATCATTTCTCAATTCCATCAGGACATCCCCAAGTCGTTTCAAATCACGCGTATACGGGTTACTATTGAGTCGCGATGGTATTTAATACCTTTAAGCTTTTCACTAATTTCGGTAATCGTTGCATGACTGTTTGGTTTAATGATAGAATTGAGATTCAAAAAATGACAGGTTGAGCCCTTCGCCTAAAAGAATAATCTCAAGTGTATAAGGCTATCCTTTAGACGCATTTAACGAAATACATGGAAACAATATGGCGTGGTACTATTCTTTCTTAATTGGTGCCGGGAACCACAAGGCATAATAAAAAAGAATGACCATCAACCTATTTTCAAATATTGTCATTCGTAAAGTACATATTACAAGAAAACATAACCGTGAACAATTCTTTTAAAATCGACATACGTACGTCTTAGTTTAATGTGTCCTAGAATACTTTTTGGTTAAAAATTTACATACGAAAGACTTGCGTTACGTTAGTTGGTAAATCGATTCTCTCGTGATGAGAATTAGCTGTATTGGATTTTATGCTGTTAGGTTAAGAGTCGTTTTTTAAATGTTTTAGTGAGATCGTTGTATGGTGTATGTTATTGATGTTAAAGTTTTAAATCTAAGGTACCTATATATTTTTTAACTGAACCTGGCATTTTTCATATCTTTACTAGGTATATAATTGCCATAACGGCCCACAAAAGGCAACTGTTGGACAAAGGCCTCTCCAGAAATGGGAGGAATTTACCAAATCACATCGATTGCGATTTCAGCTGGCTCTGTCTACCCCGCATGTTATATAGACGTGATTATATGCATGTAACAAGATCATTGCGAATATAACAGTATTTATTTGTCAGTCGTATTGGTCATCATTCGTTGATGAATGCAAGGTCAGACGGTTAGGGGGTGTAAAAAGTTTAGAAGTCATAATGTGGGGTCACATTGATTGCGATTTCAGCTGGCTCTGTCTACCCCGCATATTATATAGACGCGATCATATGTATGTACGCATACTAACCCTTCATGTAAAAGCAATTTAACAAGGTCATGGCGACTGTAACTGTATTTATTGGTCAGTCGTCAACGAATGCGAGGTCAGACGGTGTAAAAAGTTTAGAAGTCATAATTTGGGGTCACATTGATGGCGATTTTATTACTACCCCCCACATCTGTTTCAACAGTTACAAGGAGCCAGTCAGGAAAACCTATAAATTCATGCCTTAGTATCAATTTTATAAGTGCGGTATAAAATAAAGGTTAAGAATTGATTAAATACTAAGTTGTTGCCGGCGTGTTCTTTCGCCGTAAAATTTCATTGATAACCTCAATATCATATCAGTGCCGTGTGGTTTCCGGCACCAGTACAAAAAAAATAGGACCACTCCATCTTTCCCATGGATGTCGTAAAAGGCGACTAAGGGATAGGCTTACAAACTTGGGATTCTTTTTTAAGGCTATGGGCTAGCAACCTGTCACTATTTGAATCTCAATTCTATCATTAAGCCTAACAGCTGAACGTGGCTTTTCAGTCTGTCAAGACTTTTGGCTCTGTCTGCCCCGCAAGGGGTATAGACGTGACCATATGTATGTTATAGTTGCAGCGTGATGTAATTTAGCTTAAAGCCTTCCTCGATGAATGGTCTATTCAATGCAAAAAGAATTTTTCAATTTGAACCAGTAGTTCCTGAGATTAGCGCGTTCAAACAAACAAACAAACTCTTCAGCTTTATAATATTAGTGTAGATTATTATTATCAACCATACAAAGGAATGAAACACCTGTATAATCTGTATTTTTTTGTGTAGGTGACGCTTTATTCGCGCGGGCGAAGCTGAGGTTAAAAGCTAGTTATATTATACATACATACATACATATGGTCACGTCTATATCCCTTTTGGGGTAGACAGAGCCAACAGTCTTGAAAAGATTGATAGGCCACGTTCAGCTGTTTGGCTTAATGATAGAAATTGAGATTCAAATAGTGACAGGTTGCTAGCCCATCGCCTAAAAGAAGAATCCCAATATATATTATACATGTTAAATACGTATTCGCTTGTACAATTTTACAACCGTATGTTGCTGTTAGTGCAATAACAATTTCACCTTGGAACTTGAGCACATTCCAGGTGCAAGGTATTAAGTCTGTCAGATATCTGTCACCCCGTAACTGTAATTATTCATACATTT
Organism: Amyelois transitella; assembly: GCF_032362555.1. Lineage (NCBI taxonomy): Eukaryota > Metazoa > Arthropoda > Insecta > Lepidoptera > Pyralidae > Amyelois > Amyelois transitella. Next base: position 9,280,243 of record NC_083521.1, on the reverse strand, counting down.
CAGATTCTAGGAACTGGAATTACGTATATCTAATTAAATTTATAGTACTAGTGCCGTGTGGTTCCCTGGCACCAATAAAGGACCACTACATCACTTTCCCATGGATGTCGTAAAAGGCGACTAAGGGATAGGTTTATAATCATGAGATTCTTCTTTTAGGCGATGGGCTAGAAACCTATCACTATTAGAATCTCAATTCTATCATTAAGTCTAACATCTGATCGTGGCCTTTCAGTCTGTCAAGACTGCTGGCTCTGTGTACCCCGCAAGGGATATAGATGTGACTATATATTTATGTATGTACTAGTTTTTCGCCGCGAACTTATAATTCGTGAACATTGTTATAAAGAAAAATGTAAATTATCTCAAAAACTGCTTATCCGATTTTCATGCCCACGAACTTAAAAATTTTATTGAGTTATCTTAAACACTATTTATAAATACTACAAGTATTAAATGCGCACGTTCATACATACATACATACAGAAAATCACGCCTCTTTCCCGGAGGGGTAGGCAGAGACTACCTCTTTCCTCTTTCCACGCGCACGTAATATACCTTTATTTCATCTCGGACATTTCGAATCTTGTTACAATGATCCGTGGTCAACGAGTGAGTAAGTAACAAATAGAATAATGCAACGCAAAAGTTTATAATCTGATATCTTACATACATTTTAAATTCCATGATTTCAATATTATTCACTCCCACTGCCGATAGTACATTGAGAAAATATTGTTATCCTTGTCGTTTCCGATACACTAATATGCACAGAATACTCGATTTTAAAAAATGTATGCATAAAAAAAAATATACGGTCCAATTGAGAAACCTACTCCTTTTTTGATGTCGGTTGAAAAGAAATGCGGGCCAATTTGAATACAACAAAAAACCAACGGAGTCGGGAGGCAGGCATAGCTAATAGAGTATCATGGATATATACTCGTACTTGCCAATGATATATTCAGTTATAGATGAACGATTTATAAAAGTAAAATTGTTGCCAATTGAAAAACGAATAGAGCGACATGTCATTCGAAATGTTAACGACAGAGACAAATAATGAAACATAATTTTTGACAGCTGTCATAAAGGGCATCTAAGAAGCAAACTAAATTAAGCCCTCGTACTATGGCAAGCGCGACGCCGTCTTTACCTTGAGAAAAACTATAGCTGTCCTGTTTTACGTCATAATAAAAAGCGAAACACCGATAGTTTTTCACGCGATAAATGCGGGGGGGCAGGTCTTATTAGCTAAGTACATGATATTTACCTTAGACGGCTGTGGATTAAACTAATTGAAATTTTTAAAAATCTTTCTGAAATCTGCAAAACAGTCAATCGACCACAAGTAAATGCAAGAGCATCCAAGTTAGAGATTTCCAATATTATTACCGTATAAAAAGCATTGATTATTCATAGCATTTCAATGGAAATATTTTAATTTGAAATTGCATCGGAGCCATAAGTTGAATTTCTATGAAATTATGAACCGCTGAAGTGCAGATGCGGACAATTTAGTTTTATGAATAATGAAGTCTTCACTTCATTCTTGAATCACCAAATGCTAGATATTGCTTTAATTTTTTTCAATCAAGTTGGAGCGAAACTACATTTTTTGTATGTTTGTATCGTGATAACTACTGAACCGGTTGATCTGATTTTGATGAAATTTTAAATGTGTATAGGATCTGTGAAGAGCATTTTTAATTTTTCAACGTCTTAGTTCGCAGCAAACAACTAATATTTTGATGATTAACTTCTGCTTTTTATGTAATAGGTAAATTCTGTTTGTTTTGGGCATATGGAGAGAATGAATGAAAACAGATTGACTAAGAAAATATGCAAGGAGATTCTGAATACGAATTTTGGCTAAAGCGCCGGTGGTCTACTCGGTAAGGGTTAAATGCGTGCCCGGAAAAACACAGGTTCTAATCCCACTTCGGCCATGTACCAATTATTTTTTTTCCAAGTTATGGACATTAGTTACAATACTAAGCGATGCTCTTACGATGAGGGAAAACAAGGAAACCTGCATATTCATATGCAAATAAGATGTGTAAACATAGGATCCAATATGGATTCGATTCCTCTGCAAAGGTTGCGGAGGTCAGACGGGAGTTTCTTCGTGTAAAAACCCGAATCACCCAATCGAAGATCCATGGTCAAAAACATACCCCTGGCTCCTCTCCAGAGTGCTGAGGATGCAACCGTGCCAGGAGGAAGAATATAAGAGGAAAAATTAATTTTGTTCAGCTACAAAATTATTATCAATACCCAATGCGCAGCTCAGTCTATTGTTTCATTCTTTTGTTTCGATTTTTGTGGTTTTCTTTGAAAAAAACCGTAGGCATTTCTTTATTTTCTATCGCCGAGCTTTCAACAAACTTACTCGTTCACTCAATTTACAGCATATCTGTTTATGCCAAGAGCATTTCGTTTAAATGTAAACCGCAAATGTAAGTTTGTTTTACGAATAACTTAGACTTCGTTTCAATTATTTCACCTTATTGTCTTCGATTTAAGGAGGTCATTTGGAAAGCATTGTTTTTTTTGTAGAACAATATTTGCTTTTGAAGTGATTCAGTTGCTTGTGTTTTTACATAGGTAGGAATTTTGTTTAATATTGCCCATAGAAATTGGAATTACATTGGTGTTGCATAACTTGTAAAGATTTACAAATCATCACCTTTTTTAAATTACACAAATTGACCTACATTTGAGGTAATTTCGAGACTTATATAGACTGTTGTTTACGAGACTTTATAGTTAATACTTATATAGATAATCATCCAAGATCTGAGACAATCAGAAAAAGTTTATTTTTTATTATGCCCTGGTCGGGATTCGAACCTACTGTGTGACAAACAAGCGCACTACCGCTGCGCCACTGAGGTCACCTTCATGTAATATTATTAAATATGCGTATTATACGACTATCGTTAATTTACCCTGAGTTCTGGAGGTTTTTGCACGAAGCGACTTCTAACTTTCGTAACTTTTGCAAATGGACCTAATCAACATAAAATCATATTTGTACACTATGAATTTTATAACGCTTCTAAGATAAACTAAAACCACTGACATCAATTATCTCTGACTAAGTTACCCAAGCAGGATACGCCGTTCAAGCTACCAGGCTATAATCGTAAGTAATTACTATTAATAGTTCCTGTGAGTAATGTTAATCGCTAGGTGTGACATTCTATGAATAACTTGAACCCGGGTAGAGGTCGGTGGGAATTTTCAAAATTAAATTTTTCTTACCTCAAATTAAGTTCGAGACGTAATTATTGAAATAAAAATTAAAACGGCACCAACATAAAAAAGAATAGGATCACTCCATCTCTTTCCCATGAATGTCGTAAAAGGCGACTTAGGGATAGGCTTACAAACTTGGGATTCTTCTTTAGGTGATGGGCTAGAAACCTGTCACTATTTGAATCTCAATTCTATCATTAAGCCTAACAGCTGAACGTGGCCATTCAGTCTTTTCAAGACTGTTGGCTGTGTCCCTTTAATCACCCCCCCCCCCCTTACAAAATTACTAATAAAGTATGTATATTACTACTTGTTTGTGTACTTTTTTTCTACATGTCTACTTTTTAGATAAGGAAGTATTCCTAATCTAAAAAGTAGACCTACAAACGTTTAAAAATTACCTTTTCACATTTCTTCATCAACATTTACAAACAAGAAACCTCGCTGGCGTTAAAAAATAATTTTGAAATAGGCCAACACGACAGCCTTATTAAGTCCTTATTCAGGTTTTAAAAAACGTAAAAGCGGTAATTCGCGTCCAAATTTCATACATTCAAAGTGTGAAAGCGGCTCAAAATCGGGCCGGGTGGCGTGTCAAAGGTGTACGTGTCTTTTTCATGTTGTTGTCTTTTTGCGTACTTAGTCCGGGAGCCAGGAGACAATTTGAGTTGAGGCGAAAATTTATCTCGTCAATTTCACACTATGTACATCTATACTAATATTATAAAGCTGAAGAGTTTGTTTGTTTGTTTGTTTGAACGCGCTAATCTCAGGTTCTACTGGTTCGAATTAAAAAATTCTTTTGGCGTTGCATAGACCATTTATCGAGGCTTTAGGCTAATAACATCACGCTGCAACTATAAGGAGCAAAGAAATAATGGAATATGTAAAAAAAACGGGGAAAATTATTCATCCTTGAGGGCTTTAATAACTATTCCACGCGGATGAAGTCGCAGGCACAGCTAGTAATGTTTAATTGGATATCACAAACATGTTCAAATATTCGACATCATCAAAATGCAACATCGTAATATCTTACAGTTAAATATCTACGCATTAATATCATTACACCGTTAACACATATTTAATTGATATCAAATATTTTTATTGTACTGGCTCCTAGCCGTGCCGTGTGATTCCCGGCACAAAAACAAAAAAGAATAGGACCACTCCATCTCTTTCCCATGGATGTCGTAAACGGCGACTAAGGGATAGGCTTACAAACTTGCGATTCTTTTTCAGGCGATGGGCTAGCAACCTGTCGCTATTTGAATCTCAATTCTGTCATTAAGACAAATAGCTGAACGTGGCCTATCAGTCTTTTCAGACTGTTGGCTCTGTCTACCCCGCAAGGGATATAGCCGTAGCCATTATGTATGTATGTAACAGGCTCCTAGGCTATAATGGAGTGGTCCTATTTCGTATGGCGCATGAAACTGAGCTATCTGTCGCATGAAGATAGCATGTTCTGTCGATATGGTAAATCTAAACGTCAATAGGCAATCTGGGTGCACGGTAGTGTACCTAACAAGTCATGGAAAAATAAATATATACTTAATTAGGTTTAAAGAATTTATTTATTTAAAGAAAACGAGTTTTCGCTTATAGAGAACATACATACAAACATACAGTCACGTGTATATCACTTGCGGGGTAGACAGAGCGAGCAGTCTTGAAACGCTGAAAGGCTACGTTCAGCTATTAGGCTTAATGTTAGAACTGAGATTCTACTAGTGACAGGTTGTTATCATCTCTTTCCCATGAATGTCGTAAAAGGCGACTAAGGGATAGGCTTATAAACTTGAGATTCTCTTTTTAGGCGATGGGCTCGTAATTTGTCACTATTTGAATCTCAATTGTATCATTAAACCAAACGGCTTTACGTGGCCTATCAGTCTTTTCAAGACTGATGGCTCTGTCTATCCCGCAAGGGATATAGACGTGATTATATGTATGTGTATGTATGTAATTGCTCCATGCGTGAAACTCGCGCTCTACATTTGTATGACTGCCAACATGTTTTTTTAAATAACAAAATTAACAAGAAGATATGAAACGTCCGAGCGTGTTTACATAAAAGTTTAATAATTTGCTTCTCTTTTACGAAATAGGAAAGCATTCGTAAATATATCGTAAGGTAATGTACACAAAATATTGCAAAGCTTTCTATAAACATGATGTAGTTTTGTTGCGAAGTAGGTTAACTATCGTAAGGGCTTGATCATACCTACTTGTAATGACTTTACTTAAGCGGTATTATAATTTTATACACTTACCACCATACTAATATTATAAATGCGAAAATTTGTCAGTCTGTTACGCTTTCAAGATTTGCCCGTAAGATTGATTTTGTTGAAATTTTTATAATGGAGTTGTTGAAGCTACTTTTTCTGATAACTCCCACGGGATAGGCAAAAACAAGAGTTTTAGGTTAGCGTGGGTGGAACCTCTTAATTCAGAGATTGGTGGAGTGGAGTTGTGCGGCATCTTATATACTTAGCTCATAATTCTAGTTTCGTGTTACATTGTATGATATTAAGGTTAATGATAGTTATTTATTCATTTACAAGGGGCATTAATTAATCTTAAAAATAGCAGCTAAGCATGGAAAAGGCTAAATGTTTTCCTGCTTATCTATACTAATATTATAAAGCTGAAGAGTTTGTTTGTTTGTACGCGCTAAGCTCAGGAACTACTGGTTCGAATTTGAAAATTCTTTTCGCGTCGAATAGACCATTTATCGAGGAAGGCTTTAGGCTATATAACATCATGCTGCAACTATAAGGAGCAAAGAAGTAATGGAAAATGTGAAAAAAACGGAGAAAATTATTCATCCTTGAGGGCTTCAATGATGCCCATAATAACTATTCCACGCGGACGAAGTCGCAGGCACAGTTAGTATGTTATAAGACAAATCTTAAGAAAAGAATTGTAAATATTTAAGATTTTATACGTATGTGCCTTGTGGTTCCCGGCACCAATTAAAAAGAATAGGACCACTATATCTCGTTCCCATGGATGTCATAAAAAGTGACTAAGGAAACTTGGGATTCTTCTTGTAGGCGATGGGTTAGCAAAACTGTTTGCATCTCAATTCTATCATTAAGCCAAACAGCTGAACGTGGCCTATAGTCTTCTCAAGACTGTTGGATCTGTCTACCCCGCAAGGGATATAGACGTGATTTTATGTATGCATGTATGTTTGTAAGATTTTTTCAGTGGCTTTTCGTTCGTTCAAACAAACACAATTTCACATTTATTATATTAGTATGGATTTTTCCAATAAGTGAAAATTACAAATCTGCTGACTGTACCTTTACCCTATGATATGTAAAAGAACTACTTTCACAAGAACATGTCTTGTTGCCTGAAATAACACATTACTCAATAAGAAACATAGATAACTAACTTTAATAGACATTACATCATTCTCATAAAGCATAATTAACGTTAGTGGCTCATTGTAATGATAACTGACAGAACAAGAACTGACAATTGTAATTTTTATGTATGTTTATTATAATTATTTTATTTCATATTTTGTACAGGTATAAATATATTTATTTAGTTTGACCCCACATAAAGTTCTCTGTCAGACCCAATGGTTGACTGGTAGATAATGCTTCAGATTTGTACTGTTCAGTTTGCCGAATAAAATAAAATAAATAAATTCAGTCCGCCAATTGTGCTATATATTTGATTTTGTGCAATAAAATTTAAATAAAAGACAATAATTGTCCAAACATTATTTATTATATATATATATATATATATATATATATATATATATATATATATATATATATATATAATAAATACTATATATATATAAAGCTATATATATATATACTTTTTTTCTTTATTTAATTTAGGGGAATTTTGTCTTTAAGTCATGTCAGTCCCATTGGAACAGGGTAATTAATATATTATTATTTTATTAATATATTTTTTATATAAGATATATTGATATAAGATAAAAAATATTACAAAAAAATTATAAGTTATCTAGTGACTATGTTACCTATATCTTATTCTTAGAAAAAAAATATTTACAGCTGAAATTTACCGAAATCAGTTTGAGTTATTGCCTAAATAGTACGGTTTTCGGAAGGTGCTCTGTGGGATGTTATGAGCACAGAGCACTGAAGCATAGCTGTGTCTGTTTCAGTTCTAAATTTATCGTTTTCAGTTATTTCAATCGAATATTTACACAAAACATGAATGAATTCATAACTGTTGAAAAATGTTTTTTTTATCGTTGTGTTTTTGTACGTTGTACGTTTACACACTATGTCTTTGTCCGTTACGGGGTAGACAGAGCAAATAGTGTTAATACCGTACCTTCTAAAAAGTCTCTCTTAAAAAGCGACTAAGGAACAGGCTTATAAACTTGGAATTTTCAGGCGATGGGCTAGCAATCTGTCACTATTCGAATCTCAATTCTATCATTAAGCCAAACAGCTGAACGAGGTCCAGGTACCAGTTTTTTCAAGACTGTTTGCTCTGTCTACCCCGCAGGGGACATAGACGTGATTACATGTATGTATGTATGTGTGTATGTATGTGTGTATGTATGTATATATGATGTGTGTTTGTATGAATGTATATATGTATGTATGTAAATACCACCCACCCAGAACTACATAAAAGACCTCACCTTGAAACCCAAACATGGATTGTCTGTCTGTCTATCTTGTAAACAGTATTGATGTGATTGTTTACAATCTGCTTACAATTGCCGTTTATATCGGCCATGTGTTTTATTTGCTAATGTTTGCTACATTCAGGTACCAATATGCCTTTCGTAAAATATATACATACATACATATGGTCACGTCTATATCGCTTGTGGGCTAGACAGAGCCAACAGTATTGAAAAGACTTCTGGGCCACGCTCAGCTTTTTGATAGAATTGAGATTCAAATAGTGATAGGTTGCTAACCCATCGCCTAAAAAAGAATTTCAAGTTTGTAAGCCTATCCCTTAGTCGCCTTTTACGACATTCATGGGAAATAGATGGAGTGGTCCTATTCTTTTTTGAACGTGGCTTTGTAATCTGTTGGCTCTGTCTGTCTGTCTGTGAATAATTTTCCCCGTTCTTTTGTTCATTTCCATTTTCCATTATTTATTTGCTCCTTATAGTTGCAGCGTGATGTTATATAGCCTAAAGCCTTACTCGATAAATGGTCTATAGAATGCAAAAATAAATTTTTCAATTCGAACCATTAGTTCCTGAGATTAGCGCGTTCAAACAAACAAACAAACTCTTCAGCTTTATAATATTAGTATAGACTAGCTGTGCCCGCGGCTTCGTCCGCGTGGAATAGTTACTTTGGGCATCATTGAAGCCCTCAAGGGTGAATAATTTGCCCCGTTTTTTTTTCCACATTTTCCAATATTTATTTGCTCCTTATAGTTGCAGCGTGATGTTATATAGCCTAAAGCATTCCTCGATAAATGGTCTATTCAACGCAAAAATAATTTTTCAATTCGAATCAGTAGTTTCTGAGATTAGCGCGTTCTAACAAACAAACTCTTCAGCTTTATAATATTAGTATAGATTTAAACTTTCAATATGATAAATACCATCATACATTACAAGCTCTTAACATTAAGAAATAACATACTTTATTACAGGTCACACAACTGATCTTTGCCTTAAGTTTTCTACTAAGCCCTATCATGCAAAATGCATTAAGATATAACGACTTCAAATACCTATAACTAGTTTTTGCACGCGAACTTCTTTGTACACTAATTTTGTAACGTACAGTATACCGCATATCAAGTTATCATGCATGGAACTCTAAAATCTTTAAGATATAACATTTTTGGAACTCTATGTCTTTTTTAGTTACTATATATATTTTTATCGAGATATAATTATGAGTAAAAACGTAATTGTGTGTTGTTCGTGCCGTGTGGTTCCCGGCACCAATACAAAAAAGAATAGGACTACTCTATCTCTTTCCCATGGACGTCGTAAAAGGTGACTTAGGGATAGGCTTACCAACTTGGGATTCTTTTTTAGACGATGGACTAGCAACCTGTCACTACTTGAATCTCAATTCTATCACTTAGCCAAATAGCTGAACGTGGCCATTCAGTCTTTGCAAGACTGTTGGCTCTGTCTACCCCGCAAGGGATAAAGGCGTGACCATATGTATGTATGTATGTCGTTTTTATATAAAGATACATACTTACATAAAATCATACCTTTTTCCCGGAGGGGTAGGCAGAGACTACATCTTTCCACTTGCCACGATCTCCGCATACTTCCTTCGCTTTATCCACATTCATAATTCTCTTCATGCAAGCTCGCCGGCTTTTATATATGTTGATTAAAATTATAAGATAACTTTGGTTGTAATTTTTGAAATACCTAGTGTATGGAGTCATATGTATTTAGATTTGAATATTCATAAACTATTGTGCCGTGTGGTTCCCGGCACCAACACAAAAAAGAATAGGACCACTCCAGCTCTTTTCCATGGATGTCGTAAAAGGCGACTAAGGGATAGGCTTACAAACTTGGGATTCTTTTTTAGACGATGGGCTAGCAACCTGTCATTACTTGAATCTCAATTCTATCACTTAGCCAAATAGCTGAACGTGGCCATTCAGTCTTTGCAAGACTGTTGGCTCTGTCTTCCCCACAAGGAATAAAGGCGTGACTATATGTATGTATGTAGGTACTTATATAAAGATACATACTTACATAAAATCATACCTTTTTCCCGGAGGGGTAGGCAGAGGCTACATCTTTCCACTTGCCACGATCTCCGCATACTTCCTTCGCTTCATCCACATTCATACTTCTCTTCATGCAAGCTAGGCGGCTTTTATATATGTTGATTAAAATTATAAGATAACATTGGTTGTAATTTTTGTGTATGGAGTCATATGTATTTAGATTTTAATATTCATAAACTATTAAAATTGTTTGCAAGTATTGCGATCTGTAAACGATACCTAACGAGAGTTTAATATCCGGTTAGTCACGATTTGACAGTGTAACTACAATGTATAACAAGTACTAATGTTTTAAGATATATTTATAGTTTAGTTCAGGCTAAACTATAAATATAGGCTGAGAGCCTTTCAAGATTACTGGATCTGTCTACCCCGCAAGGTATATAGTCGTGATTATATGGATAAATGAACTAAAATATACTTTTTAATTATCTACTAGCTGTTGCCCGCGACTTCGTCCGCGTAAATTTCGAGTTGAATCTTGATCATACAGTTAGATACAGACAGACAGACAAAAAATGTAAAAAAAAATTCTATTTCCGTTTCAGTCCAAATACTAAATGTACAGACAAAATATTTTAACCGTTTTATTACATGTAGTATTTTAATTTTCAGTTTTTTTAAATAAAATACTCAAACAATACAAAAAAAATATTTTTAATAAAAAAATATCTTGTTTTTGTTGGGGCTCGACCTTGGACCGCCAACTTCACAGTCTCCCGCGCCAACCACTGGACCATCGAGGCCGTTGCGGTGGCATCGAAATTAAAGTAGACTACATACATACCTACATATGGTCACGTCTACATCCCTTGCAGGGTAGACAGAGCCACCAGTCTTGAAAAGACTGAATGGCCACGTTCAGCTATTTAGCTTAATGATAGAATTGAGATTCAAACAGTGATAAGTTGCTCGCCCATCGCCTAAAAATAATCCCAAGTTTGTAAGCTTATCCCTTAGTCTTCATTTACGACATCCATGGGAAAGCGATGGAGTGGTCCTAGTCTTTTTTGTATTGGTGCCGGGAACCACACGGCACCGATACAGTGCCTGAAAACAATAATCATTTTCATAAATTGAATACCAGAGTATGTATGTGTAATTACCGACTATAATGTTATGCATTTCGGTAACAATGTTAAACTATTCACATAATAATTATGTTTTGAATATAACAGGCCCAGAAACACCGGATCAAAGTTATAGATAACTGAAAAATAGACTATTCGGAATAAATAATATTTCTTCATACGTAGGTACATATTATAGTTATGTCAAGGCCAAGTTCAGCTACACGGCTAAATGATGGATTTACATACGTCGTCACAAGGGTTATCTATACTAATATTATAAAGCTGAAGAGTTTGTTTGTTTGTTTGAACGCGCTAATCTCAGGAACTACTGGTTCGAATTGAAAAATTCTTTTGCGTTGAATAGACCATATATCAAGGAAGACTTTAGGCTATATAACATCACGCTGCAACTATAAGGAGAAAATCAATAATGGAATATGTGAAAAATACGGGGAAAATTATTCATCGTTGAGGACTTCAATGATGCCCAAAATAACTATTCGAAGCGGACGGAATCGCGGGCACAACTAGTTACTAATATATTTAAAAACACACATACATGCATATAACCACGTCTATATCCCTTGAGGGGGAGACGAAGCCAACAGTCGTGAAAAGACTCATATGCCACATCCTGCTGTTTGGCTTAATGATAGAATTGAGATTCAAATAGTGACAGGTAGCTAGCCCATCGCCTAAAGGAAGAATCCCAAGTTGCGGTTGCATCCTCTACCATAGTATTTCGGGTCTGGGGTCAGCTATTTATCATTATCTAAGTTTTATAAGTTATCTATGCGACCCCGACATGCGATACGCTCGTTTTGTACAGTTTCTGGCCTCAGCCTCAAAATTGATTCATTTCCTTCCTTTTGTGGCGAGGTGTCGATTTTTTTGTATAATATACGCTTATTTGATGAACTGAAACGCTATTAAAATATTCAGACTGAATTATATGTTGGCAAGGAATAAAAGATATACCTACAACAAAAATAAAATTTCATTCAAATCTGTTTAGTAGTTTCTTAGATTAGCGTGTACAAACAAACATACAAACAGACAGACTTTTATTTTCAAATTCATGCTTGGTTACTATTTCTTCATCGTAATAAATTATTTTTTTGAAAATATACTCAATGTACAGACAATTTTTTTTAATGTTCTAATATATGTATTGATTAAAAAAGAAACACAATTCTGTTAGCCGTTAAAAGCCGTGCAAATATCTCGAGATGATAAACAGCTGCCACACACTGTTTTCTCTTTAGATTATTGTACCATTTCTTTTAGTCGCCTTTAACGATAGTAATAACATTGAGTCGTTTTTTAAATTGCCGAAAACATGTAACACAATATGTAAAGACGTAATATTTATCTATACTTACATTATAAAGCTGAAGATTTTATTTGTTTGAACGCGCTAATCACAAGAACTACTGGTTCGAATTGAAATTTGTTTTGAATAGACCATTTATCGAGGAAGGCTTTAAGCTATATAACAACACGCTGCAACTTTTAGGACTGAAGAAAACAATTGAAAATGTAAAAAAAAAATGGGGAAAAATTTTCATCCTAGAGGGCTTTAATGATGCCCAAAATAACTATTCCACGCGGACGAAGTCGCGGGCACAGCTAGTTTTAATTGCTAGACATTTTATTCCCTCGGGGACTATATTACATCCCACAAATTTAACTCCCCTTTCGGTTTAAAATACTAACGGTTTAACAGTTACTTACGTAAACATGCTATTTATCTTTCTCCTGACTAATATTGATCATCTAAAGTTACGTTAATATTTATTATGGTTTATCAAAGCCGTGTGGTTCCCGGCACCAATACGAAAAAGAATAGGACCACTCCATCTCTTTCCCATGGATGTCGTAAAAGGCGACTAAGGGATAGGCTTATATAATTGCGATCCTTTTTTTTTTTAGGCGATGGGCTTGCAACCTGTCACTATTTGGATCTCAATTCCATCATTAAGCAGAGCAGCTGAATGTGGCCATTCAGTCTTTTCGGGACTATTGGCTCTGTCTACCCCGCAAGGGATAAAGACGTGACTATATGTATGTATGTTTATCAAAGTGATCTACGATAAAATGTCACATAGAATAGGACCACTCCATCTCTTTCGGATTTGGATGTCGTAAAAGGCGACTAAGGCATAGGCTTACAAACTTGGGATTCTTTTTAGGCGATGGGCTAGCAACCTGTCACTATTTGAATCTCAATTCTATCATTAAGCCAAATAGCTGAACGTGGCCATTCAGTCCTTTCAAGACTGTTGGCTCTGTCTACCCCGCAAGGGATATAGACGTGAACATATGTATGTATGTACCACCGCAACGGCCTCGATGACCCAGTGGTTTGCGCTTGAGACTGAGAAGTTGGCGGTCCAAGTTCGAGCCCCAACAAAAACAAGATATTTTTTTTTTTAAATATTTTTTTGTGGTCTGAGTATTTTACTTAAAAAAAATGAAAATATAAATATGTACTACATATAAGAAAACTGTAAAAATATTTTATCTGTACATTTAATATTTTGACTGAAACGGATAGAGAATTTTTTTTTAAATTTTTTGTCTGTCTGTATCTGACTGCATTTTGAAGGGATATTCATCTTACCGTAGATTGGCTCGCGTACTAATTATACTTAACATAAACACAGGGACGTCTCGATCTCGAAATAACCGAATAAATAACATTTAAAAGGTATTCCTTTATGTCGATACAGTAACGACACATTTGTGAACAACTGGTGCAAGACTTGCCAAAGACTAGGTAAGTAATAAGACTTGACTTCAGAAAATACATACATACATATATGGTCACGCCTATATCCCTTGCGGGGTAGTCAGAGCCAACAGTCCTGAAAAGACCGAATGGCCACGTTCAGCTATTTGGCTTAATTATAGAATTGAGATTCAAATAGTGACAGGTTGCAAGTCCGTCGCCTAAAGAAGAATCCCAAGTTTGTAAGCCTATCCCTTAGTCGCCTTTTACGACATCCATTGGAAAGAGATGGAGTGGTCCTATTCTTTTTTGTATTGGTGCCGGGAACCACACGGCACCAGACTATATTATACATACTGACTGTATAATACATAACTTTCCTTGCCAATTTTTAACAGACAAACGTTTCTCTTTGATTAATTTGTGATGTGTCTTTTTTCGTACCTACTCCATCACTTTTTTTTAAATTCCTAAATCATGATGTGCCGTGTGGTTCGCGGCACCAATAGAAAAAAAGAATAGGACCACTCCATCTCTCTCCCATGGATGTCGTAAAAGGCGACCCTTGTAGGGTAGACAGAGCCAAGAGTCTTGAAAAGACTGATAGGCCACGTTTAGCTTTTTTGGCTTCATGATAGAACCGAGATTCAAATAGTGACAGGTTGCTAGCCCATCGCCTAAGAGTAGAATCCCAAGTTTATAAGCCTATCCCTTAATCGTCTTACGACATCCATGGGAAAGAGATGAAGAAGGTCCTATTCTTTTTTTTTATTGGTGCCGAGAACCACACGGCACACTATACAAAGTATTTTCAAAAACATAAGACCTAGAATAATACTCGTAGGTGCAGTTACCCCTCTGTGATGACAACTCTTTGCTAAACATCACAATCTACGAGTATATTTAAAGCAGGAACGCCACGCGTTGCGTTTGTTGTCGCGAGAGCGGCCTTGTAGGCATTAAACTAATTATAGACTGTCGCTCATCTGTACCGTTTTTCTTTTTTTAAACCGTTCTTGGTATTACATACATACATACATACATATGGTCACGTCTATATCCCTTGCGGGGTAGACAGAGCCAACAGTCTTGAAAAGACTGAATGGCCACGTTCAGCTATTTGGCTTGATGATAGAATTGAGATTCAAATAGTGACAGGTTGCTAGCCCTAATTTGGTATTAACGATAGGTATAATAGTTTGTTTGTTACCGCTTCTTCTGCATCGACGCTTTGGAAGCGGCAGTAAAGTTAGTTTAAAGTTATTTACTTGACGTCTACCGATGTCGTGAAGACGAAAGTTATTAATATGGTCACGTCTATATCTCTTGTGGGCCAGAGCCAACAGTCTCGAAAAGACTGATGGGCCACGTTCAGCTGTGTAGCTTAATGATAGAATTGAGATTCAAATAGTGACAGGTTGCTAGCCCATCGCCTAAAATAAGAATCCCAAGTATGTAAGCCTATCCCTTAGTCGCCTACAGACTAAAACCAAACAAATGGACTAAAACTAAGAGGAAGAAAAATAATTGCTTAATAAATAAAAATTAAAAAAGCTTTAATGAAATAACCTATTAACCTAAATACTGTCCGACTGATGAAAGGGATAAGTCGTTGAAGGAGCAAAGAAATAATGTTATATGTGAAAAAAACGGGGAAAATTATTCATCCTTAAGTGCTTTAATGATGCCCAAAATAACTATTCCACGCGGACGAAGTCGCGAACACAGCTAGTTTTATCATAAAGACAAAATTTACAATCATGTTGAAACATGTTTACAATAATCTCAGTGTTGTTTTGCAAACATGTCCGTATGAATTATGTTATTGGCGATATGGTTGCACCTGTGGTTTTGTTGTATTTTGACGTAAATATTAGTTTACGACTGTCAAAGGGAAATACAAATTTTGGCTCTCATGGTTTACGTGTGAAAAGATATTTGAAAACTGTTATTTTCCATGAAACACAAAAACATGAAAAAGTTAAAGCATCGTAAATAGCCAAAAAACGTCAAATGTTATTCATTCTTTCATTCATTCATATAATCACGTCTTTATCCTTTGCGGGGAAGACAGAGTCTTAAAGACTGACAGGCCAAGTTCAGTTGGTCGGCTTAGTGATAGAATTGGGATTTGACAGGTTGCTAGCTCATCGCCCATCAGAAGAATCCCAAGTTTACCCCTTAGTCACCTATAACGACATCAATGGGAAAGAGATGGAGTGGTCATATAAAATTTTTTTATCGGTGCCGCGAACTACACGGTACTGCCGGGAATCACACGGCATTTTTCAAAAGTTATTACAACAAAATTTCCTTTTTTTTAGAATGATTTTCAATAAAATATCAGTAAAACAATACCACCATTGATACACAACTCAGCAATTCCCGTTTTGGAGGTGTAATAAACTGTTGTTCGATGTTATTATATATCTATGTTCTGTGTTTCATAAAATAATGGTTCTCAAAGTAATGCTAAATTTCAGTTTGCTGCTACCCAAGAATAATTGCACACATCTTTATTCTTTTCGTTCTAAGGGATAGGCTTATAGACTTGGGATTCTTCTTTTAGGCGATGGGCTAGCAACCTGTCACTACTTGAATCTCAATTCTATCATTAAGCCAAATAGCTGAACGTGGCCATTTAGTCTTCAAGACTGTTGGATCTGTCTACCCCGCATGGGATATAGACGTGACCATATGTATGTATGTATGTGTCTATCTATCTTTATTCGCTTAGGAGGATCTTCTTAGTCCTGGTTGCACCCTAGCTACTCTGGAGAGGAGCCCGAGGTATGTCTTTGACCATGGATCCTGGATTGGAGGCAGATTACACGAAGCGACTCCTTTGTCAACTCCGCAACCTTTTCAGGGGAACCTTACCCGTATTTGAATGATCATGTTACACATCCAGTTGCCTGAATGTGCAGGTCTCCTCACGATGTGTTCTTTCACTATTAAGAGCATCGCTTAGTATTGAAACTAATTTCCAAAATATCATTCTTGTTTTTTAATGTAGACAATGTGCATTCGTCCACGATTTAGATTTAAGATATTTATGTATGTTTGTAAATTGACGGCCGATGAAAATGCTGCAGTGTAGTTTAATCCGCCGCCGTTTCTTCTACACATGCGCTTTGGAAGCGGTAGTAGTTATGATTAGATTTAAGTGATGTGACGTCAATAAGTCATACCTTGTATCCAATTTTTAAAATAAATCTATTCTATTCTTATACTTGGAATATAGTCACTGGAACATGGCCGAGGTGGGATTTGAATCTATGCCTTTATGCGCATCACGCATTTTAACCGGGCACCTTAGCGATTCGACCACAGTCGTTTCCAATTAATCGCATATCCTACTAATATTATAAATGCCAAAGTTTGTGAATATGTCAGGATGTCAGTATGGATGTTTGTTATTCTTTTAACTAAAAATTACTGTACCGATTACTATGAAATTTGGTATGTAGATAGCTGAAGTCCCAGAATTACACATAGGCTACTTTTTGTCCCGGAGTTCCCGCGGGATTCCACGCGGACGAAGTCGCAGGCGGCCTCTTCTATCAACATAATATAATTGATACACTGATTTTTTAAAAATGTCTACAATATCAATGTAATGAACATTTCTAAAAAAATATATTTGTAAATAAAAATATTTCCCAACTTAATCCTGTCAGGAAATGCAATCCCACGTTAGGAGCCACTGTCCGGCCGAGTTAGAATAATCCTCGTTCGGATGTAAACCAATTTGTTTAGACTTGTATCCAATTTGGCCGGCCGATACTTTTTGCGACTCGGCTACCGCTACCGACTCGATCCCGGTATAGTATAATAGAATCGATAAAAATTTACTCGATTTTAATCTGCACACGCGTCCGTTTGTACTTCGTTCTGTTTTATATTGAATCGGGTTGTTTATCCTATTCTAAGTATAATTTAATATTGTGAAGTTGACGTTGTTGAAGAAAATGCTGCAGTGCAGTTTGTTACCGCTTCTTCTGCACTAACGCCTTGGAAGCGGCAGTAAACTTAGTTTTTAAGTAATTTATTTGACGTCAACCAATGTTGTTAAACCATACGACAATTATTAAGCGATATATAGTATCCTATAATAATGAATAAAATTTTGAAATTTTATACTCGTTTTTTGATGTTTTTGAGGATAGAGTACTAAATAGTATAATTATATATTAGTATGTATATCTATGTAGTTTATTATTTTCATTTATTTTATTGTTTCATGTTTAATTATGTAAGTATTAGACGCGCCATGCCGCTCCATAATTCATCTCTCCTCTCACGGGTCTACTGGAAGAGATTTCTATTGAAATTAGTAGCACCCTTGTAATAGAATTACTGTATTAAATGTTCCTGTATATAATTTTGTGCACATAAATAATTAAAATAGTTCATTATGAGAAATATCAAACCGAGCGACGTTGCCATAGACACATTTTGCACATTTCACGAAAAATTTTAGCCTTTAATGTGTAATAGGACCCAGTTTGAATCCTTATTTCGTTCTTTTTTTTTAATAATATAATAATCAAATATGAAAAAGAAAATTGGAATCGCTACGAACATATTTATGATCGTAACTTGACGGCCTGTGGCGCAGCGGTAGTACGCTTGTCTGTGACACCGAAGGTCCCGGGTTCGAATCCCGGTCAGGGCATGATGAGAAAAGAACTTTTTCTGATTGGCATGGATCTTGGATGATTATCTATATAAGTATTTATTATAAAATATAGTACCGTTGAGTTGGTATCTTGTAACACAAGTCTAAAGACCAACTCAATCTGTGTAATTTTTCCCGTATATATTTATTTATATAAAGGAACATATTTCTAATAAGACACAATGTTTAATTACCAAGGAAATTATTAAAACATAAAATGTTATCAGATGTAATACAGACGTTATAGCAACTCTAATCGTCGCTAAAAGAATGCATAAAAAAATACAATAAAATACGAACCGCAGAAATCACTGCTTTTGTCGTATGTCTTCAAAAAAGACAAGTTAAAGTTTGTATTCTTGCCTCTTGAGGAATCCCAACTTTATAAGCCTATTCTTTATTCGCCTTTTACGATATCCATGGGAAAAATACGGAATGGTTGTAAAATTGCGGAAATCACACGGCACATACATAACCAACAATAAGAATACTTTTTGAAATTGGCATTTTAGGAGTCCTGTTACGAAGTAAAGTCTAACTTAATTTAAAAAGGTATGACCGTCCACAAATGTGCTGGCTTGGTCACGTACTTTGAGTAATTTAAAACTTCGCTTAATATTCAGTTTCAAAACTATTTTCATCATCCCTTAAACTATGTCTGGAAATTCTCAAATTCAGTTCACAATTTTTTTTTTGCTAGACTGTGTAATGAGCGTTTCAATTCTTTACAAATAAATTATACCTACGCAATTTTACGTTTAAAAAATGGAATAGATTCATAAAGGTCGTCGTTGATAAACATATCTATTAGATGTTTTTTTTTCAACAATCGTTTTCATTAAAATACTTAAACAGGCGTAAATAACCTTCGAACTCCATATGTACATTTTATAAAACTACTAAAAGAACTATGTCAGTTTAAAATTAAAATAAATAAATTCCATTTTTAAATCGAAAAAATGCGATGCTCTCACAAATTTTGTTCTAACATCGTACCAACATAATTTCGAGATGAATATTCATCGTCGCATTTGCGATCAAAGGGCACACTCTAATGAAACGCCATATTGTAATATTTGGAATATCGCCTGATTACTGGCGTGTCGTGCTTAACTCGTATTTATAGGGAGGAGTCTTATTTGAATCTCAATTCTATCATTAAGCCAAATAGCTGAACGTGGCCATTCAGTATTTTCAAGACTGTCGGCTCTGTCTACCCCGCAAGGGGACGTGACCATATGTATGAGTCCTATTATCAGCTCCTGTTATAGCTTTTCATATTTAAACTTTTTCAATTATTCATATAATATACATAACTTACAACTTTATACACATACTAATATAATATAGACGATATAATTACGTCTTTATCTTTTGCGGGGTAGACAGTGCCAGCTGTCTTGAAAGACTGATAGGTCATACGAGTATTTAGCTGTATGGCTGAATGCTTGAATTTAGCAAATTGATAAAGGATGCCAGTTCCCATCGCCTAAAAGACGAATCCCAAGTTTATAAGCCTATCCCTTAGTCGCCTTTTACAAAATCCATGGGAACGAGATAGACGCGATGGTCCGATACTTTTTTTATTGGTGCCGGGAACCACACGGCACTGCGTATCGGATATATGTAAGTCAAAATCTAGTACAATATTTAATAGTCCTGCAATAGGTGTTTAGCGTTGTTTTTCAGTGCAATTATAGGGCACTATCACATTGATTGGTGCCCGTCGATTCCGATTACAACTCGTAATTTTGTTTATAGCGAGCCTTTTATAATTTACGACGATAATAGTACATACATGTGAAGCAAAGGAAATATGCAGAGATCGTGGCAAGTGGGAAGAGGTAGTCTCTGCCTACCCCTCCGGGAAAGAGGCGTGATTTATGTATGTATTATGTATGTATGTATGATAATAGTACAAATATTTTAATTGATTTTATCTAGAATTGCTATATACATACACTACGTACATACACGTTTGTATCCCTTGCAGGGAAAACAGAGCCAACAGTTTTAGAAATACTGAAAAGCTACGTTCAGTTGTATGGCTTGACAGGTTGCTAGCTCATCGCCTACTATAAGTAAACCTAAGTTAACCTTTCCCTTAGTCGCCTTTTGAGACATCTACAGTAAAAATATGGAGTGATCCGATACTAAAGTGCTGTGAACCACACGGTTCCCAAAAAAAACAGTATCTTAAATCACGTGTAAATATTCAAAAAATTATAATAGAATTACATAGATATTTCACAGACAGACACTTTGACTTGACATTTTAGATGAACAAACTGACTGACAACAGACTGATGAAAAAAAAGGACAATCAAAATATGACGAGACGACAATAACACACGACACCTTGAACAGCCAAAAAAAGTGGTTTTATTCAGACACGACCTTCCAAAATCTCGGCCCGTTCAGTCTTCATATTGGTACAGAGCCTGCCAAATGTCAAACAAATATTCGGCTATCACGCCAATAACATTATTTTATTACATACATACATACATATGGTCACGTCTATATCCCTTGCGGAGTAGGCAGAGCCAACAGTCTTGAAAAGACTGAATGGCCACGTTCAGCTATTTGACTTAATGATAGAATTGAGATTCAAACAGTGACAGGTTGATAGCCCATCGTCTAAAAAAGAATCCTAAGTTGGGAAGGCTATCCCTTAGTCGCCTTTTACGACATCCATGGGGAAGAGATGGAGTGGTCCTATTATTTCTTGTATTGGTGCCGGGAACCACACGGTAATTATTTTATTACATTAAAAGTTAAAAAAGTTCAAATCGAATAGTGGTCGTATCGGAAAGTGTAATAAATACTCGATACCAATTACATGATTTCCCATTGTTTTTGCGTTATTTGCTTTTTGCACAATTATTGTAACACTATTGGAGAATGGACTCCAATCATGCTATGCCGTGTTCCTGAAGCGAATTAGCGGTTTAATATTGATAGTTCAATTATGTTCAACTTGTTTTTTGCCTGCGTCGATAGCTTCAGACCACAGGCGTAGAAACTGGTGAAGTGACGTGAAAAAAATGTTCATTTCTATCACAGTAAGTGCTATGAACTCTGTTACATACATACATATACATATGATCACGTCTATATCCCTTGCGGGGACACAGAACCTAGCATAGTACTTACTATGAACTTTGTTACATACATACATATAATCACGTCAGTATCTTTATGGAGAAGACATAGCCAATAGTCTTATAAAGACTGAAAGGCCACGTTCAGCTGTATGGTCAATGATGGAATCGTGATTCAAATAGTAACAGGTTGCTAGCCGCCTACAATAGGGATCCCAAGTTTTCAAGCCACGCCTTTTGTCGCATTGTACGACATCCGTGATAAGGATATGGAGTGGTTTTATTCAGAAGTGCCAAACCATTCATACTCATCCACATTCATAACTCCCTTCATGCAAGCTCTAGGCTCTCGGGTACTCTTGACCTGATCAATTGCATCATCAATCATCAACTGCATCCTTTTAAACATAGACTATACTCATGCTTCTGAGCCGTTTGAGCCTATTTTTATTTAAATTAAACGTCATCATTTTCACATTTAAAAAACCCTTAAAAACTACGTCACACGCTTTATACAAAAGGTCTTAAAGACCAACACTACAAAAAGAAATTAAAACTAAACATGTAAATAAAGGTTTCTAGTATCAAGATCAAGTAAAATACAGAGTTGTCGAGATCACTCAGCTGAATGAATTGAGTCGTTGACCTCTGACTCTTACGCGTCGCTTTTCCGCCGGCCGGGGTGATATGGCATATTTAGGATCGTGGATTTTGATACTTTTATTTATTTTGCTACTTTCTGAAATATGAACCGATATTTTTCTTTTAACGTTTATAAAATATCCTTTAGATGAGTACACTTAACAGTTAAATTTATGCAGTTGAATTAAAAGTCACCCTGTATATATATATATCACGTCTAATACATTCAGACAAACTTTCAATTGCCACCTGGCGGACGGCCAGAGTATGATATTACCAAACTAATACTATAAATCTAGGAGTCCCGACAGACAACTCCTAACTTCGTACCTAGATTTGGTATACCTACCTATAAAAAGGCTTAAAACATACATACATATGGTCACGTCTATATCCCTTGCGGGGTAGACAGAGCCAACAGTCTTGAAATATATAGTGACTGGTTGCTAGCCCAAAAGATGAATCCCAAGTTTATAAGCCTATCCCTTAGTCGCCTTTTACGACATCCACGGAAACTAGATGGAATAGTCCTATTCCTTTTTTTTAATTAGTGCCGGGAACCACACGGCGTTTCATACTGTTTCGATAATAAATCTATTTCTAGAATCTCCTGTGTCGTGATTGAGTGAGTGAGACATATTTGTCATAGAATGGGATAGTATCGTCTCAGCGCTGTGAGGAATACGTGTTATTCCATTTCTAGAAAACGGAGCGTACACGGAGGGTGAATACAATAACGTTTGTAAGGCGCTGTTCACATTGGAAGGTGATGAGGAATAATCAAAGAAGAAAATGGAAATTGATTTTATTCACTTCAATTAAGAAAATCGACGGCCTTAAAGTTTATTTTTTATTTATTTATTTAGTTGGGCTTTAAAAGTACAATAGATGAAATTAATCAAGAGAAAAAAATAAACGTTATATTTAAAGACAATGATTAAAAAAAGTATAGATAAATATTATTCAGATGGGTAAGAAATGTATAAAGTGGCGGAGGTTAGATGGGAGTCAGGATTTTACACAAAGCGACTCCGATCTGACCTGATCTTACCCGTTTTGGATCGATCAAGGTTACACATCCAGTTGCCTGAATGTGAAGGTTTCCTCACAATGTTTTCCCTCACCAGAGACAGACACCAGACCTCACAGAGCGTCAATTAGTATTCAAACTAATGTACATGGCCGAGGTGGGATTAGAACCTGTACCTATCTGCGCCACACGCATTCTCACACCTTATCGATTCGACCACAGACGCTCGATAAAATGTGTCGTGATGAGAGCGATAATGTTGCAACCGGGACTGAAACCAGGAGGATAAAGAAGAATCGGGATGGGCTTATACACTTGAGATTCTTCTTTTAGGCGACGGGCTAGTAACCTGTCACTATTTGAATCTCAATTCTATCATTAAGCCAAATGGCTCAATGTGGCCTATCAGTCTCTTCAAGACTGTTGGCTGTGCCTTCCCGCAAGGAATAGGTATCCCTTAGGATATCTCCGTCTATATAGACGTGATTATATGTATGAATGTATGTAAGAAGAAGAATCAACAAATGTGTTTGTCGTGGAATGTGTATGTGACTCGCCCCTTAGAATCGACGTCACGAAATCGCATTACGTCAAGAATCAACACGTGTCAAATCTACCGTCAGATTTGCGGCGCAACCCATTCCGCGTAAGTGCCTCCGTGTGATGAAGACCTTTAGAATTTTTCAAGCCTTATTTGGGTGGAGGGCGTGGAAATCTCGCCAGGAAATACGGATGGAATTAAAGTCTGTGTAATTGTGTTCTCTTTTAAACTTAACATTGGGAGTGTTTGGACTTAAATCGTACTCAGTGCCGTGTGGTTCCCGGCACCATTAGAAAAATAATAGGACCACTCCACCCCTTTTCCATGGATGTCGTAAAAGGCGACTTAGGGATAGGCTTATAAACTTGGGATTCTTCGTTTAGGCAGTAACACTTTGTATATCTTTTTTAAGTGCCTATTTACGATTTATTTTATACTAGCTTCCCCCCGCGACTCCGTCCGCGCGGATGTCGGTCATCGCGTGGATGGTTTATTTCTCCATTTTGAGTAACTCTGACAATGACATCTTATAAATATCTATTGGACCCAATTACGGCAAGGCCTATAATAATTAAGTAGATCCCTCTATTGAGCTACTGCTGTTGAGTTCGCGTTCTGTCTGTAGTAAGTAGTCCGGTCAATTTAGACCAAAAAATAAGAATGAAGCTACATTAATTCCCATCAAGCTGAAAATGAGTATAATTGTTTAAAACACAATCAAAAGCATTATTTCAAAATTCCCCATGATTCCGGTTTAAGGAAAAAAATTACCCAAGGTCAAAGGTAAAAAAATGGGTTTTTCACGATTTTCTTCAAAACGGTAAGTTTTATCGGAAAATTACCTCAGACATAGATTGTAGATCATAAAGTTATCTAAGTTTTAAAAAAAATATTGATTCCTAAAAAGGATACAATATTTTTTTTCATAAAGCTACCGTTTCTGTTACATAACGATGCAAAATGTTGCAAGCGTCATAATATGCATAAGCACGTCTCGTATATACTCTGTGTAGCAGTAATATAAGTAAAAATATTGTTCTGTCGGTAATTTTAACTTGAATTCAAAATATAAAATATACATAAGTATAATGAAACCCAGTCCCTTCATTTATACTGTAGTGAAACCTTGAGACAACATCTGTCTCTCTGTTTAATTGTGTACGTGGCTAGGGTCGTATACCTGCTTTATCTCAGAATGCTCAACACATGAAATACCGTTAGTCTTTAATAATAGTAGTCCTTGTGGGGATACCGCTGACGGCTATGGACACCACGGCCTCCCATGCCCTAGGAGTGCCGCCGTTTAAGGCACCATGCCGCCCTAAATAATATAATCCTCCGTGCTCTTGCCACCATCCATGTTCCAGCCGTTCTAGAACCAAACGGTCTGGCTCGGGATGATGCCAAGAGACCGGATGGTATGTCTTTGGTACCCTGGAGATTGGGGCGGCCTTTGGTGTGGGATGCTACTTGTGTCGACACACTTGCGCCGTCTCATCTTCAGGTTACTAAATCTTAGGCCGGTTCTGCTTCAAATGAGGCAAAAAACCTCAAAAGGCGCAAATATGTAGGTATCGGTAATACCTATACTTTTGAACGTTTTGGGGTAGAAAGTCTGGGTCCGGGGGGCCTATCTGCCCAACAGATTTTCTGACAATTGTCGAAAAAGCTGATTGAGGTATCTCTTGAGAGCTGGAAATTATCTGGCTCAGAGAATCAGCATTGTCATTCAAATTGGCAATGCTGCTAGCCTTCTGGGCACACTCCCGCATGTTGATACTATGCAGGGACTGTACAATTTATAAATTAAATTTTAGTTTGTAGTCATCTTTTTTCTTTCTTTTTATGATTAGTTTTAGTTTTAATTTGATTTAATAGTAGACTATTGTCCTAAGATGATTTTCTTCACTTAGGGTTATTCAAATTTTTTAATATAATAAATGCGAAAGTTAGTCTTGAGTGCCACTGCGTAGTGAAAACACCTGTTTATTCTAACCTATTTCAGACTTTTTCAAGTTTAATAATAAAAATGTTAAAAAAAACGCGCTAATAGTACACTACCTCAGAGGTGGCGTGGAAACGTGTGCATATTATGACGCTTGCAACTTTTTGCATCGTTATATCTCAGAAACGGTAGCTTTATTGAAAAAAATTATTGATACCTTTTTTATAGATAACTTTATGATCTACAATTTATGTCTGAGGTAATTTTCCGATTTGAAAAACTTACCGTTTGAAGAAAATCGCGAAACACCCATTTTTTACCCTTGACCTTGGGTATTCTTTTTTCCTTAAGCAAATTTTGAAATAATGTTTTTGATTGTGTTTTAAACAATTATACTCATTTTCAGCTTGATGGGAATTAATGTAACTTCGAATGTCTAGATTGACCGGACTAAAGTATTTTTTTCATAGTAAATAGTAGCGGCCCGCGTGTGCCGCAAACGGTTCAAGCTAAATCCGACTTTTGGCGCTTCAAGTTACGGCGCTGAATCCACTGCGGGTGAACGAAACGTGTGTTCGCGGTTCTACAGAACAACTTCTATGGATAAACTGAAAAATTAAGATTTTTTTTCTTCGTATTTTTCCAGGATAAAAAGTATCCTATTTTATGTCCAGGATAATAAGGTATAATTATACCAAGTTTCATCAAAATCGAACCGTTCGTTTTCACGTGATGGCTGAACATACAGACAGACAGACAAAAATTTTTTAAATCACATATTTGTGTTTGGTATCGATCCAGTAACACCCCCTGCTATTTATTTTGTCAATATTTTCAATGTACAGAATTGACCCTTCTACAGATTTATTATATGTATAGATATATTAAAATTATTTTTCTGTGCAAAGCCGAACAAAGAATTTAACTTTAAAAATAAATACATCTGGCACCAACATGAGCGTGCTCCGAGATTCGTTGCAGTAAATCAAACATTCTTAGAATGACCGCTAATAAAATGCTACATTAAAAGCATTCAACCATACGGATCTGTATAAAAAGAGGAATTAATGAGTAACATATAAACATACATACATGTCTATATCCCTTGCGGGGTAGACAGAGCCAATAGTCTTGAAAATACTGATGGGCCACGTTCAGCTGTTTAATTTATTGATAGAATTGAGATTAATATAAAGTTTTATTCGCCTTTTAAGACATCCATGGGAAAGAGTTGGAGTGATCCTATTCCTTTTTCTTTTTTTATGTCGTTAAGAGCTACTAAAGGATAGGATTACAAACTTGGAATTTTTTTTCTAAGCGATGGGTTAGCAACCTGTCACTTTTTGAATCTCAATTCTATCATTAAGCTAAATTGTTGAACGTGGCCCATTCAGTCTTTTCAAGAATGTCGGCTCTGTCTACCCCGCAAGGGATATAAACGTGATTATATGTATGAATGTATTGAAATAGTAACACATGATTTCATAGTGCATGACAGGTTAATCGCCTCTCTTGTGGGAAAAGACAGCTTCAGTAGATTTTTTATGGCATTGTTTTTTTTTAAATCCATTGCACTGCACATGTTTTAATCGGCGGGATCAAAGTGTGTTTTGACAATATGGCGGCAAGATTGGTCATAATATTGTCATTGCTGGGAATAAATCTAGTTATTATATTTAATGGTTTGGTCATGTGGAGAGGATGAATGAAAGCAGGTTGACTAAGCAGATGTACAAGGAGAGTGTGGAGTGGGAGGTTGTGCCGTGTGGTACCCGGCTCCAATGTAAAAAATAATAGGACCACTCCATCTCATTCCCATGGATGTCGTAAAAAGCTACTAAGGGATACGCTTACAAACTCGGGATTCTGTTTTAGGCGATGGGCTAGCAACCTGTCACTGTTTGAATCTCAATTCTATCATTAAGCCAAATAGCTGAACGTGGCCATTCAGTCTTTTCGAGACTGTTGGCTCTGTCTACCCCGCAAGGGATATAGACGTGACCATATGTATGTATGTACAAACATAATTATTTCGTAAGTATGTACTTGACGCTTTCAAAAAGGCGAGGCGAACTGAATTAGGACAAGGAAAAGGCGTGTTGCCGTTTATTACTTATGTTTTGACTTGCAAACTCGTGCGGAATGTGCGATTTGAAGTCCCAGAATTAAATAAATATAGTACAGAAGTCACATTACGAAAATAAAATAAGTATAATGAATAGGTAATTATTGTGTGT
The DNA here is from genome assembly GCF_032362555.1 of Amyelois transitella. Classification (NCBI taxonomy): domain Eukaryota; kingdom Metazoa; phylum Arthropoda; class Insecta; order Lepidoptera; family Pyralidae; genus Amyelois; species Amyelois transitella. The sequence goes on along the minus strand of NC_083521.1, from coordinate 9,252,245 downwards.
GGCACAGCGGTAGTAAGGTACGCTTGTCTGTGTCACCAGAGGTCCTGGGTTCGAATCCCGGCCAGGGCATGATGATAAAAGAACTTCCTCTGATTGGCCTGGGTCTTGGATATTTATCTATATAAGTATTTATTATAAAATATAGTATCGTTGAGTTAGTATCTCGTAACACAAGTCTCGCACTTACTTCGAGGCTAACTCAATCTGTGTAATTTGTCTCTTATATATTTATTTATATTTATTACATGATTTACACTTATTCAGTGTACGTTAATATACTTATTTATGTTCTTTATTGTTCCAAAATAGTTAGTTCTAGTTTTTTTTCACATGTAAGTTCTTTTTTCAATCACAACCTGACCGAGGATCGAACCCCGGTCCTTTTGGTTTGAGAGACGAGACTCCGACAACTATGCCAAACAGGACGTCACGTCAGTAATGTTAACATTTATTATTTAAAACACTCATCAAGATTTTCGTAATTTATTTCAGTGTTATTATTAAAAACCTTTTTAGTAAACGCTATGAGCTTGCAAGTTGTTATTAATAAAGTTGGATGAAGCGAAAAAAGTATGCAAAGATCGTGGCAAGTGGAAAGATGAAGTTTCTGCCTACCCCTCTGAGGAAGAGACCGGGTGTAGGTACTTGTGTAAACGCTAACAAAGATTAGACAATAAAAACATTAATTAGATTTCCACTTACAAACATACATATGTCACGTCTATATCCCTTGCGGGGTAGACGGAGCCAATAGTCTTGAAAAGACTGATAGGCCACGTTCAGCTGTTTGGCTTAATGACAGAATTGAGATATAAATAGTGACAGGTTTCTAGCCTATTACCTAAAAGAAGAATCCCAAGTTTATAAGCCTATCTCTCTGTCTCCTTTTACGATATCAATGGGAACAAGTTGAATTTTTATATTGGTGCCGGGAACCACACGGTATAAGACGATAGATTTCAACAGTTTATTCAAATAGATTTTTCACTTTGAATCCCTTCCACGTCTCAATTTAAAACAACAACGGTCTTAGGCCCATAGCACACGGCGTATTTTAAACGCGCAGAAGACGCGCAGGAGACGCGCGTATAAGCACTTCAAACGCGATTCGGACGCAACTTTAGAACCTAAGCACACGGGGCGATCGTGAAACGCGTCTCTACTGCACGTATACGCGCACCCCCTTCCCCCTCTGCCTCACTCCGCTCCTTTATACGCGCCGCGTTTGTATCGCTTCAAACGCTCGTAAACGCGCTTCTGCGCGCGTTTATATCATCAATGCAAACGCAAGAATCGGCGTCTACGGCGCCGAAGACGCGCGTTCCTAATACGCGCGTCGCCTGCGCGTTTAAAATACGCCATGTGCTATGGGCCTTAAACGATAGATTGCAGTCTGATCACGAATTGGAGCGAATTCGACGCGTCAGCCTTTAATAAATATTCAGGGATCTGTCTTTGTACGGACTCGGCTACTAGACGCCTAAAACGCATACATGCATTAGATATACCCGTCCACTCCGGGGTGGACAGAGCCGAAATGGCAAGACTAGAAAATTAAGCCTAATTGGAGGGCCAAATGATAGAAGACACGTATTTACTGAATTATACCACATTTCTATTCTCTTATGGGGTAGACAAAGCCGCAAGTTTTGAAGGCCGTGCCTAGCTGGATGACCTAAGTACTCAAAAAAGTATACCTTCGGAAAATATTTAACTAAGTCCTGAAGAGACGATGTAACGAGGAACATATTGTATCCATTACTAACATACATACATACATATGGTCACGACTATTTTCCTCGCGGGGTAGACAGAGCCAACAGTCTTGAAAGACTAAATGGCCACTTTCAGCTATTTGGCTTAATGATAGAATTGAGATTCAACTAGTGACAGGTTGCTGGCCCATCGCCTAAAAAATAATCCCAAGTTTGTAAGCTTATCCCTTAGTCGCCTTTTACGACATCCATGGGAAACAGATGGAGTGGTCCTATTCTTTTTTGTATTGGTGCCGGGAACCACACGGCATTACTAAAACAGTGACTATTGTAGTAGTTAGAACTAAAATGTACAAAATGATAGATATGCAATAAATGAATTGAAATTGAAGTATCGTAATAGGAACTATGACCTTTTAAAAATAGACGTTTTCGCCCTCGTGCGAATTGTTGCCTATTACATACAGGATCCCGGTGGTCTTTTGATTTCTAGGCCGATCTTTTGATCGATTCGTCTTTATTGCAATGGGTTAAGAATCATTTTACTAAGGAATTCTAGACGAATGTTAAGAATTATGAGAAATCATGAGTAAATTATGAATTGAGATGGATTAGGTTCGTGACGTCAAAGATTAGTTGGAAGACTTTTCGAATTAAGAACTAATTTACACGTACACACATACACATAATCTATATCCTATATATAAATAGACCTATTATTTATAGACCTAGACGAACGTATATTGATCAAATTGAAGACGTCCTGGTAAAGGGTCAGGTCAAGAGTACTCGAAACCGCCGAGCTTGCATGAAGAGAGTTATGAATGTGGATGAAGCGAAGGAAGTATGCAGAGATCGTGGCAAGTGGAAAGAGGTAGTCTCTGCCTACCCCTCCGGGAAAGAGGCGTGATTTTATGTATGTATGTATGAGAAAAAGATGGATTGGTCCTATTCTTTTCTCTATTCATGCCGGAAATCACACGGCAAATTCAAATATCATTCAAAGAGAGTAAACCTTTTTTTTAATTTATAAATACCTGTACCGCTCTTTCAAAAATAATGCCGACAGAAAAAGTAATCAACGTGAGCCCAAAATAAAATATATAAAAATATCAGTCATTTACGTTGCGAATGAAATTGAAATCTACTTGCCTGTGTTTATTTACATGAAAGAATCTTAATAACACCTCTCTTTTTCACCAAAGAGGCAAATGGCAAGAGTTGACATACAAATTTACTGAGTGAGTTCATATTATTAAGAGTTATGGTTTTAGAATTTTCGGTTTTGGTTCAAAACGACTCTTGTCCTGTCAGATCCCTCTTTACAAACGTTAGTCAGGTTGTTTGAGACATTTCCCTTTCCCATTTTTTTGAAACCATCTAAAATATTGCGAGAATGTCTGGCTACATTTACATGTGCTTTTGAATGTACTTTAAGACGCCAAAGAAGATTCCTAATAGCTTATTTTGACGCTTTACAACTTAAAGCGCGACTTCTGTTTCTTTTTACATCGTATTTATAATAAAAAGCATGGCTTTTCGATGACAGAGAAGAATACTAATTTCTTATTATAACGATTTACAACTGAAATATTGACTTTGTTTTCTGCTAACGTCATGTTTATAAAAACCTCAAGTCTTCTTTTTAGATAAACAAACAACTAAACCGATTTAAATCAAATATCACAAGTTTCTGTAATTGTTTTTTCCGACCTGCCCCTGGGCTTAGCATATTGGATATTCGTTACCGATAGAAGACTAACGCCATCAACTCGTCTGTTCTATGTACGCATGAGATATCAGTTCGGTGTCACCCAACGCGTCGACGCCAATATTTATAAAGGAGCCTACTAATTTCCCGATTCACGTGCAAAACAAACAACACTGTTTGCACAACAAATTGGCTTGTGAGCTGTATGTGTGTCTGTTTGTGCCGTAATTAGTTTGCTATTAAGATGTTTGGTAACATTTTGTACATACATACATACATACATAAAATCACGCCTCTTTCCCGGAGGGGTAGGCAGAGACTACCTCTTTCCACTTGCCACGATCTCTGCATACTTCTTTCGCTTCGTCCACATTCATAACTCTCTTCATACAAGCTCGGCGGTTTCGGGTACTTTTGACCTGACCCTTTACCAGGACGTCCTTAATTTGATCAAGATACGTTCGTCTAGGTCTTCCCACTCCGACCTTTCCCTCCACACTCTCCTTGTATATCTGCTTAGTCAACCTGCTTTCATTCATCCTCTCCACATGACCGAACCATCTTAACATACCCTTTTCTATTCCTGTAACTACATCTTCTTTCACATCACAACATTCCCTTATCACGCTGTTCCTTATCCTGTCACTCAATTTCACACCCATCATACTCCTTAACGCTCTCATTTCCACTGCATTTATTCTGCTTTCATGCTTCTTTTGCCATACCCAACTTTCACTCCCATACATTAATGTCGGGACCAACACGCCCCTGTGCACAGCCAGTCGAGCCTTTTTGGATAGTTTCTGACTGCTCATAAAGGCATGCAAAGCTCCATTCACCATGTTCCCCGCGTTCACTCTCCTTTCAATATCACTATCATACTTGCCATCTGATGTAAACTTTGATCCTAGATATACAAACTCTTTCACTTGCTCCACTTTTTCTCCTCCAATCAAAATATTACATGCTGTCATTTCTTTCTCCATTTCAAAAACCAGTGTTTTAGTTTTACTTACGTTCACTTTCATTCCTTTCTCTTTTAAAGCTTCATGCATACAGTTTACCATCTCCTGTAACTCCTCCGCTGATGACGCCAGTATAACCTGATCGTCGGCATAGAGCAGACATTTGACGAGTAACTCATTCATCCTTAATCCACTTTTAGACTCTTTCAAATCTGTCAAACAGCTATCCATAAATAGGTTGAACAGCCACGGTGACGCAACACATCCTTGCCTAACGCCTTTCTCAATCTTAAACCACTCAGTGTGCGCTCCGTTTATCCTGACACAAGCACTCGAATCCTCATATAAGGATTTCAGTGCTCGTATTAAGAGACTGCTCACCCCATGCATAGAAAGTGCTGACCACAATTCATTCCTCTCAACTCTGTCATAGGCCTTTTCCAGATCTACGAATGTGCAATAGACTTTTTGACTCTTGGCCAAAAACTTTTCGGCTATGCACCGCAAGGAAAAGACCTGATCAGTACATCCCATTCCCTTTCGAAATCCCGCTTGAGCATCCCATATTTTGTCATCAGTTTCATTCCTGACTCTATTAATCAATACCTTAGCATACAATTTGCCGACGACGCTAAGCAGGCTTATACCACGATAATTTTTGCAGTCCAGCTGTGACCCTTTTCCTTTGTAAAGTGGCACGATAACAGCCTTACACCAATCTTTTGGTACTCGGCCGCTTCTCCAACACAAATTGAAAAGGCAGTACAACTGACTAGCTACTACGCCTTTTCCTGCTTTAAGCATCTCGACCGACACTCTATCACACCCAGCAGCCTTTCCCGCTTTCATACTCTTAAGTGCTTCCACAATTTCGAACATTTCAATTTCGCCTTCCATCTCATTCTCTTTTTCTTCGCTATAGCAGAAATCTTTCTTATTTCCTTCCTTTTTTTCAAATAAACTTTCAAAATAGTCCTTCCATATCTTTAGTACACATTCTTCTCCTTTCACAACGCTACCATCCTGGCATCTGATCCTAGTCAGCTCTCTGGTTATAGTATTTCCTCGGGCTGACCTTACGGATTTCCAGAATACTTTCAGATTTGACTGAAAGTCTTCTGATAGCCTTTTATCAAAATCCTCTTTATACTCTTCTTTCTTTCTAATCACAGCTTTCTTAACCAAATCTTTCATTTTCTTATATTCCTTACGTGCTTCATTCACATCTTCATCTATAACCTCTTGCATTCTTAAGTTAGCTTTTGCTGCTAACAAATCCAGCCATGCTTTCTTCTTTAATCGCACAAGTTCTTGCACATCTTTACTCATCCACGCATTTTTGTGATTTTTTCCTTTCCTTCTTCTACTTACACCACACACTTCAACAGCTACTTTCACAATTCTTTCTTTAAATTCCTTCCATCCATCTTCAATATCGCTCATTTCCTCTAAATCTTCAAATTAACATTTTGTCACTGTTTTAATTATCCGACTGTAGATGCGTGACTGATTTTAAACTTTCGCGTTGCTATACAGGGTGTCATTTAAAACAACTGCATCCTTTTAAACATAGACTATACCCATGCTCCTGAGCCGTTTGAGCCTATTTTTATTTAAATTAAACGTCATCATTTTCTTATTTAAAAAACCCTCAAAACTACGTCACACGCTTTAATAAAGACCAATACTACAAAAAGAAATTAAAGCTAAACATGTAAATAAATGTCTGAAAAATAAATTATTTTTCTAGTATCAAGATCAAGTAAAGTACAGAGTTGTCGAGATCGCTCAGCTGAATGAATCGTGTCGTTGACCTCTGAATCTTACGCGTCGCTTTTCCGCCGGCCGGGGTAATATGACGTATTTAGGATCGTGGATTTAGATACTTTTATTTTTTTCGTACTTTCTGAAATATGAACCGATAATTTTCTTTTAACGTTTTTAAATATCCTTTAGATGAGTACACAACAGTTAAATGTATGCAGTTGAATTAAAAGTCACCCTGTATTTATAAATAATACTTGTTTTGTTGTTTGGCTTAATGATAGAATTAAGATTGATAAAGCGACAGGTTGCCAGCCAGTCGCCTAAAAGAAGAATCCTTAGTTTATAAACCTATCCCTTAGCCGCCTTTTACGACATCCATGGGAACGAGATGGAGTGGTCCTATTCTTTTTTTATTGGTACCGGGAACAACACGGGAAAATGGGTACGAAATAACTCTTATTTTTATAATCCATTGGAGAATTTCTCGAATTTCATTTTAAAAGTAGGTAGAAACTAAAAAATAATAAAAGTCCGACCGATACTGAAGTTTGAAACAAAAACCTTTAAACTGAGACCATATAAAAATCGTACCGCGAAATTCAATTAAGGTATAGGGTAGGGTCACACTAGTGCAAAACAAAAAAAATAATATTAAAATATATACCTGTACCTGTATAATAAAAAAACAAAATGTGTATCTGTACATTGAAAATACATACATATATATAGTCACTTATTGCCGTGCCGTGTGGTTCCCGGCACCAGTACAAAAAAGAATAGGACCACTCCATTCTTTCCCATGGATGTCGTAAAAGGCGACTAAGGGATAGGCTTACAAACTTGGGATTCTTTTTTTAGGCGACGGGTTAGCAACCTGTCACTATTTGAATCTCAATACTATCACTAAGCCAAACAGCTGAACGTGGCCTTTCAGTCTTTTGATGACTGTTGGCTCTGTCTACCCCGCAGGACATATAGACGTGATTATATGTTGTGTTTTCTAATAGGCGATTTTGAGGCAGCCGTTAGTGGAACCCCACCCTTCTTATACGATGCACCACAAACCGCAGGAAATTCTGATTACTTATAAAGATATGTATATATATATATATATATATATTATCATATATATATATATATCATATATATACATATGATAATATATATATATATATATATATATATATATATATATATATATATATATATATATATATATATATATGTATATATATATATATATATATATATATATATATATATATATTTATATTATCATATATATATATGATATATATATATATATGATAATATATATATATATATATATGATATATATATATATGATAATCCTACTAATATTATAGATGCGAAAGTTTGTGTGTATGTCAGTATGGATGTTTCTCTTTCACGCAAAAACTACTGAACCGATTACGATGAAATTTGGTATGTAGGTAGCTGAAGGCCCAGAATAACATATAGGCTTTTATGCCGGAGGATAGATAGGGTTTCCATGCGGACGAAGTCGCGGGCGGCCACTAGTGTTTTTTTATTTCTTTATTTCTCTAATGAATAATTGTGAAGTAGACGTTATTGAGTAAAATGCTGCAGTGCAGTTTGTTACCGCTTCTTCGGAACTGACGCTTTGGATGCAGCAGTGAACTTAGTTTTAAGTAATTTATTTGACGTCAACCAATGTTGTGAAACCAAAAGATATGACAATTATTAAGTGATGTTAATTATTTTATTATTTAATTTTAATTATTTATTCATTATTAAATAAAATAATTAATTTTGAATTTGAATTTGCGAATAGAAGAGTGAAAAAATAAGTACACTGATTGAGTTAGCCTCGAAATAAGTTCGAGACTCGTGTTACGAGATACTAACTCAACGATACTATATTTAAAAATAAATACTAATATAAATAAACATCCAAGACCCAGGTCAATCAGAAAAAGTTCTTTTCTCATCATGCCCTGGCCGAGATTCGAACCCGAGATCTCCGTTGTCACAGACAAGCGTACTACCGCTGCGCCACTGAGGCCGTCATAGTATAAAAAGTGTTTACAAGATACTATATGTTATATCAAATATATTAGATAACAATTTACAGGACAAGACATTACGAAGGTAATAAAGACGATGACATTAGAATTACATTAAGAACAGTCAATTTAAAAAAAAAGTTAATTTTCCGTAATCCGTAACTATTACTTATATTGGCACTTATGAGAAAAACAATTTTTCACAATTACTGCATACATACATATAGTCACGTCTATATCCCTTGCGGGGTAGATAGAGCCAACAGTCTTGATAAGGCTCATAGGCTGCATTCAGCTGTTTGGTTTTAAGATAGAATTGAGATTCAAATAGTGACAGGTTGCTAGCCCATCGCCTAAAAGAGGCCTAAAAGAGGAAAGCGCCTTTTATATTTAACTAGCTGTGCCCGCGACTTCGTCCGCGTGGAATATTTATTTTGGGCATCATTAATGCGTTCTCGAGGATGATTAATTTACCCGTTTTTTTTTTCACATTCTCCATTATTTTTTCGCTCCTTATAGTTTCAGTGTGATTTTATATAGCCTATAACCTTCCTCGATAAATTGTCTATTCAACGCAAAAATAATTTTTCAATTTGAACCAATAATTCCTGAGATTAGCGCGTTCAAACAATGAATGTTTTCACGGCATAGTGTTGCCAGTAAAAATGTGTGAACCCGTCGGAATCGAATCTGGAACCTCTGTCTATCTTTTTTAAATGCCACTGAGCAGCACGAAATCCTTGCTGGCACACATGCGTCCAAGTTATAACCTCGCTTCGCGGACTAAGTTCACTTTTTATTGCGTACCGTTAAATTTTACAGCGAGCGTCCACTGAGCAAAGCTCAGAATTGTGCATAGATTACGTTTGAGAGAAAAGGTGCATTATTTATTTCATTATTGTATCCATGGCTTTGCCGTGTGGTTCCCGGCACAAATATAAAAAAGGAATAGGTCCTCTCCATTTCTTCCCATGGATGTCGTGAAGGCGATTAAGTGATCGGCTTATAAACTTGGGATTCTTCATTTAGGCGATAGGCTAGCAACCTGCCACTATTTGAATCTCAATTTCATCATTAAGCCAAACAGTTGAACGTGGCCTTTCAGTTTTACAAAACTGTTGGCTCTGTCTACCCCGCAAGGGATATAGACGTGACCATATGTATGTTTATATGTATAATATCTAATATTATTAGTAGGATTCTTTCTGTTGTAAGTAAGTATGTATCTAATCTATGACAGAAACACAGTCACTGTTCTACGCTTGTCTGGGAACGAGTTTTTTTTTTTAGTTTTACAAAGTTGGTAACGCAACGTCACATGTCAGGTACAGTAAAAAGTTTAGATGGAACTTTATTTTTACTATTCAGTTTTATTATTTTTATAACTAAAATTAGTATGTTTATTTTGGCAAAAACATTTGTACATGAAAAAATTAAGAAATATAAATTAAGTGTGAAAGTATCGAGCAATTACTAAGTAATTGGAAAAAAACTTGGGATTCTTTTTGTTTTTTTTTTTTTTTTGGATAAGCAAGTAAACTGCCATTTTGTTAAATATAATGCCATCATGAGGCCATACAGCTGAATGTAGTTTAGAGTCCTCTAAAGATTATTGACTCGGTCTTATTCTATAATAGATAAAAACAATATTCATTTAAGTATTCAAATTAAATTAATTAATAACAGGAGACTGTTGACACTGTCTTTTAATTTCCCTTCCAACCTCATGATATTAATACGACTATTAAAATGAGGCCAGCCGTGTATAGTTCCACGGTTCCCCATTAAAGACATCTGACATCGGTTGTTTAATAATCAGGCCAATATGGCGGCTATATAATGTAATCCAGAGCTCAGTTTAATGACAGAAACAATGGCATTTTCATGAAACTGAAGACACGTGCGAAATTATTTACTTGTAACAGATGTCGCTAAAATACGTCATAACATACATCTTCTTCCTCCTGGCTTTAGTCCCGGTTGTATCCTGGAGAGGACCCCGGGGTTTACTTTCGACCATGGATGCGAGATTGTGGGTGAGTCAGGTTTTTACACGCACAAAATGTGCAGGTATTCTAACGATGTTTTCCCTCATAGTAAGAGCATCGGTTAGTATTCAAACTAATGTACATAAAATTTAAAAAGTCATTGCTGAGGTTGGAGTTGAACCTGTACCTTTTTGCGCAGCAGGCATTTTAATCGGGCACCTTACCAACTCGACCATCGACGCTCTCCCAACAAGAAGAATCCAAATTATTACAAGCCTTTCCCTAAGCTAACTTATACAATCGCACGGGAAGCGGAACGGCTGGCATACTCTATACGCTATATTTTTTTTTGCCAACAAAAGAGCATATAAGCTTTCCATTGGATAAATACTCAAAGTTTCCTCCTAAAATTTTACAGGAATAACACCTTATTTAGACAGCCTCGTCTTGTATTAAAACCTTAATAACCCCCACGTGTGATGTCAAACATTTGAAATTACCTCCGATATGAAGACGCTCACAGATCGATACCAAATTTGTTTGTGTTCAATACGGGCCTTATTTGAATGTCAAAATATATACGAAATTGCCATTTTTACATGTGTACTTACGAGGTATTTATTTATTGTACTTTTCTTTTCTATCTCCGTTGAAGTTAATAAAGACGTGTGCTAAAGTCTTTACGAGCGTTTAGGAGTGAGTATTTTTCTTTTTTTAGAAGGGAAATTTATTTCAGTTTTCTTTCTTTCCTATATTATTATGGCTTCCACCAGGTTTTCGGTGATTCTGCCATTTGCATGGTTTAAAGAGAATCGAAGTTACGAAATTGTCATTTCAGATTAATCAACGATACTCGTAATAAGGCCATGGTCCAGCAACCTGTCACATTTGAATCTTAATGGCATCATTAAGCCAAACAGCTGAACGTGGCTGTCCAGTCTTTTCGAGACTTAATCGTTCATCGCCTAAGAGGTTTTATTAGCCTTTTACTTTGTTTTCACTTTATCGAATTTTCCTATTGTGAAAAAAGAACTATTTCTATTGAATTTTGCAAACTTTATGGGAAGCTAAACATATTTTTTAACAAATATTAGAAAAAAGTATAATAACGTCTATTAGCTTTACAAAAACATTACTTCACAAATATGCTGACGTAACGTACATAATTCAGTTTCAGACGGTTTTGACTGTAAAATTTAACGACCCCGCTGGGACTACACGGTTCGCTTTTCTGATACATGCCATAGCTTCCAACATATGTATCTAAATTGTTATATATACTTATACTATATAAAATATTACTAGATATACCAAAATGGTTCAGAAAGTACATATTTAATTAAAAAAGAAAAAATATGTATATAATATCTCGTTGACAATACAAGTTGGTTCTCAAATTTTATGGCATAATTTATAGATATATTTTGTGTAAAATTATTCATAGGTAAAAATAAGTTATATTTATGAGTAAGATATACTTGATCGAAGTAATTAGTCTTTAAATATTAAGATGTCCATTAAATAAACGACCGAAACTGTTAGGGAGACACAAATAATTCAGAATATTTTTTACTATTTTTTGCAAAAGTAAAAAATCGCTCTTATTTTTTCTCCATTGTATTCCTTCTCCCTATACCCTCTGTTAATATGCCAATCAGTCAACGTACCTTTTATATGTAACACTTGAATAATGCATGGAAGACAATGAGGTTTAATTTCCCGCTCTTTCATGATTTGGGTCCTATAATAACACGAGCCATCTTGAAACTCTCATCTTCCACAAATATTATTTAACTCCGTCATTAAACAAGCGTGGAGTATTAATAAGGTTCATTTTCACCAAACAATGTTCTCACACAGCCAGTAACAAAAACAGTGTAACAATTTTTCATTTACCCGAATATGGTCTTTATCCCTTTATGATAAAAACTACCGCTCTTCATAAATTACAAAGCGTAATAAACCAGGTTATTCGAAATTTGAATTTGTCGAATTTGAACTTTATAAGAGTGGAACGGAACGTCTTTGGAATTTGATTTTGGAATGTTTGCAGAATGGAATAAAGATGAATGGTCCTGTCGTTCTGTCTCCCTGTAGGTGGTCCCTGACAGACAGATGATCCCTTTCACGGCGGCATTCGCAGTTCATGCCGCCATTTTTAATTTTAGAATTCAAAAATGGAATTCTTTTAATTTCGCTTCGCAATCAATGTTTCAACAGCGAGTTCCCTTTGTTGTAAAGAAATGCGAGTGGTTGGTTGCATTTTCACAGAACTCAGTTGATGTCCCCATTTACACAGATCAAGGTAAAATATACTAATACACTTATAAATGAGTAGTATAATAATGGGTATTTTTGTTTTTATAAATATGATCACTGGGTTTTCAAGACATACTTAAGTTTCGAACTTGATTTTACATGAGTTGTCATTGTAATTATCAATATCAAAATTTTAATCTGAAAAAAGGCCTTCGCAGGCACTTTTTCATGTCATTTTCAATTCTAATAAATATAATTTAAGTTATATCTCCTAAATAAGTATTTGACAAGAAGCTTCAAGATACAAACTACCTTAGCACTTTAGGCTTGCGTTATAAATAAGTATTTATACATATTTTTTGCAAAATAACCTGTTCATTGAGTCCTTTTTAAGTTACAGCGCTACAGCTAACAATATTTTCTTCTGTACTCTTATTTTGCGTATTTAAAAAATGATAACATAAATTTTTCACAGCAATTCATCTCAATTTTAGAGTTAAACAAAGAAGCCTACTTGCTCACTCTGCTGGGTTGGCAAAAAATGTGGAAAAAATCACAACTGCATACTAAACAAAGGCTTTGGTTTGACGCTGGGCCCAATTAACACATGTGCTTAAAAACTGGTATGTAATTGTTCACATAATAAATGGTAGTCCCGAGGATGTCACTCTCAAGCGCGCCCGAGATAAATTGTTACTTTTCACGCGGTTTCACCATCAGAAATTTAACTCTCGGTTAAAAGTTAAGTCTTGTTTATATTTCAAACTATAAGGTGATAAGGTATTCTTTTTTTTAATTGCTTGCATGAAGGGAGTTTTGAACGTGGATGTAGCGAATGAAGTATGTAGAGATCGTGGCAAGTGGAAAGATGTAGTCTCTGCCTGTCGCGTGATTTTATGTATGTATTTTATAAAACTGCTCATTATCTTTTTAATATGTTTTCATTATAAGGAAACCGCCACATAAAAATAATTTATCGATTATCTAACATAAAATTAACAAGTAAAATAATATGCTTTCCATGAGAAGAATATAAGCAGCAATTAAGAAATATTCGTGTTTCTTTCAATTCATTATAAACAATACTCTAGACTACACTCCCGTGGATCGTCATCACATCATCATCTAAATGATTTAAACCTTTATAGGATTCCCATCTTTATCCATCTCCTTGATGTGTTTGTGAGCCTATAAGTACTCATAACAGTATATCATCGGTCGCAGAAAGATTTTAGATAAACCTGTCTGCCTTATTCGTCTTGCACCCTGTATATATAACGATCATGGCCACTTCAGCAAACTACATTCACTTTGTTTATGATTTAAATTTAATTATATAAATATATATATGAAGCACTAGCGACCCGCCCCGGCTTCGCACGGATGCACAGCCGATACTAAATAATTATAATCTCTATTAGAACTACCTAAAGGACCGCCTGCAAAGCGGCTAACTAAGTCTTGCTCACTTCGCAATGGGCCGTGCAGCAGAAATCGTAATATTTTAATTTCACCACAACTTCAAAACCAAACGTCCAATTTTAATCATTCACAGACCAAATATTAGCTACATAAACTGTACTTATTGATAAAATTATTTATTTTGATATTGATTAATAGCATGAGTAAAAAAAACGCGTTTAAATGTAGATCAAAAAAAATTCAAGATTTTTAAATAAAAATGTGGTTGTTGTGCCTCACTCGACATAGATAGGTATAGTGTGTCGCGGACTTTTTTGTAGATATTTATAAGATCTACAATTAATTAAAACATTTTATGGTTCTACCTTTTGTAGTTTAGGCAGCGTACGCAAAATAAGTAACTTTTTGGTTGATTTTTTTCAGTTTGTGTCCGAAAAATCCAAATATATTACGGAACCCTATTTTTTTCCAAAATAAAATATAGTCTATGTTACTCGTGGAAAATGTAGCTTTCGAATGGTGAAAGAATTTTTTAAAACGGTCGAGTAGTTTTTGAGCCTTTTCATTACAACCAAACAAACAAACAAACAAAGTTTTCCTCTTTATAATATTAGTGTAGATAACAGACCACGAAGGTTTGTTGTAGTAATACATAATTATTAAAAAATATAGTAATTACGTCTATATCTCATCTCTGCATGTCCCCAGTTGCACTCTCCACAGAAGTGTTTCGGGGTCCGGCGCTCGCCTTCCGACTTTTCTCCTTCCACATGGTCCAGTTTTCGGTGTCATCGGATAAAAAAAAATAGTAATTACATGTGATAGATAAACCTACCTACGCGCACTTAGCTAATTGCACACTTATTACGAATGTATCTTTCTAATCATTGTGTGTTCTTTATACACACTTTAAATTTTTATGAGCAATAAACATAACAAGCCAATCGAACGCGGCCTTCTATACAGCTCGCTGCCATACAAAGATCAAAGCAACTTAACCACGGCTTATTACCATATGTCTGTGCAACCGGGCCTGAAATTCAGTTGTCAAGTGTCACGCCGCGTGTGGTCCATCATTAGTACACACTTATCTTCATCATGTGTGCTTATTTTGCACAATCCGACACTGAGGAAAATAAAAAATATTTTTATTTTCATCTATTCTGCTAGCGTTGGCCTTATTTGCCCCTTTCACTGGCGCGCCTTTTTAATTACGCCAAGGAGTGGATGTTGACTTGTTAAAGATGCATGTGTTTGCATCTGTTTTGTATGATTGTACGAGTATGGTGCAATTGAATGCATTTATATGATTCTCTTCTTTTCGTGTCGATAGTACAAAGTATTATATACCTACCTATGTAATAAATAAGAATCCGTGTTGATGATAATAAAAAGCACAATTATGAGATTTTATTTAAAAATTACACATTTAAAATACCCATTTCGGTGATTTTTATTTTTATTTACGAACGAATAAAAATAAAAAATAAACACAACAAAGAACGAAATCGTGTGAACATATGCTTATTAATTGCTAAAAATATATTTTTACATTTTAATTATTTTTCCAAAAACATTAACTCCCATTTCTCGCGTCTAGGTAAACCTCTACAGTGAATTACAGTGAAATACATAACTTATGCTAATACGTGATTAGCCGTTTGATGGAATACATCAAAGGGAGCATTAGCACTGTCATATTTCTTGCGACAAAATATACGCCATCATTATACATACATCACAATCGAAAACTAACCTTACGTGTAAGGTATAAGGTTGTTAATGCAATCGTTAATTCTGTTTCACTAATATTTGGCAGTGTCGATGTTACATTAGGGCTATCAAGGTACGTGGTTAGCATTTCGTATAACAGAATAGGTATTGATTATGATTTTATTCAACACTAGCGACTCGCCCCGGCTCCGCGTGCGGGAATTTTTTATTAACATACATATAGTCACGTCCACATCCCCTACGGGGCAGACAGAGCCAACAGTCCAGAAAAGACCGAATGGCCACGTTCAGCTGCTCGGCCTAATGATGGAATTGAGATCCAAATAGTGACAGGTTGCTAGCCCATCGCCTAAGAAAAAGGATCGCTATTTTATAAGCTTATCTCTTAGTCGCCTTTTATGACATCCATGGGAAAGAGATGGAGTGGTCCTATTCTGAATGAATGAATGAATTCTGAATGAGGAATGTTTATATTTTATTAAGATATAAACATTCCTCAGAAAATCCACTCTCCAACATTTTAAACGGGAACAAAATCCGTCCATAACTTTCCGAGATTAGCGCATTTATACAGACAGAAAAAATAGGGGGATTTACTTAGTAATGTATAGTGATTAAGTTATTAGTCAGGTGTTGGAATGGAGACAATGGAAAGTAAAGACCTAGATGAATCTGAGACGTTTTGACAAAAGGTCAAGTTAAGAATACCTCACTATATTGGCGACTTTACAGTCAGAAAGTTATGTGTATAGATTACATACATACATATATGTAATTATCCCTTGCGGAGTAGACAGAGCCAACAGTCTTCAAAACTGATAGGCCACGTTCAGCTATTTGGCTTTAAGATAGAATTGAGATTCTAATAGTGACAGGTTGCTAGCCAATCGCCTAAAAGCAGAATCCTTAGTTTATAAGCCTATTCCTTAGTCGCCATTTACGACATCCATGGGAAAGAGATGGAGTGGTCATATTGTTGTTTATATTGGTGGTAGGAACCACACGACACGGTATAGACTATAAAGTTAGAAATTTGTTATTAAATACTTACCTCGTAACGTCTTTTAAGGCGTAGTGGAGGAATAAGAAAACATTTTGTTGGTCTTTCATTATGAACACGTGTTTACAATTATATAAAAGGCGACCTTTAACATCAAAGCATTTATTAAACCTTATGTTAACCTTAGACACTTAAATGTAATCTTTTTCTTTTCGAAGTAACTAGTTTAAGAAAATTTCAAAAAAGATTTATTTTATTATGACTACCTTAATATAGAAAAAAATGAGACTTTAAATTTGCCGACAACTAAAATTAGTAACAATATGTACAAACTACGAATATTCTTTACTTTAATCATACCGGAATACTCAAAAACAGTTTTTAAAATTGCAAGTTACACGATATGAATTGTGACTCTAATTGAAACTCTATTTTTTATACGTGCATAAACGAATCAATATTTTACTACAATATTTATCTAACCCTCAACGAAACAACGCGGCTCTCGAATCTCATCGCCGTTTTTTTTTTAATAAAACCGAGAGCCGTTTCAGCGAAAAACACGCCGATACTGGCCGCATACATGAAACCTATAAACATGAAAGCGCCCAATAAATGTTGGATGCCGAGTGGTACTATATTGCTCGCCCCTTCAACACTCCCTCTCCGAATGAACAGCTCTTGATTCCACTTGTCTATCAAACCATTTTCCGATACGCTCCGTATTATATTATTGAACCGGCCTAACATCGGAAACCATTTTCTCGCCAGCAACACGACCCCGTATTTATAAAGATTGTTGCTTTCAGGAAAACAGAAAATTAAATGCGAACCTTTCCCCAATTTTTGGTCCTGGAACTCGGCCTGTCGCCGAGACGCCACCACCGCGAAATTCCTATCCAAAGCTGCTCGGCGAATCCCCTCGGCGAACGTTGTTGAGTTATATTTGCGGTAAAAATAAAACGAACTCGCGTTATTAGTCTCAAAATAGGATCGGTAAATCTCTCGGCCTCCCAGAGGAATTTTAGACTGTATAAGATCCGATTCGCTGCTTATCTGCCTTTCAAATCGCGGGTGCATTAGGAAACTTCTCAGGAACGATTCGTATGAAATCCCCATGTTTACACTGAAGCACAGCCAACCAAAGATTAGGATTCGGAACGTAGCGCTTTTGGGTTCGAACGATGATCCCCAGCCTAGGAGCATACTGAATGTCATTAGCAGCGAATTGGTTGGCCATTTCGTTACTCTACGTTCGTTTTCTCTATAATACAGGTAATGGAATACTACACCCATAATTATTAAGCTAGCAAAAGTTGCCACCCACGTCGACCATTGGAATATTATGACTAAGTTGTTCCAAGTCGACGCCTGGCCAGCTTTAGGCACACACCATGTCATTTCATCTTGAGTGTAGCTCACGGTAGGGTTGAACCATTTGCGAATAGTTCTGGTAACTTCAATATCTCCTATCACCAAATCTGCCATGCCATTATGCAGCACTTCCAACGCTCCCGAAGCGGACCCATTTGGATAAATAGTTCCCCAATTTTCTGGAACGTCAGACATTGTAGTCACGAGTGTCATATTTGTAAACTGACATATAATCTTTACCAAATTAATCTCTCCACCTTTATCGAAAACATACGTTTTATTATACTTGCGATCTTCGATTTCTCTGACTGGTGGTAACACGTACGGTTCTGAAACAACGGCATGTACCACCAAAGGACAACCTTTCATATCAGGAGGAAACATTTCACTTTGTTTCTCTATTTCTTCAATCATTTTATCTTTACATCTATCGAGGACATAAACTGAATCGCAACCTCCTCCACAGTTCGTATCGCTATATGGCCGCCAAGAATATGAAACAACTTCGCCATCGACCGGAGAATATATGAAGATAATGCTTTTAAAAAGTTCGTATTGTCGGAGCTCGTTTATAAATTGGACGGCGGTTCTTTCCGCAGACTCGCAATCTCCTAGCTGATAGTAAACTATAGCCTTCGCTAATGGATTCCAAGTGGGTAATTTGTTCAGTTGTAATATGTTTCTAGTCAACTCGGACTTTTCTTCCAATATTAGCATATAATTCTTAGCTTTCTCGGGGAAATGCGATGCGTTCGCGTGAGGATAAAATGAATCCTTTACCATCACCGAATACTTGATTCCTCCGTGTATTGTTTTCAAAAGTAGTTCTTGTGTCGTTGACGCAAAAGAGTTAATGTTAATTATAACAATGCTTCCGCTTAAAGCTTTCTTTTCAACGAAATATTTTGCTGAGAGTTTCAAAACGCATTCCGCTGTTTTTGCTATTTGCTCGTAATTTCTGGTAGTCGTTAGTGGATTTTCGCTCGCGACCACAAAAATTAAGAAACTAGAAAATGTTAAACGGTACAATCTTTTGACGCACATCTTATTCGAGTCTAAGTCAACGAAAGTATGGCAAAGTAAATAAAGGGAAACTTTGATATTTCAAAGTAAGCAGAGGTAAGCAACTATCGGAGTTCGGGTTTCTTAGTGGCGATTCAAGTTTTATTTAATAGGAAGACTAATGTAGTTGAATCATACATACATATAGTCACGTCTATGTCCCTTGCGGGATAGCCAGAGCCAACAGCCTTAAAAAACTGAACGGTCACGTTCTGCTGTATGGCTTAATTAATGGTGGAATTATGATTCAAACAGTGACAAGTTGCGAGCTCATCGCCTACAAGAGGAATCTCAAATTTATAAGCCTATCCCTTGGTCGCCTTCACGACATCCGTGGTAAAAATATGGAGTGATTCTATTCTTATGTGCCGGAAATCACACGGATTTGTATTGAAATTAGAATTTAGAACTTGTGTAAACATATTCAAAGTTTTGCAAGGACGCATTATTTTAATATAAAGATAAAATGTCGTTTCTAGTAAAATCCTTACTTATTCATTCCAAGATTAAGGTCACAGAAACAGCCCCAGGCCTTCTGTAGAGGGGTAAGACTGTAACAGGTATTAATGCCAGGAGAATGATTCCTAGTTGAAGAAATACACATTTACAGGAGAAAATGTATAATGGTTTTAAAATATTTACGCCTCAAAAAGAATCTTGATAATTCACTAATATTTATGAGTAAATATTTTATAACAAATTCGGTCATGTGTTAAGTGAAGTTGTGCCGTGTGGTTACCGATAGAAAAAATAAAAGGACCACTCTATCTCTTTCCCATGGATGTCGTAAAAAGCGACTAAGGGATAGGCTTTCAAACTTGTGATTCTTTTTATACATAGGCTAGCAACCTGCACTGTTTGAATGTCAATTCTATCATTAGGCCAAATAGTCGAACGTGGCCACCCAGTTTTATCAAAAATATTGACTCTGTCTACTCCGCAGGGTACAAAGGCGTGATTATATGTATGTATGTGTTAAGCGACTCTTACATGTACAAATCGCTGTTGTGAACTTTTAACAATATAACGGCTTACAGCGTCGACGGTCTTATGGGTAAAGAGTTAAGATGCGTGCAGAAAGGCACAATTTCGAATCCCACCTAGACCATGTACCACAGACCATTTTCAAAAGTTATGTTACAATACATTAGTTTCAATACCAACCGATGAAAAATAATTGCTCATTTTGCAAACTGTACAGCTTTTCTGGAGTTAACTAGACATTGACATTTTCAGTTCAATCATTACAAATTATAATCATATATGACATTTTCACAGTCATATTAGTTCTAATGACGAAACCTTGATCTTACGACGTTTGAATTGGAGTTTGAATCAATAATTACAAATTGCTCTGCCTGCCGTGTGGTTCTCGGCACCAATAGTTAAAAGAATAGAACCATCTCTTTTCCATGGATGTCGTAAAGGGCGACTAAGGTAAAAGCTTATAAACTTCGGATTCTCCTTAAAGGCGACAGGTTAGCAACCTATCGCTATTTGAATCTCAATTCTCTTCAAGTCTACCCCGTGGGGGACATAGACGTGATTATATACTTACCTATGTATGTATGCTCTGACATAAGAAGAATTTACTCAAAACTTTTGTCGATTGTCACATGTGTACATATCACGTCTTTACTACTTACCGAGTGCACAGAGCCGATATTCGCCAAAATGCTAATGATAAAGTAAGATTCAAATAGTTGGTTACTGTCTTAATTAATATTGGTGTTCCCTTTTCCCTGCAGACACGTTCGTAACTAAACATTCGTAACCAGAAACTAATGCTTATAGTACATTCATACATATAAGCACGTCTATATACCTTGCGGGGTAGACAGAGCCAACAGTCTTAGAAAGACTTAAAGGCCACTTTCAGCTGAATGGCTTAATGGTGGAATTGAGATATTTGCCCTCGTCCATCGCCTACAAGAAGAATTTAAATTTCAAGTTTATTAGCCTTAGTAGTGCCGTGTGGTTCCCGGCACCAATACAAAAAAGAATAGGACCTCACCATCTCTTTCCCATGGATGTCGTAAAAGGCGACTAAGTGATAGGCTTACAAACTTGGGATTCTTTTTTAGGCGATGGGCTAGCAACCTATCACTATTTGAATCTCAATTATATTATTAAGCCAAATAGCTGAACGTGGCCATTCAGTCTTTTCAAGACTGTTGGCTCTGTCTAGCCCACAAGGGATATAGACGTGACCATATGTATGTATGTATGTATGTTAGCCTTAGTCGCCTTATACGACATCCCTGGGAGAGAAATGGAGAATGTAGTCCTACTATAAAGTGCCATGAGCCACACGGCATGATCATAAAAGTAATTTCCCATAGCTGTTCCTTAGCCATATGAGACTCATTTTTTTACATTTTCTTAGCTAGATCCTTACCAATTTAGATTAGATGTTTTAGCTTCGTCTCCCTGAAGAACATCATCTCTCCCTTTTCCAATTGAATAATCATACATTTCTTTGTGTCTAATAATACGTTTGCAAGAGGAAAAATGAAACCATGCAGTATATTTTACATAATATTATTATTATTTTAAAAACTGTCGCTTTTACACAAAACAAAACTTGGTCCGACCGAAGTCGAGTTTATAACAACTCCAGTTGATGGTAAGAAAGAAAATGTGATGATGGCGTCACTTCCCAGATACACAACTGTTACTGCGGTATACACAACACAGATAATTGATGATGAAATTGAAATATCTAAGAACATAAATAAAATTAATACCATTGAAAAAGTTACAGCATCGAATATCTTACATGTAAAACGAAAGGTCAACTCAAAAAGTACAATTAACATAAATTCTAAATACAAATTCAAATTAAACAATGAAATAATTAAAACAATTAAAAATTATTACAAATCACAGTGCACAGTTGTGTCGTAGAAAATAACATTATTTAGAAATTACAATTAAATAGCAACACGGTACATACAAATCATTAACCATATTAACCTTCAAATTACCACTAAAATTGACAGATAAACAAATTGTTCATACTAACATTTTGTGCCGTAAAACGAGTGTGTTTACACCGTATCATACCGTTTACAATATTATTATGTTAACTATTTACAATAAATGCAACTTCAAATATCTAGAACCTGTGCTTTATAACAATCTATATATAAATATGTTTTTTTTTTCGTCTTATATTAAAGCTAATTCAAGTTTCAATCGGAAAGAGGAAAACGGGACGGTGGTACATATATTCTAGTTATACCAAATTTCAAGCAGGTAAACAATTAATGTTCAGTAAACTTCATGCAAAATCTATTTATGTAAGGACCAAAATTGAAGATAAGCAATGATACATAAAGATGACTAATGAAAATCATGATTATTATTAAGATTAAATACACATTTAAGGATTTTATGTTTTAAATTGGACATAGGTGAGAACCTTGAGGAACACCAATTTAATTGATAAATTTTAATCATATTTTTTTCACATTATAAACTCATTTTTCTTTGAAACTTTAATGTATATTTGCGGAACCTTACGACACACTATAAACCATTCTCCGAACCTTCTAACAATCGTCCTTGCTTTATTAAATACTATCATTTGCTTGTTTAAATACCGATATTAATTTTTAATGTATGGATTACAATTTCAACTATGCTGAGTTTATACCAGACATTAAATAGGACAGTTGTTGAGCAAAGGGATAGTACGGAAAATGCTCATAAAATAAATCTAGTTCATACCAAAACTACAAGCTCATGTTGTTACGCTCGCTACGATAATGTACAAAATTCAATGGATCTAATTTCCATAGAACTTAGTCCTTATTCTCATGATTATGATTCCGTTTCCTAAATCGCTACCCACCGCATCCCAACTAACGATAAAATGTTGTATAAGATCTAATAAATATAGGAAAGTTAATTGAAATTGTAAAAGTATTGTAGTCTTCAATAGAACGATATGCTTTATTTTCAAGATGGCAGCCCAAATTGTATCGCTTTTTGATTTAATGGAATATAGCTACTTATCAAAACTGGACTCAAACACTTTACAATAAAAAGTTATCATTTTCACTTAGCGGTATAAATGAAAAAATTGTAATCACGGGATTTTCTGTATGAAAATTATTTACAAAGTACAAACAAAGTGTAAACGCATACTGATTGTACTTTTCCAATTTTGATAAATAACTATATGACTAGTGATCCTTAATAATAAGTTAAACTATCAAAGGCTTAGATAGGAAAGTCGCTTACATGATTTCAATGACAGCAATATACACCAGAAACAGCCGAGTAAAAATAACATTGAAAAAAACCTTTATATTACAAGGGTATTAATACAATTCCAGATTGACTAGTTTCACATAGGCATTGATTATTTGATGTTCAAAATTGCACATTTGATCGCACAAGTGATTTTCTATAACATTACAATAATTAATATTTACAATACTAAACACTTGCGTATCAGTCATTATTTCATCTTACATTATCGTCTTATAAAGCTTACTCCATATCGGCTCGTTATCATCAACCACGCTTTCTGATTCATTATTTTCATTTTTTTCTGCATGATCTTCGCCGGGTGGTTTTGCGAGGTGTCAAGGGTCCAAGCCACTACTGGTTACATTCACTCACTTATTTCAACTACTGTCTTTGATATGATTCTCTTACACATACCACTCCTTGATCCCGTCTCGTTTCACCGGCTGAGGTGGAAGGGGGGTGTTCGGGACCATCCCGTTTCTATTTAAAGGCAAAGGTTGGAGATTTTTAACAGCACCTCCGGCCATACCGCTTGACGCTCCACTTTGATAACTGGAGTGGGCCTGGAGGAAATATAATGAAAGATCAGTAAACACCAATTAAATACGTTTACAAACATTTGAATCCAACGATATTTTTTACCAAAACCTGTTCTACCTCTCCGTCTACCCCGTGAGGAATAAAGACGTGACATGTATACGTACCTGGTTCCCAAGCAGCGCCGCGCTAGCTCCCTGCTGGTAACTCTTGTCCTCCGTCACCTTGTACGAGGGCAGTTTGAACACAATGTACTTGAGCACGATGATAACTATTAGTATTATTGCTATGAGGACTGACGCTACGATACCTGTGAATAAACGAATAGTTTACATATAAATAGAAATGTTTATGTATAATAGTTGTGCATAAATTTTAATATAAGATTGCATATAAAAAATATGTTTATGTATAATAGTTGTGAATAAATGAATAGTTTACATATAAAAAATATATTTATATATTTATGTATAATAGTTGTTAAAAAATGAATAGTTTACATAATATAAACAAAAATGTTTTTTTATAATAGTTGTGAATAAATGAATAGTTTACATATAAAAAAATGTTTATGTATAATAGTTACTCAAAAATTCAAAATTCATATTTAAAAATGTTATTATTAGTATGGGATACTTCATATCAGTTAATAATTTAAGTGTCATTACTCATAAAATGAGATCAAATTGTTTTCATTTATATTACTCTAGCATATGCTTTTAAAAATCCATTCTAAATGAAGGAATGTACTACCAATCTTTACGTAATTTTTCCCTTTAGCAATGTTTAAGTGGTTTCTAATGTATCATTTTAGCAAAATGAACGCTTTTGCTCACCGTTCTGCCTGCATTAAACTTAAATTCTCATTTTTATCTACTTTTTGTGGTATTTGGCGGCCTCTGTGGCGCGGCGGTAGTGCGCTTTTCTGTGACACAGTAGGTTCCGGGTTCGAATCCCAGCCAGGGCATGACGACAAACGATTTTTCTCCGATTTTCCTGCGTCTTGGATATTTATCTATATAACTATTTATTATAAAATATAGTATCGTTGTGTAAGTATCTCGTAACACAAGTCTCGAACTTACGTCGAGGCTAACTCAATTTGTGTAATCTGTCTCGTAATTAAGTAATATATTTTTTTTGAGAGAAAGTAGCCAACTTTTGTCTTATAACTCATCAAAATAAACCGTTAAACTATCTAACTAACTAACTGTTCGATAACTGTATTGCTGTCTATACTTATATTATAAAACTGAAGAGTTTGTTTGTTTGTTTGAACGCACTAATCTTAGGAACTACTAGCTGTGCCCGCGACTTCGTCCGCGTGGAATAGTTATTTTGGGCATCATATTTATTTTTGCAAACATCCTCCTCGGCTTTATCAATTATAGCTGCTAATTGTTATGCGACTTGGCGACGACTTGGCCTACATCATTACCCGCGACCGAACGGAGACCGTATATATGCGTTTAGGGTGAGAGGTTGTGCGTTTGTGTGTTTGTTTGTGCAAACCAATGTTAGCATATATCTCCAAAAGTACTGGTCCGATTTAATGCGGTTTTCACTACTAGATTTAGATTTGATTGGTGCATGTTCTTAGATAGGTGTTACGGTTACAAATCACCAGGATGCGCTGCAGTATACAATTCTTTACATAAATGAATGTTAGCATGTATCTCCAAATCACGGGTTCAATTAGAATGCAGTTTTCACTGCTACATACAAAGGAAGTATTACAAGTAGAATGATACCTATCTATGTATATGTAGGAAGTAGGATGGAGCAGGGCGATCGAAAGATGCGGGGTGAGGGGGCGGTCAGGCGACCACGCGTATTAGAAAGAACGCTGGTTCGCCGTATTAAATGTTTCGCTGCAAATTGCTTATAACGACTATATCTCAAAACCTATTCGTCTGATTTATATACTGTAAATGGCAATTTTAGTCTACATGAAAAGCCGAAAGTAATAAACATATTTATTTGGATAAGGATTAATACTGAATTAAAGAAAATTGGTTTCAAAATAACTTATGTTTATAATGAAAAAATAATCTTAAAAAATGAGCATAAAAGTGGTTATTGTAAGTAAACCTTAAGAGATAGATATATGCTCTCGCGGACTTTTTTGTGGCAAAAAAATGAGTACTTCACATCTTTAGTACATTTTTTTACTATATCTTTGTTGGTTTGCGCAGCGTTCGCGTGGAAAGCTCGCAGATGGCCGACTCATTCAACTTTCACCTGCATTGTTGACGTTTCCCGTAGGAAATCCGGGATAAAATGTCCTATAACCTTTCTCGATAAATAGACTATCTAACAGTGAAAGAATTATTTAAATCG
Source organism: Amyelois transitella (assembly GCF_032362555.1). Classification (NCBI taxonomy): domain Eukaryota; kingdom Metazoa; phylum Arthropoda; class Insecta; order Lepidoptera; family Pyralidae; genus Amyelois; species Amyelois transitella. The sequence continues at coordinate 9,226,063 of NC_083521.1, read as the reverse complement.
GTTCAGTAGTTTCTGAGATTAGCGCGTTTAAACAAACAAACAAAACAAACTCTTCAGCTTTATAATATTAGTATAGATTGAAAAATTATTTTTGTGATGTATAGACCATTTATCGAGGAAGGCTTTTAAGGCTATATAACATCACGCTACAACTATTAGGAGCGAAGAAATAACGTAATATGTGAAAAAAAACGGAGAAGACTATTCATTCTTGAGACCTTCAATGATGCCCAAAATAACTAATTCCACGCGGACAAAGTCGCGAGCACAGCTAGTTTTCAATATAAGCATAGATTATACATAAAAATTTAAGTCTCAACTTACCAACAATAGTCGCGAAAAACTCCGACTCGGGCGGTACCACTCTGTTATCGGTACTTTTGGGTTGATACCATTTCGTGGTTATATCATAGCCGTTATAATCCTGGCCTCTACCACCACCTACATCTATTGGTATGTCATACGACGGAGTCCTCCCTTCGATTATATTCTCTCTGCCGTCGTCAAAATCGGGAATGTGATTTGTGTCCTCCTCAGTGGTACGAGTCACTTCGTCCGGGAACTCTCTGCCTGTTATCGTGGGGGTGTAATGGTGAGAATGGGTGTGTTCTGGAACAATGCATTTTTTATTAGATGACCACGGTCTTGGCAGGATAATGATAGCATACATGTGAACACGTCTATTTTTGCGAGGTAGACATAGCCTTGAAAAGACTGAAATACCACGTTCAGCTTGATTGAGATGAAAATAGTGACAGATTGCTAGTTCCTCGCGATAATGAAGAGTCCCAATTTTATAAGACTATCCCTTAATCGCTTTTAACAACATCCATGGAAATGAGATGGAGTGGTATCATTCTTATTTTTATTGGTGCCGTACACAACGTGAATAAATATTTATATTCTACCTGTTTCAAGTAACAGGTGCCAATTGCCGATATTTTCTGACCACGTTCTATAGAATTAAGTTCGCAAAATTAAGCAAATCTACCAATATTCAACAGTTAAGCGACTATATATCTTATATATAAAATTCTCGTGTCACAATGTTCGTTCCCGTACTCCTCCGAAACGGCTTGACCGATTCTCATGAAATTTTGTGAGCATATTGAGTAGGTCTGAGAATTGGCCAACATTTATTTTTCATACCCCTTAGTGATAAGGGTTGTCCATCCTTAACATATTATTTAACTAGAAATTACTTAGAAATTATTTTTATGGCAAAACAACGTTTGCCGGGACAGTATACATTATATATTATATATACATATAAAGGTGCCGTGTGGTTCCCGACACCAATACAAAAAAGAATAGGACCACTCCATCTCTTTCCCATGGATGTCGTAAAAGGCGACTAAGGGATAGGCTTACAATCTTGGGATTCTTTTTAAGGCGATGGGCTAGCAACCTGTCACTATTTGAATCTCAATTCTATCATTGAACCAAATAGCTGAGCGTGGCCTGTCAGTCTTTGCAAGACTGTAGGCTCTGTCTACCCCGCAAGAGATATAGACGTGATTTCATGTATGTATGTATGTGTTATATATCTTACCATCAGTGGGAGTAGTTCTTCTATCAGGCGCCGTCGGACTATCCATCGTGCCAGCATGCATATTATCATGATCGGGTAGAGTCGTGTGCATGTCTGTGCTACTCTTGATGCCAGTAGTGGTGTCAGTGGCGCCATCTGTGGAACCTTCTAGAGATTTGTCCACGTGCGCTGTTGAAATGGCGGTCGTTGTTGGCGACGTCATACTGTGGGTACTGCTAGCACCGGATCTGCAAATTCAAGATGAGTTTACATTGCAAAACAAAATACTAGTAATAACTTGTCTTAAGTCTGTCTGTCTACTACTACACTTTTCATTTGGTTAATGTTTCCTTTTATATTAATTTATTACGCGTGTACGTGCCGTGTGGTTCCCGGCACCAATACAAAAAAGAATAGGACCACTCCATCTTTTTCCCTTGGATGTCGTTAAAAGGCGACTAAGGGATAGACTTATAAAATTTCGATCCTTTTTTTAGGCGATGGGCTAGCAACCTGTCACTATTTGGATCTCAGTTCCGTCATCAAGCCGAGCAGCTGAACGTGGCCATTCAGTATTTTCGGGACTATTGGCTCTGTCTACCCCGTAAGGGATATAGACGTGACTATATGTATGTATGTATGTATTAATTTATTCATGTATCCAACATCTTTCTTTGTAACCACTCTCAAGATATAACGAGAAACAGTGTTAATTTAATTTACGGTGGTATATTTAAAAGATTCTCTTTTATAACTTACGTGGTGATGGGGTGTTCTGGTTCAGTTACATCATCGCCATTGGAACCTGATCCTTCAATGCAGTCTTCATCATCACACGGCTTCATCAGTTTGCCACTTGTATCCCCCTGAAATAAAAATGTCGCATATGTAGGTATTTTGATGACGTTTTCCTACGGTTAACATAATAAATACTAACCGATGTTCTAACGGTGTGAGGAGAAATATCGTAATTATTTGTTGATATGTTGTAACGTTTACTTTTTGTTATATTTGATCAAAATGTTTATGACACATATAAGTAATCAATAGATAATCGTAGTATGACAAAAGAAATAATGTACAACGGCGGACTTATCCCTAGGAGGGATTTCTTTCAGTCAACCTGGTATCTCTAAGGATCATATATTCTCTTACCTTATTAGAAGAATGTGTGAACCACAGTGCTGTATGATTGTGTGGTTCCCGGCACCGATAGAAAAAAGAATAGGACCACTCCATCTCTTTCCCATGGATGTCGTAAAAGTCAAGTAAGGGATATGCTTATGTCACTATATGAATCTCAATTCTATCATGAGGCCAAACAGCTTAACGTGGCCTATCAGTCTTTTCACTAGATACTAACTCAACGATACTATATTTTATAATAAATACTTATATTGATAAACATCAAAGCCAATCAGAAAAAGTTCTTTTCCCATCATGCCCTGGCCGGGATTCGAACCCGGGACCACACACACAACCGTATCACCGCTGCGCAACAGAGGCCGTCATAATGTATGATTAAAAACCTTATAGACTTTAGACGGCGGTCGTCTAGTTGAAGGCACGTAGACGGGAGTAATGAGATCATCTCCAGAGCCAGCGTCAGGTAGAACGCACGCGTCCTCATCATCGTCGCGGCAGCCGGAGCCCGCGCCGGAGTACACCAGCTCGTCCAGCACGCCCGGGCCGCCGTAGCCCGATGGTGGTGTCTGAAATTATAATTAACGTGACAAATTATCATTAAGTTCTCTTTTATCATTAAATATCGATAAAAATGAGGCGACATCTCTACGTCACACGTCACAACTAAAATACAATGTCGGACTCAACATCGTCGGAGCCGCGGTTCCCCAGGCTTCCCTTTGTGGCGGTCGAGCCGAATCATCGCTATTTCTACGTAATCATATCGTAATCACAATGCATTCTCCAACATTTCTATTCTAAGTTTGGACAATTGTGAAGTTGACGTTATGCCAACTAATGCTGTGAAGCCGACTGATATGACAATTAATAAGTGATGTTTGTCGTCTAATAATGAATAAGAATTTTATATTTGAATTTGTTGTATAACTGTCTAAGTACTGGTATTAGTTAAATGTCCGACTGTCTATGTATAGTTGATAGCAAACAGGTAGCTAACCGTCAAACCCTTTGTGCCATTTAAATCAAATCCCAAGCTTTACTTACGAAACCTTTATTACCCATTCCCGACCTTATCTTACCAAGCCAAGAAACCGGAAAGTGATTAAATAAATCAGAAGTCAAAAATTAGACGAAAATGAGGCAGATACAAATGTTCCTTTTTTGAATACGTTGTTTCTGATCTTAACAGTTGCTTTTAATGAAAGTTGACAATTCTAACCAGGTCAATAATCATGACCATCATATTCTTCCTCCTAGTTCAAGTCTCGGTTGCTTCCTCATCACTCTGGGGAGAAGCCCGGGGTATACCTTTGACCATGGATCCTGGACCCACAATCTATTTCTATTTTCGCTAACGTCCTAACAAATCCAAAGCAGATAACAGTTAGTTTTAATTTTATTTTGGGGATAATAACTGTTATCTGCTTTGGATTAGTTTTAATTTTATTTTGGGGATACTAACTTGCTGCATTTTCTCGTCATGTCTGTCCAAAGATGCCCTCCTGGCGTCCCCCCGCACCGTGACGGCGGGATCCCCCGCAGCGGCTAAATCCAGAACCCGCAGCCCGTTGACGGCGAGCCCCGCCACCTTGCCGCTGAACGTCCGGGAACCCCCCACTCCGCCGCCGATCGTGATGGTGGACATACCGTTGAAGACTGTTGATTGGGAGCCGCCTGAAATCAAAGAATTTAAATCCGACACTATTTACAAAGTAAAAAGAATGTTCATATTATTATAAAAAATTAAATCATCAGCCCAAGGAACTAGAATTCTTCTTCTTCTTAAATTTAAGAGTCACTTGTCGGTAGAGTGAAAGAAAATAGAATATGCTTCGACTGGCAGATAATGCCTTGTGGCTTTAAGTCCATCTGTTGTACATTTTACGTGCATGAAGTTTAAATAAATAAAAATAAACAAATAAAGAACCAAAGAGACACAAAATAGATTTTTTAGTGAGTCAAGAAAAGGTACGCTGTTAGAGAAAGCAAATGCGAGAACAGCGAATTCCGAATATGTTTCAGCGACTATAACCAGAAAGTTGACAGATCATGACTGGATGATACCGCACAATAAGCAAAGAAAAATTTTACAAGTAAAACTGCACAGAGAAGTTATAATTATTTATTACCCATTCCCAACCTTATCCTACCAAGCCAAGAAACTGGAAAGTGATTAAATAAATCAGAAGTCAAAATTAGACGAAAATGAGGCAGATACAAATGTTCCTTTTTTGAATACGCTGTCTTTTTTGAAATATTAATGCATTTGCTTTTAATGAAAACAATAAAAATAAAGTTCAAATAATGTAAATAAAATTAACGCGCGTGTGATCTAGTAACTAAAGCCTCAAAATGGTTGTTTACCAAAAGAAATTTAATAGCTGATGATGATGCTTTTCTTATCTCATTTAGCAAAGTTTAAGGTTATGTAGAGCTGATTACAAAAGTGTAACATCTTCCGAAGATGTATTTAAGGCGTCCTTGTGTCCTACTGTACCATATGAATGGATATTTTTAAAATTATATTTATGTATTTTGAACCCACCTTGAGGATGCCTAATGTTAACAGCATAGTTATCCAGCTGCAACGCCGACCTGCTGCCATTCCTCGTGAACCTGGCGACGTGGTAGACGCCATCATCAACTCTGGCTGCTTCATCACCTAAAGGATGATCACCACCACCCACATTGTAGACCATGAAGAGGTTGCCGCGAATCTGGAACATGTCAAAAAATTTTAATTACTCTTATCTGGTGTTATACGAAACGCCAGATTTATTATATTTATATTAAAAATAAAGTCACAGTCTGATTTAGAAATCATGTAGATCTGTCAACAATTTTTTCAAAGCCTTATTAAGCCTTTTATATAGTAAATAATTTATTAGATATAGAACATTATAAAGATCCTCATGAAAAACAAAACGTGCCAGTAGATTAAGAAGGTAAACATCCGGAACATTGCAGTACCAATTGTAATTATTACATTAATTAGCCTTTATTAATTTAACAGCATAGTTGAACACATTAACAAATCATCTAAATAAACCAAAACCCAACGGACTCACAATCTCCATTTGCATATAATCTTGGGTGTTTGAAGACTCGATCCTGAGTAACACCGCATCAGCTTTGTTAGTCATGAAGCCCAGAGCCACCTTGTCTGTCTCCGTATCTGCGACCGCGCTGGGTGGGAATGTGTACGTGATGATACCCCGGCCTGGGCCGAACTCGTAGGCTATTGAGTCTGGAATCACAGGTTAATGTTCATTTTTATACGTATTTCATACAAAAATCTGGTATGTAGGTCATTTTAGGTATCTGAGGAGCTTATTTTTCTTTTAAATTTAAGGTATATCTTGGCCAGGGTCAAGATAGGTCAACTCATTACATAGATGTAGTCACGTTTTTATGCCTTGCGACACAATCAGCTACTTCAAATAGTGACAGGTTGCCAGCCCATCGCCTGCAAGAGTCAAGCAAAGTTTTACGCCAAGATCATTGCTAAAGCGCTTCATGTTTTTTACATGCCCATCAGCAATGTTTGTCTTCAACTGCAGAAAAGCTTAAAGGAAACAGTGAGTGGAAAAATAACGAGAAATCTTGAAGAGAAATGATTAAAATGTATTGTGCGCGACTCACATTGACCAAGCAAATCCTGAGAGCTTAAAAAGGAAGATTTGGAAAAGCCATTGATTTTTAAATTAAATGAAGAGTCATGTGATCATAACTATCTTACCATCATAGCAGGTAGGCCCCGTGAAAGATGTCAAGTCACAATCACAGACGTAGGTGTTCCATTGTTGCACACACACACCTTTATTTGCACACGCATTGTGGGTACATTTTGTTGGCCCTGAAAATGATTAGAAATTTATCAATGTGATCTAGAAAAAAAAACAAGACTGTCGAAGAAGAACTCTCGGATCTCTATGTCGATCGTCTTAGCTCACAAAAAACTCAATGTTAATATAACAATACAAATATATATGCACTACTTATACATAGAGCACCACATAGATGACAAAATAGATAAGTAGTTAAACATATTTTGCAGAAAATATTATGCGAAAACCTGCATATTGTCGAGACAAATGCCAGGCTACAAAAATAATAATAAATGTTTCTCCAACCTTCACAACCAGAAGCAATAGAAGAACTGCCAACAACAGCATCGTCTATAAGTGATGGTGATTCACCAGGCAAGTCCAGACTTGATATGCAACCTTCAAACCCTTGGCGAGCCAGTACACCCACAGGCAATGAAGAATACATGTCTCTTGGTACACCCGCTACGAACATTATGCTATCCAGTTCCAACATCAGATTTGAACCTGAAATAAAAAAACGCATTCATGCAAAGAAGTTTAAATGAACGTGCCATATAAATACCGTCACTTTTGAATAGAACCACTCCATAAATTTCATGCACGTCGTAAAAGACGACTAAGGGACAGGCTTATTAACTTAGTATTCCTTTGTAGACGAAGGGCTAGCAATCTGTCACTATTTGAATCTCAATTCCATCAAAAAAATTAAGATGAACGTGGCCTTTCAGTATTTTGAAGTCTGTTGGCTCTGTTTACCCCGCAAGGGGAACACCATTCGAGCATAATAGTACACCTATATGTTCCATGCATAAAATTGTAAAAAATTATCGAACAAAACGTTTGTTTGTTTGTTATTAACAGTAGTTAAATTTTATATTGGTACTTACTTGTAGTATGCATTTCCAAATCATCATCAACTTGTAGGGTATGTATTTTTGGTGTAGGTCTTCTAACAGATACCGTATGCCATCTATTGTCATTCAAATAGTTCTTCAGTTTATCTTTCATCGTCACTACTCCATCACCGAGGTTGAAAACGCAATGAATATGGCCATTCACTAATTCTATAGCAATAAAGTCTTGTTTCTTTCCGCCATTATAGAATAAGAGGCCATCCATCTCAGTCGTTCGGAAGTAAAAATCTAGATATGTACTTGCATACGCTTTCAACAATGGCAATCCAACGTAAGTATGTTTAGATTTCAACGTCACAGATTTATAAACGTTCAACGAGTCAGGTTTCACAAATTTTCCAGTAAAAATTATATTAGATGTATCATAAATATTATTGTGCTCGTCACTACTCCCAATTCCAAGAGTTTTAGCCATATCAATGTATCTGATGCCATTGAACACAAATTTCTGGAGGTATCCCACAAAGTTTGGTAATGTTGACGTCATCTGTATTTCCTCTTCCGGGTGATATAGTCCTCCAAGATGCAGCGTCGATATTTCTAAAGTTGAAGCTTTCCCTAAAACTGTCTCAGCTGAAAATCAAATCAACAGCAATTAGTATTCTAACATAGTTTTTAAAACAATCACACCTAACCACAACATTGACTTTGAAATTAAAAGAAAGTAGCAAAACAAACGCTTCATTCATAGAAATTCATTAGCAACATTTTGAAGATATGTACAGAAGAATCCAATCAAATAGGCTCGGCATTTCTCTGATTAATAAAGTCAAGCTTTTTAATGTCAGAATTTATGATCCATTCAACCTAGCAGTCTAACTAGAAGAAGTCGTGTTCCAAGATAGTTTTGCTTACAGCAGTGAACCTAATGCTGAGACACCTACGCATTTAGACCAAACTACTAAAACTTCAACATTGTTACCTGATTACGGTCACCTGTCCTGTTCTTTATGAAATTGATAAGGAGAAACCTGAACAGGGCAAGTAGGAAATCAAATAGATATCTACAGTTAGCACATTCACAAGGGATACTACAGAAAAAAGAAATAAATATAAATGAAGAAATAAGGGCATTCAACTAAAAGGTGGAGATACCAAGTGCCAGCTATTAATTTAAACGGAAACCAAGCCACTATTCTACGCTCTAATAGGACAACTAACATAAAAGAGCACATTTCAAATTTATAAAAATTTGAATTGTGCTACTAAATTATTTGAAGTATTAATTTCAAATAATTTATGTTACTTAATCTTCATTCGATTTAGCTCCTTTCTGTGTACTTTAGCATTTTTTAACGTATTGAATCAAATCTCTGAAAATTTTATGAGTTTCTCTATAACAATATTAGAATTTACATGACGGCGTAGTTCTGCAGAGATGTGATCGACATTATTACCATAAAGAATAAGAACATTTTAATATAAATATTTAAAGACTTTAATTTGCCAATTACAAAACACAATAATTTACTTCTCATACAAGTAGTAAACCAGAATATTGAAATTTAAAAGACAAACCAATTACGTCCAAAACCCAAAAATCTACTTCCCACCCAAGTATCAAGAATATTAAAAATTCAAAACACTTTAACCCACCGATTACAAATCACAAAAATTTCTATCTCATTTCAAGAACGGAGCTCAACCAAAACCAACCTTATGGTCCACTACATTGGGGTGAAAACAAAATTGTGCGGGTGGTGCCCCGTGCATACGTACACAACATACCGCGCACGGGCTGCGCGCCGTCCACCTGCAGCTTGAGGTTGGAGGCGCGCCGCGAGAACCGCACCGTGTGCCACGCGTCGTCCGCCACCTGGGAACCGGCTAGGAGGTTCTGGAATAGAAATAATAGAATAGAATAGAATAGATTAATTTTCAAAATTGGATACCAGGTATCACTTATTGACGTCACATCACTTAAATCTAATTATAACTACTACCGCTTCCAAAGCGCATGTGTAGAAGAAGCGGCGGAACAAACTACACTGCAGCATTTTCATCGGACGTCAATGTACAAATATAGATCTCTTAAATCTAAATCATGGACGAATACACATTGTCTACATTAAAAAACATGAATGAATGTAGAACTAGGAAAGGTTATCTAAGTACAAGCCGTCGTTATCAGAAAAGCCCGGTCTATTGATTGTTACAAAAATCTCGTTAAGTCTCATTATTATAGTACTATAACCTAAGCATATATAAATTAATATTATAAAGCTGAAGAGTTTGTTTTTGAACGAGCTAATCTCAGGCACTACAGGTTTGAATTGAAAAATTCTTTTTGTGTTGAATAGACCATTTATCGAAAAAGGCTTTATATAACATCACGCTGCAACTATGAGGAGCGAAGAAATAATGGAGAATTTTAAAAAAAATCGGGAAAAATTATTCACCTTGAAGGCTTCAATGGTGCCCAAAATAACTATTCCACGCGGACGAAATCGCAGGCACAGCTAGTGTAATTATATTCGGTTAACAAAGTATTCCGTTCTCATCAACAACCTCTCCTTTGCAATAACCTATCTACTGCTTTATTTTTATTATGATTACCTTTCCTGTCTCTCAGCCTCACACTGACTCTGACTTATACATCAGCCTTACCTTCTTATCAGTTTCCTTTAAGAATTTCTTCACTATAGATAGATAAAACTCTTTATTGCACCATAAGAGTAAAACATACAAAACAACACAAAGCAGAAATAGATGGTACAAAGGCGGACTTATCGCTAAAGCAATCTCTTCCAGTCAACCTTTGGGTGGAAGGAAATCAAACAGGAGATTGGCGTTGGCGCAGAGCAAGATAAATAAATGTTTGAACATAATAAAATACATACATAATATATATCTATATATAATACAAATACGCATAAATACAGATAAAACTCTTACACTCTCTTCACACTTCTAACACTATCTCCAAAATATCTTACCTTTTCTCTATCTCCCAGCCTAACACTAGCCCTGACTCTCCCAGCAGCTACTGACAACTCAATCCGATCAGCAGAATGTTCAGACGCCGTCCTCAGAAGTAAGCCCGCTCTGTTTGTCTTGAATCGTAACATGAGTTCTTCGGTCTGAGTGATGTGCTCCGGCCCTAAAGATGCTGTGAGGTGCTGGCTGCCGTTCAGGTGGATTGTTGGAGATTCTGAAATTAACAGCACATGATTATAGCATTACCGTGGTCTACAAACAATGTTTCCGATATTGTGTGTAGGGTGGGATGTACTACCTTGGTCAAATTAACGACGTCCAGAAAAAAGGTCAGGTCAAGAGTACCCGAGCTTTGATCGTGGCAAATGGAAGGATGTGTTCTATGTCCACCCCTCTGGGCAAAAGACGTGATTTTATGTAATAAATCTGGGTCTTTTATAGATTTCATATCACTCTTGTTTGTTGGTAACTAAGTTACTTATAAATAAATAAATATATACGGGACAAATTACACAGATTAAGTTAGCCTCGAAGTAAGTTCGAGACTTGTGTTACGAGATACTAACCCAACGATACTATATTTCATAATAAATACTTATAAAGATAAACATCCAAGACCCAGGCCAATCGGAAAAAGTTGTTTTCTCAATATGCCCTGGCCGGAATTCGAACCCTGGGACCTCCGGTGTCACAGACAAGCGTACTACCGCTGCGCCACAGAGGCCGTCCGTTATGTTACAATGGTATCTCTTCTCTTCTTAATCGGTTACTCATTACTGAGTATCGTGACTCCTGACTGAGAGAAAAGAAGAACAGATAGAATCGGTAACAAACTGAACTGCAGCATTTTCTTCAACAACGTCAACTTCACAAATATCCAAACTAAGAATAGAAACATAACTTCAAAGCACTACTATGATTTTTTCAAAATGGTCACAGCTTTTACAATGATCAATATCTTATTATAATATATATAATATACTAGCTGTGCTCGCGACTTCGTCCGCGTGGAATAGTCATTTGGGCATCATTGAAGCTCTCAAGGAAGAATAATTTTCCCCGTTCTTTCACATTTTCTATTAATTCTTTGCTCTTAATATTTGTTGCAGCGTGATGTTTTCCAGCTTAAAGTCTTCCTCGATAAATGGTTTATTCAAAGCAAAAATAATTTTTCAATTCGAACCAGTAGTTCCTGAGGTAAGCGCGTTCAAACAAACAAACAAACAAACAAACTCTACAGCTTTATAATATTAGTATAGATAAATTAACAATATATTATGTCTGTATCGCTTACCTCTACCACAAGTGGGTCCACCGAAGTTGGTTCCGGAGCAATCGCACAGCGGCCGGTTCCAACCTTCGGAGCAGACTCCTCCGTGCTGACACGGGGAACTGACGCACTGTTTCATCAGAACATGACACGCAGGCCGTACTGACGCTGGAATTTAAATAGGATATTGTTTAGATTGGATAATAAGTAGTGATCATTTCCTAAAATTAGCAAACCAAGTCATAATGAGCAAATAGTTTTTTGTATCCAATAACATAGGTAACTTCAAAGAACTACTATGATTTTTTCAAAAGGTTCACAGCTTTTTCAATGGTCAATATCCTACTAATTCTACTCATATTATAAATGTGAAAGTTTGTATGTCAGGATGTCAGTACAGTTATATGTTTGCGAAAGAGTGTCACGCAAAAACTATTGAACCGATTACGATGAAATTTGGTATGTAGGTAGCTGAAGGCCCAGAATAACATAGGCTACTTTTTATCCCGGTGTCCCCGCGGGAATGATTCCGCGCAGACGGAGTCGCGGGCGACCTCTGACCTCTAGTCTTATATAATATATAAATCAACAAATTATGACTCTTCACATTCTTTGGGCAGTTATTTCTCAGCATGGTAAAAAATGTGCCGACCTTCTGGACTGGATATTGTTTTTGTGGGCTTGTGTTTCCTCGATGAGATAAATAAAACCGCTGGTCTTCAAATATACGTGTATTCTACCAAAACATCGGAAAAAGCAAGAGAAGGCAATGTTGCCAATTTACATAACATTTCTTAAAAAAATAATAAATTTGGTGTTGCTAGTTCAAACAAAGAATGAGGAATTTAGCAAGCAGAATCACCTATAAATCTATAAATAACCTATAGTGAAAAACGAAGGTACCTAATATTCAGAAAATACGATTTAGAGATCGGAGATTCAGATATCTCTTGTGCTAAACCTTTATATCAGAAGAACATCAAACCGAGTGCCGTGTGGTTCCCGGCGCAAACACAAAAAAGAATAGGACCACTCCATCTCTTTTCCATGGATGTTGTAAACGGAGACTAAGGGTTAGGCTTGGGATTCTTTTTTAGGCGATGGGCTAGCAACCTGTCACTACTTGACGCTCAATTCCATCATAATGCCAAACAGCTAAACGTGGCCCATCATTCTCTTCAGGACTGTTGCCTCTGTCTACCCCGCAAGGGATATTAACGTGACTATATGTATGTATGTTTGTGTGTATGTAACATCAAACCGATGACTATGTAGTCTCTGCCTACCCCTTCGGGAAGAGCGTCATTATATTCTAAGTTAACCATAAAATTTTTAAGATTTTGCCGATTGACATTACCTGAATCCTGCTGCCTCGCATACGCCGTCAGGTCCTGAGGTTTCCCGTTCAGGACCAGGTCTCTGATGCAGCCCACGAACCCCTGCCTCAGGGCGGCCGTCCACAAGGCCGCAGGAGTTCTGGATGCGGAGTATTCCGACCCAAGACCTCCAACAAAGAGAGGGCCGTCCAGCTCCAGTTGGTTGGATTCGCCTGGAATTTGGATATTAAGGAAATATTAATTAGAAGTGCCGTGAGGTTATCTTTCCCATGGATGTCGTAAAATTTGAGTAAGGTATAGGTTTATTAACTTGTGATTCCTCTTGTAGGCGATGAGCTAGCAACCTATCACTATTTGAATCTCAATTCCATTATAAAGCCATAGGGCTAAAGGTGGCCTTTCTTCGAGACTGTTGGCTCTGTCTACCCGGCACGGACTACAGACGTGACTAAATGTAAGTTCGTATTAATAAGATATACATACATACATACATATGATCACGTCTATATCCCTTGCGGGGTAGACAGAGCCAACAGTCTTGAAAAGACTGAATGGCCACGTTCAGCTATTTGGCTTAATGATAGAACCGAGATTCAAATAGTGACAGGTTGCTAGCCCATCGCCTAAAAGAGGAATCCTAAGTTTATAAGCATATCCCTTAGTCGCTTTTTACGACATCCATGGGAAAGAGATGGAGTGGTCCTATTCTTTTTTGTAATAGTGCCGGGAACCACACGGCACATATACATTAATAAGATATCATTACTCATTTGATATTACTCATACAAACTTAAAACATTTTTCTAGGAAACAAGTCACCAATTGTCACAATCTAAATCCAAATTCCATTATAAAGACATCCATTGGTCATAACTTGGTCTTTTTTTATTATTTAGCCAAACAACTGAACGTGGCCTTTCAGTCTTTTGAAGACTGTCGGCTCTATCTACCCCGCAAGGGATATAGACGTGATTGTATGTGATGTTTTTATTTTTAGACGGTTGTCTACCTTCCGTACCGTATAACATGATGACCTTCGACACAAGAAATAAAGATATGATATTAACACTCATTATTACAAGGAGAGTGTGGAGGGAAAGGTCGGAGTGGGAAGACCTAGACGAACGTATCTTGATCAAATTAAGGACGTCCTGGTAAAGGGTCAGGTCAAAAGTACCCGAAACCGCCGAGCTTGCATGAAGAGAGTTATGAATGTGGATGAAGCGAAGGAAGTATGCAGAGATCGTGGCAAGTGGAAAGAGGTAGTCTCTGCCTACCCCTCCGGGAAAGAGGCGTGATTTTATGTATATATGTATATTAACACTCACCAGGTGTTTTAAACTCGGCATTTGCCCCGTCAACGGTTACCCTGCCATCTCTACCAGTTCGTCTCATCATGAACTCGTGCCAATGGGAGTCGTCCACTCTTCTCCTTGACGCCCTGACTCTGACACCCCCGGAGCCGAGGTCGACGTGAACGTAAATGTAACCATTCAGCATTTCCACCGCGAACAAATCGGCCTGTGAATTTAAGGTGTTCATAGAGGTATTCAGAAATATGAATTTGAATATAATTTTGGTTCCTAAAAATTTACAATTTTTTGTTAATCACTTTTCAGTTTCATTAACATTACTTCCAAAGAAAATGTACGGTACGCTGAAAAAAACACGTACCTAAGAAATTTAAAACCTGATAATTTACACAAAAAGATAACGTTTCCAGACGATTATACGATTATTCAATAAATAATATAACATAAGAACAAGCCCTTAAAATAGATACTTATGTTAAAGCTAGCAATAAAAAAAATATATAATAAAAAAAAATACTGCAATCATAAATTTGCCGATAAATGAATCCTAACACAAATTAAATTTTATAACAACATTCGACAGTCGAAAACAAATTTTAAATAAAAAAAAAAGAAATGAATTACAAAAAACACTGGCCGAAAATAAAATATCTAAATACAGTGTTCAGAACGAATGGAAGCGGCGAAAAAATAAAAATACGTCGAACATAGTGCATGCAAAATATCAGCAAGCGATTTGAATACGAAATTGGAAACCAGTAGACATGCAAATTTAGTTTTGGGGTCACAAAAGTCAGTGGGAATACTAAACTGAAACGAATTTACTGTTTCCAAAAAGAGTAATAATTTGGTAGCTGACATCGGTTGGGGAAGGAATCGGTTTTGGAACTTTTTCTTGTTACCATTCCATCTTCTTAAAGTTAGAAAGATTTAAGTTATTTTTAGAAGTTTTCTGTAGATATTTTCATCATGGATCGTAAAGTAAAATTAAAAAAGTGTAATCTCATACCGATTGGCTTTAATCTACTTTAGCGATATCTAAGTTAAATACTTTTGAATTCATTCGTAACTAATCATGCTTTTGTCTATAATTTAAAAAGTAAAGTAAATATTTTCTTAATTATAAAAAAAATCTGATCTTTAAAAATGATTCTAGGTAAATGCTATATATTTAAATAAGTTATAATATGACTAGCTAATGAATATTATAACTTGTACTTAAAATAGTAAAATAAATTCTAATAAATTTATCGTGCAATCGTGATGATAATGATGTGAATTTGTGTAGGTCTTTAATAAAGCCCTCTAACCAAGCTTGTTGTACCTTCGTCAAGGCCTCCTTTAAGTGCCGGGGTTACCATGTGGCATACACTACGGTGCACAGACAAACATTACAACATTGTAACAGTTAGACACGGGTGAAACTTTAAAAGGTACCATACACAAATTCCCTACTAGTGATACTTTTTCGCCTAATTTATTTTTTCCTACCATGCAATGTCAATGAATAATTTGAGGATTACTTATTATGAAATTACAATATTTTTTTTTTGTTTTGTTGATATAATTCTAGTTTTATACTTAAGCTGTAAGCGTATAAGTAGGTTGGGCTGTATTTTTATTTCAATTTGTTTGCAACCGCAACAAAAATTAAACGTCGTAACTTTGGATAGATTTTTTTCAAATCTTACAATAGCGAAACTTGGAACTAAACTAGTCATAAATTAATTGATATTTTTAAATGAACACTTTAGCGTTCTAGCCTATACCATAGTTCATAGAATTACAAAATATACTTGTATGTATAGATCTGCATCTTATCCCGACTCGCCGACAACGGATGTTTTTTTTACATTTTTCAAATAAGAATATTCAAATACTTGTTGGTCTGGGAATTATACTCGAAATTATAGAAAAATACAGCTTTTGTATAAAACACAGAAATCTAAAAATATTTAGTTTTTGGTGTTTTGAAAATATATTCATTGACACTTTTTGGGATGACAATTTAGTTTTGAAATCTTTTAATTATAACTCTTTCAAAATTACATTTATGTTAAATATCTATTTTTGATAAGTAAGAAAAGTTAGCGAATAATTTTATGCTTTACCTTTATAACTGGGATTTAGTACGCAAGCTACTTGTATTTACAAAAAAGGAATATAATAATTTACGTCCCTGTATTTTTGGTTAATTATAGATTGTAGTTGACTGATTGATATTATTTGAAAACTTTTTCCATAATCTTCCACTTTCCCACACTTTTTACATAAATCAATGTGATAATGAAAAAAAATTTCTATACCAAATCCCAGTTTTTTCTTACTAAAAATATTTCAAATAAGATAATTTTTATGTCAAATCTACTAAATTGAATCCCAGATATTTTTTAATGATTCAATGATCTCTGATGGTCATGTCTGTTATTTCTTAACCCCAAAAGCTTCACCCCTTACCGTGCAACCTACCCTTGGTGGCTTGGCGCCCATGTTGAAGAGAATCAGTCCGTTTGGTTCGTTCGTTCGAAATTTGAATGAAACAGTTCCAGATTTCACCGCTTCCCATTTCGGCAGGATCTGTGAATGAAATAAGACACATCATTAAGATGATAATTTAAGAAGAACTTTTCATGTTTTGGGCATTATGATATTGCGCTACGCATGTAGTTTGGTCGTCTAATATTATCGTATACTAGCTTTTGCGCGGGGCTTCGCCCCTATAGTTAATTACAAAAAAAAGTGGCTTAGGTTACTTTTATAGGTTTTGTCTTTCTCTTTGCCAAATAACATCAAAATCTCCAAGAGTTTTTAAATTTTTTCGTAACAAACAAAAAATAAACAAATTATGTGGGCTACAACCGGAGGTCCCAAAAAAAAGCAAAGTTATTTGAAAAGATTTAATTTTAAAGTAAAAATTACATTTAGTTAATTATTTCTAAGACAATGACAATGATCGAAGTGTGAATCAAAAGTAACATGATTTCCGTATTTCCGATATTGCGAAGCCACCGTTGACGTCATAGCGAGTCACGCGCTGCACGTTATGCCGACGCTGCACCGCGGGCCGTGTGTGTTGTTTTAGGTCAACGCTGCATCGGCGATCTTCATAGATTAGCACCGCGTAACACCTCCCGCCGAAGAACAGCCACCACCGATGATTTTCGTAGTAAATTGAGGTGGGGGTTGGTTACATCTTGTCCTCTCGCTGGGTTCCGGGATGGTGTAAATCCTTTCAGGTTGATCTGGACAGCTTTGTGGATTGTCATCTGTAGTCCCCTTAGAATTTAGCACGTATTTGCGATAGGCAACGTAGCTAACGAGTGCGCATGCACCGAACAATGATAGGTATAGCGGGATCGTAGTGTGATAGATTCCGTAATCATTTGTAGCTTGTATAATATGTGGGGATTCTTGCATAATTTTTGTGTTGGTAGTATGTAAGTGTTCCAGATTTATTGAGTTAAGTTTCAGGGTTGGAGCTGGAGTCTGAATGTTCGTTTCTTTATGGGGTAGATCCATGATTTTGAGCACGTGGCCTTTCAAACGATCTTTCTTGTTAGTAATATGTAGTTGAGATGTTTCTATATAGCAATTCTGTGGTATAGTTAGTAGATAGCTGCCGTTAACTTCTTTGTAAAGGTCTTGTCCGCAGGATAGGTGAATCTTCGTAGGAGATGGGAAGTTTATGGTGTAATATCTGTCATCAAGTTCCTCGTAAGCTATTTGGTCCAAAGTGATCGCGATGGGCTGGCATGTTGGATTCCTTTTCTGTGTGGTGATAAGTTCAGGTATGCAGCTCTGTGATGGGCGGTTCTGCAAACTTCGTTTTTCCTCGCATATAAACCATTTACTAGACTTCGGGCATTCAGCCTCTATGTTCTTGAAATCTTTCTGGAAGATGGCTAGGAAAGGAGAAGGCGGTATAAGGACTTCATGAAATCTGTTAGGTATGATAGATAACTTGTATAAGTCATATATAGGAAGCTGGAAAATTGGGAATTTATATACTATTACTATATTATTTCCTACGTAATATGAACCTAATCTAACTAACTCATAATATTCTCTGATGTCTAAATCAATTATTCTATCTCGGCCATATATAGCTGTCAGTTTGTGTAATATATTCCGTATTTCATCTAAACTAATAGCTGAATGGTGCATAGTAGAGGTTCTTATGAATGCTAAGATGTTTTGTAAACGAGTTAATTCTTGTGAGATAGAATCTACGTTATCGCTAAGAATGATAAGCATCTGAGCTAGATGTGCATATTTTATTAAATCATAATCCCTACTTGCATCACTTTCGTTAATTCTATTAATTAAGTCCGCCATTTTGTTCTGGTTCTTTACTATATCATTGATAATTTTGGAATATTGGGAAGTGAGATCTTTTGTTAAACTAACATGTTGATTAAATTCGGTAGCAAGCCTATGTTCGTCTTCTTCGAGAGCTTTTATTGCGTGATTATAATGTAGCGCATCGGTGTAATCAAGGTTACCTGTAATGCTTTTTACGACACTGCCGAGACCATCTATGAGACCTCTCTTTACACGACCCGTCTCAAAAGATTTAAGTTGCTCAGACACGTTTTTAAGTTTATTTTTAAGATAGTCTATATGAGGCTGGAATAATAAATTAGTTTTATTGTGAAGATCGGGGCTGCTAGTTAATAACTGGTCATTTACGGAGTTAATTTTATCTTGTAAAAGGTCCAAGTTAACATTCTGAATGAAGGAGTGATGATGGGATATGATTTTAGCCTCGCCTAGTTTGAAAGGTAAGATGCCGGGTCCATTGTCTAGGCTCTCAAGTCTTATCTCTTGAGGTAGAGCCATGGGCAGGACCAGGTGAAGGATCAGGAGCGTCCTGTAACAATCGGGCGGTTTTAGGAACCCTTTTAAGTCTAGATTTTGCGATGGGACCACGTTTCTTCCTCGTATAAATATGAATAGGAAGATCCGCCATGACGATATCGTGAGTGTAACGGGGAGCTACTTTTTGCCTAGAAGCAAATGGATTTTTTATGAAAATCTGTTGCTCGGGCGAGTGATAGACTTCCGGCTCACGATTACGATTATGGTTATCCGTAAGCTCTTTGCGGGTTTCGTTACATAACTCGTGAATCGTTTTATATGCTTTGGTCATTTTATCTTTATGATTAGTCGCATATTGTTGCATTAAATGTGCGGATAAATCTAGATCAAAAGGATCGCGTGGGTCGAAATGTCCAGTGATAATTTCTATAGGTTTACACTTCGTGAAACTGTGAATACTACTGTTATAAGCCAAAAGGGCATAAGGCATGAGATTGATTACTGATTCTCCTTTTTGACTGAGCTTGAGAATACGAAGATGTTCTAAAATCGTGGCGTGAAATTTTTCAACAATACCATTTTCATTAGGGGTATTCGGTGCCACCCTATGATGCTGGATTTTATGTAATCTTATAAACTCAGAGAAAAGTTGATTTGTGAATTCCGGCCCGTTATCGGTAACTATAGTAATTGGTATTCCGTGGTGAGTGCAAAATATGAGCAAAGCTTGTACAACACTTATTGCAGTTCCATCCCTTAAGTGATATGCCTGAGCGTATTTAGAGAAGGAATCAACTATGGACAAAAACTTTTCACTCTGAATAGTTAGTAAATCGAGATGCACTGTCTCAAATGGTTTGCTAGAAGGTGGAACTAATTTAAATTGTTGTTTGATAGGGTTGCGATCGTACTTTGCTTGACCGCAAATAGTGCACTCGTTTATAAATTTTGTTATTTGTTCACGCATTTTCGGCCAGTAATACTTATGGGATAGAGCTAAGTAAGTCTCATTAATACCCCTATGATTAGTTTTACCGTCATGATATTTGTTAATGATTTCCTGCTGCCTTAGATATTCTCGTACATTGTCCAGTTCCTTTTTTGTTAGTACTAAGTTCATTGATGAGTTTTTAAAGTGCTTTTGAATGATAGGGATTATGCTGTACATACCTAATGTTGGGTAATAAGCCTGTCTTAATTTTTGGATGAACGTATTCTTTAATGGCATTAACAACATCCTCTTCTAAAGTAGATTCTGACACTTGTATAGTGATACGGGTGTGAGTATCAAAAGGTTTAGTAACGATCGTTCTGCCTTTGATATCACCTACTATGTTGAAAATTATTTGTTTTGTGAATTTGTTCAAAGGGTCATCAGAAATCGGGACTTCTAGAATGGGATTTTCGTTATCTGTGTGAGCTGTAGCGGTACCAGAGTTATCGATAGGTTCATTAGCTGTGATAGTTCTAGATTCGTCAAGTGAAGGTGTTTTTTCTGATGGGTTAGCTACGATGGACAAAAGCTCCTCATTATTGAGTTCCAATCGCGATAATGCATCTGCATTAGTATTGGATTTACCCTGTTTGTACTCTATGGTAAAATCGTACTCACTCAGCTTTAACCGCCATCTCGTTAATCTGGAGTTAGGCTCCTTCAAGTTCATGATCCATTGAAGGGGCTTATGGTCCGTGATAATTTTAAATTTCCTTCCGAACAAATACGGCCGGAAATATTTGGTGGCCCATACGATGGCTAAAAGCTCCTTCTCAATGGTGCTGTAATTTAATTCGCTAGAATTAAGGGTACGTGAAGCGTATGCTATAGGTTTGTCAGAACCTATTGGACCTTGAGATAAAACAGCTCCGATTGCCACATTAGAAGCGTCTGTTGTTAAAATGAAATCTTTATTAAAATCCGGATATTGTAAGATGGGATCGTTAGTAAGGAGTTTTTTACAATGTTCAAAGCAGTTTATGTATTTTTGATCTAACGTTATTTTACTACCCTTCTTTAAGCATTGTGTTAGAGGTTTGGTTAGTTTAGCGAAATCGGGGATAAATTTCCTGTAATATCCGATCAGGCCGAGAAAACGTTTGATTTCTGTAGGTGTTTTAGGAATAGGATAGTTTTCTATTGCCTTGATTTTGTCTGGGTTTGGCTTAACCCCTTCATTACATATAATATGACCTAGAAAGCTGGTTTCTAACTTTAAAAATTCGGACTTATCCATTTGAATTTTAAAGTTAGATTCCCTCAGTCTTTTGAATACCTTTTCTAGGTTTACTATATGCTCCTGCAGGGACGTGCTAAATACTACGATATCGTCCAAATAGACAAGACAGATGTTGTTAAGGTCTCTAAGGATATTATCCATAGCTCTTTGGAATGTGGATGGAGAATTCTTAAGACCCATGGGCATACGAAGAAATTCGTAATGGCCGCTTTCCACATTAAATGCTGTTTTGTGGATATCGTCAGGGTGCATCTCCACTTGGTAGAATCCACTAGCCAAATCCAGGGTGCTAAAATACTGACATTTACCAAGTTTGTCAAGTACGTCTGTTATATTCGGTATGGGGTATTTGTCGTCAATCGTTTTCTCGTTAACCTTGCGGAAGTCCACAACAAGACGCCATTTAACCTTGCCGGAGGCATCTGCCTTTTTGGGTACAATCCAAATAGGAGAGCTCCAAGCAGAGTCAGAAGGTCGTATAATGTTTTGCTCAAGCATCTTATTAATTTGGTCTCTGACCTCTTGTCTGTGGACGTAAGGATATCTGTAGGTTTTAGTATGTACTGGAATTTCATCAGTTGTTCGGATGCGATGTTTGACTTTATTGTTAAATGTTAATGTCTCTCCCTCAATATAAAATACGTCCGCGTACTTTGCGCAAAGATTTCGTAAATTAGCGAGTTCCTCTGGATTTAAATGATCCGTGCGGAGACGAGATAGTACGGCGTTAACTCGATCAGACGGAATCTCTATACCTTCACTTTCAATACAAAATAGTTCAGCTTCTACTGGACGATCCATTGAGAAAATAACGTCATTTGATGTAGGGTTAGTAACCTGTACCCAACCACGGTTACTTTTTACGGTAGTAAAGCAATTGGATACTAGGCAATTGCAAATAATTTGATCATTTATTAGCACTTCCCCATCTAGCGTATTAATAGGTACTCGGATCAACTTCGAAGAGTTAGCGGATATGATATCCTCGTATATGTAGGTTAACATTACGAGAATCATACATCTCAATAGGTAACTGGGCATGCGGGGTTATTAACAATTTACGGTTAAGATCAATCTTACTAGCCCACTTCTCAAGTAAATCAAAACCTAGGAGTCCATCGAAGTAGTTGTGGAATTTATACACAAATAGATTTATATTACTATTTTCATTAAATTCAGAAAAACAAGGTAAAGTAATTGAATAATCATTCTTAGTAGTGCCGTGAACATTCGTTACTTCGAAGGGCTCGTAGTTTAGTGGTATATGATTATAAAATTTGCTAACTGCTTCCGGACTTATAAAAGACTGATTCGCCCCGGTGTCGATTAGAAACTTAAGTGGGGGATTTTTAATTTGTATGTATCCGAGTTGTCGCTGTATATGAAAATTTAATTCTATTTTGGTTTTTCTGATTTCGAAACCTTTTGAAAATTTTCGGCTTGCTCAGTGACTGTGTCATGGTCTACTTCCTCCACAACCGGAGTACTCTGATAAGAATATGGATCCTCGTAGTATCTTGGGTCCAGATACTGTTCATTATTATAATAGTATTCTTGTTCATAATCTGTGTAGTTATAATCATTGTAATCATTATAATAATCGAACTCGTTAAGGTTAACTTCGCGTGTTTTAAAATAATTACTCGGAGGAGGATTACCAAACTGTCTCCAATCACGACCCGAAGGTGGTAGAGGTTTTGACACAAAATGACTAACGCCGCTCATAGGCTTAGGTGTATTATTGGCATTAAATGAAGGTTGAAACTGAGGCCTAGGAGGTATTTTAAATACATTACTATTTGGGTTATAACCATGCAAGGGAGCACGCATCATTTGTTGAGTACGTGTTAAGCCGCGGGGTGGCTGGTTCATAGGCATGTTAGACCTCCACCCTTGTGTCTGAGGCTGTATTGGTTGCGGTCTATAAGGACCAGCCATGTTAAAAGGTGTAGGTTTTGATGGTCCCGGTACATTAGGAGCGTTAAACAGTGTAAATTTAGGAGTAAAATTATTTAAAGGCAAGTTAAATTGATTACTAGAATGTGCATGAGACCAGTCCTTTCTAGCAGGTCCACCATCATTGCGGTGTTGTAAATATAAGGTATTTAATTCCTCTTGTACGAATTCTAGAGCCTTTTCCATAGACTCTGGGCGCATGCACCGAATTCTAGATCCAAGAGGGTCTTTAAGGCCTCTCAAATAGGCTTGAAGGGTTAATTTTTTGTAAAGCGTTCGTTTAGCCTCGATCGTGGTAGGGACCGTCTCGTGAAGCGAGATAAAAGTCATTATCGTACTAAAAAGATTTTGGCATCTTTCGTAAAACTCCTGAGGACTACTGGACCCTTGAGTCTGCATGGATAAGTCACTGTATAAAGCGGTCTCATCTCGATGGTCAGCGAAATTATTAATTAACGCAGCTCTAACACCATTCCAGGTATCCGGGATACCATTAGCATTTATGTACCTCGCGGCGGGTCCCGTGACCTTATTTAAAATTCCGTTAAGGAGAGCTAGATTAGTTAACTCGTGACCCGGTTCAGCTCTAAAGTAAGTAAGTACCAATTGGTCACATAAACTAATAAATCGAGTTAGTATGTGCGGATTGCCATCGAATTCCGGCACTAATCTAAGAGATTTATAGATCATATCAACTTCGTTATTCGACATTTCGTTTGATTCTAAATTCCTATTCTCGTCTATTACTGCTAGCCTACTTCTATCTCTATTGCTAATATTTAATCTACTGGAACGGGATTCACTTGGATGAAAAATTTTGAAAGCTAAAATAAAACACACACAAAGAAAAATTAAAAGGCAAATATATCATGCATAGAGGTTGAACAAGATATGAAAACGATATATTAAAATATATTAAAAGGATAGGTTTAGGAATGAAAATATATTAGAGGATTACTTAAAAGGTTAAGTGAGCAAGGACTTGAAAGATTCAAGGACTTACAGCATAGCTTTTTCTTGGACGAATCGATAGCTGGATTCACCTCTGGACTGCAGCGCCCGTAGATTCTTGAAGTCTCGATGAAGGCTTGAAAGCTCAACCAGTAGCGATTGGGAGCAACGTTTCGTAAAAACCGATCGCGCACTGGCTCGAGTTATCCTACCGACTGCGCCAATTATGTGGACTACAACCGGAGGTCCCAAAAAAAAGCAAAGTTATTTGAAAAGATTTAATTTTAAAGTAAAAATTACATTTAGTTAATTATTTCTAAGACAATGACAATGATCGAAGTGTGAATCAAAAGTAACATGATTTCCGTATTTCCGATATTGCGAAGCCACCGTTGACGTCATAGCGAGTCACGCGCTGCACGTTATGCCGACGCTGCACCGCGGGCCGTGTGTGTTGTTTTAGGTCAACGCTGCATCGGCGATCTTCATAGATTAGCACCGCGTAACAAACACATATCTTCTCTTTGTGGTATTAGTATATATAAAAAATTATTAAGTACTGTTCGTTTGTCTCGCTAAAATCCTACAACGACTTTAGTTTAGGGCACATTTACAGAAAACAGCTAGCTAAGAACTATCTCAAAAACCAGGATACCTTAAATAGGATTAACTTGGCAAAAATATTTACTTGCTTTTGCGAGGGGCTTCGTTCCCGTGGGAAATTTTATAAAAACTTGATTTGCGCAAATTTTCATACATAATGTAGCCTAGGTCACTCCCAAAGGTTATTCTATGTCTGTGTATTAAATCTGTCCATTAGTTTTTGAGTTTGTTCGTAACAAACGTACAGAAATACAAATTTTTTCTCTTTATTAATTGTGTGCAATTACAGATAAATAAGAAATAGTGAAACAGTCAGTTACAGTGTTAACTGGATGCCAGAATTTATTGAACGAGTTCCATTAAATTAATTATTTAGTAACTCTATGGGACAAGACACAGCTGTCATGTCGTAGCTTATTATAATACATACACATACAAATAATCACGTCTATATCCCGTGCGTGGTAGACAGAGCCAACAGTCTTGAAAGACTGATAAGCCACGTTCAGCTTTTACGACATCCAGGGGTACGAGGTGGAGTGGTCCTATTCTTTTAATCCTGTAAGGTTCCCGGTACCATTATAATGCAATCTTGCTAAATGACTTCTTGCCAAAAACCGATCTCCGTGAAATTTTTCATGAATATAGAGATTGTCAAAGAAATAGAATAAGCAATTAGGTTTTTCAAGACTGATGGCTCTGTAAACCTCGCAAGGGATATAAACGTGAATATTTGTATGTATGTATTAAAAACATTACATAAATCAAGTTGTTGTGAAAAGGTGGACTGTATGATTAAATTAAGTAAAATTGGATATTATTATGAAAAATGATAAACTTGAAAGCAGTCGAATTGGTAACTTTATTGACATTAGTGACAGACATAAAAATAAAAAAGAAAACATTAGGTTTACAAAAAAGGTTATCATATAAATAGTTCACAACACAAGTCTTTACTTACTTACATCAGGAAATGGGATTAGTTCATGATTTGAAAGTTTCGTCACAAGCCATACTCTTATATCGGAACGAATTTAGAGATAAAAAAAACATTATTATTTTATCGAAAATAATTTTAAGGAATAAAAGAAATTCTTATTTAGAAACCGGCTTCGAAATTTGGTTTCAAAAGTGGACGAGGCCTTTCACATGTTATTTATAAACGACGGAACGCTAAACTTGTTTCATTGACATTTGTGGCAAATCGAAAGCAGTAATAATAAAGACTGAAATAACACCCACTGGTAAACTATGATATAATCTGAAAAAAATATATAATTGCAGTAATTATTTCATCGTATTCAGTACGCGGAAACGGAATTATTGATAGCACTGAAATCGATCAATACAGTTACATTCAGTCCGTTGGTTCTACAAAATAACGAATGAACAGAACAGATTTGACGGCCTCTGTGGCGCAGCGGTTGTATGCTTGTCTGTGACACCGGAGGTCCCTGGTTCAAATCCCGGCCAGGGCATGACGATAAAAGAACTTTTTCTGATTGGCCTGGGTCTTGGATGTTTATCTATATAAGTATTTATTATAAAATATAGTATCGTTGAGTTAGTATCACGTTACACAAGTCTCGACCTTACTCCAAGGCTAACTCAATCTGTATCATTTGAAAAAATAACAAATACTCGTATTTAAAACAAAAATTTGGTTGGATGGGACTCCATGCGTAAGATTTTTAAACATAACATGACATGAAATTATTTCTTTGATCAATATATTATGCGATTTAGCCTTATTTACTTGGGATTTTTTTTAAGACGATAGGCTAGCCACCTGTCACTATTTGAATCTCAATTTTATCATTAAACCAAACAGCAGAACGTGGCCAGTCAGTGTTTTCAAGACTGTTGGCTCTGTCTACCCCGCAAGGGATATAGACGCAATTAAATGTATGTATCCAAAAATAATGTAACCTGTCTTTTTAACGATATTAATATCTGGAATCAGAAGTGATGTCGGTTAAAAAAACCAGTCCTGATGACAGTCTAAGACGAAAAGGTTTAAATGTTTATTTCACGGATACAATTCTCTATTTTTATAACGATTTTAATTTACTCATTTTCACAAACATGTTTTTTATATAAAGCTTCATTATCTGTATACACCATTATTTTTTTATTTAACACGAATGACTTGTACAACATAGAGTCGTTTATTCAAACTACTGAATCGATTTATGCATCCGCAATATCTATTGTTTTGAAGATTTTTCAAAAATAAAGTTTATTCTTTTTCATTCCGTATTGAATAAATACACAGACTAAAAAGAGTGCCGTGTGGTAATACCACCAATAAAAAAAAGAATAAGACCACTCAGTCTCTTTCCCATAGATGTCGGAAAAGGCGACTAAAGGAATAGGCTTATCTTAGCTTCTTCACATAGGCGATGAGCTAGCATCCTGTCACTATTTGAATTCTCAATTCTATCATTAAATCAAACAGCAGAAAGTGGCCTATCAAAAAAAAAACATTTCATTTCGTACGAGTAGTGTAGCTTTTTTCCAAATCGTTACATTAACACCGCTTGTCCGTCTGAAAATAGAAATGGGGTTGCCCGCTCCACGGCTATTACTGTAAATTATTATAACGGCCACGCACTACAGAAATTCACAAAATAACCGATTTAATGTACTGATAAGGAAGGCAATGGCGTGAAGGTGAAGAGGGTTGTATGAAGATAGGCCTCATATTTTTGTTAAATATATATCTACTAATATATTTTTAAATGTATTTTTAGTATTGATCAGCTGCGGCCGCGACTTCGTCCGCGTGAAATAGCATTAAGCCAAACAACCTTTTCAAGACTGTTGGCTATGTCTACCTCGCAAGTGATAAAGACGTGATTATACGTATCTAATTTTTAACTATAACATTTTACCTACCATGCATTGGACATTTGCGTTGTAATTTTTAAATTCAAACCGACGATTCAATTTTTTTGTTCCATTCCAATAGATATAAAAAAACATGCTGAAATCTGTTTGTACACTGTACGTATCTTTTATCACACGCTGCAAAACGAGCTGAGTTCGCTATTAAACGGATTAACTTTGCGATTTCGTTCGTAGGATTTTTTTTCCATTTATTGTTACAATCGGTGTTTTTGGTCGCCATTTTCGACAAAATATTTGTTGGTATGCATACATACAGTCCCGTCTATATCCCTTACGGGGTAGACAGAGCCAATAGTCCCGAAAAGACTGAATGGCCACGTTCAGCTGCTCAGCTTAATAGATAGGTTGCTAGCCCATCGCCTAAAAAAAAGGATCGCAATTTCATAATCCTATCCCTTAGTCGCCTTTTACGACATACATGAGAAAAAGATGGAGTGGTCCTATTCTTTTTTGTATTGGTGCCGGGAACCACACGACAGGGCATTGGTATGCATACACTGTATAATCACGTCTGTATCCCTTACAAGGTAGACAGAGCCAACAGTCTTGAAAAGATAGTGACAGGTTGCTAGTCAGTCGCTTACAAGAGGAAACTCGAGTTTATCAGCCTTTCCCTTAGTCGCTTATTACGACATCTATGAGAAATGCAATGGTCCTATTCCAAAGTGCCAAAAACCACACGGCCATAACAATATATACTTATTTGTTATTTTTTAATCTCGAGGCCCAACAATGACAGCATATTAATAAAGGTTTAAATATATGCTGTAAAAAAAAATTGGCATTGATAAATCGTTGATAGATCCTGCCGATTCAACCCGGGTCGAATAAACAGTAGTCCACAAAGGACTTCAAGATTGTCTTGTTTTAGTGCCGTGTGGTTCCCGGCACCATTACAAAAAAGAATAGGACCACTCCATCTCTTTCCCACGGATGTCGTAAAAGGCGACTAAGGGATAGGCTTATAAACTTGGGATTCCTCTTTTAGGCGACGGGCTAGCAACCTGCCACTATTTGAATCTCAATTCTATCACTAAGCCAAACAGCTGAACGTGGCCTATCAGTCTTTTCAAGACTGGTGGCTCTCTCTACCCCGCTAGCGATATAGACGTGACCAAATGTATGTATGTATGTATGGATAAACATCCAAGACCCAGGCCAATCAGAAAAAGTTCTTTTCTCATCATGCCCTGGCCGTGATTCGAACCCGATACCTCCGGTGTCACAGACAAGCGTACTACCGCTGCGCCACGGAGGCCGTCAAAACAGTAAAAACATTAAGTAGCCACAAATAGGTATTCCAGTCTTTAGACAAGGACACTTCAATCCGCAGATCAATCGCTTTGTCCAACTCCAGTGTCCTCAGACTAAATCGCTTGACTCAAATCGAATAACCCCGTTCGATCTAATCACGGACCCCAGCCGGACACTCGGCTAAATTGAAGAGCCACCTATGTAAGAGTACTTATCATTACCGAGAACGACTCTTTAAGTCGTCTGGGTGACCGTTGCCGGTTTTTCAACCGACCAAATTGTGAATTCTGACCGTGTAAGAGCTTTTAGATTTACCGATAGACTTCTAAATCTGGTCGGGTTGGGGAGTTTTTTTTTTTAAGAGAGATCCCATTGTTTTTAATTGGTGCTTAGTTTTTGTGACGGCTCCGGACGCCCATTGCGGCGTAATGAACTGTGTGAAATGTTTATTGTTGGGACCAACAATTTAATCTGAGGTGGTATAAAACAATTTGTTTGAGTATGATCTTGTTTAATTTTTAACGTTACGCAACGTTGTTCCGTTTGGTTTCCGGCACTTTAGAATAAAACTACTCCATGTGTCGTAAAAGGCGACAAAGGGATAAGCTTATATCAACTTGGGATTGCTCTTGTAGGCGATGGGCTAGCAACCAGTCAATATTTGAATCACGATATAACATCATGAAGCCATACGGCTGAACGTGGCCTTTCAGTCTT
Organism: Amyelois transitella; assembly: GCF_032362555.1. Lineage (NCBI taxonomy): Eukaryota > Metazoa > Arthropoda > Insecta > Lepidoptera > Pyralidae > Amyelois > Amyelois transitella. The sequence goes on along the minus strand of NC_083521.1, from coordinate 9,196,342 downwards.
TTTGAGATTGTTGGCTCTGACTACCCCGGAAAGGATATAAACGTGACTATATGTATGTATGTACCTATGTATGTTACGCATCAGAAGCTGTAAAATTTTCAAGAGAAAAACACAAATAATACGGACAGACAAACCTGTTGAAGAACCTACATAAAATCACCCCTCTTTCCTGGAGGGGTAGACAGAGACTTCATCCTCCCACTTGCTGCGATCTCCGCATAGCTTTTTCTTTCGCTTCATCCACATGTAAACTCTTTGGTGTCGGGTACTCATAACCTGACTTAACACCAGGGCGCCCTCGATTTGATCAAGGTATTAGATGTTTTCTTTGGTAAAAAGTATGGCGCTTACCAGATGCGCATCCCTGGTGGTGAAGGTGACGGGGTCGGCAGAGTCCACAGCTGTGCAGGCGTAGTCCAGTCTCCCTGTGACAGTGATCAGTTTGCTGCCAGTTCGAGCCAGGTCTATGAGGTTCAATCTCAGGGTGTCCGCTGAAAACTCCACCTGAAAGTATATAATCACATACATACATTTGTTGAGAATAAATTCTATTTTTCAGAGAGCTAGCGTGAGAAGCAAAAAATATTAATGTGATTATAGTGCCGTATGGTTCCCGGCACCAATACAAAAAAAATAGGACCACTCCATTTCTTTCCTATGGATGTCGTAAAAGGCGACTAAGGGATAGGCTTACATACTTGTGATTCTTTTTTAGGCGAACGGCTAACAACCTGTCACTATTGTCACTAATTAAGCGGAGCAGCTGAATGTGGCCATTCAGTCTTTTCGGGACTATTGGCCCTGTCTACCCCGTAAGGAATATAGACGTGACTTTATGTTATGTATTATGTAAAAATCTCACCTTCTTCAAGCAGCCGATGAAGTTCGTATGAACCCTGGCACCAGGCAGAGCCCTCGCGTTCAGGGAGCCCCCGACGTGGGCTCGGGAGCTGGCCAGCATGGTGAATGACCCAGCCACGTGGGAATGCTCTAAGTAAACATCGTCTACTACTGCCGATACCTGGGGAAGGAAACGTGAATAAAATCATCTTGACAAATAACAACAACATTTTGAGCGTCGTAAAAGGCAACTTAGGGATAGGCTTACAAACTTGAGATTCTTTTTTAGTCGATGGGCTAGCAACTTGTCACTATTTGAATCTCAATTCTATCATTAAGCCAAATAGCTGAGAGTGGCCTATCAGTCTTTTCAGGACTGTTGGCTCTGTGTACCCCACAAGGAATATAGACGTGACCATATGTATGTTTTGAGTGTCCGTCTGCCCGATTAAATGCGTAATGCACACTCTTTTCTGAGCTATTCCAGTTTGAGTTTTGATATAAATATATGTACCTACATATATAAAAAAAACCGTTAATCACTTTTGAGGTTATAACGGATCAAAATCGATACTTTTTAAGTACTATAATATCGGCAAAACAAAAGAGTTATTTATTTCATACTCTTAACCTGAAATTTCAGCAGGACGTTCTTATAACAGAATACTAAGGTTTGTAACTTTGGTTGACTGGAATCAATCCCAATTGGAATAAGTCCGCCATTGTTTTGTAATTTGTCATATTTCCTTTTATGTGCAATGAAGATATTACATACATATAATCACGTCTATATCCCTTGCGGGGTAGACAGAGCCAAAAGTCTTGTAAAAACGAATAGGCAACGTTCAGCTATTTGGCTTTAAGATAGAATTGAGATTCAAATATTGACAGGTTGCTAGCCCATCGCCTAAAAAAGAATCCAAGTTTGTAAGCCTACCCCTTAGTCGCCTTTTACGACATCCATGGGAGAGAGATGGAGTGGTCCTATTATTTTTTCTATTGGTGCCGGGAACCACACGGCACCAATACGAACACCACGAGGATGTTACATACATACATACATACATACATAAAATCACGCCTCTTTCCCGGAAGGGTAGGCAGAGACTACCTCTTTCCACTTGCCACGATCTCTGCATATTTCCTTCGCTTCATCCACATTCATAAATAACTCTCTTCATGCAAGCTCGGCGGTTTCGGGTACTTTTGACCTGACCCTTACGAAGATATTACAAACTTAATATACTTATTTATTTTTTTACTTAAATCTAATCACACCAAACACAGTCGTATAGGCAATACTTACGTCCAACTTAGAACAAATTTCATCAAACGCTCGGGCGATATCAAAAAACTTGAACATTATGACACAAGTTTCTCGAGCTGAGTTTGAACTTCGTCCCCGGCGGTCGTAGTCGTTTGTCATTGCACATGTGGCGTATTTTAGAGGTTCAGGGTTTGTTATTGACAATTTCCCGGTAACTTTGCCTTATGACATCCTACTACTATTATAAAGGCGAAAGTTTGTATGGATGTTTGTTACTCTTTCACGCAAAAACTACTGAACCGATTACCATGAAATTTGGTATGTAGGTAGCTGAAGACCCAGAATAACACATAGGCTACTTTTTATCCCAGAGTTCCCGCGGGATTGATAGGGTTTCCATGCGGACGAAGTCGCGGGCGGCCTCTAGTTATACATACATTCCAACTAATATTTATGCGAAAGTCAGTTTGTTTGTTTGTTACCTGATCACGGGTTATCTAGTGAATTTCTCTTTTTGAAACATCATATGTATATTTAAGAGTCTTGAGGCATACAGTACCGTTTTACTAATATTATTAAGCTGAAGAGTTTGTTTGTTTGTTTGAACGCGCTAATCTCTGGAATTACTCGTTCGAATTGAATGTTTTTCGTTGAATAGACTATTTATCGAGGAAGGCTTTAGGCTATACAACATGACACTGCAACTATTAGAAGCGAAGAAATAATGGAAAATGTGAAAAAAAAACGGGGAAAATTAAGAAAATTAATTATCCTTAAGGGTTTCAATAATTACCAAAATAACAACTATTCCACGAGGACGAAGTCGCGGGCACACGTAGTTATAATATAAAATAAGGCTTATATTGTAATATTTGAATTCTGACAAATTCAATCGTAAGTATACGTTTGGGTGAACATATTTTTACATTATTAATTTACTGCTTTATTGTTTAATAGAATAAGTATCTACCCATTTAAAAAAAAAAACATTTTAATACAAATATGAGTAATAAAAAAACTAAGTGCCTTTTCGCTTTGATCGTCTGCTATTAAAGTCATTAGACGTTTCAAAAACATTAAAAGAAAATATTTTAATTACTTTTACCCAGTCGTTTTAGAAAAAGCCATTTAATTTGCGCCATTAGGACTTATTAGTTATACAGAATCTTGTTGTAAGACTATAAAAATGTGTAGCGGCCGTTCAGCCTCCATAGACAGACAGACACTTTGACTTGACATTTTAGATGAATAAAACTGACTGATATATTGAGGAAAAAAAGGACAATCAAAATTTGACTAAGACGCCTTGAACAGCCAAAAACCTGGTTTTATTCTGACCGCCCTACCAGATCCTCGGTCCGTTCAAAATGTTTTCTATTTAAATATTTTTTATGGAAAACATAGCTCATTACCTTTCATATGCTGTAAATATAAAAAAAGGTTTCTTGTCTTAGAGATAAAGAAGGTACAAATTAACCGCTTTCTAATTGGACAAGAGAATTATTCATACTGTCACAACCACGTTTTATTGGTGCAAATAAAAATATACGTACCAATGAATATTCATTTGCGTAGAGAATTATGAGCGAAATCTCGTTCTATTTTTAAAACCTTTTGTTTTTAATTTACTTTCGGGGTTTTAAAATAATATTAACTAGAGGCCGTCCGCGACTTCGTCCGCCTTAAAACCCTTTCATAACGTAACAATCAATCCCACGGAAACTCTGTTATTCTGGGTCTTCAGCTACCTACATACCAAATTTCATCGTTATCGGTTCAGTAGTACCGTTTTCGCAACGATTTTATAATAGGTTGCCGGAGTCTGTTCTTGATATGCCCTACCGAAAATTCAAAGAGTATGTAAAGAAAGTACTTTGTGAGAAGGCTTATTATAGGACTGATGATTACCTTAATGATAAAAACATCTGGCTCGAGCTTGGCACAGGAACCTCGTAATTAATTGTAGTTTAATTTGAACTTAAATCAAAATTTCAGTACACTCTGTACATAAATCATTTTAAAATTGGCAATCCATAAAATATATATTTTTCTTTTTTCAATATTAAATCTCATAAATATATAAATCTCCCGTGAACAATGTATTCTCCCGTCCACATTATATTCTAAGTATAATTTAATATTGTGAAGTTGACGTTGTTAAAGAAAATGCTGCAGTGCAGTTTGTTACCGCTTCTTCTGCACTGACGCCTTGGAAGCGGCAGTAAACTTAGTTTTTAAGTAATATATTTGACGTCAACCAAGTTGTTAAACCATACGACAATTATTAAGCGATATAATAATATCCTATAATAATGAATAAAAAATTTTGAATTTTTTGAGCGCACGCAACAGAAGCCCTCAAGAATGAATAATTTTCCCCGTTTTTTTTTCACATTTTCCATTATTTCTTTGCTCCTTATAGTTGCAGCGTGATGTTTTATAGCCTATAACCTTCGTCTATTCAACACAAAAAGAATTTTTCAATTCGGACCAGTAGTTCCTGAGATTAGCGCGTTCAAACAAACAAACAAACTCTTCAGCTTTATAATATTAGTATAGATAAAAAAGCAAGAAAGTAAAGCACTGAAAGAATAATCATAGCCCACAACTGTCAATATGATAGTTGTCATTGTCACTTGGATATAACAAAACATATTTTCATATTATTTATTCCGCCACGCGGGGAACTCAATTTTAAAAGCTGGAATCGAGTGATGTGCGAGGTCGGGAAATTAATTCAAATTGATATTATTATTGCGTCTGCTGTTTCACAATATTTTGCGTGAAAAATAACGTAATGCATTCCATTTTGATGAAACTGCATTAAACATGGTTATATATTTTTGTGGTATAGACATTTTTTTGAAGTCAGTTAGACAGTCTTTTGAATCATTCAGAGGTTTACTTCTGGAAATAAGAATAATAAAGTACAATTACGTATTTTAAATTATAAGTGTATACTGAAACTAAAGGTCGAAAGGTCGGGGTGGGAAGACCTAGACGAACATATCTTGATCAAATTAAGGACGTCCTGGTGAAGGGTCAGGTCAAAAGTGCGCGAAACCGCCGAGCTTGCATGAAGAGAGTTATGAATGTGGATGAAGCAAAGGAAGTATGCAGGGATCGTGGCAAGTGGAAAGAGGTAGTCTCTGCCTACCCCTCCGGGAAAGAGGCGTGAGTTTATGTATGTATGTATGAAACCAAAATTATAATTCGGGTCTCCACCGAAGACGATATTTAATTACAAGCAGCAGTACGCAAGATGATGCTGTCTCCGTCACATGTTTAGAGATTTATATGAAACTGAAAAATTAGGTATTCTCCCCTCTCCTTCCCACCCCACGCGGCTGGTCCGGTGCGGTCGCTTGTCATTACGTTTTTGTGTGCTGTCGATGTCACATCGTTATTAATATTTTTCACGTCACTAACTTAATAGTTTCGAACTTTGAGTTTTTTATACATTTTAAAAATGGGAAAAAGAAAAAGGCTTATGGATGAAGATTACAAAGATATCATGAAGAAAATGAAGAAACTCGAAAGGAAGTTAGAAAAACGTAAACGCGTTATCTCTTCTTCGGATGATGACAATTCATCGTGCAGCGAAAAAATATCAGGTAACTAAATGCATTTCATATAGTTTCAACAGTATTGAATCACACATATCTCTAACGGGAGATTTTATCATCTACCCTCAAAATACATATAAAATACAAACCATCAATCGATAATCAGAATTTAGTTTGCTTGATTGATAAATAATAATAATTTGATACATTCTATGATGAAATATACTTAGTTGTTAGATATTATGTGTGATCGATCGTGTACAGATCGTACGGTCATGGTATGCTGGATTACTTTAAATGTTTTAACATTGTTATTCTCACTAATTATGCAGTCCCTAAGACTAAATAGTGTTTATTGAGACAACCTATATGGTTAGTTGGTTATTGTTACATACACTGGCGGCCTATATGGCTAGACCAAAGCATAAGGCAACCTATATGGTTAGTTTTACTGCTACATACTGGCGGCCTATATGGCTAGACCAAAGCAAAAGACAACCTAAATGGTTAGTCTTGCTACTATACTGGCGGCCTATATGGCTGGACCAAAGCAAAAGACAACCTAAATGGTTAGTCTTGCTACTATACGGCGGCCTATATGGCTAGACCAAAGCAAAAGACAACCTAAATGGTTAGTCTTGCTACTATACTAGCGGCTTATATGGCTAGACCAAAGCATAAGATAGCTGATATATACTAATATATATTATATATGCTTACAATTACTTGTCTATTGCAGACATCGCTCCAACAGTAGAAGAAAATGACAATGGTAACCATGATGTTGATTCACCATCACTCCCCTGTACCGAAAACGATAATGATACTGCGGAGCCAGATACCACGCCAGATTTAGACCCAGATATACTGGAGATATTAGGCGATGACCCGTCAAAAGATAATTGTGTAGGCGAAAAACTACACAAAGATATAGCGCTCAGATGGACACATATTTTGAAAAATGGCATGAGTAAAGAAATTAAAACCGAATTGCAAAAACAATATTTAGTGCCTGAGAACTGCGACAGCATTAACCCACCAAAATTAAACCCGGAAGTTAAAGCTGCCATAGACGAACAAAACCTTAAAAAAGAAACATATAACGAGCATAAACAAAAACAACTATCTAACTGTCTAGCTGCAATCGGTAAAGCACTGAATATTGCTCTTAGCAATGAGGAAACGTCACAGGATCTTATAAAACCATTAAGTGACGCCGGTCGACTCCTGTGCGACCTCCACTACCGAGAATCACAATCTCGTCGTTACGCTATTATAAACTCTCTTAATAAAGAAGCTAGAGATACCGTCAAAAATACCAAAATAGACGAATACTTGTTTGGTTCTGGCCTTGGGGAACATTTGAAATCATCAAAGGCCATTAAGAAATCGGGTACAGAAATGAAACCCAAACCGGTACGACCACAGTCTAAACCCTCAACGAGTCAACCTCAGCGCGGGGCTTTAAACGCAAGGGGGGGCTCGCGAGTGCCGGAATCGCGAACCAACCCCGGAGTCCGGAAATACACAACGGCACCAGCAGCGACAATCACGAGGGATCGTCGCAAGGAGGCGTCGTCGAGGAGATACAGCAGTCAACGGGGACACAGGCGTTAAATAATACTGAACAGGTACTTGTACCAAAAGTCGGTAGACTTAAATATTTTTATGACCAATGGTATCAATTAACAAAGGATACCAGGATTTTATCGTGGGTAAAAGGATATAGAATACCTCTTAAGGAAAAACCAACACAGTCATGTTTTCCAAATAATAAGCACTTTTCAAAAACAGAAATTATAGCTATGGACTCGTGTATTTCAGAAATGGTGAATAGCGGTGCTATTTCACATTGTTTACCTTGCAAGGATCAGTTTCTATCACCAATTTTTGTAGTTCCTAAATCTGACAGAAAATACCGCTTTATTTTAAATAAAAAAAAAAAAAAAAAAAAAAAAAAAAAAAAAAAAAAAAAAAAAAAAAAATTAAATAAATTCATTGAAGTAGATCATTTTAAAATGGAAGATCATCGTACCGCCCAAAAATTAATAAACAAAAATTATTTCATGTCAACACTTGATTTAAAGGACGCCTATTTTTTTTATTTCTATCGATGAACGCGACAGAAAAATGTTGCACTTTCAAATGGGAAGATAAAATTTACCAATTTAACGATCTTCCCTTTGGACTGTGTACAGCTCCATATCTTTTCACCAAAATCTTGCAAGGTTAGATAGATATCTTGCTGAATTTATTGGCTTATTAACATCTGCTTGCCCAGCTGTCAAATACGGTTGGATGTATACCAAACTGCTTGAAAGAGAAAAATTCTTAGCTTTAAATTACTCAGAAAATTATAACAAAACAATGGCATTATCAGAAATTATACATGATGATTTAAAAGTTTGTGTTATGAATTGGATAATTCATAACACAAACTATATTTTAGAAATTTTTACCGATGCGTCCCTTACCGGCTGGGGTGCAACATGTAACGGAAAAAAGGCTAGTGATAATTGGAATTACGTTGACTCAACCAAACATATAAATGTGTTAGAGCTGAAGGCGGCATTTTATGGGTTAAAAATATTTGCATCTCACCTACGAGATTGTGATATTTTAATGAGAATAGACAATACCACTGCTATATATTACATAAATAAAACGGGAGGTATACAGTATACACACCTAAATGAAATAGCTCGTGATATATAGCAGTGGTGCGAAGGAAAAAATATATTTATTTTTGCATCATACATTAAATCAAATGAAAACACAATCGCAGATAAAGAATCTCGCAGATTAGATGTCGATACAGAGTGGCAACTCGCTGACTACGCATTTAATCAAATTGTTGACTCCTTCGGTAATCCAGAATTTGATTTTTTCGCTAGTGTCCAAAACACTAAGTGTGATAGATATGCATCATGGAAACTTGACCCATGCTCCGAAGTGGTTGACGCTTTTACTTTTGATTGGCAAAATATCTACTTTTACGCGTTTCCTCCATTTTGCCTAATCGCAAAGGTTCTAAAAAAAAAAAAAAAAAAAAAAAAAAAAACTTATATCTGATAAAGCAAAAGGTATCGTTGTCATACCTTGGTGGCCATCACAACCATGGTTCCCCATGTGGTCAAGACTAACTGTTTCAAGATTCATCTATTTTGAACCGAGTAAACACTTGTTATGTTCTCCTTTCAGAGAGTACCACCCGCTCCACACAGACCTTACCCTGGTAGCAGCGATGTTATCAGGGAGGGATTAACAAGACAGGGCGTCCCTTCGACGTCCATGAGAATAGTTATGGCATCATTTGCTCAAAGCACACTAGCTCAATACAACTCTTCAATTAAAGCATGGTGGGATTTTTGCCAAGGTAAAAATTTAAACGTTTTCCAAACAACAGTTCCACATGTAATGTTGTTTCTGACACAAACATTTGAAAATGGCGGTTCATATAGTACTATCAATACACATAGGTCAGCATTGTCCATTATCTTAGGTAAACATGTAACTAATGATGACCGCATAAATCGCTTACTGAAAGGGGTCTATAAATTAAAACCCCCTGCTCCCAAATATAACTCTACTTGGGACACTAATAAAGTCTTGACGTTTTTATCGAATTATTACCCACATGAAAATTTATGTTTAAAAAAACTATCAATCAAAACAATTACTCTACTGGCTATTGCCTCAGCTCAGAGGATGCAGACTTTAAGCCTTATAAAATTACAAAATATTGTTAGTCAAGAAAATTCCATAATAATAAAAATCCCTGACATGATTAAAACATCGCGCCCTGGAGCATGCCAACCGCTCATCAGACTACCCTTTATACGAGAGACCCCTAATATTTGTCCAGCACTATCTCTTCAAACTTACATAAACAAAACAAAATCCTTGCGGATTCCAGAATCGGGTGATTTTTTATTCATAAGTTTAAGAAAACCCCACAAAAAAGTGGGTTCCCAAACGCTCGGTCATTGGGTTAAACAAGCGTTGGAGGATAGTGGGATAGATATTAGTTTGTATGGCGCGCATAGCGCCAGGCACGCCTCGACCTCTGCTGCTCACAAGGCAGGGGTAAGTCTGGAAGCGGTTCGCAAAGCTGCGGGGTGGAGCGATACATCTAATGTATTTCTGAAATATTATAAAAAAGATAATATTATTAATTCTAATAATGAGGAATTTGCATTATCTATTTTCAATATATAATCAAGTTATCTGTATAAGAGAAATGTGTTGTATTTATTTTTAGTTTACTCTTGTTTAACTATAAATTTGATTAGTCAGCGCAAAATCAGAACAATCAATTGCATCTATTGTATTAATGAGTGATGTCATTAAAAAAATATAAATGACAAATTGATTGGTATGTACTTCATCGTATTTTTATTTGACCCATATGCCTTTCAAACTCTAAACATCTGCTTGTAATTAAATATCGTCTTCGGTGGAGACCCGAATTATAATTGGGAATTAAACGAACTTACCTGGTGAAGTTCGATTCCAATTATGAGAGGGTCCCACCGAAGACGATATGACTTCCCCCCCAACCCAGAAAATAAAAATACAAAATCAGGAAAACTTTGAAGATAATGACAAGCGACCGCACCGGACCAGCCGCGTGGGGTGGGAAGGAGAGGGGAGAATACCTAATTTTTCAGTTTCATATAAATCTCTAAACATGTGACGGAGACAGCATCATCTTGCGTACTGCTGCTTGTAATTAAATATCGTCTTCGGTGGGACCCTCTCATAATTGGAATCGAACTTCACCAGGTAAGTTCGTTTAATTCCCAATTATTGCTGTAGGGACCGAGTGTAACCAATGTGGAGTAAGTTAAAGCCAATGAAATTACATGGGTCATTTACAAAATATTTAAACTTACATACATACATAATAATCACGTCTTTGTCCCTTGCGGGGTAGACAGAGCCAACAGTCTTGAAAATACTGATAGGCCACGTTGAGCTGTTTAGCTTAAAGATAAAAGTGAGAGAAACTTAAACGTATTATATCATTACTAGCCCTGTCTGCCTACTGCCCGCGACTTCGTCTGCGTGAAATATTTATTTTGGCATCATAGAAGCCCTCAAGGAGGAATAATTTTCCCCGTTTTTATTTTCAGATTTTCCATTATTTCTTCGCTCCTAATAGTTGCAGCTTGATGATAAATAAGCTAAAACCTTCCTCGATAAATGGTCTATTAAACTCAAAAATACTTTTTCAATTCGAACCAGTTCCGGAGATTAGCACTTTCAAACAAAGAAACAGACAAACTCTTCAGCTTTATAATATTATAGTATAGATTTATTTACCTCTTGGAATAGTCATGATGTCGCAAGTCCACATTCACTTGGTCAGTTCACGAGTAATGTATAATAATAATGTACAATAACTCCAATACGAAACATATAAATATTAAATGACCGGAATAACACCCAAAAAGCAGCGACTAATGAAAATCAATACCAAATAAACAAATTGAATGTATGAATAATATTTTCACCGCAAAAATTTCTATCAATGATTTCATATTAAATGGATCTCGGTAAACGCGTATTTGCAATCCAAGTATAAAAGCATCGTATTAATTCCTACTCTAAGGTTCCCTTTTGTGCCGAGTCCTATTATGTTTTCATTTCATTATTCGCGAACACGTCTCACTGTTATTGAGATTTTTTAATTGAGCTTTTCTATTTGCGAATTCATAATTTGATTAATGAATAGAAACTGACACGGTAGTACAATCTACAGCATATCAATATACCCGAATTCACTGCGAATTCGCCTTTATTACGACGTCATAGAGTTTCGAACAAGGTAACTTGATATGCGGTTGAATGTACGTTAATTTTCTTATTTACTCTGGCGACTTATATTCAATGGCATTGATTTATGATTTTCTTATAAATATTTTAATGTTCTTCTTCGTGTTTTGTGTGCGCATACATCGAATAATAAGTATTCCTTAGATTATAATCAAAAATTATTGTTGACTATACCTTAGTCTTTGATTAGAGTAAAGCAATTAACGTTGTAACACACAACTTCGGGATTTTCAAGAGTGAATAGGCATTATTTGAGCTTGCGTGCGCAGCCAGATTGTGGTTAAACGCAATCAAATAGTTCATAAAAAAAATAAACGTTGTATACCTACTTCAAATAACGTTTACCTTTTGTGTGTGTTAACGTTCTTTATAGAATGCAATTTTTACTTATTTTATAAGGAAACAGTTAACTTACCCTACAAAAACTGGTGTGTGGCGTAATCTGTAACAAAAACAAATATAAGTTAGTAAGTAAATGGTTTATTGTTCACTAAATGTACTCCACATTACCAATAAAAACAGTACAGTACAAAGGCGAGCTTATCCCTAAGTGGGATCTCTTCCAGCCAACCTGACAATAAGAGGATCACATACAAAATAGAGGCAAGGGTGAACAACAGTTCATTTACTAGTATGATGCTTAAGACTTAACAATTATATGCGTACAATACAAATATATAAATAAAGTAAATATATAAACATTCATAACCAATTCCAGTCTCAAGAAAGAATTTATTAAGCTTAATTTTGAAGGAATTAAAAGAAGAGGACAATTTTATATGAAGAGGCAGTTCATTCAAAAGGCGTGCAGCCAACGCGGTAAATATACAGATTAAGTACCTACATGTAATTTTCGATCATAAGTATTGAAGTAACCCTCCTATTAAATGGTTGACTGGAAGAGATCCCTAAATGGGATAAGTCCGCCTTTGTATATTTTTTCCTGTATTTTTGTGTTCTCTCGTATGTACGATGAAGATATTACAAACCAACAAACAAACAAACATCTTTCATGAATTTGTAATAACACTATTTTTTGTACAGTCGCGTAAAAAGTAAAAGATTCCGGATATCACGTGATAAGTAGAAGGAAATGAAGCAGACAAGTCAGCCACCTTTGTGACTTCAGCCTAAAGGTGGAGGCACACTACAGCTTCCTTGGATTTATTTGATACCGCATTCATATAATCACGTCTTTATCCCTTACGAGATAATTATTTGAAAAGGTTGAAAGACAACGTTCAGCTGTATGGAACTGAGATTCAAATAGTGACAAGTTGCTAGCCCATCGCCTACAAGAGGAATCCCAAGTTTATAAGTCTATCCCTTAGTCGCCTTTTACGACATCCTCAGGAAAGTAGTCCTATTCTCAAGTTTCGGGAAGTATACTTAAAAATGCACTTACGTGTATATTTTTTGCGATGTCAATGAACAGTGTGTCCTTGCCCTTAGCCTTAATAATAAATGTCTCTCTTTCCGTTTGTTTCAGAACCCTCGGGCACGTAAAGGCTATTTGCATCCGTTCAATCTATACTTCTACATACATACATACATATAATCACGTCTATATCCCTTCCGGTGTAGACAGAGCGAACAATCTTGAATAGACTGATAGGCCACGTTCAGCTATTTGGCTTTAAGATAGAATTGAGATTCAAATAGTGACAGGTTGCTAGCCCATCGCTTAAAAGAAGAATCCCAAGTTTATAAGTTTACCCCTTAGTCGCCTTTTACGACATCCATAGGTGAGAGATGGAGTGGTCCTATTCTTTTTTCTATTAGTGCCGGGAACCACACGGTTAAATCAATACTTCTATATGACTTTATTTATATGTAAGTATATCTTGTAGTATATGTATGTATATAGTATAGTATATCACTACATAGTATAAAACAAAGTCGCTATTTTAGTCTGTTTGTCTGTATGCTTAAATCTTTAAAATTACGCAGCGGATTTTGATGCGGTTTTTTGTAACAGGTAGAGTGATTCAAGAGGAAGGTTCTTATGTATAATTTTTTCCGAATTTTGCACCCGTGTGAAGCCGGGGCGGGTCGCTAGAATATGTATATAATATAGTAGTATGTATGTCTAGTCTTGCTGAGCATCGTGCGCAGAAAGGTGCAAGTTCAAATCCCACCTCAGTCTTGTACCAATGGCTCTATCCAAAGTTATGAACATTAGTTTGAATACTAACCGATGCTCTTACGGTGAGTGAAAACATCGTGAGGAAACCTGCACATTCAGGTTGTCTCATTTTGATTGATGAAATTTAATAGATATGATCTGTCGATAGATTGTTTTCAGTTCATGGGGCGTCATCATCAAAATCGGTCTAGTGGTTTTTGAGATATTGACAATTTTGTAAAAATTTGAAGTTTTCATTGCGAACAATAATTTTTATTAAATACCTATCCTTTATCTAAGTAAATAATAAACAAAATTACAATGATACCCAAATCAATAGACAATCAAATTTCATTACAATTTCCCTTTGGTTCATTAAAACCGCCCTTGAAACCTAGAAATAACGTGTAAAACCTACATATTTTTTCCAGAAACACTGATGACCTACCGTTTAGACCATTAGCTGTATCGATCGAAGTTCTAAGTAAAGGGCTGAAATAGGTTTGGATGAGTCTCAGTTTTGTCATTATAATTAATAGCAAAATCCCCGCAACTTCACCCGCATGAGTTTAAAGACGAATTTAACGCCATCTACGAAAAAGCGACGAAATTAGCAAAAAATACAAAAAACAACGACCGTGCCGTGTGGTTCCCGGCACCAATAAAAAAAGAATAGGACCACTCCATCTCGTTCCCGTGGATGTCGTAAAAGGTGACTAAGGGATAGGCTCATAAACTCGGGAGTCTTCTTTTAGAGAATGGGCTAGTAACCTGTCATTATTTGAATCTCAATTCTATCATTAAGTCAAATAGCTCAATGTGACCTATCAGTCTTTTCAAGACTGTTGGCTCTGTCTACCCCGCAAGGGATATAGACGTGATTATATGTTTGTATGTAACAACGAAATAAACGCCACCTTAAAAAATAATACAAATTTTTACGGGAACTTTAAGATTTACTGGGCTGAAAAGTACCCTATGTCCTTTTCCAGACTTCTTAATTATATGGGATTTGGATTTGTGCCGTGTGGTTCCCGGTACCTACTCCTCTACCTACTACCTACTCTATCCCATGGATGTCGTAAAAGGCGACTAAGGATAGGCTTACAAACTTGGGATTCTTTTTTAGGCGATGGGCTAGCAACCTGTCTCTATTTGAATCTCAATTTTATCATTTAGCCAAATAGCTGAACGTGGCCATTCATTCTTTTCAAGACTGTTGGCTCTGTCTTCCCCGCAAGGGACGTAGACATGACCATATGTATGTATATTGGATTTTTACTAACTAACTCACCTCCTGCACTCTCCTATGGACAGTCAGTTTGTGCCACTGGTGGTCGTCGAATCTGGTTTTAACCGGTTTGATGTGGATCTCCTGCTTTCCGTTCCCAAGGCCCATGGTCAGGGATACTCCTCCATCCCTCACGGCCAAGTTGAGGTAGTCCGATTCGTGACCTGGTGAATAAGAAAATATTTTATATTTTTTTATCATGGTGCCCGCGGAAGACCAGCGTCATTCATATTTTTTTTTATACATTTAATGTTTTTTTTTCACAAAATATATTTACTCAAATTATGTCGATGTGTGCCGTGTGGTTCCCGGCACCAATACAAAAAAGAATAGGACCACTCCATCTCTCTCCCATGGATGTCGTAAAAGGCGACTAAGGGACAGGTACAAACTTGGGATCCTTTTTAGGCGATGGTCTATCAACCAGTCACTATTTGAATCTCAATTCTTTCATTGAGCCAAACAGCTGAACGTGACCTATCAGTCTTTTCAAGACTGTCAGCTCTGTCTGACCCGCAAGGGATATACACGTGACCGTATGTATGTATGTATGTATGTATGTATGTATGCATGTATGTATGTATGTATATATGTATGTATGTATGTATGTATACCAGTATAGAAAAGCAATCCATTAGGCTGGCGAGTCTTGAAGTACAGGGAGATGGCGTCCTGGGTGCTCACTATGGGCTCGCCCCCGGTCTGAGTCAGGTCGTACGAGAGGAACTCGGCGCCGCGAAACGTTGCCTCCGACGGGGCTTTGTCTGAAACAATGGGACACTTTTAGTGGAATGCATTGAGATTTTTACAGCCGTAGTTACATATATATATATACATACTAGCTTTTGCCCGCGGCTTCGCCCGCGCAAATGTATTTTAGATTATAAGGATACGCCATAAAATTTCCCGTATCGTGCGGGACTGTTTTAAGTTTATATTTGATTTAAATTCATATGGGTTCTCCCGCCTTGTCCCGTCTCTTCTCGTTCTGTTCCGTCCTGTCCCAACATGTTGTGTCCCGTCCTGCCCCGTCCAGTCCTTTCCTGTCCCATCCCATCCTATTTAGTGTCATCCTGCTTTCCGCAACTGATATGTATTTTTTACTAACCAATATTTAAGACTTCTCGCACTTCAACACCCATCAAAAACGAAGTTTCATACAAACTTCCAACCCTTATTTTTCGCCCTTGAGATGCAGTTTTCAAAATCCAATGTTTTAATGATTATTTCATACTAACCAAAATTTAATTCTAAATTTCATGTGCCCAACGTTAAAATTGACGAAATTTCATACAAACTTGCAACCCCTATTTCACCCCCTTAGGAATACAATTTTCAAAATCCAATTAATGAATTGTTATTTTAATTTAATCGTAAATTTCAATCTAAAATTTCAAGTAATTATCCCACACTAAAAATGACGAAGTTTCATACAAACTTGCAACCCCTATTTCACCCCCTTAGGAAAAGAATTTCCAAAAATCCTTCCTTAGCGGATCCCTCCTAATTAAAATGTACCTTCCTGACAAATTTCATCTTTATTGGCTCAGTAGATTTCGAGATTTCGTGATTCCTAAGTGAGTGTTTTTCGCTTTTATATATATAGATAGTCACGTCTAGTCCCTTGCGGGGTAGACAGAGCTAACAGTCTTGAAAAGACTGAAAGGCCACGTTCAGCTGTTTGGCATAATATTGCGCATAATTATCGAATTTTTTACGATTGCGTTGCAATTAGTTTTTCGGGAGATCTCGATCCATCAACAATGATACACATACACATAAAGTAACGTTTATATCCCTTGCGGGGTAAACAGAGCCAACTGTCTTGAAAAGACTGAATGGCCACGTTCAGCAATTTTGGCATAATGATTGAGAATTGAGATTCAAACAGTGACAAGTTGCTAGCCCATCGCCTAAAAAAGAATCCCAAGTTTGTAAGTATATCCCTTAGTCGCCTTTCACGACATCCATGGGAAAGACACTCCATTTCTTACCTGTGGATGTCGTAAAAGGCGACTAAGGGACAGGCTCATAAACTTGGGATTCTTTTTTTAGGCGATAGTCTAAGAACCTGTCACTATTTGAATCGTAATTCTCAATCATTATGCCAAACAGTTGAACGTGGCCTATCAGTCTTTTCAAGGCAGTTGGCTCTGTTTACCCCGCAAAGGATATAGACGTGACTTTATTTGTATGTGTATCATTGTTAATGGAGCGAGAGCTCTCGAAAAACTAATTGAAACACAATCGTAAAAAATTCGATAATTATGCGCAATGCTAGTAATACGTATATGAAATATCGATTCTGCGACAATGCTACTCCGTAATCGAATCGACGATGGCTAAGTATAAGTTCCGCAGTCAATCCACTTGTAACTCGAGTCGAATCGATAATCGTTAATCGGTTCAGACGTCTCGTCTCTATAGTCAGTTGCCGTCTTGCAAAATGAGCTTGTTAAGTATAAAATTTGTTTGGATAAATCCATTGCCTTTACGAGTATCTTTCTATCTCTTACGGGGTAAACAGAGCCAATAGTAATAAAACTCAAAAGATCACACACGACTACGCATCACGCATCTTTCCCCCGGAAAGGTAGACAGAGTATATCTTTCCTCTTGCCACGATCCCTGCATACTTCTTCCGTTTCATGCATATTCATAAATATCTTCATGCAAGCGACTATTGGTTGAAAACCTGACGGCTTCTACAAGATCTCGGATTCAAATTCTGGCCAAAGATGAATGAAGCAAGAACATTTCTTTTTATTTGTATGGGTTTTAAACCTGTGTATATTCGTTGAGTTAGTATCCCATAACACAAATCTAGAACATTCCTTGGAACTAACTCAATCGTTATAATTTCTTTGTCATTACATTTTCTCACTTTTTTACGTGGGGTCAGCACAGTATATTATTCAATAGATATATTTTATTTTATTTATTTGTCCCTAATATATTAATACATATAGAATTTCTTTTATTTAAGTTCGTAAACAATGTCCCGTACATTTATTTTACATACATATGTACATACATCACGTCTATATCCCTTGCGGGGTAGACAGAGCCAATATTCTAGAAAAGACTGATAGGCCACGCTCAGCTATTTGGCTTAACGATAGAATTGAGATTGAAATAGTGATAGGTTGCTAGCCCATCGCCTAAAAATCCCAAGTTTATATTATAAGCTTATCTCTTAGTCGCCTTTTACGACATCCATGGGAATGAGACGGAGGGTATGTCCTATTCTGTTTTTTATTAGTGTCGGGAACCACAAGGCATTTATTTTATCATACAGAATTGAAAACATTTTTTTATCATACTGAATTTAAAACTTTCTCCGTTAAAGTCGGTTAAAAAGAAACTGTATCTACTTAGCGCCAGGAGTAAGCTCGAGTAGTGCCAACTTCATGCACTTTTAATCACCCGCTCCACCTGAACTCACTTAATAAAAACTTAGCAATTTTCTTAGCCCGAATTGAAATTCTAAGAAAATTTTTCATACATACATACATACTCGTATAATCACATATTTATGCTCACGAGGAAGACCGCAAGGATAGACAGAGCTTACGGTGTCAAAAAGACTGTTTAAAATCACGATCAACTATAAAGTAAGTTATGCTTTATAGTTGATCGTGATTTTAAACAGTCTTTTTGACACCGTAAGCTTTGAGATCGTGATTTGATGGATACAAATAGTGACAGGTAGCAAGCCCATCGCCTAAAAGGAGAATCCCAAGTTAGCCTTGGATGACATAAGTAAGGTAAGCTATTAATATAATTAAATTGATATAAAAGACGTCACATATCACAACTAAATTTATAAAAAAGAAAGTTGATGTTCGATCTTATTCAAATTTTCACTGAATCGATTTTGTTCGATCGAACCAGTAGTTCCTTGGATTAGCGCGTTCAAACAAACAAAATCTTCAGCTTTATAATATTAGTATAGATGATGTGAAAGGGTACCGTGTGATGGGTGTCGTGTGGTTCCCGGCAACAATACAAAAAAGAATAGGACCACTCCATCTCTTTCCCATGGATGTCGTAAAAGGCGACTAAGGGATAGGCTTACAAACTTGGGCTTCTTTTTAGGCGATGGGCTAGAAACCTGTCACTAGTTGAATCTCAATTCTATCGTTAAGCCAAATAGCTGAACGTGGCCATTCAGTCTTTTGAAGACTGTTGGCTCTGTCTACCCCGCAAGTGATATAGACGTGACGGTATGTATGTATGTATATATAATCACGTATTTCTAAGACCGCAAGGTTCCGATTGAAATGACCCAAAAATATTCTCTAACCTTTTCCAAGGTATAAACTATACTTATTTTTAACAAATTTAACAAAAACGATTCAGTGAGAATTTGAATAAGATCGATCAGCGACTATCGTTTTTATAATGTTAGTTGTGATATGTGACGTTTTATATTTCAACTAGCTGTGCTCGCGACTTCGTCCGCGTGGAATAGTTATTTGAAACCCTCAAAGATGAATAATTTTCCCCGTTTTTTTTTTCACATTTTCCATTATTTATTCGCTCCTTATAGTTGCAGCTTGATGTTATATAGCCTAAAGCCTTCCTCGATAAATGTTCTATTCGACGCAAAAAAGAATTTTTCAATTCTAACCAGTAGTACCTAATTAGCGCGTTCAAACAAACAAACAAACAAACAACAGCTTTATAATATTAGTATGGATGAAGTGAAAGGGTACCGTGTGGTGGGTGTCGTGTGGTTCCCGGCACCAATACAAAAAAGAATAGGACCACTCCATCTCTTTCCCATGGATGTCGTAAAAGGCGACTAAGGGATAGGCTTACAAACTCGGGATTCTTTTTTTTAGGCGATGGATTAGCAACCTGTCACTATTTGAATCTCAATTATATCATTAAGCTAAATAGCTGAACGTGACCATTCAGTCTTTTCAAGACTGTTGGCTCTGTCTACCCCGCAAGGGATAAAGACGTGACCATATGTATGTATGTATGTAAAGGGTACAACAATGGTGGAAAACAGCCCGTGCATTGCAACAGGAGACTGCAATTGATTAATCGACGAAGTTCTGGGGTTTTTCTTTACAAAAACTTCGCTAAGCGCCACTTCGGTAATGAATTTTCTTCGCGCAACTTAAATTTTGCAGGGAAATTAGTTTGAAGAATAAGGAACAAAATGTGCCATAGAATGCTCTTATTGTCAGGTTGGCTGGAAGAGATCCCACTTAGGGATAAGCCCGCCTTTGTGCTGTACTGTTTTTATTTGTAATGCAATGCTTTAGTGAACAATAAAACATTTACTTACTTAATGAAAATGAATATATCGGACATATTATTTAGCTTGAGTAAGCCTTGAAGTAAGTTCGAAACTTGTGTAACGAGATACTAACTCAACGATACTACTTATATTTTATACTAATATTTATAAAGATAAACAGTGTTGACTAATGAGCGTTTAGTAGGAAATGAAACAATTTATTAATAGAATACTATAGGTACACTATGACAAAATTACATCGGAAGTTTTCAATTTTTCTATATAAACATATATTGTGAGATAAAATGCATAGCTAAAAGATGAAAATCGATTGCTTTTGTGAATGAGGGATCTTGTTGCCTAACAATAAGTACTTACAAAGGGACTTTTAACTTTAAAACAATTTCCAGTTCTTGCAAGTCGGGAAAACTCCAAACAGAAGTTATTAAAGCACTGAGCTGTTTGTACATACATACATAGATAAAGTCACGTCTATATCCCATGCGGCGTAGACAGAGCCAACTGTCTTGAAAAACTGCAAGACCACGTTTAGCTGCTTGGCTTAATGATGACATTGAGATTCAGTGACAGGTAGCTAGACCATCGCCTAAATGAAGTTTCCCTTGTTTATAAGCTCATTCCTTAGTCGCCTTTACGTCATCCGTGGGAAAGATATTGAGTGATCGTATTCTTTTTTTATATTTGTGCTGGGAACAAAACAACAAATTGGAGAAGTTATGGTTTTATACAAACAAGTAGGCGATGTGCCGTGTGGTTCCCGGCACCAAACGAAAAAGAATAGGACCACTCCATCTCTTTCCCATGAATGTCGTAAAAGGCGACTAAGGGATAGGCTAACAAACTTGGGATTCTTTTTAGGCGATGGGCTAGCAACCTGTCACTATTTGAATCTCAATTCTATCATCAAGCCAAATAGCAGAACGTGGCCATTCAGTCTTTTCAGGACTGTTGGCTCTGTCTAGCCCGCAAGGTATACAGACGTGACCATATGTATGTATGTAAGTAGGCGATATTAATTTTGTGTTTAAGTTAGTACAGTGATGTTGTCATGACCTTTTGCGTGGCCAAGTGGGAAGAGGTTTGTAGTCACAGCATGTGGTTTCGCCCACGTAGAATTTGTACTACTCTGTCAAGAAAGTAGCAGGAAAAGATCAATAATACACAAACTGTTTGTTATTCATCCAAATTTATTTTATCACCTTCAAAATATGCTCCTTTAGAAACGATACACTTACGCCAACGAATAATCCAATCATCAAAACATTTTTTAAACGCTGTTTCCGGAATTGAGGTCAGTTCTCGCCGCGAATTCTCTTTTATGTCTTCTACCGATTGAAAACGGGTGCCACGAAGTGGTAATTTGAGTTTAGGAAAAAGAAAAAAGTCGGCTGGAGCCATATCTGGTGAATATGGTGGTTGCTCGATGGTATTTGTTGAGTGTTTGGTTAAAAATTCGTTCACAATGATGGCCTTGTGCGAAGGTGCATTATCATGGTGCAAAATCCAAGAATTTTCTTTCCACAAATCTGGCCTTTTTCGTCGGATTTGCTCTCTTAAACGCCGCATAACACTCAAATAATATTCTTTATTTACCGTTTGACCTTCCGGCAAGAATTCCGAGTGCACAACACCGCGATAGTCAAAGAAAACAGTCAACATGACTTTGACTTTTGAACGACTTTGGCGTGGTTTTTTCGGTTTCGGTTCAGTTGGAAGGCGCCACTTCGAAGCTTGTTGACTAGTTTGCATGTCAAACTCGTAAACCCACGTCTCGTCACCAGTAACAATGCGTTTCATGAATGTTGGGTCGGAATTGACTCGTTCTAGCATGTCCTCAGCGACTCTCATGCGATTGAGTTTTTGAAAAAAATTCAGGTCTTTTGGGACTAGCCGAGCGGCAACATGTTTCATACCCAAATTATTAGTTAAAATGGTACGGATCGACTCGTGAGATACAGAAAGTTCGGTGGCTATCTCTCTCAAAGTTGAATGAGGATTTTCAGTCACTATTTCCTTCACTTTTGCGATGTTAACTTCAGTTGCAGACGTTGATGGCCTACCAGAGCGAGGCAAATCTTCCATCACATCTCGACCGCTTTTGAACGCTTTGTACCACTCATAAGCACGAGTTTTTGATAAAGTCGATTCACCGTAAGCCTTCTGTAACATTTTCAGTGACTCCGAACACGATATTCCATTGGCAATGCAAAATTTAAGACAAACTCTTTGTTCGATGTTTTTATCCATTATGAAATTAGCAATACACACTAGATATGATATAACTAAAAATAGCACTGTATTTAATGTAAACAACAGATGCAACTCAAACTCCGCGCCAAAATGGAAAACAGTTGTGCCAATCTAACAACAACAAAAAAAACAAAAATTTGAATTTGGAACCATAAATAAATAATCCATTCCCGATACTTTTCTGACTGAATGTATAACTGGTACCGACATTTCAGGATTAAACTTTATCCTGAAATGTCGGTCCGGTCAGTAATACATACAAAGCATGCATAAAAAAAATTTGGATAAGATGGAAATAAATTGTGGATGAACTAAAACTTTTGTTTATCTTGGTATTTGCACTGTAATTCACAAATGAACATTGAAAAAGTAAGTAGGTACTTAACAATTAAATCAAAGTATGACAGTTTTACCTTTTTTTTATATAATTAGCTAGTTAGTACAAATTGTGAAGAAAACATAAAAGAAATTGCATAATAGTTATTATTTAACCAATGCAATTGGTATAAGAAAATTTTCTTATATTATTTTAGTACGAATAAACTCAAAAACTACTTGACTATAATAGTTTATAATTTATTTGTCACAAAAGAAACTTCACATTTCTTCTGCGAATTTCCACGGGAGCGAAGTCCCACACAAAAGTTAGTTGTAAATATAAAAACCAACATCGTATGAAACATGAGGTAACGAATCTTGCATATTTTATTCCTACAGCTTGTTACGCAGACAATAAAATTCCTCGTGTCGACAAAAACTTATAATGCGAAAGTCTCCGCCGTCTTTATTGCTTTGAAAACTTCCTTTATTTTCTCAAGTGTTATTATCTGAAGTTACTTTGTGGGAAGATTAGTCAACATCTTCTTTGAGAGTTTGTTGAGAAGGGTTCGAGACTGGATCACGGAATTTTTAACAAATATTTCAAACTAGCTTCTTCTCTCAGCTTAGCCCTTGATTTTAGCGCGACAAAAAGCGACGAATCTAATGCCATCTGTAAAAAAGCGATGAAATTAGCACCACCGACCTACCTGACATATACCTGACTTAACCCAATCTGAGGAAGAATGATAGTAAATGCCTCTGCTGAACCTAGCCCATGGCTTCCCTCAATGATTATATAACAATTTAAATGTCAAATAATTGATAAGCGATATGAAATAATGACATTCATTTCATATCGCTTAACAATTTTTAAGCGATATGAAGTATCCTATTATAATGAATAAAAAAATTTAATTTGGATTTGAATGATCCACCTCGCCCTATTGGGAGGAACATGCATCCAACGTTCCATAAAAATATAGCGAAATAATATTTTTCCAATATACAAAAGGTTTCAATAATTTATCAGATATGTAAGTGTGTTACGAACAGGTGTTTTGTTCCACGCAAATATTCAATATCTGCATGCGACAGTAACGTAGGTACAAATTGTGTGCAAAACGTGTAAACTAGATTACAAAATGTACCTACATACATATGTGTGAACTAGAAAATAATGGAGTAAATATCTTTAAACACCTTAAAAAAATGGCCGCCTTGGTGGCTTTTCAGTAAAAAAAAAACAGAAAAGTTAAAAAAAATGCATAAAACAATTATGCAAAACACAAACGTGGCCTATCAGTCTTTTCAAGACTGTTGGCTCTGTCTATCCCATAAGGGATATATACGTTATTATATGTATGTGTATGTATGAAAAAATATATTTTTTTAGATGTTTTATTTTCTTTGAAAATAATCAAAGGAGAATAATTGCTTTGAGTTCTAGAAGTTGGCGTCGAAGATTAACAGAATATTTGCTATATTCTATTAATGACTGAATCGCAAGAGTACCACATAAAACAAAAACCTATGAAATCTAAAGATTCATCTGTTTTAACTTGACCAATGGCATACTTTCTTACGAATGCACTTATAGCATTCATCTTTAAGGCACATTCGGGTAAAAATATTCTAATTTTGCGTTACCTATATATAGAGAAGTTCTTTCCCAAAGTCAAAACGAGACCACAAACTCCATTCTCTTCGATACTCTTTAAAAACCTATTGTTCGCGACAATACCAGCATCAGATTACTTTTTTATATGCTATCATCAATGCGTTTACCCTTTTATTTCATTTGAAATAACATATGTACATATTACATATGACGGCCTCTGTGGCGCAGCGGTAAATACGCTTGTCTGTGACACCGGAGGTCCCAGGTTCGTATCCCGGTCAGGGCAGGATGAGGGACAAACTTTCTCTAATTGGTCTGGGTCTGGGATGTTCATCTATATAAGTATTTATTATAAATTATGGTATCGTTGGGTTAGTATCTCGTAACACTAGTTTCGAACTTACTTCGAGGCTTACTCATTCGCTCAATCAGGCTTATACATATAACATGCATAAACATAGTCACGCCCATATCCCGTTGCGGGGTAGACAGAGCCAACAGTCTTGAAAACCACGTTCATCTGCATGACTTAATAGCCTTTTGTTTCCATAAAGATAATAAAAATTCGGGTTAGCAAGTTAGTATAAATATTGACATTACGAAACCCATCATAAATAAGCCCTCATTCAACTCAGCGCTTTATAGCGAACAGCCCTCAGCAAATTTACCAAGATAATCCCTTTTGAACAATGTTGCCGATGGCCTACTTCAAAACTTTGACTAGTTAGGATATGTAGTTAAATTGAGTAGACTGAGGAATAATTTACAATTGATCAGCTTATAACTGTTATTAAGCTTCGTTCCCGCGAATTTAGCGCCATCTTAAAAAAAGCGACGAATTTTACGCTATCTACAAAAAGTGACGAATTTAGCTCCACCTACAAAAAGCGACGAATTTTACGCTCTTATCAAAAGGTGACGAATTTTACGCAACCTACAAAAAACAAAGAATGTTACGCCATCTACCAAAAAGTGACGAATTAAATGCCACCTACCTAAAGAATGTATGTTTTTCACAAATCCCACGGCAACTAATTTTTACCGGGATGAAAGGTGAATGGATGAAAGCAGGTTGACTAAGCAGATATACAAGGAGAGTGTGGAGGGAAAGGTCGGAGTGGGAAGACCTAGACGAACGTATCTTGATCAAATTAAGGACGTCCTGGTAAAGGGTCAGGTTAAGAGTACCCGAAACCGCCGAGCTTGCATGAAGAGAGTTATGAATGTGGATGAAGCGAAGGAAGTATGCAGAGATCGTGGCAAGTGGAAAGAGGTAGTCTCTGCCTACCCCTCCGGGAAAGTAGCGTGATTTTATGTATGTAAGAAAGGTACCCTATGTTCTTTTCCAGACTCTTCATTATATATACGCAAAATTCAATTGTAAGCTGATAAAATATGTACTTTTCTTAAGAGGAATAATAAAAAATTTATTCTGATGAACAGACATACTTAAGAGATTAAAAGTTATCTACCATCATACACATTGATAATGTTTATTCATCTTTTTATTATTAAAAGTCAAAACGTATAAAATTACTGAAATAACGAATACTCCTTATTTTTGCTCTCATGTTTATTCTTTCTAACAGAATTCTTAAAACTTTTATATTCGCGTCCCTGAGGCGATATTCTATTCATCATTTTATACAACTTGAACGCAAGTCAGAGTCACTTACCAAGTCAAAGTCTATTATGTACTGAAATATAATGTAAACATTTCACAACATATTCAAATTAAAAAAAAAGAACATGTATTTTTTTTACCAAAGCCATGAAGAATATTTGGAATTTTTGATGATTTGTTGAGATGCCTGGTTCGTAAAAGAGTATGCAAATAAGGAAAGGCTTAGGATTCCTATTTTAGGCAATGGGGTAGCAACCTTTAACAATATCTAAAACACTCTGAATCTGAATTAAATGATTAAAATATCCATCTACGTCGCTTTTGAGTCTAACTACTTATTCTCTGTCTACCCCATGAGAGATTTTTATCCCTTTTTATGTTATCTTCTTTATAAGGGATGATATATATGTGTAAGCTTTGAAGTGAACATCTAAGAATTCAACCGAAGTAAAGTTTTTAGTAACGAAACAGGTATGCATTCCGACTAATATTATAAATGCAAAAGTAAGTTTGTTTATTTGTTACGCGTTATCTATTTAACTAATTTTCGAAAGCGGAAAACCAGTGTTTTTTAGTATGTGGCAGTAAGTTGACGCGGGCGAAGCCACAGCTAAATGCTAGTGACTGTATAAAGCTTAGAAAAAGGTCGGGTATTTAATTATTAAATTCAAGTCAACCTTATGTTAATAAGATGACATAAGCAACCCTTCGGAAGCTTAAAAGATAATCCTATGAACTGATTAAAATATAAACAAAATTGTTTATTGTATATGAAATTCTCGACCCATTAATTGGCACTTTCCTTAACTCGTACCAAAAATCCACGTCTTAACGACAATCTGAAACAAAACTCGCTGAACCACATACATCGACCGGCAACCTAATTTAGATTTACATACAGAGCTACGCCACTCGCCAATGGATATCAAACCGCGCGATCGAATTGGCCGCACTTGATTATATGCGATCATAGTACAGTTTAGGGGAGCCATATTGGTTTGAGAACAGTGACATAGATCTTTATAGATTAGATCTAGCGAGTGTATGTTTAAGAGCCAAATTGCATGTGAGAAATGGAAAATAATTTTTGAAACTATTTCATTTGAAATTTTTCATGACTATAACAGAAGACACAGAAGAAAAGTATAAAAATTAACTTCTTATAGGTCTAGTTGCTAGGCGACGTGAGTTCTTCGCGTGCCCTCGTGGAAAATGTATATAAGACCTTTTTTTGAAATTGTAAAATTCAAAATCATTTAAGCTCGTCAAAAGTATATTATGCAATTGCATGGATTATTGTGCTATAATGACTAATGGATGGGCTTATAAACTTGGGATTCATCTTTTGGACGATGGTCTAGTAACCTGTAACAATTTAAATCTCAATCAAGATAAACAGCTGAACGTGGCCTATCATTCAAGAATGTTGACTCTGGCTACCCCGCAAGGATTATACACATAATTAGCAGTACCAGAAAATTAAATATTAAAAAATGGTCTAAATAAGCCTTTATAACATCATATTGAGATTATGCCAGTAAGCAGAGAAAACTTGACAGCGCAATTCTCATACAGTCGACATACATACATAGTTAACAGACGGTATCTAGCTACATACATGTCTGTGTTCGGAGATGTGTGAACTGCGAACTCAATTTTGGACGTAGCTCGTAGCACTGTATGCAAATTCTTTAAGTCCCAACTCGGAGGCTGCTTTGGGAAACTAATTTCCGTTGGCTTTTGTTTGCTTTCATGCCGCACACTTTGCAATATTGAAATTAGAGTGGAATTAACGAGATCCAAGATAAAATGTATTTAAATTCAAAGTCTTTATCCATCCATACATACATATTTTTATTGATCAATATCTTTACTTGAAATGTTCTGTGGTCGCTGATAAAAATGCCGCAGTGTAGTTCGTTCTACTGTGCGCTATGGATAGGGTATTATCATTATTTATATCTGCTGCTACAGCTTCATTTACATTTATTACTCGAGTCATACATACATACATAATAATCACGTCTATATCTCTTTCCCATGGATGTCGTAAAAGGCGACTAAGGGATAGGCTTACAAACTCGGGATTCTTTTTTTGGGCGATGGACTAGCAATCTGTCACTATTTAAATCTCAGTTCTATCACAAAGCCAAATAGCTGGAAAGTGGCCTATCAGTCTTTTCAAGTCTGTTGGCTCTGTCTACCCCACAAGGGATATAGACGTGTCCGTATGTATGTACGTAATAATAGAAGCCTAACCATTCAAACATAGACTAAATCCTACCAGATTTTAACGTCGTAAACCTATTTATTTATGATTATACAAAATAGGCTGTAATCCTTTAATCTTGATTGATTGAGTGAACAACTGAACGTGGCCTATCGGTCTTTTTATCCGTTGCGGGATAGACAGAGCCAACAGTCTCGAAAAGACTGAAAAACCACGTTAAGCTGTATGGCTTAATGACGAGTTTGAGATTCAAATAGTGACAGGTTGTTAGCCCAGTTAAAGAGCTTATAAACTTGGGATTCTTCTTTTAGGCAATGGGCTAGCAACTTGTCACTATTTGAATCTCAATTCTATTATTAAGCCTAACATCTGAACGTGGCCTATCAGTATTTCAAGAATGTTGGCTCTGTCTACCCTGCAAGGGATATAGACGTGACTATATGAAGGAATGAATGTTAGCCCACACGACGAAGCTTATTAGCCCTTCCCTTAGTCGCCTTACTAATATATAAGTATAATTTTTATTGTCAAAGATTTACAGGGATATATTTTATGTTCAATAATAGATATAGTAATTTTAAACTGATTATTTCTCTCTTCTCTTTTCTCCTTATATCTTCTGTAGGGATAACAAACTTTGCAACTATACTTCCTACATAAGTAAAACTTATTCTTATAATCGCACAGTTGTTTTAAGTTATTTTAAAGTTTAAACTTTAAACCTTTGCCAAATGTACGAATTTTCCTACATGTCTGAAGATATATTATAAATACATACATATGGTCATGTCGATATCCCTTGAGGGGTAGACAGAGTCAACAGTCTCGAGAAGACTGATAGGTCACGTTCAGCTGTTTCGTTTAAAGATAGAATTGAGATTCAAATAGTGACAGGACAAACACATAACATCCTCCTTTTTGGAGCCCGGGTAAAAAGGGCCATAAATCAGCCGCTAACGATTACCATAATATTGGATTTCACCAAGTTACCCGAGGAGGCTGGTGTTTTGATAAATCCACTTTGCTAATGGCGCTATATTGTTAACTCTCAAACTTTTTAACAGAAATAACATATATAATCGACGTAATATCCTAAGGGATAGGCTTACAAACTTGGGATTCCTTTTTAGGCGATGGGCTAGCAACCTGTCACTATTTGAATCTCAATTCTATAATTAAGCCAAATAGCTGAACGTGGCCATTCAGTTCTGCCTACCCCGCAAGGTATATAGACCATATGTATGTAACATATAATTACGTCTATATTCCTTGCGAGGTAGACAGAGCCAACAGTCTTGGAAAGACTGGTAGGCCGTGTTCTGCTTTTTGGCTTAAAGAAAGAATTGAGATTCAAATAGTGACAGGTTGCTAGCCCATCGCCTTAAAGAAGAATCCCATGTTTATAAGCCTATCACTTGGTCGCCTTTGGCGACATCCATGAGTCAGAGATGGAGTAGTCCTATTCTTTTTTGTATTGGTGCCGGGAACCACATGGCACTTTAACTTATCTTGATAAGAATTTTAACACAGTGGTAAAACAAAATTAGTAAGACATAGTTCAAGTTAACTTTTTATCCTTAAAAAAAGTACTGTCCCTTTTAAATCCTACTAATATTACGTATAAATGGGAAAGTTTGTATGTCAGGATGTCAGTATGGATGTTTGTTACTCTTTCCTCTTTCACGCAAAAACTACTGAACCGATTACGATGAACTTTGGTAGGTATGTAGTTAGCTGAAAACCCAAAATAACATATAGGCTACTTTTTATCCCATAGTCCCCGCGGGAATGATTCCACGCGGACAAAATCGCGGACGGCCTCTAGTTTTCTATAAATCGCGAGGCAAGTCGCGGGGAGGAGTTAGTTTAACTTATAAATCTTTGCGCACGCCGTCCTATCGTTCTGACATAGTCTGCTGGGCTCATTTCTAAAGAAAACATACATATAGCGTTTGCTTAACCTCGTCGATTCCAAGGTTGTCGTGAGGGCGACTAAAATGTGTGTGCCTTTGGAGGGTCAGGGTCGTAGGGTAGCTATTTCAATTGATACTGTGCACGCATTGAGAATATATTTTTCCTATAATCAAATTAATCTGTTTCTCTTGTCAAATCCCTTTTTTATTCCTAAGTATATGTTATTAAATACATACATATGATCACGTGTATATCCCTAGCGGGGTAGACAGAGCCACCAGTCTTGAAAAGACTGATAGGCCACGCTCAGCTGTTTGGCTTAATGATAGAATTGAGATTCAAATAGTGACAGGTTGCTAGCCCATCGCCTAAAAAAAGAATCCCGAGTTTGTAAGCCTATCCCTTAGTAGCCTTTTATGACATCCATGGGAAAGAGATGGAGTGGTCCTATTCTTTTTTGTATTGGTGCCGGGAACCACACAGCATCATATAAGCAGCATATTATTATATATTTATAAGTAATATATGTTTAAACATTATTATTCATCTTGCTTTGCACCAACGCCAATCTCTCGCCAATTTTTGTTGATAGCGCTTAATTCACGCTGGAGATACTGCTGGTAAAAGCTTATCCTTTTAATAGAAAATCAAAAACATACATTAACATAAGAGTATTCAACAGCCTCTTTAAGTATCTGAACGTATTAACTGAAGTGCGCGCTTTTATTTATAATTTGTACTCGACCAAGTTCCCGAAAAAATATTACGAGTGCTTAGAAGCTTTAAAAGTTTATGTATAATATAATAGCATACATACTGACATATTTTGTTTGCGAACAAATGACGTAAACGTAAGACTTAAGTCTTTGAAAGACTTTCTCTTTTCTTTGGAGCTATTCAACAACTTTGATATATGTATCTTACTAACTATAGCACGCGGCTCCACCCATGTAAGTCGCTTTTCGCGTTACCTGTTGAAACGACAATTATCTACCTATAACAGACTTGTAGTTAATTCTATAGAATCCTATTCCTGTGTCAATTATAATCATATTGCACATATATTAATGTGACATGAAACTGAAAAATAATAACATATACATATACAATCACATCTTTGTCTCTAAAAGAGTATATGTAGAAGAATCCCAAGTTTATAAGCCTATCCCTCAGTCGCCTTTTACGATATCCATGGGAACGAAACGGAGTTGTCCTATTCCTCAAATATTCGTCATTCAAATTTTACCGAAAGCGGTTCGCGTCAGTCCGAGGCGGCGCAAACCGGTTCAAACCGGTTGAAACCGGTTCGAACCGGAATAGCGGTAACAATCTGCATGTTAATGCCTCTAAGGGACAATAAATCGGAGTTATTGCTTTCTGGTATAAGCTTCGATTGTTATTTGAACAGGCTTGGGAAATTATAGCGTTAATTAATGCAAGGGTGAGGGTAGATGACAATATATATATTTTAGTGATGCGATCGACATAATACATACATATGGTCACGTCTATATCCCTTGTGGGGTAGACAGAGCCAACAGTCTTGAAAAGACTGATCGGCTGATCAACTGACGTTCAGCTATTTGGCTTATTGATAGTATTGAGATCCAAATAATGACAGGTTGCTAGCCCATCGCCTAAAAAAAGAATCCCAAGTTTGTAAGCCTATCCCTTAGTCGCCTTTTACGACATCCATGGGAAAGAGATGAAGTGGTCCTATTCTTTTTTGTATTGGTGCCGGAAACCACACGGCACACGTCGACTTAATTTGAGTAAATATATTTTGTGAAATGTTCTTCATGAACTACCTACATTTAAGTTTTGTGGAAAGTTTGAAATAAAGGATTTCACGCTTACATATAGGTTTTCTTTCCCATGGATGTCGTAAAATGTGACTAAGGGATAGGCTTACAAACTTGGCGTTCATCTGTTTTGCTTATTGATAGAATTGAGATTCAAATAGTGACAGCTTGACAGCCCATCGCCTAAAACAAGAATCCCAAGTTTATAAACCTATCCCATAATAGCCTTTTACGACATCCATGGAAAAGAGATGGAGTGATCCTTTTCTCTTTTCTACTGGTGCCGGAGTCCACACGGCATCCAAAAATATTTTCCTCTGTTAAAAAAAGCTATCAATCAAAAATTTAATTAAAATTCTCAGGTGAACGATATAAAACGATTATTTTACTTGAAAATCATTCTATCTGTCAAAGTTGGGCCTCGGGTCCAACGTTTCATATTGCGATATGATGAATGCCGTGGAAATAAATTGCCTAGATAGCTTATCCAATTGAAAAAATGATGATAGAATAAAGATGATTCAAACAAAATTGAAATATTTAAAGCTTCTTTATAATTATAGACAAATAATGTGTTGTAATTAATAGCAAAAAACTCAATGAAAACATACATACATACATAAAATCACGCGTTTTTCCCGAAGGGGGAGGCAGAGACTACATCTTTCCACTTGCTACGATCTCTGCATACTTCTCTCGCTTCATTGACACTGGAAACCTAAATAACTTTTCCTTAATCGGTTTATTAAGTAAATACACTATGACGATAAAACAATCATCTAATCGTATAAATAAAGAGGACACTGACTGACTGATTGACTGAAATGTCAAGGCACAGGCCTTTTTAAATTTTCATTTAGTTTCCTATGAGGGATGTACTGAGAGAGGATTTCTTGAAATTCCCGCTGGACCGAAAATGAACGGAATTTCATTGTAAATGACAATGAAATAGTCATTGGTAACTCTAGAAGTGATATAACATTATTTTTCTACTTTTTTAAAGTGCCGTGTGGTTCCCGGCATCAATACAAAAAAGAATAGGACCACTCCATCTCTTTCCCATGGATGTCGTAAAAGGCGACTAAGGGATAGGCTTACAA
This sequence comes from Amyelois transitella, assembly GCF_032362555.1. NCBI lineage: Eukaryota > Metazoa > Arthropoda > Insecta > Lepidoptera > Pyralidae > Amyelois > Amyelois transitella. The sequence goes on along the minus strand of NC_083521.1, from coordinate 9,163,281 downwards.
ACTTGGGATTCTTTTTTGGCGATGGGCTAGCAACCTGTCACTATTTGAATCTTATTTCTGTCATTAAGCTATATAGCTGAACGTGGCCTTTCAGGCTTTTCAAGGCTCTGTCTACCCTGCTAGGGATATAGACATGACCATATGTATGTATGTATTTAAAAGAGCCAGTGCCTAAATTCCATTGTTAAATAATTCATCATGTGCTAAATTCTAACTTTAACGCTTAGTTTATCAAAGTCAATAACATTTTGAACTGTTAGATAGAATCTATATCAGTACCCACTTCATGGAACAAAAACTACTATTGAAGTCTTGATAAACTCACCTTGATACTGTCGAAGTTCCAGACTTCGGTCCGATTTGACTCAGTTTTAATGGATTAACTAAGCGCACTAATATTATTACCAGGTTCGTGAGTAAATGAACTATTTTGCGACCTCCTACAGAAATGTTCACGCTGAACGCCAGAGTATTACTCCAGTCCCCGAATTCAGTCAGCCGTTATTATCGCGCAAAAAACTATCGTCGTTTCGTTTTTTGTTGTAACGTAAAACGGGACAGCGATAGTCCGCATTCCTTTAATAGGTGGCGCTAAATTCGCGCAGACGAAGCTGCGAATAAACCCTAGTTTATGCATATAAGTCGAACCGGAGCAATATTGATCCGGTGAAAATGCTGCAGTGTAGTTTGTTCCGCCGCTTCTTCTACACATGCGTTTTGGAAGCGGTAGTAGTTATAATTGGATTTAAGTGATGTGACGTCAATAAGTGATACATTGTATCCAATTTTGAAAATAAATATATATTATATTCTATGCTAAATCTATTCTATTCTATTAAGATTATAGTTATAAGATTATATTAATATTCAAGTTATAACTAAACTATCACTTGGAAAATTGTGTCAAGTCAGACAGACATCGTTAGGTCAAACTTCAAAGTTAGATTATTGCATCTAGTTTGAGCTAAAGTTCTATAGCTCTTTGTATAGCTGAGCTATCAAAAGATAAGCTGTATACATAATACAGGTCTCTTAGGTAAGAAGTTCTTACAGTGAAGGAAAACATCATGTGGAAACCCGCACATTCAGGTTATTTGATGTGCAACCATCAGCTAATACGAGTATGTGTTAGGTTAGGTTAGGTTAGTGCCGTGTGGTTCCCGGCACCAATACAAAAAATAATAGGACCACTCCATCTCTTTCCCATGGATTTCGTAAAAGGCGACTAAGGGATAGGCTTACAAACCTGGGATTCTTTTTTAGGCGATGGGCTAGCAACCTGTCACTATTTGAATCTCAATTCTATCATTAAGCCAAATAGCTGAACGTGGCCATTCAGTCTTTTCAAGACTATTGGCTCTGTCTACCCCGCAAGGGATATAGACGTGACCATATGTATGTATGCAACCCTACAACGGTTGCGGTCTGGTGGGAGTCGCTTCGTGTAAAAACCTGACTGACCCAATCCAGAATCCTAGTCATAGGTAAACCCTTGGTTACTCCTTAGAGAGATGAGGATGATGGGACTAATGCCAATAGGATGCAGAGCCTCCTGGGCATGTACGGATGAAAATACCCCCTAGGTACTAGGTAAACCTGTGCATCATGCATTTCAGTCAGCACCTTAACCGCTCAACCGGCTTCGCTCCAAAAAATAAGAGCACAAATGTAAGATAGATATTAAAACTAACTTCCACTATTAAGCCGTTGAAATTAACGCCTTCAAGTCTTTCGAGACATATTAATGGAAGAGGGGATGACTCTGAAGTTAGGGATAGAGACAAACTACAAAAAGAAAGAGGGAAAGAGTATGCTAAACTACAGATAATGTGATAGAAGAAGGTGATAAAGTTTTCATTAAAGAAATGGAAAAGGCAAACAAATATCGACTCTGCCTCCCATAAGATGAGGACGTATGTTTGTCAAAAGATAAACACAATACAGTAACAAACCGGACAGTTAGTAATTCAAACTAGTAAATATTCATAACTGTTTAGAAATTCCGATTAAAGTTACGCTGTACGAGACTGCGTTATGGAGATACGCCAAAGTTCCGACGATTCGGGGCACAAACGTTCAAACCAGACTATTGGATTACCAGTAGGTATATGTTTGAGCGTGCATATTCAAATCGATATCACGTACTCTGATTGTATGTTACATACATGCATACATATGGTCACGTCTATATCCCTTGCGGGGTAGACAGAGAATGTTAATATGAGCAGTTATCACAAGTCGTCTAGTTTAATGTGCCCTTTGAGTGTTGTCAGTATCGGCTTTGTTTACCCAGTGGAGGATAAAGACGTCATATTAGCACAGAGTCAATAATACAATATCAGTGTGACTCGCGCCGTGTGGTGCTCGTAATTTTACTGACCACACACTCCATCTCTTTCTCATGGATGTCCTTAATGGCGATAATAAAAAGCGACTAAAGGCATAATTTAGAGCAGCCGGTTGGGCTAGACTCCGCTCCATACATACATACGTACCTACACATAGTCACGTCTAATCCCTTGCGGGGTAGGTAGGGCCAACAGTCCTGAAGAGACCTACAGGCCACGTTCAGTTGTTTGGCCTTATGATAGAATTGAGATTCAAATTGTGACAGGTTGCTAGCCTATCGCCTATAACAATCCCAAATTTAACAGCCTAACCCTTAGTCGCCTCTTACGAAATCCACGGGAAATGAGATGGAGTGGTCCTATTCTTTTTTTATATTGGTGCCGGGAACCACACGGCACTCCGCTCCATCTCTGTAAATAATACACAAACTAACTCAATTCGCAATCAAACATGCAGATGTCTAAGACACCCACAGATTAAGATACCATTTCTATAATTCTACATCTTTCGAAGGTTTCAGTCAAAGATGTAGAATAATTACGAGTACTTAATCTGTGGTTTTATTCGGAAGTATTGCGTACCTACCGTAACAGATTTTCTATGTCCAATCTATTTGACAAACATTGGTTTCCTGATTCCATCATAACTTCGAATTCGTTAGAGGCTGAGAACACATTGACCCGCCGATTCCCTAGAGGCAGGGATGTCACCAGTTTTGATGAGTGTTTTTTTTTAGACATCGATTTTATTAAATTTTCTTATACTTTCTAAAATTAAACACACATTTCCCTTTCAAGGTAAATAGCGTTGCGTACAATTATTTTACTTTGAAACATTTGTTCAATCATTGTATGCAATTTGTATAAGTCCTCTGGATTTTAAATAGACTACAATTTTGTTTGTAGCAATTGAGGTTCGACTACGGAATGCATAGAAATCTCAATAATGAGATACCTATTTAATTCATATATTTACAACGCCCCATAACACAAGTCTCGAACTTACTTCATTAAATCGAATATTAAAAATTAAGTGCCGTGTGGTTCTCGGCACTAAAGAAAAGGAGGAATATACTTGAAATTCTACTTGTAGGCGATGGGCTAGCAACCTGTCGCTTTTTAAATCTCAATTCCATTATAAAGCCATACAGCCTAACACGGCCTTACGTTCTTATTTAAGACTATCGGCTCTGTCTACCCCGCAAAGGATATAGACGAGATAATATGTACATATAAAAAAAAAACAATAAAATTATTTTGGTGGTCAAATTTTCAAGACACTGGAAGCAGGTCGTTTATTGGTCAAGATAACTAAATATAATCTGTACCAACTAGGTAGTCTGTCCATAATTACTCACAGGATTACCTTATAATGTGGCAGTTAGTATTCACCAGTCTGTTGGTCTGTATATTAATAGAGATTATATCGACATTCATCTAGTTTACATACACCCAATTAGGGATGAGATGAAACCAAAGATTACGCATTCTGCTGGGTTATTTACCTTTTGCTGTATGTTAATTTTGTATGTGTATTTTAATGAAAATTTTCTGGAATTTAATATGTTCTTCTTCATCCTGGCGTTAGTTCTGGTTATGTCCTCACCCCTCTGGCTAAAGAATCAGTATGGATCTTTGTCCCAGATAGGGTGGGTTAAGTTTTTACACGAAGCGACTTCTGTCTGACCTCCGCAACCTTTGCAGGGGAATTCATATCGGATCATGGTAACATATCCAGTTGCCTGAATGTGCAGGTTTCCTTAAAATATTTTCACACTTAAAGCATCGAATACTCATTAAACTAATTCTTACATTAAACTAAATTCAGAAAAGAATCCATTCGATAAATGGCCGCTAAAGGTTTTGAACTGTGTCACTCTTTTTAGCACCTTGACTGTTCAACCGTGAACGCTCTTCTTGCCACTTCTAATACATACATAATATCACTCCCTATTTCTCAGGCGGGTAGGCAGAGCCCACATAATTCCGCTTCAATAATACATTATGTACAGTGCCGTGTGGTTCCCGGCACCAATACAAAAAAGAATAGGACCACCCCATTTCTTTCCCATGGATGTCGTAAAAGGCGACTAAGGGATAGGCTTACAAACTTGGGATTCTTTTTTAGGCGATGGGCTAGCAACCTGTCACTATTTGAATCTCAATTCTATCATTAAGCCAAATAGCTGACCGTGGTCATTCAGTCATTTCAAGACTGTTGGCTCTGTCTACCCCGCAAGGGACATAGACGTGACCATATGTATGTATGTATAATACATTATTGCGAATTCTGTTCCACTCGGGGCCGACACGTCTCGTTCGTCGCCAACGTGAGGTCACCCGGCCGGCCGTGTCCGGCCCGTCATCGGTCCATTTCCGGACACGCGTCGAGCATTATACCGGGTGGCGGACGACGGAAATCCCCGGCTCGGAGTCGTACGGAAATTTGAATTGGACGGTGTTGGTGCAGAGACTGGAAGACGCGGCGAAGGCTGCAAGGCGGGTTTTGTTCTGTGTTGTTTGAGTCTTTATTTAAATAAAATGTTACCACTTCACGCATTATCTACTGAGCCAATCTTCTTGAAATTGTTATTATATATAACAAAAAGTCTAAAGAAGTACATAGTGTACCTTTCATCCCGTTAAAAACTATAGTTCCCGTGTGATTTGCAAAAAGCCTTTATTCTTTTGTAGGTGGCGTAAAATTAAGTATATCGTATCTTGATCAAATTAAGGACGAATAGAATAGAATAGATTTATTTTCAAAATTGGATACAAGGTATCACTTATTGACGTCACATCACTTAAATCTAATTATAACTACTAACGCTTCCAAAGCGCATGTGTAGAAGAAGCGGCGGAACAAACTACACTGCAGCATTTTCATCGGACGTCAATGTACAAATATAGATCTCTTAAATCTAAATCATGGACGAATACACATTGTCTACATTAAAAAAACATGAATGAATGTAGTTATTTCAATACGAATTCGATATTTCGTCAAATAAATAAAGATAAAATAAAATATGTACACACTGTACAAATTATGTCAACATCATGTCAAAAATGCACAAGCATTTAAGAGGCCATTATGCCATGACGTCCTAGTAAAGGGTCAGGTCAAGAGTACCCGAAACCGCCGAGCTTATATAAAGAGAGTTATGAATGTGGATGAAGCGAAGGGAGTATGCAGAGATCGTGGCAAGTGGAAAGAGGTAGTCTCTGTCTACCCCTTCGGGAAAGAGGCTTGACTTTATGTATATGGCGTAAAAATCGCGCGGACGAAGCTGCATATGAATGATATCATGAAAACGTTGTTCAAAGTGAATATAAATTAAATTGCAACTACATATATTAATCGTGTCTCATTTTACGTACAATTAACAACATCATTTACGAGGTCATGTTCTAACAAAATTCCTGTTTATTACCCATTGCTAACTAAATTTATGTGGCAGCAAATTAAAACGTTTACAAACAAATACTTCAATGTCTAGGTGTGCTAGACTAGTTAAAATATTACATACATACATATGGTCACGTCTACGTTTGTACACGCATCTCAGGAACTACTGAACGGATTTGAATAAAACTTTTTTTGATGTATCTTACGCCTGCTCATCATACAGGGTATATTATTTTGGAATCTGGTACAGCTGTTATCGAAACATAATAACTCAGCTAAACTATAGGAAATATCGAAATGACGTCTTAACAAATGTTGTTCAACCTGATAAGCATTTTCTGTTGGCGTATAAAACACGCAAACGAAGTTACGGGCATCAACTGTATATGCGTGTTATATATTAAGGTTTGACAATCAGATGACCCGATAGGCACAGCGAGCCTACAACGTGACTAAAATTCAAAATTTTAATTATAGGACACTTCATATCACTTAATAATTGTCATATCTTTTGGTTTCACAACATTGGTTGACGTCAAATAAATAACTTAAAACTAAGCTTACTGCCGCTTCCAAAGCGCCAGTGCAGAAGAAGACAAACTGCACTGCAACATTTTCTTCAACAACGTTAACTTCAAAACTATCCAAACTTAGAAACAAGAAATGTGGACGAGAGAATAAAATCAACCCGTTTTGTAAACGAGCATTTAAAATCGTTTTAACCTGTCTAGTAAAACATATATGTCTTTTCTAACTCCATAAAATCCTAACAAAGTCCCAGAATTTCAATTAAGGTGCTGAAATTCGAGGTTCTAGTCTACAATCTAGATTAAAACGCTCAACCAGCCGTGTCAGCTGACCGTCCCTTGAGAGCGAACCTCGTTTCTCTAAAACTTGTTCCGAAAACTCGTTTATAACGATAAAAACGGTATAAACGAGAAACCTTACTACTTTCAAGGTTGGATTTTTCACGATTAAGTCGAAATTTCTTTTGCGTTCACAATAACTTTGTTATTCATTACATACATACATATGATCACGTCTATATCCCTTGCGGGGTAGACAGAGCCAACAGTCTTGAAAAGACTGAATGGCCACATTCAGCTATTTGGCTTAATGATAGAATTGAGATTCAAATTGTGACAGGTTGCCAGCCTATCGCCTAAAAAAGAATCCCAAGTTTGTAAGCCTATCCCTTAGTCGCCTTTTACGACATCCACGGGAAAGAGATGGAGTGGTCCTATTCTTTTTTATATTGGTGCCGGGAACTACACGACACCATTATTATTATTATTCATTCATTCATATAATCACGTCTATATCCCTTGCGGGGTAGACAGACCCAGCAGTTTAATAAGGCTGACAGTCCACGATTGGCTTAATGATAGTTTCATTAAGACATAGTCAAGTTTATTACTTAATCTTTACTATTAATAATTTATGATTCTATACTAATATTAAAAAGCTGAAGAGTATATTTGTTTGAACGCGCTTATCTCAGGAACTACTGGTTCGAATTGGAAAAATTCTTTTTTCGTTGAATAGACCATTTATCGAGGAAGACATTTCCACGAAGGACGAAGTCGCGGGCACAGCTAGTATGATATACAAAAATCAAGAAACACAATGCCTACACTCCTTAACGTATTACGGTAATCCCCAAGGAAGCCATCCAATAAGTCAGGGCCGCTTATGACAGATATTGGACACGAAATTGAGTGAAGTCCCGGCGACTTTTATCCGGGAAGACACCGTTGGATCCCGGCCCAAGTAGAATCGAGTTGGACAATCGATTATGCACATACTAATATATAGTGCCGTGTGGTTCCCGGCACCAATACAAAAAAGAATAGGACCACTCCCATCTCTTTCCCATGGATGTCGTAAAAGGCGACTAAGGAATAGGCTTACAAACTTGGGATTCTTTTTTAGGCGATGGGCTAGGAACCTGTCACTATTTGAATCTCAATTCTATCATTATGCCAAACAGCTGAACGTGGCCATTCAGTCTTTTCAAGACTGTTGGCTCTGTCTACCCCGCGAGGGTTATAGACGTGACCATATGTATGTATGTATGTAGGCTATATATTTAATGAGGTCAGAAGGAAGTCGCTTCGTCTAAAAACCTGGCTCACCCTCTCCAGAGAGGTGAGAATGCAACCGGGACTAAAGCCAGGAGGAAGAAAAAGAATATTTATCAAAATCGTTTCAGCGGTTTAACTGTGAAAACGTATTATATTTTCTTAGATGGATAAATGTGTATATTGTTAACACGTAACCTACAAACACACAGACAAACACACGTTTTATACATTTACAAGGTTTCTAATAATTACAACATTTTCACAGGCGAAACGCCTTATAAAAGTTGGCTTTGAACTTTTTTTTGCGTTTGACTAAGGCGTTTGAGAAACGTTTGGTTGATTTTCACGAGATTTATATAAGTAAACATTACATTAAATAAATAATAAATAACGTTAACATACATATAAATAAATTTAAATGAATAAATATACGGGACAAATTACACAGATTGAGTAGGTATCCTATATATCCTACTATCTACGAAGTAAGTTCGATACTTGTGTTACGAGATACTAATTAAAAAATAATATATTTTATTATAAATGCTTACATTTAAGAAGAACCCCAAATTGATAAGCCTATCCTTTCATCGACTTTCACCATAAATGAGGTTAATTTTGTTGCATTTCTTTTTTGTGTAGTGTTCCTCTTAGGCAAAATATATATTCTAAGGGATCCTACTAATATTATAAATGCGACAGTTTGACGTCAGTTCGTATGTCAGTATGGGTGTTTGTTACTCTTTCACGCAAAAACTAATAAACCGATTACGATGAAATTTGATATGTAGGTAGCTGAAGACCCAGAATAACATATAGGCTACTTTTTATCCCGGAATTCCCGCGGGATTGATTGTGTTTCCATGCGGACGATGTCGCGGGCGGCCACTAGTACGAGTAGGTTTATAAATTTGGGATTCTTCTTTTAGGATACAGGCCAGCAAGCTGTGTTTACCCCGCAAGGGATATTGACGTGATTATATACATACCTGTGTATATATGTATGTATTGCTTACTACATACTTCCTTAGCCTCATCCGCATTCATCAGTCGTTTTCATGGTAGCTCGAATAATAAATTTACCGTTTTCGTGGAAGAACTAATGGCTCCGTATAAAATAGTTAATAGTTACTGGAGGTCATTCTTTAAAGGTCAGGGTCACGATAGGAATCGTGAAGCATTTCGAATTGCCTTTGTATTGGCAAATAGGCGGCATTGCTAGAATATTTTCATACCGACCTACATACATACATATAGTCACGTCTATATCCCTTGCGGGGTAGACATAGCCAGCGCACTTGTAAGACTGACAAGCCAAGTTCAGCTGTTAGACCCAATTATAGAATTGAGATTCAAATAGTGACAGGTTGCTAGCCTATCGCCTATAAGAAAAATGCCAAGTTTATAAGCCTATCCCTTAGTCGCCTTTTACGACATCCTTGTGAAGAAGATGGAATGATCCTATTCTTTTTTATATTGGTGTTCCGTGTGGTTCCCACACGGCTATCCCTAAGAAAGTAAAGTCTTATTAAAACTTTGTTCCATCGCTTACTAAATTCAGTACAGACTCAGTTACAACGAGGTCTATAAAAGATGTTGGCAAAAATCGATATGACGGATCTATATAAGACCAACAGAAGTAAAAAATGTGATTTTTAGAATAACTGTCTGTTTGTCTGTATGTTTGTACTCATATCACGATAAAACTATTGCTCCGATTTGAATGTAGTTTTCTCTGATTGGTGCAATTAAATACTGGAATACAAAAAATTTCTCTCCTCCCCCCCCCCCCTTACCCTTCTAAGGGGGGCAACACAGTCATCGGCGAACGAAGTCGCGGACAAATTTTTGATAATATCATACAGTTTTATTTATTCAGATCACTACAAAGTGTAAAAGTTTTAACTAAACGCGTCTCCGCGATTAAGTTTTTTAATATAAGCCCAGTCAGAACTTGAGTTATAAACTCAAGTATTTACTTCTTCGGCTTCGAGAGCTTAGAGGCTTCGAGACTTGAAGCGAAATTAATTTCCCACCGCAACATTAACACACACAAACATATAATCACGTCTTTATCCCTTACGGGTAGACAGAATCTTGAAAAGACTGAAAGGCAACGTTCAGCTGCATGGCTTTATGATGGAATTGAGATTCCGAAAGTGGCATGTACAAGAAGAATCCCAAGTTAATTAGCCTTTCCCTTAGTCGCCTTTTACTTTTTTTTATAATAAACGTAGATACACCAACTTAGGCCTCACTTTTGCTTATCACCAGGCATATTGAGGTCAAACGCATTCAAATCTATTATTTAAAAAAATCCACAATTGTTTAATTCAAGAATGTTTGCTACAAAAGTTCTACACGTGCTACGAGCGTTTGGCGTAGAGCGTCTACGCCGTAGCGGCTGCTTAGGTACTATTTTTCATGATACATATAATCACGCATCTGCATCCCTCCCTCAAAAAAAAAAACATACATACATATAATCACGTCTATATCCCTTGCGGCGTAGACAGAGCCAACAGTCATAAAAAAGACTGATAGGCCACATTTAGCTATTTGATTTGATGATAGAATTGACATTCAAATAGTGACAGGTTAGCCCATCGCTTAAAAGAAGAATTCCAAGTTTATAAGCCTATCCCTTAGTCGCTTTACGACATCCATGTGAAAGTGTTGGTACTATTATTTATATATATATATATATATATATATATATATATATGTTACTATAACAAATTACCCGCATATACTTGATGACAGACAGACAGGAATCAACCTATTAAACCAGCTTGATACCATTTAGTGGCAATCAACTCATCCGACCGACAACTATTAATCGTAGTAGATCGCTCACTCGGCAAGACGGAAAGATATATTGCTAGAGTAAAAAAACGCAATGAACGTTGAACTGAATGGGGGTAATTATTGTCGTTTATCCGAATGCTGGATTAGTGCTTTATCTTTAGTTAGCTGGTTGTATGTAATGGTGGGACTAAAATAAGACTTGATGGAAAGGTTTGAAGTCTCGCAATGAATTTTTTGTGTAAAAAAAAATGTACGATCTTTCAAGTGACATACATACATGTTATCATGTCTATACCTCTTGCAGGGTAGACAGAGCAAACAGTCTTGAAAAGCTACTAGGCCACGTTTAGCTATTTGACTTTAAGAAAGAATTGATATTTAAATAGTGACAGGTTGCTAGCCCATCGCCTAAAAGAAGAATCCTAAGTTTGTAAGCATATCCCTTAGTCACCTTTTACGACATCCATGGGAAACAAAGTGGTCCTATTTTTTTTTGTATTGGTGCCGGGAACCACACTGTACGATTGTATGTTGAAGGTTTATAAGCCTACCTCTTAGTCGCCGCAAAATTGATACAAAAAAAAATTAACCAAAACGTCAAAGTTAAATTAAACCCCTATTACAAAGTTAGAGAGTATGTTGTATGTATATTGTTCTGTTTACCAAGTTCAAAATTCCATCACTCAATTTAACGGCTCCAAAAGTTGAAAATCATAATGGACGGTAATGTAGGAGTAGTTCATACGAACCGCCCTAAACAAACAGACACTACAAACTTTAAATTCGCGTGTTACACCCGCCTTTAGGGCTGTCACTAAACTTTAAATTAATTATTGTGATATAAAGGATTGGTGCTTTAGGTAATGGTTGACGGCCTCTGTGGCGCAGCGGTAGTACGCTTGTCTGTGACACCAGATGTCCCGGGTTCAAATCCCGGCCAGGGCATGATGAGAAAAGAACTTTTTCTGATTTACCTGGGTCTTGGATGTTTATATATATAAGTATTTATTATAAAATATAGTATCGTTGAGTTAGTATCTCGTAACACAAGTCTCGAACTCACATCGAGGCTAACTCAATCAGAGTAATTAGTCCCGAAAAAAAAATGGTATGGTACTGCAGTGTAGCTTGTTCAGCCGCTTCTTCTACACATGCGCTTTGGAAGCGGTAGTAGTTATAATTAGATTTAAGCGATGTGACGTCAATAGGTGATACCTTGTATCCAATTTTGAAAATAAATCTATCCTATTCGAATGGTACTAAAAATAGGCCTTATTTGAAAGGAATATTACCATGAAGCTGTCATGGAAATTCCGTAGAAGTTCCGATGCCCAGGGGTCATATTGTTCCTACTTATAAGTAGGAATCGTATAAATGATATTGCAATAGAGATTTTCGAATTGAAATGAAATTTAAAAAAATAGGACTAGAACCAAGAATAAGACCACTCCTCCTTATTCCTATGGATGTCGTAAAAGGCGACTAATGGATAGGCTTATTAACTTGGGATTCCTCTTTAAGGCGATGTGCTAGCAACCTTTCCTTATTTGAAAATCAATTCTGTCATTGAACCAAACAGCTGAACGTGGCCTTTCAGAATATCAAAGTCACTTGGCTTTATCTACACCGTAAAGAATGTAGACGTGACTATATGTGTATGGAAATATAAATGTCAGCCCTGCACATAGTATCAAACAGTTGGAACTAAAGTAACTTGTATATAACAAACACTTTATTGCAGTTAGACTTCGAAATTGGGTAATTGAGTACTTACAGAGGCGAAACATTTCAGACACAAGTCCTTAAACTCACCGCAAATAAGTATATCAGGGTAACAAACATACAAACATGGTCACGTCTTTATCCTTTGTAGAGTAGACAGAGCCAACAGTCTTGAAAAGAATGATAGGCCACATTCAGCTATTTTGCTTAATGGTAGAATTGAGATTCAAATAGGTTGCTAGCCCATCGCCTAAAAAAAGAATCCCAAGTTTGTAAGCCTATCCTTTAGTCGCCTTTTACAACATCCATGGGAAAGAGATGGAATGGTCCTATTCTTTTTTTGTACTGGTGCCGGGAACCACACGGCACAGGGTAACTCTAAAATAAGAGTTCAAATTGACTATCAGGTCAAGAGTAGCCGAAACCGCCGAGCGTGCATTAAGAGAGTTATGAATGTGGATGAAGCGAAGGTAGTATGCAGAGATCGTGGCAAGTGGAAAGATGTAGTCTCTGCCTACCCTCTCCGGGACAAAGGCGTTTTTATGTATTTATGTATATTTATGTATGTAAATGGACTATTAAAACCGTAAATGAGCCGTGTCGTTTCTGTCATTTCCCTTCATATCACTCCTATTGATGTTGTAAAAGGTGACAATGGGAAAAGGCTAAAAAACTTGTGATTCTACTTGTTCTTGGCTAGCAACCTGTCACTGTTTGCATCTCAATTCCATTTTAAGCCAAACGGCTGAACGTGGCCTTTCAGTATTTTCAAGACTGTCTGTCCCGCAAGGAATATAGACGTGATTTAATGTATGTTTGTATGTATAACAAGATAACATCTGTAGAGGTTGCGTGTCGACCCCTACTATCAATTAACATTAACCGTTCGGAAATAAAAGTATAATACTCTTACGAGAGGCTACTGACTTTTAGGATGAGCAATTAACTCTACTCGTGCTTAGCAATAGTAACCATTCATTCATTTATTCATATGATTATGTCTATATTCCTTGCGGGGTAGACGGAGCCAGCAGTCTTAAAAGACTGGCAGGCTACATCCAGCTGTTAGGCTTTATGATAAAATTCAGATTCAAATAGTGACAGGTTGCTAGCCCATCGCCTAAAATTAGAACCCTAAGTTAATTAGCTCATCACTTAGAAGCCTTTTACGACATCCATGGGAAAGAGATGGAGTGATCCAATTCTTTTCTGTATTGGTCTTGCCCGCAGGGGATATAGACGTGACTATATGTATGTGTCCTTTTGTTTCCTTTTAGACGGCCTCTGCGCAGCGGTAGAACGTTTGTTTGTGACATCGGAGGTCCCGGTTTCGAATCCCGGCCAGGGCATTACGAGAAAAGAACGTTTTCTGGTGTAGGATATTTATCTATATAAATATTTTATATTTTTTATAAAATACAGTATCATTGAGTTAGTATCTCATAACACAAGTCTCGAACTTACTTCGAGGCTAACTCGATCAATGTAATTTGTCCCGTATATATTTATTTATTTCCACTAACCTCTTTCACAGAACGCCCCCTCATAGTCTCCGTCTCGACATTCGCAGATTGGTCCATCATCAGTGCTGATGCAGACACCGCCGTGCTGACACGGGTCCCGGCGCTCGCAAGCGTCTCCACTTGCATTGCTCCGTGATGACTGCAACAATGATGATCATTTTAAACCGCTATATAACTGTGTATATACGATTCCTGCTTTATTAGTAGGAACATTATGAATCCTCGGCATCGCAATAATATGGAACTTCCATGGAATTTCCATGACAGCTTCAGGGTAATATTCCTTTCAAATAAAGCCTATTGTTAGTACCATTACCTAAAGTACCAATCCTTTAGTGCCGTGTGGTTCCCGACACCAATAGAAAAAAGAATAGGACCACTCCATGTCTTTCCCATGGATGTCATGAAAAGCGACTAAGGGATAGGCTTACAAACTTGGGATTCTCTCTTAGGCGATGGGCTAGCAACCTGTCACTATTTGAATCTCAATTCTATCATTAAGCCGAACAGCTGAACGTGGCCTATCAGTCTTTTAAGACTGTTGGCTCTATCTACCCCACAAGGGATATATAGATGTGATTATGTGTATGTATGTATGTATATGTTACATCTTTTTGGTTACAAATTTTACGAGTACGCGCTTTTTACTCGTACCTCAGTACCAATGTGTCTGTTAGCTTATAAAATTAATGGCGTCGTGAGAGCCATGAAACGGGAACAGAAGACATAAATATTCTCAATCTAGTGACCTTTCAAACAAGGAAATACATTCAGACTTATTTCCTACCGATTCATTAACGAAATATCATTAAACCGACCTATAAAATACCCCAAAAGAATTGCATTGCTAAGCTACTATTGCCCTTAATTCTATCATTAAAGTTTTATTTTCCGTTAGCGTTCTCTTTTCTTAGGGTTCCGTACGAATTAAGAAATATCTTAATCAACTGCAGTATTTGATTTGCATCTTTCAGCGCCCCAGGGTTTTAAGTCGCAAAACAGACATACGGTATTTTTCAACTCAGCAGTGAAGAAAACTCTTAGGTAAGTAAAAGGCATCAAAATATATTTTGCATTATATGTATATGTATATATATATATATATCACTATTTGAATCTCAATTCTATCATTAAGTCAAACAGCTGAACGTGGCCCTTCAGTTAGTTCAAGACTGTTGGCTCTCGCTCTACCCCGCAAGGGATATAGACGTGATGATATGTATATAAATATACATTGATAATAAACTATTAATTGCACAAAGAGATAAAGAAAATAAGAACAAAAATGTGGCTATGAGTTACAAAGGCGGACTTATCGCTAAAACAATCTCTTCCAATCAACAAAAAGAAGAATTGAAACTGAAAAAAGGCGACTTTAAAAACATACTTCTGGCGTTAGTCCCGGTTGAGTCCTCAAATTCACCTCCTTTGGTTGTTATTGGAAAGGTTAATTAAATTTACTCAAATTTCTTACTCAAACTAAGTTTACTGCCGCTTCCAAAGCTTCAGTGCAGGAGAAGCGATAACAAACTGCACTGCAGCATTTCCTTCAACAACGTCAACTTCACGACTGTCTGAACTTAGAATAGAAATGTGGATTCACGTCCCTGACGAGACCTGACCACAATCTTGGATCAAATCATCCTACTTCCTACTACTATTATAAAGGCGAAAGTTTGTATGGATGTATGGATGTTTGTTACTCTTTCACACAAAAACTACTGAACCGATTACCATGAAATTTGGTATGTAGGTAGCTGAAGACCCAGAATAACACATAGGCTACTTTTTATCCCAGAGTTCCCGCGGGATTGATAGGGTTTCCATGCGGACGAAGTCGCGGGCGGCCTCTAGTACTATTATAAAGGCGAAAGTTTGTATGGATGTATGGATGTTTGTTACTCTTTCACGCAAAAACTACTGAACCGATTACCATGAAATTTGGTATGTAGATAGCTGAAGACCCAGAATAACACATAGGCTACTTTTTATCCCAGAGTTCCCGCGGGATTGATAGGGTTTCCATGCGGACGAAGTCGCGGGCGGCCTCTAGTATTGTTATAAAAAAAATACATATCAACAAATTCGCGCTTTGTTCTATGAAGCTCCAACTCACACTTGACCGATTTCTCCGCGCATCGGCGGTTCCGTGCTCTAATCCAACTCGCACTTGACCGATTTTTTTGTAAGTTCGGATCTCGCTGAATGATTTATTCAGGAGGCCGGGGGTTGAACGGCCTGCCAGGCACTTATTGAAATAAAAGTCTTTGAAATCGGTTAAGTCAATAATTTATTATTTTTGTTGCCCCGACTGATGTGTATAGACCTTTTTCATGTATTTTATTTTTAGGTGGTTTTATTTGGTGGCTATGAAAGTCTTTGGTAAGTAATATAATGAAGTTAGAAACTAAATCGATTAGTCCTTGTAACTTCAATTATTTCAGTACCTTCTTAATTTCATATTAAAAATTATTAAAATAGGAAGTTAATTTCAAACACATCAAGGTGAAAATGCAGTGTAGTTTGTTCTGCCGCTACTTCTACACGTGAGCTATTAATATTATAAATGCGAAAGTTTGTGAGTATGTCAGTATGGATGTTTGTTTCTCTTTCAAGCAAAAACTTCAAAACCGATTACGATGAAATTTGGTATGTAGGTAGCTGAAGACCTATAACAACGTATAGGCTACTTTTTATCCCGTAGTTCCCGCGGGATTGATTCCACGCGGACGAAGTCGCGGGCGGCTTCTAGTTATTATAAAATGTTGTATCTTTGAGTTAGTATCTCATAACACAAATCTCGAACCTACATCGAGGCTGACTCAATCTGTGTAATATGTCCCGTTTATATTTATTTATTTATTATTCTCTTTAAAAACCGCATTGGCCAATAAAAATAAACTTCTTATTCGGATCGTATTCCTCCACAACTCTTATCTAAAGTTGACGGCGCGTCGGTTTGTGTGAAAAGGGTACGATATCGTCCGCTTTCACACGATTTGATCGTAATATTTTGTTTTATACATACATACATATAATCACGTCTATATACCGTACGGGGTAGACAGAGCCAACAGTCTCGAAAAGATCAATAAGGCACGATCAGCTGTTTGGCTTAATGAATGAATTGAGATTCAAATAGTGACAGGTTGCTAGCCAATCGCCTAAAAAAAGCATCCCAAGTTTGTAAGCCTATCCCTTAGTCACCTTTTACGACATCCATGGGAAAGAGATGGAGGGGTCCTATTCTTTTTTGTACTGGTGCCGGGAACCACACGGCACTGTAATACATACCTACATCAGAAAAAGCTATGAGTCAATACGCTCTGAATGCATTAATCACCCACGTTTGAGGAATGGCCCCAACGTTTTAGAATTCACTTCGCATTCACTCTCACATCACGTGCGGTACGCGGACCGCATAGCGTGTAGATACTATGAGTTGTTTGCGAAAAGACGAAACGCATCAAGTTGTCTTTGATACTTCAAAGCTCGTACAGATACAGAGCACCTTAATTGTATTGACATCTTTGTATTTACCTGTATTTACAAATAAATTATTTTGATTTTGATTTGATTCGTAAGGAAGAAAAAATTACCAGACGTGGACGTAAAAAAATACTACATTACAAAAGTGTGGTCGTAGAAAATCATTAAGCCAAAGCTGAGCGTGGCCTATCAGTGTTTTAAAGACTGTCGGCTCTGTCTACCCCACAAGGGATATAGACGTGACCATATGTATATATGTGTTATAGTTGTTCTGTATAAAAGAAATCTGGGAATGATGAAAAATTAATTGATTTGAGTTTCTTCAGATTTCTTTAAAATTTTCTTTCTTAACCAAAAGTAAATGTAACTACACATTTCTTTTTATACATTACACTCCTAATAAATAGTTTAACATAAGGGGCAGTGAGGTAGCGTCATAAGGTCAGTCAGTAAGTCGTCACTATTTAAATCTCAATTCTATCATTAAGCCAAATAGCTGAACGTGGCCATTCGGTATATTCAAGACTGTTGGCTCTGTCTACCTTACAAAGGATATAGACGTGACTATGTATGTATGTTAACTCCAAAACCCATTTATCTATATAGATGTTGAATAAGAAAAATGGTACGTCACAACTAGTCCATTTACTATCGTATCACGTTTCCGCAGAGCACGTATTGCATAGACAATGCATTTCATTTTCTCCTGTCCAAATTTATTTGCAGCTAAAAGGGAGTTAATGTTTTTCGCGTACTTACTTAGACAGTGTCGTGTGGTTCCCGGCACGTACCTTAAGAGAAATACTAATAAAATTGAGATTCTTTTTATAGGCGATGGGCTAGCAACCTGTTAATATTTGAATCTCACTTCCAACATTTGGCCATACAACTGTAAGTGGTATGTCAGTCTTTTCAAGACTAATGACTCTATCTACTCCGCAAGTGGCCTTTCAGTATTCCCAAGGATGTTGGCTCTGTCTATCCCGCAAGGAATATAGACGTGACTATACGTAGTACGTATGATACTTTTGATATGATGCACAACGAAAATACGTCATAACATATTATAATTGGAAAGTTGAATAACGTATCTTGATCAAATTAAGGACGTCCTGGTAAAGGGTCAGGTCAAAAGTACTCGAAACCGCCGAGCTTGTATGAAGAGAGTTATGAATGCGGATTAAGCGAAGGAAGTATGCATAGATCGTAGCAAGTGGAAAGAGGTAGTCTCTAGAAAGAGGCATGATTTTATGTATGTATGTTGAATAACGTTGCGCCGTGTGGTTCCCATGCACCAATAAAAAAATACAGAATATGACCACTCTATGTCGTTCCCATGGATGTCGTAGAAGGCGACTAAGAGATAGGCTTATTAACTTGGGATTCTTCTTTTAGGCGATGGGCTAGCAACTTTTCACTATTTGAATCTCAATTCTATCATTATTATCTATTATATAATTGAGATTCAAATAGTGACAGGTTGCTAGCCCATCGCCTAAAAAAGAAACCCAAGTTTGTAAGCCAATCCCTTAGTCGCCTTTTACGACATCCATGTGAAAGAGATGGAGTGGTCCTGTTCTTTTTTGTATTGGTGCCGGGAACCAAACGACAAAAGTATAATTTCAATACATGAAAATACATTTTCATCTCTACTTTTCAATCCATCCCAGATTCCGTACACGTATTCTGAACGCAAGTCACCTCGATAAATTCATTCGATGATATTACTATTGTACGACTTTCAATATTAATATCATGTAGGTATTGTGATATAGTAAAAGTTCATACATACATACCTACATCCTACTGATATTATAAATGCGAAAGTTTGTCAGAATGTCACAATTCCCTTATAGTAAAAACTAGCTTTTGCCCGCGGCTTCGCCCGCGCAAATGCATTTTAGATTATAAGGATACGCCATAAAATTTCACCTATTTTTTAATCCCGTATCGTGCGGGACTGTTTTAAGTTTATATTTGATTTAAATTCATATGGCTTCTCCCGTCTTGTCCCGTCTCTTCCCATTCTGTTCCGTCCCGTCCCAACCTGTTGGGTCCCATCCTGTCCCGTCTAGTCCTATCCTGTCCTATCCCATCCTATTTAGTGCCATCCTGTTTTCCGCAACTGATACGTATTTTTTACTAACCAATATTTAAGACTTCTCGCACTTCGACACCCATCAAAAAACGAAGATTTATACAAACTTCCAACCCTTATTTTTCGCCCTTGAGATGCAGTTATCAAAATCCAATGTTTTAATGATTATTTCATACTAACCAAAATTTATTGCATGTGCCCAACGTTAAAATTGACGAAATTTCATACAAATTTACAACCCCTATTTCACCGCGATAGGAATGCAATTTTCAAAATCCAATAAATGAATTAATATTTTAATCTAACCGTAAATTTAAATCTAATGTGTCCAACATTAAAAAATGACGAAGTTTCATACAAAGTTGCAACCCCTATTTCACCCCCTTAGGAATGCAATTTTCAAAATTCAATTAATGAATTATTGTTTTAATATATCCGTAAATTTTCATCATAAATTTCATGCGTCCAACATTAAAAATGACGAAGTTTCATACAAACTTGCAACCCCTATTTCACCCCCTTAAAATGCAATTTACAAAATCTAATTAATGAATTATTATTTTAATCTAACCGTTAAAATAAAATTCGGGTGTTTTATTTATGCATACCGATTACGCCGAGATTTATGGACCGATTTACGTGATTCTTTTTTTGTTCGGTAGAGTATACTTTCAAGTTGGTCCCGTTGTTACCTAGTCAGGATCTGATGATGGTATTCCAGGGAAATCAAGGGCAAACCTCAAATTTACAGGCAATTACGTTTTTGACAATTTCATAGATCTGTTTAAGTATTTGCGTCTGATAGTCATCATCCCATGTGAATGAGCTGATGATGGAAGGTACAACTCCTCAACGGTTAGGAGTTGAAAGAAAATTCTTACGAAGTTATACGTACATGTGAGGCTATTAGGTTGACCTGATAATAAAAAGTAAATCTCATTAACGTTAAGAATTTAGGTGAAAATGGATGCGGACAAATTTCGTCTCTTCACTTGTTTCCTTTTAGCTGTTTGTATGGGTAGTGTTAACACAAAATAGGGATTTAAAGGCGTGATGTTATTAATGTTATGCATGTATGTACATAATTATGTATGTTATTATGTATGTTAAAGAGACGACTGAAAGTTGTCATACAAAGTCTTTTTTTTTTTAAGGATGGGAAATCATCAAATGACCTCTCCCGCTCTGGGTGGAACGGAAGGGAGTGTCAGACTTTTACTGACTAAAACCCACCTCGTTCCTTCAGTTGCCCTTTGCGTTCCGGAGCCACGGTATCTCGTTAGAACTTTCCCGCAGCCCCGGCTCAGTTTATCCCGTTTCCCCCCCTTGGGGGTTGACATTTCAAAAATCCCTTCCTAGTGCTCACTTATGTTACTAAAGGAACCTCTGTTCAAAATCTCAGACTCCTATACCGAGCGGTTTCGGCTGTGCGTTAATAAATCAGTCACCCAATCGCACCCCCTAAATCACGATTGGAGGGTAGTTTGAAAAAACTTATAATGTCAAACATTATAAGTTTTTTCAAACTACTTTACTTGCCTATGTACGTGTTCATGCCAAGTTTCAAGTTTATAAACCCAAGGAATAAGATTTTTCATAGAAACGTTTTTACCCCTTTTCCCCCCCTTGGGGGTTGAATTTCCAAAAATCCTTTCTTAGTGCTCCCCTACATATCCCAAGGAACCTACATTCCAAATTTCAGCTGTCTACGACCAGTAGTTTCGACTGTGCGTTGTCTGTCAGTCAGTCACTCAGTAACGGAAGAGTTTTATATATATAAGATTCTGCGACTAAAATTAAAAAATTAACGTAGCATGAAACTATTGCCACATAACACAGCATGTATACGATTGTGTCATAGATTCCCATGGATGTCGTAAAAGACGACTTTTTAGTTAATTATTTATTTATTTATTTACGCCAAAAATACAACGGTAGTAATACACCTCTTACAGTATTTGGCAAGGAATTCTTATAAGTATAACAAAATAAAATAAAATCTTGACAGTCTTAATTTCAACTAAAAGGACAAATAATAAGTATACTATGGGTAAGAAACAAAGAAGTAACTTACAGAAACAAACAATTTGAAGTACATTTACCTTTCTCACAAAATAACAAAAAAATTCTTATAATCGTATTCCATCCATCCACATAAATATCACAATCAGGATGTTAATTTAAGAATGCGTTTGTGAATTTGAATGAATTTAAGAATTATATATTACCCTCTCCCTTGATAGACTTTTACAATCCACACCGAAAGAGAAGCAGATGTCACACACTATGTTTTTTCTTTTCTACCAAACTCGTTAAGAGGCTTATCATAATTTAATTTTATGACTTTTTTACATAATATGTAAAATATATATACTAGACAATGATGACGTAACATTTACACTATACATACATACGTCGTGGTCACGTCTATATCCCTTGCGGGGTAGACAGAGCCGATAGTCTGGAAAAGACTGAATGGCCACGTTCAGCTATTTGGCTTAATGATAGAATTGAGATTCGAATAGTGACAGGTTGCTAGCCTATCGCCTAAAAAAGAATCTCAAGTTTGTGAGCCTATCCCTTAGTCGCCTTTTAGGACATCCATGGGAAAGAAATGGAGTGGTTCTATTCTTTTTTGTATTGGTGCCGGGAACCACACGGCACTACACACTATAGTACATATATTTACACTATACTACATATATTTACACTATACTACATATATTTACACTATACTACATATATTATAGTGTAAATATCACGTCGCATCCCGTAAGTAACAAGTCGTCTCGTCCCTCATTAGAAACCAAAAGTTTTTTCAGTTTGTCGCGGGTTCATTATCAGGCTGCGACAAATGGATGGGAACAATGGCGGCCAATATCTGAGAGTGACTTTATGGAGGAGTTCCCTTCAGTTGCTACTCTGCGCTTTGAGTTTAAACGTTTGTATTTTTATGCTTTTTTTATGCATCTGGTTGTATATGTCATTCGCTTAAATATTTAAAAAAAAATTGAGTTATGCATAAATTATTTTCTATTTTGTTTTTTAATTTACTTAATAGATTTGTTAAAAGTTATTTTAGTAATTATATTATCAACGATTGAACGTTATTCAGAGCTTTAATACCTTAGTAAGGAAAAGATAAAATGCCATTAGCGTTTAATAAAGAAAAATACGTAATTAATTTTAAAAGCTCAAAAATGTATAAAGTAGGAATATGTTTTAAAATTATAATTAATGTTTAAACAGACATAAAGGTGAAAAAACTATATGAAAATCTTCCCACGCAAGTAAGTTAACTAATCTTCAAAGCTTGCTTCTTTTAAGCTATGAACTCTCAACCTATTCTAAACAAATTTTCATTGAACATTTGGTACAGTTTTTGCATTTTCAAAAGTATATTTACGAAGTTATTAGTAACTAAAGTAATCTAAACAAGCCTTTTTCAGAAAATTTTGCACAAGCGAAATGTGGGCGTTACGTGGGATGAGTTGTGGGCGAGTTCTGCATTTTAAATTAATGTACTGATAAAATAATCTTATTCAATTTCGAGAATATAATATTTGACATCCATAAAAATTTATTGTCATTTTGATAAAATTATAATTATTATTTTTAGACGGTTTTGGATCACATACATCTAAAGTTAAATAGACGAATGAAGCTGTTATATTTATTAAATTGGCAACATTTCACACCAAGACTAAAAGTTTTTTTTTAATATTTACGACTACTTTTTACCTGCAGTTTCGCCTACGGGTTTTCGCAAATTCCACGGGATAAATTTTACCTGCATGTAAAGCACCCTATGTCCCAGACTCACAATTATATAAAAAAAATGTCAACAAGATTGGTTTAGTAGATAACGCGTTAAAAAAAAGAGATTACAATCATCTTAAATGTATAAATAGATTAATGAGTGTTGAGACATCGAAAAAAGGTAAATGATGGTGGATGAGGTGTGGTTCCCGGCACCAATAGAAAAACGAATAGGACTACTCCATATCTTTCCCATGGATGTCGTA
The DNA here is from genome assembly GCF_032362555.1 of Amyelois transitella. Taxonomy (NCBI): domain Eukaryota; kingdom Metazoa; phylum Arthropoda; class Insecta; order Lepidoptera; family Pyralidae; genus Amyelois; species Amyelois transitella. Next base: position 9,139,775 of record NC_083521.1, on the reverse strand, counting down.
AAAGACGACTAAAGGATTGGCTTCGCGTGTTAAGACTAGTAGCTCTGTACACCCCGTATCGTGTGTGTGTGTAAAAATGAAACTGAAATAAATTGCGCTCTTCTGTTATTTTTCACTCCAAAAAGACAAAGTACACTGAAAACTCATATATTTACTGGAGTTTTTATGTTACATACACCTGTTGTTTTCATTACTTATATACATACATGTAATCACGTCTATATCCCTTGCGGGGAAAACAGATCCAACAGTTTTGAAAAGACTGATAAGCCACGTTCAGCTGTTTGGCTTAATGATAGAATTGAGATTCAAATAGTGACAGGTTGCTAGCCCATCACCTAAAAAAGATTCCCAAGTTTATAAACATATAGCTTATTCGCCTTTTACGACATCCACGGGCACGAGATGGAGTGTTCCTCTCTTTTATCGGTGCCGGGAACCACACGGCATACCTTCACTTGTTTTTAAGTACGAGTAGATTACAAATGGTTTTATTTTTAATACTCGTTCAAATTCACCGATTCCACTCCGACCCACGCAGTAATTTCAAGCAACCAATTGTCCAAAACAACGAACGAGTTCTTTGTGACACAGACAATCCAATTAATAAGTAATTTTCAGGAATATCACCGACACGAATAAAACAGTGTTTGCATTATAACTGGTCCTTTGAGATTCTGCGCGATTATTTCATAAAATTCGTATCTAATTGAGTCTTCATTGAATTCACATAATGCAAGGGAGAATTAACATTAATTTTAATTCAATAAACTTTTAATAACCGATGAGCTGGTATGAGGAGATTTAATGTGTCGTGAAAGGCGACTATGGGAATAGCTTATAAACTTGGGATATTTTGGTCCATGGGCTAGCAACCTGTCACTATATGCAACTCAATTTTATCATAAAGCCATAGAACTGAGGGTGCTTTTTTGTATTGGTGCCGTGTGGTTCCGGCACCAATACAAAAAAGAATAGAACCACTCCATCTCTTTTCAATGGACGTCGTAAAAGGCGACTAAGGGATAGGCTCAAAAAACTTGGGATTCTTATTTAGGGGATGGGCTAGCAACCTATCACTATTAGAATCTCAATTCTATTAGTAAGCCAAATAGCTGAACGTGGCCATTCAGTCTTTTCAAGACTGTTGGCACTGTCTACCCCGCAAGGGATATAGACGTGATTATACGTAATGTATGTAAAAGTAAACTTACCTAATTTTGAATTCAAAATTTTCCATTATAAGTACAACCACCCTTAAGCCAATAAAGCCTGTCTTTATTCCAAACACCCCATCTTTTCAAAATAAGCCAAGCGGTTATTTTTGGAATCGTTTATAATTAATTTTCGAACGGGGAACTCCTTTTCCAATTAACTATAACACGAATTTTGAATTAATGGAATACATAGGTACATACATATTTACCATTGCGGGTTAGACTGAGCTTATATTCTCGAAAAGATCTACCGAGTAGCTCTCGGAAATTTCCAGTGGGTATTTCTATGTTGATAGATATTCTGTTCAATATCTGTGTGAAATGTCGTCAAAATGTTTTCAAATCTTTTTTTTTTTTTACAAACAAAAATATTAAGTTTTACCGCTTAAATTAATTAAACTTGGGGTTCTTCTTGTAGGCTATGAGCTAGCAACCTGTCACTATTTGAAATTCAATTCCATCACTATTCCATAGAGATGAACGTGGCCTTTCTTTTTGTGACTGTTGGCTCCGTCTAGCCCGCAAGCAATATAGACGTGACTATATGTATGTATAATATCTATATACAAGAACCGTTATAAAACCTTTTCATTATAAGTATAGATTTTACACGTGTATTAATCATGAGTTTACAAAGCTTTCTTGACCTCCCATGACCTCGGACCCCAAAAAAGGTCATCAAGATAAAACGGCGGCTATAAATTTTTCACATGAACCATTAACGTCGAAACTATACACTTAAGCGTGTTTTATAAAACACTAGCGACCCGCCCCGGTTTCGAACGAGTAGAATTTAATCGACAAAAACCATCATCAATGGTCCATCGCCTAGCCTAGCAACCTGTCACTATTTGAATCTCAATTCTACATTGAAGCCAAATAGCTGTAGCCTATCAGTCAGATTGTTAGCTCTGTCTACCCCGCAAGGGATATAGACGTGATTATATGTATGTATGTATGTATAAAAACCGTCATCAGAAAACCCTCTTTCCAATATTTCAAACAGAAACAAGATTAATCCACAAGTTTTCAACTTTTCACAACATTCTCTCCCCTTGAACACTAAAAAGGCACAGACCCTCAACATATTCAAAAATAATGTATTTAAGTTCCTGTCCAGTTTAGCACCTAGATCGAACGTCAGGCAAATAATCTTAGTTTATGATACATACATACATATGGTCACGTCTATATCCCTTGCGGGGTAGACAGAGCCAACAGTCTCGAAAAGACAAGTTTATGTATGTTTATTTATTAATAAGTTTATACATACGTATATACTTAGTGGGTAGGTATATGTCTATTATTAGTATTTCTGTTAGTATATTATTATATTGTTGCTAAAAACACAGTGAATTGCCACTTTTAATTAGTTTAATATACAAATTATAAAATAAGGTTTTTCCCCGGAGGGATAGACAGCGACTACACCAACCCTTGCATACATCATCTACATCTTTACACAAAAATGAGCATTTACTCTCACAAACTTTTGTATAAGGCTTCTCATTCATAGTAATAACACCTCATTATAACACTATCAGGATTGAGAAGGCTTCATTAGTCGTGTTAATAATATTGGAAATACGAGGCTTGTGTAAATATCCGTATTAACAGAGTTAATATTATGAGGAGATCCAATATTGTGCTACATTTATTACATGACTAACCATAAATTAAGCACCATGTTTTTTTTTTGATAGAATTATATTCTTCTATTTTATATCATAGACATCGTTGCCGTGTGGTTTCCGGCACTTAAGAATAGAACACTTCATACTCGTATATACATAAAATCACGCCTCTTTCCTGATATTAGCACGTTCAAACAAACAAACAAACTCTTTAACTTTATATTATAATAATAGTTTAGAATTATAGATTTAATTTTTAAATCATTAACATCTTTTGTAAATAATACCATACGTTTGCAAAAAAAAATATTGGTTTAAAATTGATATTACCAAAGGAATATAATTGATATATGAATTACGCTATAACCAGAGAGAAATCATTTTAATAAAGCTTCTAAAACGAACCCAGTAGCAGAAGTTACCCAACACGACTGAACCTCACCTTTTTAATTACAGAGCGAGACATGAAAATAATCAAGTTATCCCGTAAAAGGTCGTATTTTTACATAGCGCGGTATACGTAGCGCCAATTTGATAATTATACCCTCGATAAACAAATTACACCTGGATTTCATTACAGAGCACCAGTACCTAGAGACAACGAGAGGATTATGGATTTATTAATTTAAACAATATGTGCCAATCCTTTTTAGTGAGTCTTATCAATGCTATATATAAAACTATCCCGTTACTGAGATACTGAGTGTCAGACAACGTACAGCTTAAACTATAGGGCGAAAAAAGATAGATATCTATCTATCTTAAATCTCTTTATTGCACCTTAAGAGTAAAACATACAAAAAAGCACAAAACAGACAGAGATGGTACAAAGGCAAACTTATCGCTAATGCAATCTCTTCCAGATAACCTTTGGGTGGAAGGAAACTAAACAAGAGAAGCTAAAATGTGTAAGCAATTTGTTGGAACTAAGAAAGGATTACCATGAAACTCCCGTGAAAACTGAAGTTAAGAAAATTTTAAAATTTACGCGAGCGCAGCTGACAGACAACATAACTACAGCCGAAATCACTTAGGCTAAATATTTTTATGTTTTATGTTAAGTTAAAAAAACTAATGGAAAAATATTCTTAAAAATAGTTTTAGCATCTTTCCCTTAAAATTATTATCACATCAGTCCACAAAAATAAAATTTTGGCAGCTTGGTCTCTAATTTTCTCTACTCCACCCCATCCGGCTCGTAAGCGGCCCTAATTGCCTGTGCCATGTTGTGACGTCACGTCCTCGTAATTTAAACCAACGCTGATTTCAAATATCAGGAGTGACATACCTATTTTTGAACGGTTCAATTTTAAAATGAACTGCCAAAATTGGATTTCAATGTATGCAGTGTGTCATAAAATATTAAACCAATTTATGCATTGCTTGGAGTAATATTTAGTTCATTTACTAAGGCAAAGGCAAAAAGTTAGATCAAGAGTACCTACCCGAAACCGCCGAGCTTGCATGAAGAGAGTTATGAATGTGGATGACGCGTAGGAAGTGTGCAGAGATCGTGGACAACGTGAACAACGTGAACGTGGCAACTGGAGAGATGTAGTCTCTGCTTACCCCTCCAGGAAAGAGGCGTGATTTTATGTATGTATGTATATGCTTTGAGTTATGTTGGTGTACCTTTTAAGAGACGAAAAATTAGACACACATAGTGTGTGACTTGATTTTTTGAGCTTTACTTAAATTATTTAGAAGCAATGATGCAATATAGACCCAAGAAATACTGACTGTAACTAGCCCACCAGCTAAACATAATCTAACAACAAGTTTCCTTTGGTATATGTGGATTTTTCTGTAAAAAAAATGCTTCTTTTTTTAAATAAGTTTACCAAACATTTGCCCTATGTTTAGCCACACACGGCCAACTCTTATTATAGTAAGTTGGATAAACGATCGGCAGATGGGTATGGTATTTTCAGAAATGTTAGTTTAATCTGAGTATCAAAAAGAGGACACTAATTAACGGACCTAAAACAAAATAGAATTAATGGGATGTTTTGCTTTATACGTGCGAAGCCACGACCGAAGTTTAGTTTTTAATATAACAATTTCACCAAATATTGGCTCCATGATTGGCCACACACAACCAACTCTCATTATAGTAAGTTTGATAAACGACCCGCGCTCGGGGGTACTTACGCGTTTTGTTTGGACGAATCAACGCCCGCTTAATTTCCTATGACGTCACAATATGGCGACCAACATGGATATAGGTATAAGTAGATACTGCAGATACCATTTCGTATATGTATAAAATATATACGTGTTAGGATTTTTCTGCTTTATCAAGGTGACTGTATAATAATTTAATCATTTATTTATTCCTTGAATATGTTCACAGTATACAAAGGTCTCAAGTGTTCAAGCACAGTTTCTGTTAACACACATTCTACCTTTGAAGATTCTATATTTTAATAATATAACAAAATTTTTGAAAAATTTATATGTAATTTTACAAATTTCTACATTTAACACTATGTAATTTTTTTACTTCAGTTAATTATTTATTACTGCAGATACCTAATGAAACATTCGAAAAGCGGTCCATCAACTAACCTGTTTGCCACATGATTACACAACTTCCATTGCTTTCAAAAAGTATAAAGACTTTTTGAAATTCACTCGCAGGGTCTAGTTCAATCTATGTCGTTGTTGCTGACCACTAATTTCAGTGCTGTGATTTTCCTTTTTTTTCCTAGATTTCATGATAAGTAATTGACGTAGTTAAGTCTTTCGTAATCGAAATGTGATTGATATATTTTGGTCACTTGTAATTTCTTAAAATAATATTAAGGTTGTTTATCATATATCTTTAATGATATACCTACCTAAAATTGATGTTTCAAATCCGACCTACCAAACTCATATTTGATAACGGTAACACATCCAGTCAACTGAACGTGCAGATTTTCCCCACTTTACGACCCCAAACATGACACATCTTTAAGGCTCGTCGAGTAAAAATAGTTTAACGGGAAAAATTTATTACCGTACACGGGGTACTTTTATCAAAACTGGCAACACTAAACCGCGCTTAGTGCCTGGCCGAGGTGGCCGTAAAACTTGCAGATTAAGTAATAAAAGACGGAATTTCGAGCTTATTTAAGAAGATTTCTTACACAACTGGAACAGGTATAAAAGGCGACGTCCATTGTTCACACTGATCCATTGATACATACATACTAAAATTAATACATAAAATCACGCCTCTTTCCCGAAGGGGTAGGCAGAGACTACCTCTTTCTACTTGCCACGATCTCTGCACACTTCCTTCGCTTCATCCACATTCAATAAAAACTGTATGGGTAAATAATTAATAAATACTCAAATCTAAATACATAAAAACTGATTAATAACCGATGTTCTTACTGCGAGAGAAAACATCGTGAGGAAACCTGCACAACCTGTGATAACTCTTCCTGATCCTGTAATATTCTTGTGAGTTTTTTTTTTATTATTATTTATAATTATTTTCAAGAATCTGGATGATGATAGGCCACGTTCAGCTGTTTGGCTTTAAGATAGAACATACATACATATGGTCACGACTATATCCCTTGCGGGGTAGACAGAGCTAACAGACTTGTAAAGACTGAATGGCCACGTTCAGCTATTTGGCTTTAAGATAGAATTGAGATTCAAATAGTGACAGGTTGCTGGCCCATCGCCTAAAAGAAGAATCCCTAGTTTATAAGCCTACCCCTTAGTCGCCTTTTACGACATCCATGGGAGAGTGAATAAAAAAATATTTTGTGTGAAAATTAAATTAAGCTATAAAAAAAATTGCGGTGACTTAATTGCTTCATTTTAATTGATGTGCAGTGAATCATTACCATAAGAAAGTGCATTTGAGTGGCCATTGCACTCGCGTGCACGAGCACGCTAAAGAAAATAAGGCTCTGTGCACATTGCTCTATTATAGCATACGGCCTCTGTGGCGCAGCGGTAGTGCGCTTGTCTGTGTCACTGGAGGTCCCGGATTCGAATCCCGGCCAGGGCATGATGAGACACGAACTTTCTCTGATTGGCCTGTGTCTTGGATATTTATCTATATTATAAAATATAGTATCGTTGAGTTAATATCTCGTAACACAAGTCTCGAACTTACTTCGAGGCTAACTCAATCTGTGTAATTTTTCCCGTATATATTTATTTTATTATTTATTTTATCCGACCATACTTAATTATTTTCCAGAAATGTGTGAAACTAAACGTTTTGTATTTTTGTTTATTAAAATATCAATTCTATCATTAAGTCCAATAGCTGAACGTGGCCGATCAGTCTTTTTCAAGACTGTTGGCTCTGTCTACCCCACAAGGGATATAGACGTGACTATATGTATGCATGTATGTATGTTTATTAAAAAATACTTGTGAACTACTTCGTTGGCATGTCCTACTAATATTATAAATGCGAAAGTTTGTGAGTATGTCAGTAAAGATGTTTGTTACTCTTTACCGATTACGATGAAATTTGGTATGTAGGTAGCGGAAGACCCACAATAACATATAGGCTACTTTTTATCCCGGAGTTCTCGCGTTATTGATAGGGTTTCCACGCGGACGAAGTCGCGGGTGGCCTCTAGTTAGCTATATATTCGTTGCCATTGCAGCATTTGTGTAAACAGTGACAGAGGCAAACTAAAGCTTCAGAAATGACTTAAAGGCTTTAATTTCAAAAAATTCTTAACAAAGTGAAGCGCCAGGTTTAAACTTAATAAATAATTTTACAAAACAACAGTTTTATTTGCACTTTACCAAAAAAAGTAAAATCACAAAATACAACTTTTCAAATCATCTAAGTGTTTGCTCAGTGTGAAAAGGACCTAAGATTAAAAAGCCATCGAATATTCTTTGCAAGTAATGGATTCTTAATGTACCATTTCAACGAGTTCCCGCGAATATCAGAGACGTTACCTAACTATTTAAATGGCAGTTACAAACTATACATAGATACATATAGTCATATCTATATGTATCTATGTAGACAGAGCCAACAGTCCTGAAGAGACTGACAGGCCACGTTCAGCTGTTTGGCTTTATGATAGAATTAAGATTCAAACAGTAACAGGTTGCTAGCACATCGCCTAAAATAAGAATCCCAAGTTTAACAGCCTATCCCTTAGTCGTCTCTTACGACATCCACGGGAAAAGAGATGGAGTGGTCCTATTCTTTTTTGTATTGGTGCCGGGAACCACACGGCACAAACTAGACGTTTAATACATATACAGAAAATCACGCCTCTTTCTCGGAGGGGTAGGAAGAGGCTAAATCTTCCCACAATCCTCATGATAAGCACGAGGATTAAGGAGAAGTTTCGGGTACTCCTGACCTGACCTTTCGCCACAACTTCCCCTATTGGATCAAGGTACAGCCTTAATCTTCCAACTTCTTTATTTACCTTGTACCCTATTATTGATTCACTCTGCATAACCAAACCACCTCATTATTCATTAAGTGAAATAATAAGTTTATGTTATTACTAGCCGTGTCCGCGACTTCGTCCGCGCGGAATAGTTATTTTGGGCATCATTGAAGCCCTTAAGGGTGAATAATTTTCCCCGTTTTATTTCACATTTTCCATTATTTCTTGGCTCCTAATAGTTGCAGCGTGATGTTATACAACCTAAAGCCTTCCTCGATAAACGGTCTTTTTAACACAAAAATATTTTTTTTAATTCAAACCAGTAGATCCTGAGATAAGCGCGTTCAAACAAACAAACTCTTCAGCTTTATAATATTAGTATAGATGAAAACAAAGCCACCGATAAAAATATTGTTTTCAGTCATAATTATGTGCAAAATAAAGGCAGACCTGTTTTTATGACACGCCAAGTGAGAATGACCGGCTGGTCTAAATTAGGCTTTTTGCTATTTATAAATCATGCATTTAGGTGCACTATGGCATGTCGGCACGCGCACTTATTATGCTAAACTGTTTTAAGTCGGTCTAGTGCGTTCGGCTCATATACTGTACAGTTAAAGAGACAAACTAATAGGGTTTTTTTTTTATCCTAATGCTAAATTTGCCGTTTGGTTCCCGGCACCAATGAAAACAAGAATAGGACCATTCCATCTCGTTTTTATGGACGTTGTAAAAAGTGACTGAGGGATAGGCTCATAAACTTGGGATTCTTCTTTTAGGCGATGGGCTTGCAACCTGTCACTATTTGAATCTCAATTCTGTTTTAAAGCCAAACAGCTGAACGTGGCCTGTCAGTCTCTTCAGGACTGTTGGCTCTGTCTACCCTGCAAGGGATACAGACGTGATTATATGTATGTACTTAATATATATCACATGTATTTCCTGCAATTTTCCAGCTTTACGAGGCAAAATTACCACGCTCAGTTTGTTATTCGCTCCAGTTTCTATTAAAAATATTATAAATTTAAATAATGTTCTGTTAGCCGGCGGTAAAGTTAATTTATGAAGTGATTACCTTGCCACGACGTTATGCAATTATTGTAAAATAGAAATAGCCGCGCCAAAAGAGAAGAGGTAAAGCTATATTTTCATGTAAATCGTAATCTACGTCTTAAAATTACTAAAAGTTGTCTTCGTTCGCTTCATCCTGTAAAAAATGGAACGCATCATGTTTTTATGTCACTGTCAAAAGTGAATGACTCTTCTCTAGCAATTCCTTATGGTTGTGCGTGCTATAAAATATATAAGTTTTCTTCGAATACGTTTATAATTAGTAACTACAATAAATAGTTGTTTGAATGCACAACACAGTTTATTTAATTTTTCCTACACATTCACATACTCTCTTAATGCTTCATGCAAACTCGTTGGCTTAGGGTACTTTTGACCAACCAGTGTGATTAACCCTTAAGTTTTAATCTTTGAATCTACAGTAATTTCAATGCCTTATCACTTTTCAGTTTCTACTCAAATTTCAAATGAACAATTTTTTTTTCTTTGTACGATTATCAAAAAATAGCTCATTTTAGCGAACAAAAAATACCATTTCGACAAGGCAGGCATCCAAAACATTTAAAAAAATCGTGATACACATAACACAGTTTTGTTTATTGAACTCACAAAACATACATACACATTTCTTGAAATATGAGTAAAGAAAATAATTTGTAGGCGTCGTGGAGAAAACTGCAGAATAAGCTATGTAAATTGCACTGTATTAACGCAAATTCTTAAGTAAGTATATTAACAATTTTACAATATGCACTGATGAACTATTCAAGTTAAAAGGACTTTAAATAATAAAAACAATAAGTTAAACTGAACAATAAACACGAACTTAAAATATAGTTTGGCGCTAATAATCCATTTTTTGTTCCTTTTTTTTAATTTCATTTGTTTTCCAGCCAGTTCTACCTACTATCCAATGAGGTTATGTTTCATTTTTACTGCCTGTTTGACCAAGTTTCCATGTGGGACTGTTCTGAAACCTGCGATTTACACAACCTACAGTTTTACTAAGTTTTAATCTATAGTAGATTAGAATTGTCAACAATTTCTTGACCTTTTGCTAGGACATACCCGGTAAGACCTACGATATGAGCGAAATATAAGCGTTACTATTACAGGCTGTATGTGAATCGTGCATAGAACAACTCATACGCGTTTTTAAAACATTCCCATTGTGTATAAATCCTAAAATTGGCGACCCATCTTGTTTAGTTGACAAATCACGAACCGGTCGTAAATTCCAGCGGACGCAAGGCAATGACTGACATTGTTCAGAAATCTCACAGGATTCTAGGATATAAACTTTTGATACCTGATACACTATTTTTACCTTCCAAAAGGGGTAATGTACAAAGTCATACACTAAAACATACATACATAAAATAATGGTGCATACATACATACGTACAAAAATATTTTCACGTCTATATCCCTTGCGGGGTAGACAGAGCCCACAGTCTTGAAAAGATTGATAGGTTAGTTCGGCTGTTCAGCTTAATGATAGAATTGAGATTCAAATAGTGACAGGTTGCTAGCCCATCGCCTAAGAGAAGAATCCCAATTTTATTAGCCTATCCCTCAGTCGCCTTTTACGACATCCATGGGAACGAGATGAAGTGGTCCTATTCTTTTTTTATTGGTGCCGGGAACTACACGGCACTCGCCTAAAAATCATCATCAATATTCCTTTTTTAGGAAATCAAATCAAATCAAATTATTTTTCATTCTCTCTCAAACTGTCTTTTTCTCATTAAACCGTATTTAAAAGTGCACTTAATCTTCTTTTTTAATGCACAATTTTTTTTTAGATTATTTAGACTAGATTTAGACTATTAGCTGAATGTGCCCTGTCAGTCTTTTAAGACTACTGGCTCTGTTTACCCCGCAAGGGATATAGACGTGATATGTATGTATGTATTTTTAAGCGAGTTGTTAACAAACTTATCCAACTTTTTAGTAAACCTGAAAATAACTCTACGTGCATTTAAAATTTTGGTTTTCAAGAAATATTTCTTAGTAGACCTCGCAGTTTAATAACCTTTTTTCAACTCACGAGTAGCGACCTTCCCGGAGAGATTTTAATCCAATTAAAACCTAAGCACGCATAGACACGTTCAAAGTTAAATTCTTAGAAATTTTTACTGCAATAATATTACATCAAAGAAATTTGAACCTTGACCTTTTGCGGTGTAGAATTTCTTTTTACTTTTCATAGCTTAGCTTCGTACGTAGTTCAGGCTTTTTTTTGCGATTGCGAAATGGTAGGCTGTGTTCCTAAAATAGTTTTAGTCAGCAAGACTATTTCGAGATGACGATGATGAAGATGATTTCTACAGAAAATCAACCTATGACTACTTTGAAAAACCTACTTTTTATTCCCTTTATTTCCCACGTAAGGAAGTTACGTGTACTATTTGTTTACTTTTTAGTTTTACATACATATAGTCACGTCTTTATACCTTACAAGGTAGACAGAGCCTGAGCTTTGAATCCAACAGCTTATGATGAATTCACATATCATTAGACCAGAAATTCAGATTATTTAACAATATATGTTAGAATTCTAATCTATGTCTCAGATCACAACACGAAACTACAAAAGTACTCTAACGAAACAATAATAAATAAAAATAACTTTGCATGATGAAGCGAAGGAAGTATGCAAAGATCGTGGCAAGTGGAAAGATGTAGTCTCTGCCTACCGCTCCGGAAAAGAGGCGTGATTTTATATATGTATAACTTTGCATTTTCACTTTCCTGTCGTCTGCATTTTGCACATTACCCGTCGCATAATACTAACACAAGCTTTATCATCAAGTTTTACTAAGTGTCTGACACCCACGCGACACGATAACTCAGAATTACTATGCTCCTTTCACGTCCTAACCTTATTAAGCTTGTCATCATTTAAAATGATGATAATGTGCCGTGTGGTTCCCGGCACCATTACAAAAAAGAATAGGACCACTCCATCTTTTTCCCACGGATGTCGTAAAAGGCGACTAAGGGATAGGCTTATAAACTTGGGATTATTCTTTTAGGCGATGGGCTAGCAACCTGTCACTATTTAAATCTCAATTCTATCACTAAGCCAAACAGCTGAGCGTGGCCTATCAGTCTTTTCAAGACTGGTGGCTCTGTCTACCCCGCTAGGGTTATAGACGTGATCATATGTATGTATGTATGTATCATTTAAAATAAAGCATATTTTATACAATTTTCGAAGTTAAGTCACATATTATACATATAATCACGTTTATAGCCCCAGCTAGGTAGACAGAGCCAACAGTTCAATTTGAAAAATTCTTTTTGTGTTGAATAGACCATTCATCGAGGAAGGCTTTAGATTATATTACATCACGCTGCAACTATTAGGAGTGAAAAAATAATGGAAAATGTGAAAAAAACGGGGAAAATTATTCATCCTTGAGGGCTTCAATGATGCCCAAAATAACTATTCCACGCGGACGGAGTCGCGGGCACAACTAGTAGAATTATACTAGCTGACGTTGTTTTGCCATATAAATAATATTAAATGACGATTGATCAGTTATCGACCGGTGATGAAAAATGATTTAATTACTAAAATGGCTTTTAAAAAACAGGGGCTGGTGATAAAAAGAGTTTTATATAGATTAATAGATTGATTAATAACGACTAAGGCGACTAAGGGATAGGCTTATAAACTTGGGATTATTCTTTTAGGCGATGGGCTTGCAACCTGTCACTATTTTAATCTCAATTCTATCATAAAGCCAAATAGCTGCCTTTCAGTCTTGCACAAAATACAAATGTATAGCACAATTGGCGGACTTAATGCTAAATGCATTATCTACCACTCAACCATTGTATTTCTTGTCCCACTGCGCATAAAAGGCATTCTATCTCCAAAATAAACTGCAGTATTAACCCCAAGGCCGCATTTCATCATCGTCACGCCAAAGTAACGCCTTGACAGAGTTTACTTGACGTCCAATATTCTGCCAGTCACTGGGGACTTAACAAAGCGTTAAACAGTTGGCTTTTAAGACCGGCTATTCATAAAAGACTTTGTAATATTGTAAAGGAATTTCAGGGTGTAAAAATATCTTTTTGTTCATAAATATACACGGGGTTCATACATACCTATGTATATAAGAATAGATTATTTTTATAGGCCACGCTCAGCTATTTGGCTTAATGATAGAATTGAGATTCAAATAGTGACAGGTTGTAAGCCCATCGCCTAAAAAAAGAATCTCAAGTTTGTAAGCCTATCCCTTAGTTGCCTTTAACGACATCCATGGGAACGAGATGGAGTGGTCCTATTCTTTTTTGTACTGGTGCCGGGAACTACACGGCTTCTTTCATTAAGCCAATTAGCTGAGCGTCGCCTATCAGTCTTTTCAAGACTGTTGGCTCTGTCTACCTAGCTGGGGCTATAAACGTGATTATATGTATAATATGTGACTTAACTTCGAAAATTGTATAAAATATGCTTTATTTTAAATGATACATACATACATACATATGATCACGTCTATAACCCTAGCGGGGTAGACAGAGCCACCAGTCTTGAAAAGACTGATAGGCCACGCTCAGCTGTTTGGCTTAGTGATAGAATTGAGATTTAAATAGTGACAGGTTGCTAGCCCATCGCCTAAAAGAGGAATCCCAAGTTTATAAGCCTATCCCTTAGTCGCCTTAGTCGTTATTAATCAATCTATTAATCTATATAAAACTCTTTTTATCACCAGCCCCTGTTTTTTAAAAGCCATTTTAGTAATTAAATCATTTTTCATCACCGGTCGATAACTGATCAATCGTCATTTAATATTATTTATATGGCAAAACAACGTCAGGTAGTATAATTCTACTAGCTGTGCCCGCGACTCCGTCCGCGTGGAATAGTTATTTTGGGCATCATTGAAGCCCTCAAGTATGAATAATTTTCCCCGTTTTATTTTTTCACATTTTCCATTATTTCTTCGGTCTTAATAGTTGCAGCGTGATGTAATATAATCTAAAGCCTTCCTCGATAAATGGTCTATTCAACACAAAAAGAATTTTTCAAATTGAACTAGTAGTTCCTGAGATTAACGCGTTCAAACAAAGAAACAAACAAGCAAACTCTTCAGCTTTTGAAAAAGGTATAACTATAGATAAATGATTCAAGAGCTTTAATGTTTTCAAACAAACAAACAAACGCATTCAAACAAAAAAAAAACTCTTCAGCTTTATAATATTAGTATAGATTATAAGTTTACGCGAACGGCAAGCTCACTAAGACGTGACAGCCTTCAGACGCTGCTCTTTAAGGCTGCCCGCAGACCTTCAGGGCAACTATAGGTACAAGGGCACGGCTCATGTATAGACTGATTTCTTAAGGTCGTCTAAATATCAATTGCGATCGAAATTGACGATTTGTCGCTAAATTTTAAATGTGATGTTAATTTTAAGCCACCGACGAAAAAACGGGTTGTAATAAATTTGTGCAAATATCCCTCGCGGAGTAGACAGAGTCAATAGTCTCGAAAAGACTAAAAAGTCACGTTCAGCTGTATGGCATCATGATGGAATTGAGATTAAAATAGTGACAGGTTGCTAGCCCACCGGCTTAAAGAAGAATCCAAGTATATAAACCTATCCGTTAGTCGCCTTCTACGACATCCATGGTAAAGATATGGAGTCTATATTCTTTTTTCCATTAGTGCCGGGAACCACACGGCATATGAATCGAAAATCGCACACCTTATCACCAATTGTTTTTAATAAAATGACGATTATCGTCTATTAACAGCTTATCTACGCCGAATTCCTTTCTAGGTATATATTTATTTTGCACGAAACAACATTTAAATAACAATTTACAACAAGATCATGCCACTGACTCTGTCGTTTATAAAATAAATTTCAAAATTTATAGATTCTACAATACATTTGTTATGTTACTTGCTTTGAAATAGTCACGAATCGAAATAAATTATTTGTTCTGTTCAACAATTCCACAGACAAATTTAACAAAATAAAATATATTCCTAGAGGAGAAATTATTTTTATATCTTTTGCTACGATTAATACACCTAAATACTATGGGATCCATTGTGTTATTTGATACATATAAATATAAATTAGGATTCTTCTTAAAACCGATGGGCAACTAGAAGCCTCTAGCAATCTGGACTGTCAACATCGTAAGTATACTCGTATGTCTTACATTGATGCCTGTTACAAAATGAATCTCTATTCTGTCACTAACCCCTCTAGTGTAAAGTGATGCGATTTAAATAGGTAAAAATAAATAAGACTTTCATTAAAAAAATGGCTTATAAACTTAGGATTCTTCTTATAGGCGATGGGTTAGCAACCTGTCACTATTTGAATCTCAATTCTTTCATCAAGCCTAACAGCTTAATGTGGCCTGTCAGCCTTTCAAGACTGCTGGCTCTGTCTACCCCGCAAGGAGTATAGTGATATTACGTGATTATATGAAAAATGAATGTAATAAAAAAAAATGCACCTTTTATTTTACGAATATTTTTATAGAAGCCTTTCCAGGTAACAAGTTCGTTATTCTAATTTATTATAGTAGTAAATATAAAACTTTGTATTAATAATAGTAAAATTACTTAACGGATTTGAATGTATCTTAAGAGTATGCAATAAAAGTCATATATCAGAATAACAAATTAAGTTATGAGAGTTCAAAACAGCTACGGAGTGCCTTGGCTCGTCTTGGCTACATATACATATAAGTACGATACAAACCACACTTCTTATAATGAGAAAAGATTATTTTTTAATTATTTATTTATATATTCCTGTACATCAAGGAAAAAAAATAAAACTTAAACTAAAGAGAAATTCAGTACAAGGGCACTACTTATTTCTAGAGAAATTTCTTCCAGCAGGCCCACGACAGGAAAGTGTAAAGGAAGGCATTGGCTTGTGTACATAAATGATAAGATATCAACTTATATAAAATTATTGATATAAATAAACCTAAAACATATATTTTGTATGTTTTAACGAATAAACTCAAAAACCACTGGACCGATTTTAACGAAATTTGGCACAGATATGGATAAGACCTGCGGGAGTGACGTAGGCTATCTTTTCTTGAATTTCGAGACCGTAGCCACGCACAAAAGCTAGTAGAATAATAAACATATTTTAACTTTGCTTAAACAAAGCAAAGTCATATTACTTCATTAGTATTCATTAAACTTTGCACACAAATGAGATATAAAAAATCTCTCGCGTTATATTAAAAGTAATATTATCTCTTTGCATATTCTTGGTAGTAAATTTAACTATTCAATCAGTCAGCTTACTCAATACATATAATTAAAAGATTACATCACCTGTATACTTTTATTTCAAGAATAAATTAAAAAATACCAGATATGACAATTGTGGACAAGATTGTCCTGGTGCAAAACAGTAAGGAGAGCCGACCTCAAACAAGTGAGAACAGGGTTGGACATAGAACAAGAACAAGTTAGCTCAGTTCCCAAAATGGCAATGTTTGGCAACACGTGACGTCACAGCGGGCGTTTGACAGTTATCCGCGTTTTGGCGTGAAATTTTAAATAAATTATTTTAAATAAAAAAATAATAATAAATAGTTTGGGTTATATTTGGTACTTGTGCATGGTTATAAACACTTTCCCAAAAATAGTCCACATCCCTATTGTGCAATGTGCATCACGCCCAATACGACTAAATCTAGACTTTTACTTAAACTGCGCGACCTCAGGCGGACTCAGAAATATCGCGGTCACGACGACCTTTCAGCTCCGGATCTAGAAATCTAGGTCTATTTGCTATTTTCACAGTGAAACCGAGATCGGAGGGTATTTTTAAATTTTAAATTCAGCACTTGACGAAATGTGAATTTATTTTCAGATTCGAATCGGTGTTACTCAAAAATTCTTGCCGTTTCTCTTCGTTATTTTAACTGGATCGTGACTGACTGACTGACTCATCTAGAGCTTACATAAGAAGTGTGCTTATATCAAAATACTCGAGTACATTAATTATAAGCCTACGCGAATCGACAAAAAATTTGGAAGCCTCTCTTTTTAACCTGACAATTTAAAATTCTTCGATGAAATACTGGCGGTAGAAACACAAAAATGAGCATAAAATATCCATACAGATGACTTTTTTTACAAAATCTCTCCCGTCTCACATCTTGAGACCAGACTTTCCTCAATGGAATTTCTCAGCTAGCTCTGCGGAATGGTGGTTCAAACGCGATTATTTAAATTTAAATCTTTTGTCGACCGTACAAAGTCGGAATTCCCCCTCGCTCCGGTTAGTACGTGACAACGTACATGGCAATGGCAAATTGAGATGTTTATGAAATATGGTGGAAATGCGAGGAATTTAAAATTATATCCGTATTCAAGGCAGCGAATCGGCTATGTTTGCTGCGAGAGAAGGGTTATTGAAAAAGGGAAGAATTTAACGGAATTTTATTATAAGACTGTTGGTATTTTCATTTTGATATTTGATTATTAAAATACAATATGTTGTTCCGTGCAGTTTTACTCGGTGTGTTATTTTAAGTACAAATATTGGAAAGGTTGCAATACATTTAATCAAATGATCCGAATAAATTTGGAACGATGAAGAAATGATATAAATGTTTGATTTGATTCTTTTACAACTATGTTCTTGTTACTGTGTAAATTTCTATGCAATAAAGATATAACAAACAAACCAATATAAGGGATAGGCTTCCAAACTTGGGATACTTTTTAGGCGATGGGCTAGCAACCTGTCACTATTTAAACCTCAATACTATCATTAAGCCAAACAGTTGAACATGGCCAATCAGTCTTTTCAGTCTTGGCTCTGTCTACCCCGCAAGGGATATAGACATGACCATATGTATGTATGTATGTATGCCGGTAGAGGTCTGTGTGATAGCGGGAAAGCTTGCTTACCTTCAAATCCCTGGAGTGCCGTAACTCCTGTCTCCTCGGAGGTTGTCCAGGAAGGTCGGAGTATACCAGGTTCCTCACGGACCCTCGGAACTTCGGCTCGAAGATCACTGATGGTAACGCCAGCGTTGTCAATTTTGTGTTATATCTGTAACAATTGGGAAAATAAATTAGACGTCATTTTGACTAGGTCAAGGGTTAGAATCCTGGTCATGTCAAGTTATCTGATTGAGCTAAGTTTTATGAGGTTAGGGGGAGACAAAGACTATGCTATTACGTTTCCTCCGATTTTTAAATACATACCTTTCTCTTTTTTCATCATTTCCATAAACGATCGAAGATAACATTTGTAAAAAAACACATACATACCTACATATAATCACGTCCGCATCCCTTGCGGGGTAAACCAACAGTCTTGAAAAGACTGATAGGTCACGTTCAGCTGTTTGGCTTTGAGATAGAATTGAGATTCAAACAGTGACAGGTTGCCAGCCCATCGCCTAAAAGAAGAATCCCAAGTTTATAAGCCTATCCCTTGGTCGCTTTTTACGACATCTATAGGAACGAGATGGAGTGGCCCTATTATTTTTTTATTGGTGTCGGGAACCACACGGCACGGTAAAAAAAAATCCCTAAAACAATTCATCAAATCTAAAACATTTTCAATTCCACAGAATCCTAGACGCTCACAATTTATCTCCGTCCTTTTCTATTAAAGTGAGCCAGCAATATTTCAGCTGTTGACGCGTTTGAAAATGATGTGCCGCGCTTTAAAATGGCTTCCGTGACATATTTTCTTGGTGCATTTTCGAGAAATTGCTATATTTTAAATTTTCAGATGCAAACCGGTGAACTATTTTTTCCAATTTGATTTATTTATTGAGAACTTGAGTGTTTGAGATCTTTGAGAAATATTTCCTTTTGGTTTAAAATATATAATAATCGATGTATTTTTGTAGTAGGTACCTATGTATTTTTTGTATTTTCTATCATTAAGCCAAAGAGCTGAACGTGGCCCATCGGTATTTTTAAAATTGTTGGCTCAGTCTATCCCGCAAGGGGTATAGACGTGATTATATGTATATATATATATTGTCAAATAATCGATGTTGTTGTATATTGTTGTTATCCCATACGTTAGGGACTCATCGATAAAAGTAAAGATATTATGTACACGTATGTATGGGCCTAACATAATCATTCGGCTAAAACTGGCTTGTAACTAAGTAATATGACTTTGCCTACCCCGTTAGAGATATAGGATGTGACTGTGTGTGTCACTTTGAAGCGATTTTAATTAAAATAACGGAGCTGCTTCATTTTTATTGTTAAGAATTATTTCAAATTCAATATTAACTAGTTTACTAACAAAAACCTTTTACAATTTATGACAAAATAATACAACATTATTTTTTTTAATACAATTTGCGGTAGAAGTCAACTTATTTACAAATCTACTCTCTGAAAAATTAACAGAATACGTTTTCAGAAAAGAAAAATATACGAATGAACTTAAGCGTAACAGAATTCAACGAGTATATTTCTAAAGATACTATTTCTTAATTACATCTAAGAGACGCGTAGTGCGCTTGGAAAATTCTAGAATTTCATTAGTTTAATGTTTTAGGTCGGTTGGGAATTATTGTATTTTTAACTGGAGCGCTGCGGGAGCTATCCTGGAGTTTTATAACAGCCCCGACACTTGGGAAGTTGTTGGGCAGTTGTTTTATGTTACTGAAACGGAGTACTTTCTTGATATATACATAAATTTATATATATTAGTTAGTGTGCCGTGTGGTTCCCGGCACCAATCCAAAAAAGAATAGGACCACTCCATCTCTTTCCCATGGATGTCGTAAAAGGCGACTAAGGGATAGGCTTGTAAAATTGCGATCCTTTTTTTAGGCGATGGGCTAGCAACCTGTCACTAGTCACTATTTGGATCTCAATACCATCATAAAGCCGAGTAGCTGAACGTGGCCATTCAGTCTTTTCGGAACTATTGGCTCTGTCTACCCCGTAAGGGATATAGACGTGACTATTATGTATGTATGTTTGTATATTAGTTTCAGTTTGGTACAAACGATCGATTGGCTGAGAATGCCTTGTGGCATTGAGTCCACTTGTTGTACATTTTACGTGCATGAAGTTTAAATATATAAATTCTGTCGTTACTGAATGACTGACAGACAACGCCAGTGTGGGTATAGAAATTTGAATTGGCATATAGGTTCCATATTTGGTCTAGAAGTGAACTAAGAGAGGTTTTCCCATAATTCCTGCGGGAATAGAAATTTTGTTTTATGAAGGCAGTGCTACTATTTTTATTTTTCGTCTTTAAGAAATTGCGCGACTTTTTCGTGTTGTAAAATACACTGTTGCCAAAATACAAAATACATGTTTCAAAAATCTTAAACATGTTATTATACTAAACCCAGATTCATCTAAAATTTAGGTTTACGTAGCGGATCGTACCCAGGATTTTATTAATAGAATAGCTATCCAATATATCAAAAACGAGGAATTAGTTATGGAATAAACTGGTAAGTACATGAATTTCAAAGGCTTCGGTGAACGAGGATTCATAAAAAAAGAATTATAATTATAAATGTAGGAAGTCCTAAGAATTGGCTTGTTTTGGTTCCTAAGCTAATTTGGCCAATAACCTCTGTACATAGATACAAACATAAATAGACACCGCGAGAGTGTCGCCCTTTTTTAATTTGTTTTTCTTCCTAAGATAGATATCACAAATTTATAAAGTACAAGTCGGTGTATCGTGATAATCGAATGAACAAGATACATACATACATATAATCACGTGTATATCTCTTGCGGGATATGACAAAGCCAACAGTCTCGAAAAGACCAATAGCCCATGTTAAGAATGAATGAACAAGATACCCGAGAAAGGGAAACTTCGCAACCGGCCACGTAATAATCAATACTTTTAAATTTTCTACGTACATACATACATATGGTCACGTCTATATCCCTTGTGGGGTAGACAGAGCCGACAGTCTTGGAAAGACTGATGGCCACGCTCAGCTATTTGGCTCAATGATAGAATCGAGATTCAAATAGTGACAGGTTGCTAGCCCATCGCCTCAAAAAAAGAATCACAAACTTATAAGCTTATCCCTTAGTCGCCTTTTACGACATCCATGGGAACGAGATGGAATGGTTCTATTCTTTCTTTACTGGTGCCAGGAACAACACGGCACTTGATTACCAATTGATTCGGGTTGAATTAATTTGTTGGTTGTAATGTCTTTAATGTAGGATCTATTCATTTAAGTATCAATGACCACATTACATAATTCCATAAACGGCGGCTGAGAATAACAGAATTAATAAACTGGGAAATCGCTTGCGGCTGCTACTCTCTAATTAACTTAGCCGACTTTGTAAATGTTATTGTATGTTTATGGCTTTATTGGCTTTAGGCTGTTTTCATGGATAGCTTTTTAAAAAGTTATCACTGTTGTCAAGAAGAACAGAAACCGGTCTGCCCTTCTCAATAGCATACATACATATGGTCACGTCTATATCTCTTGTGTGCAAGACAGAGCTAACAGTCTTGAAAAGACTGATAGGCCACGTTCAGATATTTGGCTAAATGATAGAATAATCCCAAATTTAAAAGGGATAGACCCTTAGACAACATTCACGGGAAAGAGATGTAGCGGTCCTATTCTTTTCTATATTGGCGCCGGGAACCACACGCCAAAAAAAAAAATCCCTAAAACAATTCATCAAATCTAAAACATTTTCAATTCCACAGAATCCTAGACGTGCACAATTTATCTCCGTCCTTTTCTATTAAAGTGAGCCAGCAATATTTCAGCTGTTGACGCGTTTGAAAATGATGTGGCGCGCTTTAAAAAAACAAAATCCAAATAATCTAGACAAACAACATATCGTATGCATGACCTATGCTATTTCGAATGCAATGATGCATGCTCGCATGAAAACTCTATTCAGCGTCATTCAACTTATGCATAACAAAAAGGGCGTGGAACAAATAGTACTGATAACGTATGCTTTCGTAAGTAACATAACTGTGACGTGCTTGGTTTTAATAAAGACTGACACGATTGAACAAGAAGCAGGTAATTTGCTTTTTGGAGTTTTCGCCTATACGGTTTTACACATACTCTTAGAAATATATAGATAGATAGACGTGTTATTGCACCATAAGAAAAAGAAAAACAGAAAAAAAAACACAGGTAGGTAATAAGGTACAAAGGCGGACTTAACGCTAAAGCAATCACTTAAAAATTATTCATCCTTGAGGGCTTCAATGATGCCCAAAACAATTATTCCACGCGGACGAAGTCGCGGGCACGGCTAGTGTAAAATAAAAAACAAATCCATTACTTAGTTAAATATTAATTACTAAAATCGTTCGCGTGTCGTTAATATACTAGTTATAACCCGCGGCTCCGCCTGCGAGTAGCTTTTTCCGTCATCTGTGGCAAAGAAACTTCAATTATCCAGACCTTAATTAGACACATAGTCAATTCTACAGTATCTTAATGCAGTGCCAATTGGATCAACTCGAGTTATATGTTATTATAGCCGTCTTCAATTTCCATATGTTATTCCATATAAAATTTTAAATGTCTAGAAGCAGAACATAACATATAATCACGTCTATATCCCTTGCGGGGTAGACAGAGCCAACAGTCTTGGAAGGACTGATATGCCACATTCAGCTGTTGGGCTTAATGATAGAATTGTCATTCAAATAGTGACCGGTTGCTAGCCCATCGCCTAAAAGAGGAATCCCTAGTATATAAGCCTATCCCTTATTCGACTTTTACGACATACGTGAAAAAGAGATGGAGTGGTCTTTAATATTGGGGTAAATAGGCCACGGCAATACGTCCAGAAATATGGAACGAACTCATTTGCATCAGCATAATGAGAGCTAGTCTAGACGGCTTGGCGCCATTATTTTGACGATCACGTGTAAACTCCTCATTTATTAAGCTATGGAAGTGTGCCGTGCGGTTCCCAGCACTTTAGAATATGACCACTGCATATCTTTCACAGGGATGTCGTACAAGGCGAGAAAGGGGCTGATAAACGTGAGGTTCTACTTTTTGGCGATCAAATTCAAATTCAAAATTTTTATTCATTACTATAGGTTACTATATATCGCTTAATAATTGTCAAAACGTATGGTTTAACAACATTGGTGGACGTCAAATAAATTACTTAAAAACTAAGTTTAGTCTTAGATAGTCTAAGATAGTCTAGCAACTTGTCGCTATTTTGATTTGAACGTGACCTTTCAGTCTTTGGGAGACTCTTGTATAACCAGTAAGGAAGAATTTCTCAAGCTTTTACGAATTTCGTTTTTGGTGAGTGAAGTCGCGGGAGTACAGTAGTAAAGGATATAGAAATCAAATCTACAATAATAGTGCGTGACTGAAGACAGATGTTGCCGACATCCTGATACGCGTAAGAGTCGATCATGGTATATACCAAATCAGGTGTTCTAGTTATAAAAAGGAATTGTGCTCTATATGTTCCACCGGCTTTAATAGCTACATAATAAACTAGCTATACCCGCGACTCCGTCCGCGTGGAATAGTTATTTTGGGCATTATTGAAGCCCTCAAGGGTGAATAATTTACCCCGTATTTTCACATTTTCCATTATTTCTTCGCTCCTAATAGTTGCAGCGTGATGTAATATATCCTAAAGCCTTCCTCGATAAATGGTCTATTCAACACAAAAAAAAATTTTCAATTTGAACCAGTAGTTCCTGAGATTAGCGCGTTCAAACAAAGAAATAAACAAACTCTACAGTTTTATAATATTAGTATAGATAAATGATTCAAGCACTTTAATGTTTTTTATTACATTCATACATAAAATCACGCCTCTTTTCCGGTTGGTTAGGCAGAGACCACATCTTTCCACTTACCACAATCCCTGTATATTTCCGCCTCATCCACATTCAAAACTCTCTTCATGCAAACTCTTCACTTTCAGGTAGGTACTCTTGACCAGATCTTTTTTTATTTATATAGTTAATTTCACAAACTTTATACATCGTCTCTTTAATCTAACTCCCTATTGCCATTGATTGAGAATTTAATCAAAAATATTCTTCAAAAGAAAATATTATTTAAAAGCTACAAATACCAACATTCATTAAAAGCTTAGTTTACACGATATTCAAATGATACAATTAAAAAGGTTGCATAAGAAAATTTAAAAAAAAAGACTCTGTACGTGACTGGCGGCACGGTAACGAGCCAAAACCGACGGAAACCGGTTCAAACTGGCTCGAACTGAATACTAGTTAACACTCACAAATAGTTTTTGTCGGATTCGTCCATTTCCTTAGGGTGTAATGAATTTGAAGTGAACTTCTGGAGTTAATTGAATTAAGAATAAGGCTGTCCGAATTGACAAACAATAAATACTATAATTTAAGTGCTAAAATTGTGTGGTTTGGAAAAAAAGTGATTTATAATTTGACGGACTGCGTGTACGCAAACGCTTGGAGAGGAACGTAAAAAAAAATCGTAACTACTAAACAAACCTCCATGGTTTTAACGATATGCAGCATGTAATGTTAATCTAGATTAAGTTCTCTTTTTTTTGTACATGGTTATAAAATAAATAAATAAAAAAAAATTATGCCAAAATTTACGAGATTTTTGTACATAATAACCAGTAAACTCTAAATAATTGCAGTTAAAATTATATATTTTATAAATATGGTACATTACCTTCTCCTGTGAGTCAGTTCCATACATATCCCTAGGGAGTATTTTTGGAATAAAAATAGCATATTATGATAATCTCGAGATCAAAGGAGTCTAATCAGACCATCGCGAAGAAACTCAAAGATGAAGCGGCGTATCATTTTAATATGACTTTCTGTCAAAAAATATAAATCGTTTTTATAAAGACTTTCTTTGAACGAAGCAATGTCTTTGAAATTAAGTTACTTAATAAATCTTACATGCTCTTACGTAGGTAGTTTAAGAGAATCGTTATTTCCATAAGAACAATTTCATAGTCTCAATTCTAACATTTAACCAGACAGCTGAACGTGGCCTATCAGAATTTTCAATACGGCAGGCTCTGTCTTCCCCGCAAGCGATATAGACGTGATAATATGTATGTACATTTTTATAGTGCACATGGTATGTCCGTAATATGCCACGTGTGTATTCCGGGATAGACAGAGCCAATTGTCAGAAGTCACAATGAACATATCGTAATGATGGAATAAGATCTTGAGAGCAAAGTCTCGGGCAAAACTAGTTTGTTAAGAATTCTGTCTGTAATACGATGTTTTCCCAGAATTTTTAAATAAATATTCCAGAATAAACCGCATGCTTGAAATGAATTTGTGGCAGAAATTTTATAATTTAACAGTAGGTACGGGCATTATGAATTTAAAATTATTAACACGAAAACAACAGTTATATAACCAAAACCGTTGCCTGTAATTTCCATACGCTATTCCGGGCAGTAGTTAAGGAAAAACGGCGGAATTTTTGGTATTAATGATGCTATATTTTGTGAAGCCATCTTGTTTCGGGGGCTTTAGTGAAATTGTGATGTAAGTTATAAGCGATAGCGGTTGAAAATTCATATTTCTCACAAAAAGTGTTTAATATACATACATATAATATATACATCACGTCTATATCTGTGCCGTGTGGTTCCCGGCACCAATAAAAAAAA
The DNA here is from genome assembly GCF_032362555.1 of Amyelois transitella. Classification (NCBI taxonomy): domain Eukaryota; kingdom Metazoa; phylum Arthropoda; class Insecta; order Lepidoptera; family Pyralidae; genus Amyelois; species Amyelois transitella. Next base: position 9,113,829 of record NC_083521.1, on the reverse strand, counting down.
ATAGGACCACACCATCTCGTTCCCACGGATATCGACAAAGGCGACTAAGGGATAGGCTTTACATATACTTGGGATTCCTCTTTTAGGCGATGGGCTAGTAACCTGTCACTATTTGCATTTCAATTCTATCATTGAGCAAAATCGTCTGATCATGGCCTTTCAGTATTTTCAAGATCATTGGCTCTGTCTACCCCACAATGGATATAGACGTGATTATATCAATGTATGGTTCCCGGCACCAATACAAAAATGAATAGGACCACTCCATCTCTTTCCCATGGATGTCGTAAAAGGCGACTAAGGGATAGGCTTACAAACTTGGGATTCTTTTTTAGGCGATGGGCCAGCAACCTGTCACTAGTTCAATCTCAATTCTATCATTAAGCCAAATAGCTGAACGTGGCCATTGAGTCTTTCAAGACTGTTGGCTCTGTCTACCCCGCAAGGGATATAGACGTGACCATATCAATGTATGTAGCATATTTTAGTATAATATAATCAAGTTGCCGCCAACCGCTTATTGTTTACGCCGTCTGCTCGCAATGGGGACTCAATTAAAATTCCTTAGTTGTCGCCATCCAACTTTTATTACTGTAATTTTGTGAAAAAGACAACTTTCGACGTATCACGACGCTTTCGGATGAATGTTGACTTTGTCCCTAATTAACGGTCGTTTGGCGTCCCAATGTTTACATAAGTCGGCTTCGGGATCTCCAATACTATTACATTGATGCTAGTCTCGTCATCTCTCTGGTGGATGGATTTTTTAACAATATCTATATTTTATTCGGATCTCCATTTATGTACTAGTGTGTGCCGTGTGGTTCCCGGCACCAATAAAAAATAGAATAGGACCACTCCTTCTCGTGCCCATGGATGTCATAAAAGGCGATTAAGGGATAGGCTTATAAACTTGGGATTCGTCTTTTAGGCGATGGGCTAGCAACCTGTAACTATTTGAATCTCAATTCTATCATTAAGCCAAACAGCTAAACGTGGCCTATGAGTCTTTTAAAGAGTTTTGTTTCTGTCTACCCCACAAGGGATATAAATGTCGCAGGAAAATAGGAGGAAGGTAAGAAGGAAGAACAGGTAAGAAGGAGTCGTAAATAAGAATATTCAACATATGCCGTGATTTCGTGATATCCCTAGGGATTTCGTGGAATCTCTAAAATCCTCATTTCTCTGCGACATAAACATAGCATAAAGGGACCGTACTTATTATTAAAATAAATGATCGCCTCACTATTCCAGAAGTGATATTTATGCGTTTACTGGACATGGTCCCTTATCCGCTGTCGCGCATAATTTCTGATCTCATGCATATGATATTTCTGACTCAGTGATTCAATTTCTTTACCTAGTCAAAAACTAATATGAAGTGAAATAAATATTAGTTATTGCGAAGAATTCAATGTCATCTTCAAAGTAGGTTTTTGCAAATACCATGGGAACTATAATTTTTACTGGGATGAAAGGTACCCCTTTGTATTTCTCTAGACTCTTCAGTATACGAGTATACCGCGTCAAAAGGTAACTTAATTTCGCATTTATACATACATACATACATAAAATCACGCCTCTTTCCCGGAGGGGTAGGCAGAGACTACCTGTTTCCACTTGCCACGATCTCTGCATACTTCCTTCGCTTCATCCACATTCATAACTCTCTTCATGCAAGCTCGGCGGTTTCGGATACTTTTGACCTGACCCTTTACCAGGACGTCCTTAATTTGATCAAGATACGCTCGTCTAGGTCTTCCCACTTCGACCTTTCCCTCCACACTCTCCTTGTAGATCTGCTTAGTCAACCTGTTTTCTTTGTAAGAGATAAGAATAGTAGTATGATATTAGAGTAGTATTTGTACAATAAGTATTACATATTAGGCTGAAATATACCAGTGTTTCAGAACAATAAATTCATTTGTTATACCTGTGCGTTAAAACATATTATAATGAAAATAAATAAAAATCATATACTTCAAAAAAAGCTAAAACTAATTGAAACTTAAATAAACAATACCTCGTATCTAGGCGATTTGATTGTGATGTGATAGTGTTCTGGTACTTTACCTAACTAAATTAATTTCTTAATAAAATACGGCCGAATTGAGAACCCCCTGTTTTTTTTATTTTAATTAGCATTTAAATTTAAATCTTTTCAGTTTAAATTTTCTTTCTTTTTATTTTTTTAGCAAAAATAACAATCATGCCAACACAATTCAATTATTCATTAATAACTAAACTTTAAATGTTCAACATTCAAGCAAGTAACAACAAATCGATTTTCTTATTAAGTAATTACTATAAATTAAAGCTAACAAACTGTTAGCAATCTGAATTCTGAAACGGGAATGCTTTCGCCCATCGGCCTTTCCGATATCCGGGCAAGTCTTCGCTAATTGGTCGCTTCGGGCCATTCCCTTAATTTATATTCAACGCTCTAGTTGTATCAATGTATTGAGCTTTAATATTTAACGGGACTACACGTGTATTATTCGAATTTGGCCGAAAAAACATTCATATTGTTATCTTACATACAATGTAAAATCAAAATGGAAAAATCGTAAATTCTTTATTGTCTTGTACATTGACGGCCTCTGTGGCGTAACGGTAGTACGCTTGTCTGTGACACCGAAGGTCCCGGGTTCGAATCCCGGTCAGGGCATGATGAGAAAAGAACTTTTTCTGTTTGGCCTGGGTCTTGGATGTTTATATATAAAATTATTAATTATAAAATAAAGTATCGTTAGTAGTAAGGGATAGGCTTACAAACTTGGCTTTCTTTTTTAGGCAATGGGTTAACAATCTCAATTCTATCATTAAGCTAAAAAGCTGAACGTGGCCATTCAGTCTTTTCAAAACTGTGGGCTCTGTCTTCCCTGCAAGGGATATAGACGTGACCATATGTATGTATGTAAAATGTATCGCACAATTAGTATCTCGTAACACAAGAAACTCAATCTGTAATTTGTCCCGTATATATTTATGTAAATTTATTATTTTTTTATTGTACACATCTTATAAACTTAAAGTATTAACTAATGTTTTGTATTGGTTCCTGGAACCACACGGCACTAATTGTATGTGCATAGAATAAAAATACAATGTCAAGACTGCATAACAAAATGGCGGCAACACGCCGTAAAAGCCGCGAGACATTCGACAAACGCTGAGTGCGGCGGAATCGAGCGAAATTGAATTAACCCTGAGTGTCCGACAAGTCATAAATATGTAGTTTCTTATAAATATTTACACTGACAGTGAATAGCCCTACTGGATGCGCCTTCGGAGTATCTTATATATAAAATTCTCGTGTCACAATGCTCATTCCCGTACGACTCCGAAGCGGCTAGACCGATTCTCATGAAAGTGTCGATCAGTGATCAGTGTCGCGCGTGGCAGGAACGTTAGTGTCTAATGTTGACCAAGAAGAAAAAAAATTAAAAAAATGTGACTGAAACTATAGCATTTAAATTAAAAACATATATAATCACGTCTATGCGTTTATATACCCTTGCAGGGTAGGCAGAGCCAATATTCATCATAAGACATTTAAATTAACAGTAAAAAAATATATTTAGGACTAGCTGTGCCCGCGACTTCGTCCGCATAGTTATTTTGGGCATCATTGAATCCCTCAATAATGAATAATTTTCCCCGTTTTGTTTTCACATTTTTCATTATTACTTTGCTCTTTATAGTTGCAGCGTGATGTTGTACAGCCTAAAACCTGCCTCGATAAATGGTCTATTCAACGCAAAAATAATACAAACAAACTCTTCAGCTTTATAATATAAGTATAGATAAAAAACTTTACGCATTCATACTTCCATACAGGTTCGGTATATCGAAGAAAAAACAGTATTTGCCAGCTGATTCCTTTGCCGTGTCCCCAAAATGTAAAAGTCAATTAAGGGAAAGGCTAATAAACTTTGGACTCTTCTTGTAGGCATAACTAGCAACCTGTCACTATTTTAACCTCAACTCTGTCTTACCCATAAGGGATAAAGACGTGATTATATGTATATGTATGTAGTATGCAAGTTCATATATGCAAACATATTTTATGTGTTTCGTAAGCAGTTACACCGTCACCCAAAATGCGCAACCTAAAATATTTTAGTGAGGAAAGATTTCACAAAATCGCCTGAGCAAAAAACTTTGTTCAGTACCTACCTCGTTAAAACATAACGCTTTGTCGCATCCAGCGCTCTATGTCTCCGCCAAGAACACTATCCGGATAAAAAACCCGGGTTTTTACGGGATATCCAGAATATTTTACTAACTTTTTTCCGTCGCTGTTGTACAAAAATGAGGTCGGAGTGTTCTCGTGTGACTGAAATGTTTTTTAACTTTGGACTGCAAGTTTAGTGATAAGAATTGCTTTGAACATAGGTGCCTAGTTTTTGCCCGGAGATTTGCCCCAGTGGGAATTTCCAGGAAAAAATAAACTTCATATATCCGCGTTATATACCAGACATTCATTAACCCAACTTTCGAATAATTAAATATTTAAATGTTCAAAATTTCATTCAAATTGGCTTAGCCATGACAGACAAGATCTTAATAACAATAGCTATTACTTAACACTTTCTATTTATTTTGCGAGCCCCCATGAATTTTGACAATTTGTTATTTCAACCAGCTTCAAAACAGGCGTGGATAAGTTTTTAATTTTTATTATTTGTAAATGTTTTGTTATGCATAACATAACAAAGCATTTACAAATAATAAAAATTTCAAATTAAAAATTCAAATTAAATATTCAATTGTGAAAAAATAAAACTTACTACTAGGTACTTATTTTTTTTTTTAATGGTTACGTACGTGGTTCCTATTTTTGGTCTTTTAATTAACTACTATGTGATAAGATAATACAAATTTTTTTTAGACGTTGATGTTAACACTGTGGACAAACCTCTGTGGTTTTTATCAGCTTTCTTATCTCGTATATGTACTAGATATATTTAATTTATATATATATATATATAGTGAAAGAAATAAAAAAATAATAATATTCGCTGATGTGCCATGTATTTTTTCTCACAAAAATAAAGACTTTTAAGTACTCCTAACCCAGATCCTTCTTTCAGTTATATCATATCCAACCTTAGTAAGACAACGTTTACCAGACAAAAAATCATTTTCCATCGCGTCGTACCGAATTTCAGAGCGGGTAAACATAGCCGTATCAGTTTACGCACATATTAAGCACATTAACGTGAATTAGTGACACTGGATGAGCTATTTGAGATTAAATATTTGAGTACATAATTACGACGAAAGGTGGCGTATTCTGTACTTAAACTTACGAGTAAGGTGCCCCATACGATATCAAATCAATTAAACGGAAAAGGTAGGCGTGTATTATTAAATAATTTAATCCATACATACATATAATCAAGTCTATATCCCTTGCGGGGTCAGAGCCGACAGTCTTAAAAAGACTAATAGGCCACGTTCAGCTGCTTGACTTAATGATAGAATTGAGATTCAAATAGTGCCAGGTTGCTAGCCGGTCGCCTAAAGGAAGAATCCCAAGTAATTAGTAATTATTAATAATTTTCAAAAATTTGTCACGTCGGATATACTTACAAACATACTTACTCGTACAAAAAAAATCACACCTCTTATTCATTTCATATTTCATCTCTCTACTTGCCAAGATCCCTACATACTTATATCGCCTCGTCTTTTCATTTCATTCACGCATAACCAGAGATCGGAATAGGTAGATTGAATTGGGGTCAATGACCTGAAATGTATATATTAATATGGACATGCCTCCGGGATTGCGAGATTTGTAAATTATTAAGATTTTTTCCGGATTTTTTACAAGTGGGATGAAGAATATATTAGTGGTAGCTGTTTTCCCCCGACTTCGTTCACGTAAATTGTAGTCCTATGTTACCCGCGGACAATGTAGTTTACTGTAAGTGTAAGTACTGAAATGGAATACCGGAAAAGAGGCTTATCCATGTTATGCTTTCTATGGTAATTCATGATGCAAGTACATAAAATCAATCTACCTATTCCGATCTCTGCTCATAACTCTCTTTATGCTCGTTTGATTGACAAATTTTTTATGTCACATCCAGGCAATTATTATCTTTCTCATATCCTTGTCATCATCCCGGATTAAAGGGAAACAGATACGCGGACACATATCGATCGGAACCATTCGATAATATGCCACTAGGACGCTGTTAAACCGCTCGGAAAATACGCGGACATCACATCTGAGGCATAAGAGAAACAGTTCTAATGGAATCATAGTGCATTATGTATATATGCGGTTTTCGAGTCACGAGGGTATTAAATACTTACAAGCCTTTTCACTCATTTCGGTAATCGCTGCACGTATTTATTTATGTATATTGTTTATACATACATACATACATATAATCACGTCTATATCCCTTGCGGGGTAGACAGAGCCAACAGTCTTGAAATGACTGATAGGCCACGTTCAGCTGTTTGGCTTTATGATGGAATTGAGATTCAAATAGTGACAGGTTGCTAGCCCATCGCCTAAAAGAAGAATCCCAAGTAATTATATAAGCCTGTCCCTTAGTCGCCTTTTACGACATCCATGGGAACGAGATGGAGTGGTCCTATTCTTTTTTTATTGGTGCCGGGAACCACACACACACACATGGTTTATCTATTGTAGTTTTTATGTATGTCTATTATAATTATTTTATTTTATATTTTATGTAGGTATAAATATATTTATTTATTTTGACCCCACATAAAGTTCTCTGTCAGACCCAATGGTTGACTAGTAGATAATGCTACTAGCATTAAGTCCGCCAATTGTGCTATACATTTGTATTTAGTGCAATGAAGTTTAAATAAATAAATATGTTTAAGAGGGATATATTTTCAAAGCCGACAAACTCAAATAAAGTGATATACATACACACACAGATAGTCACTTGTATATCTCTTGCGGGGTAGACAGAGCCAACAGTCTTGATAAGACTGAAAAGCCACGTTCAGCTTTTTAGCTTTAAGATAGAATTGAGATTCAAATTTTGCCTTTAAGTAAGAATTTACATTCCTGTGAAATTATTGTACACTTTTAACTTCATCAGTGCCATGAGGTTTCCCGCACATTAGAATAGAACCACTCCATATGTCTCCATAGATGTCGTTAAAGGCGATTGAGGGATGAGCTTATAAACTTTGGATTCTTCTTATAGGCGATGGGCTAGAAACCTGTCACTAACTATTTCAGCGTAAAAATCGTTAGGCGTAAAAGCGTAGCAAATAGACAGACAGGCGTAGGTATTTATACCCCGCCTGTCACACAAATATGTACGATTCCAATCAGCATAAATGCTCAGTGATCACATTATGTGAGGGGAGTCTGTTAAGCGGAATCCTACAAATACACGTGTAATTCTATTGGATTGAAAATATTGGTATTTATATCTATGTATATAGATATAAAATATTGGTATTTATATCTATATAGTGCCGTGTGGTTCCCAGCACCTATACAAAAAGAATAGGACCACTCCATCTCTTTCCCATGGATGTCGTAAAAGGCGACTAAGGGATAGGCTTACAAACTTGGGATTCTTATTTAGGCGATGGGCTAGCAACCTGTCACTATATTTAATCTCAATTCTATCATTAAGCCAAATAGCTGAACGTGACCATTCAGTCTTTTCAAGTCTTGTGGCTCTGTCTACCCCGCAAGGGATATAGACGTGACCATCTGTATGTATGTGTAGATATAAATACCTAATATTTAGATAGCATTTGCGCCGGGCTTCCCTCCAGTGGGAATTTTCAGAAAAAAAAGTCTATGTTATTCCCATAAGTCTATTCTGTCTGTGTACAAAATTCCATCAAATCGGTTCAGTAATTTTTGAATTTATTCGTTACAAACATGACATAAATACAAATCTTAATTGTTAGTGTGGATTAGCATATGTCAAAAAGTATGTGTTAAATTTTGTAAGAATATATAATGTAAAAGCGAATAACACGAAACCTCAAAAACTACTGAACCAATAAAGATGAAATTTGGCAGGAAAGTAGATTGTAACTAGGAGACGTCCTCTTAGAAATGATTTTTAAGAAATTCCCGCGGGAACAAGTGATAGTTTTACGCGGGCGGTCTTAGGTTCTCGATAATTCTGTAGATTTTGGCTGCTAAATATAATTTTAGGTAGATATCTGAAGTAAGTGCAAAGACTTACTTTTAAGATTATATTTAATTTCACATACCTATATATTTAATATTCGACTTAGAATGTATTTTATAAGAAAACTTAATGTTTCACTAAGTTATACCCTAGCGTTTCTATAAACAAGAATGTTAATATTTAACTAGCATTTCCGTGTAGAATAAACCGTAAAATATACCAGTTCATACATAATAAAAATTTTAATGTCGTTGTGGAATTCGCAATTACAAAAGGAAATAAGCTATTTAACCTTCTATATAGGAAAATTTCAAGTTTATAATGTTAACACAAAAAGTTAATAAAAGTCTTTAAAAATAAGTGAATTTGTTAACAAAAAATATTTCGGAGGAAGCTAGAAGCCGAATCACGCCTTTTCCCGGAAGGGTAGACAGAGACTACATCTTTCCACTTGCCGTACCTTTTTAACTGAGAATTTCTAAGGAAATGGCTGTTCATTAAAAACTTTACTTGATACTACAACCGTACAATGAATCCGAACTGGTGACTCATTTGAGTGGAAAATCTGAAGAGAAGCCAGTATTTGCGATGCAAACTCATATACCCCGCGGTGAGGGTGCCTGGAGACTCACTACTTCTCATAGTATGTTTGATGTTGACTTTTGAGATAAAACTGAAATTTATACGTGCCTTTTGTGATAAAGGAAAAATAATCGTCGTAGAGGGGAAAATAATTTAATGATACATTCCATATATGTGTATACACGCGTCTACATCTCTTGCGGAGTAGACAAAGCCAACAGTTTTGAGAAGACTGAAAGACCACGAATCTAATGACTTCTTTGTCATTAACTTTTCCCGCTTTTTACTTGACATACATACAAACACATACATATGGTCACGTCTATATCCCATGCGGGGTAGACAGAGCCAACACAGACAGAGTTTTGAAAAGGCTGAATGGCCACGTTCAGCTATTTGGCTTACTTGATGTCGGCACAGTATGTCAGTTTTTTCCATCACAAATCATACTGGAAAGTTTTGTCTTCAGTTTTATGACCGGCCTGCCTGACGTCGACCTTCTTTGGGTATGCTCTTGTAGTACCTAGATGTATGTGCTCTTGTCCCTTAGTCGAATATTACGACATCCACGAGAAGAAATGTAGTGGACCTATTTTTTGTTTCTGTTGGTGCCGGGAACCACACGGCAACCACGAATCTAATGATATTTTTCATCAATATATTGAAACCATAAAAACATACTTCAAAAAGGTCCCAGATCTATTTATAGTTTAGTTACTCAAAGTTACTGTATGTTTTCACTTTCAATTATACGTATTCGGTAGCTATAGCATTCAGTTTTTCAAATTCAACGCAAGATTCTTCAAAATGTTTTCCTTCACCTTTCATCGGTTAGAATACAAACTAATGTACGTAAGGAAATTGCCACTTCGTATACGTTAATTTCTCTACCACGCGCTCACCCAAAACTACAGCTAATTTTAAGTAGTAAAATCACAGCAACGCCCGACTATCTTGCACATAGTTGGCGTCAGTTAAAATACCTTTTAGTCGACTAATGTGCCAACTAATATCGTTAGCATAGTCTAGAACTTTGGGCTCTCATTATTCGATAATTTATGCATCATATTCCCTCCAGTTTGTACGGTAATTCGCTTAATATGAGAATAAAAGTTATTGGTTATATTTTGACAATAACCCAGCTCCTATCTCAATAAGCAGATATACAAGGAGAGTATGGAGGGAAAGGTCGGAGTGGGAAGACCTAGACGAACGTATCTTGATCAAATTAAGGACGTCCTGGTAAAGGGTCAGGTCAAAAGTACCCGGATGAAGCGAAGGAAGTATGCAGAGATGGCAAGAAGAAGTGGCAAATGGAAAGAGGTAGTCTCCGCCTACCCCTCCGGGAAAGAGGCGTGATTTTATGTATGTATGTATGTACCCAGCTCCCGGGGCCTTGGTCTCGTACACCAGAACCACAACAATACAGATTTTAGCAAATATTAGTGCCCAAAATTCGGATACTAGAAATTGCCGCCAGGTGGCAAATACATAAGTACAATTAGTCTTGTAATCTAATTGAACCGTGCGGTCTAATTGCGAACAAACGGTACATACAAAATATATATACATATAATCACGTCTATATCCCTTGCCTGGTAGACAGAGCCAACAGTCTTGAAAATATTGATTCAGCTGTTTGGTATAGTGATAGAATCGAGATTCAAATTGTGACAGGTTGCTAGCCCATCGCCTAAATGTAGAATCTCAAATTCAAAATTCAAATTCAAAATTCAAATTCAAAATTCAAAATCAAAATTCAAAATTTTTATTCATTATTATAGGATACTTCATATCGCTTAATAATTGTCAAAACGTATGGTTTAACAACATTAGTTGACGTCAAATCTCAAGTTTATAAACCTATGCTTTAGTCACCTTTTACGACAAGAGAAAGACATGGAGTGGTCAAATTCTTTTTCTATTGATCCACACGGCATACATAGAAAATGGTTTTCATAAAACCATCTTCTTCGATACATTCCCAAAGGTACCTTTATTAAGGTACCCTTGTACCTTGGACTTTACTTTGAATGTCAATATAACATATCATTTACTGCATAATAACATTTATGGATAAGTTAAGTTAAGTATTAAGAATAATTTTCAAATTATTCTTCCCATTAGATTGCAAAATCCCTCACATTTTACACCCCTCATTTCGGTCGGGGGTTGACATATTCTATCCGTTATGACGTCACACTCTTGTCTCACATCCAACGTAAATGTCGTGTGTGAGGCAGCCCTGGCTGATGTGAATACGTAATAAGTTCTTTGTCTCATCACACGGAACTAGGGTTGTCAGGTCGCCAAACCTAATAGCCGGACAGACCAGCCAGATTGGCCGGACATTTGATTAAAAAAAGCCGGACACCCTATATTATTAAGGATTTCGTCTTAGTATTAATAGGTACGACAAAACAATTGTATGTTTAACTAGCTTCCGCCCGCGACTCCGTCCGCGCGGATGCCGGTCTTCGCGTGGATGGTTTATTTCTCCATTTTCAGTAACTCTGACAATGACATCTTATAAATATCTATTGGATCCAAATACACCTAGGCCTATAATACTTAAGGAGATCCCTCTATTGAGCTACTGCTGTTGAGCTCGCGTTCTGTAGTAAGTATTTTTTTCATAGTAATTCCGACCTTGATAAGTAGCATGTAGTAGTAAATTACAAAGCCTAACATAAGCCGGACAAGACGGACATCGTTTATTTTGGCCGGACATGCGATCAAAAAGCCTAACTATGTCCGGCTTTATCCGGACGCCTGGCAACGCTAGAAACGAGAAATATTATTCAAATGCACAAAAATACAGCTCAAACAGATGTAATATTACACTGAGAGATAATACGAGGAAGAGATAATGTATACATTAATGTAAGGGATAAATTACACACATTTAAATTAGCCATTGATGGTTAGTCCCATAGTACATATGTTCGAGACATGCGTGTGTGAAAAAAATATTAAAGGTGACTCGGGAAAGTTCGAATTGAAATATATATATATAACATCACGCTGCAACTTTTAGGAGCGAATATACAATGGAAAATGTGAAAAAAAAACGGGGAAAATTATTTATCCTTGAGGGCTTCAATGATGCCCAAAATAACTATTCCACGCGGACGAAGTCGCAGGTACAGCTAGTCGCTATTAAGTGGACCTCTAGATTAAAAGCTTAGAATATCTGGTTTGATATTAACCCTGACCTCGGATCGCTACGATTAAATGATTGTGATAAACCAAACGCAAACTAAAAGTTACGCATTTTGATCTTTAAGTTCTGCGGCATAAAGTATAAAATATGTCGGCAAAACCGCCCTTGATTTGATGTAATGAAATGAGACGATTAATAATTTTATAGCTAAATTATATTATTGTAACTTGGTTACAGTTACAGGGTAAAGGAAAAAAAGATAGTTAAATTGTCGGAATAAAAATCGTGATGCACCAGGTTCAAATACTAACGGCCACGTTTCAATGACGATTACTCGTACTATAAATATGAAAATTACTAAATTTTACTTGTACCAAACAAGTAAAATTTAGTTCTTGAAAAATGACATACATTTTCAGTAATTGGTACGGCAATGTTATCATTACTGTTTTTACAAACGGGAATTAGGCAGAGAATCGGTTAGCAATAAAATTGTTGAATCTCAATTAATATCACTAAGCCTAGCTGAGCGTGGCGTATCAGTCTTTCAAGACTGGCTCTTTCTTCCCCGCAAAGGATATAGAAGTGATTATATGAATGAATATGAATTCTTAATCTTTTTTTACAGGAGCGACGCCTCGGGCACAATTTTAGTTTATTATAACTTTCATATGACGTCACGGAATCGATTCCAAACTGCACTAGAAATAGACGAATACGTAATTTAATTACCTCAATTTAGATTTTAGTTCGAGTACGCCAATTTACGGACTAGCCGCTATGGCAAAATGAGCTGAAAATCAGCGGATTTGAGTTCAAATTGCCGTGAAAAGAGATTAACATGCTCATAGTAATTTATAATCAGTATAAATAGTGGCGAAATAAGGGTGAGAATTTAATGTTTAAAACTGAAAATTGGTCGTACGCTGTGGTAGTATGCCTCATTGTTATTTTTTTAATACATAAATACATATAGCCACGTGTATATCCCTTACGGGGTAGACAGAACCGACAGTCTTGTAGAGACTTATAGGCCACGTTCAGCTTTTTGGCTTGATGATAGAATTGTGGATTCAAATAGTGACAGGTTGCTAGCCCATCGCCTAAAAGATGAATCCCAAATTTGTAAACCTATCCCTTAGTCGCCTTTTTCGACATCCATGGGAAAGAGTAAAGAGTTTTTTTAATTATGTCTATTTATTTGTTTTCTATTGCTGTGTGCTGTGTGTGTCGTTGCTTCCTTGGCTGCATCGTTCCCGGCAATATAATGAGCAAATGAATGAATGAGTGACTGAGTGAATGAGTAAACGAGTATATATGTATGTAATAAGTAAATAACTTTATATCCTTGGATGGTATACATCGGATTTGCGATTAATAACAATATCCGGAAAAAGTAGGTACCCTTCCCGTGGGACGAAGTTGTTATTCTACATAAATAAATAACTGGACAAAACTTATCCTATATTCAATAACTAGCTGTGACCGCGACTTCGTCCGCGTGGAATAGTTATTTTGGGCATCATTGAAGCCTCAGGATGACCCAAGCCCTCAAGGATGAATAATTTTCCCCGTTTTTTTTTCACATTTTCCATTATTTCTTCGCTCCTTATAGTTGCAGCGTGATGTTATAGGTATAGCATAAAGCCTTCCTCGATAAATACATAGTCTATTCAACATAAAAAGATTTTTTAATTCTTACCAGTAGTTCTTGAGATTAACGCGTTCAAACAAACAAACAAACAAACTATTCAGCTTTATAAAACTAGCATAGACAAAATACCTATTCCATCCGTTCCGTCACTCGCACGGACACTTCGCAACAGAAATCGATCATAAAATATATCGAATGGAGTGAAATCTGTTCCGAGTGCCATCGACTCGCCTACCAATTCCAAACGCAATCACAACTGCATGCGGACGTTCAGAAACATATAGTTATATATGTGTATGTGTACGTTCTTTCACGTGTCCATTGTGACAGACATATTTTTGCATTTATCTTTATGTGTAGACTAGCTTTTGCCCGCGGCTTCGCCCGCGCAAATGTATTTTAGATTATAAGGATACGACATAAAATTTCACCCATTTTTTAATCCCGTATCGTGCGGGACTGTTTTAAGTTTATATTTGATTTAAATTCATATGGCTTCTCCCGTCTCTTCTCGTTCTGTTCCGTCCCGTCACAACCTGTTGTGTCCCGTCCTGCCCCGTCCAGTCCTCCTATCCTGTCCCATCCTATTTAGTGCCATCCTGCTTTCCGCAACTGACACGTATTTTTTACTAACCAATATATTTACAATACAAATGAACAAAACACAACGAAACGTCTTCAAGCATGAATACGAAACGACCAACAACTTATTAACGGAGGGTAAAAATGCTTTCAAAATCATAGAAGTCTTATTGATTGTCGAACGACAAACGATAGCGACTTTGACATGGTGGCGCCATCTATTGCTACATTATCAAACAAATTGTTCATTGAAGGAATAAATTTTCTTATCTTTTGCATATCAAAAATTAACACTTATAAGGGTTCCATCGTACCTTAAGGGTAAAAATGGGACCCTATTACTCGACTTCGGTGTCCGTCTGTCTGTTAGTTTGTCTGTCCGCTCACCCATCCTCCTGTCGCCAGGCGTGTCTCATGATCCGTATTAGCTAGACAGGTGACATTTTCACAGATTATAAATTTCTGTTGACGTCAAAATAAAAATACTAAAACTGTATGCATACCAAATTTCATCAAAATCGGCCTAGCGGTTTGTTCAATCTTATGAAACCTTATTTTTGTTTTTGGCCTAATTTAAAAACAAAAAAAAAGAAATATTTGACAACCATCATACCATTGACATAAGTCTGAAATATCAATAAAAAAATGCATCATCAAATACAATAATTGTTTCCTTTTTATATATAATACAATATAATTTTAATGCAAAGAAAATCACAACAAATTATTGAATAGCCCCAAACCATGGCGATATTTGAAACGTCTTTGTGTTTTTTACAATCAGCCGATTGTACATGTTCCTTCTGAGCGGGATGCTTGGTTGGTACTGTGTATATGAGGTTCTCGTTCGCACCCACGGGCAGTAGTTTGCTGTCAAGGGCGAACACTGTGCGACTTTCACAAAGTTTCAGCAGGAAATGCTTAAGTGGTGTCCACGTGATTCAATCGAAGTTTATTATCGATTGCGTTGTGAAGAGAGCATTGCAAACAGTAAGCGCATACTCGCCCAGCAGTGGATGAGAAGTCAACAGTGAACGAGAAAGTAAGCGGATACACCTACTACGCATGTGCGAGTGGAAGTGACGTGCCGGACAATTGTGAGTACTTTTTCATTCGATTCAG
This sequence comes from Amyelois transitella, assembly GCF_032362555.1. Taxonomy (NCBI): domain Eukaryota; kingdom Metazoa; phylum Arthropoda; class Insecta; order Lepidoptera; family Pyralidae; genus Amyelois; species Amyelois transitella. Next base: position 9,098,564 of record NC_083521.1, on the reverse strand, counting down.
TGGTAGCAAAATTGAACCTTAAAGACAAGAAGAAATTTACTGAGAAAATATTTGGAAATTAGTGTAGTACTGTATGGACTTAGAATAGTTTTAAGAAAAGTGTTCAGACGAGGAATCTATGCCCAATTTCCTAGCGGTTTTATTGTGACAAGATTCTAAACACTTGTAAAATTTTCATCTTTGATTTAAGACTTAGAAAATTGTTCACTTTAAAAAAAAAAATTTGGCTTCAATTTCAAACTATTGTAACTTAAACATAAACCATGAATGCTCTAATTAAGGTTCAGATTAACACTAACAAAACTATCGGTAGAGCTTTTAGTAATTTCAAAAAATCTCCTAAAGAGCGGTTAACTGAATCTTATATTGAAACAAGACTTGAAGCATTAGAGTCACAATGGTCTATGTTTCTGGATACTCACACCAAACTCATAGCTGAGTACGATAGTGAGGATTTAGAAAAAGCCAAATATGATGAATGTGCTGTTTATGAAGTCACAGAAGAATTGTATTTTGACTACAAAGCAGTACTGAAAGAAAAATTAAGTCAAATTAAACCTGTCATACCAACTACTTCTAATGTCTGCGAAAACGATTCTAAAATAAATTCATACAGTAGTGTGAAACTTCCAAAAATTACAATTCCCACATTTTCCGGTAACTATGCTGAGTGGACAAGTTTTAGAGATTTATTTATGTCTCTTGTGCATACTAACCGATCTTTAGACAATGTACAAAAATTACATTATTTAAAATCTTATTTGTCTGGTGAGGCTGAACAATTATTGCGACATGTGCCCATTACTAGTGATAATTATGTAGTTTGCTGGGATCAGTTAGAAAACAGATACAATAATAAACGCTTCATTGCAAACTCAGTCCTAAAAAGATTTATGAGCCAAAGAAATGTTACAACTGAGTCTGCAAGTGCATTAAAAGAGTTATTAGATACCAGCAACGAATGTATGAACGCTCTCAAAAATCTAGGTTTACAAACTGATTCATGGGACATGATCGTAATTTACATATTGTGTTTGAAGTTAGATACTGAGTCTCGTAAATTGTGGGAATCGAAGTTAAGTGAATTACAGGATAATTTACCAAGTTATAATCAATTCACAGAATTTCTACAGCAAAGGTTTAGGTCACTTGAATTTCTTGATAATAAGGTTTCAAAAAATGTTCCGAAAACTAAGGTATTACATGTTACAGAATCGAATAAATGTCCGTTTTGCTCCGAAAACCATAAGTTGTTTAACTGTAAGAAATTCTCTAAGGAGGAGCCAGACGCACGTCGTAATTTCGTACAATCTCGGAAACTATGTTTCAATTGTTTTAATTCAAACCATGCGGTGTATTCGTGTCGTGTACCATCCAAGTGCAGAATCTGTCATAAGAAACATCACTCGCTTCTTCATTTGAATACTGTTTTATCGCAAGCGAGTAATGTTTCTAGTTCGGTACCAACTGAAAATAATTCATCTGAAGTTATTGTTAAACAAGACGAATCGTGTAAGAATATTACTTCATGCCACATTAATACACAAAGCCATGTTTTGCTTGCAACGGCTTTGGTAGATGCTATATCGCAATCAGGCACACGCATAACTCTCCGGTCTCTTATTGACCAAGGATCACAAGCTTCGTTTTTGACGGAGTCCGCAGCTCAGCTTCTTGGGCTGCCGAAGAAACAATGCAAGAGTTATGTGTCGGGGTTGGGTGGTGATAAGGATCCATTGATGATGTCAAAATATATCGTATATTTTAAAATTCAATCCCTCATCAACCCAGACTTCGTTATTCAAGTTAGAGCTCACGTTATTAAAACTATCACCACATTGCTGCCTGACAAGGAAATTGCAGTGCAGAGGTGGTCAAACCTGCCCAAAATCAGGTTAGCAGATCCAACATTCAACTCTCCTAATAAAGTAGACATACTTCTAGGTGCGGATGTGTATTGTCAAATAATAGAAGAAGGATTTATTAGGAGTGGTCCAGAAATGCCAATTGCCCAAAATACAAAGTTGGGGTGGATATTATCTGGTAGGGTATCTGTTGATGTAGAAGAATGTAATAAAAACTTTCATACCTTTGTCCAGTGCATGCATGCCGTAGAAGATAATAATCTGCTGCAGAAATTTTGGGAGCTGGAAGAAGAGCCCAAGTTATGTCAAGAAAAAAGATGGACAGAGGAAGAAGAGAAGTGTGAAAAGATATTTGCGAGTACTACAACAAGGGATTCCGAAGGTAGATACATTGTCAAACTTCCCTTCCGTAATGAAGATCCGCAATGTCAATATGGAGATACATTGGCGATTGCTACAAAACGATTTGAATATCTGGAAAAAAGATTAATTAGAAATCCTGAATTAAAAATACAGTATGCAAATGTAATAAATGAATATGTAGAATTAGGTCATATGGAGGTAATTCCTGAAAATGAAATTAAATCAACATTTGTATACTTACCTCATCATGCTGTAGTGAAAGAGGACAGAACAACAACTAAAGTTAGGGTTGTATTTGATGCTTCTTGTCCTGGAAAAAATGGAGTCTCCCTTAACAGTGAGTTAATGCTAGGTCCCAAATTGCAACTTGACTTGCGTCATATTATTATGCGTTGGCGTGTTCATCCAATTTGTCTGTGTGCTGACATTGTCAAAATGTACAGGCAAATTAAGGTGACTGATGAAGATACCTACTTTCAGTGCATAGTATGGCGTGACAATCCAAATGACAAGTTGAAGCATTTACGTAATTTAAGAGTAACGTTTGGTACTGCATCAGCTCCATATTTAGCTGTTAAGGCCCTGCAACAAAATGCAAAAGATGAGGCAGCTGATTTTCCTGTTGCATCACAGAAAATCTTGACGGACTTCTATATGGATGATTTCTTGTCGGGCTGTGAAAAAGTTGAAGACGGCAAGAAGTTATATCTGGAATCAAAGGAATTATTAAAAAGAGGAGGATTTGAGCTCCAGAAATGGACAAGCAATAGTGAAGATTTATTAAAAGCAATAAATGAAAAACAAGCGGAAGAGAAAGTAAGTTTGAAAATAGATAATGTTCTAAAAATATTAGGATTAACTTGGAACCAGAGTACGGATAATTTTGAATATTCTGTGAAACTTCTTCCCGCAGATGAACCTGTAACAAAACGAAAAGTTATATCAGAAATCGCGAAGTTATACGATCCATTGGGATGGCTGGCACCAGCTATTATAGTTGCTAAAATATTCATACAAAAGCTGTGGATATCAGGGATCGGCTGGGATGATATGCTACCTGAAAAGCTATTAAAGGATTGGTCCACTTACCGCAATGATCTTCTACTGCTTCGTGATATCACAATACCTAGATGGATAAATACTTATCGTAACAGTTGTAGTCAGGAACTTCACGGGTTTTGTGATGCCTCCAATGATGCTTATGCTGCAGTTGTTTACATTCGTGTAATAGACAAAGATGGGAATAGTGCGGTTCATTTGATAACATCCAAAACAAAAGTGGCACCTATAAAACAGGTAAGCATTCCGCGACTAGAACTGTGTGGAGCAGTACTACTTTCTAAACTATTGCAAGAAGTGTCAGGAGTTTTGGACATAAGCAAAGAAAATATTTATGCATACACGGACTCTACAGTAGTTTTGGCGTGGTTGAGTTGTCATCCTGGAAAATGGAAAACATTTATAGCAAATCGCGTATCACATATCTTAACTAATATGGACAGAAATCAATGGACTCACGTTAGGTCTGAGGATAATCCAGCAGATGTCGCGTCACGAGGTATTAAACCTTCAGAGTTGAAGAATGCATCCATCTGGTTTACTGGTCCAAACTGGCTGAAAGAAAGGCAAATTAAAAAAGAAACAAATCGAATATATGAAACAGATTTAGAAAAAAAGGTTTGTCATGTTGGAGTATGTAATCAACAGATAAATGAGCAAAATAATAATCAAATTTTCATCACTGCGTAAGCTAATAAGAGTTGTTAGTTATTGCAAAAGATTTAGAAAGGTTAAAACCGTTAAAGAAAATTGGCTTACCAGTGAAGAGCTAAGAGAGGCTTTAAATACATGCATTAAAATAGTACAAAAAGAAAGTTTTAATGAAGAATTAAGTGATGTAAATAAAAAAGGATATGTAAATAGAAAGAGTAAACTTACCTCGTTGAACCCGTTCCTCGATGATGCTGGAATACTTAGAGTTGGAGGACGTTTAGAGAGAGCAAACATAGATATGTCTGCAAAGCATCCTATTATCTTACCTGATAAATCACATTTTTCTTCATTAATTATTGCAGATGCTCATGAAAAAACAATGCACGGCGGACCTCAGCTCACACTTAATTATCTAAGGTCACGATATTGGATTCTGAATGCTAAAACGAATGTGAAGTTATATATCAGAAAATGTGTCACTTGTGTACGGTATGCAGTAAACACCAGAGATCAGCTAATGGGACAGCTACCTAATGCAAGAGTAGAATTTTCTAGGCCATTCTATCACACTGGAGTAGATTATGCTGGTCCTATAAACATGCGGGTGTCAAAAGGAAGAGGCACTAAGTCTTATAAAGGCTATATATGTCTGTTTGTATGCATGTCAACACGAGCTGTACATTTGGAAGCAGTAAGTGACATGACAACTAGTGCATTCTTAGCTGCTTTTCGACGCTTTGTAGCAAGACGTGGTCATTGTGCACATTTGCATAGTGACAATGGGACTAATTTCGTAGGAGCTGCAAAAGAATTAAAAACTTTATTTCATAATGAAAAATCCTATTTTGTAAAAGAAATAGCTGAATCTCTGGCCGTAGAAAATACGAGTTGGCACTTTATACCTCCTCATGCGCCTAATTTCGGTGGTTTGTGGGAGGCAGGCATAAAATCAACCAAGCATCACTTGAAAAGAGTGATTGGTGATGCTACACTAACGTATGAAGAACTGAGCACGGTTCTCACTCAAATTGAAGCGTGTCTCAATTCAAGGCCAATTTCACAATTGAGCACTAATCCACATGATCCGACTCCTTTAACACCTGGTCACTTTTTGATAGGAGAACCGTTAGTGCTTGTGCCTGATGTGAATTATGAAAACTCTAATGTCAGTAGTTTAAAGAGATGGCAGTTAACACAGAGGATGGTACAAGGATTTTGGAAAAGATGGTCGCAGGAATACCTGACGCAATTTCACAACCGGTATCGATGGTCATATCAAAAAGCTGAACCAAATGTAGGAGATATTGTTCTCGTTAAAGAAGATGGTTTGCCGCCCGGAAAATGGTTATTAGGTTTAATTTTACAAAAGTTTCCGGGATTGGATGGAATTACACGTGTGGTAAATATAAAATGTAAAGGCTCAATTATAAAAAGGCCTGTTAATAAGCTCTGTGTTTTGCCTGTTTTAAAGTAAATGTTAGCATTTTGTTTTATTTGTTTATTCAAATACTGATTTAATTTTGAAATTTATGACGAGTCAGTGTCAAGCAATTTTTGTGTCATGAATTCAAGTTTAAGGAGATTATATGAATTTAATTATTTAAATTTTACTCACCATGAAATCAATTTCTTTTTATTTAAGTTATGTATACAGTCCACTTTATTTATCATTTTTATCTTCATGGTGGGCGGTTTCTGTTGTTGATTTTTTGTTATTAGATAATGGTGTTAATATGCACATACATAATGTTATGGACATTCTGTCCATGGTGGGCGGAATGTTCAATCTTATGAAACCTTATTTTTGTTTTTGGCCTAATTTAAAAACAAAAAAAAAGAAATATTTGACAACCATCATACCATTGACATAAGTCTGAAATATCAATAAAAAAATGCATCATCAAATACAATAATTGTTTCCTTTTTATATATAATACAATATAATTTTAATGCAAAGAAAATCACAACAAATTATTGAATAGCCCCAAACCATGGCGATATTTGAAACGTCTTTGTGTTTTTTACAATCAGCCGATTGTACACGGTTAGGCCGTAAAAGCGGATCGATGATTCACCCCCCCTTTAACTGTTTTGGGGGTTGTTTTTTGAAAAAAAGTAGCCTATGTTTGAACTCGTATCTTAATCTATATGCATTTCAAATTTCATCAAAATTGGTTCAGCGGTTCAGGCGTGAAAGCGGAACGATGATTTTCATACAAACTTTCACCCCCCATTTGACTATATTGGGGGTCGAATTTTGAAAAAAAAGTAGCCTTTGTTTGAACGCGGGTTTTAAACTATATACATACCAAATTTCATCAAAATCGGTTCAGCGGTTCAGGCGTGAAAGCGGAACGATGATTTTCATACAAACTTTGACCCCCCATTTGATTATTTTGGGGGTCGAGTTTCCCCCCCTTGGGGGTTGACATTTCAAAAATCCCTTCTTAGTGCTCACTTATGTTACTAAAGGAACCTCTGTTCAAAATCTCAGACTCCTATACCGAGCGGCTTCGGCTGTGCGTTAATAAATCAGTCACCTAACCGCACCCCCTAAATCACGATTGGAGGGTAGTTTGAAAAAACTTATAATGTCAAACATATTTACTTGCCTATGTACGTGTTCATGCCAAGTTTCAAGTTTATAAACCCAAGGAATAAGATTTTTCATAGAAACGTTTTTACCCCTTTTCCCCCCCTTGGGGGTTGAATTTCCAAAAATCCTTTCTTAGTGCTCTCCTTCATATCCCAAGGAACCTACATTCCAAATTTCAGCTGTCTACGACCAGTAGTTTCGACTGTGCGTTGTCTGTCAGTCAGTCACTCAGTAACGGAAGAGTTTTATATATATAGATATTAACACAAATTTATAGGTTATAAATTTATTTGGCAAAAGAAAATAATTATATTCGTTCTAATTACACAGAAAAAAGATTATATTTTGTTTGTGACAAAAAAAACTTGAACAATTATTGAAAAGTCTTATTTGTCATAGTGTGTAATGAAAATGTAATCTGAAATTTCTAGAAAACCTGTACGGCATTTCGGTCTTTTCGAAACCATCCACTCTGTCTACCCCGCAAGGTGTATAGACGTGATAATATGTATGTATTTATTTCCATTTATCCCGAAATTAGTTCAATTATTATTCAGCCGTAAGAAGCCGAGTAAGTTTGCATATTTGATTGTTGTTTACAAGACAAACATATTCAAACATACGAAATGCGGTTACCAGTTGATATGTATATAAATAACTAGCTGTGCCCGCGACTTCATCCGCGTGGAATAGTTATTTTGGACACCATTGAAGCCCTCAAGGATGAATAATTTTCCCTGTTTTTTTTTCACATATTTCATTATTTCTTTGCTCCTAATAATTGCAGCGTGATGTTATACTCTAAAGCCTTCCTCGATTAATGGTCTATTTAACACAAAAATAATTTTTCAATTCGAATCAGTAGTTCCAGCGATTAGCGCGTTCAAACAAACAAACAAACTCTTCAGCTTTATAATATTAGTATAGATATGGTGTTATACCGAACAGTTAATTCAAATACGATCCTATTTAAGGGAACAAATAAGGCTACCCGCATTCCGCCCGGCTCGGCTTATTACCGGAATGTTATTTATTTTACTAAATCACAGAGAAATTCTCCGCCCTTCGCCCGAAAATGGCTCCAACTGTGACTTTGTAAGCAGATTGCGCAAGTTTCTATTTTATTGCTGTCTCAATTCTATCATTAAACCAAGCAGCCGAACGTGGCCTATTAGTCTTTTTAAGACTGTCGGCTCTGTCTACCCCGCAAGGGATATAGACGTGATTATATGTATGTATGTAACAATAAAATAATTTATTGAATTCTTTTTATCGGTGGTACATTGATTGTTCGTGCGGTTCTCGGCGTTTCAAAATATCTTCCCGTGGTTGACGTATTGTATTGTTAAGCTTCATTTTTTTAACATTATATCGATCTCCAATTCACAAGTATAGCTAAAACAAAAAAAATAAATGAAATGAAGATTAAACGGCAAAATTGAGATTCCCATCTTCCCTGAGCGAAAAATCGTACGTTCAGAAGAATTACCTTTGATTGACTTTTATTTTGGACAGAGAAGCAGCCGTCTCAGAGCAAAAAACAAAGATAAATACATAGATACATATGATCACGTCTATATCCCTTGCGGGGTAGACAGAGCCAACAGTCTTGAAAATACTGATAGGCCACGTTCAGCTGTTTGGCTTTATGATGGGATTGAGATTCAAATAGTGACAGGTTGCTAGCCCATCGCCTAAAAGAAGAATCCCAAGTTTATAAGTCTATCAAACGAAGAAAGAAAGAAAGTGGAAAGAGGTAGTCTCTGCCTACCCCTCCGGGAAAGAGGCGTGATTGTATGTATGTATGTATCAAACAAAGATTTCCATTACAACAACCTTATTTGCCTGACACGATCGATCACGTCCCGTCCGTTACTCATCCGTGGGCCATAGCTTGCATGCGGTGTGAACGGATTTATGCTAAATACATGCCGGCTGAACCAAATATCTTATTTCCGTAATATCTTAAGGAATCTTTGGCTGCATTCACATACATACATAGATACATACATTCATAGGTACATACATACATATATACAAACATATACATGTAATCACGTCTTTATCCCTTACGGGATAGACAGAGCCAACATTCTCACAAAGACTGAAAGGATCAGATGTATAGCTTAAAGATGGAATTGAGATTCTAATAGTGACAAGTTGCTAGCCTATCGCCGAAAAGAAGAATCCCAAGTTTATAAGTTTTGTTTGCCTATTTTTGCTAGCCTATTCTAAAGAGAAATCTAAGTTTATTTGTCCATATCATAGTCGCCTTTTACGACGAGAGAGAGAGAGATGGAGTGGTCCTATCCAAAATCGCAACCGGGAACCACACTGCAACCACTACAATTAATAATAATGGCACCCTAGCCGCCGCGTGGTGGCTTATTTTGCGATGCCCACAGGCTGTATAGCCTATAAACAGCAAGTCACCATCCGCCTTTTCTAAACTATGTGAGAATTTTTCGAAACACACGTCGGTATCTCACTCCATAGCCCAGCCAGTCGGGCCCACTAGCAACCCATCCACGTAAATACCTCCCTGACAATAGTTTGGCAGCTGTGGAGGACTGCCCGCTGGTGTATCTCAATGGCACATCAGGGAACATAATACGTGCAGCCATCTAACTTCAGACCCCATAAACGCCTCCAAAATCCGTCAATAGGTCCGTGAAGATTCACATGTATACTTTTTAATAATATAAGTAAAAGGTTATTGTACTTTACAAATTAAGGTAATTGTTACAATAAATAATAAAGAAATAAATAAATATTGTTTCATCAATCTATAATGAACCAAATCACACGCCAAATTACATTACAAAATCTCGAAATTGTCACGAGATATCGCAGCTCAAAAGCGAGCCATTACAGAAATGCTAAGCGATTTCGAGCCCAAAGCGCCGTCATCCGCGAAGACCGCACTTTTGTCCGCGCCCAGCTAACTCCGCAGTTCTGCGGCGTGCGGACATGCGGAGTTGCGGATTCTGACAAACTTGTTGTGTTCCTCTTGTCACTGCTATGGACGACTCGCTTTAGTCATTCATTCATTTAATTGCCAACCAAGTACTACATACAGGACGTCCTGGTAAAGGGTCAGGTCAAAAGTACCCGAAACCGCCGAGCTTGTATGAAGAGAGTTATGAATGTGGACGAAGCGAAAGAAGTATGCAGAGATCGTGGCAAGTGGAAAGAGGTAGTCTCTGCCTACCCCTCCGGGAAAGAGGCGTGATTTTATGTATGTATGTATGTATGTAAGTACTACATAGCTTAAGAATTTAACGATCTTCTGAGAGTATAGTAAACAAGCGGCTTTTAAAAATGTCTTGACAGTTATCAAAACCGCCCTGTGACCACGATCCTGGCGTATGGGATCAGGTTTTTATAAAAATAGCGACTCAGCAACCTGCTAACCTTTACAACCTTGCAAAAGAAACCTAATAGCACGCAATTTAGATGATCAAATTTCGACGTGACGATTTTCTCTTAACGTGTAATTTTCATCAATTGTTAATCATGCCAAAAGACGAATATAATACAAATACAAATGTCTTGTTTGCGGAAACACAGGTAGAAAAGATGATACAGTCAGTTCGTGTCACTGTGACCTGTCTTCAAAAGACGTACAGTAATACAATCAAATAAAATTTCAATCATTAAATAATAAACAACGAACCCCACATTAAGTAGCTTTTGTACTTAAAAATTGCTTTTGTTACATTACCTGCATGATTTGAACTTATGCATCAGTTTTTAAACCTTAACTACTCGTCCACCGACACTCTGACATGATATACATATAATAACGTATGCGCCTCTAGAGAATCAGCTAAATACGAGAAATGGAACACCTCATAAAGCTCTAGCCACAATGGTCAAGAAATTCAGCCGGTCGAATGTTACCGCACAAACGGAATATCAAGTAGAACTACGGCGCTGGTCCAAATGGGAATTTCCGGCATGTGCGGTAGATAGAGCAGCTATACGCGGAGACAAATCATCAAAATACTTTGCTAAAACTAGCTTTTTAATTCTAAGTGGAATTTGTTAAATTGTACATGAATTTATTTAAATTTGACGTTTCTAATTATATTTTGATTAAAATCGATTAATCATAACAATGTATTATCTCGTCCACATTTGTTGTGTTCGGTTCGGTTGTGAAGTTGACGTCAATAAAGAGAATGGAAGCAGCAGTAAACTTAGATTTAAGTCATTTATTTGACGTTAACCTATGTTGCAAAACCAAAAATAATCCTACTACACTTATAAAGGCGAAAGTTTGTATGGATGTATGGATGTTTGTTACTCTTTCACGCAAAAACTACTGAACCGATTACCATGAAATTTGGTATGTAGGTAGCTGAAGACCCAGAATAACACATAGGCTACTTTTTATCCCAGAGTTCCCGCGGGATTGATAGGGTTTCCATGCGGACGAAGTCGCGGGCGGCCTCTAGTGATGAATAAAAAAAAATATTTGAATTAGATTATTGCTTGTAATAAATCGTTATTAATAATGATGAACTTACACGCATAGAGATATCTATAAAATTCGTAGCAAGAATAACTCCACACAGTATCTGCCTACTTGTGTATATCATGAATTTTGCACGCATTTATCGTGAAACACAATATAATATTTAAGTGTACGAATGCCAAAGCGTTCACCAACTTGCTTGGTCTCTATTCTCAGCTACTCTGAAGCACGGACACCGGCGAAGCGTGAAACACCCTCGGTCTGTCTAAACCGCTTTCAAACCTGAAATACGTTTCGTGAAATATATTTTTTTAATTAAACCGTTAAGTGCAGCAAGATTTATGACGTTTTGACGGCGACGTCTGGGTTAAATATGTTCGGTTTAAAATCATTTCGAAAAGATTTTTTGGTAAATAACCGTGAAATATTGATGTTTTTATATCATAAAGTATCTACTGGTTTGAAAATTAATGGATTTTTTTTCAAAGTAGTTTTTTTATTTCTTTTTTTTTTCATTTATATCAGAGAATAAACTCAAAAAGTACCTACTGTTTACTTTAAAATTACGGAATTACGGAATTTTTATCGAGAACAAAGTCTTGTTTAAATTCAAGTGAGTATCGTATTCGTTAATTTTTAAGTTTTAAAGATTGAAATACGTACTGAAACATAGTCACTCAATATATACCAGCGGAAAATAAAATCCAAAATGGCGGCCAAGCAGACGACCATTCAAAAAACGATCGCCGCCTTATTACATTGAAATAAGGAAAGAGATGATCAACAGTACTAGGAGAACATAAAACAGCAGCAATCATCTGAGAAGCTCGTTAGCACAGGCCTTCTCATTATCACAAAAACAAGTTCCAACAAATCACAGAGACAGCCTCTCACAAATCATCTCCTAACAATATGGACCGAATTTTCAACGGCCGTGATGTAGCATATTTTGCACTCTTTTGTTCGGGAGATAAAGGGGATGAGAATGTTTGGCGAACTTCTGCTGTGTACATAATATAAGCATTTTTGTATAGTATCTGTCATTGCTTAGTAGTGGCTTTTGCCGTGATTCTTGACTATTCCCTTGAACTCTTTAACTACTTGTTTTGTATATGTAATACGGATCGCTCATACTACGTACATTATGCGTATACCTACATACATATAATAAAAGTGATGGAGTGTAAATTTTGTACATTTAAAGCAAAAAATATAAGTACAGTTAATGGTTAAATATTTCGTACAAAATTACGACCAACATTGTACCGTAAATGACACTGTACTTGGCAAATGTTTGTCCCAACTTTTGCAATCTGGGCCAATCCCGTCGTACGTAAACGAGCTTTGGTTCCAGATTATGAATAAGCGCCGGCTTATATGTGAAACAGATTTTACGCTCCTTTCACACATTACCTTGTGATTCCCAGCACCAATACAAAAAAGAATGGGACCACGCCATCTCTTTCCCATGGATGTCGTAAAAGGCGACTAAGGGATAGGTAAACAAACTTGGGATTCTTTTTTAGCCGATGGGCTAGCGACCTATCACTATTTGAATTTCAATTCTATCATTAAGCCAAATAGCTGAACGTGGCCATTCAGTCTTTTCAACACCAAGACCATTTATCGAGGAAGGCTTTAGGCTATATAACATCACGCTACAACTATTAGAAGCGAAGAAATAATAAAAAATGTGAAAAAAAAACGGGGAAAATGATTCCTCCTTGAGAGCTTCAATGATGCCCAACATAACTATACGCGTACGAAGTCAAGGGCACAGCTAGTAAGATATAAATATAAAAAATTCAATTCAAAGACTAACAGGTTGCAAGCCCGTCGCTTAAGTTTTGACATTAAAATCAGTGTTGACTCTATGACTGCAACATACGGAACATGGGTTTGTTTACCAAACGAATCCACAATATGCCGTGCGACAACAAATTTTAGAATGACAATGTTTTTTATATTTTGGTACCTACTTATATTTTTAGTAGTAAGATGTAGTCACTGCCTACCCCTCCGGGAAGTGATTTTATGTGTGTTCGTATGTATGTACTAAGTATATTTTATTCCTCTTCTATTCAGGATTCATATTGTAACTACTTATAAGCAGTAACTATAATTCAATTGATGTATCATGTGATATGCAATAAAGATTTTGCATTGAATTATACGTGTAATACCTTAAACCCGTTTAAAAATACAGAACGGTATTCTTCCAATATTTACACACAACGTTATATGTCCAAAAATATTGTTACAGAATCGTTTTACGACACATATCTGCTTGATGTATTTACTTTGTAAGGAGATAATATTTTCTATTTTGCTAATGCTCGCTCGTGTGGAAACGACACACAAATGTTTCAGAGAAATATTTTATAGCTCATTTTGGTAACGGTTTTAACCAAATTGAGCCCATAAACTTCGTGTAATTTTTGTGTTAAGGAGAAAAGATTTGACTACTAACACATAATTTCCGATCACGCTTTGCCGAAAACATAGACATAAAGAACACAATAAAGAAACTGAACATAGGTATGTGTAGATATTTAGTATAGATAGGATCTGTGACAGGTGTCAAATCTCAGAATTATAGTTCGACCGAACCTTAGAAACCTACATACATACATATGGTCACGTCTATATCCCTTGCGGGGTAGACAGATCCAACAGTCTTGAAAAGGCTGAATGGCCACGTTCAGCTATTTGGCTTAATGATAGAATTGAAATTCAAATAGTGACAGGTTGCTAACCCAATGCCTAAAAAAGAATCCCAAGTTTGTAAGCCTATCCCTAAGTCGCCTTTTATGACGTCCATGGGAAAGAGATGGTGTGGTACTATTCTTTTTTGTATTGGTGCCGGGAACCACACGGCAATAGAAACCTTCCTAGTTACCTTAGAAACCTTTATAGATAAATGTTGAAAAAAAAAGCAGACAAGCAAAATGAAGCACAGAAGCACATCAATAACGTAATGGCGGCCGACTGTCACACTGTTGGTTAGTTGTCAGGCCATTACTTTATAAATGCGTCATAGATTATCTCAAGAATGCAAGTTTTCTGTCACTAACACATGCGTATAACGACGCCATGACGATGCTTCACTTATTGTAAGCCACACAATATATTCGCCTTTATTTCTACGTCTATGAAAATCATTGCCGTGTGGTTCCCGGCACCGATATCAATTGGACAACTCCATCTCTTTCCCATGAATATCGTAAAAGGCGACTAAGGGATAGGCTTATTAACTTGGGAGTCTTCTTTTAGGCGATGGCCTAGCGACCTGTCACTAATTGAATCCCAACTCTATCATTAACCTTAACAGCTGAACGTGGTATGTCAAACTTTGTAAACTGGCTCTGTCTACCTCGCAAGGGATAAAAATGTGATTGTATGAATGAATGGTGCAAAATTAGAAACCAAGCCACTGCCGAATACTACAAAACAACATAAATACTCTTCACTATCCAGCGGTCTGAGCGGCTATCACACAACGATAAAGTTTTGGGAAGACAGTAGAACTGGAACATAGGCTGTAGTTCTAAACATAGATGCTGAACTTTATCTTAAATAGTTGTCTGTGCTGATATCGAAGCCCCAGAGTTGGATCGTTTCGTTCACAGTGGTAAAGTGACCTCTAACCGGGTTCAAACCCAGATACGTTAGACGTAAATGTCCCGTATATATTTATTTATTTAGTAACTAGAGGCCGCCCGCGACTTAGTCCGCATGGAAACCCTATCAACCCCGCGGGAACTCCGGGATACAACGCCTATATGTTATTCTGGGTCTTCAGCTACCTACATACCAAATTTCATCGTAATCGGTTCAGTAGTTTAATTGCGTGAAAGAGTAACAAACATCCATACTGACATTCTGACATACTCACAAACTTTCGCATGTATAATATTAGTAGGATAAATTCATCTCCGATCTGAATATGAGTAAAATGGTTTTTTTTTAAATTCTTGTCATGAAATAATTTACATAAAATCACGCCTCTTGCCCGATGGGGTAGGTTTTCCAATACCTACGATCCCTGCATACTTCTTCCGCTTCATACACATTTATCAATCTCATCATGCAACCTTACCTTTCACCACCTATGAATATATTTTTTATAAAATGTTAAAACCGTGTGTAGTAATGACATAAGTTACTTATATTGCGCCTACTTTACAAGTTGAACATGGCCTGTATCTGTATTTTCAAAGCTCTGTCTACCCCGCAAGGGATATAGACGTGATTATATGTATGTGCCGTGTGGTTCCCGGCACTATTACAAAAAAGAATAGGACCACTCCATCTCTTTCCCATGGATGTCGTAAAAGGCGACTAAGGGATAGGCTTATAAACTTAGGATTCCTCTTTTAGGCGATGGGCTAGCAACCTGTCACTATTTGAATCTCGGTTCTATCATTAAGCCAAATAGCTGAACGTGGCCATTCAGTCTTTTCAAGACTGTTGGCTCTGTCTACCCCGCAAGGGATATAGACGTGATCATATGTATGTATGTATGTATGTATATGTATGTTTGTACTTAACAATGTGTGTTTTGTCAGTATATATTTATATTTTAGAAATATTCGAGACTGTTAGCTCTGTCTGCCTCGTTAGGGATAAAACTTGCGATATGTATGTAATTTTTATTAAGTTTCGTTATGTGATTTGATAAATAGTATTTTAACTATATTGTTTTATTCCAGCTTCAGTATAAACGCAGCTTTATGAGCAAACGAGGTCACAGGAACTATCCGGTTTATCCTCCGATTCTTTTACAAAAGGGTTCCGACAGATAACGACTGCCTATTTCCATCTCTTTCTCTAGCGAGTAATAGGTTTATCCGTCCTACTCACTCCTCGTCCACGTCTTAGTACTCTTGATATTCTCAAGCTTATAATAGAAAAATTGTATTTTATTTATCTATTTAAACTTTATTATACAAAATATTTATAGCACAATTGGCGGACTTAATGCTAAAAATATTATCTACCAGTCAACCATTGGGTCTGACAGAGAACTTTATGTGGGGTCAAACTAAATATATATTTTTACCTACACAAAATCTATACTAATATTATAAAGCTGAAGAGTTTGTTTGTTTGTTTGTTTGAACGCGC
Organism: Amyelois transitella; assembly: GCF_032362555.1. Classification (NCBI taxonomy): domain Eukaryota; kingdom Metazoa; phylum Arthropoda; class Insecta; order Lepidoptera; family Pyralidae; genus Amyelois; species Amyelois transitella. The sequence continues at coordinate 9,082,420 of NC_083521.1, read as the reverse complement.
TTATCTCAGGAACTGCTGGTTCGAATTGATAAATTCTTTATATATACATTCAGTCAGAAAAGTATCGGGAATGGATTATTTATTTATGGTTCCAAATTCAAATTTTTGTTTTTTTTTGTTGTTGTTAGATTGGCACAACTATTTTCCATTTTGGCGCGGAGTTTGAGTTGCATCTGTTGTTTACATTAAATACAGTGCTATTTTTAGTTATATCATATCTAGTGTGTATTGCTAATTTCATAATGGATAAAAACATCGAACAAAGAGTTTGTCTTAAATTTTGCATTGCCAATGGAATATCGTGTTCGGAGTCACTGAAAATGTTACAGAAGGCTTACGGTGAATCGACTTTATCAAAAACTCGTGCTTATGAGTGGTACAAAGCGTTCAAAAGCGGTCGAGATGTGATGGAAGATTTGCCTCGCTCTGGTAGGCCATCAACGTCTGCAACTGAAGTTAACATCGCAAAAGTGAAGGAAATAGTGACTGAAAATCCTCATTCAACTTTGAGAGAGATAGCCACCGAACTTTCTGTATCTCACGAGTCGATCCGTACCATTTTAACTAATAATTTGGGTATGAAACATGTTGCCGCTCGGCTAGTCCCAAAAGACCTGAATTTTTTTCAAAAACTCAATCGCATGAGAGTCGCTGAGGACATGCTAGAACGTGTCAATTCCGACCCAACATTCATGAAACGCATTGTTACTGGTGACGAGACGTGGGTTTACGAGTTTGACATGCAAACTAGTCAACAAGCTTCGGAGTGGCGCCTTCCAACTGAACCGAAACCGAAAAAACCACGCCAAAGTCGTTCAAAAGTCAAAGTCATGTTGACTGTTTTCTTTGACTATCGCGGTGTTGTGCACTCGGAATTCTTGCCGGAAGGTCAAACGGTAAATAAGGAATATTATTTGAGTGTTATGCGGCGTTTAAGAGAGCAAATCCGACGAAAAAGGCCAGATTTGTGGAAAGAAAATTCTTGGATTTTGCACCATGATAATGCACCTTCGCACAAGGCCATCATTGTGAACGAATTTTTAACCAAACACTCAACAAATACCATCGAGCAACCACCATATTCACCAGATATGGCTCCAGCCGACTTTTTTCTTTTTCCTAAACTCAAATTACCACTTCGTGGCACCCGTTTTCAATCGGTAGAAGACATAAAAGAGAATTCGCGGCGAGAACTGACCTCAATTCCGGAAACAGCGTTTAAAAAATGTTTTGATGATTGGATTATTCGTTGGCGTAAGTGTATCGTTTCTAAAGGAGCATATTTTGAAGGTGATAAAATAAATTTGGATGAATAACAAACAGTTTGTGTATTATTGATCTTTTCCTGCTACTTTCTTGACAGAGTAGTACACCATCACACTTGTTTCCCATTGGGGTAGGCAGAGACTATGGATTTCCACTTGTTACGATCCTTACACACCTCTCCCGCTTCCTCCACACTCATTACTCTTTTCATGCATATTCGACGATTACGGGTACTCCTAACATCTCCCTTTTTCAAGACATTCGACATTTGGTCCTTGAAAGTTCCACGAGGCCGGCCCTGTCCCACTTTTACAGTCAACTCTGCCTTATAAAGTCCTTTCGTTAGTCTGTCCTCATGTATTCTCCATATGACATGTCCATATCTCAACATACATACATATAGTCACGTCTATATCCCTTACGGGGTAGACAGAGGCAATAGACCCGAAAAGACTGAATGGCCACGTTCAGCTGCTCGGCTTAATGATGGAATTAAGATCCAAATAGTGACAGGCTGCAAGCCCATCGCCTAAAAAAAGGATGGCAATTTTATAAGCTTATCCCTTAGTCGCCTTTTACGACATCCATAGGAAAGATACGGAGTGGTCCTATTCTTTTTTGTATTGGTGCCGGGAACCAAACGGCATTATTATCAAATCTCAACATACTCTTTTCAATTTTGGTCACCACATCCTCTCTCACTCAACACATTTCTCTTACATCCATATTTCTAACTCTATCTTTTAAACTGTTCATTTGTATAAAAAATAAAGATTTTTTTTCATTCGTTAACAAAATTTTAATAGCATTTCTTGTCTGTTTGCTATTTTCTGAATGTTGACTGGTTATTAACGTTTTTAGCGCTAACTTCGATTGTAGTGGTTTTATTTTTGTGTTATTACACACACATTTATCAAATCTTTGTGCCTTTTTAGGATAGATAGAGTCAATGAGCCTTGAAAAGACTTGAAGGCCAAGTTCAGCTGAATGCCATAATAAGAATTGAGATTAGAATATTATAAAAGAAATTTAATACATATAATCACGTGTATATCCCTTGCGGAGTAGACAAAGCCAACAGTCAACAAAATACTGTAAGGCCATGTTCAGCTGCTTGGCTTAATGATAGAATTGAGATTCAAATAGTGACAGGTTGCTAGCCCATCGCCTAAAGTGAAATCCCAAGTATATAAGCCTATTCCTTTGTCGCCTTTTACGACATCCATTGCAAAGAGATCAAGTGGCCCTATTTTTTTTCTATTGGTGCCTGTATGAGCTTATCTTCGGAATCGTATAATCCGCAATACTGAACTGATCATGAAAATTCTTTAGAATAGAATAGTATAGATTTATTTTTAAAATTGGATACAATGTATCACATATTATTGACGTCACATTACATAAATCTAATTATAACTAATTTCCGTTATAAGGCTATGTTTGTTCTACGGGCGTATAAAAAAAAAACAAAGTTACTGGGTTTAGTAACAGCAACTGAGCGTTTTGATGCGTAAGGGCCCAGGTTCGACCCCCGGGAACATCGTTGGTATGCATGGGATGACTCGCCTGTTCATTCTTGTTATGTCATGTCATGATGTGGTGTTTTATGGGGCGCGTTATTACTTTTCCGTTTTTTTTTGTAAATTATAATCTTTTGTGCCGTGTGGTTCCAACTGAAAAAAGAATAGGACCACCCCGTTTCTTTCCTATGAATGTCGTAAAAGGTGATTAAGAGATGGGCTTATGAATTAGGGATTCTTCTTTTAAACGATGGGCTAGCAACCTTTCACTATTTGAATCTAAACGTATATATTTGAATATAAATCTTAATAGCACAAACAATGTCAATAAAATACAGTAATTACTCGTATAAACACTTTTTAAACATAACAAGTATTGTAAATGTTAATCACTGACATGATAATGTGCGAAGTAGTTAAAAGTTCAACGAAGTCTAAGCTTTTAAGTTCAATTTGCGCCTTTCATAGTCGAGCAATTCTTAGAATACCTATAAGAATTACAACGAGGTTCCAGTAGAAATATTAATAAATTTTGCGGTACAAAACTATGTTTAAAACATCACTATCATTTCTTATCACGTAGCAATCTGTAGCAAACGTAGTGCACTATGTAGCCTCTGCAAAGTGCTACGAGGCTCTACGAAGACCTGCAAACGTTCTACGAAGTCCTTCAAGGTTCTACAAAGTGCTACGAGGATCTACGAAGTCCTACAAAGACACTACGAAGTGCTACGAGACACTACGAAGTGCTACGAGACACTACGATGTGCTACAAAGTTTTACGAAGTTGATTTGTGGCTCTACGAAGTTCTACAAGACGTATATGTATGTTCCCCACTTACTTTAATACATATAATCACATTTATATCCATACTAATAGTCTTATTGAATTTCAGCTGTATGGCCTAATGATAGAATTAATATTCCAATAGTGACAGGTTGCTAGCCCATCGAAGAAGAATCCCAAGTTAATTAACCTATTATTATTTTAAGTTTATTCCCGCTAACGCCTGTAACTTTCGCCTGCAACTAATTCAAACACGCAACCCCATAATTACTATTTATTCGTTTGGTAACACTTTGGTAACAATTTGACCAATTGTATATTGATTGCGTTGGAGTGCCCGCGCGTACATTATAAATGATTTTCTGTGACCTCTAACTCACCTACACATTTTATTTGAACTGAAAATAGGTGCGATGTTACTTAGAAATGTTTTTTTCTAAGTTCTAAGTTAAGGAAAAAAGTAAAGCATGTAATGAGCACAATTTACATACTAAATTTGTTTTATTTTCAACTAAAAAATATATATATTTAATTAACATCAGACATACAGATTATAAAGTAAATAGTGTAGGCGTATAAAATCATCATATTGTGGTCTACATACATACTTATTATAATCATGTAGATATCCCTAACGGGGTAGGCAGAGCCAACAGTCACGTTCTGTTGAATAATATTCAAATAGTGACAGGTTGCTAGCCCATCCCCTACAAGAATCTGATGAAATCTATTCTAGTTTTTGGTTCTCGGGAGAAGTCCTGATAATATTTTAGCGAGTTAGAAATTTTCCCTAATTTTATGGGTAATTAAATAAAGTATATGAGAACATTAGGAAAATATGTTACATAACTTCATAAAACCATTTTATATCTTGGGCGACTTTTTAACAAAATTTTACCTTGTTATGCTAATATATAAAACTTTCCGTTCCAATTTCCTGTTTTCTTTTTTTTTTCAAAAAAACTTTATCAATTTTTCAATCATTACGTTACAACGTTACAAACATAAATTACTTGAAAAATAATTTGTGAATGTTTGTGTTAAAATATATATAACAAGCTTTTGTCTGGGACTTCACTCCCGTGAAAATGTTTGTTTCTTACTTCTCATAGCCCTACAGCTGAACGTGGCCTTTCAGTATTATTGAGACTGTTGGCTCTTTCTGCCCCGTAAAGTACAGAGGCTTGATTATATGTATGTACAAAAATGCGGCAAAATATTTTTAATTTACATTCGTAAATTAAGTACGAGTATAATATAGAATTTCTTTTTTATTAAAGTTCACGTATAAGTTAACTTAACTGACATATAATTCTTTCGGCAATATGTTTTTACCTTTTTGCTTAAATAAATAAATTTAAGGAATAAAATAAAAATGAAAAGCATGTACAGGTATTAATAATGATTGGATAATTTGGACACAGCTCACGTGACGTCCGGGCGGGGCGAGGTGACCTCCTGAATATCAATATAAATAGGAAAGAACTGATAGGAAGACCAATTAAATAAATATAACGTGATGTGAAAAGAGAATTTTCTTAGCCTTATTGGATTAAGAAAAATCGATTTTTCTATTGGAAAATTATTGCTAGCTGTGCTTGCAACTTCGTCCGCGTGGAATAGTTATTTTGGGCATCATTGAAGCCCTCAAGGATGAATAAATACCCCCGTTTCTTTTACATTTTCCATTATTTCTTTGCTTCTTATAGTTGCTGCGTGATGTTATATAGCTTAAAGCCTTCCTCGATAAATGGTCTATTCAACACAAAAATAATTTTTCCATTCGAACCAGTAGTTCCTGAGATTAGCGCGTTCAAACAAACAAACAAACCAAATCTTCAGCTATATAATATTACCATAGATTATTCGATATTGTTTTGGAAAATAGCGTAATTTTGTGCAGCTGAGGCTAAATAGAATTAAAAAAATAAGTTATATGATCTCAGCTCAAAATTTAAGGCTAGATAGACCGAATTATACTGATCAAAATCGGTCCAATCCTTTAAGAATTCATAAGTTTCATCATATATGTTGCAGGACATACAAAAAAGTCAACATTGAGCGTTCTTTTTAGCTAGTGTTAAAAAGATCTTTTATCAACTACCCTTTTTCACACGAAACGTCACTGCCAATGTATCGAAGTCACAAAAAGCTGGTTTAATTACAGTTTAGGTTGAACAATGAGCGTTTGTAATTGAGTTTGCGAGTTCGGGCCGCTGTAATCAGGTGCCTTCGGGTTTATTGGCCTAATAAAAATACCTGTTTACAGACACGTGTTCTTGGCGAAGATTTTTATATGAGAAATGTTTTGGAAGAAACATGGAACGGAGACTTTTTGATATTTACGTTTTCGTATCTTATATTAAAATGGAAATGAATATATACATATTTTTGATAGAATATTTGTCCATTCTATCCAAATGTCGTCCATCCTATACGTCAATATTATCTCAAGTAATAACATAATCTTGTGTCACCAAAGCAGACAACATTATTCCACCTTTAATGCGCACGCGCGGCCGGCACTGCATAGGATGAAATGTATTCGTAACGTATAATAGAATATTCGAAGTCTGTAGCGGGAGCAATGATTCGGCTCGACCGCCACAAAAGGGAAAATCTTCCGCTAGGCTAGGTGTTATGCCTAAGGAACCGCGTCTACTCTAATCCGTGAAATCTTTGCTTGCGCTATTTAGATTTGTCACTGTTTTTGACTGATAGCGTCGCATGATTCTATTTTTTATTTTTGTGACTGAAATTTTTGTGGCTTGTGATAGAACTATGGCGATATCTATAAGCCACATAGATATCGCCACAGTTCTATCACAAGCCACAGCTTGATTAAAAGGCAATACCATGCGTATTGCATTTTGCGTATATTAATGAAATAACTATCGATTAACGACTCAAAAAGAAGAAAAAATCAATCTGTACCAAATCGGTTTGAAGCAAATTCCTTCGAGTAAATAATTATAAATTCAGTGCAAACATTTGTTCAAATAATAAAAAAAAATAAAGGTACTCACGAGGGCGGTATTCCTCCAACGAAAACGTCGGAATTAGTGTTGAACTTGCCGAACACGAACTCCTTGCCGCGGGAGGTTTTGCTCTGTGTGATGCCGTCCACTGACAGAGACGTGTGCTCGTCTCGGCGTGCAACCTGGTAATGCAGAAATCGTAAATTGACGGTAGTTTTATTTAAGCACAACGCCATCTAGTATCGATCGACGGAACTATGTCTTGTTATGGTTGCTACTAATGGGTACACAAAGTATAGATCTTAGAATTGTATTAAATTGGTGCAGTTGATAATTTATTCAGATCGTATCATGATAAATGCTCGATCATTACGAGTTATAGCATAGATTGATAAGAGATCTTCTTCAGATGATATATCAATGGTGTTTTAATTTTGTCTAGTACATATCTTAAAAATAAATAAAGTGTTAACTTATTGCTAAATATAGGCTATGAACTAAGCTTAAGGAACGAGCGGCGCCAATTCTAAACTTTGAATTTCGAATTTGGAATTTTGAATCCTCCAGGTACAAGAAGATCGTGCCCTTTGAAATCCAATCAAAAGTTGAATAATTACCTGAACTTTGTGCCAATGTCCATCATTCAGGTTGCTTCCAACAGTTATAATCTGTGCACCGCCACCCAAATTATATCTCAAGCGCAACGCACCATTCACTAGTTTCAGCTCGAAAAAGTCATAAGTACCCCCGTCGTCCGTATACAATAACAAACCGTTCGGTTGGTCAGTTTTGAACTCTAATTCTAGAGTGCCATTCAAACCGGCGTTCCATTTTCGAAACTGCGAATAGGGGTTCTGTTTGTCGAGTACGAACGCTAGGTTACGGTTCAGTGTGAGGGAGAGCAGGCAGAAGAGTATGTATCTCATGGTTGTGATGTCGTCTATAGCCATGTTAGAGCGAGACAACACGTCACCACGTGACGCCTGAAGAGATTATACACCGTTTCCGTCTCATTTCTTGCAACTGGAACAATAAGAAAAGCAGATATGAGATACAATTAAAAAAATCATTATGAGTAAGGAATATATGGTTTTAAGATTGTGGAGATCTGGCGGTAATCGCTTCGTGTAAAAGCTTGAGTCACCCTATCCAGAATCATGGTCACATACGAATCCCGTACTATAGGGAGAACGCAACAAAAACAATTTGGGTGTTGTTTTTTTTTATTCTTTATTTTAGTCAGAAATATATTTTAACATAAGTATTGTTATATGCTTCTTTCTTCCTCCTGGCTTTAGTCCTGGTTGCATCCTCACCTCTCTGGAGAGGAGCCCGGGGTATGCCTTTGACCATACAATTTAGAAATAAGTAGTTCCCTTGTACTGAATTTCTCTTTAGTTAAGGTTCTATTCTTTTTTTTTCCTTGATGTACATAAATATATAAAAAATTATAAATAAAATAACTGGAATATAGAACGCGCACATAACGAAAAATGTCAAACGTTGAAAAATGTCAGAAATGCGATGCAATTCAGAAATCCTATGATAAAATTTCAATCGAACGCTTTACAGCGCATTAAAATTCATATGTATGACATTCGGAAATACGAGGTAATAATTTAAAGATTTTCTATTTGAATTCGAAAATCGAATCTCTGAATGTAAATTGCCAGTAAACGGTTCTTAACTTCTTACAATCTTCTAGAAAGATCGCTAGAAAACGTGGGTTGTAATTCGCTAAGTACAGTTTCTTTTTAACCAAAGTAAGTTCTATTTTTTTCGAAAGCAAAGAATAAATTTATGATGATTTTCTTTTATAAAAAAATTCTTTCAGTTTTTGTAACGTGCCGAATTTATAAAGTTTTTAGAAAGTCATGGCGTTTGTGTTTTATCGTTGTTAACTACTCACCAACTTAAAAACCATTAATTCGGATTTGGTTTTTTACGACATCAATGGGAATGAGATGGAGTGGTCCTATTCCTTTATAAGGGATAGGCTTATAAACTTGGGACAAAAAGAAGAATCCCAAGTTCCCAAACCACACACAACACACAATACACACACAATCACGTCTATATCCCTGGCGGGGTAGACAGAGCCAACAGCTAAAAGCCAAAAGACTGACAGGCCATGTACAGCTGTATGGCTTAGTGATGGAATTGAGATTCAAATAGAGACAGGTTGCTTACCCATCGCCTACCAATAGAATCCCAAGTTATTACCTTTTACGACATCCATGGGAAGATGGAGTGGTTATATTCTAAAGTGGTTAGGAAAAAGTTCACTTAGCCAATTCTTACAAGTACGAGTTTTGACTTTTGAATTGACTGAATTTATTTTATAAATCTTAACTGTAATCTTGTTACGAAACTTGTATAGAGTTGTAATGTCTTTAAAGGTCAAATAAAGGCAGTATTTGTTTTGTGCCGTGTGGTTCCCGGCACCAATAGGAAAGAAAATAGGACCACTCCATCTCTTTCCCATGGATGTCGTAAAAGGGGACTAACTTGGGATTTTTTTTAGGCGATGGGCTAGCAACCTATCACTATTTGAATCTCAATTCTATCATTAAGGTAAATATGTAGCTATACGTGGCCATTCAAGCGCCTTTTACGACATCCATGGGAAGGTTATGAAGTGGTACTATTTTAAATAGCTGGAAAGCACACGACAGGGCAAGGTTAAACCTTTACTCTTCAATTTGAGTTTAAAAACCATGATCGATCCAATACGGGTTATGCAAGGGAGATCAGACGGGAGTCGCTTCGTGTAAAAACCTGACTCACCCAATCCAGGATCCACAAAGGCGTACCCCTGGGCTAGTCTCCAGAGTGGTGAGGATGCAGTGCTAAAGCCAGAAAGAAAAAGGTGGATGTATTTATGTAATTATCAGAGATCGGAATAGGTAGATTGATTTTATGTACATACTTGCATCATGAATTACCATAGAAAGCATAACATGGATAAGCCTCTTTTCTGGGTTTCCATTTCAGTACTTATACCTTCAGTAAACTACATTGTCCGCGAGTTAGGACTACAATTTACGTGAACGAAGTCGGGGGAAAACAGCTACCACTAATATATTCTTCATCCCACTTGTAAAAATTCCGGAAAAAATCTTAATAATTTACAAATCCCGCAATCCCGGACGGGGGCATGTCCATATTAATATATACGTTTCAGTTCATTGACCCCAATTCAATCTATTTATTCCGATCTCTGGTAATTATACAACGAGATTCTTTAATTCCTCAAACAAATTCGATACGACAACAAAAAAAAACAAGCGTGGGCGGTCAGTCATTTAATTTGAAAGACCTGTTGTTCAGAGTTTCCACGTCACACCGCCCAAAGTCAGGCTCACAACTTTCCAAATTAGTTTCCCTTTGTCCCTTTTGTTTTTGGGCGGCGACAAATCTCTTGTATGTATTTGTGGAGTAAATAAAAAAGTCTTTTACTTTTAACGTTACCTACGGTGGCTTGGAGGTATCTCAACTAATTATATGAATGCGAAAGAGTTTAGTATGTTTGTTTCTTTGTTACATCGTCGCCCCGTCTGAGTAAGTACTCATAATCTATAGAATAGAATACATACATATCATCACGTCTATATCCCTTGCGGAGTAGACAGACCCAACAGTCTTGAAAAGACTGAAAGGCCACGTTCAGCTGTTTGGCTTGTTGATAGAAGTGAGATTCAAATATTGTAATAAAAATAAATAATTTAACTGTTGTTTTATTTAAATCTTTTAGTTTTTCGTAAATGACAACTAAACCATGCATATATAATTATAACTGATTAATAATTCTACCTGAAAGATATTGCCGATACATCGAATAATCGTAAATGAACCTAGCGCTCATCACAAAAGTAACTTACATACATACATACATAAAATCACATCTTATCCGGAGGGGTAGGCAGAGACTACCTCTTTCCACTTGCCACGATCTCTGCATACTTCTTTCGCTTCATCCACATTCATAATTCTCTTCATGCAAGCTCGGTGGTTTCGGGTACTTTGACCTGACCCTTTACCAGAACGTCCTTAATTTGATCAAGATACGTTCGTCTAGGTCTTCCCACTCCGACCTTTCCCTCCACACTCTCCTTGTATATCTGCTTAGTCAACCTGCTTTTCATACATCCTCTCCACATGACCGAACCATCTCAACATACCCTTTTCTATTCCTGTAACTACATCTTCTTTCACATCACAACATTCCCTAAGATAAAAGTAACTTATAGGTACATACTAAAACATTCCAAATACAAAACGGAAATAAACATTGGAAGACAGTCCGTCGCAGGCAAAAGCTACACGAGGCACAAAGCTCGAGAACTAGGCCGGAAGAACATGGAGCTTAGTAGAAAGCTTACGGATATGGTAATTTTTTTTTTGTATCTTTATTTAGGGACTTTTATACATTATGTACATGACAGTCCTATATTATATAAGAGTAGGTACATACTAACCTTAAAACTATAACACTTTTAGATAGATACCTACATTTTTGCTATACTACATTATTACTAGATCTTAACCTAATACAATTCAGTACTTACGGATATGGTAATTTTAGGTCTATACATTCATTCATTCGTATAATCATGTCTATATCCGTTACGAGGTAGGCAGAGCCGGCAGTTTTAAAAGGCTGATAGGCCACGTTCAGCTGTTTGGTATACTGATAGAATTGAGATTCATATAAAGTGACAGATTGCTAGCCCGTCGCCCAAAAGAAGAATTTCAAGTTTATAAGCCTATCCCTTAGTCGCCTTTTACGACATCCATGGGAAAGAGATGGAGTGGTCCTAATCTTTTTTCTATTGATGCCGGGAACCGCACGGCACCCCAATCAACAGAGACAAATTATTTTTTAACATCGTAATAAGGTAACTAATGAATTCATGTTGACAATAACTATTGTAGGCTTATTAAAGTTTCAAAGTTGAAGTAATAAAGTGGGAACTTTCTCGTTCCAAATTCTTGAAAACAAACATTAGTTAACCTTGACATGGTGACGTATTTTGTTAGTAAGGGTTGACACATACATACCTATATGAATCATGAAAACTTCGACGAATCTTAAAAAAAAATAACTGAATGACTGGAAATACTGGATCATGTTTTTCCATATTTATAAATAATAAAGGTATAAAACGCGCACGTAAAGTATACTTGAATTTTATCTCGGACGTTTGGAATCATGTAACAATGATCTGTCACCAAGCGACTTTATGTAACTAGGTCTCCGTCCGCGTAGAACTAAAAAAATCTTATTTTCCAAATATCTTTCCTTAGCGTACGTCCTCTAACACAATGAAAGAAAAAAAAAATTGTTTGAAAACAAGAACATGCACAATTTAAGCAACATAGCATAACGATGACATCTGCAAAGTTATGAAACTGTGACGCAATATATGTCAAATATTATCAGTTGTGAAAACACCCATACAATGTATTTCCTTAATCCTTCCCGCAATGTATATTTCTGCTAAATTTAATTTATATCGACCTAGTAATTTTCGAGATATCATGTTGAGTGACTCCGTGAGTGAGTGTTTTTCGCTTTTATATTTATACTAGCTGTGCCCGCGACTTCGTCTGCGTGGAATAGTTATTTTGGGCATCATTGAAGCCCTCAAGGAAGGATTTTCACATTTTTCATTATTTCTTTGCTGTAATAATATGTCAGACGGCTTGTTCATCTTATGTGAAGCAACCCTTAGCAGACAATAGACACAATAACGTGGTGTCTAGTCTAGTCTAGTCGCGTAACTGTTTCCTTTGTCAACTACCCCTGGCATTGACCTGGAGAGCCAGCCGCATTTAGTTTAAACTTTGCACCACAGAACAGAACAGGCTAAAAATCATACATACATACATACATTCATACTCGTATCTTTATCCCTTACGGGGTAAACTGAGCCAACAGTCTCGGAAAATAAAAGACCATGTGAACTTAATGCTAGAACTGATGGAGAACCAGATTGCTAGGTCATCGCCTAAAAATGAATCGTAATTTTATTAGCCTATCCCTTAGCCGCCTTTTACGACATCCATGGCAAAGAGATGAGGGTGGTCATTTTCTAAAGTGACAGGAATCACACTAAAAATAATAGTGGACTGAAAGTACAGTAACGATTACCTACTTTTTTTCTGTAGATCTTCCAAGAAAATCGTTAATAAAATAATTCAATACAATAAAGAATGTAACAAATCCTAAAATGTGTTTGAAGCAAAAAAACATTACATAACACACAAATGCAACTCATCATTCACACCGCACATTTGCGATAACCCTAAAAAATATAACCTCAAAACATTTCCCGCCGAGATTCCCTTATCTCACAATTTACCGCATCCACGTTCATCTGAGCGAGGTCCGAATGCGCCTGGAAAGCGCCCAGTCATGCTGGGGAACGACAGTTGGCACCGATCCGGTTTTCGTCGGTAACGGGCCGGTTTTTACCGGTCTAAACCGGATTCCTCCGGGTTGATGCGGTGGATGCTCTTGGTGCTTTTCCTAGGGATTTTATAAACGTCTGTAGATATTTTCCCTTGGTATTTTTATTACTAAGTGTCATATAACGCTCCGCCGAAGTGTTTTCTTTGATAAGGGAAGAATTGCTCATAGAATTTTAAGCATTTGTGATACAAACTAAGTATGCTTAAAGATTTTGAGCAAGCGAAAGCAAAATTTGTGATAGGTACCTTTCAAGGATACTAGTTAAGTTCGTTGTTGATGTTATAAGGGTAATTTACCTAGCTAACATACATACACACATACATATAGTCTCGTTTTATCCCTTACGGCGTAGACAGAGTCAATAGTCTCAAAAAGACTGAAAGGCCACGTTCTTTATGGCTTCTATAATAGAATTGAGATTCAAATAATGACAGATTGCTAGCCCATCGCCTACAAGAGGAATCCCAAGTTTATAAGCCTATTCCTTAATCGCTTTTTACGACATCCATGGTAAAAAACTTGAGTAGTTTTATTCTAATTTTCCGAAAACCACACGGCACACCTACCTAGCTAAGATCAAATTATTACAATATGAAACTTAACGTAAAAATCCAAAATGAGGTCAAATCAGGCACACGTTATACTTGAAACTAACCTCCTTTTTGCATCGAAGATATATAACATAGGCTAACATACACTACGGTTCTCACAGAATAGATCTTTATAGCACCCAATATCACCGCAAGTTTCTGCGTCGGGTGAAATGCGGCAGTTTGGAAGTAATAGGACGTTTATCCCGACTAAGGTTGACACCATTTTGTCTGGATTTTATTTATTTATTAATTTATTTAAACTTACAAATACAAATGTATAGCAAAATTGACGGACTTGATGCTAGAAGCATTATCTACCAGTCTACTATTGGGTCTGACAGAGAACTTTATGTGGGGTCGAACTAAATGGATAGTTTCCTTTCCGAGCGAATTTTGTCAGAATCTTATACGACATTAAGTTCAGCTGTTGTTTTTGTCTCTGCCTACCCCTCCGGGAAAGAGGCGTGATCTTATGTATGTATGTTGTTTTTGTAAGTGAATAGTTAAAAACAAAATTGTGAGAATAAAAAGTGGGAAGTAAAAGCATAACTAAGCAAATATACAATGTAATGACTTCATTGGGAACAAAAGTCGTAAAGGTATTTCGGTTCCATAAATGTTTATATCAATATTATTATTTTTTAACGTCTATAATCGTTTGGGTATTCGGATTTATTTATTTTTTAAATGTTAAATTAACAAGATTATTTAGTTGTGGCAGCCCTACAAAGCTGCTGGAGTCTTTGAACTTTTCATTTTCTTATTATAGACTCCACCTTGATCCGTTGAAGCTTCGTATAATTTAAACATTTTTGACCTTCAACGAATTTTAAAATTACTTCGCACGCGGTTGACAAACTTACGCCCTTAAAGTTTATAGTATAATTTTAAATCAAATATTTTTCCAAAAGGATCGGATAAAGAATATCGAAAAAAAAGATATGGAACCCTTTATGGTATTAAAACGTTCCATAATTTTTTGACATTTGTCAATATCCTCTGTCAATATGAAGACACGAAATATCGAAAGACTTGGGCTTATTGTTCTCAGTAAGTAAGTAATATCTTCATTAAATGTAACATACACATATACATAGGGATATAGACGTGACTATATGTATGTATGTATGTAACAAACAATCCCTATTAGGTACTCCCTTTTATCATAGACAGAGCTTTAGTTGATCAAAAGCAAAGACAATGTTATGATAAAATACATAAAAGTTAAGTATAAAAGGTAAGTTGACTTCCAAAAAAGAAAAATATTATTTAAATAAAAATAAATATATACGGGACAAATAACACAGATTGAGTTAGCCTCGAAATAAGTTCGAGACTTGTGTTACACGATACTATATTTTATAATAAATACTTATATAGATAAACATCCAAGACCCAGATCAAGGGCGACCCAGGCCGGGATTCGAACCCAGGACCTCCGGTGTCACAGACAAGTGTACTACCGCAGTGCCACAGAGGCCGTCAATATTTAGTAAATAATAGTCGAACTGCGCTGCAATTTCATGCACTTTCATTGCTAGACTTTGAACTCATAATTTATTAAGATCTAGTCATACTTTATAAGATGACGACAGTATAATAAGAGCTTTATTAGTCTTTCAAAACTTGGGCCGTTAAAAAGACGTTACGGAGGTAATGAAGGAGGTGCTATGATTATATTTCCCTGTAACTACTTGCGATTCATCGCTTTTCACTTTATTTTTCACGAGGTGGCCAGTGACTACTTCTTTATTACCTTTATTCTGCACTCGTTCTTATATGACTATTTTTTAGGAACCTCAACCCTTAGGTCCTCTGGGCACGTTAGGTCTTATTACTAGAATGTTTAGCTGATCTTTGTATAATCCTATCCTAATATAATAAATACGAAAGTAAGTTTGTTTGTACTCTTCGTGCGTTATTTCAAGAAGATTGGATGAGTAGATTGAACCAATCTTCTTGAAATATCGCGTATTTGTAATTTGGAGTCTGGAGAAGGACATAAGTTTTTTACATTCGTTCTTACATTTGAAACCTATAATTACTTTGTTTTTTTTTTGTTAATGAAACTATAAGCAGATTTTCAAGGCGAGTGTTAACGAGAATGTAACGAAAAAGAGGGCAAAATGGTCCATTTAAAAAATACCTTTATATATATATGATGTATTTATTATACATACGTGTAAAACACATATTTTTTTACCACGGGTTAATTGAGTCCAATGTCAGAACATCCATAAAGTCAAGTAAGAGTAATTAGCATCGATCCCAGTTTAATTGATCCCTAACGAATTTACGTCGTACATTATACGCGTGTCAAATTTAATGGCTATTGATGACAGAATGATTAATGAGGCCATATTGACGGACCCCTTGGCTTAATGTCTTTTATGTCAGTCATTGGAGATCTTGGCTTCGATTTCTAGTGAAAAATATTACATGCAAACAATCCCGCTCTATCCCTTACGGGGTATCTTCTTTTTCTTCTTCTTCAGCCCATATTCATCCACTGCTGGATGTAGGCCTCTAGTAATGCACGCCATTCTCCATTACGGGGTATAGAGCAATGTAACTGAAGGGCCACTTTCAGCTGTATGGCTTCATGATGAAATTGAAATAGTGGCAAATTGCTAGCCCATCGTCTGTGACAAATATTGAAAGCTAAATCCATAGAAAGTAATAAATTACTTCATAATCGGTCCGCCTGCTTGAAATGAAAGACCACACTTTTTTCTGTTTCCGCGGAAATTTCAAACAATCCTCTTTTAAAAGGAATCTACGTACCCAATTTCAACAGTCTAGTCACTTGATAATTCCAATGCGTTAAATAGTGACACTTAAGCATTTTATAGTATGATGAATATGCATAGTATTGTTGACCGTGAAACCAATAAAATACATCTGAAGTTGTAGTTTGTACTTGCGAGCCTCCTCGTAGACTCGTAGTTCACTTTCGGTCAATAACTCTCTCCCCCTTCCCCTCCTGCCTTTAGTACCATTCCAGAAGTTACGGAGGACGCACGTCTTGTCTGATAAAAATTGTCAGAATTTGTATATTTGAGGAATTGTGTGATTTATTGCAATGTTTTTAGTTCCATTTTAGAACGAACGGACGAATTTGTTTGATTTGGACACCTTTTTAGTGAGGGGAAAATGTTTTTGACTAAATAATTATTTCGTTGTGAATTGGTTGTAAAGGTATTTATACTAAGTTCATTGAAACATTTTCAGTTTTGAAATTCGAGTATCTATAACAAAAATTTAATCAACCTCTTTTATTGTTCCCAGACACAGCCGAGTTTGAAGAATGAGGAAACTCAAAAAGTTCATGGTTGTCCATCCTTTCAAGGAATTTATGCCAGAATTATCTGACTTCCAAATAACTGAGGAACAAATCCTCAAATTAGGTCCAAACGAGTTTCTCGTCAAGGCCGAATACATAAGCGTGGACCCATACATGAGATCCTTTGCAGGCGACTTCTCAGTGCCCTACGAACAGTTCGGATTCCAAGTCGGAATAGTTGCAGAGAGCAGAAACGAGAAATACCCAGTCGGATCTTACGTAGTGTCGCACTCGGGATGGCGCGATCACGCCATTTTGAATGACTCTCCCGACGACATGTTCGGGATTCGGCCGTACATTCCTAAGCTCGGGAATCTGTCGCCCTCATTAGCGGTCGGAGCCCTTGGAATGACTGGTCTCACTGCTTATTTGGGGTTAACTGAGATATGTCAACCGAAATCTGGTGAAACCCTTTGTGTGACAAGCGCCGCGGGCGCCGTCGGATCAATGGTTGGACAAATCGGCAAAGTTTTGGGCTGCACAGTGATCGGATTCACCGGATCTGATAAAAAGGTGAAACTGCTAAAAGAGGAATTAGGGTTTGACCACGCTTTTAACTATAAGACGGATGATGTGTCCCAGAGATTAAAAGCGGTCGCTCCGAACGGTGTAGATTGTTTTTTCGATAACGTCGGCGGCGCTGTTGCTGCGGATATTAAGAAATGTATGAGAGAGTACGGTCGGGTGGCTAATTGTGGTTCTATAAGTACTTACGGGCACAGTTCGACGTCTGTGAAGGCAAAAACGCCAGTGTCCGTGCAAATAGAGTCGTTCAGTTTTACGCAGTGGAAGTCTAAGTTCGAATCGTCATTGGAGCAGTTGAAAACGTGGATTGAAAATGGGAACATCAAAGCTAAAGAGACCGTTGTGAAAGGCTTCGGGGAACTTCCTAATGCATTGAGGATGATGCTGAAAGGTGACACTGTTGGCAAAGCTGTTGTCAATGTTTGTAATTAAGATTGTGTTGTGTTAACGTCGTAATTCGAGCTCAATTGACATGTGAATTAAGGATTAAACTGGCTTGAATTGTAAATGGTTGTTTGCTTTGTGACAACTTGTATATTGGAATCAACATTGCTAGTAAGAAATATTGATTGAATAGCTCTTACCGTGGAAAACTATTTTTCCGATCTTAAATCTTGCGGTTGTTTTGGTACTCAAAATCGTCTCGGAAAGAGACTGCTATAATTTAGAGCCCATACAATCTTAAGTAACAATGCAATATCTTAATATTACATACATACATACATACTCGTAATACATACATACATAATACACACATGTGTTATGAATGTGGATGAAGCAAAGGAAGTATGCAGGGATCGTGGCAAGTGGAAAGAGGTAGTCTCTGCCTACCCCTCCGGGAAAGAGGCGTGAGTTTATGTATGTATGTATGTATAATACACACATAATCACGTCTATTCCCTTGCGGGGGATGACAAAGCCAACCGTCTCGAAAAGTTGGCTTAATGTTAAGATCTTAATATTAGCTTAGTATATTTCAAAGATTTTCACATGTAAAATAGGTACCAATTTATAGCCAATTTCGACACTGCGAAATTTATCGACTGAAATTACTATCAAGTTCAGTTAAAACCAATTTAGTCACGTACGGACCGAGCAATTATCGTAACAATGGCGTATCTAGAACTGTGTCATTGAGTTAGACATCGGAAATCTTATACATACATACATATAATCACGTCTATATCCCTTGCGGGGTAGACAGAGCCAACAGTCTTGAAAAGACTGATAGGCCACGTTCAGCTGGATAAGTTCGTTAAGATAGAATTGAGGTTCAAATAGTGACAGGTTGCTAGCCCATCGCCTGAGGAATTCCAAGTTTATAAGCCTATCCCTTAGTCGCCTTTTACGACGCCGACATACGAAAGAGATGGAGTGGTCTTTTTTCTATAGGTGCCGGGAACCACACGGCACAATTAAGTCACGTACCGACCGAGCAATTATCGTAACAATGGCGTATCTAGAGCTGTGCCATTGAGTTAGACATCGGAAATCCTAGACCTCACTAAATGCAAACTAATCCTAGCAATAACATTACATGGCTTAGTTCTCAACTAGGACGTCGCAAATAGATACAAAAGCACGTCTCTAAGCTATTATTTAGGTACTAACTACCTATTATACACATGAATTCGTTTGAAGACAATTGCCAAAAATTATTTACTACTTTGAGGCGGATACTTCTTTTTTTAAATTGAAATAAGCGACTTCAATCCAACTGATATTAAAGTTAAAAAAAGGTCTTAAGGTACACGCGAGAATTATGCCAATCCACCCGTGTCTTGAAAAAGTTTGAGGAGAATGGTTAAATTTTAGCAGTTCTAATGTCTACCCAAACTTTGACCTCACGAACATTTTTAGTCTTTATCCGAAAATGTGATCGGCCATGTATTACAGTTTTTGAGGTGAATACCTCAAAAACTGTAATACATGGCCGATTTTGTTGCCACACGTACTTAAAAATATTATTCATAGATCATACATACATTTTAAATTCCATCAAAATCAGACCAGCGGTTCGTGTAACGCGAACATAACCTGGCTGTGTAACCATGGATCCAATACGGGTAAGGTTTACCTGAAAAAGTTACGGAGGTCGGATGGGAATCGCTCCGTGTAAAAACCTGAGTCACCCAATCCAGGATCCATGGTCAAAGGCATACCCCGGGCTCCTCTCCAGAGAGGTGAGGATGTAACCGGGACTAAAGCCAGGAAAAAAAGCTTTTATTTTAATTTCAATTCTGTAAAATCATAAATAAAAGTTAACAACATGTGATTTAAAATTTTATTTTGGATTTTTTAGGGCACTTAAATAAAAGTTTGTTATTAAAGTTTTTTAAATTATTTTATTATAAATAATTTGGATATTCGTCCAAGATTAAGATTACTTCAAAGTAAGAATTTCCAGGTGTAATATTTCATAACCCTCAAATTAACTAGAAACAAAATAAGTAAACCTTGCAGTAACTATAACAAGGCTTTATATCTGTTGTCTTGTAAACCGAGATGTGCACTCAGTACATAATTTAGCCTTTGTCTGGCCAGCCAACGCGGTAGTACATCACGCAAATGGACGACGTTATCTAGAATAACAGATTTCGAGATTGCACATTATCTTACTAGCGAAAATGTTAACTAAATAACGTTGAAAAAATGACGTCTCTTTTTGGGAGGGGTAACGCTAATACGTTTCAACTAACCTGCCTATTAATCTATTTTGATTAAGCCGAATGATATGAAATATAATTCATTTTAGTTTTTTTTTTTCTCATTCTTCTTTAATATCTTCGCCAAAAACGTGGATTGCAGAAGTCATACAAGAGTCGCTTCGTAAAACCTGACATACCCATTCCAGGATCAGGGTCATAGGCGAAGGCGTATCCCAGACTCAGCAGCCTTATATTATGTATGTTTATCTATGTAAGTATTTATTATAAAATATAGTATCGTGGAGTAAGTATCTCGTAACACAAGTCTCGAACTTACTTCGAGGCTAACTCAATCAGTGTAATTTGTCCCGTATAAATTTATTTATTTATTTATTTATATGTTGTACTTTTACAAAAGCTATCCCAGCAAACAAATTTTCATTACTTTGAAAAGTAAATCTGGTATTACTAACTATTCACTCTTTATCTGACAGTGTTTCTCAAACTCACAACTCAACAAAGCACTGAACCGATTACTGCAAGGACTCAACCTTTCTTAGCCTGTGGTCAATTTGGTGGGCGGTGGTAATTGGCAAATATATAATGTGGGCGTTAAAGAACGATATGTTAGGCCCCACAGATTGCCTCATTGTATTTAATTTCCGTGACTGCCTCTTTTTTGTGGTTCCCGGCACCAATAGATAAAAGAATAGGACTACTCCATACTCTTTCTCATGGATGTTGTAAAAGGCGACTAACGGATTGGCTTATAAACTGGGGATTCTTTTTTTAGGCGATGGGCCAGCAACCTGTCACTGTTTGAATCTCAATTCTATAATTAAGCCAAAAAGCTGAAGCTTCGAATCTCATTGCCTGAACGGAAAATATCCAAGTTTTCATTTCCATTGAATAACTTTTAGTACTCTCACGAGAAACCTTTTTTAATTCATCATTTGTTATGAGCATATACGATAATTCAATATACCTACAGACGAATTGAGAACCTCCCCCTTTCTCTCGTTGCTATCGCTTCACACTGGGAACTGTCACGACAACTTTGAGAGCCACTGGCAAGCGATCCTTTGTTTGGAATCGCAAGCCGTCCGAGATAACGGGATTTATCGCACATCGCCCGGGAATGTGATTTGTGGCTCGGTTAGCTGGTTTAACAGACGAACAGATTAACTACAAGGCAATAACCATTGTCGTTAATGTATTTAAGCGGGAACTTAATTATTTTAATCTGACTTTTGGAAATTAAGCTTTACATCCCCTTTTTGAAAGAGGCCTCCTGTTATTTGTTATAGATACATACGTTTGACATTGAAAAATGTGACATCAGCGTTGGCCACTTATACACACGGTCAAAAAATTTACCTATGTAAATACATACATACATACTTATAATCACGTACATATTCCTTTCGGGGTAGACAGAGCCGACAGTCTTGAAAATACTGAAAAGCCACGTTCAACAGTTTATGTAAATAAATATACCAAAATATTTTCTATCATAACATACATACATATGGTCACGTCTATATCCCTTGCGGGGTAGACAGAGCCAACAGTCTTGAAAAGACTGAATGGCAACGTTCAGCTATTTGGCTTAATGATAGAATTGAGATTCAAATAGTGACAGGTTGCTAGCCCATCGCCTTAAATAGAATCCCAAGTTTGTAAGCCCATCCCTTAGTCGCCTTTTACATCATCCATGGGAAAGAGATGGAGTGGTCCTATTCTTTTTTGTATTGGTGCCGGGAACCACACAGCTTTCTATCGTAACAATTTACAGAATACAAATGTACGTATCGTCGGATTATACTTTAATCACCAGTGTTTGTGACTGTTATTAATCAGGATTTTATCGGAATGAAAAGATTTTAGAAAAGTCTCGATATGTACCTAATATCAGCAATATTTTTAATTTCCTCTCTAGTGGAAGTTTTTAAAAATAAATATTTAATTCTTACTATTGTTAAAAATTTTGCCATGTGGTTCCTGGCACCAATAAAAGAAAATAATAGGACCACCCCTTCTCTTTCCCATGGATGTCGTAAAAGGCGATTAAGGGATAGGCTTTAAACTTGGGACTCCTCTTTTAGGCGATGGGCTAGCAACCTGTCACTATTTGAATCTCAATTCTATCATTAAACCAAATAGCTGAACGTTGCCATTCAGTCTTTTCAAGACTGTTGGCTCTGTCTACCCCGCAAGGGATATAGACGTGACTATATGTATGTATGTATGTTTATAAATAAATAAGTTATTATTCATGTTATTTTGAACTTCACTGTACGCCACATTAATTACCCATACATCGATAAACAAAGAGTATGAAACTCATTATAGTAGTAATTACTTCAGTTTCTGAGCGGGCGACAATGCCTTTGTTGGAACACTTTGTTCAAAAATACACCACGAAATTAATTATACTTCTAATATATATATATATATATATATAGTCTCGTCTAAAAACGTCCCGTGCGGGGTAGGCAGAGCCAATAATCTTAAAAAAACTGAAAGGTCACTTTCAGCTGTTTGGCTTAATGTTACAATTGAGATTCAAATAGTGACAGGTTGCTAGCCCATCGCCTAAAGGAAGAATCTCAAGTTTATAAGCCTATCCCTTATTCGCCTTTTACAACATCCATGGGAAATGCAAAGGAATGAACTCATATAGGCCTAAAATAATGAAACATAAACAATAGTGAACAGGAAGCAGTTTGTATTGAATATAGACGGTGATCGGAAACAATTCAGTATTAAATTCCTATTGGCGGAGGCGGATTCCGCGCGATACTGCGTTGCGGTATTGGGCGGAATTCCACAGACAATTGTATACAATTGGGAGAATAAACTGTTATATTTCTGAGTATGTTAATGTTGTTAATTGTGCCGTGCGGTTCCCGGCAACGATAGAAAAAAGAATTTGACCACTCCATCTATTTCCCATGGATGGGGTAAAATGCGACTGAGGGATATCCCTTAAAAATTAAGGGTAAATACTTTTATATTACTAACACCTATTATAATAAAAGATAAACTGACTTAATTGACGACATAAGTCTATATCCGTTGCGGGGAAGACAGAGCCTACAGTCTTGTAAAGACTGATAGGCCACGTTTAGCTGTTTGGCTTTAAGATAGGATTGAGATTCATATAGTGACAGGTTGCTAGCCCATCACCTAAAAAAAGAATCCCAAGTTTTTATAAGCCTACCCTTTAGTCGCCTTTTACGACATCCATGGGATAGAGATGGAGTGGTCCTATTTTGTTTTGTATTGGTGCCGGGAACCACACGGCACGAAACAACTGCACTGCACGAACAAATTTCTATTTTTCTATATCCTTCCTACTAATATCTGGTTCCATGTTTTTACCTTTCACTACCCAAAGGAAGCCAGCCAGGAAGATTGCTTAGCGATAAGTCCGCCTTTGCTCAACATACCTATTTATAATTTATGTTTCTACTTCGTATGTGTATTTTTATGGTCAATAAAGATAATTTGTATTGTATTATAATTGTTGAGTTAAACTCTTTCGCGCAAATTCTATTTTGAATTTTGCTGTAACTTAATAGACAGGTAGAACAAAACCTGGAATAACGTAAAGCGTACGTTTTTTATCGCGAAATTCCCACGGGAACAAAACCGCGGGGCTGCCAGTGTAAATAGAATCTCGTATCTCGTGTTAAACTTGAGCTAACACACGCCAACATACATATACGAGGCGGCAGCGGCGCGAGATTTATTAAATTCCTAACTAATTTCACTGACACGCCCCGCTAGGGCTGACATTACAGATTTTTTTATATATTTCGTTATTTTTTAACATTGGTTCGTTATCCACATCAACGTTTATCAGTAAGTGTATTTAACTCTGCATTTAAAAACATACCTATACTACATCTTTGAGGAGAGTAAAGGTGTCTTTTCAAGACTGTTGGCGTGATTACCTATATGTATGTATGAATGTTTGTATGTTGACCCGAGTAAACTGAGCCTATACAAAGCCTCCAAAAGACTAAAAGACCACTAAATGTCTACACTAGTAACGTGACGTTTAGTCCCCCTTTAAAGTGGCAAAACATCGTTGATTTCTCATTATAATAAAATTTCATGCAGCTGCATAAGAAAGAATTTAATCACTCTCAAAAAGCTATATTAGCGACTTCATCGTCACCATGTTTTTTTCCAGCACTTTAGAATAAAACCACTCCATCTTCTTTACCATGGAAGTCGTAAAAGGCGACTACGGGATAGGATTATAAATTTGGAAATCCTCTTGTAAGCGATGGGCTAGCACTATTTGAATCTCAATTCCATCATAGCCATACAGTTAAATGTGGCCTTTTAGTCTTTTCAAGACTTTTGTCTCTGTGTACTTCGCAATATTTTAGACTATGTATGTATGTTTCTCACCATCATCATAATCGTTTTAGCATTAATCCCGGCTGAACCTTCAGGGATTGACTTCATTGGTAAGAAAAGAAAAAAATCCTGAACTTTGCTTCCTCATCAGTGCAAAAAAAAAAGAAAAAATGTTTGTTTACTTGGCAAGTTGGCAGCCCTAGCACTCCGCTCAGTGAAGTAGACGTCAGCGAGTGCAGGGTTCCCTGGAATACCTGGGCGCAGCTGCCAACTCCCATTCCACGGTAAACGCTTTTTAAACCAGCCGTCCAGATTCCATGCTCGCGCTAATTGGGTGGTTCGTCGTGTGGATGACATAGAAATCTTATATTACTCAGATATATTATATAGGGAGTGAGTGAGCACATGGATGGCTTAAATAAATAAATATATACGGGACAAATTACACAGATTGAGTTAGCCTCGAAGTAAGTTAAAGACTTGTGTTACGAGATACAAACTCAACGATACTATATTTTATAAAAAAAAATACTTATATCGATAAACATCCAAGACCCAGGCCAATCAAAAAAAGTTATTTTCTCATCATGCCCTGACCAGGATTCGAACTCGGGACCCCCGATGTCACGACAAGCGTACTACCACTTGGATGTTCATCTATATAAGTTTTTATTATAAAATATCGTTGTGTTAGTATCTCGCAATACAAATGTCGAAATTAATTCGAGGCTAACTCAGTCTGTGTAATCTGTCCCGTATATAATTATATCAATTTATTACTAGAAATTAATCACTTATAACGAGAAATTAAATACATTAGTTGCATAGCTTAATGAGACAATTACTTGTTTCCAGTGCATCGCCCAAGAGAAAAACAAAGATAATGAGCCTTTCTCTTGATTGATTTTCACACGCTGCATGTAATCAGAAGTAAATCCTAAGAGAGTATACCTACTTCTTTGCGTGAAGTAACTATGATATTATTTTATCCTCTGTAGAAGATACACGAAAATTAAGTTTCTTATTTCTCGCAAATCCCAAAACTTTTCTAGGAACAAATTCACCGTTCACTACTTATAAATTATAATATTGTGAGCTGTTTAAACAGAAAGTCTACAATTAGAGGTGGGTCTATGAAAAATAAAATTAAATACTGTATCACAATTCCAACATAAGGCTATTTAGCTTAACAGTGGGCTAGACTAGAAGTTAGCATGTGTCCCATCATGCCTTTTACGCAGAATAACCAATAACGTCTACCCTAAGGGTTAAATTCAATATATGTGTGTCTAACCACAGACAAAAGCTAGTTATTAATAATCTGTGACATTACGTAACATCGGTATCCCTCGTCACACCCACGCCAAACCTCGTAGCGTGTGAACTGTGAATGAATGAATGTCAAGGTTCACGATTTTGCATACGTGGATTTAAATACTTCATTGTGAAGGAAGGGTTGTGTTTTGTTTGTAAAGCCTCAATGATCCACCCGTGGCTATTATTATTGTCTGAAATAACCATCAGACGTCGGAGGTTTTTATTAAAAATTCAACTGTTTTTTTATAAGGAAGCGTTTGTCAGAATAGAATAGAATAGATTTATTTTCAAAATTGGATACAAGGTACTTATTGACGTCATATTACTTATATAAATTAAACAGAGTAAAAATTCAACAGAGACATTCTAAAAATTCAACAGAGACGATGGATTTAAGTTATCTTCTTTCATTCTAGTACTTACAAAAAACCAACCTCGTTCTGCGAAGTCGGTTAATATTCACCATAATATGACCGCCCTCTTATACAGACTGTGTATAATGACGGTAGTTGGCGTGTTATCAAGATGGCGGTAGAAGAACATTCTGCCGCGCAGACGGAACAGTAGCCGGCTGGTTCTCAGTCGCTCGGTGACCACGGATCATTGTGACATGATTCGAAACGTCTGATATTTCTTTTTTTATTATTTTATTTGTTTCACTTTAAGTTTGTTTTTCATTAAACGTCTGATATTACCTTTATTTACTCTCTTACGTTTCGAATCATTAAGCCAAATAGCTGAACGTGGCCATTTAGTCTTTTCAAGACTGTTGGCTCTGTCTACCCCGCAAGGGATATAGACGTGACCATATGTTTGTATGTATGTACGTTTCGAATCACGAAGAACGTTACGTGTGTTGTTGTTTAATACCTATAGTATTTATAAATAGTAACTATAATGCTACAGGAAAGTTTTAAATCCCTATTTTTTACAAGTACATTTCAATTTTTTGAGAAAGGATATCTCCTTTATATATTATATATGTAGGTATCTCCTTTCTCGATAAATTGAAATGTACCTTTTTGTCACACACGTTCCAACTAATGTTATAAATGCGTTTTCAGTTTGTTTGTTGTCTCTTCACGCGGTATCTACAGAACCAATCTTTTTGAAATTTCTCGTATTTATAATTAAGATTCAAAAGGTAAAAAGTTCCAAATGTAAAAGATATAAGGTTCCAGTGGGATTTGCGAACAACTTGCTTTTTTTGCATACATACATACATGTTTGTAATCACGTCTATATCCCTTGCGGGGTAGACAGAGCCAACAGTCTTGTAAAGATTGATAGGCCACGTTCAGCTATTTGGCTTTAAGATAGTATTTAGACTAGAGGTACTAAAGTCGCACACGATCCAATACGGGTGAGGTTCCCCTACAAAATATTACGGACCTCAGATGGGAGTCGCTTTGTGTAAAAACCTGACTCACCCAATCCAGGATCCATGGTCAAGAGCTTACCCCGGGCTCCTCTCCAGAGTGGTGAGGATGAATAGAATAGAATAGATTTATTTTCAAAATTGGATACAGGGTATCACTTATTGACGTCACAATGCGGGACTAAAGCCAGGAGGAAGTAGACTTATTTCGCACGGGAAGGTAGCGCTAAATTCGTGCGGGCGAAACTGCGTGTACAAGCTAGTTTAAAATATAAGAACGTCAGTATGAGAAGTACATATTAACGGCCTCTGTGCCGCAGCGGTAGTGCGCTTGTCTGTGTCACCGGAGGTCCTGGGTTCGAATCCCGGCCAGGGCATGAAGAGTAACGAACTTTCTCTGATCGGCCTGGGTCTTGGATGTTTATCTATATAAGTATTTATTATAAAATATACTATCGTGAGTTAGTATCTCGTAACACAAGTTCCGAATTGACTTCGAGTCTTACTCAATCTGTGTCATTTTTCCCGTATATATTATTTATATTCCATAAAATACATAAGAGAAGTCACGAGCAAAAGCTCTGATTTGTATCTCAGTGGCAAAATTAATTATTCCAATGTGACCGTCTATAAATTTATCTTGATTAACAATTATACTAATGGATATAGGCAATTTCCATACATAACAAATGATTTCAATGACAATGGGTTCCAAGGATGCATACAGACAATTTCAACAAATTTAACATAGTGTGAGCCTGCTGCTTCTCTTCCAGCGCATAATGTAAAGTCAATCAAGGGAAAGGCTTTTTATTTGATATTTTAATTATGTATTTATATGTATTTATAATGTATATTATGTATCTTGTTAGTATGTATTTATGCATTTTTTTTAATTGATGTATTTTTCAGTATGCATGTTCACTTTATCGCACCACCAACTTAAAGTTCTTTCGGTTTCGTCAGCTGGTTGACTGGAGAATGCCAAACGGCATTAACAATCGCCGTTCGCCGTATGTAAATTTTTTTGTGCAATTAAGTTTTAAAAAAATACATAAAGGCTTAAATACTTGCTATTCTACTTGTAGGCGATGGGCAACCTGTCACTCAATTTCATCATTACTGAACGTGGCCTGTAAGTCTTTTCGAGACTTATCGCTCTGTTTACCCCGTAGGTAACTAATAAAAATGCGATAAACGTACCTTTGTATAAAATAGAAAGATAAACTGATTCATCTGTCAGTAGCGAAAGTTGCTATAAGAATTTCACTGAAATTTTACATATTCAGTATCAAACTAGGGTTCGATTTAGTTTAGGGTGCCGTAGCCAGATGGCAAAAAAGAAGACAGTCTGTCTGTCCGTTCTAATGTCACAGTCTCTAACATGGTGTAATAGTAGATTTTCCATAGGTCCGTCCATAAAACTTCCTTAAATAATGTTACGCTTGAACATAACCTATCTTTATGATTATTTAGTTTAATTAACCTTTTTCCCAACAATTTTATGGGTTAATATCCACACGAATGCGTTAGAACCGTAAAAATTTACGAAGCGTTCTCACCGCCATACAATATAGGCACTTCTAAAAGAAAAACTTACTACAATCTTTGCCTGTTTTATTGGATAATCGATACAACTGCCAATGTTTCGAAACACAACGATGTACTTTTCGAGAGTAGACTAGAAATGATAATATTTTCAAGAAAAGAAGGAAAATACGTGTACTTTACGGTCGATTTTAGCAATAAAACGATAAAATATACTTGTAAATATAAATTAAGAAGTATGTAGAAGTGATACGTTACCTATGATGTAAACATAATCGCCACTTTCACAGAATAAAGCACAACACTATAATCCAAGGTGCACTATGGTTTTATTGTTTTTTTTTTTTGTTAAGATTATGTAATTTAGCGCGAATGGCGCGAGTTAGCCGCGCGGTGCCCGAATGCGGCCGGAATGGCGTCCTGATGCGCGCGCCGCCCGCCCTACGGGTAGTGGACGGTTCTGTTAGACCGATTCTGAAGGAGGAAAAATGTCGCAGCGATTAATCGCGTGTTTAAGTCGCACGAGTTAGAAGAAACTGTGCTTGCTGTTTTTTAGAATATTATGTCGAGATTGCAGACATGTTTATTGATGTGTTTTAGATATATTTTGCGCACTCTATATCGCTGCCTTACAAGTATTTACCGCTCTGTATATTTATTTATGATGTTTTTTTTTTAATCAACAAAAACAGCTTAAGCCAATTTTATGAGAAACAAATTTGTTTACTTACTGCAAAATAAAATTATATTTTATGAGTAAATATTTTTTCTTGTAACCAGCAAAATATTTTTTAAGGCAATGTTTCTGATAAATATAAAGTATTTTATAGATAGTACTCGTAAGTAGTTCCCATTCAATTCTCAGTCAACATAATGGATATAGAGTTGCAGTAGATTGATTGATGATTGAATAAAGGTGTGTACATACCTAGGACATAAAACATAACAAAAAAAATAATTTTCATAGTAATATAGAACTTATACGAAAATTCTAACTTAATTTAACTTAAAGAAGAGAAAAAAAAAAAAATGTTGTGTTACGCCGAAATTGTACTTCCACATTTATCATATAAACAAATTTTAAAAGTGTCCAACAATGTAAATTTGCTTTGCATACATTTGTTCAAATCACCTTCCATCTTAATAAGTTTTTTTTTTCATCTGCGACTAATCGGAACGACGCAACTCTCCTTTAATCCAGACAAAAGGCTCGCACTTTGTAACGTTCAGCGTTACCTTTCACCCCGCCATTTTCAACGGAATCACTTTCGAAGGTTTCTATTACATTGCGCAGCAATCGCCTAAATATTCCATTGATTCCTATACTAAATAAGCAATGGACGTCTCATGTGACAATACATTCGCGTAGTATAATATTTTTGGTTACGGAAAAATGAGTCGTTGTGAAAAAAATGTTGGTTTTTCGTTTTCACGATATATCTTTCTCGCTCTGAAGTGCAGGCATCGCGTGTGTGTGATCCCCAAATCTTTTGCAGTAAAGATATCAATGTGTAACTATGAGAATTCATGTAACATTCGACCTTCTCTTGAGAAATCGACTTTATTTTTTTTTAACGTTTCACGGCTCAGTTCGGAAAGCGGAATGGATGTGATTATGCGGGGCGCTGTAACTTTTGCTTGCTGGTGACGTTATTTAACCGTAATAGGTTTATTTCTAAGACGTTAAGGGTCTCTTTAGATTGTACTTGTTTTACTTTCGTTGATTTGAGAATTATGTAGAACAGGAAGTTTTATTTATTTACTGTGGTTCTTCTAAATAACATAATGTTAGTACCTGCTAAAATATTTTACGTTAGTTAGGCAAAAAAATATTTTTTGCCAAATACAAAATTAAAAAAAAGAAAATTAAAATCTCTATGTACGGTTTAAATTAATAAAATTTAATAAAAAATATAAGATTGTATCCCTAACGGGGTTAACAGAGCATATGGTCAAAAGACACATAAGGCACATTTTGCTGATGAAATTGTTATTCAGATATAGTGACAAGTTATTGTCCATCCCCTTATACAAAAATCCAAAATCATAATTGATTTTGTACAATACAGTCCGTTCATCATAAGTTGTCCCCTGACTTCTGAATTGGCAGCATTGTCTACGGTGTTGCTGACAGTATATGTACCATTTACCCCCATTGTCTAAACATGTATTTACCCACTACAAATTAATATCGTTTTACTTGCATAATTTTAAATAAGACTTACCATCACGTCTATTTATCCGCAAAGAGGTAGGTAGAGGTGAGAAATCTCACTCACTCTTTAAATAACACACATTTATAAAACTAAGGAGGTCGTAAATAAAGACAGTTCTTAATTTAAATTATTTATTATTTTAATTTATTCTGACAGAGTAATTATGGTCCAAAGGGACGATTCCAGACAAATCACTATCACTTGTACTAACATCATCATCTGACGCATCCGAATCTGTGCTGCTATCGTTTCCTACTTCAATTATGAAACTATCAGTAACATTGTCCATACAACCATCACGTTCATAAAATTTATCTTCTATATTTTTGACGTGTTGACACTGTTTTTGCCAATCATGGGAGGTTATAGATAAAAAAGCTTCTTCAGTTAGTTTCACAATATTCCCAGCTTCTTGTCCGACATTATTAGAAGCTACTCGTCTCTTTAAAAGGCTCCACATAAGCTCTATAGCATTTAAGTCACAGTGGTAAGGTGGTCTCTGCCTACCCCTCCGGGAAAGAGGCGTGAGTTTATGTATGTATGTATGTATGTATGGTAAGGGGGCAACCTTACCACTTGATGGCCGTGACTTATCAATAATTGGTCAGCCTCATAAATTGGTGCTTCTTTGTGCTCTTTTATAATTTGATAGAGTTCTGCTTTCAACATTGTTGGTAAATATGACAATCCCTTATTTGTAATCCAATTTTGCATTTGCAGTTTTGACGAACTCATAGTAGGTGCTCTATTCACTTGTACGGTGTGATAGGGAGCATTATCCATGACGACTAAGGAGTTTGGAGGCAAATTGGGTACAAGTTTCTCTGAAAGCCACTTCATGAAATTAGTCCTGTTCATATCGTCATGGTAATCCCCGGATTTACTCTGTGATTTAAAAATCAATTGAGCATTAGGAATAAATCCTATTTCTCCACCTGCATTAACAATAATCCATCGCGTTCCAGCAGAATTATTTGTTAGTACTCCGTCCTCGCCATCTTTTTGCCAACATTTTTTCACTGCATATGATGCATGAATGTATGTTTCGTCTAAGAAAACTATTGGCCGTCCGTCTATACGATTTTTCCTCATGGTATCGATATATTTTCGTCTCCATGCAACTATGTCGTGTCTTTCCATTAAAATTTTCCGTTTCGAACCACATTTTTTGTACTGAAATCCAAGCTGTTTTAAAATTTTCCACAAAGTCGTTCGGCCCCCAACAAAATTGATGTCATTCTTTAATTCTACAAGTAATTTATTTAAGGTAGGAACAACTTTTCTTACAGTATACATTTCATGAACTTTATTTCTTATAGCGCATAAATCGAAATCATCAAGTTCCACTGTTTTACGTTTCAGACGATGTTTTCCAGGAGACTTCAGTTTTTGTGAGGTAGAGGCAGCAATTTCACCTTCTTTAGTAATTCTACTTACGGTTTTCTCCGACATTCCTGAAATAGACACATAACATTTGTATTCTTTTATAAAATTTAGTTTTTATTTAAACAGAAATAAGGAGAATATCATAACGAGATAAATTAAATTCGTTGAGATATGTACTTTTTAAATTATTTTAGTCTATAAATTATTATTACCCATAATAGAGGCATTGGTGTCTAGAGCTGGTATCCCTGTTTTACTAACCTGTCATGGCGGCGACTCGAGATCGCACTTGATTGAGTGGAATTAACGGGGCTTGGTTTGCCTTTTCTCTCTCACAAAAGGCACGCACCTTCAACACAATCTCTCTTGCACTGCTTTTAAATGACTTCGGCATGATTAAGTCGATAATTATCAAATAATAACACAAAAACGTGGCGAACACTTCACAATACGACAAACTGACAACAACAGATTGACAAGCAATAGTGCCAACATGAGGGGAGGAAACTCAGGGGACAACTTATGGTGAACGGTCTGTACGTATGCGCGGGAAATGTTGCAAGTGACACACATTTTTTTTTTCATCGCAATCAGCCAAGCATGGAGCCATACCGAAAAAGCTACACATAATTCCAAAATTAACAGGCATTAGAATTAGAGGTCCCTTTAGAGGTATCTAAATTTTGTCTCTGTTGCAATGCATCCCTTTTCAGTAGGCCAAGGCTTTCAGAACTCCGAATATATTTATACCCCAATTACCATACCGGCCGTAGCTTTGGAGGATTTGTTAAGCCTTAATTGATGAATTATTTCACTCGCGAACGGCTCGATTGGAAATCGATACGGTTTTAATTCAATCGAGTGTTTATTTATTTCGATAAGCGAGTTATTAGGGCTGTGTTCGGATTGTATAACAATGCTTTGTTTAAAATGATATTTTCTAAACCGTTGGTGTTATATGAAATTATAGGTAATTTTTTTTTAATTCAATTTAAAATCTTTATTGCGTATCGTAAAGTACTCAGTTGAATTATACTGTGTCAAGTGATCTCGATTGCATTGACATATTATGTGCCGTGTGGTTCCCGGCACCAATAAAAAAAAAGAATAGGACCACTCCATCTCTTTTTTATTGATGTCGTAAAAGGCGACTAAGGGATAGGCTTATAAACTTGACATTCTTCTTTTTGGCGATGGGCTAGCAACCTAGCTGTCACTATTTGAATCTCAATTCTATCATTAAGCCAAACTGCTAAATGTGGCCTATCAATCTTATCGAGACTGTTGGCTCTGTCTAGCCCGCAAGGGATATAGACGTGACCATATGTATGTATGTATGTATGTGTTGACATATGAAAGCATCGTACCTCTGCAGATATTCTCTGATCCTAGTGCACTCCACATGCTCTAATAGTTGTGTGTATTCATTTAGCAAAGCCTAAGATCTTGCCAGATCTGTTTGATGTGGCCAAGTCTCTCAGACACCTCTCAGGCAAATATCTTAAATTAATTGTTCCCCTGGCCTCGTACAGTCAACGGCACATCAACCTACCCACATTGGTCATAAAGTTCCGTGCCGTGTGGTTTCTGGCACTTTAGAATAGAACCACTCCATATCTTTCCCATGGATGTCGTAAAAGGCGACGGAATACGCTTATAAACTCGGGGACTATATTTGTTGGCGATGGGCTAGCAACCTGTCTACCGCATTTTAAGATAGGTACCCTGAACGGAGCATACCTATATGGAACTCTACATAAATACCTACATTCATACAGTCACGTCTATATCCCTTGCGGGGTAGGCAAATCTAGTAGTCTTGAAAGACTGATATGCCACGTTCAGCTGTTTCAGTAATTCAAATAGTGACAGGGTTGCTAGCCCATCGCCTTAAAAGAAGAATCCCAAGTTTGTAACCCTGACCCTTAGTCGCCTTTTACGAAATCCATGGGAAAGAGATGTAGTGGGCCTATTCTTTTTTATATAATTACCGGGAACCACACGGCAATAGAGAATAATAAATTCAGATCACGATTTAGTTTTAAGAGATCTATATTAGTAAGTTGACGTCCGATGAAAATGCTGCAGTGTAGTTTGTTCCACCGCTTCTTCTACACATGCGCTTTGGAAGCGGTAGTAGTTATAATTAGATTTAAGTTATGTGATGTCAATAAGTGATACCTTGTATCCAATTTTGAAAATAAATCTATTCTATTTTATTCTTAACAGGTAATATTTTATCAGAGGACGTATCAGCCGGTCGATAGCTCTTAGGTAATCCCAATTATACGGTAAGCTGGTCTAAGCCCGACTGAGACGATGTTGGACGGTGCATTGGTGCATGTATCATATTGTCTAGGTATCATAGCTACTATTATTCACCTAAATACATACATACATACATCACGTCTATATCCGTTGCGGGGTAGACAGAGCCAACAATCTTACGAAGACCTTGTTTTACTCATATTATGCAAAAAAAATATTTGAATTTGAATTTGACCTGAATCTCCAAAATAAAGGACGTCCTGACAAAAGGTAAGGTCAAGAGTACGCGAAACCGCTGACCTTGCATGAAGAGTTATGAATGTGGATGAAGCGAAAGAAGTATGCAGAGATCGTGGCAAGTGGAAAGATGTAGGTAGTCTCTGCCTACCCCTCCGTTGAAAAGTCGTGATTTTATGTATGTATCTCTTACTTAAATTTTGTGCGCGACAAATTAACTTGAGGCAACAATAAACTTTTAGTATGTAGGATTGTAAATAGGTATGTATGTTTGTTAGTAACATGAAAACTTTAAAACCTTTGGTCTGATTTTGATGAAATTTGTTAGATACATAGGAAACAATTAACAAATACGTCAGGCATCAAAATCGATTCAATAATAAGTACAGTGCTTGCATAAAGATGATGTAAAAATTAATAACTATACTTATTACATACATACATACATACCTACATATGGTCACGTCTATATCCCTTGTGGGGTAGACAGAGCCAACAGTCTTGAAAAGACTGATAGGCCACGCTAAGCTATTTGGCTAAATGAAAGAATTTTTTTTTTTAATTAGCCTGATAGTACTTACTATCAGGCTAATTAAAAAAAAAATCTCGTACTTACGAGACTTGTGTTACGAGATTTTAACTCAACGATACTAGATATTATAATAAATACTTATAAAGATAAACATCCAAGACCCAGGCCAATCAGAGAAAGTTCGTTTGTCATCCTGGCCAGGATTCGAAACCAGGAACTCCGGTGTCACAGGCAAGCGCACTACCGCTGCGCCACAGAGGCCGTCTGAGAATTGAGATTCAAATAGTGACAGGATGCTAGCCCATCGCCTAAAAAAAGAATCCCAAGTTTGTAAGCCTATCCCTTAGTCGCCTTTTACGACATCGATAGGAAAGAGATGGAGTGGTCCTATTCTTTTTTGTACTGGTGCCGGGAACCACACGGTACCTACACTATACTAACCTTATTTATGTAATTATTTATGTAAATCAAGGCAAAACATAAGAATAAAACTTCAAATAAAAAGAAATTCAGTACATTATCTTAAAATAAAAATAAATTTAAATAAGAATACATAATATACGGAGTAGTTCAACTACAAAGTGACGAAAACCACACGGCACAGCAACACAAGTTAGTCTGAATTATTCGCATTTCATTAAACATTATATTATCTATCGTAAGCCAATGGCTGACTGAATCAAAATAATTATATTAAGCTGTACAATGACAAAACAAAGGGCCTTTATCCTGATTATTTAGGCGGGAGATTATTTATTCATATATTTTGTATTTCAAGGAGAAAAATAAGAATAGAACTTAAACATACATACATATAATCCCGTCTATATCCCATGCGGGGTAAATAGAGTCAAAAATCATGAAAAGACTGATAAGAAACGTTCAGCTGTTAGGCTTTATGGTAGAATTGAGATTCAAATAGTGACAGGTTGCTAGCCCATCGCCTTAAAGAAGAATCCTAAGTTTATAAGTCTATCCTTTAGTCGCGTTTTACGACATCCATGGGAAAGAGAAAGAGTGGTCCTATTCTTTTTTCTATTGGCGCTGGGAACCACACGGCACCTTTGCTTTACTTGCCTATAATCGTCGCGCAGCGGTAGTAGGTAAGCTGTCTGTGGCACTAGAGGTCCAGGGTTCGATACCCGGCCAGGACATGATGGAAAAGAACTTTTGTTGATTTGCCTGGGTCTTGGATGTTTACTATATGAGTATTTATTATGCTGACTTCTCCGATATAAACCATTACAGTAAGGAATAAAATGCAAAGCTACAAAAATAGGAATACGTTACAAACAAATAGCTTAACAATGCATCCGGCGTGCGTCCCGA
Source organism: Amyelois transitella (assembly GCF_032362555.1). NCBI lineage: Eukaryota > Metazoa > Arthropoda > Insecta > Lepidoptera > Pyralidae > Amyelois > Amyelois transitella. The sequence continues at coordinate 9,045,700 of NC_083521.1, read as the reverse complement.
TTTAGGCGGATTAACGTCCGAGTTTCGAAATAATTAATTGGTTTCTCAACACTATTTTTGTGTTCGCAAAGTCGTGAAGCCGCTAATGACCGGATACAAAGCTAATGTTCAATTTTACACGTTCCCTATCCAAATCTTAGGTAGCAATTGATGCCAGGAACTACACGGCACTATTGAATTGAATACTTTTTAATAGAAATGTCAAACGAAAATTGGTTTTAAAGGGTACCGTTCTAGATAGATAAACTAAACTCGTTAAATAAACTCGTTTTTCCCTAGGATTTTCAAGAAAAGTATTCTTACAAAAATTAAAATCTCTTTAAAAAAATAACAGAATCGCTCCGAAAGATTACAGACTTTAAAAATTAGTCTCCTTTAAAAATAACAGACACTCATGAAACTTTCAAAAAAACTTCATTAAATTACAGTCTTTCATATATAGTCATATGTTTACAACCATACTGTAACTTTTAACTTTTCGAGAATAATCAGGGTCCTTCACAAAGATACAATTTCCCTTAAAAAATTAGTCTCCTGCATAAAGTAACAGTATTTTTATATAGTCCAGACTCCCCATGAAGTTAGATATTGAATTGAATTTTAAGCGAAAAGACCGACCCAGCCATTTATACGAGACCTTTTTTTTCAAAGTGAAGTATGTGTTGTACTGTACTTATTCAATTTTGATATTTTGTACAGACCTACAACAAAATAAAAAATGAAATATTTTAAAAGTCAATCAAAGTCAACACGTGGAGTCAAACGTCAAAACGGTTAATTATTCGTTGACTAACCTCTTAATACCTAATATTTTGTTTCATAATAATAAATTAATTCCTAATATTTTGTTATGATGTTTCAATAAAGAATATTTTATCTTGTAAGATAATGACTTCTCAATATAAGAAATTTGTTAAATTGATCGCTAAATGGCCTTTGGATGTTAGTAAAGGTGAAAGGTTTGTATTATTTTTAGGTTACATTTTCTTTCCTTGATATTTTGTAAGTTCCAGACTTACATTTAGCTTTAATTTTCAGAGATCTAGGAAAAGTGATCAGAGACAAAGTTAAACTCGCTTTCGAGACATCAGACAGACAAGCCTTGGACTCTGAATTCTGTAATCGGCAGTACAACTCGCTGAACAAATTGGCGGACAATTACTACAGAAATAAATACAAACGCACCAAAACCAGCACAGCCACGGGATTAAACGCTGAAGAGTGCAACGTTATACTTTCCAACGAAGTACTCGACTATCTAAAAGAAGAAAACAAAGGTTTCTTTTCAAAAATATTTAAGAAGGACCAATAATGTTACTGAGACTTTTTGGAAGATCGGTTCGCCACTCCATCGGCAGACGATTATCTACAGAACAAATAGAGTATAAAGGTCATACTCCTGTTATGTTGAATGAAGCTGTCAAATATCTAAATCCTAAAGATGATGAGGTTTATATTGATATGACATTTGGGGCGGGCGGGCACTCACGTAAAATTCTAGAAACTGCCAATTGTCGTTTAATCACGTTAGATAGAGACCCCACTGCTTATGAAAGAGCTAAAGAACTTGCTAAAGAATACCCGAATAGAGTTACACCTTTATTGGGCAGGTTTAGTGAATTACCAAAGCTGTTAAAAGAAAATGGCATTAGTCAGTGTAGTTTAGATGGGATTCTATTTGATTTTGGTTGTTCATCCATGCAATTAGATAATGGAGAAAGGGGCTTCTCGGTCAGTAAGAATGGCTATTTGGACATGAGAATGGATGCCGGTCGGGAACCAGATCAAATCACGGCCCGGGAGGTTTTAGCCACAGCAAGCGAACAAGAACTGTATAAAATCTTCAAAATTTATGGCGAAGAGAAAAAAGCTGCTAAAATTGCACAAACTATTATACAAGCCCGATACATGATTAAAAACATTGATACAACACAAGAATTAGTTGATATTGTAAACTCCTGTTGCCCTGATGAAATAAGACTAGACAAATTAAACAGACCACAATCTAATGCAACAAAAATATTTCAAGCTCTACGTATATTTGTAAATAATGAACTGAATGAACTTAATTATGGGATGGTACTAGCGAAGTATTATTTAAAAATCAATGGAAGGCTTGTGACAATATGCTTCCATTCATTAGAAGATACAATAGTGAAACGTCATATAGCAGGTAACATTATAAATGAAGTGGCGAATCCTGTTCCGTTGAAGTATTTAAGCCCTACATTAGTTCAGGACCAAGATACTATTAACCATTTTCTGGATACACCATGGATGGCCCTCAATAAGCATGTGGAGGTGCCGACGGATGAAGAAGTTGAGAGGAATCCGCGAAGCAGGAGTGCAAGATTACGAGCCGCTATCAAAGTAAAATAGATTTGAAAATGTGTAAATAATAATGTAGTGTACAGAAATAAATTTAGAAAGATTTGAAATATTTTGTTTTTATTTTATGCTGTCTCACTCCCATAAAAATGCCTCCCATACACACAATCTTAAAATCACGTCTCTCTCCCAAAAGAGAAGGTAACAAATGTCTCATTTATATAAGGGACAATATTATTATAATTCTCAAAAAACGCCATCGTTTTATTTTATTACAGGAATCTTGTATCCAATTTTGAAAATAATTCTATTCTATAAACTTCCATAAAACTTTTGACGTTAACAAAGCTGTTAATACCTGCTGGTGCTTTGATCTCGGTCATAGTGGTCCTCAAATATAGTAGACTCACGGTAAATTCGTAAGTCAATCGAGTCCTAAGAAGATTATAAAGTTGAAATTCAATAAGCATTTTCAATAAAACAACCAAATGTAATAATGTATCGATATATTTATTGATTCTTATCAGAAAATAGTTACTACAGTAATTTATACTAAGATTTATCTTATTGATGACAAAAATTAGGTTCTACTTGTTTCTAAGTATTGAATGTTCCAGTTACTAACATATAACTTACTGCGTTACTACTTCTTTTTATTAATTTTAAAATACTCTATACTTAATAACAAGTATTAATTAGCGACCTAAAATTTTATTTGAATCCAATTTTCGAGACTAGAGTTGTGTATTTTTTTTTTAATATTTATAGCAAGAACATTGTTCTTTAAATCCATATGGAAAATGGTATGAAGATGTTAATAAATTTTCAGATATAGTTTTTTTTTTATTCACATAGTCTTACCATTACATCTTTACTTTACCATGTCATATTATGCAGAACTCAAATCAATTCTCAGATGGCAACACATGAATTTTAATCGAAAGTTATAAATAAATATATATATATAATGAAACACTAATAAACAAATATTCATATTTCCCCTAAACATACATACGTGAAAACAAAATGGGGGGAAACTCAGTCAATTGTGAAACTTTGTTAAAATGCCATTTTCATGTTTCAGGCTATCCATACATTAGTGACTTTGTCTTTTATCCTTCTCTATGAAAACTTAAATAAATGGGAAATAATTTCACTGCTATTCTGTTTCAAGTTTCGCAGAACAAATATTTCTATTTATCTGTAAACATAATATAAATAATTTATCTAAGTACTTTGCTCTTTTTAAGTCAGTAATTAAGACGGAATCCACCTTTCTTACGGAATTAGTATTATTCTCATATGTACTTGTCAGGGCATGTCAAGATATGCATACTATAAACTGTTCATTCATTATACCATTCGATACAACAAGAAATAACTTTTTAAAGTCAAAGTCACCAATGGTTAGCGCCTGGCATGACTAACGATAAAATAGGAATAAATTTTCATGATCAAAATGTATCGGTATATTTTAAGAATATTTTCTTAAATTCTCTCAACTCACCACTAGACAACACCCCACCAGTTGGAATGTGGATCAAGGTACATGTAGCAATAGTCATGCAAATAATGGCAGTGATGCGAGTTACATTTTGAATATTATTTGATAAAGGGTAGCCATCTTGCTTGAAACGCCATCATGTTTTGGCGCCAAAATTCACCATGAAGGTAATGAATTTTAATTACCTTTGATTAGCATTATTTAAGATTTAAGTTTATTGTGACATACATATTTGCCACCATTTATATTTTTTTACATTTATACAAATCAACAACAATATATTCCAAACTTTTTACAATGTTTTCTAAGTTGATGTTCAGTTTCTCTGTTTTTCTAGAAAACGTTTCTCCGGTGTCATATTTAAATAATTTTACACATAGCCTATCAGAATAACAAGGGCCGCCTAAAGTTTATTAACAAACGTTATACTACTATATTTGTTTTATCGTCATAATAATAACCAAAAATATTGATTACAATATCAGCTTTTCTTGCATTTCAATGTGAAATGACTCTTCAGTAGAATAATTTATACTATTTTGACAGTTCATGATCATTTGGTGTGGTTCTAAATATAGTCTGTCAAAACACTATAAGTATCATAAATAACATAACAATATACAGCATTTTCATAAAATCTGTTCTCATAATCGAATCACTCTTTTTTTTTTTGTATATGGGTGAATATACGCTATTTGAATTTCAATGGTCTTTAGAAAATGTTTATGTTAAACTTATTATATTATTGTTTCTCTATGTTTAAACAATAAATAACATGGCCTTTTATCTGGCCCACATAGTCTAATCACGATAATTGTTTAATTTAAAGCATTATTAGCTTAAAAAGTTAAAAATGTATACTCCTCTGGCCTTCCCATTCATGCATTATAATGATTGAACGGCAATATACTTTAAATACGTATACACAAATATGTTTTTTTTTTAATTATTACTAACTGTTATAAATATCGAAACATATTTAATCAAAATACATTGTAAAAATATTTAATAATATAAAAAAAGTAAAACTTATTTTTATGTCATGTTACAAATACGTCACTTCATCTGGCGAAACTCTAAAGAAGAAAAATTTCACTTAAAATCGCCAATTTGTGTTTTGATCTTGAACTGGGCGCGTCGAACAGTGTGAAGTTAGTAGCAAGCTAATGGTCTTGAGAAAAACTTAAATAATATTGCGTCAGTTTACGAATGAATTTGGGAGAGCGTGTTTTTGCCACTCGTTGGAGTATTTCCTTTGGTAAGCATATGTTTTCGTATTTTATTGTTGGAAAACTGTTTATTAGCACAATGCAAGGTTTATTGTGTGTAGATGTCATGTGTTACGTCAAACTGTGGTGCGAAAATCGAGTGATGTTATTTTTGTACGTTAAGTACGATTTTGTCACTTCTCTGGCGTCACTTCTGTGGCAAATTTCATGCCAGAGGAAATACATGATCGCCAGAGAAGTGACGAAATTCTGTTTCGTTAAATATCTTAATTAGACGGCTGATTTGGTGTAATGGTTAAGAAGTTGGTCATTACGCCTGAGGTCGCGGGTTCGATCCCCGCACAGTACAAACATTTGTGTGCATGAACATGCCTGTAGTGGGCCATCCGCGGGGATCTCGGGCCCCAGGTACAAGTATTCTGCTACGCAGATGATACGCTTGTGGGGACACGAACTTGAAGCGGCAGAAATGATGATTCGTTTGTCGCGTTGGTATGCTAGGGTTAATGGTAGCCCTGAGCAAAACGGAGGCCATCGCCTTTGGCGGTCGAGGTTGGAAGACTCAGGCCGGTGTGTTCATGATGGTGGATGGGGAGAGGGTACATGTGATGCCACACATCAAATACCTTGGCATCATATTGGACCCACGGTGGAACTTCGGGGAGCACTTTAGACAGCTAGCTCCCCAATTAGTGAGAACCGCATCGGCACTCAGCCGGCTGCTGCCCAACATTGGTGGGCCTGGTGCTACATGTCGGCGCCTATATGCAGGTGTAACACGCAGCATGGCGCTGTATGGGTTGCCGATATGGGCGGATAGGCTCACTAGAGCCAACAGGGCCTTGCTGCGACGACCACAGCGTGTGGTGGCCATACGTATATGCAAGGCCTACACCACTGTGGCGTGGGCGGCAGCCTGCGCTCTGGCTGGTACTCCACCCTGGGAATTGGACGCTCTGGCTCAAAAGGAGTTGTTCTGGGAAAGGAGGAGGAGGGCGGAGATGCCTGAATTAGCGGGAGCGGCTGGTGTAAACTAGGCTGTGGTATTGCGGGAGCGATAGAGAACTCCGAATTCAGCCATTGTACTATCGGGGCGCTCCTTCCATCGCTTGACAACTGGTTGGACCGACGCCACGGCCAGGTGACATTCAGGCTGACGCAGGTAATGACCGGACATGGTTGCTTCGGTCATTACCTGCATCGGATTAGAAAAGAGGCGACTGAGGTCTGCCATTAGTGTGGGGAGCCGGATAATACGGCCCAACATACTCTGGCAGAGTGCTCGAAGTGGTCGGATGAGCGGGCCACCCTCATGACCGCCTTAGAAATAGGGAACCTCTCGCTGCAAAGTGTAGTAGCTGCGATGCTGTGCTGCGAGTACGTCATCTCGCAGAAGGAGGCCGCTGAGAGGGCGCGTGAACACGATCCGAACGCGCCTCTACACCGTCGGCAGAAGGCGTGCACTTTATCATGCGCGCCTACTGCCTCACTAGGGTCACTTCCCGACCCTGGTGAAAATGGCAAGAAGGGCGCACGGAGGGGTTTTAGTGGGTAGGCTGGTTTACTAGGTGCCAGGAGTCCCACACTCTCCCGGGTGTAGACCCGGGGTCTTGTCCGTAAAAAGGATTTCCCCTTCGATAACAAAAAAAAAGTATAATAAGTTCAGTATTTGAGTATAAAATATTTTGTTTAAATATGTTTAAATAACCTCGACACTGAAAGGTGTATCATTAAATAGTACTATTGTTTTGTTTTGTGAAAGAAGAGTATTTTTTTTTTGTAAGTTGGTTAAGAATACAGTGCTTTAAATGTTACAAACTTAGAATTTTGTGATTGTTTTATAATAAAAAAACTATTAAAGGGTAATATTTACTGTTAATTTCATCACAGATGAGACTGATAAGCAGAATATACTTCATTCTGTTATTTTAAATGGGCATTGAAAACTTAAGCATTAAAAAAACTATTAAAATTAATAATAATAAGGTTGCATTAAGAAATTGTGAAGACTGAATGTGCCTTATATAATAAAAAATATTCCAATACAATAATTTAAACGTGTTTAATTTAATAAGTCTCTTTACTCGTCTTATGACAATGGTGTGTCACTTTCCTGGTTCAATTTGTCACTACTCTGCCAGTAGTGTCACTCCTCTGGTAACACATTTTCCTCTGGTACTTATAAAACACCAAAATATGAGAAATTCTTCTGGCCTCCATCATTAAAACTTTAAAAATAGTGTCAAATAGAGAAATTATAAATATTAAATAGAATGGATTAAATTTCCTTCTGGGACACAAAAATATCAAATAGCGTATATTCACCCATATGTCGTGCAAAATAATATGTCATAATAGCAAAGGTTTTAATACTATTTGAAGTATCTATCTCATTTACCCCACTTACCATATTATATGTACCATATAACATAATAGTTCTGTTTTTACTTATGCGCATAAATTTATATGTCTCATTCCCTCAAGCAAAGGGTTAAAATTGTGGCTTTTTCATAGAAGTGGAGATATCATAAACCAATCAAAATACACTCAGCTATAATGGAGCGCTTTGATTGGTTTATTCTACACAGCTTCTCCTTATAAGGTATATAAATCAAACCAAAAATGGACTGATTATTTACAATCAGGGATAATTTGGTAACAAAACTTATGTTCAGTAAGGACTCATAATTTTTTTTAAATTTCTATAGATATTATGTACAGTTTTTATCTTATTAGACAATAATTAGCAATGCTTACTTTAAGCCGTGAACATAAAAGTTAAAGCCCACAAACCAAGCTAAACGGTGATTTGGTTAACAAATATCCTTCAATATCTTTATTCCATCTTCAAACAGCTAAAAACATCGTTTTATCACACTTATCACTACTACAGGAGCTATCTGGCTTCATAATAATACTTTTGTACTTTAGAACGATTCTGATATGAATTTACAATGATTAGATAACCTTGACAAACCTTCGAAAATGGTCAACATTTTTCATACGAGCAGAATTAAACTCGTTAATAAGTTTACAATGGCAATATTTTGAAACAAATACATAAATAGCTTTATAAATATATATTACAATGACAATCTTTTAAGACGAATTTAAAGGTTAAGGTACACAGTGAAGCAATATACAAAATCATAAAACGTCGAAGCCAGTCCCCCAGGTACAGTATTACCACTTTAATAAGTTACACCGATGTACCTGCGCAGAAAATATCTGCGCCAATCATAGTGCGCCATTTGAACGCGGGATCAAAACCGTTCGCTATTGGCTAATTGCGTACGCGCCATGTCTGGAGTTCGCAGGAGTTGTTTCGGTATTTAAAATCCTATGTAGTATCAATAACTTCGTTATTCCACTCATATTTTCATTCGGCCAGATTCGGCGGTCGGTTCTACTATTCTGCGCCGTCGAACAATGCCGATGTAACTTACAAATGTGGTAGACCTGTAACGTGACGTATCTATTAATATATTTAGTGACGTATCTATTAATAGATATTTGACGGCCTCTGTGGCTCAGCGGTAGTACGCTTGTCTGTGACACCGGAGGTCCCGGGTTCGAATCCCGGTCAAGGCATGATGAGAAAAGAACTTTTTCTGATTGTCCTGGGTCTTGGATGTTTATCTATATAAGTATTTATTATAAAATATAGTATCGTTGAGTTAGTATCTCGTAACACAAGTTTCGAACTTACTTCGAGGCTAACTCAATCAGTGTAATTTGTCCCGTATATATTTATATTTATTAACGTAACTCACTTCACCTCAATCTTTGTCCTGTTATGTCCTGTTGACAGATGACAGGACGTTCGCCTTGGCGCGGTCGGTGGCGGCCGCGGCGGCCTCTCGCATCTCTTTTAGAGTGTGCGTCATGGGCGTCATGGTGTGTTGGGATGGCACTTGCCGTGGAAACATTGAGTGTAGGACGTGATTGAAACCGTTCACCTGGAAAAAAGACGAAAGCGTTACGAAAGTACAATAAAGATATTACAAACAAACAAACAAATGAATTTGTACAGTGTGTACATATTTTATTTTATCTTTATTTTTATTTGTTTGACGAAATATTCGTATTGAAATAATTAGTTCTACATTGATTCATGTATTTTTATGTAGACAATGTGCACTCGTCCACGATTTAGATTTAAGAGATCAATATTTGTAAATTTAAATGTGGATGAAGCAAAGGAAGTATGCAGGGATCGTGGCAAGTGGAAAGAGGTAGTCTCTGCCTACCCCTCCGGGAAAGAGGCGTGAGTTTATGTATGTATGTATGTATTTGTAAATTTACGTCCGATGAAAATGCTGCAGTGTAGTTTGTTCCGCCGCTTCTGCTACACATGCGCTTTGGAAGCGGTAGTAGTTATAATAAGATTAAAGTGATGTGACGTCAATAAGTGATACCTTGTATCCAATTTTGAAAATAAATCTATTCTATTCTGTTGTAATGAAAATAAACTAGCGTTATTGCTTTAATTCATGACGAAAGAAGTTACTGTGGACTAAGAGGTCCTTAAAATCCTCCATTCATTTCTATGACTTAGACGCCCGGGATCACCGATAACCTCAATCTATACTAATATTAAAAAGCTGAAGAGTTTGTTTGTTTAAAGCGCTAATCTCAGCAACTACTGGTTCGAATTGAAAAATTCTTTTTGCATTCAATAGACCATTTATCGAGGAAGGATTTGGGCTATATAACACACTGTAACTATAAGGAGGAAAGAAATAATGGAATATGTGAAAAAAACGGGGATAATTATTCATGCTTGAGGACTTCAATGATGCCCTAAATAACCATTCCACGCGGACGAAGTCGCGGGCACAGCTAGTCCATGATAAGGTTACTCAAACAATTGTAAACAGAACAGTAAGAAAATCGAGCAATTTAACGGAGATATGTCCGCCTGATCTTCGCAAAACTGAACAGGGTACCATCTTACCCGGCTTAGATCATGATTGTTGCACTTTGTAAAAATACAATAGAATTGCGTGGGGTAAGTATAAACCTGTAGATTCGAAGTGCTTCCAAGGATTGGACGCCAATGAAACAATGACGCGACTATCATAATACATCCACTAGAAACAGATTAAGTGCTCCTTCTATAAAGGAACTTCACTAACACACACACTTACTAAGGACCATAATCAGATAATCAGTCCTTATATCAGAAGAAATAAAAAATATGTATACATACATACATACATACATATGGTCACGTCTATATCCCTTGCGGGGTAGACCGAGCCAACAGTCTTGAAAAGACTGAATGGCCACGTTCAGCTATTTGGCTTAATGATAGAATTGAGATTCAAATAGTGACAGGTTGCTAACCCATCGCCTAAAAAAGAATTCCAAGTTTGTAAGCCTATTCCTTAGTCGCCGTTTACGACATCCATGAAAAAGAGATGGAGTGGTCCTATTTTTTTTTTTGTATTGGTGTCGGGAACCACACGGCACACGCGTTTGCAATAGACGAAGAAAAATGTCGTTGAACGAGCTAATATCATGTAATTATACGAGTACATATATCAAAAAACCGGAAATATAACACTCATTACGTTCACCGAACCTTGACCAAATTATGTACGTACAATGACGGCAATAAATATTTTATTTATCATAAATAACTCTCCCGCTGGTAAATGGCCTGTCAATTAAATAGTTTTTTTTTTTCAAAGTATGATTTTACTTTATCTTGCACTAACTTTTCCTGCAACTTTTAGTCTGGTCTGGTCCAAGGGTTGAATCTGATTTTAAAGTAGTCACTATTAAGTCTTTAATCCTACTGCGACTGATCTGAAAATGGGACGTGTGATGATGTCTAAATGATCATTAAACATTTGTTTGTGAAAAAAACAATAATATATATATTAACAAATTAAACAACAATTAAATTCTACCGACACTATTTGAATCTCAAGTCTATCGTTCAGCCTAACAGCTGAACGTGGCCTATCAGTCTTTCAAGGCTGTCGGTTATGTCTACCCCGCAAGGGCTATAGACGTGATCATATGAATGAATGAATCAAGGCTATGAATTGTTGTTATGAATTGTAATTGTCCACTTTAGCACGTTGATAAGTTGTTATCGAGACTACAGATTTTTTCTAGTTCTTTCTGCGTCACTGCGTTCAGTTGAAGAGTACATTTTTATTACAAACTGACGTCAATGGTTCGCGTATCTATATATTAGCTACGCGTCTTTGCTCGCCTGAATTTTTTTAATAAGAAATATGTTTTTCAATGAGTAATCTAGGAGTCAATTAATATGCCAGTAGACAAAACGAATTGGAAGAAACTGACGTACTGTTCCGAGCCGAAGTGTAAATAGTGGCGAAGACTGACTGACTGACTAAAATCACAATTTCTTTTGTCCAATTACAGTACACATTCGCACTACCTTATAGAATTATGACAGCTGTTACCCAGTATTACTATGCATATATATAGTCACGTGTTTATCTCTGGCGGGGTAGACAGAGCCAACAGTAATGAAAAGACGAAGAAAGAGGCCACGTTCAACTGTTTGGCTTAATAATAATAGAATTGAGACCCAAAAAGCGACAGGTTGCTAGCCCATCGTTTTAAAGAATCCCAAGTTTATAAGCGCATATTTAATTACTTTTACGACATCCATGGGAACGAGATGGAGTGGTCCTATTCTTTTTTTATCGGTGCCGGGAACCACACGACATAGAATCAAAACTTATATCAATTAAGTTTATAGAAACTCAAAATATGTAAAAGATTTAAAACATCCTTGTTATGATTTCGACATTTGGAAATTCTAACACAAAATACTCGTGAGATCGATAGGTTAGCCTTCTTAAGCTTTATCTGAGAAAATTCCCGAGTTATTTTTCAATAAGGCGTGTGGCTGAATTTGTGTACAACTCCTAAAAATATTTTAATCTATCCTTGAATAAGCCGGACATCAAACATAGACAAGATAACAAGTTATATATAGAAAAGAAAACAAAACAATGACGTATGCGCAGCATAAAGATATTGAGGCATAATAAAAAGTTATCGAAAAATTGAGAGGCCTGTTTGTATTATTATTTATGACTGCAGTGCAAATAAAGATAAAATAAACATATGTTCATTAATAAGGAAAGCTAAAACTTATGAAAAATGCGCTATAAACAGCAAAAACAACCAAGTGTATCTACTCTTAAAATTCAATACTAATGTACAATTTTAGTGAGTCATGGAATTATTCATTCAGTCAATATTAAAGCCTTACTAATTTGTTTTAATCAAACATGAAGGACTGATGAAACTACAAAAGCATGTTTGTTTGTTTTTAATATCTTTATCGCACAGAAATTAACACAATCACAAGAAAAAGTACATAGTTTAACAAGAAATAAATCACTTGCAATGGCGGATTCATCCCATGAAGGGATCTCTTCAAGTCAATCGGCAAACTTAGACAATTAAGTATATAATGATATACTAACCTAAATACAAATGATAGACATATACCTACCTATCTATATGTAAGAAGAAATTAAACAATTCAGGTAACCCTTTTCTTAATTTCAAAACTAAAAAAGGATGTTAAACATACGAATTTCAATTCAAACACACTATTTTGAAATGACTTTTTAAAATACGTAAAAGCGAGAGCTATTTGCAATGAAAATAACATGGCAAGTCACAAAACGTTCTCAATGCCGGCCAAAGGTCAATGTTGTTTACAAGCGCTGGTTACATAATTTTCAAAATGTTACGCCTTGTCGACTAAGTAATAATTTTTTTTAGTGCCGTGTACTTCCCGGCACCAATACAAAAAGAATAGGACCACTCTATCTCTTTCCCATGGATGTCGTAAAAGGCGACTAAGGGATAGGCTTACGTACTTGGGATTCTTTTTTAGGCGATGGGCTAGCAACCTGTCACTATTCGAATCTCAATTCTATCTTAAAGCCAAATAGCTGAACGTTGCCTTTCAGTCTTTACGGGACTGTTGGCTCTACTGTCTACTGTCTACCCCGCGAGGGATATAGACGTGATTATATATATGTATAGTTTTTTCTAGATGAGGATGCAACCGGGACTAAAGCCAGGAGGAAAGATAAGATGGTCAGGTTCACGCCTTATCTTTCTATCGACAATACACCTAAATGACAAGGACATACAGATGTTTTTCTCTTCAACTTGTGTAAAATCCTTAGTCTCCCTCTGAGATTCAGTAGTGAAACATTTAAGGTACCAGAATAAAAGTGCATGATTTACACAAATTCAACGAATGACTTTTCAAAAGTTTACACCTACATTAGTTTGATTGCTAACCGATGCTCTTAAGGTGCGGAAAAACATAGTGAGGAAACCGACACATTCTGGCAACCCCGATCCTTAATGGGTTCCCCTGCAAAGGTTACGGAAGTCACTGGGCCCGCTTGGTGTCAAACCTGACTTACAAAATCACTGATCGTGGTCTTAGCCGTTCCTCAGGGTCCTTTTCAGACAGGCGAGAATGTAACCCGATACTAATGCTAGGAGGAAGAATACTACAGACATACATACATATAATCATGTCTATATCCCATGCGGGGTAGACAGAGTAAACAATCTTGAAAAGACTGATAGGCCACGTTCAGCTTATAATTGGTTATACATACTTTTTGTGCCGCGAACAGCTTGGCAAAAAAAAAAAAAAAAACTTGCTCTCACCATTTGGGTACAATTCTTCCGGAACCGTTCGACTCCGAACGCTCGTATCGCCCTGGAGAAGCCGAACACCTGCGAGTCGATCCACGCCGACCGCCTCGCCACGGTCTGACCGGGCCCCGCTGATCTGTATTCCACCCGTTCCACCACGCTCTGAAGAAACGACGACGATTTTGATTATAATACATAAATAAATACAGGGTGACATTTAAAACAACTGCATCCTTTTAAACATATACTATACCCATGCTTCTGAGCCGTTTGAGCCTATTTTTGTGTAAATTAAACGACATCATTTTCACATTTAAAAAACCCTCAAAAACTACGTCACACGCTTTATTAAAGACCAATACTACAAAAAGAAATTAAAGCTAAACATGTAAATAAATGTCTGAAAAATAAATTATTTTTCTAGTATCAAGATCAAGTAAAGTACAGAGTTGTCGAGATCGCTCAGCTGAATGCATTGTGTCGTTGAACTCTGAATCTTACGCGTCGCTTTTCCGCCGGCCGGGGTGATATGATGTATTTAGGATCGTGGATTTTGATACTTTTATCTTTTTTCGTACTCTCTGAAATATGAACCGATATTTTTCTTTTAACGTTTTAGATATCCTTTAGATGAGTACACTTAACAGTTAAATTTATGCAGTTGAATTAAAAGTCACCCTGTATATACGGGCAAATCACACAGATTGAGTTAGCCTCGAAGTAAGTTCGAGACTTGTGTTACGAGATACTAACTTAACGATACTATATTTTTATAATAAATACTTATATAGACAAACATCCAAGACCCAGGCCAATCAGAAAAAGTTCTTTTCTCATCATGCCCTGGCCGGCATTCGAACCCAGGACCTCTGGTCTCACAGACAAGCGTACTACCGCTGCGCCACAGAGGCCGTCAATTATTTACAAAATGTCAAACGGGAGGTCAGTTCAAGGGTCAAACCGAAAAGCTTGCATGAAGAGAGTTATGAATGTGGATGAAGCGACAAAGTGTGCAGGGATCTTGGCGAGTGGAAAGATGTAGTCTCTGCCTACCCCATCGGGAAAGTAGCGAGATTTATATACATATATATGTGCAAACAGTCAAACAATAAACTTGGAATTCTTCTTTTAGACGATGGGCTTGCAACCTGTCACTATTTTAATCTCAATTCTATTATTAAGCCATTAGGTATGGCTTAATAATGGAACGCGGATTTTGATTATATACGCAATGTCAAACGGGAGAAGGTCAAATCAAGAGGTCAAGTTACCCGAAACAGACGAGCTTGAATGAAGCAAAAGAAGTATGCAGGGAGAGTGGCGAGTGGAAAGATGTGAGTAATCTCTGCCTACCCCTACGGGAAAGTGGCGTGATTTATATACATATGTATGAACAAAAAGTTAAACAATAAACTTGGAATTCTTCTTTTAGACGATGGGCTTGCAACCTGTCACTATTTTAATCTCAATTCCATTATTAAGCCATACCGCTGACTACGATTTGGCTGATTGCTGACGTGATTATATGAATGTAAATATGACAAAAATTCCAAAATATAAGTAAATGGACTTTAAAATGACGATGTGGAAAACATGAAAAAGCGGAGAAAAAAATTGGACAATAAAAAAGATGAAACATTACAAAACATAATAAAAATACCAATTTTCTTACCGCAACACCCTTAAATTATAATGGTAGATCTTAGTGAGATGAAAAACCAAAAAGAAGTAACAAGTTTATTTGAATTTAATATGAAATCTAAGTTTTCTGACTTGGTTCAAAATATGTAAAAGTGTAACTTACCATAACTTTTGTATATCCTAAGTTCCTAGTGTATGTGATCAGAATTTTCTTCTCAGGATCCACTATGCTCTCTTCAATGATTTTCACTGATTTCGCATTGAAGAACCTGAGCAAATAAAAATATAATAATACTAGAGGCCGCCCGCGACTTCGTCCGCATGGAAACCCTATCAATCCCGCGGAAACTCTGGGATAAAAAGTAGCCTATGTGTTATTCTGGGTCTTCAGCTACCTACATACCAAATTTCATGGTAATCGGTTCAGTAGTTTTTGCGTGAAAGAGTAACAAACATCCATACATCCATACAAACTTTCGCCTTTATAATAGTAGTAGGATTAAATTATTAAAATTAAATGTAAGAAATTCATGAATTAAATGTGTAAGACAACCAGTTCTCATAGCATGGCACGGGCGACGCCGTTTTCGTCGCCCGAAAAACTATCGTTGTCGCGTTTCACGTCATAACAAAAAGCGAAACAGCTATAGTTTTTCGCGCGATAGAAACGGCGTCTGACAGATCAAAATTCTACAAATAATAGGTAATTAATAAATATATACAGGACAAATTACACATATTGAGTTAGCCTCGAAGTAAATTCGAGACTTTTGTTACGAGATACTAACTGAGCAATACTATATTTTATGATAAATACTTATATAGACAAACATCCAAGACCCAGTCCAATCAGAAAAAGTTAGTTTCTCATCATTCCCTGGCGGGGATTCGAACCTGGGACCACCAGTGTCACAGACAAGCGTACTACAACTGCGCCAAAGAGGCCGTTAATAATATTGGTTTTACCACCACTCTTACAAACATCATGCCCCATTCCTGGAGGGGTCGGCAGAGATAACATCATTCCACTTGCCGCAACGCATAGTTCTGTAGTTTCATCCGCATTCATCAATCATTTCAAGTGTCCATGCCATCGCATTTTTATAACAGAAAACTCATTTTTGCTGACGCATCATTGTCACGCTACCGTGCATTCAATGTTAATCTAATAAAATTACTTATACATATAGTCATGTCTTCATCCCGTGCGGGATAGACAGAGCCAACACTCTGAAACTGAAAGGCCACATTGAGCCATGCCATTTTTATACATTTTTGACATTCTGGATTTGACTTGATCCTTCGAGCCGGATTTGAACCATTTTTATCATCGTCAGTTTAAGATACTCTAGATTTTCATGACTTTTCATCACTCCTTAACTTTTAATTCAAATATCCTTTATCTTTTTAATAGCATATACAAGTACATATAGCATGGCATCTCGAACTTCATAAATACAAATAAAAATTGAAATAAAACTTTCTTCCATATCACTGATAACGTTATATAACGAGATAAGATACTGTACATACATACATACACATTGCCATTTTCTTGTCTTATCGTGAGTAATGACCCATGATTTGCTACTATTGTAAGCAATTTGTTTATCATGCTTCAAAGCAAATGTTCTAATAAATATGATTGGGGCTCACAAACAACTTACAAACAACTCACAAACTTAATCTTGCTTTTGAACATACATACATATAATCAAGTCTTTATTCCTTAAGGGGCAGACAGAGCCAAGCCTCCTTAAAAGGCTATGGTTAGCTGTATGAATACTAAATGATGGAATTCAAATAGTGACAGGTTGCTAACTCATATTCAAAAAATGATTCTCAAGTGTATAAGTCTTTGATTGACTTTTGCTTTTGAACTCCTTCCTTATTTAAAATTATTTTACCTATAAAGTATGTAAACACAAAACAAATTTTATTTAAAAAATAGGAATTCGCAGGGTCTTAGTCACGTCATTTTACATTTCAATTAATTAAATTTCAGTTAAAAAGTAAGTAAGTAATTTAAGTCAAAAAGCTACAAACTATCTAAGCACTTAACCCCTTTGAGCTTTCTCAAAAATATCATAAATAATCATAAAGTTTGATTAAACATTTTTGATTCATTGTGACTAAATAAGAATACACAACTTGGGGCTTTAGCCCTGAATATTGTCAAGTCATATGTTTTATATTCCCTCTCTCTCTCTAATGCTGATGGTTCACCAAAACAATAGACAAAGAGAGAAGGTATATATAGTTGTGGACCTACGGGAATCAATTTCTCTAGATATAAATAGTGCCCATGTGCTAAATTTGTCTTTAGTTTAAGTTCTATTCTTACTTTTTCCTTGATGTACATAAATATATAAATAAATAAATAATATAAATACATACATATGATCACGTCTTTATCCCTTACGGGGTAGACAGAGCTAAAAGTCTTTAAAAGACTGATAGGCCATGTTCAGCTATTTGGCTTAATGATATACTAGGCTTTATAAATAATATATTATGCTTTTTTTGAACAATAAAGAGTTTACAAAGAAACAAAACAAAAAATACACACCTCTCTCCCCATTTGGGCACTCTGTTGGTTTTGGTGAGGAGCCTCTTCGTGTAGAGGCAGCCGTCTTTCACTTGCCGACAGCAAGTGTCCTCCGAGAGCACATGGGTACTGTAGAACAACAGCGACATTTAACAATTGTTGAATAACTTATCATTTTACTTTTTCTTCTTCTTTCTAAATATATATCTTTATTTATCTTCTTTCTATAAAGAAGACACCTAATTACTTAGTGTGTGTAATTCCTTTGAAAGTTTTGTAAATATAAGACACTTCTATTTGTGAAATAAAAAGAATAACAAAAATGTATCATTGTTTATTTACAGTACAAAGTTAAGTAAGAGCTTCATTGAAACTTATTTTTACATTTTTTAAGGCTTTTTGATGGGCAAAAGCTCCTCCTTCTTCCTTCTAAATATATAGATAAAGTATAGAAACACATTTAAAAAAAAACAACCTTACCTTTGCGGGTTAGGGTACCTTTTCCAGTACCCACATGCAACTTGGTCCCAACTGAAGTTGAAGGTCGATGTATTTTCAAAATATCTTGCCATTTTTACACTTTTTTCTATTTTTTATTTATTTAAATTGGAATGATTAAAGGCAGTCCACTGTTACGATTCTCACAACACCATAATTGTTACTTGCACGAAAAAAAATCTGGAAAAAACACCAAATATTGTAAACAAGTAATCCATAGATTATTGAGTAGGTAGGTATCAGGTTACATAAACTTTTATGTAGGTCAATAAGCCATCTCTAGTAAAATAAACACGCGGTAGAGACTTTCGGAGTCTTTGTGTTGATAGTCACGTACAAAAACAGGTAAATTAAAGTATTCATTCTCGTAACAGCAAATCAAATACAAGGACATCGGTAGGTACAACAGAAATGTGTAAAGTCAACAGTACACTGCAAAAAATAAAATCTAATATTGTGGGAATAAAAGGCAGTAAGTAAAACCTCATAATGTAGCATTTATTACTGGTAATTCGGCGAGTTTGTTATATTAAATGAATTACAAACACTTACCGATTTGCCGCAGGCACTCAAATGTATTGTAAAGAAAACAGATTGAGACCGTATTGCGATGATACTATTGGTTTTGAACGCCTATTTTAGGCTAATATCAAACGATTCGACCACGCAACACATGTTATCATTCATAACTCAGGTGTTTTTGATAAAAATTTTGATGATTTCCATGAGACAAGTACAATCAATGTCGAAAATTGGAATGGAATGGAAACGAAATGTCAGGCAACCAGCTGTCAGTTAAGTAACACAGATAATAAAAAAAAAATATATGTCTAAGTCAGTCAAGCAACGTAACCTCAAACCCTTTCCAACACTTTCCCAAAATTTTATTTCTTCCCCAAAATTTCAAAATAATTATGATGCGATGTTGTTTAGAATCTGAACAATACTGAACAAAAATGTCCTTTTATTTACAAAGTATGTTTACAAATTGTGAACTAAGAAAATTACATTTTTGATCTTAACCTATTATTGAAAATATATACATACATAAAATCGGCGTGATATTTTTGATTTTTTTTTATCTTTCCCGGAGGGGAGACTACCTCTTTCCACTTGCCACGATCTCTGCATACTTCCTTCGCTTCATCCACATTCATAACTCTCTTTATGCAAGCTCGGCGGTTTCGGGTACTTTTGACCTGACCCTTTACCAGGACGTCCTTAATTTGATCAAGATACGTTCGTCTAGGTTTTCCCACTCCGAGCTTTCCCTCCTCCTTGTATATCTGCTTAGTCAACCTGCTTTCATTGATCATATTGAAAATCCAACTACTTAATATGATTTAAAAATAAAAAGAAGACTAAAAATGTAGTCCATACCATAGGTGCATATTTCCATGCACCTATGGTATGGACTAAACCGGAAAAGTCTTATACAAGGAGTTTGAAACAAATCTCTATATAGTTCATGATTTTGAAAATCAGACAAAAGAAGCATGAATAAATTAAGATAAATTTTGGCACACATACGTATTGGATTTCATCGACCAGTTTTTTCTTGTTTCATTAATAAAAATCTATGAAAGTGGCTGTGTAATCAGAAATCAGAAAACTAAGCTCTGATTTATGACATTATTATGGATAAGACAATGCAAACGGACATATTTAAAGACTTTGCACAACGCTTGAGAAAATTCACGCTACAAGATGTCTATATCATCGTTATTGACGAGGATGTAACAGAACAATTAAAAAAATATATGCGGTTACTTTGTGACATCAAACTTGAAGCAGATTGCTACAATGCTTATTATGGAGCAATGAAGAAAATACTAGCCAGTTTCATAAGTTATTACTCATATGCAATAGATCGGGTAATTGTTGGAACTGATAAATATATGAACGTCGTCAATAGAGACGAATTATTTTCTTTAGTTGAGAAAACGATTGGTATCCATGTTGATCAGCAAATCAGCTTTGGCAAGGATTATCTTCCCGTCCAGTCTGCCACAGAAAGACAAAACTACGATGAAATACAAACGATGTACGATGACTTCATGCAGAAATTTTGCGAGTTAAGGCAAAGAGTAGAAAAATTGGATAAACAGGATAAAGTAGACGATTTTGCTCAAGAACATTTCAAATTCGCACTTGAAAAGACCAGTGAAATTTTTAAATTCGCTCATATTTACATTGCCCTGATGTTAACGGATAGAGTAAGTAGCTTTCAATCTGTTTTTGAACATTTCAATATGAAGTTATTTTGTGAGAAATGTGAATGTTCTTCAATTTGTTTGTTTCTGTAATTAACTTCTTAGTTACTTGCCTATATTATACTTTTTCTCTTTCGTTTGTATTTAAAATGAAGACTTGTCATGATTATATTTTGCTACAGAAAAATTATTTGCCAAATACTTTTAGATGTGTTCTACAACCGTTGTACTATTGGTTTAAATAAATTAATAAATGACCACACGTGGCGACTAATGGAGTATGCTGCGAAACTCTAGATTAATCATAAAATACATATATTAGTGCCGTGTTGTTTCCGGCACTAATTTAAAAAAAGAATAGGACCACTCCATCCCTTTCCCATAGATGTCGTAAAAGGCGGCTAAGGGATAGGTTTATTAACTTTGGATTCTTCTTACAGGCGATGGGCTAACATCACGTTATTGTTTGAATCTCAATTCTATCATTAAGCCTAACTTCTTCTTCAAGACTACTGGCTCTGTTCACCCCGCAAGGGATAAAGACGTGATTATATGAATGATTAAATATATTAGTTCTGGCGATTTCAATAGATTTTTCATTTAGACTCCGAATAGGTATTTAATAATGATATTGCCTTAAAACAGTCCATAGAATATAAATATAAAAAAATTACTCACCTTATATAATGCTTATAGCTGAAAGAAATCCGCATAAGTTTGGAAGAGATTCTTCTTCGCCTTAATAACAATCTCCGTCAAATACAAGAAGAATGTGAACAGACTACGAACACTCTCATGCATAACCTTTATGATCAAAATAAAGAACTTATGGCTGTATCCAGGCAGTACCGGAATGATTCTGTGGAGATCGCTGAAGTAAGAACTAAGACTATTGTTTTCTATCTGTAGGTGTATGATACTCGTAAAATGGTAAAACCGCTGAATCGATATTGAAAATATTCAAATTGTGATCGTGGGTAGTTGATTATACATGATCATATAGCATTTTCGACAGCTTCTGTGGCGCAGCGGTAGTACCTACGCTTGTCTGTGACACCAGAGGTCCCAAGTTCGAATCCCGGCCAGGGCATGATGAGGAAAGAACTTTTTCTGATTGGCCTGGGTCATGGCTGTTTATCTATATAAGTATTTATTATAAAATATAGTATCGTAGAGTTAGTATCTAGTAACACAAATCTTGCACTTACTTCAAGGCTAACTCAATCTGTATAATTTGTCCCGTATATATTTATTTATTTAGTTTAAAGCATGATCCGACGTCTAACATAACACAAGCTACATTTTTCGGACAAAATTCTCTTTAAAGTTTTAATACTTATCTATTTTTTATGTTCACTTTTGTTTCTATAAAAAAGATACACCGAAGTATTGAAAAAACACGAGAACAACTGGATGCATATAAATACGAAGCCTCACAATCTAGGGTAGAAGAAGAAGTAGAGTTTTGGAGAAACAGACTTCACGAGTTCAATGAAGTTGCTGAGCCACTGACCAAACTTAAGACTGAGCATGAGAATTTGGAAAAGCAAAGGGCATTATACGCTTCTAGGACGTAAGACTTATATTTTTTATCAATTCATGCATATTTTATATTGTCTTTATCAATTAAGATTTTACCTATGTATATCATGCTACCAGAAGAATTACGGATCAGAAGTTATTATTAGCTAAATATCCTTCTGATTTAGGTGTACTGAGCTTCCAGGCTCCAAAGCAGATTGTTGGATACAAATGGGCAAAAATTTGGATGAGAGGAGTGAGCTCCTAAGAGAGAAAATTATAGAAGTAGGAAAAGCCCTGATTACATTCTTTGCCGTTAGAGGTAGGTTGCACAGCTTTTTTTTTTAATATAATTAAGTAGAATATTTTTTGTGGAGGAAATTATAATTAAATACATTCCTTTCTCGCGAGAGTTTCGTGAAATCCTTTCTTAAGTGCACTTCTAGACTATATAAGTAACATACATACATTTCAAATAATATATGGAAAGAATGAAGTTAGGTCAGTATGCTGATTTATTATTTTAGGTTCAGATCGAGTGTATTATGAAAGCGACCTTGGCATGTATATCGTGGACGAATTTGACCATCAAGTCTACGTAAAGGACTTTGATTTAGAAAACTACCACGTCAGCTGCAAGGGTGAATTTTCACAGGTAAGTGTCATTTAGACTAGTGGATTAGGCTGGACTTGGATTGGCAAGAAACTTGGAATTCGTTTATATTAACTTGGTATTTCCGAATTTCGAGATTTTCTAATACAGTTATCGGCAGATAAATCTCATCCCCAACCATTTTGCGAACCACCGGTTTGCGATGACCAATGAAAGTGTTGTATCTCAATCATTGATTGTACTTGAATAGTATTTTTTTAAAATCGAACTTTCAGCCAAATACCTATTTCTCTATGTTTCTATAACACATCTTTATGCGGTAACTCTATGGACAATCGCAATACATCATAAGAATTTTATATGTTAAGATAGATATTTACTGATGACTAAATATTACCGCTAATTTATTGATTTCTACTAGGCTAAAGATACGCAAAAATATTTTTTCGATGAGTTCGGTCGCTACATCAAAGACGAGAATGGTGAGAAAACTTACCAAATTGGCGTCTGCACTAGCCAGTACAAATTAGATGAGGATGAAGTCTTTAGGAAGATCACCAAGGATTGTGGCCATTCTGAAGCTGTTAATAGGAAGTGTAAGATGAGGATTAAAGATCCGAACGATGTGGAGGTGTTGCCTGATTTTGAACCAGCTGATATAAAAAGTAAGCTTTGAAAGATATGGGTTGAAACTAGCTTTTGCGCAGGTCTTTGCTTGCTTGCTTCTGTAAGAATTACAACAAAATAGAAGCTAGTGTTAGTTTTTGTGTCTGTGCTGAATAGAATATTAAGTTTGGATAGCAAAGTTAAGCTTATATCGGAGATGGAAAAAGTAAAACATTATTTCTACAAAGAAGGTTGATGAATGAGGGTTTATTAAAATTTGTTAACAGTAGCAAGTCAAACTGTATTGTCATATTTAAAGTAAAGAAGAAAAATTACGACATTTCTATACCATTTCAGATAGTCTTGACCCTGAAGTTGTAAAATACTTGTGGGACAGTTTCGGTCATATTTTACCGAACGCCTTGCGCGATGTGTCTCGCTATCACAGCAAAAACCCCATACATCATCTTGCACATAAATTGCTCCACTATAAGTAAGTATTAAATATTTGTAAATAAATATTTGTATATCTTAATTGTATAAAGTATTGTTATCAGGGAAAATGTAAATAGCAATTCCCAAGATGATGACAATAAATTGCAACCTGAATGGTCAATATTCTACTTTTTATCCTTTCAAACCAAAAAGTCCACTTCCCAAAACGCCTGTTTCACGAAATTGCAATTTGCCTTTTTATAGTGATTAAACATACATATAATAATATCCACATCCCTTGCTTCGTAGACAGAGCAAATTTAGTCTTAAAGAGACTAGGGGGCCACGTACAGCTGATGTTGAGATTCAAATAGTGACAGGTTGCTACCCCATCGCCTTTCAGCGATTGAAATAACTTATTAATATTGCTTTAATTTCACCAGACACGAGAAAACACGCGCAGAGCTCGATAAAAGCAAAAAAGAAGCAAATGATTTCCGCCTCAATATTTATAAGGAGCGCCAAGATGTAAGAACTGCAACTTTATATAATACATTAGTATTAGGATGAATGGTTATCTTCGTTTTGCCAATTTCATTTAGCATACATTTCAAATTTTAAGCGAAGATAGGGATAGAATGTCACCGCCCGTGCAACACCGGAAGTGTATTAATTATTTAGTCTATGGTATATTTTGCCCGCCGTTTTCAACCGCCACATGTTCTTGTTTTTGAGATATTTTAATTTTTATGTACGGCATTCAATCATCTCCCTGTGTATCCTAAATTGTAATCTCTTGTTTTAATTTCACATACTTACATGTATCTTAATTCCGCACAGGATAGACAGAGGCAGTAATAGACTCGAAAAAGTTTTAATTTTAGTTTTTTATACGTGCACTTAAGTCTCTAAGCAAAACGTACGTGCGACGCAAAACTTTATTTAGTAGTATATATAATTTATATTGAATGAAAATGTTATTATATAATAATTATATAATAATAACATTTAATAGTAATAGTGCCTAATATTGTTACATCGTTGAAACCTGTTCCCAATATTGATGTTATCTATAAATGAAGATTCTTTATGTCTCCAGAAAGCAGCAGCTGAATCCAAGGCCTGGAAAGAGAAGCAAGTGAAGCGTCGCAAGCCAGAGGAATCAGACGACATGGTGGAGCGAGCCGTCTACGACGCGAAGATGGCAGAACAAGATTTTATCACGTCGCTCAATTATTTCTATAGTTAATTTTCTTAGAATTTGTTACATCGATGGTTTTAATAAAGTTTTGGTTATTCGTTTACTTGGTAAAGTTAAAGATTCCTTTACCTACTTGTGTATACCTTTTTTCTTCCCTCTTTCTCTAAATCTGCGGTAAACTTCAAAAGTTGACACAGAAAATTTAAGCCTTACATTAGAATTTTGTTTTGAATTTGGGGACCAACCTGTTGATTTTGGTTGAATTGGTTTATATAAAGGAAATTTACTCCATTATTTTTCCATGCTTTTTAAATTTAA
Source organism: Amyelois transitella (assembly GCF_032362555.1). Taxonomy (NCBI): domain Eukaryota; kingdom Metazoa; phylum Arthropoda; class Insecta; order Lepidoptera; family Pyralidae; genus Amyelois; species Amyelois transitella. The sequence continues at coordinate 9,020,360 of NC_083521.1, read as the reverse complement.
TTATACCTATAAGGGACGAAAAGTCATATTAATCACGTCTATATCCCTTGCGAGGAAGAAGAGTCAACAGCCTTGAAAAAGACTAAAAGGCCGCGTTCAGCTATAAGTATGGCTCAATGATGGAATTTATTATGACGCATTCATGAGATCCATCTTCTTTCAAACACTTTGTCTTATCTTTCTCTAGCTGTTTAGCCTTGTTCAGTACAAACTAATGCAAGTGACTTAAAATATTGTATCATTGAACAATAAGTATCGTCGATTTAGTATCGTTAGTAACCCAAGTCTCGAATTTACTTCGAGGCCAACTCGATCTATGTAATTTGTCCCGTATACATTTATTTATTTATAATAAAAATAAAATAAACGTTTGTAAAGGTACAGGTATTTATTGTTCAAGCGTCTACTAGATAATAACGAGACACACTCCATAAGACACGCCGCCATTTTGCGAACGATAGAAATTACAGTATTCCACGGATGGACAATAATATGCCAATTCAAACCCACTGCCAAAATATTTGGTTTAATTATATTTTCAGGAAAATCTATCTAAAGTAAAATAACCTATTTATAGCACAAAAACGCGATACGCATTAAGTAACACAGGCATCGTGTCGCTTAGCGTGATATGGTACAGAAATAAAAACGATACATTACATTAAATATATACTGTCCAAGAAACAATGGGTAAAAAATGGGATTTGAAAACATATTGATGGTAACACTGAATCTTACGCTGCCACCAGAAATCGGCTATTTATCAACCATCAATTTTATTAAGTTTAAATAACATACCGTAAAAAGTACTTGGATATATTGTATTAAAATTGTTGGCTTTCAAAAAGAGTTTATAAAATTGTTATTATTGTATATTCGCACGTAGGCCTTGCAAAAATGGGTGTTTATAAATATTTAGGCAAATTTGAAACTCTCAATGGTCGTATGAGAATCTTGGTTCGAATTTACAATAATAATATTCTTTAAAATAATTATTAATATGAGTATATTTAGATAAAGAAATATGTTGGATATGTTTACAATGTATGGGGATTTTTATTATATATACCACAGGTAATTTTGCTACAACGTTAGTCACAGTAATCATGTGCACGTTAAATTTCTAACCATAAACTGTATATCAATGTTTATTATCTATGTAATTTCAAATATGAAGAAACTTTTAATTTTGTCCCTTCAAATACACTAATGATCCGCTCAAACAGGTACAAAAGTATTTGTCTCTTATTTACAAGAGAAATTATACGAAGCATTTTCATAATATTATGTATTTGTAATCAAAAGAGAATAAAAACAATCTAAACGCGCTTAAATATTCAAAATCGGAAGTTACAACAGTTCCATTCTTGAATAATTGAAATCGCGCGCAAATGTCTATGGTTTCGAATTCCCTTCGTACGATCAATTCTTTTTTCTTCGAGAAGGTACTTGTAATGGTCATCTTCGTACACCTATCTCGCAGATTCAATAATACCAAACGACATTCATATTAGTTAATCTAAGTACTAAGCAATTTCAAAGCAATTCCAAAAAAAGGAAATAAAAAATAAATCATACAACCGACGCGTAACGAATTTAGAAAAGCAAAATAAAACTAATAATCTATGTACCTACTTCAAATTCTATTAATGAAGTAATTTTGGAAAAATGTCAATTTCCTTTCAAATTTAAAATAAGTAAAAAAGAAGTTTTATAAGTTTGACATAATAATGACTATTAAGTTGACATCATAGAAAATATGTACAAAAAAAATACTATGCATATAAATTGAGAACTCTGTACTCTTAGCAATTTCAATTTCTTAGGCTTATCCATATGGAACGAACAAAATTAGAACACAATAAAATTGATAAGAATTATTCCATAGACTACTGCAAACTGGCCATTATGAAAAGACTATAAAATTTAGACGACACAAAAAAAAATACGTTGCAATAACTAATATGTAAACAATTTTGTTTTACAATATGTATTTATTATACTCGAATCTCTATATTACACATCTAATATTATGACATTTATGACGATGTAACACAAGAAATAATAAATCTAAACTACGAAAATAAAATGGACCAACTGAAAAAAACCCGTTTAATTCTATACAAATTGTTTTAATAAATGATCACTACAATGTTAGTTTCTACGAGGGCTGAATGAGATGATAGTTTGTGCCACACACATTTACAATTTTGTTCTATGACCGGTGAAAATCTGCTGTGGAGCAAATGTATACGATAAATTTTTACGCTAATTAAAAAAAAACGTTTAATGACTCCGACAAAATGTTGCCATACCACAGCAGTTAATTTTAAGCTACTGTAGTTGAGTTTAAAAATATAGAGGCTGAAAAACTGTCAACACCAGTGAAGATTTTTCATTAACCGTCTAGTAAAAAGGTTGAGGTTTAAACCCACTGACGATACCGACCTCAGAGTATATGTTTTAAAAAAAATCAATCGCATAGTCCCGATCTAAGTTTCGTTTTAGTTTTTATGAGTTGCCAGTTGTACTGTTTAAGCGATATGCTACAGTACAGTGCTAGTGGGCAACTTTCCGATTTGTTTTCTAACTTTTGGCTTATGGGACACTATGCTTGACTTCGCGTAACTACAGAATCCAACTAATAAAGATGATAGATTTTTTCAACCTCTATGAAAAACAGAGTTTTTTGACAACGCAATCAAGTCATTTAATGAAATGTTCGCGCTCTTCTTATGTTGCCACTGTGTTCCATAGACAAACTATATTACAGTGATTCCTGTAGCGTATTTTTATACAAAGCTTGCGACAGTCAAACGACGATCAACATAAAAAGGGTGAAATTTATCAAACAAAATTACACCTACATTACTTTCAGGTTTCGTGACTATTTTTATGTACAAAAAATAGAGATAGTGTTGCCATCTTCAATAATTAAAGTAATGTAAGCGGAATTTCACTCGACTTTAACTACGAAATCGAATCTAAGTTAAGAGTGAATCGTACACTTTTACAAATATAGGAAGATGATTACAACAAATGAAACATTTTTATGGTAAGTAATTTTGGAACCTTTATTTTTAATAATAATGATTATAAGATCTTTTTATTGAACCGAATACAGTTTTGTTACCAAATTCAATATCAATTCACATAAATAGAAAAAAATAGAAAATTAACAATGAAAATGAAAAGTAAAGACATTGGAACCCGTCCAGTTATGGTTAAGTATATTCTAGGAATTTATAAAGTGAAAAACTACCAAAGAATAAGGAAACTTATTATTTTTAGGTTGCCTGCAACACCGTACCATGCATTGCCTAAATAAATCACGATTTTGTATGAATGGAAAATTCTATATTCTAACAAAAAAAAATCATTTAGAAATTATAACACTCTGTGAATAAAATGCGAAGTTTTCAATATCGCACTAGTGGTTTGATAGCCATAGAACGCATCAGAGTAGACGGGGCTCAAATTAAAAATTAAATTATAAACGTTGTTAAGCGATCTGTCAACTGCTGAAATTTGGAAGGTAACCACAGACTATGTTAATTATAAATGAAATGTCAAATCAATGTTGATCGCGGGAAACTATTGATTTTTTTCTGTAATTTTGTTACTCGGATCAAAAATAAGTTATCGTAGGCCGGTGACAATAATTCCAAATACAAAAGCCGGGTACACACAGAGCCAACTAAACTCTCAAAAGTTTCCATTCGCCACTCTATAATAAGGATACCAAAAAAAACTCCGTTGCCTCCGTGTGTACCCGGCTTAAACTTTTAAACGCCGCAAGTAAACCTTTCAACTTATTTGGTGCAAAAGTCTCGGACACATTTCGGATGGATAACAACAAAATTTATCAAAAGGGATATCAATCAGCAAAGAAAATCTACAAGTCTATTTATTCGCAATCATAATTTTTCATCCTGGCAACATTGTAATAGTGTACGATTCATCGCGGCCGTCTAGTTGGCGCCGAATGCGTCGGCCAACTCGGCCTGGCAGTCGAAGGTGTCAGAGCTGTCCGCGTGCTCCGGGTAGTATTCCCTGTATATTTTGTCCAGAAGCGCTTGCCTGGAAATAAAATTAACATGTTTAACAGTTCCCGTGTGGTACCCGGCACCATTAGAAAAAAAGAATAGGACCACTCCATCTCTCTTTCCCATGGATGTCGTAAAAGGCGATTAAGGGATAGGCTTATAAAGTTGGGATTCTTCTTTTAGGCGATGGGCTAGCAACCTGTCACTATTTGAATCTCAATTCTATCTTAAAGCCAAATAGCTGAACGTAGCCTATCAGTCTTTTCGAGACTGTTGGCACTGTCTACTCCGCAAGGGATATAGGGTACGGCCACCAGTAGTCAGCCCCGCACCAGTGGTCAGCCTTTTCCGGCTAATATCCTATAAGAATAGCGTTCTATTGCAAATAATCCAATCAGGTCACTTTTGAAAAAGGCTTTGGCTTCTTATTGGTCAGTTCGGAAGATCAGAATGACGCCACGCGGTTGCAAGAAATAGTATTCGGGTTCCATTTCAACGTTGTCACTTGGCGAGTGAAGAGGCGGCGTGCGCGCTAAAATTTTCTTAGTGGGAGGTGTCCGTGAAGAAGGTGAGTTATTGTGATTTCTTATTAACTTTTATATCATGTCTTATTAAAATATACTCGATGTACATTATTCACGTCAAAATCAAATAAGTAATATAACAGTTTCTTTATAGTTATTTAAATAATGAGGTGGCTGACTACTGGGTATGCGTTTCTTTTACCTTATCCAGTATTCAGCCACCCCCGGCTGAGTACTGGAATTTACGCATATTTTTAAATTAAAGTCTTATTGGTATCATTTTAAAATCTGAAATTCACATTTTTATTTAGTATTAACATGCCATACAACATTTCATCAAAAATCCAGTAGTCGGCCGCCTAACTAGTTTTGTTTAAACCACGGCCGAGTACTGGGAATGGTGAATCCAGTGTTCAGCCATCCGTAACTCACGCTGCTTAATTTATCGGTTTATTTAATAAGCCCTTAAATACTAAGTATTTCATTAATTTGTTGGTATTGTTTATTTTTTACAGTTCCATATGTCTCTTTCGAGACCCATATTACAATACCCCGAAGAGAAACTTACTCAAGCTTTAGAAGCTATTAGAAATGGCATGTCTATTAGAGAAGCTAGTAGAAACTATGGGGTTCCTCGAGGCACAATTCAAGATAGACTTCATCTACGAGTTCCTGAAGGGCCTAGAAAAATGGGTCCAGACTCCGTCCTTAACAAATTAGAAGAAGCAGAAATTGCAACGTGGTTGAAAGAGATTGCAACTTGTGGTTTCGGAATGAAACCTGACAACCTACTTAATACTGTCCAGGATATGATGATAGAAGACGGCAGGCCTAACCCGTTTGTAAATGGAAGACCAGGCAAGAAGTGGATGAATTCTTTTTTCAGACGTAACAATATGTTTTCAATGAGAACACCTGAAGCTATTTCAAAGGGAAGGGCAGTAATAACTGAAGAGAGTATAAGAAAGTGGTTTGAGAAACTCACAGATTATCTAAGGGAAAATCAAGCACTCGACGTGTTAGAGGACTCAAAAAGAATTTTAAACGGTGACGAAACAAGCTTCATGCTATGCCCAAAAACTGGAAAAGTGATAGCGCCCAGAGGATATAAAAATGTATACCAAATAGTAAAGGGCAAAGAAAAGGAAGCAGTCACGGTTTTAGCTTTTTTTTCCGCTATGGGCGATATTTTACCTCCCTGTGTAGTTTTTCCGTACATCAGACCCCCCAAAGATGTTATAAATAGTATGCCTGATGGTTGGTTTCTCGGCAAATCTGACACTGGTTGGATGAAGGCAGACATTTTCTTCGATTATATTTCTAAATGTCTATCCAAGTGGATAGATGAAAACAAAATGAAAAAACCAGTGCTGGTTTTTGTCGACGGTCACAAAACTCACATGACAATGAAGCTGAGTAAATACTGTCATGAAAATAACATCATTTTGTACGCACTACCACCTAATACAACACATATGATGCAACCAGCAGATGTTAGCGTTTTTAAACCACTGAAATCTGAATGGGCAAAAACGGTTCATGAGTGGTGTTCACAGCCACAAAACGCTAACACTGTGTTGACAAAATCTTCATTCTGTCCATTATTGGAAAAAGTATTAAGCAAAGAATCTCTGAATCAAGCCATCAAAAATGGATTCCGTAAGTGTGGCCTTTTTCCATTCGATCCAAATGCAGTCGACTACTCAAAATGCGTGCAAAATATTTTAGAGAAAATTCATGCACCTGCCAGAAAGACAACTTCACCAAGGCAGTTCAAAAAAAGAGATTTCGACATAGCATCAAAAATTATAAAGCATTTGGGAAATGATTTGACTGCAAGAGGAGTTGATGTGAATATTGTACTCGAAATCGTTGAAAATGCGAAACAGGTTGAAGCATTAAATAATTCAGTAAGTAGTAATACTACAGAGAGAACAGTTGGAGATAATGAACAAAGCGTAATATTTGAGGAAAGAACAGAACCTGGATTGACAGTAACGAATGCCAGACCTATTATCAATGAAACTGAAATAAATGGAGCCAAAGAAGAATTACACGTTATAAACACTGAAGAAGAAAATAAAAACAAAAAAAAGACTGAAATAAAAAGTGATATAACTAGGATATATAATAAAGAAGTAGATAAACGTAGAATAAGTACATCACCGTCCGAAGTACTAGATACTAATAGTTTAAATAATATGACACTTGGCGATCTTACTTTTATCAACAATAATTTACTGGACGATGCTATTCATGTAAGCACATTTGAGGTCAATGATAATACAATATTAGTACCCATTGGAGACAACTCTCCGATGTCAAGAAGTGAACCGACGTATTACCAAAAACCTAAGACTGATTCTGTGATACTCATTCGATCACCGAAAGTATCACCTTTTGTTCGAAAGCATCTTATTATTCCATCACCTATAAAGAAAACCGCATCTCCTAGAGTAATGAACAGAATTGGAGCAATATCGTCTGAAGAATGGAGGCAATTTGAAATTATGAAAGAGGATGAGAAACAAAAAAAGAAACATGCCATTGAAGAAAGAAAGTTACAGAGAAAGAAAAATAAAGAAGAAAAGCAAAAGCAGAAAAATGAAACCAAGAAAAATAAAGCTGTGAATTCTATCAAACGTAAAGTAAAAGGACTTAATACAAAAAAGAAAATTGATGACTCTGATCCAGAATTCATAATGAAAAGTATTAAAAAAAGAAAATTAAATGATATGAAAGAAAGAAAAGGAGAAGAAGCAGAGCAGACTAACTGTGATCCAGAGAAAGCTAAACCAAATAAGATTAAAATCCTCAGTGATATAGACATAACACCTGGAACTTCTGTGAAAGAAACTAATAAAGAAAATATAGTTCTGAAAAAAATGGTTAATCGTAGAGAAACCTTTAGAAATGAAGAAGAACTTCAGAATTTTTTAAATAGTGATTTTAATGATGAATAAGTTGATAATGTTTCTTGTGATATTAGAGTACCTACTAAGGTCTTATTATTTAATTAATTTGATTAAGTTCCTACATAATTAAGCTTAAAACAATCGATCTCAGGAGAGGCTGAGTACTGGTAGCTACATGGCCGAGTGCTGGCTTGTGCCGGCTGAGTACTGGGGAAAAGTGCCTTATTTTGATAAATATTTTATTTTCCATACTTATTAAGCAAAATTAAGTTATTTGTTAATTGCTTATCAAAGTTTAATAAATGATTAAGTATATAAGTACAAAAGGTTTTTTATTACTATTTTCAATAATTTTCTATACATATTTAAATTTACACTTTTCGCTAAAAGGCTGACTACTGGTACCCGTACCCTAGACGTGATTATATGTATGTATGTATGAGTATATTATACTAACTTGGCAGCGAGTCCACCCCCCGGAGGCAGCCCCGGTATATTCTCCTGCATCAGCTGCTTGAGGACGCTGGAGAAGTGGCACGAGGAATCCTCCCGTTCTTCAGTGCCGGCACTCTTCTCGATCAGGGCTGGAAATTAACATGACAAGGTTAATAATCAGAAAGCTGTAGTGATCAGAATAGCATCTAACGGAATTGACTGATAGTATACACACACCATCACACGGCACTTTGTGCACCAATAGAAAAAATAATAGGAATCTTTTTTCTATTGCACTCACATTTCTTTCCCATTAGTGTCGTATAAGACGATAAGGGATAGGCTTATAAAATGGAGATTCTTCTTTAAGGCGATGAGCTAGCAACCTGTCACTATTTGAATCTCAATTCTATCATCAAGCCAAACAGCTACCCTGCAAGGTATATAGACGTGATCTTATGTGTGTATGACTGATAGTGGTATGAGCCTGACTCAAAATAACGAACCAGAAAATCTATTTGTTTAACTCCATAATCCCATCATAACACCCTCAGTTTGAAGGCGGTGACACGAAGTGCCATCCGCAAGCCCCATTTTATTAGCGCCAAAGCGACCTTCACGCCCCATCACGCTATCATATAATGCCGCTTTACATACACAGATATCGTAGGCTAAATTTTTAGCCTTTCCCATAATTCTCACAGAATTGGGGAGGCCATGGGATCGAAAAAGTATTGAAAAACCACAAATGATGTTGGGGTGTGTTCTTATGTGCAAGGACACCACTGTATGTATGTAAGGGAGAGTCCACTATGTATGTATGTGAGAAGTAGAAGAGTTTGTTTGTTTGAACGCGCTAATCTATGGAACTACTGGTTCGAACTGAAAATTGACGTTGAATAGACCATTTATCGAGGAAGGCTTTAGGCTATATGAAAAAAACGGGGAAATTATTCTTCCTTGATGCCTTCAATGATGCCCAAAATAACTATTTCGCGCAGACGAAGTCGCGGGCACAGCTAGTGCTATATATGTAACATTGGAGTGACGCGCATGCAATCGCATAGTACCCAGATTTCATAAATAAGTAATGAATGCTGGGTTTGTCCGTACAAATGGACCATTCTAAATTCGGTCTGAATAAAAAAAAATGACCAAATTGTAAATTAATGTGTTATGGTATACTTTAATTTGCTTTTTACGTAAAATTGCATTCCAACCATTCTCGATTGGGTAATGAAATTCAATATGAATCTATAGGTATGTTAAGTAGAGCGTAGCTTTCAACAGTATGTAGTGGAAAGAGATGAAAATATTGACCAATTTACCTATGTTGTTGCTACAAATTGTAACTTGTTATAGTTAAGTTAAAAACCAAACAGTAAGCTCAAGTTTTTATACAATTTGATCTTAATTAGAAAAGTTGATATCAATTTTCTAAATCACATAATATTGTCGTTTTTAGATTAGTTTCTATAAAAAATAACAAAAAAAAAATATTAACTCTTTTTGAACCTTAGTATTTATTTTGTATTTTAAATTTTATCATAGTCAATTTTTGAAGAGAAGTCCCATAATTTTTGTTTGATTGAACTCAGTTCTTTGATTAAATTCATATTTGTCGGGGAAGTACTGTTTTCTTTATTTCGTTCGTTTTCTATTCCGGCCTAGCCATGTCAGATATTACGTCTATGAATTTGCAATTAACCAGTCCGTATCCATCGATTTACTGTTATGACCTTTATTGATAAGTAGATTATTTTCGTAAATTAATTAAAGTGCGGAAGAAAAACTCGAGCTTGTCTATAAAGGCAACATACAAACAAACATTTATGTGACAAATACGACCCAGTGGTAAAGTTCTTGTGTTTGAATCACAAATTTCCTGTTCCGACCCCTGGACAGGTCAAAATGGTAATTATCTTATTCTGGTGGACATGTATCTTAAATTTTAACATTATGTCATAGCATATTTGCGATGCTAATTACAGCTGTTCGCTTCAAACCCAGGGTCTGATATGAAGTAAAACCTGCCAAAACTCCTGCCAAAACCTACCAATACTTGATTAGAGATATTGAGAGATACTTTACTGCAATGTATTTAATTTGGCGAAAGTTTTAACTTGACACTAAATATTGTTGTAAAAATTTATGAAATTGATTAGTGCGTTCGACGTTTATTCGCTTCTCACCACATTAACGGGTGACGACATTTTTTTGCCATTTACATAAACAACCAAAATAAGGTAACAAACGTGAGCTTTTGTTTTTAAGATGTGTAATGTGTTTGTAATAAAATTTACATATATATCCCACCTCTTAAGTGTCACTTCTGTAATATTTATTTTAGTCAACTGTCATTCCACAATTGTAGACAAGATTCGGTTCATGTCTCTATTTTTATATGCGGTTCAATTGTTACATATGTTGTAAGACATCTTTACTTGTATTTGTACTATTGATTTTTTATTTATTTTACTTGATTTCATCAATCACTTTACTCATAAATAACTTTATTATATTCAAAATCATGGCTTTCATAATAATTTTAATTCACTATTTGAACATTTTGATCTTTCAAGTTCAAAAAAATATGGTATCATCATATTTCCATACTGACCTATACATTTTTATTTCAGTTCAATTAGTGTTAAAAAAGAAACAACGTGGAGCTAGACCTAATTTTGTATAAAAATATCTTAAATTTTACAGGACTTTCTACAAAAGTACCTACTCATTAGTCACAAAATAATCATAAAATACATTAATCAATGCAGACATAATATATAGTCGTATAAGCTGTCCACAGCAATAGAATGTCATGCACATTTCATATACAATCAAGTAACAGATAAGAAAACAAGATTAGCAATGCAGTACTGCATTCATACGGCTTCCCTTCTTATAAAGACAGTTAACCGCATTCTAAATTCAAATGCGAACCAACTATGGCATAGATAGCACGTTCATTGCTTTAACCCTTTTAAAAAAGTTTTTTATTATCGAATGGAAAAAGGTTATAAAAGGCCAGGACTAAAGCAATGAAACTAACTGTACTTTTTTAAACAATTTAATCGAAAAAAAAACTTTAACAATCCATATTTTGTAAGGTATAAAAATTACAATACGTGTAAATTTCGAAGACTAATTAATCACTAGGGAATGAATATTTAAATTTTGTTAAAAAGTTAATATCACAATAAAGTTCCAATCATAAAATGTTAGTTATGAAAAGAATAAATATTTTAACAAGTAGGTATATAATAGTAAATATCAATTATTTACATGTAAGTACAAGATAAATATAAGGTTCGTACAAATTAAGCATTTTAGGGGTAAAGGTTTAAAATGCTGCCAAATATTTTCAGTGATTTCTACACACCTTAGGAATAAGAATAGTATAGTTATAGTATAAATAATTTACATGTAAGTACTTATAGTACCACATCCAAACAAACAAGGGTAAGGGATAATCTTTTAAGAAACTATCACTAAAACAATCAACAAAAAGAGGGAATACCAGGCCCATTTTTTCTATACAATACCATCAGAACCTAAAGTAAGAAATATATTTGTTAAAAAAGTTAAAGTTTGTTTTAAGTCATTTTCAGTAAAGATACTATACCAGGTATTTCCTCTTTATTCACTTGAATTCAATGAAACATTTATGTTTCCAACATGCTAATTACATTTTGTACTGAAAATAAATAAAAATAATCTATTAAATAAATTCAACAAAGCTACGTAATAACTACAAATAAACGGTAACATTTTTATTGCTATCTTTGATATACACTGAAACTACGTATCATTTTCTAAACATTAATTTTTTTAAAGATTAGACTAATTCAGTTGTGAAAAAGAAGATGTATACGTGTGTAAATATACCTAAAATAATATAATATACTTCATGATAAGAGAAAATTTGGCAAGCAATGATTTATTTAGGCACTTTTTTATAGGCAGTATTGTTTTTACATAATACAAGGTGTACATCGAAAGAAACCATATCTAATTTTCTTGTGAGATATCGTAGGTAAAATACAAGCAACAATGCATGAAAATGTCCTTAGTTTGTATTTAGGCAACTTCCATAATCATATCAATTTGTATTAATAGATTTAGACCATTTTACTTGTAAACTATAAATATTTCTTTGTACTATATTTTATACCTTTCACCATAATGTTGAAAAGGCTTCGCTGTCCTTTTTCATGTCATAATAAAAAGCAAAACAGCGATAGTATTTCGCGCTATAAATACGGCGTCGCGTGTGCCATGCTTCGGGGACTGAAAGAGGTGCATTAGCGATACCTTTGTACCTCATAAGCCTGTCTTTTTTTAACGATCTGTTTTCTTTTTTCACCAAGATGACCAAGATGCAGTAAATAGTAATTAGTTTATTCTGTACATGTATGATGTACTTAGTTGACCTTGAGATTTAAGGCTAACAGCTCAGAATACAACGGAAATATACAATTATAAGAGAATGTGTTTTTTTATTTATCGCCTTAATGAATTGCCGGATTTTTGCGGTGTCGTTACAGGGCGCGAAATCAAGAAACCTAGGACACCTATGTGATAGGTTACTGGTTTTCACAATGTGGCGTCTCTCATACACTCTAAATAACAATTTGAGAACAGTAACACAAGATTAACATACGTTTCCATTATTAGTTAAATTACTTATGTCATTTGTCCGTAATTTTAAAAGTTAAACATCGAATCTTATCACTTGATTGAAAATGGATTGATATATGTACATAAGTAGGTACTTTTAGTACTGCGTAATTAAGCTCTAACTTTTTGAAGTACGTCTGTGGCGCAGAGGTAACTTCTTACTAATCTATGAACTGCTTAGTCGGGTTGTAAGTTAGGCAGACCAAAGTTTTATTGGCCTGTGTCTTTCTCCTCGCGATTTTTTCCCTCATCGCAAGTTATCTGTTTTTATAAATTAGTTTATTTTCCTCCTAGCTTTGATTCCGATTAAATTCCAAGTAAAATGATGACTAATTTAATGCGAAAGACGCCTTTGATAATACGAGCATTATCAGAGGGGTCTTTCGTAAGAGACCAAATTTTGAGATTTTGTACCGTATACGAGACGTAGGTTTTTTTAAAGTAAACTTTTACCAGCTATTGTCTGCGATTAGATTATTTCTTTTTGTGACTATTGACTCTGTCTACCCCTTAAGAAATATGACGTGACATATTTATTTACATAAAATAAATAAATGATGTACACCTGACCTTAGCAAAGTTGAGACAGACGCTAAAACGTATAGTATATGCTATGCATAATGCATACGCGCATTCGCTACTCTATTTTTGGCAGTCCACGTGCGCTAGCAACAAAATACAATTTCGCAATGTGTTGCATAAAAACAACACCTAACTGATAGAATACGTCAACCTGTTTTTCGCATTACAGTAAAGAAATGTGTACTGCAGTGTAGTTTGTTCCGCCGCTTCTTTTACCCATGCGCTTTGGAAGCGCTTGTAGTTATAATTAGATTTAAGTGATGTGACGTCAATAAGTGATACCTTGTATCCAATTTTGAAAATAAATCTTTTCTATTCTATTTTAAATTTCGAACACTTTATAACTCTTTTTTATAAGAGGTGGACCACTAGTTTGCACCCATTACCTACCGAACTACTCCGGGCCCGAGGTCTGCCCTAAACAACTTTATATCTTCACTTTATCCGGTCTACGGCGTCTTAAGTCTCAATCCATTGGCTCGCATATCGTCTATCGCGTCATCATTTTTCTTTAAATAAATAACTATGTTCATATATATACATGTCACGTCACGTCTTTATCCCTTACGAGGTAGCCAACAATCTCGAAATGACTGAAAGATATTGATTCAATTCAAATAGTGACAGGTTGCTACCCAATCGCATAAGAATACATATAAAGTTTGTAAGATCCTGATTGACTTTTCCAATCTGCTGAGAAGCAGCTGTCATAGACTAATCTTTTTTTTCGTTACCAGGCTAAAGCAGATAGCTAAAGTGAAAAAAACAAAAGATTTAAAAATTTATCACCTAGAGGGTTAAAAAAAGGAACAGATATTGTACGCGTAACTATTTATTGCATACGCATACAAACGCGGAACTATTTTCGTCATTCCCCTGCGTCGTTAGTAACAAAATACATTTCCGCGGTGTTTCGTAATGAGATATACGATAATTGTGTGAATCAGAGGGGCATGCAAATAAATACCGAGCATTGCAGGTGCTTCAAGACAATTACGTGTAGTGATATACATAATAGGAGATGGAGTGGTCCTATTCTTTTTTTTATTAGTGCCGGGGACCACAGGGATAGGCTTATAAACTTGGGATTCTTCTCTTAGGCGATGTTCTAGCAACCTATCAGTATTTGAATCTAGATTATATCATTAAGCCAAACAGCTGAACGTGGCCTATTAGTCATTACAAGACTGTTGGCTCTGTCTATCCCGCAAGGGATATAAACATTTTAAGGATTATATGTATGTATGAATGATCAACAAAATAAGGTATATTTTAAACTAGCTGTTGCTAGGCGACTTGGTCCGGCGCAAAACGGATATCTGACATCGATATAGAAAAGCTAACCCCCTATAAAATTTTTTTTTGTATACCAGTGTTTTTCTACCTTATTTAATTTAGAGTAACAGTTTTTGGGTGATGCGAGTAAAAGCATACAGACAGAACACAGTAATCATAAAATTCATACTTTTTGCTTCTTTTGGTCATAATAAGTATTTAAAATATAAAAGTACCTATTTATAATTTAAAATAATAAATTAATACGTAATATCTCTTTTATAATAAAAAATAAATTAAGAGCATGGCTATCAAATAATGTTTTTTTATAATTTGGTTAAAAATTCGGATCATCGCACAAATTAAGTAGAAAACTTAATATTCTATGAAACTGTTAAAGTTGTATAATTTTCATAAATGTCATTTATGTACATAGAAAAACCAAGCAAAAACGTTATATTATAAATTTCTATTGTATAACTGTTTTTCAGACGTATTTTAAAAAATATATATATGACTGTCTGTATAATATCCTTTTATATTTCCATCCACATGTTTTTTTAATATAATACTTTGAGTGTGTTTGACCTCAAACTTGCCGGGGGCTAAGCAAGATGAGGCCTAAGTTGGTCAAATTCTGCCTTTTTACTCTTGCCTTTAAAATCGATGTCTACACAGTTAAGCAATAAGAATTTTTGAGTTTCGAGTTTGACGGCCTCTGTGGCGCAGCGGTAGTACGCTTGTCTGTAACACCGGAGGTCCCAGGTTCGAATCTTCGCGTGTGACGTACGTGTACGTTTTTGAGGGTTTTTAAATGTGAAAATGATGACGTTTAATTTAAATAAAAATAGGCTCAAACGGCTCAGAAGTATGGATATAGTCTATGTTTAAAAGGATGCAGTTGTTTTAAATTTCACCCTGTATAGGTTTCTGTATTGCCTACCTAACACTAGCACTAGGACATAACTATCGTCTGATAACGTCTCTGATGGCTATCTATGACTCATCTTTACACTTCAGTCTACATGGCTTCTGTAATGAAATTGCTAAATCCACGATATCTTATCATATTATCGAAAGCATTACTCATTTTTTAGTTCACTTATATATATATATATAAACAGAAATCAATCTTCCTCCTGGCTTTAGTCCCGCTTTCATCCACACCTCTCTGGAGAGGAGCCCGTGGTATGCCTTTAACCATGGCTACTGGATTGGGTGTCAGGTTTTAACACGAAGCGACTCCCATCTGACCTCCGCAATCGTTGCAGGTAAACCTAACCCGTATTGGATCCAAAGTTACACATTCAGTTGCCTGAATGTGCAGGTTTCCTCACGCTGTTTTCCCTCACCGTAAGAGCATCGGTTAGTGTACAAACTAATAAATAGATACTATATTGGTATTTAAAACCCAAAATCAATAACTTACTGCATATGACATTCTGGTGTATAGGAGTCTATTGAAAACTTCTTTGCTTGTGGAATCAAAAAAAAAAACAAGTGTGTGCCAGAAGCTTCTCTTCTCTCACAGATTGTAAAAGGCAATCAAGGGAAAATCTAATAAATTTGGCGATGGGCTAGCAACCTGTCACTATTTAAATATCATTTCCATCATAAAGCCATACAGCTGAAGCATTTGAGTCTTTTCAAGACTGTTGGCTCTGTTTACCCCATAAGGTATGAAAACGTGATTCTATGTATGTATAAATAAACATAGAATTAATTCTCGTTGGTTTTGAAGATAAGCAGTGAAATGAAAAGAAAAAAAACGTTATCTTAATCGGTATCATTGTGAGATATTTCCACGAAAACAGGAACAAATTTTGATAACAAATACAACATTGGTGCTTCAATCATCGATTTAGCGAATAATTTATCGTTGTTATCGATTTCAACGATCTTCGTGGATATCTATGGTAACTATGTTTACCACTGAATCATAGCAGATTACAATTTTATTGTTCGTATTTTTTTTTTGTACGCTTATTTACTTACTACGGGGAATCCCCTTAAAGTAAACAAGGAAAGCCACACGTGGATGACCACAGGAACAAATATAGAAATTACAGATTTGACACTACATTATTAAAACTGCGTTTTGTGAATTTAGATGTACCGAGAAGGAGGTACTTTATATCTCGGAAAATGTAAGTCAGCGAAATCTACTTACATTAAAAACAAACATGTCTAAGGATTGACAAGGACGACACTGCAAGGTTTTTATAAAATGTAGAAATTATCCCTAAGTTACACTTCTGCACTCGCATTATTTGACAACCAAACATTAAAACCGGTTATTTGTCACAGGTTTTTACAATCAAGTGTAATAATGTTCTTTATTATTGTTTTGTAAGGATTATAGTTTCCTTCCAAGTGAGAATTACTTGCTTTGGCAACTTGTGAATGCATGATGAAAATACACGAACAAGACACTAATTAATAACTAATTAATTCTTAAACCAGTTAACAGAAAAACCACACCACACCAACATGCAATGACATTAAGTACATCGATATTTTGAATGGAGAGCGCGTGCGCAACAAATGAACTTGGAAAGCACTTTGCGAAAATACTTCTTTTGCCGTTAGGTCATTTTGCACTGAACAACACTGATATTGTTGAGAAGTCAAACCGTCGCAATAAATTGCGTTTATTTTACCTAGTACCTACCTGCAATAAATATATTTTCTTGCTTTGATATTGTCACGATCCCGGTATATTTGTTATGCTTCGGTCACATTTTCCAGGATTTTCGTGCGAACTTGTCGGTTTAGGGTTAAATGTGGTGCCTGCTAGGCTTTCCAAGAAAGAGGCGTGTTTGTGAGGTTATTTGAATAAGATTGTTTATTCTAAGCGATGGGTCTACATGGGTGATGATTATTTATGACTATATAAAGTGTTAATTTAAGTTTTGAATAAGATTGAACGAAGGCGATATGCTATTTTGTACCAAATTAGTCGTAAATTGTTCTTTTTCTACCTACTTCCAAACGTATTCTTCAGTAATAACCCATAGGATTTATTAAAATTAAAAATGGAAGACTTAATGACCGATCATAGGACGCACCCAAAGCTTTAAAAAGTTACATGTGTATACACCCACATAGATATTGTATTTTTTTAATGTCACATCTTAGGTAATTATGGTTTGTAAAAAAACCCATTACCGGCACAAAGACTTATATATTAACATATATAATATATAATATATATATTTATGATAATTTGTATAATTGATAACAATATCACGAATTTTTTCAATGTAGACAAACCTAGGTTTTATTTAAATTTTCTGGCCACTTTTGCACCAGAAACCCTACAGAATTTTGTACTTTTTTGATACAATAAAGTATATTGCCTAACACATCTCCTTTTCAACTTGCAACATACTTGTCTAGGAACTAAGTCAAGATAGTAAAAAATCTTTTTCTGGCTAAGTTGAATGTTTATATGACACAAATTAAATTCCTTGCGTCTCGGATTATTGTATTATATACAATTTTTTTTTTCTATTCTTTGTCAAGTTCTTACTTATTTTTTTTTTTTAATTGGGTTTTTTCACTCTGTGTGGGTATGCCAGTCACATAGGGAAGTTCAAAACAAGAGCTGTCAAACGCAAAAAGTTACACTCTACAATTGACTATTCTGTAAAAATAAACTTAGGCCCTAGCATTGTTTGCCGTGTAACCACTTTCTACATTGGGTCTGTCAATCCGTGTCAGTCTGTCTCTGTGTTTGTGTGAGCAGGCATGCAGTAGAGAATGATAGCAACCTGTGAGCCTCTGCCGGAGTGTCTCGTCCAACTCCCTGTCAGCTCGCTGGGCCTCCGGACTTGGCTTGGGAGCAGCCGGGAACACCACCAGCACGATGCTCATGTTGTCTTTGCTGCCCTGTAAATTATTAATGATTAGGTATTTTAGATTTTTTTATTGCGATTGCCAGAGCACAGGTATGAGTGAAACTTTTTATGTGGCGGTAGTTGGCTCTAGATTCAGTGCTTTCTTAAAACAGATAATTTTTACTTGAATGAACCACGCAGTGAAAAGATTTGGTTAATGTTGAAGAATGAGCATGATAAGCAGTCCTTCATTGAAGCATATCAAACTAAGTGCAAGTACTGTTCTTAGATGATCTAAGAACAGTATTTGCACTTAGTTTAATATGCTGCTTAAATACTTTTTCTGGCAGGTTTGCCTTATAATTATTAAAATTGTGAATAATTGAGCTTAAAATTCAATAAACTAAGTTGTGTTTTTTTGGTTTCAATCATTGATTTTTTTTTCATAAATTGTCTCTACTCACATTAATTAACGGACACTAAATTATATGGTGAGAATGTAAGTGGAACAGATTCAATGCCTGATTATGTTTAGTTGAACCTATCTATACAAATTTAATAAAAAAGTTCATGTTAGTCAGAGCTGTGATTAGCTTATGTTAAGGAAGTACTTTTAAAATTCTTTGAAATAGTCAACAGCAGATTAAATTATCTAAAGAATGCATATTCCTTGACAATGAGTTCCAGAAACAGGAACAATCAATATTATAAATTCTAAAACAAATAGTGCTTATTTACATAAAGAAGATCTGCTTTAGTAATGTTGATGATATAAAAAAAAATTGTCTATGGATATGAAAACAAATCTTTCTTTCTGTAAAGTAATACAGTTATACCTAAACTGTATTAAACATACAGTAAGTTTCGAATGCAATGAACATTGCTCATTAGGAATAATAATGTTACTATCTGACAGATGAAGTGTTATTTTTTACTTTGTTCTATAACACAGGTTATGTAAACACTACTGTTCAATGTTCACAACAAAAATACAAATATATCTCAGATCTATACAATACAATTACTTACATGTTCATTTATAGCCATCATCATATATTTTCGAATAACAACTTACTGGAATTTATATCTCATAAATTCCAGTAAGTTGTCTAAAAGAATTTAATTCGAGAAAGTAAATTTTACATAATGAATGTTACATGGGAATGTTACGAAAACAGAAAGTGTAGCACTTACCTTGTAGAGGCAGGTGTCAATGACCTGGTTAGTTACAGCCACAAGGTCATCGGTAAGTTGCAGAAGGGAGTGCACATATGCACACAACGCCTCATTGCTCATTACATCCCAAACCCCATCGCAGGCCAGCACCAAGAACTCATCCTCCGCCTCACACCGCTCATGTACAGAAACTTCAGGCTCCGGAGACACTAACTGCTCACACGGACCACGATCCTGTACTTTCTTGTACTCATAATCTCCCAAAGCCCGTGACACAGCTAAGCTCCCGTTCACACGCTGGATCATAACAGATCCACCTGCCTGCACGATACGAGACTTCTCCGACGGTAGCTCGGGCTTGTGGTCGCGAGTAGCAAAAATCGGTACGCCATTCCGCGCCAAAACAGCGCGGGAATCGCCACAATTAGCTATGTATATCTGTTTCGGAGACACGAAAGCGCACACTGCCGTCGAACCGGACTTCTCCTCCCCGTTCGACAGTTCAGGCAGCTCTCGCATTTTCTTGTCCAGGTCCAGGAAGCCGGCGCGGATAGCCTCCGCTATCTCCTCGCGCCGAAACTCGTCCGTTTGCAAGATACATTCCAGGAGGTTCTCCGCGCAATGAGCCGATACCCGCGCCCCCGCGTGCCCGTCAAACACGGCAAAATATGACCAGTCCGATAATGTGCCGTTTAAAGTTAGCTGCGCGTGGTGCGCATCCTCCATCTCCACTCGCCAACCCTGCATCGACGCCACGCCATAGCGAAGACCGTTCCCTTCTCCATTCTCGTTGTATTTTTTAGTTTCGGGCTTATTCAAAAACGCCCCCATGCTGAGTCCTCAATATTTAATCCGTTAATCGCACATAGTTTCAACACCATCAGGCACTCGAACCTACTTCGCAACCGATAACGTAAAAGGGAAGCAAAAGCATCATTGGAAGTACGATACGATCTCACGGATGGATCACGTCACTGTTACACTACACTGGTGGCGATGTGCCTTGAACGTAGAAGTTATTGTTTCAGCTGCTTTTGCGTAGGTTATTTAATTATGGTACACGATGATGTTGCGTAGATCTTGATGACAAATCGTGCTTTTGGGAATCGTAAAACGAAAAAGCAACTCAAAAGAATGAATGGCGGACATAAATAGTATTTGTCTATGAATATTTTTTTAATTTTAGTGAAATTTTGTCTATGGTGTTCATAAACAAAATAAAGGGATCTATTTACCACTCATTCCGTACATACCTATCATTCGTCGTATTCGATTTTTGATTTGCACAATTGTTTAAGTTGTTAAGGAGTTAATTTTTTTTATGTTATTTAAAATATTTTACATTCCGTCGTATTTGTATATTTAGTCGCTTTAGTCGATTTTGATATTTTCACTTTTTGACTCCCTGGCATTAAATGTTATAGCTGTCAATTTGGTGTTGACAATTTGACAATGACAAGTTGACAGCAAAACACTAAAACAGAGATTCATATAGGTTATTTTCATCTTTTCGTAATTGTTATTTTCTGAATTGACACAGTATATGTTAAATAAGCAAAATAATAATTCATAGAACGAAATGATACCAGTTATTTAGTATTGACTTATTTCTTAAAAGTTGTACCCCATAAATATTTTCATTATAACCTCAAAGCCTTTCATACTTACACAATAAATGATAAGTTTTGTATTATTACTCAATCAATATGTACAAATTTATTTCTAGGAGGTGAGAATAAAACCATAAATAGAATAAATCGTTTAAAATAACATTTTTTTGTTAAAATATATTATTTTTGGCTTACAGGTTACCACTGAGATATATCAATAATGAATTTCACAAGCAAATTCGTGAAAGAAACTTGATCAATAATCAA
Organism: Amyelois transitella; assembly: GCF_032362555.1. NCBI lineage: Eukaryota > Metazoa > Arthropoda > Insecta > Lepidoptera > Pyralidae > Amyelois > Amyelois transitella. The sequence goes on along the minus strand of NC_083521.1, from coordinate 8,999,011 downwards.
TCATTAAGACAACTATCGTCATCTATTGTATGCTGTAAAAAACGAAGACCTGAGGAAGAAAAGGTATTGTTACAAATATAAAGTTAGTTAACAAAATTGAATAAAAATAAAAGTAAACAATATTAAACCATACTAAATGAGCAGGTGATTACTTCACAATATTGTTGCAGGCCCTGGAATCAAAAGCAATCAGACCGGCGATCAGATATTCACCAAAAGGCTCCGAAGTTGTAGGAATATGGAGGAATATGACAGTACAAGATATAGCTAATGTGCTCAAGAAAGATGTTGGTATGTAATAATATATATTTTTAATAAACATTTATATTTTTGGGATTTAATTTAATACCCAAAAATTATATTCAAGATCAAAGAATTTAAATTGTTTATCTTCAATTTTTAAATTTATCTACTTAAATCCACACTAGTAATAAAGAGAGAAGCTTGTATTTTTGTATATTGTTACGAATAAACTCAAACACTACTGAACCAATTCCAATAATATTTTTAGCATTGGAAAGCTACATTATCTGCAACTGCTATAGTTAAAAATATAAGTAGAGTAATAGTTGTAGATAAAACTTTGTGTTTCTCAAAAAAATACAGCAAACTAAAATAATAATAGATGTGAATTTTCTGTTCACACAGTCACTTAAAAATTAATATTGAATTATTATTTTTTCAGACCATGTTTTCAAAGCATTAGAATTTGCCGATAAAACATCAGACACGAAATACAATAAAAACACAGTAATACTCAATCCGCAAATAATAAGGGATGTTGTCAAAATATCCGGATTCAGATTCAAGATTGTGCCAAATCCAGATCAGGAGATGGAGAAAGAGGAGGTAGAATACTTTATAATTACATATCTTTATTTATTTATTCAAAAGGTAGCAGATATTGTTATCTTCAGAGATTGTAGACCCTTTTTTGGAGACATCGGAAACCAACGTAATGATAGAGCAGTACCTCTTTTTTTACAAGTCTTTTTTTGAAAATCGGAAGGCAGACCCTGGGCTCCGAAACACTTCTGTGGAGAGTGCAACCAGGAATGCGCAGAGATGAGAGAGAGGTTAATGTCCTTAAATGCCTCCACCACCTATGCCTTAAATACAATATAAAAGTGCTCTATATCATACCTTTTTCAAGTGCTCCATATCACACCTTTTTCGTCTCCACAGAAAGATCTTACAAAAATGTCCACGCAATTTTCAGAACAAAGACGCAGTCCCAGCGCCCCCCGCGCCGCCCGAGGCGCTGCGCCCGCGCCCGCCTGTGGTGTGCGTGATGGGGCACGTGGACCACGGAAAAACTACCCTTCTGGATTCATTGAGGGACACGTCTGTGGTCGAACAAGAGTTTGGCGGGATCACCCAGCATATCGGTGCATTTGAAGGTATAATTATCATGATTTTAATCTTTCAACGTGAAAGATTATACTATACGACAAGTATTAAATGCGCACATATCGCACCTTTGTTGTATCTCGGACAGTACACATACAGCAGTTAACAAAATTTGAAGTAAATCATTTGAAGTCAACCAATGTTGTAAAACTGTTACAAAATAATGAATAAAAAATTTTAATCCTAATATCTGTTTACAGTGAAACTGCCTTCGGGAGAAACGGTGACATTCCTGGACACGCCGGGGCACGCCGCGTTCTCGGCGATGCGGTCGCGCGGCGCGCTGGCCACCGACGCGGTGGTGCTGGTGGTGGCCGCGGACGACGGCGTCATGGAGCAGACGGTGGAGAGCATACGGATGGCGAGGGAGGCTAATGGTCGCTCGTACATACATATACTCAAGTCTGTTTTCGGGATAGGCGGATTCAGTTGAAAAGGCAGAATGGTCTTGTGGCTTAGAAATGGAATTAAGATTTAAGTAGTGACAGGTTGCTAGCCCTAGCTACATTCAAGGGAAAGAAATGAAGTGGTCCTATTCTTGAGTACCGGGAACCACACGGCTAATAGTCAGCCATTGAGTATATAGATTATCCCTTTACCAAGTCATGTTCTACCAATCTTCTCAAGTCAGCGCACACTCTGATGACTTCTCTTTCGTGGCCCTTTAGTTTTGTAGTACCTGGATGACCGAGCTGTGCTCGGTAGACATCAGAAAAACGATAAACATAAGATCTCTTACACAGAGCCAACAATTTCGAAATTACTAGAAGGCCAGGTTCAGCTGTATGCCTTAATGGTGGAATCGTACATTTTAGTACGAACCAATTAGTAATATTTTTGTTCTTAATTGTTTCAGTTCCAATACTGGTGGCGATCAACAAAATTGACAAGCCAGGTGTGAACATTGTAGGTATGCCTTAATTTTGTTTAATTGTGGTTTTAAAAATAAAATTCGGTCGATTTTCAAATACAAAGCATCCTCAGCTAAGTTGTAAAAAACGCTAAGTAAATACTCATAAAAATCACACAAATTGATTGAAAACGAAGTAATTTCGAGGCTTGTAATATGAAACTTAAAACTACTAAGTTAGATAAAATTCCAAGATTCCGCAAAAAATCATTTTCTATCTTGAACTTACTGGGGACAGAACCCGATACCTTGTGTCATTTGACATTTTCATTTCCCAGGAGCGTACAATGCGTTCGTTAGCTCAACACGGCGTTATATGTGAAGATATTGGCGGCGATGTTCAAGCAATTCCCGTTTCCGCTTTGAAAAAGAAGAATCTTGATACATTAGTCGAAGCGTTGACGTTACAAGCACAACTGATGGATTTGAAGGCGGACCCGGGGGGGTATGTGGAGGGGGTAGTAATTGAAGCGCAGTTGGATCCTCAGAAAGGGTAAGTTTAATATTTATTGAAATTAAAACTCAGTAGAATTCCTCGGAATCATACATTAGTTGAAGCTTTGACGTGATGAGCTCAACTGATGGAATTGACCCGCGGGGAGGCGGTCCCGGGGGAGTATGTGAAGGGGATGGTCATTAAAGCTTAATTGGAGTCGTATGTATACTGTGTTACATTACATTATCACAATTTTCGGAACATTTAGTTGTTAGAGCGTTACAATTTGGTGCCGTGACCAAGGCAAAATATCAGTAATCCATATCCTGCAGTAAATAACATGTTTTATGACTACCACTGATTGCAATAACATAGGAAAATATTTTGTTTTTGTCCAGGAAACAAGCAACGGTTCTGGTGCAAAGGGGCACATTACGGCGCGGATGCGTTTTAGTGGCTGGCACCGGGTGGGCTAAGGTAACTTTATATTTACCTAGTTTTTGCAACCTAAAACAAACGGGTTTACGCAAATCCCATGTGTAAATTGACGTCGTCCTAGCAAAAATTCAGGTTAAGAGTACCAGAAATCGCCGAGCTTGCATGAAGAGAGTTCGTGTGGATGAAGCGAAGGAAGTATGCAGAGTACGTGGCAAGTGAAAACATTTTGCCTCTACCTACCCCTCCGGGAAAGTGGCGTGATTTTATGTCTGTATGTATGTAAATTTTTAATAACTTCTTTATTTCTTTATGTCAGGTTCGTGTTTTGCATTCAGCGGACGGTCAGCCGGTGCAGTCAGCGCCGCCGTCGTCGCCCGTGTTAGTGCTGGGCTGGCGGGAGCTGCCCTCCGCCGGAGACCAGGTCTTGGAAGTACAATCAGAGGTAACGTATCGTCTACTCCTTCTCCCGGCTTTAGTCCCGGTTGCAGCCACACCACTCTGGAGAGGAGCCCGGGGTATGACTTTGACTATGGATCCTGGATTGGGCGAGTCAGGTTTTTACACGAAGCGACTCCCGTCTGACCTACGCAGCCTTTGCAGGTAAACCTTATCCGTATTGGATCCATAGTTACACATCCACTTGCGAGGTAATACCGCGGGCGATCTAATGTTATTATATCATAATTAATTTTTAAACATTTTTGGGTTCCAATCCAGAACATAGTGTTAACTTTGTATTAATTTGTACTTTATAGATTGAAACCTACCGTGTTAACCTTAAAAAATAAATAAATAAATAGGTAAGTTAATTAATTGTTGCCGTTGTGTGTTTTCCAATTATTTATTAATTCTCTTTGACTCCAGAAACGAGCAAACGAGGTGATGAAGTGGCGACAAAACCAACGCATGCGCGAAAAACAGGAACAAGACAGAACAGCCATTGAAGCTAAGGAGACCGCCCACCAAGAGCAGTACAAAGCTATGTTAGCTAGAAAAAGGGCTTTAGGAAGGTTCAAGATGAGGGCGGATGGCCCTAGGCAGAAGATGATACAGCACGATACACATCCAACACTCAATGTTATTGTTAAAGGTTTGTGTATACAATACATATAATCACGTCTATATCCTTAGCGGGGTAGACAGAGCCAAAAGTCTTGAAAAGACTGATGGGACATGTTCAACTGTTTGGCTTGAAAGATAAAATTGAGATTCAATAGTGACAGTGACAGATTCATCGCCTATAAGAATCCCGAGTTTGCAGTCCCCCTGTACCCCTCTTTCCCCCGGGAGCCCTGTACAAGCCCCAGGCCTTCGCCTTTGGAATATTTCAGCGCTCACCAAGTTAAGTAGCTCGCTATCCTTTGGTGGCTTCTTGCTGAATCGCGTGTCTAAAGCTCTTATATATTGTTAAAATAGTCCGCTAATTAAGGTTGTAGAATAAGAACTTATTATCAATGATTATACTCTACTCAACGTATCTTGATCAAATGAAGGACGTCCTGGCAAAGGGTCAGGTCAGGAATATCCGAAATCGCCGAGCTTGCATGAAGAGAGTTATAAATGTGGATGAAGCGAAGGAAGTATGCAGAGATCGTGGCAAGTGGAAAGATGTAGTCTCTGCCTACCCCTCCGGGAAAGAGGCGTGATTTTATGTTTATAGCTATAAGGAGCGAAGAAATAATGGAAAATATAAAAAAAAAAACGGGGAAAATTATTCACCCTTGAGGGCTTCAATGATGCCCAAAATAACTATTCCACGCGGGCGGAGTCGCGGTCGCGGGCACAGCTAGTTATCTACACAGGGTGACATTTAAAACAACTGCATCCTTTTAAACATGGACTATACTCATGCTTCTGAGCCGTTTGAGCCTATTTTTATTTAAATTAAACGTCATCATTTTCACATTTAAAAAACCTTCAAAAACCAAAACCTCAAAAGCTTTATTAAAGACCAATACTACAAAAAGAAATAAAAACTGAACATGTAAATAAATGTCTGAAAAATAAATTATTTTTCTAGTATCAAGATCAAGTAAAGTACAGAGTTGTCGAGATCGCTCAGCTGAATGAATTGTGTCGTTGACCTCTGAATCTTATGCGTCGCTTTTCCGCCGGCCGGGGTGATATTACGTATTTAGGATCGTGGATTTTGATACTTTTATATTTTTTTTCGAACTTTCTGAAATATGAACCGATATAAATTTCTTTTAACGTTTTTAAATATCCTTTAGATGAGTAAATTTAACAGTTAAATGTATGCAGGTGAATTTAAATGTCACCCTGTATATAAATTTTGTATGAGCAGGCGACGTGGACGGCTCGGTGGAAGCGATCCTGGACATCCTGGAGACGTACGACGAGCACGAGCGGGTGCGCCTGGAGCTGGTGCACTACGGCGTCGGCCCCGTCACGCCCAGCGACGTGGAGGTCGGTTGTAAAGAATCTATGTGATAATAATTAAACGCATCGTGAATAGGCATGCGTGCCGTGTGGTTCGTGGGAACAGTAGAAAAAAAGAGTAGGATCACTCCATCTCTTTCCCATGGTTGTCGTAGAAGGCGACTAAGGCATAGGCTCAAAAAATTGGGATTCTTCTATTAGGCGATGGACTAGCAATCCTCCATCTCTTTCCCATGGTTGTCGTAGAGGGTGACTAAGGTATAGAGTCAAAAAATTGGGATTTTTCTTTTAGGCGATGGGCTAGCATCTAGTCACTATTCGAATCTCAATTCTATCATTAAAGCCATACAGCTGAATGTGGCCTATCAGTCTTTTCAAGGCTGTTGTCTTTTCCCCGCAAATGATATAGACGTGATTATATATATATATATATATATATTATTTACTATCTTTGTTGTCATGTTGTCATCTTTCGTTGAATCTATCAAGTTTATAGTTTAAATAATTATTTCCCATAGTCGCCCTTAACGACGTCCATGGGAAAGATATCCAAATTAATAAATGATTGATGTCCAACACAGATAGCCGAACCTTTTAACGCGGTGATATACGCTTTCAACGTGGACTGCCCGCCGCCGGTGGCCGTGGACGCGAAGAAGAAGAATATAGCTGTGAAGAAGACTAACATTATTTACAAACTGGTCGACGACGTTAAAGAAGAGATCAGCAGGAGAATACCAAAGAGGCAAGAGGAGGAGATTGTTGGTGAGTATATATTATGTTAACATGTTATCGTCATCTTATCGAGGACGGCCTCTGTGGCACAGCGGTAATACGCTTGTCAGTGACACCGGAGGTCCCGGGTTCGAATCTCGGCCAGGGCATGAAGAGAAAATGACTTTTTCTGATTGGTCTGGGTCTTGAATGGTTATCTATTATATAGTATTTATTATAAAAATATAGTTTCGTTGAGTTAGTATCTCGTAACACAAGTCTCGAACTTACTTTGAGGCTAACTCAATCTGTGTAATTTGTCCCGTATATATTTATTTTTTATTAATTTTATATATATTCACTTTGTTTTTTTTAATATAGTCAATGTAATGTAGGATTATAAACTTTGAATTCTTCTTTTAGGCGATGGGCTAGCAACCTGTCACTATTTGAATCTCAATTCTATCAATAAGCCAAACAGCTGAACATGGCCTATTGGTATTTTCGAGACTGTTGGCTCCGTCTTCCCCGCAACGGATACAGACGTGACTATATGTCTTCCTCCTGATTTTAGTACCCGTTACATCTTCATCTAATGGGAGGAGCTTGATGCGCGCCTTTTGAATTTAAGATTTCGCCTTAAAAGAAGAATCAGAAAGAAGAGTACATACATACGTCATACATATATATGGTCACGTCTATATCCCTTGCGGGGTAGACAGAGCCAACAGTCTTGAAAAGACTGAATGGCCACGTTCGGCTATTTGGCTTAATGATAGAATTGAGATTCAAACAGTGACAGGTTCCTAGCCCATCGCCTAAAAAAGAATCCCAAGTTTGTAAGCCTATCCCTTAGTCGCCTTTTACGACATCCATGGGAAATAGATGGAGTGGTCCTATTCATTTTTTGAATTGGTGCCGTGTGGTTCCCGGCAAAAGAATTTAATATTTCGCCTTAAAAGAAGAATCAGAGAGAAGAGTAATTATTTATTTTGCCCACTCAGGTGAAGCCAATGTACTCCAACAGTTTATGGTGACTGAGGGCAAGAAGAAAGTGCCCGTGGCAGGGTGTCGGTGTACTAAAGGGAACTTATCAAGGAATTCACTGTACAAAGTCATCAGGAATCAAGAAGTGGTTTTTGAAGGTAAATTTCTTTGAATCATGTCCGCGTACAAGTCAACGGCAGAGGAACGTGACTTACTGTTTATAAGTTATTGGCGTGATAGATTAAGTGTGCTGGTTATAATTAATTTATATAATCATGGATATATACCTTGTGGGGTAGACAGAGCCAGCAATCATGAATGACTGATAGGCCACGTTCATCTACTAAAATTATTTTGTCCTGTTGCGCGGGACAGTTCTCCCGTGGGAAAGCCTATTGCAGCACGGAGGATTATATTAATGATGAAGAATAACTGTACCAAGTTTCGTTAAAATGCGTCATGTAGTTTTTGTTTCTATAAAGAACATACAGACATACAGACCAAAATTCTACTTATTGCATTTTTGGCATCAGTATCGATCACTAATCACCCCCTGATAGTTATTTTGAAATATATTCCATGTACAGAATTGACCTCTCTACAGATTTATTATATTACTAGCTTTTACCCGCGGCTTCGCCCGCGTGGCATCCCATGGAAACAGTTTTTTCTCCATATTAGAATGGGATTGGGATAATTTGTTATGAGAGTATAAAATTGGTTGTTCCGTGTGGTTCCCGGCACCAATACAAAAAAGAATATGACCACTCCATCTCTTTCCTATGGATGTCGTAAAAGGCGATTAAGGGATAGGCTTATAAACTTAAGATTCTTATTTAGGCGATGGGCTAGCAACCTGTCACTATTTGAATCTCAATTCTATCATTAAGCTAAATAGCTGAACGTGGCCATTTAATCTTTTCAAGACTGTTGGCTCTGTCTACGCCGCAAGGGATGTAGACGTGACCATATGTATGTATGTTAACTGAGAATTATTTAAGTACGCTGCTATACACAACATTGTTTGTTCTTCCATTTGGTGCCAAAATAAACAAATTTCGTGGACTGGATACACGCGAACAGGCGACATATAGCTGCCCATGGGAGAAACATGGCTTTTCCAGATGCACTCCCGCAACTTGCAATGTTTGCCCTTGGGCTTTGTTAATGGTTATGGCGAAACTTAACTTTATGGGAAACTGTACCCTTTTAAATTGAAAAGGCAAATCAGTGGGGATTATTGGAATTCGAGGTATCATTACACTTTCCCCTTTACCTACACCTGTTAAAATAGTGGCGCCAATTATATTTTGCCCTAATTGAATTACCCTAAGCCTAGTTCCATTGCATAGACGGGGAGCATCTAAATTTCGCATCAGCATGATAGGTACACCTACCTTTAAATTTATCTTATGCGATGGAACACCTGAAAGTTCAAGCGAGTTCAAAAACTCAGCTGGATACGAAGTGCTCTGTTCTGGGTCGACGATTGTGTCAATGGACAAATATAGTTTTGATTCACTTTGAATCTCATTTAAAATATTGACATTGACTATGTTCACAGTGTCGTTTGTTGGCGCAAGAATAGCTCTTGCACATAGCCAGGCATCGTCATGTAAATTCTGTTGCAGATCCGGATAAACTTTGGCAATGAGCTCCTCCACATTTTCTACCAAACTGCAGAAATCCTGAGTGAGCGAAATGTAACCTTCACTGTCTGTATGCATGAGTCCATCGCCAATTTTTATTAGATTATCTGCATATTGTCTCGCATCTGCGTCATTATAGAGGTGTACTCTCATATTCGTTGTAAGACTAAATTTTTTAACTGCTGGCCATAATCTGGACGATTTTAGACAGGCTTTGATTTCGTCTGCCGGTGTACCCCTTTGGATCACTGGCAAAGTCTGCCTAAAGTCACCTGCAAGCAAAACTACCATTCCTCCCATAATATCTGTACTGTCTCTCAAATCCTGAAGAGTCCTGTTTAAGGCCTCTACAGCTTTTTTGTTAGCCATCGTGCTTTCATCCCATACCAAAAGCTTACATTGTTTCAGCATTATACCGCGTGAGCTGTTTTTGCTGAAATTGCAGATAGGGGATTCTTCTTGTGCAAGATTTAAAGGCAATTTTAATACAGAATGTGCAGTGCGCCCGCCATTAAGTAATGTGGCGGCGATGCCAGAAGAAGCAACAGCAACAGCAATTTTTTGGTCTTTTCTAATAGACGCTAATAAAAGATTTAATAAAAAGGTTTTTCCAGTGCCTCCTGGAGCATCGAGAAAAAAGAGTGCACCATTTCCTGACTCGATTTGATTGAACACTCGTTGATAAATTTGACTCTGTTCTGGAAGTAGTTGAGGGACTAACTCGTTGACTTGCTGTTGTAATATATTAATATTATAGTTCAATTCCCGAACTATATCGTCGTCTAAGTCATTTTCATATATTCTTTGTGGGCTTACCATTCCAAAATCTTGTAGTTTCTTTCCCGACATTGCTAAAACCTTGTTTTCAATTTTGATCAGTGCTTCATTATAAATGTGGTCATTAAAACTTATTTCTGTATGTGTCTGCTGTAATCGTCGTAAAATATCATCTGCCATGTGCTCTTTGTATTTATTCCAAAGATTTTGAGGATTGGAAAGGCCACAACATGATATTAGAGTCGCATATAGTTCTCTGATTTTGTCTGGTGATCGGCATTGTACCGCTTCCTCCATAGTTTCATCCCAATGGTTATCATTCTCTAAAAGACTTAGAGCTTCACATGCTTCTCTGTAAGTACTGCATTCCAGACCATTAACAACTTTCAGATCTTTGTAACTTGTTGGGCCTCTAATATGGTGTAATAACATACGCAAACAAAAGCATTCAAAGTTCGTTACATGGACGGTATAGACACGACCGAGAGCTTCTGACGATTTAATCCCAGGCCAGTTTTCTACAGGCGTTCCTTGAATGCGGCGCTTCCATTCCTTACTTGAGGTTTTCCATGTATAATAACGGGGCACTTCGCAATACATTAATGTTTTAGCAAAATTATCTCTTTGACAAAGTTGGAAAAAGGCAGTTAAAGTAGTTTTAGGGGGTGAAGAAATCCTTTCCTGAAAATTGCTTTCATTGAAGAACACACGCTGTCCGTTTTCTAAATGAACAGCTAGATGAGTAACAGTTGGATATCTTTCATGCAACGGAAAACCAAGAAGTCGCCACGCTGCCTCATTACTACTGACATATCGACCCGCTTGATAGGTTTCCACTTCATTAAGTGGCTGCGATACATCTTCGTTTCGTAAATTGAAAATAGCCTGATCACTCCCCTTATTTATGTATTTACAAATGTATTTAATGGCGCGAACAGAGTTACAGGCTTCTACATTTATGTGGGCATTAAATATCTTACACATAATGGGTGAATATGGCACAATCCAACTATTATTGATAATGCGACCTCCAACTGTAGCACTTCTTCCTCCATCTTCGGGTGCTCTACGTCTATACAATGGATAACCCTTTTCATTATGCACTGTTTCCATTAGCAACTCTCGGGGAAAGTTTTTTGTACATCTTCCATTTTTCATGCAAGAGGATGATGGATTGCTTGCTCCACAGGGACCATGAACCATGCTCCTAACTATGGTATCGTACAAATCTTTATCTTGTTCTGGATCTGGAATCTCAGCACTTATTATCTTATCTATTTGATTGGGACGCAATTTTTCTTTCAACCAAATAAGAGCATGTACGTGTGGCAGGCCTCTTTTTTGCCATTCAATGGAATACATATAGCATTGGACGTCTCCAAATATTTTCCCTTTTGTAATAACATTGATCAGCTTTGAGACTTTTAAACGAAACACACGGGCAACTATGTCATGTCGGTCAGCAGGACTTTGTCCGGCCATAATATTATCTTTAATTTCATTCCAAGATGAATTGCAGGTAAAAGTCACGAATAAATCAGGCCTGCCGTAAGTGCGCACATAGACAAAAGCGTCCTGTGTGTATTCATGCAGGTAACGGGGACTATTCACAAAAGTAGATGGAAGGATAACCATTCGGCCTAAATTATTAGGATTGATATTACCATCCGTGCTAATCGCATCTTGAAGATGAATATAGTTTTCAGCTCGTAATTTTTGCTGGTTTAAAGAAATATAACGAAGTCGTTCACTCTCTACTTTGATGTACATGTCAACCAAAAATTGATGAAAAAGCTGTCTTGTTCGTAAAAGGAGATTAAAGTCATTATTTCTCAGCATTATGTAGAAAGCGTAAAAGGCCATGCAAGATACTTTTTTATTAGGAACAGGCTGTTTTGTAGCTGGATTAAAGAGAGGAATATCAAAATTATACGTAGACTGTCCTTTGGTAAAAATTAATGGGTACTGCAAAGCATCATAAAATTGATGAGTGTCGGCTACACGTGTGAGTGTCCTATCGCGGGCTCGTAACACGATGTCTCGTGAGGAATACTGATCGCCTCTTACAACGGCAGCTACTTCATTTATTGTCGGTTCATTAAAGCGTCTCTCATGTTGGCCGCGTGGCGTTCGATCAGCATGGATAACTACTTTATAGTCCTCTTGTGGCCATCTTTCTATTGCGGTTTGAAAAGTATTTATGAGCATGTTATGGCTACGTAATACTCTTTGAATTTTTAAAACTATTTCTCTTTCAACTCCCTGAATATACTGACAACGACGGTTTACTTCATTTTCTTCATTTCCCATGAAATATATTTGCAGAAATACGTGCTGTGCATTATCTGTTGGAAAAAGTGAACCAATTCGATGATATATTTGGCCTTGTACTGTAAATGTAGGTGAAAATCCAGGCATTCTTATCTCCTTATCTACACCAAAAGATGTCATTTGGAAACAGGAATTGTACTTTCTGATTATTTTCAAAAATCGCCGCGATTCATCTGTATTACTTAAATAAAGTGTTTTGAGCGGTTCCTCTGGTTCTCCAAGTAGGTCGAGAGACACTTTGCCATTGGAACAACACATCCCTGGAGTTTCATCCTTCCATTTTAAAGCATTACAAAACCGGCATATTTTTTCCATGGATCCAAGAATAAGTGAAGTATGAGTTTTGTAATCAATTGAAGTATCGTATTCAAATCCAGCATTATTAAATACGGACCAATTATGACGCATAAAAGTACGACGACGTTCGGTTTGAATTTCTGAAATACGTATTCTTCTGGCCTGCGACTGTTCAGGAGTTTCTGTCCCTCTAATGATCACCTGCCGTTGGGCTTGTGCCTCCAAGCGATGTTGCAATTCAAGAGGCGTCTCATTTGCTCTTAAAATAGCTTGACGTTGAGCTTGTTCATCTTGGCGTATCTGCCTTTCATGTGGCGATTCAACAGCTCTCAAAACTCTCTGCCGCTCGGCTTGTTCCTCCAAGCGGAACTGGGTTTGCAGGGAGGATTCTGCTTGTCTCAAAGCTCTCTGACGATCAACTTGGTCCTCCAAACGATGTTGTCTTTCAAGAGGCGTCTCATTAGCTCTTAAATTATGTTGTCGTGCTGCCTGTTCTTGCCTTCTTATTTCGGCGTGAACCGAGGATTCTTGTGATCGAGCAACTTTTGCTGCCCGGGCTTGCGATGTGCTCCTGGCTAAGTTTGACTTACGTCTGCGAGGCATTTTAATGTGAAAAAGAATTTAAAACTTAAGTAAATAATAATTAGTACTAACCTACCTACCTATCTACCGAAAAAATATACAAACTTTAGCAACAGCATATACCACTACCGATACCGAAACAATATCAAGTTTTTTTTATTTAATTTAGCAAGCGAAGCGAAGCTTATCTATTTAAAGGTGTTCCCTTTAAATAGATAGTACCACTGAAATGAACGAAACGATCAAAATTATTAATCATCAGTAAGCAAAACCAAATGATATAGTTAACTTGCGCGAGCGGAATCAGTGTCCCTCTTATGATCTGATGAGAAAATATGCATAGCGCGATTAAAAATACACGCAGTCGCCATCTAGTGATTATGTCCCGAATTTATAAAAAAGTTATAAATTCTTAGCAGACGTCTCCAAGTCATAATCTGACATTCAGCCAAATTGTATCTCCATTGATTCAAAACTCACTTCGCGCATTTAGCGCCATCTAGTGATTATGTTGCAAAGTTATAAATTCTTAGCAGACGTCTCCATCTGACATTCTGCCAAATTGTATCTCCATTGATTCAAAATTCACTCCGCGCATTTAGCGCCATCTACGTAAGAGTGCACAGGTTTTTCGCTAATCCCACGGGAACGATTGTTGTTTTCAGAATAAAAGGTACCCTATGTCCTTCTCCATACTCTGAACTATATATATGCGAAATTTCAAGAAGATTGATTCTAAATTCGCTCCGCGCATTTAGCGCCATCTTCGTAATTAGCGCCATCTACGTAAGAGTGCACAGGTTTTTCACTAATCCCACGGGAACGATAGTTGTTTTCAGAATGAAAGGTACCCTATGTCCTTCTCCATACTCTGAACTATATATATGCGAAATTTCAAGAAGATTGGTTGTGTAGATATTGCGTGAAAAGAAAACAAACAAACAAACAAACAAACTTACTTTCGCATTTATAATATTAGTTAGGATTAGGATAAGTACAGATAAACATGTGTGGTCCGATTTTGACATAACAGCCTTTTGCGTGCATGAGCATTTTTGACATGGTATTGACATAATTTGTACAGTATGTACATATCTTATTTTATCTAAATCTATTTGACGTAATATTCGTATTGCAATGATTAGTTTTATACTTATTCACGTTTTTAATGTAGACAGTGTGTCCATTAGTCCACGATTTAGATTCAATAGACGTCCGGTGAAAATGCTGCAGTGTAGTTTGTTCCGCCGCTTCTTTTACACATGCGTTTTGGAAACGGTAGTACATATAATTAGATTTAAGTGATGTGACGTCAATAAGTGATACCTTGTATCCAATTATTAAAATAAATCTATTCTATTTTAAATAACACTAAAAAACTGACGTGCCGTGTGGTTCCCGGCACCAATACAAAAAAGAATAGGACCACTCCATCTCTTTCCCATGGATGTCGTAAAAGGCGACTAAGGGATAGGCTTACAAACTTGGGATTCTTTTTTAGGCGATGGGCTAGCAACCTGTCACTATTTGAATCTCAATCTTATCTTAAAGCCAAATAGCTGAACGTGGCCTATCAGTCTTTACAAGACTGTAGGCTCTGTCTAAACCGCAAGGGATATAGACGTGACCATATGTATGTATGTATGTAAAAAACTGACAGAGGTGAAGACTGAAGACGCTACCTGATGATTCATCATTCCATTCCAGGTAAACTGGCGTCAATGAAACATTTGAAAGACGAAGTGAACACGATAAAACGCGACATGGAATGCGGACTGCGTTTCGATGATACAAGCTTCGAGGTGAGGCCGGGGGATACCGTCGTGTGTTACAAGATGGTGGACGTCGTCGACCGCACCGCGTGGGACCCTGGGTTCTAGTTATAGTATAATAAATTGATGGAATATGTTATTGTGTTTTTTTACATACATACATAAAATCACGCCTCTTTCGTTTTTTTGTTTTTTGAAAAAATTCATATTGTCACATACGGATATGGTCACGTCTATATCCCTTGTGGGTTAGAGCCAACAGTCTTGAAGACTGAATGGCCTGGTTCAGCTATTTGGCTTAATGATAGAATTGAGATTTCAAATAGTGATAGGTTGCTAGCCCATCGCCTAAAAAAGAATCACAAGTTTATAAGCCTATGCCTTAGTCGCCATTAACAACATCCATGGGAAAGAGATGGAGTGGAACTAAAAATTTTTTTTTGTTTTTTGAAAAATATATATTGTCACGTTTATGTCCCTACCGGCTTTGCAAAGGGGCAAGAGATGTAATTATCTGGTTTTAAATATACAAACATATAGTCACGTCTATATCCCTAGCGGCTGGGCAAAGGGTTGTAACCGACCTCTTGGCACGTCAGGTCTTATTATGCTGTGTGGTTGCCGGCACTTTTGAATAGGTACACTCTAAATCTTTCCAGAGGTGACGTAAAAGTCGACTAAGGAATAGGCTTGTAAGCTATAGGCCAGCAGCCTATTATGTCACTATTTGAATCTCAATTAAATATATTTTAAACTATTGAATTAGATATATTTAACAGGTATTGAATAAAACTGCCAACTATAAAGAGAATGCTCTAGTTTAATAACTTGATAGGCTTGCAGTTCGTGTCTCACTAGTTCACAGACATACCGACAGTCGTATCTCTCATGTTTAATGTACAAGCGTTTACAAACTGAAAATACAAATAAATATGGCTAATTAATAAGTATCAAGAAGCCATTTTTTTAATACAGCTGTGTTGATTTAATATAGAAATAAATTTTTATATCTGTTTAGCATGTTCAAATAGCAATGTTTCACCTTATTTTGCTATACATGTTTTTGAGAGAAGTTATAGATAAATTACAATGAAACAAAGTTATATCTTATTGGATTTTAAAGCCAAGACATCTTGATTATATAACAGAAAATAAATAACAGGCAGTTAGGCATAAAATCTTGAACAAATCCGCTTGTATGTCTGCAATTATGAATCTCATAAACATATAAATTCTAAATATAAGCTTCACTTACAAAATAAAACGTTATACGTGATTCACATAAATAATGATGACTAAAATATTAACAAATATTTAAGAATTATATAATAACTATGTTGTATACACAATTCTTCTATAAACTCTTTATTATGTCGATCTAAGGCGCATATCACACATGAAATTATTTCTGTGTGTGTAATGCGTCCTTTTACTTATATAAAACAAACGCAAGAGACAACTTATTTTCCTTGTTATTGAGGGCTATTGACTATAAAATTTTTCGCGCAACTACATAGGTAGGTAGGTTGAGAAAAACTATCATAGAAAGCGCTCAAAACTGCGTGCTTAAATCGATATATGTATGTTGCAAAAGTAAATATATAATCATAGGGGCAATATAGTAAGAAATAGTATTATGGTTTTTTCTTTGATGCCATGTGGTTCCCGGAATAAAAGAATAAGACCACTATATCTCTTTCGCATGGATGTCGTGAAAGGCGACTGAGGGATAGGCTAATAAACTAACTTGGGATTTTTCTTGTAGGCTATGGGATTTGAATCTCAATTACATTATAAAGTCATACAGCTGAAAGTGGCCTTTCGGTTTTTCGAGACTGTTGCCTGCCTACCCCGTAAGGGATATACTTAGATGTAATATGTATGTAAAGTAATAAAGAAAGATTTTTGTTTTAATAAAGATAATAAATTCAAGATTATTGGCCAACAAGTATGTCTGTCACACATTTAACTTTAACATTATTAAAATAAGTTTTTAGCATGCGGTCGTAAGCTATTGACATAAATATAATTAATACATTATTCTTTTTACAACCGTTTGTGATAGACAAGATATAGTCAGGAAATTAAAAAGCTCACTATGTGAAGGAAAACCAACATAATTACAATAAGCGTTATCATATTTTGGCTTATCTCCTAGTTAGTAACCAGTTTCACAAGTTATACCGATGTACCTCGCAGAAATAAAATTTTTGTGTCGCGAAAATATTTAAGCGGCTGAGCCAATCAGAGCGCGTCGTTTGAACTCGCGGTCTGTACTGTCAGATATTATACTACTATTATGAGAGACAATATTTTCAATGTACAGAATTGACCCTTCTACAGATTTATTATATGTATAGATTATGAGAGATAGTATGAGACATTTAGATTTTTAAGTTTAGTGTCCTTGTAATAAGGTCGTTATTTCATTGGGTTTTCATTCGGTTCTATTCGCCCGTAGGTTGCGCTATTCCGCGCCGTCTAATATTGCCTATATAAAATCTACTTGATAAAAGTACAGAGAATTTAAAGTAACAAAAGAAGTTCTCAAGAAAGTCAATTGACTGATTTTTTTTATATTTACGGTTTTGTATTCCTCAAACTGTCATAAACAATACATATTTAGAATCACATGAAAAATATTATTTTACTCACAAAAAAAAGTGAAAATATGCCAGTTTTTTTGTAGTATTCTTCACTATATCTAGCAAGCTTTTTATTTCACCGACTGTTAAAGGCCCCAGGTTTATTGCAGTGAAATCTAAAAGTAGAACCGAGTACATATATCTTATAATAAAATAATTTCACTAGACTAACTACTTGCAACTAATAAGCTGAAACAATTGACTAAAAAAACGGACGACACTCTTAAGAAAACACGATATTTGAAGCAAGAAATGTGAAAGAGCGCCAAAAAAGTCTTCTGCAAGTCTCACGAACGTCATACGACTTCAACAACATTTAAATTGTAGTATCATTCGTAAGTTCCACTGTCAATACAGCCGAGACAGTCTCAATTCGAATATATTATAGTTCGACCACTCATTACTTCGACTAACTATAACTAACTATATAGACAATAATGATGATATAACAGTTGAAATGAGAAGAACGAGTCAATGCTAATAGGAAACACGTTGATTCGAAGCAATGAGGTAGTAGACCTACTGTTTTTCGAAAATTTGACCGTTTCGAAATAATGTACTGTCGAAATACAGAATGACACCTGAATAGATTAAAAACGAAATGAAATAAATAAAGACACGAAGCACTCGAGTGCGTGACGCAATCTTGGATCGCTATACCTAACCTATATGTACATATGTGAGCCGATACTGAACAGAGGGGTTAAACACGAACGTTGTAACATGCCTTATCTTCTGTCTCTTTCTATCTCAGCATTTATATAGCAACCTGCTAATTGCTATTTAACTTGTCACTTCATGGAACTTTCAGGACGTCGGAAAAGTCAAGTGTAATCTTCGATCGATTATAAACTCGATTCACAGATCAGAACTAAATCAAACAGAAAATATTTTACAGTTGCACGTCATTTTATAAATCAAAAATGGGTCTCTTTAATTTTTTTAACAATGAGTAGTTTTATATTTAAAAATTGTGTGCTTTATTGCAATAAATTAAGATCCATTTTTGAACGGACGAATTTGTTTCTTCCGGACACATTTACCTGTGGATCGAGTTGATTTATAGTTTGTATGTGAGTACAATACAGTTAAACAAAGGGGGAAAGAGAGAGAAGATAAGTCTTATTTAGTCACGTTCGTGAATAACTCCAGGTGATATAATTTACAATATACATTCTATACATGTTTAAATCTCGTATCTATATCTAACTACCATTTTACAATAACAAATGCAATAACACGACTGGAACTTTACTGTAATTGACTTGTATTGAGAGCATTATTGTTGTATGAGGGACTTTATTAATGTGCATTGAGCTCTAATGCCTAATAAAGGTATGTTCTCTTCAGTATGGTGACAATAAATTTATTTACGTTTCTTTATAACCTAGTTTTCTTTGTCGCGAACATAATTCAGATGAAATACTGTATTTAAAATTGTTTTGGGGACTATAACTATTTCTGAAAATCCTTTTTTTAAGCATATACCTTTTTAATAGCTGTAAAACGTGGCAGTCTCTTCCATTTACATTTATAAAGGTCATGGCTCTAACAGGCCCATTAGCACATCCAATTTGAATTAAAACTTTACAGCCACCTCATATTTAAGTCTTTTTATGCTTATAAATGATTGTTAAACATATTTTACTATAAAATAAATTAAGTTTATAGACTACATTGTTAAGAAAATTAGGCAAGGACCAACACCCATAAGCATCTTACTATGTCGTATAGGAATTAGACATATATTTACAACGAGTAGAGTATTCAAACACAGAAAAGCTCCAGGACACAAACACACACACAATGTATCCATATATGGAATTCACGAAGGCCTTAATCAACATCGCCCCGTGATAAAATGTCTATTTTCGCAGACCTCAGAAATATGCTAATAAAATATATGTCTCATTATCTATTATATTTCACTTAACATTATCAAACAGAATATTAACATAGTTTTCAAAGTCTACAAACATTAATGTCTATCCAAGATTTCTTTGAACAAGGTAGTTCCAAAGGGAATTCACTGAATTTTGAAACTACTTCGTTGTTTTCATCTGGAATAGACGTAAATGCCTAGTCCACGAGGTCGATGCGGTCGGGGCGGCGCACGCGCGGCTCGCCGTGCGCGCGCGCCGGCCGCGCCCACGTGTTGACGCAGCCGTCGGCGCACGCCGCCACGAAGCTCTCGGCGCGGAACAGCAGCGCCGTGAGCCGCTCGTGCGCTATCTTCTTGCACACCAGCGGCTCCAGCACCGGGCACTCGTCGAAGCGCGGGCACGCCGGCGTGCCCATCAGCCGCAGCGGGTCGCTGGAGTCGCCGGCCTGCGCGCCGGCCGACTTCCCCCGCAGCGCCACCGTGTTCGAACCGGACGTCTTCTGTTCCGGCTTCGACGTCAGGCTGAAGTTCCGCCGGTGCTCCGACCGACGGTCCCCGAAGGAGAACCCGGCCAGCCTCTGCGTTAAGGAGTTCACCCCGAGCGATCCAGAATTCTCCTCCTTCGCCTTCCCCACGCTGATGTTCAAAGTCGACACGTTATTGACTCTCGCTTTGCTCTTGGCGCCGGACGGCTCGCCCGAACTGTTCGTCTGACCGCTCAGCTCGGCGTGTTTGTGGCCGATTTTATTCGTTTTAGTCCCTTTCGCCGGTAATTTCACACCCGGGACTCCGTTGGGAGAGAACGTTTGACTATTAGGAGACAGATGCGCAGACGCTCTCGCCCTAACGGGCGGTCGCAACACATCCTCCGTAAGATCCCACAAACACAACTGCGTGTCCTGCGATACACTACCTAACCTATAACACTGCACACTCTCACTTTTCTGTCGGTCATCATCAACACCATCCTCGCTTTCTGGGTCAGTGAAACTGACTACATATGGGTCAAAAGCGACGACAGAAACCCACGACCTATGTCCCTGGCCTCTTGCAACCACCCTCCTTTCACTGAACGACCAGACAGTCACTAAGTCATCTTCTCCCCCCACCACGACGTATTTTCCATCAGGTGACCAGCAGACGCATAGGAATCCACCAAAGTAGGACCTCGCTCTGCCGATCAGCTCCATAGTGTCGTAATGGAACACTCTCAGGAAGCCGTCTTGTGAGACTACAGCTAGATTCGTCCCGCATGGAGAGAACGCAAATTCGTTTATACAGCTCCCCTCTGCGCCTATGACCCACCTGTAACAAAGGTTACTTAATAAGAAAATGTAGAAGAAATATAAAGGTTGCCCACTATTTTAATTGCTTAAATTTGGCAAATTTTAGGATCATGGTCAGAAAAAGGCACACCTCCTCTCTCTCCAAAAAGATGAGTATGTAACTGGGACAAATTTCAGTTTCTTCAATGGAACTTTTAGTGTCTGCATTTATAAGCGAGGAGATTTGTTTAATAATATTTGAAAGTATTAAACCAGTAGCCTGCCGTGTGGTCTCCGGCACTTTAGAATAGAACCACTCCATATCTTTCCCATGGATGTCGTAAAAGTCGACTAACGGATAGTATTTTAAACATGAGATTCCTTTTGTAGGCCATGGGCGAGCGACCTGTCACTATTTAAATCTCAATTCCATCATAAATCCATACAGCTGAACATGACCCTTTCAGTCTTTTCAAGACGTTGGCTCTGTATACCCCGCATGGGATATAGACGTGTCTATATGTATTTTCAAGACTCAATAGCACAGAGCCAACAATAGACATAGATGTCACTATATATATATGTATGTAAACCAGTGAAGTGACCTGTAGAGGGGGTTCCTGGTAGACTTGGTCCTGCAAGTGTGTATGGAGTAGCCGTCCCCCTGCTTGAACAACTGGTAGTGGGGCGCCGCAGTCCCGCAGGTCAGCTCCTCGTTGTAAACGTACAGTTGTCCGGACGCGTGCGCAGCTATGAACAGGTTGCTGGAACCGGGCACCCACTTGATGCAAGTCACTTTCGTCTTGTCGATCAGTCTCTGTGAATTTGATGGCGGTATTTATTTATTGAAAACCAATTAAGGGATAGGGTTGTCATGTTGAGTTTCTACTTTTAGGCCATGGCCTAGCATCTTGTCACTATTTGAATCTCAATTCTATCATTAAGCCAAACAGCTGAACTTGGCCTATCAGTCTTTTCAAGACTGTTGGCTCTGTCTACCCCGCAAGGGATATAGACGTGATTATATGTATGTATGTAAAAACCAATTGTGCTACAACAGGTGAGTTTAGCTAGATTTTTAAAAATGATTTTCTTATTTTTAATTTTGATTATTTTTAACATGGGCAACACCTTGAAAAAAGCAAAATTAAATTAATGTAATCTTACCTCTTCATTGTACAATTTACTTAATTCCTTCTTAATTGGGTCTATGAGTTGAATTTGGCCAGTAGAAAATCCTATAACTAACGAGACACTCTCCGCAGTCATCGTGACCGTGTTGAAGTCATGACACGTCGGGTTGGTGCCTTTATACATCTTCTTGTCAACCGGCTTCGTGAGATCTGCCGCCTGCAATAAAAGAAAATGTTTGTATAATTTTGTGGTCCATTATGATAAACACAGGATCTGGTAAATGGCGATCCCTGGGCTGTCATGCGTCCCATCGGATGATGCAAGCAAATAGTGACAAATTAACAAGCTTACTAATGGCTCTATAGCCATTACAGCTGAATGTGACCATTCAGTCTATACGAGACTGTTGGCTCTGTCCACCCTGCAAGTAAAAAAAACTAACTCAATAATGGCTGAGACTATCTTGTGTAAACCACCCAAATACATACATAAAACCTAAATTTACCCAACTAAATACATATTTTTTACCATGTGCAAATGAAATATGGAATGTAAGAAACTTTTATTTGTAGTCAATGAAATGCTATGTTAGTCCAAATTATGTCTTGTTCCCTGAGATGAGCTCAGAGTCTGCCTGTGACTGTAATTGAGGTGTGGGTTAGTCAATTATTTATACAAAATAACTCCCATGCATACTCTTTTATCATTAAAATCATATATTTTGAAACTTTCTGAAAGTGTTTTAGTAATTTTTCTTTTACTTTATTTATTAATCATTCCTTTTTTGTTTCATTAATAATCATATAGTTGTCAAGATTCCAATCAATACTAAATAGAGTTTTAAAAAGGATTTGTAGCATTGAATCCAACAGAAACAGTAGTAAAAGTGTGTATGTTACTTGAATAAATTAAAATGGAGGGTGATTAAGTGATTCATTCATTCATAAAATAATGCCTTTATCCTTTGCGAGGTAGATATAGTCAGCAGTTTTGAAAGACTGACAAGCAACCTGCCGCAAGTGGAAAGATGTTGTCTCTGCCTATCCCCCCAAGAAAGAGGTGTCATTTTATGTATGTATAAAACCTGGGCAACATATAGATATTAATTTTGGTAACAAGAACTACTTTGTTGGCTAAATATTGTACCATGATACTCTTCCAGGTGTGAGAGGGCAATAGGTAGTAAAAAAATATTAATTCTGATAGAAATAAAAGCAACAAATATCTGATTGTATAATCTCTCCCAAAATTTATTTGAAAAACTGTGACATCAGCTAATACAGCTGCATTATCTACAGATTTCTCTTGTTTATCACTAAGATTACACTGATAACTTGATCATGTTATAGATAGTGAAAGTTATAGTAGCATCAAAAGAAATATATTCATTTCCACAGGCTATTTCCATGAGACAGATTTTTGAACAATGATGTTGGTGAGATATTTGCATAATTAATTTATATGATGCACAATAATAAAGTTCTATTATTTTAATGATGTGCTTTTTTATTCCAATTGAAAATCTTCTCAATAGGAAATAATTCAACTTTTCTAAATATAAGTTTATAGGGAAAAATTGCTAATTATCATTGCCCAAATCAGGTAGATTTGGCCATATAGTTATTTTTACTTAACTTTATGGGCTTTACTTATAAGAAAGTCAATTTGTCACATACCTTTTTAACTCCTCTGTATACATAAACATATAGCTCTTTCCCATGATTAAAACATATCCTGTCATCAGAGCCTTGGCCGTCGGAGCCCGGCGCTCCGCCCCCCGGTCCCGGCGGAAGCGACACGAGCGACACACGCACATGAGAGGACCCTGAACCACTTGTATAACCAACCCGATTAGGCCTCGAGTATTCCGATAAAGTCATTAAACGGTACGTCCCTTCTCTCGTCACAAACTGGGTCTTCACGTCATCTTTGCCTCCAGAGTCAGTTTGTACAGCCATGTTATCATATTATCCAGTTATGATGCATGGGATTCAGCCGCTAAAGAAGCCCCTAATGTATTGACAGCTCAGCTGAAGTGCGGACGTAAGGCCTTCCGTGTCTTCACCGCGTACATGTTTAACGAGCAGATTAGTGTAGAATTCGTCTAAGTATGGATATGTTGGGCCTAATATAGGTTTTTAGATTATAAATAAATGGAAAAAGTATAATTTGTGTACTGAAACTTAAAGTCAGGTGTCAGACATGAGACATGACATGACAGCTAACAAGACAGCTAGTCTATTTTTGTTTATGGTAATAGTTTTTTACAACAACTATCACCACGTCAACATTTGTTTATAGAGCCAAATATATTTATGAATATCGAATTTTAACCGACCGACCACTTTATACTATTAGTGTCGTGTGGTTCTACAAGAGTTCCGCGTACTTCATATTCAGACCATACATACAATCCAAAGAAAATGTAATCACAACGTTATCATACACTGTCATTAAAGGCGACTAAAATTATAAACGCATTGCACTCATTGCAAACTTTCTAAGCTTTTTTTTTTCCTTTAAAAGAGACTGTTAGCTCTGTCTAGCCAGCCATTAACATAGACGTGACTTTGAGTATGTATGCAAACTTTTATGTGTTTTGGTAGCTAAGAAAAACAATTTGTGTAAGAAAAAACGAGACTTATTATAATCTGCTGGTACTTTTAGACATGAGGGATAAGGTATAAATAAGTGTTATTTTTATGTATAACAATTATATATCTATCTATACAAAAGAATATATTATGGACGAAGATATGCTGAGAAGAATGTCAGCATATTCTCAAGAAAATTATATTACAAAAACAACTTGAATAGATTGAAATTAATTTAATTTAAGTTAAATAATACAACTTTTACTTAAAAATAAGTCATCAAGATCATGAAACTCCACTGGGTTTACTTCCTGCAGTTTCTGTTTCCTGAATGACTTCCATCTCTTCTGTGACATTTGTTTTCGACTTATACTCTTTTTTACTACTTGCTTCTTCAGGATTTACACCAGCAGTCTTTTGGTCATCTGCCTTTTCTACAGGTTTCTCAGTTTCTTTTTTACCATCATCTTTTCCCTCCAGGAATTTGTCCCATCCGTCTATCCTCTTACTTATCTCGGAATCAGTTTCAGCAATCCTGAATTTAGTTCTGCCATCCCATATTTCAGCTGTGATTTGCCTCTTTCCAAACCACCTCCCGTTAATAAGTTCCACAACCGCATCAGCCATTTCTGGTTCTTTCATTGTTATTTGGGCTACACCTTCCGGATGGCGGTCATAGATCACCACTTTGCGCACCTCACCGCTCTTTGAACATTCTTCCCTGAGATCCTGTTGATAATCAAGTATAAGCTGCACATCTTTATCAAAGTCCGTAGGATGAAATAAGTTTTTCACAATAACAACTCGCTCGTGCTTTGAGCGTTCTCCAACAAACTTTTCCGGTCTCCAATCAAATAACTTCTGCTGCATCTTCTTCAACTTCTCCAGTTCTTTTTTCTTCTTTTTCTTAGGTTTTAATGCTGGATTGTACTCCCCTTTCAGTTGGAAATGGGCCCTTTCTACTTTTACTTTGCTTCCTTTTAGATCACTACCATCTAGCAACTTCAGAGCCAAATCAACAGACTCTATTTTGATATATGTGCACAATGCATCTCCTTTGAAGCAGTTCTGTTCTTTGTCCATGTAAAGCTTGATTTTCATTTTCTGTGAGCTCGGATCACGTTCCACAAGGCCACACTTCTGCATGAAATTAACAAATTCTTCTTCAGTTAAATCCAGAGGTAGGTTAGAAACATATACTTTAGTGTTGGTTTCTTCTGAAGGTTCAAACCACTGTGGCTCATTTTTTCTTTTAACTCCAGCAGATTCTAGTTTCTTGTCTTCTTTTTTCTTCCCATCATCTGGCTTTTCTTCCTTATTTGTTTGTGTATTATCAACAAAACCGTACGACATTTGATAGAATGCTAAAAAGTCATCATCAACTTTTGGTATCCATGCTTTTTTGTCAACATCCCAAAAGAACTTGGAGCCATCAGCTTCTGTGTAGATATGGGTATCATCTTCATAGCTATACACTCTGCCAGGGACCTCTTGGCCAGATTTTGGAGTCCAAGAATTACTTTCTTTGCTCCAAGTATATTTTAGTTGAGTTGATGGGTCAGTGTAAATGGCTTCTGAACCTTCGTAGGTAATGTATGGAGCATAATCACCCCAGGCATTGTCTTTGTTTGAATCGGATTTTTGTGGACTACTCTGGTCCTTGGTTTTATCTGATATTTCTTCACTCTCTTTCTTAGGATCTGGTTTCCTTTTAGATTCATCTATTGCCTTATTATCTGATTGTTTAGCAACCGAGCCTTCAGTTATAACCTCCAAATGTTGTTCTGAATTTTCCACCTTTTCCGGAATTTTGTTGTCATCATTATTTTCATTTTCACGTTCTTCATCTTTTTTAATTTTAGCCTGCTCTTTCTCCTCTTCTAGTTTTTGAACAGTTTCACAGGATAGTTTGATAACAAATCCTGACCTTGAATTTTTGGCCATATTTATTAACCTTGCTAAAAATAGTTAAATAGTATTTTAGATTAGTAGTCTTGTCAATTTAATTTCATTCACATGTGAATATTTATCGAAAAAGAACAATTTTCACTCAACAAAACACCAACTCAAAAAATGCGAAGTCAAATTAAACACAGACCGACATCTAAAGTAATAATCCAGCTGTCACTATCAGTGTCAAGCAGACATTTATAATTTTTTAAGTTATACATGGCCAATACCTACAAGAAGGATAAGACTAAAGAAAAAAATTCTTGTGCTGATTTTGAGAAATGTATATTGTCACTCAAATGCATTTATGTCAAAACGGGTAATTTTTTATCAGATTTGATTTGATGTTGACATTTGAATGCCGACAGACTACTAATTTCAATAAATTTATTAATTCCTTTTCTCAAGTTTTATAACAAATCAAATCTTCGACACTTCAAGTACATTTACTTGTTATCGTTATAAAAAATATCTGGGCGTGTCCGCATAGGTTGTTTCAGTACTATGGAAGACCTTACTGATGTGTTCCTTACGCCGCTCCCAGAATCTCCTTATGTAAAGCCTTTGAGATTTAATTATACTCAGAATGGGAAAAGAAAGACATGGGACCTCCTTCACGTTCACGACAGTGTGGCTATCATTGTATTCAATGTTTCTAGAAAAGTGTTGGTTTTTGTGAAGCAGTTCCGTCCAGGTCAGTCAAGAAATTTTTAAATACAGTTTTTTTATCTTAAAATAACTACAAAAATTACATACTTATTGTTGCATTCACATTTTCCACTATAATTATATTTTGATCTAACTAAAGGTTTTCTGGTCTAGCTGTTTATTACAACTGCATATCTGACGAAGACCGGGAAAACTCTGTAATAGATACAGAAAAGTACCCAGCTTCTCTCGGCATCTGCTTAGAGATGTGTGCCGGCATCATAGACAAAAAACTGTCCATAGAGGATATAGCTAGAGAGGAGGTTTTAGAGGAATGTGGCTACAATGTGGATGTCAGTCAGCTGCAGAGAGTTATGTCTTACAGGTATTCCTATAAAGATTTATTAAAAATATTTCAAACTGTTGACCTTTCAAGACTTGGCTCTGTCTACCCCGCAAGGGATATAGACATGATGATATGTATGTATTTAAAACTGAATTTTACCATTTCCCATATCTAAATCTACTTATTCAAGCTTTTAGGTAACTACCTACAAATTTGCAGATATATTAAACAGGAGGGGGAAGACCATGTTGGCTCCTCAGTATTTTTTTTTTTTTTAATCTTTATTTAAATTAAGGACTTTTGTCTTAAAGACACGTCAGTCCCATTGTAACAAATCTTAAATTTAACACAAGGTGCTAATAGAATCGTAAATTACATTACATACCTACAGGTTTGATACTTGTGTGGATTATTATCAAAAGTCCAATAACCCACACAAGCACAAGGAAGCATCAGAAGCAGGTTTGCTCAGAATACATTGTATGCTACCTACATCAAGCCTATTAATCTTAAATTTATCTATAAAAATCTTCCTTGCAGTTTGGTTCTGTTCACATTCCATCAAGAGATGAAATATGTCCTCCACAATACCACAATTTTCACAATTAGGCGAGTTGGTTTTTTTAATTAAGTAAGTAAATTTTCTTGATGGGATATGACCAGATCTTACTCTAATTATTAATTTGACTATCCTTCTAGGTAAATTACTTTTTATGAACCATGGTATACGGGGAGGCTCACTCTGTATAGTTTTGTACCATATGCCTTTTGTTTTTGACCGTTCATTAAAGTGTTCTTTCCACCGATCCTGACACACTAATTTAAATTCTCCTAGATATTCCGAATAGCATGGATGGATATTATATTCTATTCCGTCTGAAAAAGCAGCATTTGCAAGTTTGTCTGCCTCCTCGTTACCACGTATTCCTATATGGGCAGGAACCCATTGCAATTTGACTTTTATATTCCGCGACCTAAATTGTAGAATCTGTGCAAGTACACGAAAGGCTGTCGAGACACCTCTGTTGCCAGAGGCGCATCGGGCTCCTCAGTATGTGATATGATAACAGACTATTCCAGCATTTGCACCAGAGTATCAGTAATTCAAAGCGTTAGTTTTACAATAGTTTAGTTATGTTGTCTCGTGTTTTTGTCTGCTGTAAAATGAAAAAAAAATACCCCTGTATTACCACCTAATAGGAGTGGGTGGGGAGAAATTTTTGAGAAAACTTATCTGAGAATACCAGATTCTAATCAGAGCAATAGTTTTTGTGTGATGGCGGTAACAACATATACCAGTTTTTCTGATTATTAACTATTGCATTGTATTACACTATATTTATAAAGATAACAGGTATTAAATAAATAAGTTACTAGTTTTTTTTAATAGTACTTTTTTATTTACTCACTTTGTACGTTATCCACAGCATGACATGGCCAAGTTTTTATATTGTTTGCATAGATAATCTATCTATTGTACCTCTACCATCAGGAAAAACTCCGGCGCAAGGGAGCTGCTCTTCTATTGCGAAGTGACAGATGAATTGAAAGTTGAAGTGGGTAAATGTCATTAAACTATGTAATTCTACCGTCAGGTCAGGTGTCGGAGTACAGGGTGCTTTGCAGACTCTGTTTTACTGTGAGGTCACAGATGACATGAAAGTTGAGGAAGGTAAGTATCAACCTGCATAATAGGGTGGTTTTTGTATGTTGGCTTTTCTTTGGCATTTTTTTTTGTTGGTAGACAGACAGGTCCGTTTTAAAAAAAATATTAGATGAAGGATGCTACATACAGTTCTTTACCCCATGCATTAATTTCTTGTACTTCATACATATGATTATGTATGACAAAGTGACAAATGTGTGTCAATATGGCTTACAAGATGTAGACCAAAAGTTTCAAAATGGACACCAATTTTATAAAAACCTAGAATAGTTTGTTAAATTCTGCAAAATTTTAATACTTCTGGATTTAATTTCTTTACTAAAACAATCCAACATGCATGTCTGCTTTAGACTAAAGCTAAAATAATCTTCTTTTACTTTTCACTTGAAATTGTAAAATACATACATACATTTAATCACGTCTTTATCCTTTACGGGGTAGACAGGGTCAACAGTCTCACAGGCAGAAAGACCATGTACGTGACAGGAGCTAGCACATCGCCTAAAATAAGAATCCTAAGTTTATAAGCCTATCCCTTAGTCGCTTTTGACGACATCCATTGGCAAGAAATGGGAGTGGTCCTATGCTTTAATGCTGGAAACCACACGGTAAAATAATAAATACTTAATAAAGATATATTTCCGATATGATAACAAGATGAAAACACTTTTTAGGTGGCGGTGTAGACGAGGAATTAATTGAAATAGTTGAAATGAACATAAATGAGGTTGAAGAATACGTGAGCTCCCCCGGCCCACTGACCAGCCCCCCGAGTTGTCTGTTTGCAGTCATGTGGTTTCTGCATCATAAGGCCAACAAATTCAGAAAGTAGGTCTTCTTCTGACCCACAATTGTTAGTTGTTGCTATTCAGGAAACCGTTGATTTACCAAATAATAGGTTTATGATCAATTAATGTTTATATTTTATGACAATCAAAAAATCAACTTAAATAATGTATTTGCATATTTTTTTTGTTTATGTATGTATATTGTGTAAATTTTCAAAGTAAAGATGAGAAAGCAATGAATTGTAGGTGTACGTATGAATTTGTGACTTCTTTACAAGTCACCGAAATAAAATCGCACCACGCTATCACTCTAAAACAGCGAAAAATCAAAATCGCGCTAGCAAAGATTTCACGGATTGGAGCATATATACAACCTCCGACTCAACATCGTCGGAACTCAACATCCTCGCGGTTCCCCAGGCATAACACCTAGCCTGGCGGAAGATCTTCCCTTTGGTGGCGGTCGAGCGTACCTAATCATCGCTCCCTCAATAAAATGTCTACTTAAAGTAATATTTCTATTTCACGTTTTTACACAGACTTTTTCTTGATATCACTAGACACAGGGAATAGCTTTATTCCCTGTGTCTAGTGATATCAAGAAAACTCTACCTATGTTTAAGTTTGCGAATTATAGGTACAGTGGGCCACATAAAAAAGTATACTTTATTCAGTACCTTCGTGTCGTAAACGTATTGTTGGAGGTATACTTTCATCTGTCGTCCACCATACCTGAATAAATAGTCATCCTATATGGGTTAGAAATTTTGTTTGTAAATATGAAAATGTGCCTATAAACAATGAGATGGATATCAGAATAATTAATATTTTAAAATCCAATTTAACTTTGAAAAATTCTCATGTATGCTATTGCTTATCAAATGAAATGATCCGGATAAGACTATGCATTGTTTGTTTTTAAGTATCTAGATAAAGGAATTCTTTCTGCAACAGGTCCTACAAACTTACTTGTGGCGAATGCAAGATGGTAAAAATTTAATGTATGTACCTTTCAAATATTCCATATAGTTATATAATTGTAGAATTGTTTATCATTGTATTCGTTTGCTCCTTGGAGAGTAACCTGAGGTTGTACTTTGACCACGACCCAGCTTATTGACGAAAAGTTGATAAGGCCGTTGTCTTATATTCCCTCTTTTTCAATCTTTGAGGTTTACCGATATGAAAGAATGAGAGAGATAAATCTAGCATTGTCAACGTTCCAAAGGACGCAGGAGTGGTAAATTCAGAATAAAGAACGGCCGCCTGACCTCCGTGACGCTATGAACATGAAATCCTAATATTTATTGGTTCATGGTTACACGTCGCTTGAGTGTGTACGTTTCGCCTTGTATTTGTTATGTAATTATTTGATAAAGTAGTCGTAGTTTATCAGTTGTTTAATGCAATGTATGTTATTGATATGAATTTAAAGCCGAAACGAGGAAAAGTGAACTTTATGTCTGCTGAATAAAGTACAGTCTTTAAACTGCCTGAAAATGTGACTTTATTAGCGGTTGATTTTATCAGAATTTTTACAGACGAACCAGCACGTCATTAGGTAATAAATCTTTGATTGCAATGTTACATTTCCATTTTAAATAAAAATTGTATTTTAAGATTTTTTTTTAAACAAACAAAACTACTCTTAGAAACTAATTATGGCAAGACCTTCAAAATTTTAAACAATGTTGGCGTGTTAAAGCTGTTTCAGAATTTTGAGAACAACAGTTCAAAATTGCAATTGAGAATATGATAAGTTACGTTGTTCAAGTACCTACTAACATAGAAAGTTATGTAGACGAGACCAATTGATTTAATATAATGTATATTTTTAAAATGACGTCCGGTGAAAATGTTGTAGAGTAGTTTGTTCCGCCGCTTCTTCTACACATGCGCTTTCGAAGCGGTAATAGTTATAATAAGATTTAAATGATGTGCCGTCAATAAGTGATACCTTGTATCCAATTTTAAAAATAAATCTATTCTAATAAGTAGCTGTATTTAGTTACAATGTAGATGTTTAGTTAGTATTTGACTTAGTTTTTTTTTTGTTTTAAGATTAGGCATTCTCGGCAGAGTGTTAGCGCCCCGCGGCAGTGAGCCCAGAAGGCTGCCAACAAAACACTTTGGATGACAAAGTGGTTTGTCATGTGAAAAAATCCTTATTCCAGCGAGGTACCTAGCTCTTCTGTGTGTTAAAATGATGTGTTTAAAAATTATAATAACGCTATATTGATAATTAAGAAGTCATAATGAGTTATTGTTTTTTTTCCTTAAAGTAATAATTAAAACGCTATACAGATCATTAAGAAGTCATAATGAGTTTATTTTTTATAGGACAAGTTTTATTTTATCTTCTTAAAGTCAAAGTCTTCAATTGTAAAATCAGAGTACCTATAAAGCAAAGTCGCTCTCCTTCTAAACTCAACGGATTTTGATGCAGTTTTAACTGTTATGTAGACATACTTTGAAGGACACCGCACGGGCCGCGTCGCTAGTTCTAATTTCAAATAATTATTAAGAAATTTGAATTATTATTGTATTTAAATACTAAGCTTTTGCAATATTTTTATAATTCCATATGACCAGTTCCAGCTTTTTAAAAATTGTAACTGTGATTTTATGCCTTCTGTGATTATAAATATGAATTATGAACTATTCTGTTTTTTTTTTGACTCTTTATATACTTTTTACTTTTGTATATATAAAGAAGAGCAATGATGTCTAAACTTAAAAATCCCAACTAATATGAAAAACAGATAGAGCCAGCAGTCTTGAAAAACTGACACACCAGGTTCAACTGTTAGACTTAATGATGGAATTGAGATTCGAATAGTGACAGGTTGCGGGCCTATCGCTTATAAGAAGAATACCAAGTTTATAAGTGTATCCCTTAGCCGCCTTTTACGACCTCCATGGGAAAGAGATAGAGTGGTCCTATTCTCTATAATATTGGTGCCGGGAACCACACATAGGTTCCTTATGTGTTTTAGGGGTGCTAAAAAACTCCCTCTAGAAATTAACAGGAATTTACTCTTCCCGACAAGCATGTAATAAAACGCTTTGTAATTACATACATAATAATATTTAATTAATTAACTTCAATATAAACTAATGTATCCTGGTGAGGTCTTCCACGATTTTGATGATGTCGTCGATAGTCGCGTCGCGCATCATTCCGCCGCCATCGTCGATCTGAAAATGAAACATACATACATATACACATACATATAATCACGTCTATATCCCTTGCGGAGTAGATCGAGTCTCAGTCTCTCTCTCTCTCTCTCTCTGCGTGTTCCCGTTTGCACTCTCCACAGAATTATTTCGGGGCCCGGGATCAGCCTTCCTCTCCACTTTGTCATATGTTCAGCTGTAGTATATTCGACGTCAACCAATTATAAAGTGATGTTCGAAATGTCCTATAATAATTGATAAAAATTTCTATTTTGATTGACTGTTCAGTGGGGCACTAGAATTTGGCGTGTTTCGCCATAACAATTTCAAGATAACAGTTAGTCAATTTACTCTTTATATGATACTAGCTGTGCCCGCGACTTCGTCCGAGTGGAATAGTTATTTTGGGCATCATCGGGCTTCAATGATCAAGGATGAATAATTTCCCCCGTTCTTTTCACACTTTCCATTACTTCTTTGCTCCTTATAGTCGCAGCGCGAAAGCCTTCCTCGATAAATATTCTTTTCAACACTAAAAATAATTTTTCAATTCGAACCACTAGTTCTTGAGATAAGCGCGTTCAAACATAGAAACAAACAAACAAACTCTTCAGCTTTATAATATTAGTACATATAGATGATGTGTTACCTGTAAACCCTTCACGGTCTCCTGCTGCATATCCCTGTTCAAATCCAGGAAGCTCTCGATCAGATCTCCATCAATGAACCCCTCAGCCGGCTCCGTCTTTATGTCCGTGTTGAATGATCTCCAGAACGAGTGGGAGATCTTGCCGACCGACTTGATCGTGTGGGTCAGACGCTCCTCCAGTTTGTGGAGGAAGTCGAACAGCTCTTGCGATAGTTGGACTACTAGACCTGTCGGGTAAAAGGGGTTGATAAGTATTTTAATTTTACTAATGATAAAGAGAAAAAAATTTGTTCTTTTTAACAAATAAACTGAAGAACTATAACACGTATATATTTATTTATTTATCGACGAGCACGGGGTGCAGCACTAGCGGCGGAGGCTGCGTGTGCGCCGCCAGCTGTGGGGAGGTGTGGCACTCACAGACGGCGCCGTGCACGGTGGCCACGAGCACGGGGTGCAGCACTAGCGGCGGAGGCTGCGTGTGCGCCGCCAGCTGTGGGGAGGTGTGGCACTCACAGACGGCGCCGTGCACGGTGGCCACGAGCACGGGGTGCAGCACTAGCGGCGGAGGCTGCGTGTGCGCCGCCAGCTGTGGGGAGGTGTGGCACTCACAGACGGCGCCGTGCACGGTGGCCACGAGCACGGGGTGCAGCACTAGCGGCGGAGGCTGCGTGTGCGCCGCCAGCTGTGGGGAGGTGTGGCACTCACAGACGGCGCCGTGCACGGTGGCCACGAGCACGGGGTGCAGCACTAGCGGCGGAGGCTGCGTGTGCGCCGCCAGCTGTGGGGAGGTGTGGCACTCACAGACGGCGCCGTGCACGGTGGCCACGAGCACGGGGTGCAGCACTAGCGGCGGAGGCTGCGTGTGCGCCGCCAGCTGTGGGGAGGTGTGGCACTCACAGACGGCGCCGTGCACGGTGGCCACGAGCACGGGGTGCAGCACTAGCGGCGGAGGCTGCGTGTGCGCCGCCAGCTGTGGGGAGGTGTGGCACTCACAGACGGCGCCGTGCACGGTGGCCACGAGCACGGGGTGCAGCACTAGCGGCGGAGGCTGCGTGTGCGCCGCCAGCTGTGGGGAGGTGTGGCACTCACAGACGGCGCCGTGCACGGTGGCCACGAGCACGGGGTGCAGCACTAGCGGCGGAGGCTGCGTGTGCGCCGCCAGCTGTGGGGAGGTGTGGCACTCACAGACGGCGCCGTGCACGGTGGCCACGAGCACGGGGTGCAGCACTAGCGGCGGAGGCTGCGTGTGCGCCGCCAGCTGTGGGGAGGTGTGGCACTCACAGACGGCGCCGTGCACGGTGGCCACGAGCACGGGGTGCAGCACTAGCGGCGGAGGCTGCGTGTGCGCCGCCAGCTGTGGGGAGGTGTGGCACTCACAGACGGCGCCGTGCACGGTGGCCACGAGCACGGGGTGCAGCACTAGCGGCGGAGGCTGCGTGTGCGCCGCCAGCTGTGGGGAGGTGTGGCACTCACAGACGGCGCCGTGCACGGTGGCCACGAGCACGGGGTGCAGCACTAGCGGCGGAGGCTGCGTGTGCGCCGCCAGCTGTGGGGAGGTGTGGCACTCACAGACGGCGCCGTGCACGGTGGCCACGAGCACGGGGTGCAGCACTAGCGGCGGAGGCTGCGTGTGCGCCGCCAGCTGTGGGGAGGTGTGGCACTCACAGACGGCGCCGTGCACGGTGGCCACGAGCACGGGGTGCAGCACTAGCGGCGGAGGCTGCGTGTGCGCCGCCAGCTGTGGGGAGGTGTGGCACTCACAGACGGCGCCGTGCACGGTGGCCACGAGCACGGGGTGCAGCACTAGCGGCGGAGGCTGCGTGTGCGCCGCCAGCTGTGGGGAGGTGTGGCACTCACAGACGGCGCCGTGCACGGTGGCCACGAGCACGGGGTGCAGCACTAGCGGCGGAGGCTGCGTGTGCGCCGCCAGCTGTGGGGAGGTGTGGCACTCACAGACGGCGCCGTGCACGGTGGCCACGAGCACGGGGTGCAGCACTAGCGGCGGAGGCTGCGTGTGCGCCGCCAGCTGTGGGGAGGTGTGGCACTCACAGACGGCGCCGTGCACGGTGGCCACGAGCACGGGGTGCAGCACTAGCGGCGGAGGCTGCGTGTGCGCCGCCAGCTGTGGGGAGGTGTGGCACTCACAGACGGCGCCGTGCACGGTGGCCACGAGCACGGGGTGCAGCACTAGCGGCGGAGGCTGCGTGTGCGCCGCCAGCTGTGGGGAGGTGTGGCACTCACAGACGGCGCCGTGCACGGTGGCCACGAGCACGGGGTGCAGCACTAGCGGCGGAGGCTGCGTGTGCGCCGCCAGCTGTGGGGAGGTGTGGCACTCACAGACGGCGCCGTGCACGGTGGCCACGAGCACGGGGTGCAGCACTAGCGGCGGAGGCTGCGTGTGCGCCGCCAGCTGTGGGGAGGTGTGGCACTCACAGACGGCGCCGTGCACGGTGGCCACGAGCACGGGGTGCAGCACTAGCGGCGGAGGCTGCGTGTGCGCCGCCAGCTGTGGGGAGGTGTGGCACTCACAGACGGCGCCGTGCACGGTGGCCACGAGCACGGGGTGCAGCACTAGCGGCGGAGGCTGCGTGTGCGCCGCCAGCTGTGGGGAGGTGTGGCACTCACAGACGGCGCCGTGCACGGTGGCCACGAGCACGGGGTGCAGCACTAGCGGCGGAGGCTGCGTGTGCGCCGCCAGCTGTGGGGAGGTGTGGCACTCACAGACGGCGCCGTGCACGGTGGCCACGAGCACGGGGTGCAGCACTAGCGGCGGAGGCTGCGTGTGCGCCGCCAGCTGTGGGGAGGTGTGGCACTCACAGACGGCGCCGTGCACGGTGGCCACGAGCACGGGGTGCAGCACTAGCGGCGGAGGCTGCGTGTGCGCCGCCAGCTGTGGGGAGGTGTGGCACTCACAGACGGCGCCGTGCACGGTGGCCACGAGCACGGGGTGCAGCACTAGCGGCGGAGGCTGCGTGTGCGCCGCCAGCTGTGGGGAGGTGTGGCACTCACAGACGGCGCCGTGCACGGTGGCCACGAGCACGGGGTGCAGCACTAGCGGCGGAGGCTGCGTGTGCGCCGCCAGCTGTGGGGAGGTGTGGCACTCACAGACGGCGCCGTGCACGGTGGCCACGAGCACGGGGTGCAGCACTAGCGGCGGAGGCTGCGTGTGCGCCGCCAGCTGTGGGGAGGTGTGGCACTCACAGACGGCGCCGTGCACGGTGGCCACGAGCACGGGGTGCAGCACTAGCGGCGGAGGCTGCGTGTGCGCCGCCAGCTGTGGGGAGGTGTGGCACTCACAGACGGCGCCGTGCACGGTGGCCACGAGCACGGGGTGCAGCACTAGCGGCGGAGGCTGCGTGTGCGCCGCCAGCTGTGGGGAGGTGTGGCACTCACAGACGGCGCCGTGCACGGTGGCCACGAGCACGGGGTGCAGCACTAGCGGCGGAGGCTGCGTGTGCGCCGCCAGCTGTGGGGAGGTGTGGCACTCACAGACGGCGCCGTGCACGGTGGCCACGAGCACGGGGTGCAGCACTAGCGGCGGAGGCTGCGTGTGCGCCGCCAGCTGTGGGGAGGTGTGGCACTCACAGACGGCGCCGTGCACGGTGGCCACGAGCACGGGGTGCAGCACTAGCGGCGGAGGCTGCGTGTGCGCCGCCAGCTGTGGGGAGGTGTGGCACTCACAGACGGCGCCGTGCACGGTGGCCACGAGCACGGGGTGCAGCACTAGCGGCGGAGGCTGCGTGTGCGCCGCCAGCTGTGGGGAGGTGTGGCACTCACAGACGGCGCCGTGCACGGTGGCCACGAGCACGGGGTGCAGCACTAGCGGCGGAGGCTGCGTGTGCGCCGCCAGCTGTGGGGAGGTGTGGCACTCACAGACGGCGCCGTGCACGGTGGCCACGAGCACGGGGTGCAGCACTAGCGGCGGAGGCTGCGTGTGCGCCGCCAGCTGTGGGGAGGTGTGGCACTCACAGACGGCGCCGTGCACGGTGGCCACGAGCACGGGGTGCAGCACTAGCGGCGGAGGCTGCGTGTGCGCCGCCAGCTGTGGGGAGGTGTGGCACTCACAGACGGCGCCGTGCACGGTGGCCACGAGCACGGGGTGCAGCACTAGCGGCGGAGGCTGCGTGTGCGCCGCCAGCTGTGGGGAGGTGTGGCACTCACAGACGGCGCCGTGCACGGTGGCCACGAGCACGGGGTGCAGCACTAGCGGCGGAGGCTGCGTGTGCGCCGCCAGCTGTGGGGAGGTGTGGCACTCACAGACGGCGCCGTGCACGGTGGCCACGAGCACGGGGTGCAGCACTAGCGGCGGAGGCTGCGTGTGCGCCGCCAGCTGTGGGGAGGTGTGGCACTCACAGACGGCGCCGTGCACGGTGGCCACGAGCACGGGGTGCAGCACTAGCGGCGGAGGCTGCGTGTGCGCCGCCAGCTGTGGGGAGGTGTGGCACTCACAGACGGCGCCGTGCACGGTGGCCACGAGCACGGGGTGCAGCACTAGCGGCGGAGGCTGCGTGTGCGCCGCCAGCTGTGGGGAGGTGTGGCACTCACAGACGGCGCCGTGCACGGTGGCCACGAGCACGGGGTGCAGCACTAGCGGCGGAGGCTGCGTGTGCGCCGCCAGCTGTGGGGAGGTGTGGCACTCACAGACGGCGCCGTGCACGGTGGCCACGAGCACGGGGTGCAGCACTAGCGGCGGAGGCTGCGTGTGCGCCGCCAGCTGTGGGGAGGTGTGGCACTCACAGACGGCGCCGTGCACGGTGGCCACGAGCACGGGGTGCAGCACTAGCGGCGGAGGCTGCGTGTGCGCCGCCAGCTGTGGGGAGGTGTGGCACTCACAGACGGCGCCGTGCACGGTGGCCACGAGCACGGGGTGCAGCACTAGCGGCGGAGGCTGCGTGTGCGCCGCCAGCTGTGGGGAGGTGTGGCACTCACAGACGGCGCCGTGCACGGTGGCCACGAGCACGGGGTGCAGCACTAGCGGCGGAGGCTGCGTGTGCGCCGCCAGCTGTGGGGAGGTGTGGCACTCACAGACGGCGCCGTGCACGGTGGCCACGAGCACGGGGTGCAGCACTAGCGGCGGAGGCTGCGTGTGCGCCGCCAGCTGTGGGGAGGTGTGGCACTCACAGACGGCGCCGTGCACGGTGGCCACGAGCACGGGGTGCAGCACTAGCGGCGGAGGCTGCGTGTGCGCCGCCAGCTGTGGGGAGGTGTGGCACTCACAGACGGCGCCGTGCACGGTGGCCACGAGCACGGGGTGCAGCACTAGCGGCGGAGGCTGCGTGTGCGCCGCCAGCTGTGGGGAGGTGTGGCACTCACAGACGGCGCCGTGCACGGTGGCCACGAGCACGGGGTGCAGCACTAGCGGCGGAGGCTGCGTGTGCGCCGCCAGCTGTGGGGAGGTGTGGCACTCACAGACGGCGCCGTGCACGGTGGCCACGAGCACGGGGTGCAGCACTAGCGGCGGAGGCTGCGTGTGCGCCGCCAGCTGTGGGGAGGTGTGGCACTCACAGACGGCGCCGTGCACGGTGGCCACGAGCACGGGGTGCAGCACTAGCGGCGGAGGCTGCGTGTGCGCCGCCAGCTGTGGGGAGGTGTGGCACTCACAGACGGCGCCGTGCACGGTGGCCACGAGCACGGGGTGCAGCACTAGCGGCGGAGGCTGCGTGTGCGCCGCCAGCTGTGGGGAGGTGTGGCACTCACAGACGGCGCCGTGCACGGTGGCCACGAGCACGGGGTGCAGCACTAGCGGCGGAGGCTGCGTGTGCGCCGCCAGCTGTGGGGAGGTGTGGCACTCACAGACGGCGCCGTGCACGGTGGCCACGAGCACGGGGTGCAGCACTAGCGGCGGAGGCTGCGTGTGCGCCGCCAGCTGTGGGGAGGTGTGGCACTCACAGACGGCGCCGTGCACGGTGGCCACGAGCACGGGGTGCAGCACTAGCGGCGGAGGCTGCGTGTGCGCCGCCAGCTGTGGGGAGGTGTGGCACTCACAGACGGCGCCGTGCACGGTGGCCACGAGCACGGGGTGCAGCACTAGCGGCGGAGGCTGCGTGTGCGCCGCCAGCTGTGGGGAGGTGTGGCACTCACAGACGGCGCCGTGCACGGTGGCCACGAGCACGGGGTGCAGCACTAGCGGCGGAGGCTGCGTGTGCGCCGCCAGCTGTGGGGAGGTGTGGCACTCACAGACGGCGCCGTGCACGGTGGCCACGAGCACGGGGTGCAGCACTAGCGGCGGAGGCTGCGTGTGCGCCGCCAGCTGTGGGGAGGTGTGGCACTCACAGACGGCGCCGTGCACGGTGGCCACGAGCACGGGGTGCAGCACTAGCGGCGGAGGCTGCGTGTGCGCCGCCAGCTGTGGGGAGGTGTGGCACTCACAGACGGCGCCGTGCACGGTGGCCACGAGCACGGGGTGCAGCACTAGCGGCGGAGGCTGCGTGTGCGCCGCCAGCTGTGGGGAGGTGTGGCACTCACAGACGGCGCCGTGCACGGTGGCCACGAGCACGGGGTGCAGCACTAGCGGCGGAGGCTGCGTGTGCGCCGCCAGCTGTGGGGAGGTGTGGCACTCACAGACGGCGCCGTGCACGGTGGCCACGAGCACGGGGTGCAGCACTAGCGGCGGAGGCTGCGTGTGCGCCGCCAGCTGTGGGGAGGTGTGGCACTCACAGACGGCGCCGTGCACGGTGGCCACGAGCACGGGGTGCAGCACTAGCGGCGGAGGCTGCGTGTGCGCCGCCAGCTGTGGGGAGGTGTGGCACTCACAGACGGCGCCGTGCACGGTGGCCACGAGCACGGGGTGCAGCACTAGCGGCGGAGGCTGCGTGTGCGCCGCCAGCTGTGGGGAGGTGTGGCACTCACAGACGGCGCCGTGCACGGTGGCCACGAGCACGGGGTGCAG
This sequence comes from Amyelois transitella, assembly GCF_032362555.1. Taxonomy (NCBI): domain Eukaryota; kingdom Metazoa; phylum Arthropoda; class Insecta; order Lepidoptera; family Pyralidae; genus Amyelois; species Amyelois transitella. Next base: position 8,958,669 of record NC_083521.1, on the reverse strand, counting down.
CACTAGCGGCGGAGGCTGCGTGTGCGCCGCCAGCTGTGGGGAGGTGTGGCACTCACAGACGGCGCCGTGCACGGTGGCCACGAGCACGGGGTGCAGCACGGGCGCGGCGGAGTCGGCGTGCTGCGCCACGAGCGAGCCGGGCCGCATCACGTTGGCCATGTCCCCGAGGTGGAACTGCCCCATGTAGCTCATCAGCTGCCGGTCCTCGTCCGTCGTCGCGGCGCTGCTCGTGGAACGAAAGAAAGGTGGGTTAGAACGAGATAAGTGGTGCGCAGGAGTTGTTACAAGTGAAACAATATTGTTTTCTTCCGCCTGGTTTTAGTCTCAGTTGCATCCTCTCTACCCTGGAGTGCCCGAGGTGTGCCTTTGACCATAGTTGAATATTTATTGCACGAAAAACTATCGCTGTTTCGCTTTTTATTATGACGTGGAAAGGGATACCAATAGTTTTTTTTGCGCAATAAAAAACCTGACCCCTGCAGAGGTTCCGGATTAAGAATATTGAATTGAGCTGAATAAGAATATTGAAATTGAGTGGGCTTCCTTACGATGTTTTTCCCCACCATAACATCATCGGTTAGTATTCAAACTAATGTACATAACTTCGAAAATAGTCATTTGTTCATGGCCGAAGTGGGATTTGGACCTGTGCCTTTCTGCTCATCACGCATGGTCGTCACCAGCAACGCTCGAGTGGAAAAATATAGTCTACCTCGAAAAAGAGATATATTTTACTAGAGGTCGCCCGCGACTTAGTCCGCGTGGAAACCATATCATAACCTAACACGAATCCCGCGGGAATTTCGGGATAAAAGATAGCCTATATGTTATTCTGGGTCTTCAGCTACCTACATATCAAATTTCATCATAATCGGTTCAGTAGTTTTTGCGTGAAAGAGTAACAAACTTCCATACTGACATACAAACTTTCGCATTTATAATATTAGTAGGATTCTGTTTCCACCAAACATTGGTAGCATTATCACCGCTCTAAAGAAGAACCCAGGGTGCGCCATTTATCTTCCTTACCCTCCTTCTCTATCCTATAGATCATTTAGTGCAACTTTACCTTTAAATTCAATATGAGTTTGATTGGAAAATCTGACGTTCTAAGATAATAATAATAAAAAATTGACGATATTGACGAAAATGCTGCAGTGCAGTTTTTTACCGCTTCTTGTGCACAGACGCTTTGTAAGCGACAGATGTTGTGATTCCAATAAATAATGACAATTATTAAGTGAAGTTTTCTATAATATAGAAAAAAATGTAGAATTTGAATTTGAAAAACGAAAATCCTTGAAAGAAATATATTATTATGTGAAATTAAGAAAAATACACATACCTATCTTTCTGACAAACGAAGAGATTGAAACAGTTCTCGGCGCCCAAGAATGTGTCGTCGTCCAATATTTCCACGGCCGTCATCCAATTTGGACTGTAATCGCGGGCGATCTCTTCAAAACTACCCTCCATCTGTAAAATTATTTATATACATACAAACATACATACATATGGTCACGTCTATATCCCCTGCGGGCTAGACAGAGCCAACAGTCTTAAAAAGACTGAATGGCCACGTTCAGCTGTCTGGCTTTAAGATGCAATTGAGATTCAAATAGTGACAGGTAGGCGATGGGATAGCAATCCCATCGCCTAAAATAAGAATCCAAAGTTTATAAGCCTACCCCTTAGTCGCCTTTTACGACATCTATGGAAAAGAGATGGAGTGGTCCTATTCTTTTTTCTATTGGTGCCGTAAAATTATTTATAGTACAATACAATCACGAACTATAACTAATTATTAACGAGGCCAATTAGAAAGAGACAAACCAGTTACAAACATCTGTCTCTTACTAAACTTGGGATTCTTCTTGTAGTGATCTATCACTATTTGAATCTCAATCTCAATCCCATCATAAAGCCATACAGCTGAATGTGGCCTTTCAGTGTTTTCAAGACTGTTTCCTCTGTCTGGCCCGCAAGGGATATAGACGTAATTTTATTTGTGTGTATTTCATTTATTTATGTAAAACTTTATTGCACAAAAAAAAATGTACAAAGGGCGTATTTAATGCCGTTTGGCATTCTCTACCGGTCTAGCAGCTGACCAAACTGAAAACATACAAACAAAAAAAAACATAAACACATACAAGATACATGAAATACATTAAAAATACATAGTTATATATACCGTACATAAAAAATGAAATTAGCATGTATTTATATAATTATTATTTTTTTAAATAAATATACATATATACGGGACAAATTACACAGAGTTGGCCTCGAAGTAAGTTCGAGACTTGTGTTACGAGATATTAACTCAACTATACTATATTTTATAATAAATACTTACATAGAAAAACATCCAAGACGCAGGTCAATCAGAGAAAATTTTACCTGTTTATACTGTAGTAACGACATAGACCTCATAATGTCCCCGACCAGTATGAAGTCGCCTTTAGCTTTGAGGTACAACGCTACGATGTTGTTGAAGTGGCTGCATTCCAGGCGGAGCTCCTTGTCCGATGTCCATTCGAATAGTCGCACCTGAAACAAAATACACATAATGGGTTATACCAGATAAACAAAATTTCCGTGCGGCCAACTCGCCAGTTACGTCCACGGTTTGCACGCCTACGAGACTATAGTGGCAAAACTCTGCTACGCGCTACGAACTACGCAGTACGAGCTATGGCTGTAGTATTTCCCCTTAACTTGAGTGTAAAATAAGGGCTTATCGATTTAGGGCTGGGCATGTGGGGTTAGAAATTTGGCTCTTCACGAGATCTGATTACTTTTTGACAGTGCGAACTATATGGTCTCGTATTGGCAACATTTAACATGAAATGTTTTTGTGGGATAAATATATACATAAAATCAAGCCTTCTTCCCGGAAGGTTAGGCAGAGACTACATCTTTCCACTTGCCACGATCGCTGCACACTTCCTTCGCTTCATCCACATTCATAACTCTCTTCATGCAAGCTCTGCGGTTTCGGGTACTCTTGACCCGACCCTTTGCCAGGACGTCCTTAATTTGAGCAAGATACGTTCGTCTAGGCCTTCCCACTCTGACCTATTTTAATGCTATTAGCATTAAGTCCGCCTATTGTACTTAACAAATTGTTATCGTTACAATAAATAAATAATAAATAAGTATGCAGAGATCGTGACAAGTGGAAAGAGGTAGTCTCTGCCTACGCCTCCGTTAAAGTAAAGTAATATATTAAAATTATAAACTCACCGTGCTGTTAATGGCTGCCAGCAGTTTCCCATTAAATTCGACTAGAACATAACACGCGCCTTTTATTTCTTTCTCAGTCACCTGCACCAGTTTGCCTTCGAACCAGTGGAATAATAATATTCTACCCTGAAAATGAATAGAATAGAATGTATTTACTTTCAAAATCGGATACAAGGTATCATTTATTGACGTCACATAACTTAAATCTAATTATTATATATATGTATGTATGTAATACATACATATATATAATTTAAGTAAGTAAGTAAGTAAGTAAATGCTTTATTGTTCACTAAAGGAGTACATTACAAATAAAAACAGTACAGTACAAAGGCGGGCTTATCCCTAAGTGGGATCTCTTCCAGCCAACCTGACAGTAAGAGGATCATAAACAAAATTGAGGCAAGGGTGAACAACAGTTCTTTTACTAGAATTATCCTTAAGACACAACAATTATATACGTAAAATACAAATAAATAAATAAAGAAAATATATAAACATTTAATATTCTAAATTAACTTCAAAACCAATTCAAGACTCGAGAAAGAATTTATTAAGTTTATTTTTGAAGGAATTAGAAGAAGGGGACAATTTTATAAGAAGGGGCAGTTTATTCCAAAGGCGAGCAGCCAACACGGAAAAGGACTTACCGTAGGTTTGAGAATGGTAGTCAGGAATCTGTAAAAGGAGGGTATTACAGGAACGAAGGCGTGGATCATGGATGCGAAAAGTGAATTTTTCTGACAGATATTTAGGGAAAAGGGGATTAAAAAGAACACTGTACAAAAAGGAGACAATATGTAAGTTACGACGTGATCTCATAGATAACCAGTTCAAACGTGAGCGGAACTCCGATATGTGGTCAAATTTCCGAAGACCAAAAACAAAACGAATGCACATATTCTGTATCCGCTCAAGCTTATTTAACAGTTCCTCAGTCAGGTCGATATACGCAACATCAGCGTAATCGAGAATATAATTTATTGACGTCACATAACTTAAATCTATATACTAATATATATATGTATATATATAATAAATTATACCTTGTATCCGATGTGACATATTAAAGGGTCTCTGAAATTAATAACCAATTAATGATACTGTCTCCATTGGACAGTCTAACTCATCCTAATTCGAGACGAGCAATGTTGGGCAGCCATTCTAAGGAAATCCGCCATTATGGTTCAACTTATACGCCGTGATATGTACAGATATGTATGATACTTTTTCCATTGGAAAGTCTAACTCATCCAAATTCGAGACAAGCAATGTTGGGCGGCCATTCTAAGGAAATCCGCCATTATGGTTCAACTTATACGCCGTGCAATGTATATTTACCTGTTTGGGTTCACTCTCTTCGGGTTGCAACAATGCGGTGCCGACAGCGTAATAATGTTGCTGGTCGTCACCGAGGCGGCAGGAAATCAGCGATAGTGCATATTCGTTCGCTTGCAATTGATGGGCGTGTAACACTGCAATGGAAATATTTATTTATTTAAACTTACATACACATAATGTGCCGTGTGGTTCCCGGCACCAATACAAAAAAGAATAGGACCACTCCATCTTTTTCCCATGGATGTCGAAAAAGGCAACTAAGGGTTAGGCTTACAAACTTCGGATTATTTTTTAGGTGATGGGCTAGCAACCTGTCACACTGTTGGCACTGTCTACCCCGCAAGGGTTATAGACGTGATTATGTGTATATACATACATATAGTCACGTCTATATCCCTTGCGGGGTAGACAGAGCGAACAGTGTTAAAAAGACTGAAAGGCCACGTTCATCTGTTTGGCTTTATGATAGGTTTAAAAGGCATTTATTCTCATAAAGAATTAGCAAAATTCACTTACATGAGAACATTCATTAATTTATAAACATAAGTAGTGATACTAAATAAATGATAGAATTGAGATTCAAATAAAGACAGGTTGATAGCCCGTCGCCTTAAAAAGAATCCCAAATATATAAGCCTATCTCTCAGTCGCCTTTTATGACATCCATGGGAGAGATAAGAGTGGCCCTATTCTTTTTTCTAATGGTGCCGGGAACCACACGGTACTAATATTATTTAAACTCCACTACACAAAATACAAATGTATAAGTATAATTACTAGATATTTATCTACCAGTCAACCATTGGGTCTGACTGATAACTTTATGTGGAAAATAATATCATTTTGGAATTCCGTACGCTAAAAGGTGAAACACTTTAAAACGCCTCCGCTGTCTGTCAATCAGTCTGTCTGTCACTAGGCTGTATCTCATTAATTGTGATAGCTAGAAAGTTGAAATTTTCATAAATTATTATTTCCGTTGTGTGTGTGTTTCGCTGTGGTGCGGCGGGGCGGACAGAGACTCACCCTCGAACGTGTGCTGGTCCACGATGAGCAGGTTGTGTACCTCCACGTCGCTGTGGTGCGGCGCGTGTTTCCCGGTAGGCAGCGGCGCGCCGCTGGTGTTGCTGGCGGCGGTGGACGCCGACGGCCGCACGGGGGCGGCAGAGCCTGTTCCCGCACACCATTCCATTTTGTCCACACGCATCGTAATTATGCCGAATGTCTGCAAATATTGTATATATATATATATACCTTCGAGAGTGAGTCTGTGCCTACCCCTATGGGAAAAAGGCGTGATTTTATGTTTGTATGTATTATATGTGTTCATCCATACATACATACATATGATCACGTCTTTTTCCATTGCGGGGTAGGTAGAGCCATCAGAGTCGCAAAGACTAAAGGCCATGCTTAGCAGAACGGCTCAATGATGGAATTGAGATTCAAATAGTGACAGGTTGCTAGCCCATTACCTAAAAGAATAATAACATATATTCTGAACGTGGAAATGTAGAACCAACATTTTGGGAACAGAGTGAAAAAGGATATTGTCATTGGTAATGACTGTGCCGGTTTCAAACATTGAGTGTCTTTGAATTAAAAAAAAAAACACAATTGGATATTTTTAATTCACAAATGAAGCTTCTAGATCTTAATCTAAAACAATGAACCGACTAGTAACAGCGCTGGGATCTTTTACAACGCCATTAAAAGAGATTCCACCATCTTGGTTCTAAACCGCCATCTTGTTTTATCGCCAACTGTCAGTTTTATGTTTGCCACGTATGCGGATTGCCTTTTATTGACTTTTCATAGCTGATTTTAACTGCATTTTCGTTCTTCAATGTCGTTATCTTTATTTCATTGAGAAAACTTGAACGGTGTATTGGGAAAGTTAACTTTGGAAATAGTTTGTTCGAAGTAAGAGACATAATATCTCAGTTTGTGTAGGGTAAGCGCAGGTAAAGTAAGAATAATATATTTTTTTTTGACGTCAACCAATTTTGTGAAACCAAAAGATATGACAATTATTAAATGATATGAAGTATCAAATAAAGATAGAAAGAGATGGAAAATAGAGTGAGGGAAACAACAAGATAACGATACCTGTGAAGCCTCTTGATGGGCGATCCTGTGTGGCGTCTCACCTAGCGGCACTGTTCGTATGTGAAGCTTCTGTATTTTATCTATACTACCTACCTAAAGACTAAGGATGTAAGAGATAGAAAGAGATGGAAAATAGAGTGAGGGAAACAACAAGATAACGATACCTGTGAAGCCTCTTGATGGGCGATCCTGTGTGGCGTCTCACCTAGCGGCACTGTTCGTATGTGAAGCTTCTGTATTTTATCTATACTACCTACCTAAAGACTAAGGATGTAAGAGATAGAAAGAGATGGAAAATAGAGTGAGGGAGATAGCAAGATAATGATACCTGTAATAGAAAGTGAAGAATATACAGTGTGGAAGTGTGAAAGTGAGGAAAATATAGTGAGGGAGATAACAAAATAATGGTACCTGTAATATAAAGAAAAGGAAAAACAGTGAGGAAGTGTGGAGTGAGGGAGATAGCGCAATAACGATACCTGTGAAGCCTCTTGATGGGCGATCCTGCGTGGCGTTTCTCCCAGCGGCACTGTTCGTATGTGAAGCTTCTGTATTTTATCTATACTACCTACCTAAAGACTAATGATGTAAGAGATAGAAAGAGAGGAAAATAGAGCGAGGAAGTGTTAAAGTGAGGAAAAGAGAGTGAGGGAGATAACAAGATAACGATACCTGTGAAGCCTCTTGATGGGCGATCCTGCGTGGCGTCTCTCCTAGCGGCACTGTTCGTATGTGAAGCTTCTGTATTTCGTCTATGGTGCCTATGGTCACTGTGCTGTCTGTGGCTAGAGCTAAACTGAAAATAAAATATATTTATCTAATTTTTATTCATTCATTAAAGAGTACACAAAGTATTCACTTTGAGAACAAATAAGCGTGCATACAAACATACATATAATCACGTCTATATCCCTTGCGGGGTAGACAGAGCCTACAGTCTTGTAAAAACTGATAGGCCACGTTTAGCTTTTTGGCTTTAAGATAGGACTGAGATTCAAATAGTGACAGGTTGCTAGCCCATCGCCTAAAAGAAGAATCCCAAGTTGATAAGCCTACCCCTTAGTCGCCTTTTACGACATCTATGAGAAAGAGATGGAGTGGTCCTATTCTTTTTTGTATTGGTGCCGGGAACCACACGGCACAAACTTTAATTATTTATAGATGTACGATATTGTACTCTTGATTTTCAAAATCAATTTTATTCACATCGATGTATTCTCTTGCTCACATTTCTATTCTAAGCTTGGATAATTGCGAAGTCGTCGTTATTGAAGAAAATGCTGCAGTGCACTTTGTTACCGCTTCCTCTACACTGACGCTTTGGAAGCGTCATCAAAGTTAAGTTTTTATAAAAAAAAAGGTTTTTATAAATAGGCAAAGACCACATCTTTTCACTGACCGTACTTTGTTTGTTTGTTCGTTATATCTTTATTGCATAGAAATTTACATAGTAACAAGAAAATAGTAAGTACATAGTTATAAAAGAGACAAATCACTTGCAATGGCGGACTTATCCCATGAAGGGATCTCTTCCAGTCAACCGGCAAACAATAAAGGAAATAGATAATTCAGTAAAAAGCGGCAAGTCACTGTGTTATTAGCAACAATATACTAACAGAAATACAGATAATAGACATATTATATATACCTATCCACTAAATATATATTATACTAGCTGTCCCGGCAAACGTTGTTTTGCCATATAAATATTTTTTTTAAGCAATTTCTATCTTTAGGGTGGACAACTTAACACTTAGGGGTATGAAAAATAGATGTTAGCCGATTCTCAGACCTACTGAATATGCATGCAAAATTTGGTTAAAATCGGTAAAGCCGTTTCGGAGGAGTACGGAGACAAACATTGTGACACGAGAATTTTATATATAAGATGTATAAACTTATTAATAAATAAACATACATTTGTTTCTTTTACATGATATATACCTGTCAGGATAGGCGGCCGCGTTCAGCGAGCACATGTGAGTGACTTCCTTCAGATTCACATTGGAGAACACCAGCTTGTGATTGGACGAGAAGATGACTGTTGGACGATCCGAGCACGCGAATATGTTCGTTGTTGAGAGTGACCTGTGAACGAGACAAATTAAGTTACATACATACATATAATACATACATACATACATATGGTCACGTCTCCATCCCTTGCGGGGCAGACAGAGTCAACAGTCCCGAAAAGACTGAGCTATTTGGCCTAATGATAGAATTGAGATTCAAATAGTGACAGGTTGCTAGCCCATCGCTTAAAAAAGAATCCCAAGTTCTTAAGCCTATTCCTTAGTCGCCTTTTACGACATCCATGGGAAAGAGATGGAGTGGTCCTACTCTTTCTTGCATTGCTCTTCTCATTCTTACATACATATAATCACGCAACATATATCCCTTGCGGGGTAAACTGACTGAAGTTGATAAGAGGAAGCCGTGTGTAGGTTTATTCATGGACATGTCACTGGCGTTCGATCGTGTTGACCATAATATTTTAATGGATAAACTATACCACTACGGTATCAGAGGCAATGCTTACCAACTTATCAAGTCTTACCTTACTGATAGACAACAAATAACGCAAATTGACAGAATCTGTACTAAATCAAAAACAGAATCGAGATATTACTCTGAGTGCAGAAAGGTTCTTTGTGGTGTCCCACAGGGTAGTGTTTTGGGTCCATTATTGTTTCTGATTTATATAAATGATCTCCCCCTGGTAACAAATCATCATGTTACACTCTTTGCGGATGACAGCACCGTTTTATTTGTAGGTAATGATTTGGAAATCAAAAAATCAGAAATTATACATAACTTGACATTAATAATGGATTGGCTTAAGAATAATAAATTAAAATTAAATATTGACAAGACTAAATTAATGAATTTTAAGCAGAGACATAATGATAATACAAAAATGGACATAATATTTCTTAATTAAAATATATCTGACACTGAAGTTACGAAATTCTTAGGACTGTATATTGATAATAAATTAAATTGGAAAACACATATCGACTTTCTATGCAAACGTTTAAGACAATTCTCCTATGCTTTATTTAGACTTCAAAGAATTGTCAATCAAAAAACAGTTCTAACGGCCTATCATGCATACGTTAATTCAACATTACGCTATGGAGTTATGTTTTGGGGTAATTCCACAGACAAAGAACTTATTTTTAAGGCTCAAAAACGTTGTATACGATCTGTTTTCCAACTCCAGCAAACAGATTCGTGTGTACCATATTTTAAAAAATTTCAATTACTGACATTGCCATGCATGTTTATATTTGAGTGTGCTATTTTTGTGCACACACACAAAAATAAATTCACATTTCGTATACGGGCCCGAAATTCATCTAAAATAGCGTTATCTGTCTGTAAAACAGCTTTGATGCAAAAAAGTGTATTTGGAAGAGCTCCTGTGATATACAATAACCTACCTATCTCTTTTAAATCGGCCAGTTTAGATACATTTAAAAAAAGCCTTCATAAACTACTCGTTGAGAAATGCTATTATAAGCTTGATGACTTCCTAAAAGACAAACTGTAATCAATGTTATTTATTTTATTTTTTATTTATGACTTTATATTTGTACGCCACTTTGGCAAAATACAGAGCACCTTAATTGTATTGACATCTTTGTATTTACCTGTATTTACAAATAAATTATTTTGATTTGATTTGATTTGAAAGAGATGGAGTTGTACAATTCTTTTTCCGACCGTGGCCTATCAGTCTTTTCGAGACTGTTGGCTCTGTCTCAACCCCGCAAGGGATATAGCCTAACAATAATGTATGTATGTAAAGAGGTTGCGGGTTAGAACATGTCCGGCCGACCTGAAGCTCCTGAGCACGGTGGGCTGCGTGCCCAGCGTGACCTTCTTCTTGTTGGCGAGCGCGCCCGAGCGCGGGTCCACCGTGAAGTAGAACATGGAGCCGTCGCCCAGCGCCACCAGCAGGTAGCACACGCCCTCCAGCACGCAGATCAGCAGCGACCGCGGGATTATCTCTGGTGGGATGGGGAGAACGAGGTTAGTCTATGGTGCTACCGTACAAAACGCATATTCAGTATTTTTTTCGTAACGATTATAGATAATAGATTTATTTTTGAAAATTGGATAAAAGATGACTTATTGACGTCAATATAATTTAAGTCTAATTATATATACATATATATAGCGGGTGTGCAGCGGCGCGAGCTCGGGCAGCCGCAGCAGCACGGAGCTGTCGCTGCATCATACCCACCTCCGGCCAGCCGCTCGGTGTGCAGCGGCGCGAGCTCGGGCAGCCGCAGCAGCACGGAGCTGTCGCTGCATCATACCCACCTCCGGCCAGCCGCTCGGTGTGCAGCGGCGCGAGCTCGGGCAGCCGCAGCAGCACGGAGCTGTCGCTGCATCATACCCACCTCCGGCCAGCCGCTCGGTGTGCAGCGGCGCGAGCTCGGGCAGCCGCAGCAGCACGGAGCTGTCGCTGCATCATACCCACCTCCGGCCAGCCGCTCGGTGTGCAGCGGCGCGAGCTCGGGCAGCCGCAGCAGCACGGAGCTGTCGCTGCATCATACCCACCTCCGGCCAGCCGCTCGGTGTGCAGCGGCGCGAGCTCGGGCAGCCGCAGCAGCACGGAGCTGTCGCTGCATCATACCCACCTCCGGCCAGCCGCTCGGTGTGCAGCGGCGCGAGCTCGGGCAGCCGCAGCAGCACGGAGCTGTCGCTGCATCATACCCACCTCCGGCCAGCCGCTCGGTGTGCAGCGGCGCGAGCTCGGGCAGCCGCAGCAGCACGGAGCTGTCGCTGCATCATACCCACCTCCGGCCAGCCGCTCGGTGTGCAGCGGCGCGAGCTCGGGCAGCCGCAGCAGCACGGAGCTGTCGCTGCATCATACCCACCTCCGGCCAGCCGCTCGGTGTGCAGCGGCGCGAGCTCGGGCAGCCGCAGCAGCACGGAGCTGTCGCTGCATCATACCCACCTCCGGCCAGCCGCTCGGTGTGCAGCGGCGCGAGCTCGGGCAGCCGCAGCAGCACGGAGCTGTCGCTGCATCATACCCACCTCCGGCCAGCCGCTCGGTGTGCAGCGGCGCGAGCTCGGGCAGCCGCAGCAGCACGGAGCTGTCGCTGCATCATACCCACCTCCGGCCAGCCGCTCGGTGTGCAGCGGCGCGAGCTCGGGCAGCCGCAGCAGCACGGAGCTGTCGCTGCATCATACCCACCTCCGGCCAGCCGCTCGGTGTGCAGCGGCGCGAGCTCGGGCAGCCGCAGCAGCACGGAGCTGTCGCTGCATCATACCCACCTCCGGCCAGCCGCTCGGTGTGCAGCGGCGCGAGCTCGGGCAGCCGCAGCAGCACGGAGCTGTCGCTGCATCATACCCACCTCCGGCCAGCCGCTCGGTGTGCAGCGGCGCGAGCTCGGGCAGCCGCAGCAGCACGGAGCTGTCGCTGCATCATACCCACCTCCGGCCAGCCGCTCGGTGTGCAGCGGCGCGAGCTCGGGCAGCCGCAGCAGCACGGAGCTGTCGCTGCATCATACCCACCTCCGGCCAGCCGCTCGGTGTGCAGCGGCGCGAGCTCGGGCAGCCGCAGCAGCACGGAGCTGTCGCTGCATCATACCCACCTCCGGCCAGCCGCTCGGTGTGCAGCGGCGCGAGCTCGGGCAGCCGCAGCAGCACGGAGCTGTCGCTGCATCATACCCACCTCCGGCCAGCCGCTCGGTGTGCAGCGGCGCGAGCTCGGGCAGCCGCAGCAGCACGGAGCTGTCGCTGCATCATACCCACCTCCGGCCAGCCGCTCGGTGTGCAGCGGCGCGAGCTCGGGCAGCCGCAGCAGCACGGAGCTGTCGCTGCATCATACCCACCTCCGGCCAGCCGCTCGGTGTGCAGCGGCGCGAGCTCGGGCAGCCGCAGCAGCACGGAGCTGTCGCTGCATCATACCCACCTCCGGCCAGCCGCTCGGTGTGCAGCGGCGCGAGCTCGGGCAGCCGCAGCAGCACGGAGCTGTCGCTGCATCATACCCACCTCCGGCCAGCCGCTCGGTGTGCAGCGGCGCGAGCTCGGGCAGCCGCAGCACGCGCACGGAGATGTCGGTCCACAGCCCGACGCCGAGCAGCGCCGGCTGGAGCTCGTCGGGCGACACGTCCAGGCACGCCACCTCCTCCTCCATGCACACGGAACTGTTATAAAAAGAAACTTTGAGGTCTCGATCTATTCTATACAACTTAGACACTATAGCAAGAAATGGAATAAATAAATGTTACATTATATTGAGTTGCCCTCGATGTAAGTTCAAGACTTATGTTACGAGGTACTAACTCAACGATACTATATTTTATATATATACATCTAGGTCAATCAAAGACAGATCATTTCTCGTCATGCCCTAACATGTATTGAAATCCTGGACCTCCGGTGACACAAACAAGCGCACTACCGCTGCGCCACAAAGGCCGTCGCATGTTTGAGCCTCCTTAGAACCACTTAGTATTAAGATATTGGAGAATTAGGACAAAAAAAAAAGACGAAATCATAGCCTATTTAATGATTGTCATATTGTCCATGGCAGGTTCCCTCGCTAATGTCTACAATAAAAGTGATACAATCTTTATATACAGTCAGTGTACTCACTGCAACAGCCGCAGAGAACCTTCCAGAACCTCCACGAGGTATATCTTGTTGCCCGCGGCGCACACCACGCGGTTGCCGCTACACGACACCACAGACACTCCCCGCACTCCGGCACTGTCACCTTCAGTTTGCCACGTGGCCGCCAATGTCCAACCGTCTGGGCCGTAAGATATGAGGCGGATTCCTTCGTCCGTTACCTGATAAAAACGTTGGCAATTTCTAGAGAACACATACATATTATCACGTCTATATCCAGTACAGGCAACAGTAGTAAAAAGACCGAAAGGCCACGTTCAGCTGTATGGTTTTATAATCCGAAGAATTGAGATTATATATGATATGATTGTTGTAAAAGGTTGCTAACCCGTTGCCTTTAAGAATAATCCCAAGTTTATTAGCTTACCCCTTAGCCGCCTTTAACGATATCCATGAAAGAGATGAAGTGGTCCTATTCTTTACAATAATTTTATTTTTCGACTTGTAACGAGCATTCGATTTTGTTTCACAAGTAAATACTTTATTTTAATTGCTTAAATATGGTATAATAGTCTGGATATGACTAGCTGTTTTCTTTAAATAATGTTGAATGTTTGAGAAAAACCAATACAAAAATATTTCGCTGAAAACCAAATTAAATAAACTTGGAGTACCCCAAGGTAGTGTACTCGATACCACTTAATATGTGTTTTGTTTTTTTCACTTTTCGAAAGATACACAACTAACAACCAAAACCACTGGTACAATATAAAGTCGAAAAAAATACCTGATTTTAACTGGAAAACTCATCAAAGGGTAAGAACTTAAGAAGGCAACAAAAAGTAATATTTAACTTTCAGAGGTATAAAATTACAATTTGAAATATGTATGTGAATTGATGATTGTAAATTTAATGAATTACTTTGGCTTTATTTTGCAATCTTAATTTTAATTTTATAAGGTTCATGACACCTGAAATAAATTTATCTGATTTTTCAAAAAAGTTGTGACATTATATTTTATATTGCATAATAAAGCAATTATACTTACTTGAACTAGTTGATTATGGCAAACATTCCCCGTGAAAAATGTCTGACGATCCGACACGAATCCTCTTATCTCTGTTTCTTCTACTTCTTCTCCATTTAATGTAAGAACTCTGCGAATGAATTCTCATATAAAATTTCGGATGAACAGGGCTTATAACATGTCTCACAAATGTTAGGCCTTTACGTATTTCTATTTTTGTTTCTTTTTTTATAATAAGAAATAATGATAATAAGCCATTTTATATGAATCACTTATACAATGGCCAATAGGTTGTTTTTACAGTATGTCTCTCAATCCAAAGGGCCTTATAGCCTAAGCCTAAGAAGGCCTATCCTTCTCCAAACTTTTCCACTGGATTCTGTCTTGTGCCAATCTTCTCCAAAGATCCCTGCTGCAAGCTTCAAGTCGATTTCCTATCTACTTTGTTGGCATCCTCTATAGACTGATAGGCCACGAGGAGCTGTTTGGCTTAATGTTAGAATAGGCTATTTGACAAGTTTTTAAAAACCAGTTTATATTATTTAGTAGGAATTAAAAAACTTAATAAATGTTGTATTTTTTTAATTTTGGTACTTATTCGTTGGAAAAAAATCAAATATAAAAATCGATATTTCAATAGCGCGCCAAAACGCTACTTTGACAATGTCACCTGCCTGTATTATGATCTGTGGCACATATCACTCTTTAACATTTGTTGCAAACAAGAAATGAAAGTGCCATTGGATTAACATTTTTACTGTGTTTTATATTACAATATGAGTAACAAATGGTGTGCAGTTCCAAAATGTTAAAAACTCCGGTTGAACTATTTGTTAGTGTTCCCAAGAATGTCAAAGAGCGTCATAAGTGGTTGCAAATGTGTTTAGGATTCCATATTTTCTTCTGTGAAGATCATTTCGATGTAAATCGTTTCAAACTATAAGAAACTAGAAACAATAAAAGTAACTATCTAACTATAAACTATAAAAGTCAATACAGTAAAAGCTCCCTATTCGCGCTTCCGTCATTCGCGGTTAAAAAAAATGCAACCCAATTTCTTTATCCGCGGCTAAAAATTTCTTTATTCGCGGATCTAAAATTTCATACAAAATTCCAATAGGTGTTTAAGGCAATATCTTTTGCAAGTGCCGTCAAATGGTACCGCCGAGCACTTTGACCTAAGCCGCCTTTGTCACATTTGCCGCAAACACCGCGGTTGGCGTTTTTGAAAATGTAACAAACAGAAGAAAGCAACCTTATTTCTGAAACAATAAAGTATATTTTTAAATGTTGCTGTTCCGTTCTTTGGTAAAAGCCGCTTTGCCTATTTTATTGTTTTATCTTTCACATTCGTTACTTAAAATTGTGATCGAGTAACACATCTCTACTGCTCTCTTCGTTCTTCGTAATTAATAATGTCAACTAAAAAAATTGAAAATCCGCGTTTTCTACACGAAAAAAATCTGTGTAACTGCTTAAAGTGAAAATAGAAATTCTGGATCGTTTACGCCTTGGAGAGTATCTAGGAACGTATCCCCATAAACCTATATAAATTACCATTCTGTATTCACGGTTTCTGTATTCGCGGCATATTTACGGAACCTATACCCCGCGAATAAAGAGATTTTACTGTACTATAAAAGTTCTTGCTTGCTGTTGAAGATCACCATCATTTAATATTTTAGTAATACATTTACGATACAATTTTAGTAACCATACGATAAAATTTATTATACATATGTACTTTTCACATTTTTTTAGCTCCCAAGCAAAAAAAATCTAAAATATTCTTGAAAAATAATCCAACCATGATTTAGTCGACTTTGGGCAGGTTTCTACTTTTACAAAATCATTGTCCATGGCAAATATGTTACACAAAATTGGTAAAATATTATAATTAAATCACACAAAAACAATGTCAAACAGTTTCGAAGGCAAATGTCAAGTTTACGAGCAAGTGACGTCATCATCAATCCGACCAGTTAGGAGCGTTTTGTGTCACGTGACAAACGTTTAAAAATGTGCATTTTTATTTATGAATTTAATTATTATTTTCAGCTTGTGTTAATAAATTACCATTTTCAAACTCATAATAAATATCGGTGACAGTAATTAACACTATATTTTCCACATTGTCAAATAGCCTATTGAGAATAGTGACAAGTTGCTAGCCCGTCGCCCAAAAAGAAGAATCCCAAGTTTATAAGCCTAACCCACAGTCGCCTTTTACGAAATCCGCGACATGGTGGCGGCCCTATTCTTTTTTGTATTACATCGTCAATAATAATTACCTACCTGGTTTGTCCGACAAAGGCTACGACTAATGTGTCATGATGAGTCTCTCCGGGTTGCAAACAGAGTGCCCACATTCCCTTAATCCCGGGCAGGTCTATGGAGGCCTGCTCCTGGATACCGATTCCGTTGCGGATTATACGGAGGGAGCCCATTTTGAAAGCACCTGAGAACAAAAAAAAAGAATGAATTATGATCACGCTGCAACTACAAGGAGCAAAGAAATAATGGAATATGTGAAAAAAAACGGGGAAAATTAGTCATCTTTGAGGGCTTCAATACATACATACATATGGTCACGTCTATATCCCTTGCGGGGTAGGCAGAGCCAACTGTCTTGAAAAGACTGAATGGCCGCGCTCAGCTATTTGACTTAATGATAGAATTTAGATTAAAATAGTGACAGGTTGCTAGCCCATCGCCTAAACAAGAATCCCAAGTTTGTAAGCCTATCCCATAGTCGCCTTTTACAACATCCATGGGAAAGAGATGGAGTGGTCCTATTCTTTTTGTATTGGTTCAGGGAACCACACCACACCGAAACAAAAAAGAAGGGCTTCAATGATGCCCAAAATAACTATTCCATGCGGACGAAGTCGCGGGCATAGCTAATATTCTATTGCTATTTGCTAGGTTATTAAAATAATACAGCTGAATGAAGTCTTTTTAGGCTTTTCAAGACTGTTAACTCTGCCTACCCCGCTAGGATATAAACGTGACTATATAAGGTTGACTGGAAGAGATTGCTTTTTACTCATCACATGTGTTTTTTTTTCAAATTTTCATTTTCATTTGATGCAATAAAGAGTTTATCTATCTATATATATATCTATGTATATACCAACCAGAGCATGTAATCAGCTGATTCTGTCCCTGCCTCTCCAAATCCACGACGCACATGTCCACTATAGGCGCCAGGCTTGTGAAACTCTCCATCGGCTGAACGTACTGACTCGTCTCGTCCCTAGTGCAAGACAATCGTACCAAAGCCGAGTCGCCGAGCCGGGAGCCGATGAAAACTACACCGTTGTCCAAGTACGTCATACATTCTGGTATTGGGATGTCACCTGCGGAAGAGTAAATATTTTTATTAGTTGCACATATGACATGCTGGCTTTCGAGGAAGTTTTGGATATGCTGCAACCTGTTGTTGGAACAACATACCTATCATCCTATAAGACAATCAAGTTACAGCTAAATCTTTTCATTAATAATTCAATTATTTAATTTTTTCGGACGTCCTTAATTAGATCAAGATACGTATCACTGTAAACAGTCGATTATTTTGTATATATTATTATGTATCTTAAGCGGTGTGAATAGAATAGAATAGATTTATTTTCAAAATGTATCCACAAGATATCACTTATTGACGTCACACAACATAAATCTAATTATAACTACTACCGCTTCCAAAGCGCATGTGTAGAAGAAGCGGCGGCACAAACTACACTGCAGCATTTTCATCAGACATCAATTTGCAAATATAGATCTCTTAAATCTAAATCGTGGACGAATGCACATTGTCTACATTAAAAAAAACATGTGCCCTGTGGTTCCCAGCACCAATACAAAAAAAGAATAGGACCACTCCATCTCTTTCTCATGGATGTCGCAAAAGGCGACTTAGGGATAGGCTTACAAACTTGGGATTCTTTTTTAGGCGATGGGCTAGCAACCTGTCACTATTTGAATCTCAATTCTATCATTAAGCCAAATAGCTGAACGTGGCCATCCGGTCTATTCAAGACTGTTGGCTCTGTCTACCCCGCAAGGGATATAGACGTGACGATATGTATGTATGTATGTAAAAAATCATGAATGTGTCACCCAAGAGTTCCACTTTGAGGTCCTTGACGGCGGGCGCATCGTGGACATTGTCTACATTAAAAAAACATGAATGTGTTACCCGAGACATGGACGAATCCACATTGTCTAGATTAAAAAACATGAATTGTTACCCGAGACATGGACGAATCCACATTGTCTAGATTAAAAAACATGAATTGTTACCCGAGACATGGACGAATCCACATTGTCTACGTTAAAAACATGAATTGTTACCCGAGACATGGACGAATCCACATTGTCTACGTTAAAAAACATGAACGTGTAACCCGAGACATGGACGAATCCACATTGTCTACGTTAAATAACATGAACGTGTTACCCGAGACATGGACGAATCCAGTCTCGCACGGAGTGTCGACCCGCGCACACGCGTCAAGGTCAAATACGATCTACAAGTAGTGCGCGCGTGCGACGTAAACAAAAGTGATTAAAGTCAAATAATATTTAAGTGACTACGTAATATTTAAAATGGAGTGCCAAAAATGTAAAAAGGTGTTGCCAAAAAAAGGATTGCATTTCATATGCCAAGGACCATGCCAGGGCACTTTTCATAGGAATTGCGTGAAGGGTTTGGTAGCAGACTTAAAGTTGGGGAAAACCAGAAATTACTGTAATAACTGTGAGGATGAGGGATCGGAGGAAGACGAGCAGGAGGAGAGGGTACAAGACTACGGAAATATTCTTAAGGACATACAGAAGAAAGTTGGCGAAATACCGGGAGTTAAAAAACATCTCGATGCAATCACTCAGAGCCTCAGCATGCTGTCTGATAAATATGATACCTTGATCGCAGAGCACGAAAAATCAAGAGAAAAAATCAATAAGCTGGAGAAAAAAGTAGATAATATCAATAATAAGTGTGTCTACCTAGAAAAATGCAATATTGCGCTAGAACAGAAAATGCGTGATTTCGAGCAAACTTCTCTAAAGAACAACCTAGAAATAGTAGGGATAGAACAAGTACCTGGAGAAAACCTGAAGGAGATAGTATCGAATATTGCCCAAACTTTGAAGGTTAATACATCGGACATCGAGAGCGTAAGGCGAGCTTCGAGTACCCGCGTGCAAAAAAGTGACGCAAAGCCGTCCCCGATAATCGTGGCGTTCAAATCAACTGGAGTGGAATCTCGCGATAAATGGCTAGCACAACGCCGGAATATGATGGGTGTAACTAGTAATGACATCACAACGGGATCAGCAACAAATAAAATATATATAAATGAAGCCCTCACTAAATTCACCCGAGCTCTGCTATGGAATACAAAGAAGGATCTTCGGGGCGCGTATAAATACATATGGGTGTCAAACGGAAAGATTCTTGTTAAAAAATTAGATGGTGAAAAGTCCATATGTATTCGTGATGAAAGTGATATATCCGATTTGCTTAGCAAGATATAATTTCTCCTTATTCTTAACTTATAAAATTATTATGTTTAAAAGTTATCAATATAATTCGCAGACACACTACAATTGGACTTTATATCTAACGATGAATCGATTAATTATGTGTGTGCTGATAACGTAGACAACTGGATACGTCAAACAATCTATAGGAAGGACTTATGTATAATACACATAAATATATGTTCTATTAAGAAACATTTTTCAGAGCTTTTAGTTGCTATAAATAATTCTTTAAATCATATAGATATTCTAGTACTAACTGAGCCAAACATTAACTTTTCATTATTGTCATTTTATAACATTCCTGGATTCGATCTTAATGTACATACGCGTAATGAGAGAAGAGGTGGCGGGGTGTTGGTATATTCGCGCACGAGGCTGTCCGCGCGCGCGAGCGAGACGCCTATATTCGCGGATCACGAGCGGGCGGCGGAGTTTGTTTCCATTGTGTGCGATTGGCAAGGTGAGCAAATCCACGTTATTTCTATTTATAGACCACCAAGGTATAATAATCAAAATAAAATAAAAGAATTTCTTACCTACTTTTATAAACTTTTACAGTCTTTACCTACTAATGCAAAAGTAATTATATGTGGAGATTTAAACATAAACTTGTTAAAAAATAATGATACTTATGTGAAGTTTTATGAAGATATATTGGCTGAAAATGGATACTTAAAATGCATTAATGATGTAAAGAGAAGGGAAATTTTAAATGGTAAATTAGTAGAATCATGTTTGGACCACATTTTTATTAAGTCACCAACAGCACTTATTGATTCAGCAGTAATAAAACATAAAATTTCAGACCACTATTTAGTTGCGGCCGCGATACAATGGAAACAAACTCGGCGAGCTAACAGTGTAAGTACCACAGTTAGCGCCTGCGCCGCGACTGCTAGAGGAGTGGGGTCGCGGCCGCGCGCGCACGTCACTGCGCAGGCGGCCGCGGCACCGCATCCTATACGTGCGAACCAACAACGCGTACTTGATAATCGATTAGTAAGAGAAAAACTATTAGAAACCGATTTCGAACATCTGTTATGTTATGATTGCCCACTTAAACTGTACGAAGAACTCGCCAAATTGTTTAGTAATATTTACAACCAATGTTATAAATTAAAAAATACATCAGGAAATAGGGATACAAGAAATGAAAAACCTTGGATTAATGATAAAATAAAATATATGGTTAAAGAAAAAGATAGATTATTTAAGATATGGTGCAGCGATACAAAGAATATGATAAAGCGTCTAAATTATACTAGATATAGAAATAAATGTCAGAAAGTAATTTTTAGAAGTAACGTTGAGTATGATAAAAAGACTATAATAGACTGTAATAATAATATTAAAAAAATATGGGATAAAATTAATGCTTTATTAGGTAACAAAAAGCAATCATTGGACGAGTTGATCCTTAATAATATGAAAAATAACGGAAGTATAGATGTCATATGTAACGAATTTGCGAACACATTTTCCAATGAAATCAAACAGATAAAGCATTCATGTGATCAAAAATGGTTAGATAGAAATAGTTATATTAATCCATCGAGCGTGTTTATGAGGTGGCAACCGGTTGACAGTAATGATGTTAAAAAAATTATAGATAAAATGGATAAAAATAAATCGCCAGGAAGCGACCTTGTACGCATGTCCGATTTGAAACTAATTGTTGATAAGATTAGCCCTGTTTTAGCAAAATTAATAAACTTGTCTGTGAAAAATAAAAAATTTCCTACTAAATTAAAAGAAGCCATAATACGTCCAATCCATAAAAGAGGGAATAAAAAGGTATATTCCAATTACAGACCAATAGCAATATTATCAGCTATCGACAAAATAATAGAAAAAAGTATAGTTAATCAAATTGGTACCTATTTACAAAAAAACAATATTCTTAATGAATGTCAACACGGTTTTCAGAAACAGAAAAGTACAAATACGCTATTATCTGGATTTACGGACGATATTAATACACATTTAGAAAACAAAAAAATTGTTGTAGCTGTTTTTTATGACTTTAAGAAGGCATTTGAAACCCTAGATATGGATACCCTCTTGAAGGGCATGGAGGAATGCGGATTGGGACAGCCGCTGAACCAATGGTTCAGCGACTACCTTACTGGACGCTCTTATAGAGTGAAGGTCGGAGACACGCTAAGTGACGAAAAATTAGTCGATTGCGGCGTCCCGCAGGGGTCGGGGTGTGGTCCTGTCTGTTACCTGATGCACGTTAACGGCCTCTGCGGAGCGCTGCAGCACTGCTCCGCGTACATGTTCGCCGACGACCTGTGCACGCTGAGCGCAGGAACAGACCTTGCCGAGACGTGCCGTTTAGTCCAGCGGGACGTAGACGCGGTGGTGAAATGGTCACATGATAATGGCATCATTTTAAATACAGAAAAAACGAAATTGCTTATAATTCACTCACCTCATCTCCGCCCCGTGGAATCTCCGCCTCCGTTATTTGCTCATAGTTTCGAATGCTTCCATGATAATAATTTAGATTGCAAATGTACACCTATTGAAAATGTCAGTTCTGTAACTTACCTGGGTGTCAAAATAGACACAAAATTTTCCTGGGAATCCCATATAGATTATATATGTAATAAATTAAGAATACTACTAGGAAAATTTTATCACCTATGTTTTAAAGTACCTACATCAGTATTGAAATGTTTATACTTCGCCTTAGTCGATTCTATATTGGGATACGCTCTTGATTGCTATGGACTAACTTTCAAAACTTACATCGATAGATTAGAAGCACTACAAATCAGATTCTTAAAACTATTAGTCAACAGAAAAACAAAAATTCATTGTAAAGGAGATTATACTAAATTATTTAAAATATGCAAAATCTTACCAGTAAGCTTAAAACATAAATACCTTTTGGCAGTTAATAACCATGGCAAACGGGATCTCAGCTTAGCGTTGATTAGACATGGGCGTGGCACTAGGTCAGTAACCACAGGCAAATATAAGGTCCCCAGAGTAAACAATTACTTTGGAGATAGAACTTTAAAAAAACGTTTACCGTATCTTCTTAATAGTTTACCTGAAAATATCAGACTGGAACCACGCTTATGCCGATTCAAGAATATGTTAAAAAAATATTTACTCGAATCACTGTAATTCTTTTGATCTTATAAGATAGTTTATGATTTAAGTACCTACATATAAGTATAAATGAGACTATTACCTGCAGTCAAACCGCGTAAGCAGTTTTGCAGGACAAATGTATAAAAAAAAAAAAAAAAAAAAAAAAAAAAAAAAAAAAAAAAAAAAAAAAACATTGTCTACATTAGAAAAATCATGAATGTGTTACCCAAGAGCTCCACTTTGAGGTCCTTGATGGCGGGCGCATCGTGGACATTGTCTACATTAGAAAAAATGATGAACGTGTTACCCAAGAGCTCGACTTTGAGGTCCTTGACGGCGGGCGCGCCGGCGGGCCGCTCGTGCAGCTCCAGCAGCAGCATGAGCAGGCGGCCGGCCGCGTCGCCCAGCAGGTAGCGCAGCCCGCGCGCGTCCACGCGGCAGTAGCACACCACCGGCGTCGACTGCGGCCGGGGCGGGGGTACGAATGTGAAATAAATAAATCGATTATGGAAAAAATCGATTAAATAAATATAAAAATAAATTAAAATCATTTTTTCAGGTTTGAAAACCTTATAAAAATCGATTTTTTTAAGTAAAAATCGATTTTTATAATCATGAAATAAATGCACTCCGACATTACTTTTTTGTCTAGATGATTCATTTAATCAAACATTCTCTAGATGGAGTTAGTCGATGAACAATATTTTACCGACATTCGGTTGTTATGTTATTCATTATTCGTTGCTGAAACTTCATTTTTCAAACTTGATTGTTAAAATCTTTAATTTGTGTTGATTATATAAGAACTTACTGTTTCTGTTGTTTATTTTTAATGAAAAAATCTTTTGATATAATGTATATAGCGTTTATTTTGACATTAATTGAAAAGTTAGGAAAAAATCTATCAATAAAATAAAATTGATTATTTTCTTAAGAAAAATCGATTATTTATTAATCGATTTTTCATACTTAAAAAATAAATCGATTAGATAAAAATCGATTTTTTATCAGCAATGTCACATCCCTAGGCAGAGGCTCAAACACTGCTCTATAACCTTATTCTTACGTTTAGGAGCTAAGTATTGTCGGTGGAGTAAGTGGAGAGTCCACCAATCATCTCATTTCTCTCGTTTTTTTTTGTTGGTATGATGTTTTGTTTTCAAAACTATAGTTGAAGGAAAAATTTATGGGAAGAGACGAAGAGGAAGACCAAGAATAAAATATTTTTAACAAATAAAGCAAAAAGTAAATGTTTACAAAATGACACACTGTGCTAGATCACGCTAATAAACTTTCCTATTCAACATTTAGTTCCAATTTGATGACAAATTTAAAATTACCTTAATTTGTGGTGGCGCTACGGCCACATAACTTTGACCATCATGATACACTATGGATTCTTGACCTATAACGATAGCTCCACCTGAAAAAATGTTAAGAAATACAAAATTTCCATTCAAAGTTTGGATAGTTGTGTAGTTGACGTAGTTGAAGAAAATGCTGCAGTTTGTTACCGCTTCTTCTGCACTGACGCTTCGGAAGCGGCAGAAAACTTAGTTTTAAGTAATTTATTTTACGTCCAATGTTTTGAAAGCAAAAGATATATGTAATGAATAAAAAATTTCAAATCATCTTTTTCTATTTATTTTATCAATTTTATTATTATAAATAAATATAAAGATGGCATATGTTTAATTAATGTAACCTGTTGAGATTTCTTGTGTAATCAGATGAATACCTTTAGCCATTCAAACTAACGGAACCACCTCCAGGTTCCATAAGAGAGTGGACTTACCAATAGGACTTGGTACAGGTATAAGTATAGACGCTTCTGTCTCAACATTGTCTTGTTTCCAAGGGATTTTCATGAATTCCTTTTCTCTTAAATTTATTTCGTGTGTCTGAAATATTGTAAATATAAAATGTAAACATTGTTTATAATTTCACTGGCCTTTGTATTGACTCCAAATCAATTAGAGGCATTACTGAAATTCTATAATCTACAATTATATTTGCATGGATACATTACTAGTGGAGTGATCCTATACTATACTAGTAAAAACCAAGTAGAAAATAGTGATAAAAAATGTATCTTACCTTAATGTGTCTTCCATTTAAATCTTGGTGAATTAAAATTAACGTAGGGTTGCAACACCCATGTAAAAATTCTACATCATACACGTCAAGTTCGTCTAACCTGTAATGAATGAAATTTGGCTAAGTTGGGAAGGTTACCCAGATAAATTGCATATAATAAAATTGTCATATACTAAATAAAATCTTGTATGAAGGAATAAACAACTGTTATGATTATGATTCTAAAGCAATTAAACAACAGGTTCAGTTTAAAAAAAATACATACATAGATAAAATCATGCCCATTTCCCTGTAAGGGAAGGCAGAGAATGCATCTTTTCACTTGCCACAATCCCTCTATACTTCTTCATCTTCATCCACATTCATGACCTGACCTTTCGCAAGGCCATCCTTTATTTGATCAAGGTTAAGGCCTTCTTATTCACACTCCCTTTATATATTTGTTAAATATTTTAATTAAATAAATATTATTTACCTCAGACTAGCTGCTTTCAATTCTGTAGAATCTTTATCTAAAGGTATAATTTTGAGAAGCCCATCATACAACCGAAGGCCTATGACTCTAGCTTGTGGGTCTATGACCATTAGGATCCCGTTTTCTGACGGTTTACCAATGCGGTCTGACACATTCCCGTGGGCCCGCGTGACCACTTCCAAGTCCCCATTTGGACCCATCCTCCATTCCAATATCATGGCATTGTAGCGAGCAGTCAGGATGAATACTAAATCTTTCTTTTCATACTAAAATATAAAATATTTGTTATAAAATTATCATGAATATTTATGAAATAGATAAATAAATATTCATGGGGCAAATTCTACTTGTGTTATGAGATAATAACTTAACAATACAATAAACACCACAAAGGCTGTCAAAATTAGCAACAATTTTTGAATTTTAGCCACGTTTTGCTGTTATCAGAATTGTTTTTTTTTTTAATCTCGTCATCAAAGCCTAGCAAAAGTTTATTACTTAAAAACTTCATAAAATACTTACTGGAGGTCTAAACAACTTCATTTTGGCAACCCTGCCATACAGGCCTACTTCCTTCATGGGTCGTAACCCTTCAGGAGTGACGAGGTACATCTCCAGACGCGACTGCTTAGCGACCAGCAGGTTAAGATCGGTTGGAGAAGTAAGGTTACCTGTGAAACAGTTTGATTAAAACCTGATAATTCCTTAGTAGAAATGAAAGAGTTACATTATTGATTGTTTTGCATATAGGTAATCAAATTGTCAGATAGACTGTCATTACTTATTATAAAGTCTTCTTATTTTCTCTGTCTCTATATTTGTGGTAACCTAGGAAAAATGTGAACGGATTTTTTGTTTCTGTTTGAAATGTGGGCAACAGTTTTTTGAGGAAGTTTTATATCTATAAATGCTGCGAGGGCGCAGCCGGTGCGGGTCGCTAGTATCAAATAAATATAGTGCAACTTGCACAATATTTGGACTAAAACAATTACCAATTATATATCAATTGTTAAGCTCAAAAAGTCCAAGAGGTTGTTGATTAGGCTTGAGCACATTTTTTAATTTTATTTGCAAACTGCGTCAGTATGAGGCATCAAAATAATAGTCAGGTCGGGTGCCGCCATATAGCGCAAGCTCAAGATATACGCTCTAGTATTGTTCAGCGCACATTTAAGTATAACATGTGCGCTGAACAATACTAGAGCTATTATGAGAGCATACACATACTGTAAATAGAAATCATAACACGGTTTTCTAAAATGCACCATAACCTCTGAAGTATTCTGAATAAACAATTTACCTGTAATACAAGCTGTTACCGCAGTCGGCTTTTGAGCCGTAACCACGTAATTATAAGCCATGATGGAAATCCCCTAAATAAACCTGGAATCCTTCGTCAACACCCTTATTTTCACATTAAAATTATTTTTGATACAGGCATACAATCCATTACAACAAAATTAGTTTAACTCGGTGTTACCATAATAATCTATTGAATAATTACTATTTGATATTAAATTTCAATAGAAGTAAAACTGTTAGTTTGTTAGTTTTATGTAAAGAGTAAAACTATAAAACGAAAAGAATTTTTTATTTAAAAATAGGCCTTCGCAGGCACTTTTTCAAACCATTTTCATTTCAATAAATTAAATTTAAGTTATATCTTATACTCCTCAAATGTTGTTGGTAAGAGAAGGTGCACTAGGTGAAGAAACTCTTCAAGTATTGGTCGCCTACTCACCACTTTTTTCGTTCTTTGATACCTATGAGTATTATACAATACCTCTTAGGTACATGATTTCAGTTACGATCGATTGAGGAATTATAAAAGAAATAATAAATATTTTATTTCAATATAAATAGATGCAACTTATTGTAATTTAGTTTCATAATTATTGTTAATCATAAAAATATATCTAATGAGTTCATGTTCCTTTAAGTTTAAACTACAGTTGTGGTAGCTAAAATAACAAGGGCAACACTGTTCAATCAATTTTTTTTCAGTATTTCAAGGCCGTCGCACACAGCCATGAGTACCTGTATTTTTGCATCATTGTGATACATTAACTTGGTACGTAAGAATCGATTAGCTTTACAAGTATTCTTTGAAGACATATTAAATGAAATAATAAACAATATCATAGTCAGAAAAGACTATCAAATATTAATAATAAAACTAAAATTACACCATGGTAATTTTGATTAACATTGACATTAAGAGTGAGGAGACTTTTTTTTACGGGACTTAGCCTCGAAGTAAGTTCGAGACTTGTGTTACCAAATACTAACTCAACGATACTATATTTTATAATAAATACGTATTGATCAGAGAAAGTTCGGTTCTCATCACGCCCTGACCGGGATTAAAACCCGGGACCTTCGGTGTCCTAGACAAACGTATTACCGCTGCGCCACAGAGACCGTCAAATTCAGATTGGGTTACTGGATCTTTTGGATTTTATGCATGCCTCAGAATTGATACCATAGGCCTCATAATATGTCTGTTAAAATAATTTGCATTTGCAGTAGTTAGTAGGCGAGTTATTGCGCTTACATAAAATCACGTCTATATGCAACAGTCATTAATGAATGAAAGGCTACTTATCCCTTAGTCGCCCTTTACGACATCCATGAGAAAGAAACGGTGTGGTCATATTTTTTTTCTATTGGTGCCGGGAACTACGCGGCCCATATTATCGCTATTCTCCCTTATACAATGTCATAAGGTTGAAGAGGTACATTCACAGATTAACCTA
Organism: Amyelois transitella; assembly: GCF_032362555.1. Classification (NCBI taxonomy): domain Eukaryota; kingdom Metazoa; phylum Arthropoda; class Insecta; order Lepidoptera; family Pyralidae; genus Amyelois; species Amyelois transitella. The sequence goes on along the minus strand of NC_083521.1, from coordinate 8,930,364 downwards.
CATAGGTACTTACATAAATTCACCTCCTTTCCGGAAGGGTAGGAAGACTTTCCAGTATATATTATTTACTATATGGTAGAGACTAGATACCTACTTACTTACATACATACATAAAATCACGCTTCTTTCCCGGAGGGGTAGGCAGAGACTACCACTTTCCACTTGCACGATCACTGCTCTTCATACAAGCTAGGCGGTTTCGGGTACTTTTGACCTGACCCTTTACCAGGACGTCCTTTATTTGATCAAGATATTGACTTACATCTTATATCACGCATCCCTGTTTATCACTCTCCTCGTGAAACCTCGTGGATATAAGGTACCTATACTTGACCTGACCTTTTTTTAGGACGTCCATGATACCTACATTTATATCATTTGTGGGGTAGACAGAGCCAACAGTCTTGAAAAGTGTGATGGTCAGCTGTTTGGCAAAAATGATGGATTGGATTCAAGGATGGGTTTTTTTTCACTAATGAAACAAAAAATTTAACTAAGTAATTTCATGTCAACTTAATTTTATTTTGTGTATTAAATGTACTTTCATTATATTTACAGATAAAATCGAGTAGAAAAAGCATTCAGTCTTGACCCTTGCTAGGCGGTACACTCTCGAACAGTAGTTGAGTTATTAATGTGAATTTTCCTGTAAAGACGAAACATTCTTAATTACAACCACGGGTAAAAAACACTGTTATTAAAAGTAACAATTAAGAATACATTATTATTAATCACTTATATGAGGCACTCTGAAGTGAAAATATTTGGATTTTTTGTTTGTAACGAATAAAAAACTGAAAATAAATCCGAAATCGAATGAATCGATTTTGTCGAAATTTGGCATCTTCAGTCCCCGTACGATAGAACGCGCGTCGCCGTTTAAAAAAAAATCAAAAAGTATTCACCGCGCGACAAATTATATCGCTGTTTCGCTTTTAATTATGACGCGAAACGGGACAGCGCTAGTGTTAATGTTATCGCGGCTACCATGCTGCGTGTGCAGAAATAACATAACCTAGATTGAACATTTCTCAATTAATGTCTGGAATATACCACGGGAACGGTAATATCGGGAATTTTAATAGAACGCGGGTCAAGTTTATTTGGCTAGTACTTACTTCATTTTTAATTGTAATTATGAAGGTGATAATGCAAAGTTAATAAAGGAGCTACAAGATAAAACACTTTTGTAGCAGAATGTTATCATTCAATATTAGTCTACCGTATTTAGTTTATCAATGTAATCTATCTACTTATCAAGTCGTTGGCATTAAAACAGGGGAATGTACGATATTGCACTCATTTTTTTTTATAATTTAGTACAAAAAAAATATTATAGCAGAGTAAAATACGCGTGTAAGCTCTGAGCAAAATTTTTCACGCTAAAATGTATTTCTTGTATTCGACAACAAAATAAGTTGAAATAATTTCACGCCCCTTTTATAGGTACCTAGTAAGTTAATTATAAGCTCTCCAAACTCATAATTTGATAGATAACATAATTATTATTTTCCTTATTATAATCTAGCTTTTTTTCTACATACACATCTAATCACGTCTATATCCCCTGCGGGATAGACAGAGCCAACAGTCTTGATAAGACTTAGGCCACCTTCAGCTGTTTGGCTTAATAATAAAAATAAGATTCAGATAGTGACAGGTTGCTAGCCCATCGCCTGTAAGAAAAATCCCTTCTTTCGGATTTCCCTAAGTCGCCTTTTACGACAGCCATGGGTAAGAGATGGAGTGGTCCTTTTATATTATAGCAGTCAAAATTTGACATAAGAAGTGGTATTGATTTTACAAAAGACAAAAAGCACACGTTTGAAGACACTTTTTGATGGTGCAAGGAATCCACACCACAATGTCCGATTCACTTCAATTGTACCATCTTGTTCCTAATTAAAACTCCTTAATTCAGAATACTGAAATAATTAAAAATTAATACTCACTTAAAATTACAGTAGGCGTCTTCTTATAATATACAAATAATGTATAAACAATAACTCCTAAAACTATAAAGCCGATGGCCATCAAATATTTAATTGACGGGTCGTGGACTATTGGCAACACTGACAGGAATATTGCCACTAGCAACACAAAACATGGCACAGGAGTCGGTACTCTGTACGGCCTTGGTTTGTTCGCTTGTGTCTTTCTCAGCACTAGCAATGCGACCATGGCGAGACCGTAGAAAAACCATAGGAACCAACTAGCGAATTCTATTAGGGTTTTGATGTTGCCAACTGATATAAATATTGTAGTAAGGAATGCCTGAAAAAAAAGGGGAGAATTTTTAATTAAATCATACTAATTATACTTTCTCCTAATATATGTATTTACTGTATTATATCATTATATTGTGTAATAAAGAGTTTAAAAACAAACATAACATATAGGCTGAAAGTTGGAATCACTCGGATCTTCGTTCTAGGTGTTTATGCACCTTGGGATGTGGGTTCGAGGGGTACAACATCAGCAAAAAGCGAAAACGAGGAGTTCTGGAATAGTGTAAGAGAAGTATTGAAAGTTACCAAGCCAAATGAGAAGATTATTATGTTAGGTGATTTTAATGGATGGGTGGGTGTAAAGCGTGATGGATATGAAAAGGTGCTTGGTGCGTTTGGTGACGAAAAGGTGAATGATAATGGAAGAAGTGTATTAGAAATTTGTCTAGAGTGGGATCTTTTTGTGTCGAACTCAATGTTTCAACATAAAGAGATCCACACCTACACAAGAGTGGAAGGTATTTTAAAAAGTATGATAGACTTTGTGATTGTAGATGAAAGATTGAAGAACAAAGTGCTGGATACCCGTGCATATCGCGGTGCTGGCATTGACTCGGACCATTTACTGGTGATATCCCGGATAAGGGGTATCTTCAATCGCTGGCGGCACAGGGTAAGGGAGCAAACCAGCGCTTTGGAAAGAGTAAAAGTAGAAAATTTGCAAGATATGGATGTAGGTAAGAAGTATATTAATAGACTGAAGGATGAATTTGAAGATTTAGATGAAATGAGCGATATTGAAGATGGATGGAAGGAATTTAAAGAAAGAATTGTGAAAGTAGCTGTTGAAGTGTGTGGTGTAAGTAGAAGAAGGAAAGGAAAAAATCACAAAAATGCGTGGATGAGTAAAGATGTGCAAGAACTTGTGCGATTAAAGAAGAAAGCATGGCTGGATTTGTTAGCAGCAAAAGCTAACTTAAGAATGCAAGAGGTTATAGATGAAGATGTGAATGAAGCACGTAAGGAATATAAGAAAATGAAAGATTTGGTTAAGAAAGCTGTGATTAGAAAGAAAGAAGAGTATAAAGAGGATTTTGATAAAAGGCTATCAGAAGACTTTCAGTCAAATCTGAAAGTATTCTGGAAATCCGTAAGGTCAGCCCGAGGAAATGCTATAACCAGAGAGCTGACTAGGATCAGATGCCAGGATGGTAGCGTTGTGAAAGGAGAAGAATGTGTACTAAAGATATGGAAGGACTATTTTGAAAGTTTATTTGAAAAAAAGGAAGGAAATAAGAAAGATTTCTGCTATAGCGAAGAAAAAGAGAATGAGATGGAAGGCGAAATTGAAATGTTCGAAATTGTGGAAGCACTTAAGAGTATGAAAGCGGGAAAGGCTGCTGGGTGTGATAGAGTGTCGGTCGAGATGCTTAAAGCAGGAAAAGGCGTAGTAGCTAGTCAGTTGTACTGCCTTTTCAATTTGTGTTGGAGAAGCGGCCGAGTACCAAAAGATTGGTGTAAGGCTGTTATCGTGCCACTTTACAAAGGAAAAGGGTCACAGCTGGACTGCAAAAATTATCGTGGTATAAGCCTGCTTAGCGTCGTCGGCAAATTGTATGCTAAGGTATTGATTAATAGAGTCAGGAATGAAACTGATGACAAAATATGGGATGCTCAAGCGGGATTTCGAAAGGGAATGGGATGTACTGATCAGGTCTTTTCCTTGCGGTGCATAGCCGAAAAGTTTTTGGCCAAGAGTCAAAAAGTCTATTGCACATTCGTAGATCTGGAAAAGGCCTATGACAGAGTTGAGAGGAATGAATTGTGGTCAGCACTTTCTATGCATGGGGTGAGCAGTCTCTTAATACGAGCACTGAAATCCTTATATGAGGATTCGAGTGCTTGTGTCAGGATAAACGGAGCGCACACTGAGTGGTTTAAGATTGAGAAAGGCGTTAGGCAAGGATGTGTTGCGTCACCGTGGCTGTTCAACCTATTTATGGATAGCTGTTTGACAGATTTGAAAGAGTCTAAAAGTGGATTAAGGATGAATGAGTTACTCGTCAAATGTCTGCTCTATGCCGACGATCAGGTTATACTGGCGTCATCAGCGGAGGAGTTACAGGAGATGGTAAACTGTATGCATGAAGCTTTAAAAGAGAAAGGAATGAAAGTGAACGTAAGTAAAACTAAAACACTGGTTTTTGAAATGGAGAAAGAAATGACAGCATGTAATATTTTGATTGGAGGAGAAAAAGTGGAGCAAGTGAAAGAGTTTGTATATCAAAGGATCAAAGTTTACATCAGATGGCAAGTATGATAGTGATATTGAAAGGAGAGTGAACGCGGGGAACATGGTGAATGGAGCTTTGCATGCCTTTATGAGCAGTCAGAAACTATCCAAAAAGGCTCGACTGGCTGTGCACAGGGGCGTGTTGGTCCCGACATTAATGTATGGGAGTGAAAGTTGGGTATGGCAAAAGAAGCATGAAAGCAGAATAAATGCAGTGGAAATGAGAGCGTTAAGGAGTATGATGGGTGTGAAATTGAGTGACAGGATAAGGAACAGCGTGATAAGGGAATGTTGTGATGTGAAAGAAGATGTAGTTACAGGAATAGAAAAGGGTATGTTAAGATGGTTCGGTCATGTGGAGAGGATGAATGAAAGCAGGTTGACTAAGCAGATATACAAGGAGAGTGTGGAGGGAAAGGTCGGAGTGGGAAGACCTAGACGAACGTATCTTGATCAAATTAAGGACGTCCTGGTAAAGGGTCAGGTCAAAAGTACCCGAAACCGCCGAGCTTGTATGAAGAGAGTTATGAATGTGGACGAAGCGAAAGAAGTATGCAGAGATCGTGGCAAGTGGAAAGAGGTAGTCTCTGCCTACCCCTCCGGGAAAGAGGCGTGATTTTATGTATGTATGTATGCATAACATATAATCACGTCTATATCCCCTGCGGCGAAGGCAGAGCCAACAGTCTTGTAAAGACTGATAGGCCACGTTCAGCTGTTAAGACTTAATGATAGAATTGAGATTCAAATAGTAATAGATTGCTAGCCAATCGCCTAAAAGAGGAATCCCAATTGTATAAACCTATCCCTTAGTGGCCTTAAACAACATCCATGGGAAAGAGATTGAGTGGTCCTGTTCTTTTTTCTATTGGTGCCGGGAACGAAACAAACAAACAAACAATACAGCGAAAGTTTGTAAGGATGAGTGGATATACAAATATGATTCATGAAACTTTGCAGTATCTAATGCAGTTTTAACTTTAAGACGAACGAAGTCGCGGGCAGCCTTTGGATTTCCGCTATGACGTGAGAGAGAGAGAGAAATGATGACAAATGATAATAAAACAAAATTTCCTTATTACTATGTCGAGCACTTATCATTTTACATAATAAGTTGTTAATGAATCTAATCTTTTGCCATTTTATACAATAAACAAATTTAAGGAATTAAACGATTTTATCTTGCATAGTAATTTATTACGTTACAAATACTTATCATAATCATAAAATTTAAAATTATGAAAAATGTAATCAGTACTATTAATGATAAAATTTTCTTTATTTTATTGATAATTAATTTTAAAGTTTGTGACACTAGTAACAAGCGACATGTTGGTACCCATATACATACATATTATTTTTTTTTAATAAAAACGATGTGTTGATCATTGTTTCATCAGATTATTTTTTTTTACATACATACATACATAAAATCACGCCTCTTTCCCGGAGGGGTAGGCAGAGACTACCTCTTTCCACTTGCCACGATCTCTGCATACTTCCTTCTCTTCATCCACATTCATAACTCTCTTCCTTCATGCAAGCTCGGCGGTTTCGGGTACTTTTGACTTTTTTTTATTATTGAAAAAAATTTTTTTGATTCAACTCGAAATTTACGCGGTCGAAGTCGCGGACAACAACTAGTACATACATATATATCTTTATCCTGCAAAAGGTAGACACATGCAACAACACTCTCATAAAGTTTGGAAGGACTAATAGGCCACGTTCAGCTGTATGGCTTAATGGTGGAATTGATTGATGAATACTCACTTGTGCCGTGTGGTTCCCGGCACCAATACAAAAAAGAATAGGACCACTCCATCTCTTTCCCATGGATGTCGTAAAAGCCGACTAAGGGGTAGGCTTACAAACTCGGGATTCTTCTTTTAGGCGATGGGCTAGCAACCTGTCACTATTTGAATCTCAATCCTATCTTAATGCAAAACAAACGTGGCCTATCAGTCTTTACAAGACTGTAGGCTCTGTCTACTCCGCTAGGGATATAGACGTGATTATTTGTATGTTTGTATGTATACTCACTTGGAAGGCGACCGCGGGAGCCGGCGTCAATCTCTTGACGTTGACATAAGAGAATACTTCCAGCATGTGTCCACCCCGGGCTGCTGTATAGCAAACTCTGGAACCATTTCAATTTAATTATTAAAACATATCCTCAAACTATAAGGATACGTATCCATGACATGGACCCTAACCTTATACATATGTAGTAGTGACTTTATGTATGTACATATAGTGACTATATGTACACGATGCGAATTAAAATTACACTTAAGAAAAAAAAATATCTCACCTGGTAACCCCGAATTGGACGCTCATAGCGCACCCGAAGGTCGCCATGGCAACACCGAGAGGTATCAAGAAGCTGGCCGGCCCCAGCACCCTGGCCCCGAACGCCACTGCCACAGCCGGCACTGACGTCATTTCCGCATAACTCAGCACTGTCATGTACGCTACGTTCATGAAGACGTATAGAGCAGTTATTAGAGGCACCGCGATTGATATGCTGAGCGGAACGTTGCTGGAAGATAGATAGATAAAACTCTTTATTGCACCATAAGAGTAAAACATACAAAACAACACAAAGCAGAAGGAGAAGAAGCGGAAGGTAGGAGATGTCGTGATTATTTGTTGGTTAATGGCTTCTAATGCTTGAAATAAATAAATCTTTGTTTACGCCTCTTATTGCACAACGAATAACTTTTCTAAAAAGAGAACCGCCTCCAATCAATAGCCTCTTTTTTGAAGTCGGTTAAATTTCTAAAAACTTCTCCTAAGTGTAACAAACACTCTCCCGAAAACCGTATCAAAATCGGTTCAGCGAAACGTGAGATAATCGCGGACCAACACACATATGTATATATAATACAAAGATATATACAAACCTACATACGGGTCAAACTGAGAACTATTTTTTCTTTGAAGGTGGTAAAAAAGGCTAAACAGCGCTTTCAAAACAGGCTTAATCATTCTTCCTCAGGAGTGACTTCCTGTTTTTTCTTGCACCTGCTTTTAATGCCGTGTGGTTCCCAGCACCAATAATAAAAGAAATAGGACCACCACACCGTCCCATTCCCATGGATGTCGTCAAAATTAAAATGCGACTAAGGGATATACTTAAACTTGAGATTCTTCTTTTAGGCGATGGGCTAGCAACCTGTCACTATTTGAATCTCAATTCTATCATTAAGCCAAACGTCTGAACGTGGCCTATCAACCTTTATTGTTGGCTCTGCCTACCCCGCAAGGGATTTAGACGTGATTATATGTATGTATGTACCTGCTATTAATATCATTGATAAAAAATCCTCGCATCTCTGAAGAGGAGCTCGAGGTGCGGCTCCTTGCGACCGAGATCCGGGGTATTAGATCCTATGGTGTATTAGTGCCGTGTGGTTCCCGGCACCAATACAAAAAAGAATAGGACCACTCTATCTCTTTCCTATGGATGTCGTAAAAGGCGACGTAGAGATAGGCTTACAAACTTGGGATTCTTTTTTAGGCGATGGGCTAGCAACCTGTCACTATTTGAATCTCAATTCCATCGTTAAGCCAAATAGCTGAACGTGGCCATTCAGTCTTTTCAAGACTGTTGGCGCTGTCTACCCCGCAAGGGAGATAGACGTGACCATATATATGTATGTATGTATGTTTGTAGATCCTATGGTATTGGGTAATTCGAGTTTTTACACCAGTTGCGCACCTACAAACTTGATTTACTCCCATATTGTGGTCAATAATATAAGGACGTCCTGGTAAACGGTCAGGTCAAGAGTACCCGAAACCACCGAGCTTGCATGAAGTCAGTTATGAATGTGGATGAAGCGTAGGAAGTGTGCAGAGATCGTGGCATGTGGAAAGAGATAGTCTCTGTCTACCCCACCGGGAAAGAGGCGTGATTTTATGTATGTATGTATGTATTGTGGTCACAGGTCACTTCTCCAGAGAGGACGCAACCGGGAATAACAATACGAGGATCAACTTACCTAAGAAAATGCTGCAGTGCAGTTTGTTACCGCTTCTTCTGCACTGACGCCTTGGAAGCGGCAGTAAACTTAGTTTTTAAGTAATTTATTTGACGCCAACCAATGTTGTTAAACCATACGTTTTGACAATTATTAAGCGATATATAGTATCCTTTAGTAATGAATAAAAAATTTTGAATTTGAATTTGACTTAACATTTCCACGCAAAATTAGCTTTTAAATTTTTGGTATGAAGGTGCATTCTAGGACGACTGATATAAAATAAGAATTTTGTAGATACTATAAGAAATGTTTAGAACATACTTACACACTGGGGTTGATGATCTCCTCTGTGACCACAGTGACACTGTTCCAGCCATCGTACGCCCACAGGCCTGAATACAGGGCGAGGGCAATGCTCCCTGGATTCGTTGTACTCCCCTCGAAGCCTTTATTTAAGTGGGCTGTGTTGCCTGAATCAAACATTTATTTATTGGTAAATAACTGAAGAAAAAGCGGTTTCCAGCACTAATACAAAAAATAATAGGTGGGTACACTCCATCAGTTTCCCGTGGATGTCGTAAAAGGCGACTAAAGGAAGGGCTTGTAAACTTGTTTTTTTTTGGCGATCGGCTAGCGACCTGTCGCTATTTGAATCTCGATTCCATCATTGAGCCTTACAGCTGAGCGTGGCCTTTCAGTATTTTCAAGACTGGTGGCTTTGACTTGCCCGCAGGGGATAAAGACGTGATTATATGTAGGTATTTAATGTTTTTAAATCTGCTATATTTTTTTATTTGCTACCAGACGAGAATTTGTATGTTTATAAATTTAGTGAACGAATTTAATTTTCTTTTACCTCTAGCTATTTCATAGATTCCACCGCCTATGACGACCAGACAAGCAAACACTTTGCAGATTCCAAAAACGTTCTGAACTTTCACAAACAATTTTACGCTCGTTATGTTGATGAATGTCATGATAACTGAAATATAAAAATTATTATAGTGTTACTTCTTACAGGGTTGTTCAATGACTACAATTTATTTATTTAAAACTTTGTTGCAAAAAAAAGGTACATAAGGCGGACTTAATGCCGTTTGGCATTCTCTACCAGTCAACCAGCTGACTAAACAGAAAAACTTTAAGTTGGTGGTGTATAAGACTGCAAAGATTTTATATTTTATCAGGCACTTATGAAAAATAAAAAAATATGGATTCAATAAAATATTTATTTGAAAAAAATTAAAATATTTGGTCCATTTTATGACTACACTTACAAATATACTTCACAATGATTTTCTGAATGTATTCTCCACTTTAATAAAACATAATCTATAATCTGTAGAAACTTTAAGAAGAACATTTAACACAGCTGTGATGTTGCAAAAAGCATATATCTTTGTGGGATAACAGATTTTTCCTGGGAAGTTCCCTATGAGGCTGAAATAGCAAAGCAATTAAAGCCTCGTTAAAAAAATGTTAGAAAAATATATACAAGACAAGTGTATTTATTTGTCTCCTTTTCACACATCACCTATACTTGATCAATCATAATAAAAAATATTTGTGAGTACTGAATGGAACATAGTTTGTATCCGAGAAAAATCTATTTGCATGTGATTTGTGTTAAACATAAATTAAATGGACAAATCTGCGAGCAAATGCTAGTCTTAAAATAAGTATAAATAAAAGGCTAAGACCTATACTAGATGAGATTGGATTAATTCTAATAAGCCATCTTGATCTCCATATTGTTGTAAGGGTTGGCGGTTACAATATTTAGGTCTTTTAGCAACTCCATAATTTTATAATTCTCTGTGGTGACCGGAACATATCCATTCGAGTTTTCGTTTAGCCTCTCTGCCATAAGAATCTGAAATGAATGGATGGATGTTATACTTATGTACATAGACAGAGCCAACAATCTTGGAGATACTAATAGACCACATTCAGCTGTTTGACTTTATGATAGAACTGAGATTGAAGTAGTAACAGGTTGCAGCCCATTGCGTTCAAGAGGAATCCCAAGTTAATAAGCCTACCCCTTAGTCGTATTTCACAACATCCATGGAAAAGATATGGGAGTGGTTCTATTTTAAAGCGTCGGAAACCACATGGCACATGTATTTAAAATTTACGTATTAATGATAACTTCTCCAGCTTATTTACAATCAACTCACCCCAAGTACACCTTGAATTTCTTCTGAACTGTTTGGAAACAAGGAGGCGAGCAGTCCATGGAGTTCCGTCTTCATTGTTTTGAACCTCTCCTTAGCTTTCTGCAGGTGCTCCGGCTTAACTTCCTGCGTTCTTGTTGCCGGCCGGGATTTAACTTCTTGTGCCGTTTGTATCAGCGTGTTTAACCTGAATTGATTAGATGAATGTAATTAATAAATGAGTCTCTCATCTTTTAATTAATATAAATTCACTTGCTGTTTCATTAGTTTTAAAATCTCAAATTCGGTTCCAATTGAACTTTTTAAGAAGCAGTGACTAATTTTAACTGATGGATTATCATTAAGTCAAACAGCTGAATGTGGCCTATCAATATTTGAAAACTGTTGGTTGTGTCTACCCCGCATGGGACATAGAAGTGATTATACATATATGAATATGAAATACAATATATAAAATAAACTGAATATATTTTTGTCAGTGAAGAATGGGAAGAGTATCAAACTTTAGACCTATGATAATAATCATGCTGCATACTAATGTAACAAATGGGAAATTATGTGAAAATATATTTTACATACATGTATATATATATATGTGTGTGTGTGTGTGTATATGTACAAACACACTTGAAACTTTTGTAGTTAAATAAGTTGAACAAATAATATACAGTTATTTTACTAGTCTCAATGTGAGGGATTCAACCTTTAATGCAAATTTAAAACTAACCCGGCCTACGCTATGTTTAAGCTGACCTTGTAAACTAACAAATTGGGTTATGAATAAATGATTTATTTGTTATTATATTGTTAGGTACTCCTTCATGCAAAAACAACTTTATGAATTTATATTATATTTTACAGATCATGTATAGAACTCAGTTATTTTTAGAATGCAGCTGTTTGCATACTTTGAGTCAATGACTGCTTAACCTTCGTCATTTTAAAATATGTGCATAACATATTATGATGCACCATAGTGCATCACATGATACCAACTGTATGGCGTTCATGATGTTTGCAGCAAAAACACAGGATTCAGGCCTGGTGAATGACTTTAAGAGTTCACAATAGGTACTATAAATAATTCTTAATCACACAATCATAACACATTGTAAACAAACAGAATTAAAAGGTATTATTAAAAATAGAATTAACAAAAGAAAACAAAACTACCTTGTGCAATCAAAATTTAACAATAAAGAGTAATGTTTCTCCACCACTGATTGTGCATAGTAAACATGATGCTGGTAAACTTTAATTTACTTACCTATTTATTTCATTTTCTACATCATGAATAGCCCCTTTCGTGTAAGCGGCTAATTCCTCAACCTGTTTAGTTTTTTCCTTGATTTCATTCAAAAACTGGCTGGTAAGCAAATTATCATCGGTGGTAATTGGCGTATTCGAATTTTCAATCTCTGATTTCAAACCTTCTATGTAACAAAGCGCCTTTTCGTTAGCGTTTTCTGGCGTTATATATGGTATATCGGAAGGCGAATTATCTATTACATTGTATGTATCGACGCACCGGGCTTGTAAGGCTTTTATTTCTCGTTTTATGGTGTCCTGCGTTTGAGTATTGCGTTCGTAAGGCATCCTGAAAAGTAATAACTAAACAATTATTAGTAGTCTACAGAATTGATGCGGAAAATAACGTATTTACTCTAATAATACTTACCTGGTATAAGCTGCTTGTTGAAATATGTACAATTATGAATATTTTTTGAAGTAGAACTATTTAAATAAGTAGTTTAATAGAAAGCACAAAACAAAAACTTCAGAAAAATACGTTTCAAATTCCTATTTAAAAGATGCACAGACTGACAATGTCAAACAGAACAAAACAAAACTGACAGCGACAGCGGACGTGACAGACAATATTTTTTTTATTGCTTATGCCACTAACACGGTAGTGAAGTGCGGATTCTTGATTTAACTTGATTTGAATAACGCCAGAATAATAATTAGTATGTAACAATTTCAGAGCGTAGATGATCAACTCGTTTAGGTTTAGGCGCAGGCCCGGTTAAAATGCAGGTAATGCAAAAAGGCATAGGTTCAAATCCCGCCTCGACCACGTACCAATGACTATTTCCGAAGTTATGTGCATTAATTTGAATACTAATTAATGCTGTTACACTGAGGTAAACATCGTGAGGGAACTGCCCGTTCAGGCAATTGGATGTACAATGTAACCATGATCGATCCAATACGGGTTAGATTCCCCTGCAAAAACCCCTTATTCCATTTTATTTTTTTGATAGGATAAGCTGTTGGAAAGGCCACGTTCGTAGGTAATGGTGCCCAAATGAAAAAGTTACAGATTTAAATCTTATCCAAAGACGTAGTTGGTATGGTATAATCAAAGATGCAATATGTATGCTTATGAATTGAAAAAAATATATTTTACAGTAGTGTTTTTTTTTCATTATATGTAATAATTTCATTTCAAAATGTACCTACAAATGGAATGTTTGGCACCCAATGCCAAATATTCCATTTGTATTTAACTAACTCAATTAAGGATGATATGGTTTTTTTGTGATGTTCTAAAAAATATGATATTAAATCACAATACTTACACAAAGCCGATAACGATGCTAATTTAATAGCCATTATTTTGTAATCCGCCTGTAGTTCCGTAGTAAATGGTTGTATCGCGTATTCGGCAAAAGTCATAACAATGATAGCAACCTCTGCCGGTCGGAGTATCATAACGTATATCCATGCGCAGATAAAAGAGGGTAATGGCCCCCAATATCTGTGAATTCCACCAAATGCCTCTTGGAAATATGAATATTCAGCACCAGATTTGTTTACCACCGTACCCAACTCAGCGAAAGACAAGGCTCCTAAAAAATATTTATATTTTGAAATGGTCATCCGGAACAAAGATTAAAGATCAACATTGAAAGTGCTGATAATTAATTAAAGACGTTAGGTATCTTACCTACCTACACCCACCTAATAAGGATATTATTCCAGAAACTGTCCATATAATTAAACATAATGCCACGGAGCCCGAATATTCTAAAGCTGAAGCCGGGGAGACGAATATTCCTGAGCCAATCATTACACCAAGAATCAGATTAACTGCAGAAAATAAGCCAAGTTCTCTTTTTAATTTAACTGTACTTCCTGCGATACTGTCTACTCCGCCATTTGATATTTGCATTTTTTCAGATTCTGCCGCATCATTTGCGGCCATGGTTTTCTGCAACAATAAAAAATTTATCAATTATATAACTAAGTCTAAAAGAAACTCGATTTTACGTAGATTTAGTGACTTTTATCTTTAATATATATTATCTTACGGTTATGTGCTTTGACATTTTAATAGAAACTGTGGTACTTTAATTAAATCTACTTAGACAACTCTATAACAGTCCTAATACCATTATGTTCAAACGAGGTCGCGTCATAAAATTGCTACACGTCATGTAATAAACGAAAGAAAGTAAATTACAAAATGACACCCTAGTAACTAATTGAATTAGATAATGCCACACTATGACCCTAAGGTCAACATCGTTAGTCTGTAATAATTTATCAACGAAAAATTTTATCTTTATTATTTAAACATTTCTAATTATTCATGTTTGATTAAATAAATATAGTCTAGTTTGTTGAAAAACTTACGTTTAATTAGTATTAATTTTTATTGTACAATTGTATTATCTTTTATATAATTAAAGAATTATTCAATATTTTGTTTAATTTTTATGATTTGCGTCATAATTCTAAAAATACGTATTTTTACATCTCCGCCAATCGAATACAAGATCATTTTACACATTACTGTGTCCGGTCACACATGACACCGACAATAGTGAGGAATGCAGGCACGGTGAACGAACTATAAGTGCCCAGGATCACTGGGGACAGGACTGGTCAGCAAGACCGCCGAGCAAGGTCAAGAGGTCATTTCACGTGCTTCAGTCAGATATGTATGAAAAATCTATGAATCCAATAAGATCAATTTTTTTTTTTTTTATCGTAGATTTAAAGTATGAAACCAAAATTATTTGAGATAGGAAAGTCAATCAAGGGAAAGACTTATTTTTTATAAACTTTTTATTCTTCTTTTATTTGAAAATTTATATTTGCAAGGACTGCAGTCCATAACTTGAAAAATATGGATAACGGGTACTTAGGTATAATCAAAACACGTGTGAACATATGTCGTGGGAACAATATATACATGAATAAAGTCACCTTGATTGAACCCCAGATATAAAGAGAGAATGAATTACGACCACACATACAGGCACTATAAGATTAAATAGTTAAAGACCCACTTACGGCCGGACGGAAGAGACGAATCGCTTAATATTAGTTAATTGTTAGTACTATGGTACTAACTTTTGAGATAGAATGACCCACTTAATTTAAAGTAAGTATGTACTTAGATCTTGATGATGCTCAATGTTATTCTCATTTACCTTTTGCCTAAAGTGAGTAGAAGTCTCTGTTTGACGAGATTTAAGACCATGAAGTGTTAGCAATATAATTTATTTTTAAATGTACGAGTATATTGTCAAATTCCAGCAGTAAAATTTTAAATTAACCCTGTCTAGGAAAGTTAATATATCATCTGATATTCGACATCATATTAGAACTCTTCACTTTTATAGAAAAATGTACAAGTAGTTACTTTTGTTATCATGTAAAAACGAAAATATGTATCTAGTGTCCTAGTGTATTGTACTCATCAAAATAGATTAACAGAAAAATTTTTTTTAGATATTCTTTTATTTTATTTTCAGATCTTCCACTTAAGCAACTTCCTGAAGATCTCCAATTACCATAAATCTTTATTTTCATAATTATCAACTTTAATCATCTCGTAATTATTAATAAGTATACTAAGAATTTAGGTTCGTTGCCATTTCATTCATTAATTATCATAATGCGAATTCAAGGTACGGGGCCGCAATATTAGCATAAGGATAACTCTGTTCTCACGATATTGCGATTGTTAAATTGTGATATGCCAATTTGGCGATCGATTTACGTGAAAATTTCTACGTTCTACGCCTTCTTTATCTGAACAAACACATATTATCTGAAGCTACTTGAAGCTTATAAGTTTTGCTTAAATTTGAATTTGACATAAAAATCTAAAATAGTGATTACTATTATTTATTTCAATTCTTAGCAAAGGGCTCTCTCATTTCTCGTTATTATCTAATTTCCTAATTTTTATTTCAGTAACAAAAATTTTTACATTTAATTTACATCTTCAGTATACATCTTTTTTTAAAATCTTCTAAAATCCTTTCTCATAAAAAAGTAATAATTATATTCCTTGGAAACACGTTTTGCATTTAAGATAAGAAGCCATTAGCAGTTCACATAAAATATGATGTGCTAATGTGGACTTACTGACCATAACCATTTCTTCATTACAAAGCTAATAATCAATACTGGTGTTCTGTGGTAATGGTAATTTACTGACATTGTTATTAAAACGATGACATAAGGCATTTTGTTATTATTTTAACTTTTCGGCATCTTTGTTATGTATTAATAAAAATGTTATTATTTATTTATCAAGATATTATAACAAACCTTAACTGCTTCTGAATTAAACGGTGACCTTTCTGATTTTCTTTCACGACAATTAATCTTTATGTTATCATCATTTGTGGTTAGTCTGAATACAAGTGAATGAGCATCTATTTAGTTAGTGTGTATGAGTAACAATAGTCACTATCGTTTACCAAGAGGAGACCATTTAGTAACTCATTTTTATTTTCAATTTTTTTTTTGTTAATTTCAAATTTTATTATTATGTTTTAATAACATCTACCATACTTCATAGGATTTTTAAATGACAAATTTCCAATCGAATATAATCGTGATTTTCTAAATCAAGAGAGCCACGGATTATACATAGACAGGCGTAGTAAAAACGTCTCAATAATAACAAATATATAGAAAAATCTTGGCTATTTAATTCATGGTCAAACGGTCAGCTTAACGCTTAGTAAACACCAGTTGTCCTCGGTATATTTATTTGGACTAATGCTGTGTAAACAGTAGTTTTAATGGTATAAATACTATTTGTGTGTAGCTTATGTTTGAACGCAATTTTCTCCAATGATCTATTTGTATATAGTTAAAGAAAATTGAGTTCAATCGTGGAAGAGAAATCATATTTTTGTTTTTTTTTTATTATTTGATTTCTTTTTATTAAACTTTAGTCAATTCGTTACTTGATTATATTGTTTGTTACAGAGCGTAAGTTGCAAAGTGGATAGATGCTCTTAGGATTAAATTAGGAATAATAATGAAGGCGATAAAATTTTTTTTATTATACTTATTAATATATTTTGCTCAGGATCCTCTGTAAACAGGGTTCGGGGACACTCACCAAATATATTTACCTGTTTAATACATAGAAATTACCTGTTTGTTTGTAATACTAGTAGTCGACATACTTAGTCTGAACCGGAATACTACGGACTATACCGAAACGTACTATAGTCAAATGAGACCGGTTACTGTTTATCTAAATGTAATTATAGTTCTTTTAGTTTATACCTAAATATAAGTAGGAATAGGAGTATTACATCGCACGCGCTTGAAAATATACTGATAAAATAAAAGTTTAATAATACCGTGGTCATGTTACAATCTTATCATTACGAGCAGCAATCTCTGCAAGTAATCTATGTTTAATCACACTTAGATACTTGATTTCGGCAACAATATGAAAACAAATTTCAACACTTACTAAATACGTGACGGACGCCGGACGAGACGCATAAAAAAACGTTAACAAATAGTGTACTCTATTATTAATCAAGTTTTTGCAAATTTAAAAATACAAAAAGCAGGAAAGGGGAACATGTGGCATCAAAACAGCATCCTGCTGCATAGTCACAACAATGCGTAAATGGTTCTTTGTTGTTCTTATTTCTGTAACCACAAATAATTACACATGTCGTTTTTTTATTGTTAAACTAGTTTTTGCCTGCGGCTTCTATCGTGCACATTGTTGTTAACGAGAAGACACCTTGTTTTGGATGAAAGGAGAAGTGTCTTTATTAGTGCTCCAGCCGCGATTTATATGAATTTTTGCCCATGTCTTTATAATCAAAGTGACTAGTTTTCCGTTCTAATAAACAATATAAACAATTCGCCCTCCTCTGTACGCTATGTATGAAGCAGGGGGCAAATGCTAGTTCATAATATGATTCTTATCCAAGCCAAGTCTATTTAATATCCTACCCTATTGAGGCTTGCCTTAACTTTAGTTTTATTTCTATGTGTTAAATATATAATACCTATACATCCATGTAAATATCCATATCTGAATTTAATATCCATGTCATGCCAGTGCCACCCAGATTTATTTCTTGGTATCCATCATTGATCAATGTGAATTCTTTCGTTTGTAATATTATAAAAGACTGGCATTTGCTACACAGCGGGATATTTTCAAAGATACTTTTTCGATGTTTCTGTGAAGGGTTCACGATTTATTTAAATTTATTTGATTATCTTGTAGCATCTTACAATATACCTTACGAATTTTAATAGTTACGAGTAATATTTTTATAAAGTGGCGATCTGTTCCCTTCACTTAAATTATTACCTTCGCTTGCATCAACATTTATACGTACTTACCTATCTGTATAAAATCGTTATAGATAGATTTACAAGCGGGTATGCAAATCAATAAGATCATGAGTCCGAGAGTAAATTGAGTGCCATACTACTTTTAGTTATAATTTTCAATAAAAACTTATACTTATAACATTATGTTCAGTGGCAATATCCGGTAGTTATTTGTAAAATTCTTAACTTCATTAATATTGATTGACCTTCATGGGATGAATAAGTTTGATATCTAAGTTAGTAGCTTATTATTATTAGGTATACTATTCAATATTACAGATTGATTAAAATCCTATAAATTCCAAAATTCCACACAAGCGAGCTCCAGTTGACATTTTAGATTAAGTAGGTATATGGGAAACAAAAACAAGAATTAGTTTTAATTAATATAAATAAATTAAAGTTGTCTCCATAAAAATATACAAACAATTACAGTCATATTTTTTTTACTGAATTATTACCCAAATCGAATTTTTCTTTAAAAGTCGGCATAAAGTAACACATGTTTTTCAAAATAGAAATATGTAATTATTTCCTCATTTATATACATAAATGGAATTCTATCGGCAGCAGTCAGAACTGATAAAGATCATGTGTCTGAAATAATGATGAGACGCAATTTATATTATTCGAACACTTTCTGCCACGTTCGGCTTAAATGGCTTCATTATCTAGGTAAGTAACATTATTTGCATGAAGTTTAAATAGGTGACATAGATTATTTATTTATCTTCATTGTCAAATATACCATGTAGGTAAGTACCTACTTATGTGTATAACACAAAACTCTTTTAAAATTTACACATACAATTACACTTTTTATGAATACTTTTAAATTATCGAGGTCAAATCAAGTAAAAGCTTTTTTGATAATTATTATGCGGTGATTATGACAAAGCTTTTTAAAAAATAAAAAAAATAAGCAAATAGGCTCATTACTTTTTCAAACTCAGACTCGATCTCAAGATGTTTGTATAAATATCACTGATATTTGAAGATCTCATAAAAAAAACCTAGGTATATATATATTGTGCCTATTATATTATATATGTATATTATGGTTTAAAATTTGTTGCGTGAAAATGCATGCGAGACAGTAAAATAAACTAGATTTACTATAGACAGAAAATTTGAAAATTAGTAGTTACCTACACCGCAAAAAAAAAAATGCGGTACTAATTTAAAAAAAATAAAAATTATATATATGGTTTGTTTGATCGAGTTCTTATTTATGACATAATAACTCAACTCACCTTATTTCTGGGAAGCAAGAGTATCAAAAAATAAATTAATCCACAACACTGCACTCGCTAACTTTATTACACACACGTGTATTACTACGAAATGCAAGCGCGAGCTGGCGTGCAACCTCGCCCACTTTCTTGTACCAACTGCCTTGCTATCAGCATTTGAAACCTCGATAACAAAAGTTGTTCGATAAGATTGCATCTGGACATCGTGGTCAGACCTAGTGTAAATAAAACTAGCTAACTTTATATACTTGAATTATAATAAATTATTATTTTGAAATAAAGTTTGAGTCTCAAACTACGAGTTATTACGTGTGCCTATAGTATCTACTATTGTATCTTCATAATTTAAGGGCGTAACTAAAATTATTAAATTTTCGCTTGCTGTTTATTAAATATCGGTAAAAAATAACATTAATAAGAAAAAATATGATATATAAAATATGAACAATCACAACAGTGAAATTTAATGATATGCGGGAGTTAGAATTTTTGCTTTGTTATAAAGAAAATATAGGTCTAATATTAAAAAATATATGCTTGAGAACCACCTCCTTTTTTGAAGTCGCTTAAACAACAAAGAAATGCCGATCTCAAAACATGCCGAGTATTGCCGAGTCACTGCAGGACAAGTAAGATCGTCTAAATATAATATGAAGTGTTTTTGGATCCAAATTTTACCGGTAGGTATATACCTAAATTCGTCAATAGACGTCACAAAGAAATCAGCATTTACCAGAGATTAAAAGCTCTTTCTCATGAAGAATAGTTCAGTGCTTCTACGACAGTAGCATCATGCTATTCCATTATAATAAAATTATTTATTTTATTTTGGTCTGTGGAACATACTACTACGAGTATGGGCTATGCGTACCTAACATAGAAATAACTTAAAGAAGATAAGTTTATTCAACCAATTATATAAAAAATACAATAACACACAAATATAAAAGATGAGCTTGTATGATAATGATGTGTGGCGTTATAATGTATTTGAACAGGGTTTTTGGGCTGATAAAGACATAAATTCAAATTAGAATTTCAGAGGACACTCGAATAATTTGCTTTTATATAATTTGCTTGCCTGGCTTTGCGTCTACACAATTGACAGGGTAGACAGAAAAAAATTCTCTAGAAATAACTCGAAGGCAACGTTTAGCTCAATGGATACCTAAATTATAAAATTAGCACAGAGTTTTGATAATGCGTACCTACTCACTTACCAATTTTTCGCACATTATCAAAAAGAATATAAATATACACGGACCAAGTGCGTTGATAGATTAGTCAGTCAAAAGTACCTCATAATACTTATTCGAGCCGATTTATATCTTTTGGTATAAATCCGTGAGTATTAAGTCGATCGATTTCTAAAATCGATCGACTTAATACTGCCGGCTACGCATCACTATCAATGATGTTGCCATAAACAAGTCATTGTGAATGAAAAAAGATTTTAAAACAGAAAATAAATAAGACGAGGTTTATATATATATTATAAATTGAGTAAAGGTTTTAAATTATTTCTTCCTTTTAGATAAATAACGATTTTATGTTTATAAAACAGTTTCAAAATTTATGACAACTATTTATTCAGTTCCTTTTAATATTTATTGCAAAATTGTATATAGCAACATTGTGGCGGTCTTTAAATTTTTTGCGAGAAGAAAATCTCGTTGTCTTGTGCGATTTTATAGCGATTTTCCTTTAAAAACCACTGATATTGTGATATTTTAGTGTTAAATCTCGTAGGTTTATGATTAACTAGCAAAACTAATAGTAAATAAGCAAATAACAATCCCATAATTCCATTCAGCGTCTATAGTTTGTGACAGATCGATTCGGCATTAGGAAGTTGCAGGTTATACGGAATTAAATATATATTTTTGGGCTATTTTTATTACCTATTGATTTGAAATGGAAAGTATGGATGTTGCACAAGAAAGTACCTCTGCTGCATCGACGCCAGCTACGGAAAATGGTGAGTATTGGTTAAAGTGTAATGTTGCCGCCGGGTGTTTGAGTCGTGAAAACGTGCTCAGTTTTATGTTGGTTTTTGCTGTAATTTTCTTTTTGAAATGGTGGTAGGGCCCGACAAAAACGTCACTGCAGAGGAGATGACGTCGCGGGACTATTACTTCGACTCTTACGCGCACTTTGGAATCCATGAGGAGATGTTGAAGGATGAAGTACGTACCCTGACGTACAGGAATGCCATGTACCATAACAAGCATTTGTTTAAGGGCAAGGTTAGTATAATTTTTAATAAGTCTATTTTCTCTAATTTTATAAAGAAGCTAAGGTTTTTAAGGGCTCCGTACATACACATGTGCATATCTACTACATGTAGAAGTATCTGTGTGAATATGTTGCTCTATAGGTTATTAAGAATATAACTACTAGCCAATATTCACTGATAAATTATAATCTAGCTATTGGCTGAAGAAGCCTTCCTGTAGTACTTTTCATAAATCCTTTGCAAGTCTTGTCAAAATTTCAACTAAATCCATTCAGTTTTGTAGACTTGATCTGCTTTATGATATTTTATAATAAGTACCTACTATCACGTCTCACAAAGGCCTTGCACAATGTACTTGTAAAAAAATACAATTTTAATTTATTCCGTTAAATATATATGTGAAAGAGTGTTAGTCTTCATGTCCTTCTTTCACATATGAACCATTGATGAAGGCGTAGGCAACAGCTAGTATGGCAATATATACCAAGAGTTTTCTACATGTGATAAAACAGACTTAAAACCAAGCCATGCAAATCAATACAACTAAAACTTGAGAAAATAAAACTTCAATAAGGAAGCTATAAAACTAATAAGGTTCATGTGATATCTTTTGTAAAAAGAGAACTGCCTCCAATCAATTTCCTCCTTTTTTGTAGTCACTTAAATTTCTAAAACCTACTAAGTATAAAGAGCACTTTCTGGAAAACCGCATCAAAATCGATTCAGCAAAACGTGAGATAATCATGGCCAAACATACATACAAATGAACATACATATGAATATTAATTTTTTGGCAGTTAAACAATTAGGTATGAAGAATAAAAACAGTTTTTACACCTGACCAAAGGGAATCATAAGTCCTTCTTTTATTTATCTACAGTGAAGAGTCCTTTCAATATTTTAACAATTCTTTACTGTGCTATGGGCATTTTTAATGGCAACTTGCATTTCAAATATTCATAACTTAAGGAATTTTTAGTCTAGCGCCAAGTAAATAAAGTTATAAAGAAAACAGTTTTAGATGTTATAATGATATCAGATGATGTGTGTAAAATCTTGACAAACAAACCTAAAATTAAGTAACAAAATTTTTTCAGACGGTACTAGACATCGGTTGCGGAACCGGCATCCTATCGATGTTCGCGGCCAAGGCTGGTGCCGCTAAGGTGATAGCCGTGGAGTGTTCCAACATCGTGGACTACGCACGCAAGATCATCGAGGCCAACCGTCTCAGTGAAGTCATAGAAATTGTCAAAGGAAAGGTATGTGACCTGTATTATCCAATTAGTGTTCATTGCACTCTGTTAGGGGTTATAGGTTTTATATTTGCATAGGGATTTTGTTTCGACATACATACATATAATCACGTCTATATCCCTTGTGGGGTAGACAGAGCCAACAGTCTTGAGTCTTGAAAAGACTGATAGGCCAGTTTCAGCTGAATTTTTGTTTGGCTGAAATTAAATAATTTAAAAGTAAGTTTGACTTGTCCAGAGCAGATAAGTTCAGAACATTCTTAAACATTTGTGTTGTCTTGTTTTATTTCTTTTTCATATAATGATAATGTCATGTCTGTACATCTAGCGTCCAATAGATTGTTGAGCAAAAGTCACGTCTATTATTCCAAAAATTCAAACAGAAGCAAATATATACAACTTTTAACAATTTACAAGGAGAGTGTGGAGGGAAAGGTCGGAGTGGGAAGACCTAGACGAACGTATCTTGATCAAATTAAGGATGTCCTGGTCAGGTCAAGAGTACCCAAAACCGCCGAGCTTGCATGAAGAGAGTTATCAATGTGGATGAAGTGAAGGAAGTATGCAGAGACCGTGGCAAGTGGAAAGAGGTAGTCTCTGCCTACCCCTCCGGGAAAGAGGCGTGATTTAATGTATGTATGTTTAACAATTTTTACAATTCTACAGGTAGAAGAAGTGGAGCTGCCGGTGGAGAAAGTGGACATCATAATATCGGAGTGGATGGGCTACTGCCTGTTCTACGAGAGCATGCTTGACACGGTGCTTTACGCTCGGGACAAGTGGCTGAAGCCCGACGGCATGCTGTTCCCAGACAGGTTGGTTTGTCTTGAAGACGGATCACGTGTGCTATGTGTAAAACTCTAATTCAGTTTGTCTCGAAGACGGATGAGTGCAATGTGTAAAACTCTAATGTTTTGCGTGGTCATGTGTAGTATGTAGTAGTGTATGCCCTGTCCAGTTTGTCAGTGAAATAAAATTGAAAATTAAAAAAAAACACGTTAATTGTGTATTAAAAAAATAAGAAATAATGTGCTATTTTTGTAAAAGTGCCGTGTGGCTCCCTCACGGCACTAATATAAAGAAAGATAGAACCAATCCATATCTTTCCCATATATGTCGTAAAAGGCGACTATGGGATAGGCTTATAAACTAGGGACCCTACTTTAAGGCGATGGGCTAGCAAGGTGTCAATATTTGAATGTCAATTCTAACATTAAGCCTAATAGCTGAATATGGCCTGTCAGTCTTTCAACACTGCTGGCTCTGTCTACCGCACGAGGGATATAGACATGATTATATGAAATTTTTTATTTTTAGTAAAGAGGCAACGAAAATTTGTGTACATTTTAGCTTTGTAGCTATCACGGTTTATGAGATACAGCCCGGTAAAAATCCGACGGAACGGCAGACAGGCAGACGAGGCTTACAAACACGGTCCCGTTTTTACCATAACATATATGTACGGGAATGTAAATAAAAAGAAACAGCCTAAAAAACACTAAGCCAAACAGCTGAGCGTAGCCTATCAGTCTTTTCAAGACTGGTTGCTCTGTCTACACTGCTAGGGATATAGACATGATACATACATACATATGGTCACGTCTATATCCCTTGTGGGCTAGACAGAGCCAACAAGTCTTGAATAGACATGATCATATGTATGTACATATACATATGGTCACGGCTATATCCCTTGCGGGGTAGACAAAGCCAACAGTCTTAAAAAGACTGAATGGCTACATTCAGCTATTTGGCTTAATGATAGAATTGAGATTCAAATAGTGACAGGTTGCTAGCCCATCGCCTAAAGAACAATCTCAAGTTTGTAAGCCTATCCCTTAGTTTTACGACATCCATGGGAAAGAGATGAAGTGGTCCTACTCTTTTTTGTATTGGTGCCGGGAATCACACGGCATCATCATATGTATGTATGATAATAAAAACCAATATACATACTTATCGTTTCCCCAGATGCACACTCTTCATCTGCGGCATCGAGGACAGGCAGTACAAGGACGAGAAGATCAATTGGTGGGACGATGTGTACGGTTTCGACATGTCCTCCATCAGAAAGGTGGCCATCTCCGAGCCGCTCGTGGACGTTGTTGATGCCAAACAGGTATTGTACACGAGTCATGATACATACGTACATACATATATTTACGTCTACGTATATATATACGTATAGATACGTCTGTATCCTTTGCGGGGTAGACAGTGCCAACTGTCTTGAAAAGACTGAATTTCAGCTATTTGGCTTGATGATAGAATTGAGATTTGAACAGTGACAGGTTGCTAGCCCATCGCCTAAAAAAGAATGCCAAGTTTGTAAGCCTATCCCATAGTCGCCTTTTACGATAATAGAGTATAAATAAAGAGATGGAGTGCTCCTATTCTTTTTTGTATTGGTGCCGGGAACCACACGGCTGTCATAATAATGAACTCCTCAGTTTCCATGTCCTTCTTGTAGTGTAGAAACTATGAGCTGGGAAAAATCGCGAATTGGACATTTTGTTTTGTATATTAGACCAATCGCGCCATATTTGTAAGCGGTCTTGCGTTTGACCATGGATCCTGGATTGGGTGTATCAGGTTTTTGGCAAGGGCAAGAGATCACAGTGGAAGATATTCTCTTGCACTGGTAGAGAATTGGCAACTCTTTTCTGAATTGCTAGTATTATAAAGCTGAAGAGTTTGTTTGTTTGTTTGAACGCGCTAATCTCAGGAACTACTGGTTCGAATTGAAAAATTTGTTTTTGCGTTGAATAGACCATTTATCAAGGAAGGCTTTTAGGCTATATAACATCACGCTGCAACTTTTAGGAGCGAAGCTTAAATAGAAAATGTGAAAAAAAACGGGTAAAATTATTCATTCTTGAGGGCTTCAATGAGCCCAAAATAACTATTCCACGCGGATGAAGTTGCGGGCACAGCTAGTATATATAGATAAATAATAATCATAATTAATATTTGTTTCAGGTGGTGACCAACTCATGTTTATTGAAGGAAATAGACTTGTACACCGTTAAGAAAGAAGATCTGAACTTTGAATCAAAGTTCCATCTCCAGGTAATTAATAAACTTTTATTTTGTTTGTGTGACAGAATTACTTTTATTTTGTTTGTGTGACAGCTGTTTTGTATTTCTTTTTTAATATCCTTTATTATTATACTATGTAATCCCAAAAGATCCTTCTTTATTTTGTATCGAGGGCGAAGCGAGGTATTGAACTTGCCTGTGACATAAGGTTCAAATTTAAGTTAGTAAAAAATTAATTTTATAAATCCTCATTTTCGGTTCCTTCAATAAGTTTTAAAATCTTAGGTATTAAATATGAATTTATTTCAGGTCCGCCGCAACGATTTCATCCAAGCGCTGGTGACGTTCTTCAACGTTGAATTCACGAAGTCACACAAGCGTCTCGGCTTCAGCACAGCGCCTGAGGCTCCATACACTCATTGGAAGCAGACGGTCTTCTATTTTGATGAGTACATGACTGTGAGTATTTTAAATTATAACCATAATACTTGAATAATTTTTTGAGTAACACATTTGCCCAATGTTCAAATGGGTAATAGTAATTTTTTTATATAAAAAGTTGAGGGATGAAGGATGGAATTAAGGGGTTGGGGTTAAATAATGGCGAGGATTAAAGTCAATTAGATAAGTTAATTTGATTAAAATAAGTTTAATCCTCATTTTGAACAGATTGTTTCCCTGGTATATATTTTTCTTTAACCAGCACTGCATTCATAAGTAATTTAGTTCTCCTATCTCATAGCGGGCTGCTCCCCTGACTGGGCCAATTAAATTAAATAAGCCTATTTTCTTTCCCACTCGTAACTTTCAAAAGGTATTCACATTATATTCGTATATATATTGTTCTGCGACATGTAGATTCAACTTATCTTAACAGAATTTCCCTTGCGTAGTCTGCTTAAAAAAAAAACAATATTTGTCAACAGGTGAAGAAGGGTGAAGAGATTACCGGCATATTCTCAATGCGCCAGAACGCTCGCAACAATCGCGACCTCGACTTCGAAATCGAGTTGGACTTCAAAGGGGAACTTTGCCAGGTGCAAGAGAAAAACCACTACAGGATGCGCTGAAGAAGACCGCCACCGCACAACCACCGCGTTCTGCATCTACAGGGTGTTCTAAACCTGCAGGACGATCTACAAGATGTAAGTTTACAGGATGAGTTTCGTTACGCCGTTGCCGAGTATTGCCTTCTAACGTCTATTTATGGGGAATGCTTCCTGGTGGGAGATCAGTCTATATATGAAATGCTCTGCTATGATTGTCGTTGATTTTCGTTGTTCAGATATATGCCAAAAGCCCTAACTTATATAAAGCTAACTAAAAGCAAACAGCATTGTAGTGAGGGTAGTTTGAAAATGTTTTGCATTATTATCGTTTCTGATGTCTAATAATGGTAAGGGTTTTTGGTAGTTGATAATAAAAAAAATTAATAATATCAATCTGTGGAACAGTGCATTTCAAAGGCCATCTTTTTGAAGCATTTTTTATAATAAACGTTACATTTCAATGTATCAAACACCATATGTTTTCAACGTGAACTGCCAGTTTAAAATAGAAATAAACAAATAGGGAGTAAATCTGTGATAAAATATACATTAAATTTGTTTCCCTTATGTTAAACTCTAATCGTAAATGACTTCAAAAATTCAGTCTTGATCGTTTTTGTCACAATATAAAATGGCGGATGGAAATTGAAGTAACAAAATGGCGTATGCTCACCCATATATATATATATTTGTACTTACATTAAAGCTCCCACTTATGTTTACTAAACGTCTTATAGTTTTCATTTTGGTGGCAGCAGTGGGATAACTCATAATTTTAACAGATAGAATGTGCCCAGTTAAGTTACAAACGAAATAAAAACCTTTTCTCTTTATAATGTTATTGTGTCATTGATGAAATGTGTGCGGGCTATGAATGTAAATAGTATTAGCTTAGGTATGGTTGTAAAAAGGGATTCCTATTATGGGTGACAATAATAACATCATGCTTCAACACGTCATTTTACACTTTCAAGACCTAATTCGCTCTGACTCAAACCGAGAAGAACGCCAGATTTATTTTTTGTTTTGGCTTCTGAAATAAATTAAAATTAAAGATCATCTAAAAGGTAGCTAATTTTCGCATAACTTAATATGGCAACATCGAACTTATCCTGTACTCGAGAGAAACTATAACATAAGGCTGGTTTCCTAGAAACGAATTTGTTAACGATGTATGAACGTGGTCGTTGTGTTATTTTTTTAAAATTAGGTATTAAGCTTATTTTGTACGAGAATTGGTATTGAAATAGTGATTTTCTAATTAAAAAGTTACATTACTATGATGTAATACAGTTTTAGTATATTATTAGAAGCACAAATGTGCTAAGAATAATATCCAATAAATATAGGTAGGTAGGAAACTCTGTCCGGTCCGCGCATTTCATGCTAATGGTACCTCGCCAGAGGACATTGTTACTTTTAGAAATAAGTTGAGAATCGAACCCAGAACGCCAATGAGTTAATAGATAATAAATGATAGGATTAAATAAAAATTTTTTCTGCTTGCTCGGCGGCACGTTGTGACGCAGAGACTTTACTTGAATTCGCTAAATGTTTTATTATTATAAATATTTTGGTGATTTTTTTTTAACTATGGTACATATACGCAATTCTTAGGATTGGACAGGGATATCTTTACTTATTGAATTTATTGGTTGTGTGTCCGATAGTGCATTCAAAGCGGGGAGCTTCAAATCAGCATGTTAACGTTCCTTGTTCCTTTATTTGCCTAAAAAAGGGACAAAAAAGAAAACGAATAGCCAATAGATTTGTATAATAGTTTTAATCTGTATTAATTTAAAATGGCTAGGGTTGGACTTGATTATTAACTTTTAATAACCAGGGGTTTACTCAATACTTGTACAAAATAAGCAAAAATTGTATGACAATTTGTATACTTTAAGATTCTCATGTTTGTATTAAACCGCCTAAGGATCTTATTATGAGGCGGCGCCAGTTTAGAACTAGTTCATACTGTATTCAAATGTGATTTTTGTGCTATTGTAATTAGGTTTAAGTTGCCGATACATTACGGGATTTTGTTAAGCATTGATTATTTCAGGGTACATACATACATTAAATTACGTGTGTATCCATAGCGGGGTAGACAGAGCCAACAGTCTTGAAAAGACTGAATGGCCACGTTCAGCTATTTGGCTTAATGATAGAATTGAGATTCAAATAGTGACAGGTTGCTAACCCATCGCCTAAAAAAGAATCCCAAGTTTGTAAGCCTATCCCTTAGTCGCCTTTTACGACATCCATGGGAAAGAGATGGAGTGGTCCTATTCTTTTTTTTTATTGGCGTCGGGAACCACACTGCACCAATACAAAAATTATAATTTCATTATTATACATTTTATGTCATGTTACTAAAATGCACACAGCTGGACATGGCAAATCTGTAAGGGAACCTTGTTGTATTTGGAATACTTAATAAAATTTATACGTCTTTCGTAACACCGTAATGTTATTGGCTGCTTAAACAATTTTGATACAATGTTCAAATGCTGTTATTATTAGATTAGTTCCCGTTGACACTGTATCTTTTCTTATTACATTATTATTATATAGCTTAATTATAAACTATTTTTCTGGAACTGATTCGAGGCGGGCGTGAGAACTGTGTTTTTAGATTTGAAGTCGCGACTACTGATTGCCAAAGATACCTGCACTAATAATACATGGTAAATTGACCAGTTTTTCAACATTTTTAGGCTCGCGTCTTTCTTTAGAAAACGAATTGAACTTTGAAGTATAATTTTTAATGGTCCTTAATCAGTATTGTGTAGGTATGAATATATTTATTTATTTTGACCCCACATTAAGTTCTCTGTCAGACCCAATGGTTGACTGGTAGATAATGCTACTAGCCGCCAATTGTGCTATACATTTGTATTTTGTGCAATAAAGTTTAAATAAATAAATAAATTCCAATTTTCGTAATTAAATCTGCTAAAAAGCGATATCATCGCTGTCTTTTGTTAATCGTATAAGAGAGACAAGAACGGAGTTGATAAAATGGCCGTCTTACAAAATTTCCCGGAAATGTTGGTAATTTGTGTAAAATAATAATGTAATAGCGAGATGATAACAATCCCGAAGGTGTCAAAATGTAGGATATTTTCAAGCGTATACGTCGATTTAAACTCAATTTGGAAGATATTAAAAAGCAATGATATTAAAATGTCACGTTTCGGGAAATGATTGGTTGGAGTAGATTGAAATAGATGCATTCTAATTCAAACTGGCGAGACATTTGAATTATTCAGTTAAAATAGAGTTATTTAATTATATGTACAAAGCTTATTAAGTGTGTTACATAGTCCATTTTTATGTATTTCCAATTCAAAAATATCTTTCGAATTGAGTTTTTGGACAACTTTCTCCAATTTGAATTTGCAAGAAATTAATTCTTATGACTTAAGTAATAGAAGTGATTGTGCATCCAAAGCCGGGAGTGGTGACTCCGCCGTATTTTCTACTGAGCGAGAAGCGTGTATGTTGTGTAAATCCGAGCAACTCGTGGTGCATAAACGAGTAAAGCTATTTTTTTGTTTTATTTTTTTTTCCTGTAAGTTCTATTCATGTGAGATTACTTTTATGGGGTATTTTAGAAACAAAACATTCAAATGGTCTTTTATTATCACAATTTATTTTAGTGATCATTTTACATAAAGTATCAACACGTTTACTACGATTACTTTCCTTCTACCAGAAGATACATACATACATAGTGATGTCTATATCCCTTGCGGGATAGACAGAGCCAGCAGTCTTGTAAGGACTGAGGCTACGTTCAGCTGTACGGATGGAATTGAGATTCAAATAGTGACAGGTTGCTAGCCCATCGCCTACAAGAGGAATCTCAAATTTATTAACCCTTTTCGTTTCCAACTCTGACAATGAAAAAATATTTAGCACCGTGTCATTTGACATTAATAAATACAAAAAGAACTATAAATATATTATCATAACAGTGTGTTTATTATGCTACGCGCGTTTTCAGAAGTAAACGTGTTAATTTACATTGTGACATAATATTTTAAAATTTAACATACAAAGGAACTATAAAGGTGTAATCTAAGCTATCACGGGCTGAGGGCCGGCCTCTCCCCCCTTGTAGAGGTCGACGCAGCAACAGTTGGTGATGAGCTGGTGCTCCTGACAGGAGTTCGCGTATAGGAAGTTACAGTTCACTTTTTGGCAGCCGTAGCCGAACACTGGAAAACAATGCTTAGTTTTATCTTTGGTTATTTTTAAAAAGTCAATGTTATTTCTGAAAGTCTGTGGTAAATTTCGGCAAAATCACTGAGAATGTTTGATTAGATCATTTTGTTTGATCTAAGTGTGTCCCAAACATAAATTGCTTACTTTGAAAAAACCTCTACACAGCCACGAATATATTAAATATATTTAAAACATTAGCAAAAATATTTAGGTAACAAAAAAAAATAGTAATTAATCTAATTAGAGTCATTAAATATCCCTTGACAAAACAACAGGAAAGTAAAAATATGTTTTGAGAGAGGGTGTCTACAGATTGAGTCCTGATTATTTACCATAAGAATATATAACGTTTCGTGTACAAAACTTAGTCCTCGACAATTAACGCTACTTATTCGCGTGGAACGCCGAAAATGATAAACTTACATCCTGAATTACAGCAGCATGCATCATGGGCCTGCTTCTTCGAACAGTAGCTGTACACCGATGAGTCGCATAACGGACACCCAGGGTGAGCTCCCGGCGGCCCCACGGCTCCTGGGTGCTGAGGGTATCCCCCAGGGAAGCCCGGGTTCCCGCCGTACCCCGGCCCAATGGGGTACTGCCCCGGGTAGTAATTCCCGTAGCCTCCTAACAAATAGTACAGTAGATCTCTTAGTCCGAAACCTGTTAAATGATATGTTAGATTGAATGATGGTGGTGAAGTTGAAATGTTTCGTGAGCGTGGATTCCCGTTTGATGTGGAAAATTTGTTAAGTGAATGAATGTGATATGGAATTGCTTGATAATGGTAACGATTGCAAGTATTAGGTATGGTATTTACATCCGTTGCTCATTGCAGCGGTTAGGTTTTTAGACTCGTATGGATTTTGGACAATACGAGTATTATAATAAATGGGAACTTTATTTTTAAAAAAGTTTTACACAAAGTTTCTAGGTACCTACATCTATCTGATAAATTTTCTAAATGGAGTTATTTTTTTAGAAATGATTGTGTCCAAGAACCTATATATATAAGCAATATACGGTATAACTAGCAATATGATTTAACTAACGCCAGTTTTAACATATTATATTTAATCATTCTTCCAAAAAGTTTCTCATTAACAACATATTCTCATTTTAAGGAATCGAAACTTATATCTTCTACATGTAAATCACAATTAATTACACATATTAATATTTAACTAATGTTTATTCATACAATGACCCATTGTTAAAGCAGATTACGATCATAGCGCATTCCGGGTTAAAAAAACCTTTTTTGTGTCACTATTAGTCAAGATGGCGCCGTAATATTCGGTAATTAATGAGAATTTTAGTACCTTTATGTGTTTTAGAGATACGTATTGACCTCGTCAGTTCCTCGTTACTAGACAATTAGTTAAAATGTGACACATGTTAATTGTTTAAAAACAGAGGTTCGAGGACACGAAAATATAATTTGCTATAGATGTTGTATATAATGATGAATGCCTCAAATACTTTTGTGAGAAGTTTATTACAAAAGTATTGAAAATAATGCAAATCAAGTTAACCACGTAGGTAGGTACTATCAAGAGGTAGGCATATCTAGGTATATTTGTTTTAATTGTGTTTGGGTTGTTATTTAGCACGTCTCTTGCCTAGCATAGTAATATGTAGATACCTACTTTTTCATAAATGTAAAAGAGGCGTGCTGGTAAATCTAATTTTAGATTTTTTATTTTGTTTAAATAAAACTTTTTGGCTCATGTGCGCGACACCTATTCTGTTCTTATTTTTGTTGTTATTTATTATTTCTCTCTACACGATTACTTGAGCAATTATTTTTTTGTAAGGCATAATTTCTTATCTTTTAAACCATCGTTTTATACACAGATGAATATAAGGATGGGAAACCCTTAGTATATTTATTATATATTAGATAAGTACATAAAACTAGAAGAATCTTGTAATGTGAAAGAAGATGTAGTAACAGAAATACAAAAGGGTATGTTAAGATGGTTTCGTCATGTAGAGAGGATGAATGAAAGCAGGTTGACTAAGCAAAGATACAAGGAGTGTGTGGAGGGAAAGGACAGAGTGGGAAGGCCTAGCCTAGTATATTGATCAAATTAAGGACGTCCTGGCAAAACGTCAGGTCAAGAGTACCCGAAACCGCCGAACTTGAATGAAGAGAGTTATGAATGTGGATGAAGCGAAGAAAGTATATGCAGAGATCGTGGCAAGTGAAAAGATGAAGTCTCTGCCTACCCCTCCAGTTGGCATGTATAGGCAGTTTCCTTATGTGATCTAGATGTGCACTGCGAGAGGGTTTTCCGAAATTCCCGCGTGAACAGAAATGAAAGAATTTTTCGGTATTAGGCGGAACAGTGGGCGTAGGCTAGTAGGTATAAATTAATAATAATATATACCTATACGGGACAGATTAAACATTTTGAGTTAGCCTCGAACTAAGTTCGAAACTTGTGTTACGAGATACTAACTCAACGATACTATATTTTCTAATATTAATATAGATAAACACCCGAGACCCAGGTCAACAAAAATTCTATTCTCATCATGATCTGGCCGGGATTTGAACCCGAGACCTCTTGAGTCACAGACAAGCGCACTACTGCTGCGCCACAGAGGCTGTATATCTATGTACAACTTTAATGTAGATGAGCTGAATGAAAGCGGTTGATTGATGAGAGCTATAAATTTTGGTCAAATACCGGTGCCGGGCCCGCCTGCGATCTGGTTTCTGCTTATTTGATAGTTCGAGAGGTCTTCACCTATTTGCAAAATCAACATGTCAATAAACTGTCAGTAACAAGGTATTACTTTGATTTCTGTGAAACTTTTATGTTAGGTACATACATTAGTTTTTATACATCCGGCGTACAGGTATTGGAATTTTTCGTTGCATCATTTCTTTTTCAAAATCCAAAGATTAAAAAAAGGAATTATTTTTAGTGTGAATAAATACATAATGTATTTATCTACTTAGATATTATATTTTTCAGTTTAATGAAGGTCTTACAAGTAAAGGTCTTTGTTTTTTTTATTACTTAAATTAAGTAATTTTACTAACTTAGGAAATTAATATAATTAAATGTATCAACATAATTCATGGAATTATTACTTATTTAATAATATAAATATTAGAAAAAAAACATTTTTAATTAATCAAAACTCACCGTAAGCGCCCGCCAAACTCGCTACGAAAAATACCAACAATATTTTGACCGCCATTTTTCCACAGATAACAATTTTTTTATTTCTTTTTTCTAATTTATGTACAATGCGTGTTA
The DNA here is from genome assembly GCF_032362555.1 of Amyelois transitella. Lineage (NCBI taxonomy): Eukaryota > Metazoa > Arthropoda > Insecta > Lepidoptera > Pyralidae > Amyelois > Amyelois transitella. The sequence continues at coordinate 8,895,713 of NC_083521.1, read as the reverse complement.
TGGTCGTAACTCCTTAGCTGACCCTTGCGAACTGTCGCGAGCTGAGTATTGATACTGGGTTATTCAAGGCTTAGCATCTGGATTTACCAGTGATGACGCGCGCTAAAGTGCTAAGTAAAAAATGGTTCCCAGAGCAAGGAAATAAATTTATTAAAAAAATATAATTTAATGAATTGATTTTGTTTGAAGGACGCCGTGAAGGTTGGTCGCTCTGTGAGTTAAGGTTTATGAGAGAAACTAGGTAATTGACCGTCTTCTCATAGATTTCCTCGGGAATTTTGTAGAATACTTTCCAAATTCTAGTTTCCTACGTTTAGTTTAGTTTATTAGCGGAACAGTTTGATAATATTGATGCATTATCTTAGCGTCAGATGCTTCTATGCCGCCTGATAGCGAAGGAAAAATATACCTAGGATTTTTAAACCAGCTGCTTCATTATAAAAGACATCCAATGGATTTTTTTTTGACTTTCGACCTAAAAGTAATGTGAGTCAATTCTATCATTACTACATACCCAACCAGCTGGACGGAATATACATAACCTATCAGACTTTCGGGATTGTTGGCTCTGTCTTTTCCGTATGGGATAAAGCTGTGATATAACATTTCCCTCTTTGGAAAGAGGAATATTGGCAGACAATTAACCCGCTGGTCTGACAACATAAAATACTATACCGGGATAACATGGGTCAGAAAAACATTTGATAGAGCTAGGTGGAAAGATGTTGGAGAGACCATATGCCCAGCTGTGGGCTGTGGGCTGGAGGAATATCTGCTGGAGAAGAAAAAGAAGAAGATTATATTTTAACCGTGCCGTGTGGTTTCCGGCACCATTCGAAAAACAAAGAATAGGACCGCTCCATCTCTATCCCTTGGATGTCGTAAAAGGCGACTAAGGGATAGGCGTACAAACTTGGGATTCTTTTTTAGGCGATGGATTAGCAATCTGTCACTATTTGAATCTCAATTCTATCATAAAGCCAAATAGCTGAACGTGGCCATTCAGTATTTGCAAGACTGTTGGGTTTGTCTACCCCGCAAGGGATATAGACGTGACCATATGTGTATATGTATATTTTAACAGTTTTTCTAATACCTGTACTTCAAGTGCATATTATCGCGGCCGCAAAGGTTTGTCGTCCTTAAACTGCGTCATTAAAGGTACATGCCACTCTCCGCAGATCTAAATAACTTAGATTATGTAACTTATGACTTAACTGAAGTAAGTACTTTGATTTTATGGATTGTAGGACTAGCTAATTATAGCCGTTCACTAGTTTGATCAAAGTTAATACAATAATTACTGATATTATGAAGAGACTATTTTGTATTTAAAGAATAAACTCAAAAATGAATTGGACAAATTTTGATGATGTTTGTCACAAAACGAATATTCTTTTCTTTATTCTGGAAATTACCACGGTAGCGAAGTCTAGCAAAAACAAGTTATTATAGAGCCAACGGGTACCTACACAGAATAATTGATAAGTAACGTTCAGACAGATAAAATTGATATTCACATAGTGACAGGATATTAAAAGTGATACAATTAACGCTATATTATTCTTACATGCCTGCAGCGCTGGCTGGCTTTTAAACAAGTTTTTAATTCATTTGTTCTTTTAAATATTAATTTATTTTCATATTGATAAAAAAAGAGATACCTTTTGCCTCATTTCTTTTGTTTTATAGGTACCTGTATCGGAATAATATATTTTATTTTACGGAGCTGTCTTTGTCTGAAAGGCACCCCGCTAAGGCTTTGATATGTATTTTTTTATTTACATATGTACATCAAGGAAAATAAGAAAAAAACTTAAAATAAAGAGAAATTCAGTAGGTACAAGGGCACTACTTACTTTTAGTGAAATTTCTTCCAGCAGGAACAAATTACACTGCAGCATTTTCACCGGACGACCGACGTCAATTTACAAATATAGAGTTCTTAACCGATTCGTTGCGGATGACACGGCAGTCGTGTCATATATTTTTTTAACGTGTGGCGTATGACTCGGTAGACGTGCCATTTTAAAATTGATTGTATCTCTCTCAACTTTCGTTTTAGAAGATTCTACCCTGAACAAATAATCCTAGTTTTTTACGTAAATCAAGCCTGTAGGGTTCGTTTCTGAATATTCTATGAAATAGAATAAATCAGGGATTTTCAACCTTTTTTATATTGTATTAATATTAATAACCAAAACAAAGCGGCACTTATTATTATTTTACTAATTTATTATTACGGCAATAACGGCCTAGTGCATTCGTGAGTAGTCTCTTCTTTACTGTAGGTCAAATAATCATCATAAGGCTGAGAGTCGGGGAGTTCTTCTTGCTTTAGTATAGTTTAGGTTTCATAATTTAGTTTTCTTTGGCAAAAGTTCTTTCGTGAACAAAGTCTGAGATTCGAAACTAAAATTTTCAGTTTCGCAGATGAAGGCATTAAGTACCACGTTTTGTAACTTTGTTTTGATCTGAAAAATGAATGAAAAAAAAATGAAACTACAACGAGTGTAAAACATTACTAATATTATGTATTACCTAAAAACATTATTTTGATCTAAAAATTAATGAAAAAAAAAACTGAAACTACAACGAGTGTTTAACATTACTAATATTATGTATTACCTAAAAACATTATTTGAATTTAACATCGAATGTAGTTTACATCGGACACACACATCTATTTAATTAACCTCACTCACTCATTTTTTAACTTCGAAACCTACAAAATGTTTGCTACCTCTGAACAGAAAAGTAACTTGCCAGCCATTTTCAGGAAAACACTTAATAAACTCACTCAAAAAATACTTAAAACGACGTTACCTTCCGCTTACATGCGTGGTTTGCTTTCAATTAAGTGAATCAAGTCATTACACGTGTAAAAACCAAGAAAAAGAATATAAATTTTCAGACATGGCGGGTGACACGGCTACCGTGTCACCAAACGCTATGGCGTTTGACACGGCGGACGTGTCACAAAATATTTGTATGCCGCAACTGCTAAGTGTTTAAAAATGTGCGCCGCAACGAATCGGTTAAATCTAAATCGTAGACGAATGCACATTGTCAGATTGGTGTGGTGAGGCGTTCAAGATTAACGCTATAAATAAAAGAACATACATAAGTAAATACTAAATCGTTATTTAGGTGTAAATCCATGTTATTTCAGTTAAGTTGAACAGTATTTTGAATAAAACTATGAACCTTACCTACCTAATTATACATACAAACATTAATCACGCCTCTTTCCACTTGTCACGATTCTTGCATACATTATTCGATTCATCTACATTCATAACTGTCTTCATTCAAGCTCCTAATTATACTTACTTTTTTCTTATATTTTTTTTACAAAGATTTCAATAGTTTTTTTGTCTTTTCCCAATTTGGTAACTAAATTTACCAAATCAGTTACAAAAGACAATTTTTCTTTCGCCGTTTGGTATTGCCAGTCGGGGCGGTTTTAAAACTACCAGTTTTTCATCGCCAATATTTTTCACGGGTAAAATTTCTACCACTAACACGGGAACCCTAAAAAGGACCAACTTTTTCATTGCATCGTCGTAAATGGCGACAGATTAATTGAAATCTATTTGTGTGAATAAGACGACGACCCCGGGTACAGTTAGCAAAACCTGTCGGATGACTCTTCGTAAGCGAGTTATAATAACGATTATTCGCTTGTTGACTAGTAGTTCTACCTTTATTTGCTTTTCAATTTATATCCCAAGTTAATTATACTATTTACATACTTACATACATATAATGACGTCTATCTCCCTTGCGGGGTAGATAGAGCCAACAGTCTTAAAAAAGCGTTCGGCTGTTTGGCATAATATAAAATTGAGATTCAAATAGTGACAGGTGGCTAACCCACCGCCTAAAAGAAGAAACCTAAGTTTATCCATAGCCGCATCCCTTCCCTTAGTCGCCTTTTAGGACATCCGTGGGAAAGGGATGGAGTGTGGTTCTATTCATTTTTCTTTTGACGCCGGGAATAGTTTTCCTTATCATAATATTGATAATAACAGTTCGTTGATACGGAATGGTGATCGAATTTGCGATTATACATACGTGCGTTGGCTCGGTGGTCGAAATGGCTAAGTTAACATTGTTCTAAACATGATAAAAGATTCAAAAGAAAATAAAATGGGTAACCTTTTCTATAATATATCCTTTTTTAATGCAATCTTCGTTTATTTCTGGAAAATATGTATACAGTTTTTTTTTCAGAAAAAAAGAACAAACGTATCATATTAGTCTCTCTTTTTAGTCGTGTACCCCATGTGAATAAGCACTATTCTCAATTCTCATTACTCTTTCTAACTCAACTCTTCCTCAAGTCAGTCTGATATGTATTATTTTTTGGACCATACCTATTTTAGGGTCCCGTAATCTTTATTTAAGATGGTTGAATTACAACATAAGAATGTAATAAAATAACAATGCACAAATTTTTGCTTAATCATATATTTTATTATAACATAATAGTTAACTAATGTTTAAATACCTATCTTCTACCTACACACATAATTAACAAGAGGAAGCAAAGCGGAATAATTAGATAAAAAAAGAAAGAAACTCTTTTCAAACTTAACTGACAAACTAACCTACTTTATAACATGATCGCATCATTAATAATTTACTAAACATTAGTCAATATTTGTCAAGCCCATTTTGTAAATAGTAATTTATTCAGAGAATTGTGGATTAAATAAAGATCCAGAATAAATCAGATCATATATGTTCAAATGATGTTTACAATAAGTATGATATAACTTCTTGAGCCTTGCCTCTGCACTCTGAACGTGAAACGGGTTCGATACCCGGTCAGGTAAAACTGGAAAGTAAAAATAACCTAGGCCAATTGGAAATAGTTCTTATTTATAATATTTGATCTAGGTTTTTTTTTGTTATATTTTAACTTATTTTTAGTAATCTAAAAATATAATGCCGTTGGTCGACAATATCAATCTAGTGAAACTATTTGTAATACTTTTACATGTCACCTTGTATCAGATATGTCAGTTATATAACCGTACTGTAGGCCCATAATTATTTTTAGATGCACGAGTTAATTTTAGTTGTCTTCTAGCAACGTTCGTAATATTGTTTAATTTATTTTAAAACAATATAAATTATTTTTTTAACAAACAAACTTTTACATGAGCACGGCTAAAATAAGCCGTGCTCATAAATCAGTTTTAATTATCGAGAAAGACTGCCTTTAATGATTTCTAATTGTAAAAAAGTATGCATATTTTAAAAAAATCACTGAAATAAAATGTATATTAGCCAGTATTTCGGAAATATTTTAATGGCGCCGTTGAAATGTGGATTCTTTTTTTTTTAATTTTAGTCAGCAGCCATAGATTATTATTTTTTTATTTTTAACACGCACGACTAATCAATCTTGATATAAGGCTCTAGCTTCATGGCCCTCATAATGTCCCCGGTTACAGAGCACCTTCCAGCTTGCATTATGGTCCTGGGATCCTCTCGACCCTGGACCAATTGCTTGAAGACTTGCTCGCTGAGTGTAAAGGTGCAGTCTGGGTCGTCTTCCGGTTCTCCTTCGAAGACTCTCACATTGTTTAGGTCTAGAGCTAAAAATGTAAAAAAAGTTTTAAGAAAATTTTAAAGTAGATTAGGTTCCTATGTGTGTACAGTATGACCATTCATTCATTCATATTATCACATCTATATCCCTTGCGGGGTAGACAGAGCCAGCAGCCCCATAAGACTGACCGGCCACGTTCAGTTTTATGGTCTCGTATATAACCAATTAATTATTTTGGTGGTGATAAGTGATAATCATACTATGTTAGAGGGTGATTGTCAAAAGAAATGATTGTTTTAACTTTTTTATCTGGACCTAGGAGTAAAAATAATCGGGAACGCTTTGTACTTATTATGAGCAAGATGGAAAATAAAGGCATGTTTTTTAAGACATGAATAACTTTATTTAACAAAATTAAAAAAAGATAAGCCTTCCTTTCTCGTCCGTCATTTTATATACCTTTATTTACATCGTTTAGACATTTTTTTAAAGGCGGCATTTAAGATTAGGTATCTTAAAATTGCTCCCATGGTTAAAAAACACTCAATTTTACGGTCTGTTTTGCTCTTTATGTTTTTGTATTGATACACTTTGTATATTCACCATAAATTAAAGAAGTGAAGTAGAACAGCCAAGAGCGAAAAAAAGCGAGATGGAATGAATGGTCAGAGCCAAGGGTCATTGCTCTAATAACTTTCCCAACCATGAGTAGTAGCTTTGTGATTGTGACATTTAAGTATTTGGTTGTTATATAAATACCAATAACGTAAAAGTATGCGAATAAAAAGTTTTTGGTATCAAAGAGTTTTTAAAGAATTATTGTTACAGTGATCTTTTCCGTGTGGTCCCGGCACCAATACAAAAAAGAATAGGACCACTCCATCTCTCTCCCATGGATGTCGTAAAAGGCGACTAAGGGATAGGCTTACAAACTTGGGATTATTTTTTAAGGCGATGGGTTAGCAACCTGTCACTATTTGAATCTCAATTCTATCATTAAGCCAAATAGCTGAACGTGGCCATTCAGTCTTTTCAAGACTGTTGGCTCTGTCTACCCCGCAAGGGATATAGACGTGACCATATGTACGTATGTATGTGATCATTTCCAATGATCCAATAAGAGTAACGTGCAAAAATTGCGGAGGTCTGACGGAGCTCGCTTCGTGTAAAAACCTAATGTACCCTGAACGGGCCGAGGGTCTGGTGGGTCAGTCACAATACTCATAAAACACCAGATATTTCAAGGCGTCATTTATTTTTTATTTTATTTATTTCAGAAGCTTAAATCTATCTCTACAGTTTGCACCAATGCGATAGAGAAGCAATACATTTTAATTATTATGTTTCTCCTCTTGGATTTCACGGGTCTATACACCCCGGATTTTAGAGAGGCTTGCGTGGGGATATAAATCCAACACGTAGAGGCCCTTTGGAGAAGTTGATGTTATGTTGTTTTTTAATAATAATTATTATTATTGTAGCATACAATAGGTATATAACGCTGTTGTTATGAATTCGCTCAGAGAACATGCAAACAGGTCAATATTTTCGGAAATCCGATTGACATTACGAATCGCGCGCGCAGCAATCTGGTGCGAGCCCATTTTTCATGTTTCGGTCGTCGTCTAAGTCAAAATCGATTGTTCTTTTTTTATTAATACCTTTGGAGTCAGTTTTGTTTATCTGAATGTCAAGTCAAAGTGTCTGTCTGTCCATGGAGGCTGAACGGCCACAACAGTACCCATTCCAGGATCAAAAGGCGCCTTCTGAGATTCCCTCCAAAGATGTAGGGCTATACTTAATCGGATTTAAAGTCAGGAAGAAAAATAAATAAATATATACGGGACAGATTACACAGATCGAGTTAGCCTCGAAGTAAGTTCGAGACTTGTGTTACGAGATACTAACTCAACGGTATTATATTTTATGATAAATACTATAGTTAAACATCCAAGACCTAGGCCAATCAGAAAAAGGTTGTTTCTCATTAATGCCCCGGCCGGGATACGAACCCGGGACCCACTGCGCCACAGAGGCCTCCAAGAATAGATTTTCCTCTTTTCTTCATTACTTCTACAACATATTCTACTCACTCCAGCTGTAAACAGAAGTTCCTTTGATGATGTTGAAGAGGTGGACGCCGCCCAGCTCCCTGGCCTTCTTGGGGTCCGCTGCAGCCACCTTGGCCTTGATCTTCGTGACCAGGTCAGGCTTGCCGTTGCTTGCCATCTCGCTCTGTTGCGCTCCCTGGAAGGATAAAAATGTGGTTTCTTTTTAGTATTTAAACAAACATGTGTACATACACACGTATAAACACGTCTATATCCCTTGCGGGGTAGACAGAGCCGACAGTTTTGAAAACATTGATAGCAAAGTTTGGCTGTTGTTTGGTTTAATGATAGAATTGATATTCAAATAGTGACAGGTTGCTAACTCATAAAACCAGAATAAAGATCTTGTAACATAGAACATTGTTTTTTTTTAAAAATTCAATATTGGATTAGGCATTTGTCTTCCATCGCACCTGATGATAAGTGACGGTAAAAATGAAGATTTTTCATGCCTATCCAAGAGATACCCATTTATTCTAGTTTTGAATGTCCGCGGACATTAGATACTTGTCTGGGAATAAAGACGCAGGCAGTTAATTTTACACGTTAGCCGCTTGAACTAAGAGGGATCTCTCTTGAAACGTTTAGTTCGACTATTTGGTATTTCTACTACAAAAAGGTGAAATTAAATAGTAATTTAGTGAAATAACTTAGTAGAGTTCATCCATATTTTGGGGCTAACTTTGTCTGATAAAGGATCGTAGTTTAAAAATTACCTACAGATAGATAGATAAAACTCTTTATTGCACCATAAGAGTAAAACATACAAAACAGACAGAGATGGTACAAAGGCGGACTTATCGCTAATGCAATCTCTTCCAGTCAACCTTTGGGTGGAAGGAAACCAAACAGGAGATCGGCGTTGGCGCAGAGCAAGATAAATAAATGTTTAAACTTAATAAAATGCATACAGAATATACATATATACAGATTGTGATTCTTAACAATTATAAAATTAAATATATATTTTTTCAAAATTAAATAAATCATTTTTATATATAAAAATCGCAAAATAACAACGCATGAAATAATAATGTCAATATTAAGAATTGGCTCTGCAATGATAGTATTATTACCTACCCATAATTAGCTATTAGCATAATATTAGCATAAACAATTATGTGACTATGACCGATACACATTATAAGTACACATATGTAATTGAAAATTACATCATTCAAATAAAATAACAATTTCAAAAAATAACTAACTAAAATTTTCTTTTAATTTTCTCTTATTTCTATTATTATTCTATTATTTCTCCTCCAATTTGAAATGACCACAAAATTTTGTCAAATGGTACACCAAAAATAAACCTCATTCTACATTCTACAATTTAAATAATAATGTGTTCGAATTTCAAATGTTTGGTATAAACTTACCATTATTACGTGTGACAGGCACCGTTCTTGAGTACACAATAATGTTAAAGCTGCGTCATACATCCGACGGACTTTCACTCTCGTCGATTGCAAAACGACTTTTTAGTAACCAAAAGTTTGGTTAATTGTGGGACAATAATCTGATTGGCTAAATGTTAGCAATGTAAGTGAGAGAAATATCTATACTAATATTAGAAAGCTGAAGAGTTTGTATGTTTGTTTGTTTGAACCCGCTAATCACAGGAACTACTGGTTCGAATTGAAAAATTCTTTTTGTGTTGAATAGACCATTGCAAACTTTAGGAGCGAAGAAATAATGGAAATTGTGAAAAAAAAAAATCCTTGAGGGCTTCAATGATGCCTTAAATAACTATTCCACGCGGACGAAGTCGCGGGCGCAGCTAGTGCTATATAAGGCTGTGTAATACGATAATAACAGTCATATGTGAACAATTTAAGTGTGAGGAATAGGTTTGTATGACACTAATATAAATAAGTACTTAAATAAAAATATTTTGATTATTTTTAATTAAGACTAATTTGGTTATTTGATGGTCACCCTACAAATATATTCATCTCAGCAGAGTCCGTCTATCTGGCCGCAGCCAGAAAATAATTTCACTTTTTTTTACTTTTGAATTTGGAATTCTTACCTCTCTTTCTAGCTCATTTCATCATATCACACCTCTAAGTAGTGTATCAGATATTTTTTTTTTACTTTTGTATTTGCCATTCTTACCTTTGACGGCCTCTGTGGCGCAGCTGTAATACGCTTGTCTGTGACACCGGAGGTCACGGGTTCGAATCCCGGTCAGGCATAATGAGAAACGAACTTTCTCTAATTGGTCTGGGTCTTGGATGTTTATCTATATAATAATTTATTATAAAATATAGTATCGTTGAGTTAGTATCTCGTAACACAAGTCTCGAACTTACTTCGATTCTAACTCAACCTGTGTAATTTGTCCCGTATCTATTTTTTTATTTATTTATGTAGGTTCTGCCTACTCCTCTGGAAGAGAGGCGTGATTTTATGTATGTATGTATTGTACATATAATAGGAACATATTGAATTTTGTACTCTCTTCTACGCTTATAACGGGAAGTCGCGGGCAACAATGAGAACTTCTAAAAACAGTGTAGTACGACCAAAATAATGTATTAATAGAATAGAATAAATTTATTTCAAAATTGGATACAATGTATCACTTATTGACGTCACATCACTTAAATCTTATAACATATAACTACTACCGCTTCCAAAGCGCATATTGTGTAGAAGAAGCGGCGGAACAAACTACACTGAAGCATTTTCACCAGACGTCAATTTACAATTGTTAATTCACTAGCTGTGCCCGCGACTTTGTCCTTGATTGAAGCCCTCAAGGATGGCTTTCATTATTTATTTGCTCCTTATAGTTGCAGCGTGGTGTTTTATAGCCTAAAGCCTTACTCGATAAATGGTCTATTCAGCGCAAAAATAATTTTTCAAATAGAACTAGAAGTTCCTGAGATTAGCGCGTTCAAACAAACAAACAAACTCATCAGCTTTATAATATTAGTATAGATATGGAACATTATCTGACCGGCCGCAGAATAAAATGTAATGACAGTCGGAAAATGCGTGGTTGCATAAGATCAAAGTAATGGTCATAGAGCGAACATTACGAATAGTTTAATTCACTTGTAGTTAATGCGTTTGCTTATTGTGTTTCGTGAAACTATCGGTACTCTTTAAAGGTATGTATGGGAGTGCCGTGTGGTTCCCGGTACCAATATAAAAAAGAAAGAAATGGAATGCCATCTCTCCCATGGATGACGTAAAAGTCCATTAAGTGAGAGGCTTATAGTATAAACTTGGGATTCTTCTTTTAGGCGATGCTAGCAATAGCAACCTATCACTATTTGAATCTCAATTACTTTCATAAAGCCAAACAGCTGAACGTGGCCTATCAGTCTTTCCAAGACTGTTGGCTCTGTCTACCCCGTTAAGGATATAGACGTGATGATATGTATGTATGTAAACAATGTAAACAACGGACATAACTTATTGAAAACAGCAATAAAAAGTGCGGCTGAACGGTAGGGTAGATATTTACTGTCGGGCGATAAATTGTGAACCGGTCGCCGAGTGCCGCGGTCGCCATATTTTTCGGATTATGCCGCGTGCGCACTAACCATTGTATGGCGTAATGTATAAGCAACTAGCTTTTGCGTATACATACACACATACATACATAAAATCACGCCTCTTTTTACGGAGAGGGAGGCAGAGAATACATCTTTCCATCATCCATCAACATCTCTTAGTCGCCTTTTACGACATTCATGGGAAAGAGATGGAGTGGTCCTATTCTTTTTTGTATTGGTGCCGGGAATCACACGGCACTATATAAATGCTTAGTTTATTAATCTTTTCTTGATTGACGTTTACAGTCTGCACGAGAAATGAACTTTGACTATCATTGTAAGTAAAAATTTTTACATACATACATACATAAATATGGTCACGTCTATATCCCTTGTTGGGGTAGACAGAGCCAACAGTCTTGAAAAGACTGAATGGCCACGTTCAGCTATTTGGCTTAATGATACAATTGAGATTCAAATAATGACAGGTTGCTAGCCCATCGCCTAAAAGAAGAATCCCAAGTTTGTAAGCATATCCCTTAGTCGCCTTTTACGACATCCATGGGAAAGAGATGGAGTGGTCCTATTCTTTTTTGTATTGGTGCCGGGAACCACACGGCACTCATTAAAAAAAAAAATATTGGTATAATCGCTTATAACTTGCACATTTGCCAGTAACTCAAGCGTGCACTGTGAATTTTAATTGTTTACCGATATTCAGATGCATATAACGCAATATTAATAATACGATTAATAAAATAGGTTTTGTACGTGATTATAGCATCATGAATGTTTGAGCTATGCTTATTTTCACTGAAAATGCTTAATAATGCTTAATGCTTTTAAAAGGGTCAGGTCAAAAGTACCCGAAACCGCCGAGCTTGCATGAAGAGAGTTATGAATGTGGATGAAGCGAAGGAAGTATGCAGAGATCGTGGCAAGTGGAAAGAGGTAGTCTCTGCCTACCCCTCCAGGAGAGAGGCGTAATTTTATGTATGTAAAATGCTTTGGTTTACATAATTAGATACCTAGCTAAGCGATATCTTCTTTTCAACAAGCCTTAAATTTATGGCAAGGTTTTTGTATAACAGACGACGAAAAAAACCTATATATATTAACCTATATAACCTATATATATTTTATAATTGTCTCTTTGGTCTCTTCCTACGACATCCACCACACTAAGAGTTCGGGTGTGGTCGTATCAACGTGCTGAAAATTTTGTGGGTAGGTACGTATTCAATATTAAAATATTTAATACATACATACATATAAGTAATCTCGTTGCGGGGTAGACAGAACCTACAGTCTCGAAAAGATTGATAGGTTACATTCAGCTGTTGGGCTTAATGATAGAATTGAGATTCAAAAAGTGAACGGTTGCTAGCCCATCGCCTAAAAAAGGAATCTCAAGTTTTTAAGCCGAGAGCTGGAGATGTGGTCCTATTTTTTTTAATGGTGCCGGGAACCTTTTTTCAATAATTGAAATTAATTGCCTAAGTAATCCCTAATTATTAGGCATCATCAAATTTTGAGTATGACCACGAATACTGAAACACCAAAAACCACGTCGTGCCTGTAAATGTATTAATTACTAGCTGTGCCTGCGACTTCGTCCGCGTGGAAAAGTTATTTTGGGCATCATTGAAGCCCTCGAGGATGAAAAATTTACCCCGCTTTTTTCACATTTTTCATTATATCTTTGCTCCTAATAAATGCAGCGTGATGTTATTAGCTTAAAGCCATCCTTGATAAATGGTTTAGTCAATACAAACAGAATTTTCAATTCGAACCAGTAGTTCTTGAGATTAGCGCGTTCAAACAAACAAACGAACTCTTCAGCTTTATTATATTAGTATAGACTAGCTGTGCCCGCGACTTTGTCAGCGTGGAATTGTTATTTTGGGCATCATTGAAGCCCTCAAGGATGAATAATTTTCCACGTTTTTTTCACATATTCCATTATTTCTTCGCTCCTTATAGTTGCAGCCTGATGTTATATAGTCTTAAGCCTTCCTCGATAAATGGTCTATTCAACGCAAAAATATTTTTTCAATTCAAACCATTTTGAGATCTGACTCTTCAGCTAAATAATATTAGTATAGATTATTCCTTCAAAAATATAATAGTTTAACGTCATCTTGTTAATACACGCACTAACTAAGCTGATCTTTCAACCATAAGTTGAGATCAAGTTACCTTTAGTTACTCACACTTTCTAGTTCTAGCGAAATACTATAGATGGCGCTTATCATGAAAACAGAACAGTCGGATGTAACAAATCTTGATCCTCCTTTGATTAGATAATTTTATGAGTTCACTAGCTGTGCCCACGACTTAGTCGGCGTAGAATAGTTATTTTGGGCATCATTGAAGCCCTCAAGGATAAATAATTTTCCCCGTTTTTTTCACATTTTTTATTATTTCTTCGCTCCTAATAGTCGTGATGTTACATCGTATACACGACGACGCAAAAAAAATTTTCCAATTACCAGCAGTTCTTGAGATTAGTGCGTTCAAATAAACAAACAAACAAAATCTTCAGCTTTATAATATTAGTATAGACTAAAATTCGACTGGAATTTTATTGGAAAGGAAATGTTTCTAAAGATTCTTGAGATTACTGATACTAAGAAACGAAATATATATAGATGGGGCTAGAGATTAAAATATTTATGGCTTGAATTTTTTTTAATTTGGTTCACAAAACGGATATTACACAAAAGAAATAACACAAATACTTATATGGATATGAAATACATACGTTTGTCTGTTCATATGTGGTCTGGGAGGTGCATTAGGTTTTTCCGAAATAACTTCGGGACAGAGGTATGATTTTATGTTTGTATCATATCTAAATGAATAAAGAAAAAGATCAGTTATGAATGTGGATGAAGCGAAGGAAGTGTGTAGAGATCGTGGTAAGTGGAAAGAGGTAGTCTCTGCCTACCCTTCCGAGAAAGAGGCGTGATTTTATGTATGTATGTATGTTACAATCTGACGACTATAACTACAAATTAGGACACAATTCCATTATGGTTTGAGTGTTAGACTGAGCTTAATTCATTCTGAGTTCTGAGGTCAAACACACTCACACATCTCAGGACCACACTGAAAACTACCGTGAAAAGGAAAACAAGAATTCCATTAAGTATTCCAAACAAGTTTTTTTATTAGCAACATGTTAAATACGTCTGTAGGAAGTGCCTTCTATTTGTTTAGGATAGACCAAATAACCTATACGATTCACAAACTTATTATCTACTGTTAAATATATATATATTTGTTCCTAAACTTAAAAGGAGTAAGGTCGGAAATTGTTAAACAACTTGTTTGACAAATGTATGTGTGTTGGTATCTTTGGGCAAATTGTGAGAACTTAATGGAATTAAAATATAAGGGCCCCGTCTCGTGTTACGCACGTATTTGCTTTTTTTCCCCTTTTATTGAATACCATTATTTCTTTTCATGGATGTTTCTGATTTGCCAGAAAAACAGGAGGGAGGGAGATAGATAGATACATATGTAGCGACATCTCTACGGCACAAGTCACAACTATCCATCACGAGACGCTATCAGTGAAAAAACAGCGAAAAATCTAAATCGCGCAAGTAAAGCTCTTACGGACTGGAGCATAATATATACAACCTCCGACACAACATCGTCTGTCGCGCGGTTCCCCAGGCATAACACCTAGCCTGGCGGAAGATCTTCCCTTTGGTGGCGGTCGAGCCGAATCATTGTTCCTGCTACAGAATAGAATAGTAAAGATTTATTTTTTAAAATTGGATACAAGGTATCACTTATTGACGTCACATCACTTAAATTATATTTTAAAATCATACTACCGCTTCCAAAGCGCATGAGTAGAAGAAGCGGCGGAACAAACCACTACAGCATTTTCATCGGACGTCAATATACAAATATAGATTTATTAAATCTGAATCTTGGACGAATGCACATTGTCTACATTAAAACATGAATGAATGTAGAACTAGTACAGTCAAGGTACCCCTATAATTGCACATAAAATCATAGCAATAAATTTATCTTTATGTTATGGTTATCTATTATATATATATATAACCGCGTGGTTACCGGCACCAATAGAAAAAAGAATAGGATCACTCCATCTCTCTCCCATGGATGTCGTAAAAGGCGACTAAGGGATAGGCTTATAAACTTGGGATTCTTCTTTTAGGCGATGGGCTAGCAACCTGTCACTATTTGAATCTCAATTCTACCTTAGTAAAGCCAAATAGCTGAACGTGGCCTATCAGTCTTTACAAGACTGTTGGCTCTGTCTACCCCGCAGGGGATATAGACGTGACCATGTGTATGTATGTATGTAGGTAATCTAAATCATGTTTATTTTTGCAAACATCCTCCTCGGCTTTATCAATTATAGCTGCTAATTGTTATGCGGCGGTCAGGCGGTCACGCGTATTAGAAAGAACGCTGGTTCGCCGTATTAAATGTTTCGCTGCAAATTGCTTATAACGACTATATCTCAAAACCTATTCGTCTGATTTATATACTGTAAATGGCAATTTTAGTCTACATGAAAAGCCGAAAGTAATAAACATATTTATTTGGATAAGGATTAATACTGAATTAAAGAAAATTGGTTTCAAAATAAATTATGTTTATAATGAAAAAATAATCTTAAAAAATGAACATAAAAGTGGTTATTGTAAGTAAACCTTAAGAGATAGATATATGCTCTCGCGGACTTTTTTGTGGCAAAAAATGAGTACTTCACATCTTTAGTACATTGTTTTACTATATCTTTGTTGGTTTGCGCAGCGTTCGCGTGGAAGGAAAGCTCGCAGATGGCCGACTCAGTCAACTTTCACCTGCATTGTTGACGTTTCCCGTAGGAAATCCGGGATAAAATGTAGCCTATAGCCTTCCTCGATAAATAGACTATCATAGGTGAAAGAATTATCCTCAACAGTGAAAGAATTATTCAAATCGGTTCAGTAGTTTCTGAGATTAGCGCGTTTAAACAAACAAACAAACAAACAAACAAAACAAACTCTTCAGCTTTATAATATTAGTATAGATCATACTACCGCTTCCAAAGCGCATGAGTAGAAGAAGCGGCGGAACAAACCACTACAGCATTTTCATCGGACGTCAATATACAAATATAGATTTATTAAATCTGAATCTTGGACGAATGCACATTGTCTACATTAAAACATGAATGAATGTAGAACTAGTACAGTCAAGGTACCCCTATAATTGCACATAAAATCATAGCAATAAATTTATCTTTATGTTATGGTTATCTATTATATATATAACCGTGTGGTTACCGGCACCAATAGAAAAAAGAATAGGACCACTCTATATCTCTCCCATGGATGTCGTAAAAGGCGACTAAGGGATAGGCTTACAAACTTGGGATTCTTCTTTTAGGCGATGGGCTAGCAACCTGTCACTATTTGAATCTCAATTCTATCTTAAAGCCAAATAGCTGAACGTGGCCTATCAGTCTTTACAAGTCTGTTGGCTCTGTCTACCCCGCAGGGGATATAGACGTGATTATATGTATGTATGCATGTATTTTATCTATATAATACAGTGTAGGTAATGAAATTCATAAATTCATGAGTAGAACGACATCAAGTATTCAGCTCTCATCGGAAGCAGAATATTAAAAAATGTGTGCTGTTCATACGACACGCCAATTTCACGCACGTAAAGTAATGACTGACAAACAGACATGTTTCTGATGGTTCAATCATTCATACTCATTATAATGCTTGTACGATCTTTGTGATCAAGGTATACCTACCTATGACGTCTTTATCACCATAGGACCACTCCATCTCTTTCCCCCATGGATATCGTAAAAGGCGACTAAGGGATAGGATTTTATAAACGTGGGATTCATCTTTTAGTAACCTTTCACTATATGAAACTCAATTGTATCATTAAGCCAAACGGCTGAGCATGGCCTATCAGGCTTTTCAAAAATGTTAGCTCTGTCTACCCCGCAAGGGATAAGGATATACATACATATATTAATCTATACTAATATTATAAAGCTGAA
Source organism: Amyelois transitella (assembly GCF_032362555.1). Taxonomy (NCBI): domain Eukaryota; kingdom Metazoa; phylum Arthropoda; class Insecta; order Lepidoptera; family Pyralidae; genus Amyelois; species Amyelois transitella. The sequence continues at coordinate 8,878,466 of NC_083521.1, read as the reverse complement.
GAGTTTGTTTGAACGCGCTAATCTCAGGAACTATTGGTTCGAAGTGAAAAAATATTTTTGTGTTGAATAGATCATTTATCGAGGAAGGCTTTAGGCTATAACATCACGCTGCAACTTTTAAGAGCGAAGAAATAATGGAAAATGTGAAAAAAAAAAACAGGGAAAATTATTCATCATTGAGGGCTTTTATATACAATAATATAATATAAATATCTTTTTATCGTATAGAAAATTAAAGGAATTTCAAATTCACGCGTGCGAAACCGCCGGCAAAACCAGTATATAATTGGGACCCCGCAAAGTAGCGATGTGAAACGACAAGGTTTCAGACTTGACCATAACTCCATTGCGCTGTAAGTCAGTTATGAGTTCGCTAGCGGCGCTCGTTAGCGGCAACGGGACAACTTGTGCAGGAGCCATTTCCCTTACTTGGCTTTTAAAAGTCCGGCTGAATTAGGACCAATATTGTAGATGTAGGTTTCGGAGTTCATTTATAAAGTAATGACAATAGGTGCAGTATTTTATTCGTTGGGTAGAGCTACAAACGTAACAAACAACTACAATAAATGAAATTTCATTTAAATCCGATCAGCAATTCCAAATATTGTGTGTGTACTAAACATATTTTTTACATGCGTTTTTATCGAAAAATTTGCCAAAAAAGGTCTAGTAAATTTAAGAATATTCATTAACAAAATTCAATACAAAATAATAATAAAAAAATAATTTATAAAAAAGCCTTTTTTTTTTAAATAACGGTCCGTTGCTTTGCACTGACGATACTCTGATGACAACAAGCCTTAGAAAAAGTATTAAATACTTTTTCAGAGAACCACGCAAAGATGAGAGCGAAAGAGACAAAAATATACCAGACTTGAGGACTGTACTCGTAATCAAAAAACTCATTCAACAAAACAGGCTCATAATGGTATGAGTAGAACTGAAGAGGTTCAGCTGAATAATAAAATCCTACGCTTAACCTGGGTTTGAGAATAGAATGCGTTGGGTATGGCGCGTTTGTGTTTGACAAGTAACTTGCGTTAGTAACTTGATAGCAACAAAAAAGAAATATACAGTTCTCCTGTACCGATCACTCACAAAAGTTTTAATGTCTCTCTTTTGTACACAAATTAGTAAAGAGGGGGATACATCGATTGTGATGGCGACTTTTGCATGTTTTAGTGTAGAAGGCCACATTGATAAGCATATTAGCTTCGTATCGTAGACGATTCGGAGGTAAAATAACTTTCTTCTTTTAGGCGATGGGCTAGCATACATACATACAAAAAATCACGCCTCTTTCCCAGACGGGTAGTCAGAGACTACCTCATTTCACTTGCCACGATCTCTGCATACTTCCTTCGCTTCATCCACATTAATAACTCTCTTCATGCAAGCTCGGCAGTGAGAACCTAACCTGGGCTAGCAACCTGTCACTATTTGAATCTCAATTCTATCATCTAGCCTAACGGCTGGACGTGTCCTTTCACTCTTTCAAGACTGCTGGCTCTGTCTACCTCGTAATTGATAAAGACGTAGTTATATGAACGAAACAAGGTACGAAACAAATTAAATTCCAAATCAATTTGAGTCCAAATTTAAGTAATCAATCTCTCAATCAACATTGTTCAGATTTTTACCCTAAAATAGACCAAAGCACGCCAGCCAAAAATTTCCACCTGTCAATTGCTGTCTCAACTAATTCTAACATCACTGGCACAAGTAAACAAACGAGGCATAAAAGACGTGGCCACATGGGAAATTACCCGGGTCTACGCGGCCGGATAATATGTCCTTGTCTGGCGGACGCGGTCGCGACGTCATCGGACCAATGCTTAGATATATGTGTGTTGGTATTTGATAGTGTTGTTTGCAGAAAATTGTTTTTTTTTTTTTTTATTTCGTTTTTTTTAATAAATACATGCGCGTAAAGGAAAATGTTAACAAAGATTTTGCGGTGTTCATGATAGTGTTAGTTGCACAAAATTGGTTAGTATATCAATTTCCTTTTCTTTTTAAAGTATAGGTACCAATTTGTTCCTCAGCAGTTTGTCGGCTAAATTAGAAGTACCTATAGAATAGAATGGATTTATTTTCAAAATTGGATACAAGGTATCACTTTTTGATGTCACACCACTCAAATCTAATTATAACTACTACCGCTTCCAAAGCGCATGTGTAGAAAAAGCTGCGGAACAAATTACACTGCAGCATTTTCATCGGACGTCAATTTACAACTTTATACACAAAAATTGACGAAACTAATCTTATAAAGAGGAATGATTTTCAATTTATTGGACCAACCTTAATTAACAGTCTGAAATAGACCTAAAGATCTCTCATTTTCAACCTATTTCTTTTAAAAAAAAAATTAGAACATAAATAAAACACCTCCAAGGCTGAATATACAGCAGCGAAAACAAGTGAAAATTGAATTCAACTTTATCGAAATTATTTCACAAAGTTTTATTAGTTTCACATTTGTTTGATTAAAGTTGTAAGTATGAAGTTTTCAAAAATAAAGTCCAACAAAAATAACTAACTACACAAGGCTAAGTAAAAATTGACCAAATTTCGAAGAGAATTCTTTTATTTTTAATTACATGCTTTATATGTAAGAACTTTTTTTTTAAGAAATTAAGTGATGTCATAGCAACATGCAGCCTTCACGGATATGGGGGACGGGCTTGGGATCCGGTATTTGTAATTAATTTTAATGCTCATATTAGGAAATTAAATTAGAACATACCTACATAAAAGCACGGCTCTTTCCCAGAGGGGTAGGCAGAGACTACATCTTTCCACTGGTCACGATCCCTGTATCTTACACTATCAATATATTTTTGAATCTTTTGAGCACCTTACTTATATGTACCTATGTATACTTATGTAATGTACAGGTATTGATGGCTGTTTGGACTATATTGGTTTTTGAGCCGTGTGGTTTCCGACACTTTAGAATAGAACTATCCCATATCTTTTCCATAGAAGTCATTTATTTTTTATTTATTTTATTTATTTATTTTGACACAAACAGTCATAAGAAACAAAAAGTACAATAATACAGTTTTAAAAAGATAGACCAAACAGTGTCGAGCAATAATACAATAAAAATTGCGTGCTTATAACAAACAGCAAGAGATGAGTCATAAAGACGACTAAGGGATAGATAGGATTATTCACATGGGATTCTTCTTTTAGGCGATGGGTTAGCAACCTGTAACTATTTGAATCTCAACTCCGAAACAGCCAAATGTGGTCTAGCAGCTTGCGTGACTATTGGCTCTGTCTACCCATTAAGAAAATTCGTCTATATCCCTGCTATTCTTTTTCCTATTGGTGCCGGGAACCACACGGCATAAAATATAAAGACGTTACATATATTTTTTATTCATCAAACCAAAATACTTCAAATTATTCATTTAATAATTCATTCAGTTTTTTTTCTTATTGCATAAAATTAATCATGATTGGCATGTTGTATGTCTGTGGCAGGGCGACCCCGAGCATCGAACCTGGCACGTGCACGGGCTGTCTGCCTGCGCCACTGGGGTCACAGTCAGCTCTTCAGGTGTTTGCCGGTAAACTGAAACGTGAATTAATACGCTTTTGAATCATTTTAAAAACATTATTTTACTCTCAAAATATTGGGATTGCTTCTCTTTTGTATTGTTGCCGTGTGGTTCCCGGCGCCAATACAAAAGGCGACTAAGGGATAGGCTTACAAATATGAGATTCTTTTTTTAGGCGATGATCTAGCAACCTGTCACTGTTTGAATCACAATTCTATCATTAAGCCAAATGCTGAACGTGGCCTATCAGTCTTTTCAAGGCTGGTGTCTCTGTCTACCCCGCAAGGGATATGATGATAAGACGTGATCATATGTATGTATGTATGTAAATATCGGATACAAGGTATCGCTAAGTGACGTCAACGTTACTTAAGTATAATTATATTTTCTTATACTTCCAAAGCGCAATATGTCTGCAGCGCTATAAGCGCAGTACTATCACGTCTTTTATCTTTACGCGGCAGACTGAGCAAAAAAAACTCTAAAAGATAATGATACAGTTGGAAACGTCGGCAAATTCCTCACAAATCAATGTTGAAATTTTGTCTGGAAATAAAAATACAAGCGCCTGCAATCCATATCCTTCTTTGTTTGAAGGAAACACTCCCCATAAAAATACCGCATCAAAATGGGTTCAGCGAAACGAGAGCTAATCACGAACAAACATACATACTACATACATACAGGCCAAACTGAGAACCACCTCTTTTTTCTTAGAATAAATAAATAAAGAATAAATATATACAGGACAAATTACACAAATTGGGGTAGCCTCGAAGTAAGTTCGAGACTTGTGTTACGAGATACTAACTCAACTATACTATATTTTATAATAAATACCTATATAGATAAACATCCAAGACCCAGGCCAATCAGAGAAAGTTTGTTTCTCATCATGCCCTGGCCGGGATTCGAACCCGGGACCTCCGGTGACATAGACAAGCGTACTACCGCTGCGCCACAGTGGCCGTCATATAGGTACCATAGATAACAAAATAAAAATTATAAAATGTTGTTAGTAGCGCCATCTATGTAAACACATGAGTAACTTCCTTTCTACAAATAAAGCAACGTGTTTTAATATTTTTAAGGTGGGTAAAAACAAAGCAATTCTTACTGATCCTGTGAACCACCCTCTCCAGACGTTTCTCGAAGATGGTCCCGACCAGCAGGAACATGAACACGGCTACCAGCAGTGGGGCGTAGTTCCACCATACCACCATGCCATATGTTTCTCACCAACTGTCTGTGAACATATACATACATACATATAGTCACGTCTATATCCCTTGCGGGATGGACGGAGTCAAACAGTCTTGAAAAGACTTATGGGCCACGTTCAGCTTTTTGGCTTGATGATAGAATTGAGATTCAAATAGTGACAGGCTGTTAACCCATCGACAAAAAAAGAATGCCAAGTTTGTAAACCTATCCCTTAGTCGCGTTTTACGACACCCTTAGGAAAGAGATGGAGTGGTCCTATTCTTTTTTGTATTGGTGCCGGGAACCACACGACATTCATGAGATGGCATAATTGCGAGAAAAAAGCATTGCTAGTGCCGTATGGTTCCCGGCCATTTTGTAGGACTACTTACATCTCTTTCTCATTTCGTTCGAATTGAAAAATTCTTTTTGTGTTGAATAGACCATTTATCGAGGAAGGCTTTACGCTATATAACATCACGCTGCAACTATAAAGAGCAAAGAAATAATGGAAAATGTGAAAAAAAAAACGGGGAAAATTATTCACCCTTGAGGGCTTCAATGATGCCCAAACAATTAGAACAAACAAACTATAAGTAAATATTTCCTTCATGCTGTTGTCGTCAAAGAAGCGTAAGGCCTACCTGATGGTTCCCAGCAGCGCCTATATTGTCCCTCCAAATCTCAAAAACTCGACGGCATGGTAATAAATCTATTTGTGCAATAATATATCAGCGTTAATTGAAGCCAGTGGAGTTGTCAGATTTCTCGTTCATATTGAATGGAAAAACTTTAACATTCACCGGGTTTTTATTTCGCCAGTAGATGTTTTAGACCCGTTCTGTAATTAATCACGAGGTTCCGCCTCCCCCCCTTTGACATTCGTCGCTCTGACAAATGCTTTTTTTTATTTCCGACAGACGTAAAAGAGGTTGAGCCACTTAAGGTCTTTTGAAAAAAGTTCCGCTTTTGATTTGTTGAAACAATGATTCGAATTGGTTGGTTTTTCATAGTGCCTATGTAATTTTTTAAGGGTTTTCTGGTTTTCTTTGTTTACATCTCATCAACATCCTCTTAGGCAGCTACCCCTCTGGGAGAAATGCGTGAATTTATGTCTGTATGTATGTATTTATCAAATGGGACATTATAAAATTTTTTCATCCTCCTTGGGTAGTTTTCTTTTGAACATGTTCAAGGCGTGGTTGAGTCAGTAAATTAAATGCACGAAAATACTACGAGACGCGGCTATTTCAGACTGTTTCTTATAGAACTCTATTGGAAAAGGTAGGTCTGGGTCCTCAGAGAGCCTGTGAGAAACTTCATTTTACCCGAGGCTCCTCTCGCGTGAGAAGAACCATATGTCCTTCTCCATATTACATGCATTAAAATATTCTGAAGATCTGTTTTGACGTGAAATACAGACAAACTTTCACCTTAATAATATTGGCATGAATCTGAACTTCCACGCGTAATAAAATAACACAATTCACAGATTTAAAGAGTCCAATCTTAGCGGTAGGAAAAACTTCATTCATCTGAGTGAATCGTCTAGAAACGAATTATATATCTCTACTTACTTTTACATCACGCTAATAGAGTAAAATGCACTAACATGTCTATTTACCCGGACACATTGCGCGGCAAAACCAACAAATTCCGTCGTAACAAGATCTGGTTAGCACAAAGGGAACAAAAACGTAATAACCCGCCCGCAACTGAGACGTAGCGACTGAAAAACTACTTGGATAAAAATAATCTTGCCCGCAAAGTAATCTCTTAAAAGATCATCTGCCATTTCACGCCTTTCTAAGAGCTGTCTGCTCCCGGGACACACGGTTGGGGAGTTTGTTTGTTTGTAATGGTGGTGCCGTGTGGTTCCCGGCACCAATACAAAAAAGAATAGGACCACTACATCTCTTTCCCATGGATGTCGTAAAAGGCGACTAAGGGATAGGCTTATAAACTTGGGATTCTTCTTTTTGGCGATGTGCTAGCAACCTGTCACTATTTGAATATCAATTCTATCATTAAGCCAAATAGCTGAACGTGGCCATTTAGTCTTCAAGACTATTGGCTCTGTCTACTCCGCATGGGATATAGACGTGACCATATGTATGTATGTACATATGTTTGTTTGTAATATCTTTATTGCATAGAAATTTACACAGTAACAAGAAAAAAGTAAGTACATAGTTATAAAAGAGACAAATCGCTTGCAATGGCAGACTTATCCCATGAAGGGATATCTTCCAGTCAACCGGCAAATAATAAAGGAAATAGATAATTCAGTAAAAAGCGCCAAGTCACAGTGTTATGTGTGTGTGTCTTTGTGTGTTGGAGTTTGAGATGAGTCTATTTGGTATCGAAGTGTTAAGGTAAATTCTCTTGTCAATAAATTCTATATGCACCAATACATGAAAAAGAATAGGTCCACTCCATCTCTTTCCCATGGATGTCGTAAAAGGCGACTAAGGGATAGGCTCACAAACTTGGGATTCTTTTTTAGGCGATGGGTTAGCAACCTGTCACTATTTGAATCTCAATTATATCATTAAGCCAAATAGCTGAACGTGGCCATTCAGTCTTTTCAAGACTGTTGGCTCTGTCTACCCCGCAAGGGATATAGACGTGACCATATGTATGTATGTATAAATTCTATTATCACCCAGCTTCAAAGGATCCTTCCTCCTGGCTTTTATCCAGGTTGCATTCCTCACCGCTCTGGAGAGGAGCTCAGGGTATGCCTTTGACCATGGATCCTGAATTGGGTGAGTCAGGTTTTTACACGGAGCAACTCCAATCTGACTCCGCAATCTTTGCAGGGGAACTTAACCCGTTTTGGTTCGATCATGGTTACACATTCAATTGCCTGAATGTGCAGACCTTCTTACAAATTTTTTACTGAATCTCCAAGTTGTCTGTGTGTCCCGGCCGTAGCTACCGGCATAAAAACCTACCCGTTTTGGATCGATCATGGTTACACATTCAGTTGCCTGAATGTGCAGACCTTTTTACAAATTTTCAACTGAATCTCCAAGTTGTCTGTGTGTCCCGGCCGTAGCTACCGGCATAAAAACCGGTTCGCAACCGTAACCATAAAGATTTAGCGGACAGCGCCGGTTATGACGAAACCGGCGGCCGATGCGATCGTGATGACGGGTTGCTGGGCCGGATATTATTTTATGATAATGGTTTGCTCATAAAGATATATTTATATGTTTTTAAATATGTCATTAAATCATTTTCTTATTAAGTCAGTCAAGGGAATGCCTAATAGAAGTGATTTTCTTTAAGACTAACAACATATTGAATCTGTTTACCCCGTAAGGAATAAACATTTATGACTATAATTTTATTTGTATGTAAAATAAGTTAAATTTCATAATTCACAAAATGTATTACCTATCTCAAAGTAGTTTAGGGTTTCGCTCTCTTAACAGCATATAAACAGCAGCATAAGTTTTTTAAAATAATTGACTATCTAGTTATATTGATTAAAAAAAAAATAAGTTAACTAAAAAAAAAACGAATTTCCTTTTTTAAAAAACGTAAAAAAGATTTTTATTTCCTTGCTTATTTATGTCCATATCCGACGTAACGTGAATCGTACGCGCTTTTTGTTTTCTTAAAAGTAATCCTACTACTATTATAAAGGCGAAAGTTTGTATGGATGTATGGATGTTTGTTACTCTTTCACGCAAAAACTACTGAACCGATTACCATGAAATTTGGTATGTAGGTAGCTGAAGACCCAGAATAACACATAGGCTACTTTTTATCCCAGAGTTCCCGCGGGATTGATAGGGTTTCCATGCGGACGAAGTCGCGGGCGACCTCTAGTAGCATATAATGTTAATAAAATCACTCAGACAAAGTTTCTTTCACTTGGAGGTCAAAGTGCGGAACTCAAAAACTAACGCAACCGACTAAGTTCGTTTCTATTAGGTCTACATAGACTTAAAATATATAGACATGACTTTATCTAAAATTGGAAAGTAATAGTTTCTTAAAGTATCTTATGTACTTTGATAAGCGACTTGACTTCATAGGAGCCATCTTATCCAACTGCTGCTGCTGCAGTGTAGTTTGTTCCGCCGCTTCTTCTACACATGCTCTATGGAAGCGGTTGTAGTTATAATTAGATTTAAGTGATGTGACGTCAATAAGTGATACCTTGTAGATAAAAAGAGAGAGACATAATGATGTCCCTCTCTTTTTATCATGTCCACTGTACTAACTTGAAATATAAATTATTCAAAATTTAAAATTTTTATTCATTATTATAGGACACTTCAACATCACTTAATAATTTTCATATCATTCGGTTTCACAACATTGGTTGACGTCAAATAAATTACTTGAAACTAAGTTTACTGCCGCTTTATATCTCAATTATATCATCAAGCCAAATAGCTGAACGTGGCCGATCAGCGTTTTCAAGACTGTTGGCTCTGTCTACCTCGCAAGTGATATAGACGTGACTATTTGTATATTGTTTGTACTATTTGGCAGGGTATTTTGTTAAACTTCCAAATTTTTCTCGAATTTCCTCACCCTTACCCTTCCATTTCTTTAGCTCCCATCTTGTTCGGGATTCCCCGCGCGTGCGGACCACAAAAACAATCGACACGCAACAAATCCGCACTGAACCGGTTGTAGCCGGATTATACTAACGGCTACTAATTGCTACGTGGGCCGAATCGAAACTTGGCAATAAACGATGGCCATTCAGTACTGAACAGTTGCTTGGCATTCTCAAATCTGTTTCGTACAAAATTTTCAGATTAGAACTTTGCGTAAGGATTATAAATATAGATATTTTATTAGGGACTTTAAAGGGATTTTGTAGGCATTGTTCGAGAAGTTATAAGGTTATTAGTTATATTGTTATCAGGGAGTGGGAAGACCTAGACGAACGTATCTTGATCAAATTAAGGATGTCCTGGTCAGGTCAAGAGTACCCGAAACCGCCGAGCTTGCATGAAAAGAGTCATGAATATGGATGAAGCGAAAGAAGTATGCAGAGATCGTGGCAAGTTGAAAGAGGTAGTCTCTGCCTACCCCTCCGGGAAAGAGGCGTGATTTTATGTATGTATGTATGTATTGATCGAGCTTGCTTGTTTCCTTTGTTGACCTTTTCAAGCGTACTTAAATTTTAAATGAAAAACAAAAAAAAAATATCTTCTCTCTAGCCAACCACACGTATTGCATTGCATAAGTCGTAGATTTTTAACATTTCTTACTTTAGCTCTTTCACAGTCCATTAGACTTTCACGACCTTTTACCGTTCTTTTCATAAAAAAAAACTATGCCGAGTCAGTAACCTCTATAAAGGCGTTTTAATCTAACCTAATTAATCCCGACTATACAATGCTTATACGGAACCTAACATAATAGCGGTACTTAGGGTACACCCAACAATAGTAACCCATGGAAGCATTTTAATAGCATGTATTTCGGCGGATTGCGCTGGAATGAAATTCATTCAGGCCAAAATGAGTTCCATTGTTCTATGCCTTGATAAAACACGGCAGGAAAATTACGAAGGCGATCTGATGATGTCAGCCTGTGGAGCGGTGGAGGCGTACACAATATTGCCGGGTTTTTGGGATTCCGCAGTCGAATGGTTGATATGAAATCGTTTGTTTGTCGCGTCCGGGCGTATGTCACAGATTTATTCTTAACATACATACATACATATGGTCACGTCTATATTCCTTGCGGGGTAGACAGAGCCAACAGTCTTGTAAAGACTGAATGGCCACGTTCAACTATTTGGCTTAGTGATAGAATTGAGATTCAAATAGTGACAGGTTGCTAGCCCATCGCCTAAAAAGAATCCCAAGTTTGTAAGCCTATCCCTTAGTCGCCTTTTACGACATCGATGGGAAAGAGATGGAGTGGTCCTATTCTTTTTTGTATTGGTGCCGGGAACCACACGGCACTATTTATTCTTAACGTGTGAATATAATTAAGGCCTGAGCACACTAAACGCAGGTCTGCAGCGGCGCAGTTTGTAAACGGGAGTCGTAACACAAGAAACTGTTTTAAGTCGTCACACTGCGGCGCGGCAGCAGCAGTTCGAACGTGTTCGAAGAGTCTTTTGTATTACAATGTGATGCATTTCGTGTCAACAAATTTGGAAGATAAATCGCTACAAAAGTGTGCATAAATGTTTTAAAAAAATATAAAATAAAGTGTAATCTTCGTGGTTTATACATTAAATTGAAAGATGATATGATGATTTTTTTAAAGGGAACTATGCCTTTGGTATCGTTTGATAGATTTGAAAATGTTATACTTAGAGGCCTCTAAAACAGTTTTTTTATTTATCCTATATTTTGTGAAATATTCACTTCACCGTCAAAGTAGGTATCAATCACGCCGTGAAAAATTGTGTATAAAGAATTTGATAAAAACTTCATACGAAAATTTGTTTGAACATAATCTATTATGTAGTAGTTTTTCGTCTACCACGTGTTAGTTCTGGTTACATATTCACTTCTCTGGAGAGGAGCCCGGGGCGCTCCTGTGACCATGATGCTGGATAGCGTAATTAAGTCATTAATTCAATTTGTGTGGAAATTCGACGTAAATATAAGTGTACGGCACCCAACTTACTTACTAACCCAACCCAACGACTCACATTTGGCCGGTTATACTTTTGGTTCGGATGGCACGGAACTGACGCGGTTTATTGCAGTTGAAATTTTTGTGGAAAAACAGGCCAAGTGCGTGTCGGGCCATGCATTGCGTTGGCTTTCGTTACGATTCACAGCAAATTTTAATATATGAATCTCAATTCTATCTGTGAGTTTCAACGTTCTGCCTTTCAGTCTTTACGAGATTTTTGGCTCTGGCTGACCCTGTAAGGGATAAAAACTTGAATACGTGTATGTATGTACATATATTTTGAAGAACTTCCAAGTCGGAAAAAAAGAACTTAAAATAAACAAGTTATCAAGACACGAATCATGAAGTGAATTAAAATTGCAAATAAATTATTGTTTGACAATAATATTGATGGGGCGGGAGGGCACGTAGCTGAACTAACAAGATTCACGGTTTCCGAGAATTGCCAATGAATACAGCCACTGATTTTATTATGCTTCAGATACAATGTAGATGATTTAAGATATAGAACACACAAATCAAATAATATTTATGTCATTTGATTTGTGTATAATATTTTTCTCAAACATAAAAAAAACTATGTTTTTTATGTTTGAGATAAAATTAAGATAACTAGTAAGTGTATAAAAAAAATATTACGACGAATATTACAAAATATGAAAAAAAAAATTTACATTTTCTGGGCATCATAATCGAACGATTATTGCCAGAAATTGCATGTCGATTTATTCGTCCTGGACAGGGACCCGGGGTCCATCTTTGATCAAATTTCAGGAGTGGGTAAGTTAGGTACCTAATCATACACCACTCTTTGTTGAGGTCCATGATCATAGAAATGGTCACGGTAACCAATTGAAAAAAAAAATTTATAAATTAAACGAGTACAATATAAAAATTGTTTCAAAATTAATTTTGTAATATTGATTTGGTGAATAAAGTTGACAAAATGTAACTATTACATTTCTAAACTAAACTAATAATAAAAATACCTAATTAAAATAAAGTATAATTCCTTAAGTACACACTAAAAAAAAATATTATTTAAGTAAGGACCCTACTTGGTACTGGTATTTAAGTTTGGATACTACTTGGACCATACTGCAGGCAAATTGATTTGTTTACAATTAAATAATTCATCTAATCAAAATCAATTTCAAAATCTATATTGACACAGCAAATATTTAATTGAAACTATCATTTACGTATCTAATAAATTATGTGCTCTATGGAATATACTTAAAATGAAAATGTTTATCAAAACGTAAGCTCTGTACTAAAGTTGAGACTTAGTAAATGAAATATAGACTTTTTATAATGGCCAAAACCTCACATTTTTGCAATATCAATTTACAATTTAACATCTATATCAATATAAACTATATTAATAGAAAAATATGACTTCACTTCATGAAATGGTTTGTTTCCTTAGTCGTCTCTAACAACGTCCACTGGAAACGAATAGAATAGTATTATCTTAATAGTTACAGTTTTTGAAAGTCCGTGAACCTCACGGCACTTTCAGTACACTCGTAAGTGCTTTTACGAATAGTATATAGGTTCAAATTTCTTCTCGTTCCCATGGATGTCGTACAAGGCGACTAAGGGATAGACTGATAAACTTGGGATTCTTTTTTTAGGCGATGTGCTAGCAACCTGTCACTATTTGAATCTCAATTGTATCATTAAGCCAAACAGCTGAACGTGGCCTATGAGTCTTTTCAAGACTGCGGGCTCTGTCTACCCCGCAAGGGATTTTGAAGTGATTATATGTATGTAGTATGTATGTATGTATGTATGTAGTATATATGTATGTAGTATATACATATGTGTGTAGTATGTATGTATGTAGTATGTATGTATATATGTATGTAGATTAGGTACTAGTATCTCGTGAAGCAAAAGACCTGGTATATGTACCTGCGGCACCAAGTACCGAACAATACGGGCACATAGTTTCGAAGTCGCGTGTCTCATCGGTCTAATGAATATTGTAATGTGTTAGGATTTAATGATATCACGCGCCACTGTGGACGGATTAGCCTGCAATGTTAATAGGTAGTGATGGGACTGATAATCTATACTAATATTATAAAGCTGAAGAGTTTGTTTGTTTGTTTGTTTCAACGCGCTAATCTCAGGAACTACTGTTTCGAATTGAAAAATTCTTTTTGTGTTGAATAGACCATTTATCGAGGAAGGCTATAAGCTATATAATATCACGCTGCAACTATAAGGAGCGAAGAAATAATGGAGAATGTGAATAAAAATAGAAGACAAGAGAAGCAGGTAGCAAACACTATGTGTTTTCTTCGATGCCAAACCAGCATTGGCCCAGTTTTTTTATGGTTCTGACCTGTTTCTGCTTTGATTTGTGCTAATAATTTTGAGTCACATCTGAGTGCTTCCTGTGATTTTGTCAGGGTGTGATATAGACAGTGGCAAGGAAAGAACTTATAAAGAAAATCAGTAAATTGAAATTTCACAGAAAGATTTTAAATTTCAATTTCGTGCGTCGGTACATGCACACATATAATCACGTCTAAATCTATTGCGGGTTAAACAGAACCAACAAGAGTCTGGAAAAGACTGAAAGGCCCCGTTTAGCTGTTTGGCTTGATGATAGAATTGAGAATCAATAAAGACAGGTTGCTAGCCCATCGCCTAAAAGCAGAATCCCTAGTTTATAATTTTACATTCAGTCAGAAAAGTATCGGGAATGGATTATTTATTTATGGTTCCAAATTCAAATTTTTGTTTTTTTTGTTGTTGTTAGATTGGCACAACTGTTTTCCATTTTGGCGCGGAGTTTGAGTTGCATCTGTTGTTTACATTAAATACAGTGCTATTTTTAGTTATATCATATCTAGTGTGTATTGCTAATTTCATAATGGATAAAAACATCGAACAAAGAGTTTGTCTTAAATTTTGCATTGCCAATGGAATATCGTGTTCGGAGTCACTGAAAATGTTACAGAAGGCTTACGGTGAATCGACTTTATCAAAAACTCGTGCTTATGAGTGGTACAAAGCGTTCAAAAGCGGTCGAGATGTGATGGAAGATTTTCCTCGCTCTGGTAGGCCATCAACGTCTGCAACTGAAGTTAACATCGCAAAAGTGAAGGAAATAGTGACTGAAAATCCTCATTCAACTTTGAGAGAGATAGCCACCGAACTTTCTGTATCTCACGAGTCGATCCGTACCATTTTAACTAATAATTTGGGTATGAAACATGTTGCCGCTCGGCTAGTCCCAAAAGACCTGAATTTTTTTCAAAAACTCAATCGCATGAGAGTCGCTGAGGACATGCTAGAACGAGTCAATTCCGACCCAACATTCATGAAACGCATTGTTACTGGTGACGAGACGTGGGTTTACGAGTTTGACATGCAAACTAGTCAACAAGCTTCGGAGTGGCGCCTTCCAACTGAACCGAAACCGAAAAAACCACGCCAAAGTCGTTCAAAACTCAAAGTCATGTTGACTGTTTTCTTTGACTATCGCGGTGTTGTGCACTCGGAATTCTTGCCGGAAGGTCAAACGGTAAATAAGGAATATTATTTGAGTGTTATGCGGCGTTTAAGAGAGCAAATCCGACGAAAAAGGCCAGATTTGTGGAAAGAAAATTCTTGGATTTTGCACCATGATAATGCACCTTCGCACAAGGCCATCATTGTGAACGAATTTTTAACCAAACACTCAACAAATACCATCGAGCAACCACCATATTCACCAGATATGGCTCCAGCCGACTTTTTTCTTTTTCCTAAACTCAAATTACCACTTCGTGGCACCCGTTTTCAATCGGTAGAAGACATAAAAGAGAATTCGCGGCGAGAACTGACCTCAATTCCGGAAACAGCGTTTAAAAAATGTTTTGATGATTGGATTATTCGTTGGCGTAAGTGTATCGTTTCTAAAGGAGCATATTTTGAAGGTGATAAAATAAATTTGGATGAATAACAAACAGTTTGTGTATTATTGATCTTTTCCCGCTACTTTCTTGACAGAGTAGTATAAGTGCGTCGATAATTTCGATATTTTGTTATTAGTGACATTTTGCGAGTCTGACATTAAAAACAGTTTCGGATAAGTCGAGGTCCCATCACTAGCCCTATGTAATAGGTTCATTGAAATTCAACGCTCGATATGAATGCAGCGAATATAGTCTGTATAGCTTTTAGTTTAATTTCAATGGGATAAAATAAATACGCGATGCAATATGACATGTCTATAGAATTGATTTCTGTGCCTGAAAACTCTGATTCTAGGAAATGTTTCGTATTCTGATCGATTTTCAAAAGCCAATGTAGCTTGTTTATTGTTTTCTCATAAAAAAACGTAATTAAACAAGTCTCTTATAATAACGTCTATATCCCTTGCGGGGTAGACATAGCCAACAGTCTTGAAAAGACTGAAAGACCACGTTCAGCTGTTTGGCTTAGTGTTAGAATTGAGATTCAAATAGTGACAGATTGTTAGCAAATTGGCTTAAAGAAGAAAGCCAAGTTTATAGGCATATCCCTTAGTCACCCATTACGACATCCATGGGAAAGGGATGGAGTGGTCCCATTCTTTTTCTATTGGTACCGGGAACCACACGGCACCAAATAAATATATAAACAGGATAAATCACACAGATTGAGTCAGTCCCAAAGTGAGTTCGAGACTTGTGTTATGGAATTTATAACACAAAGGAATTGGAAAAGAAGCCAAGGACATTAATGTCACGGTCGAAAAATATCAAGGCTTTTATATTAAACTCACACCGAAGTTCATCATTGCAAACAAGTATTGGAAACCGATGTTTTACATAGATATAGGTCCAGGTAGACCCACTTTAGGAATGTTCTTCGTATTGCAACAAAATATTTTCTTTTCATATAAAGAAAATTTCATTAAAAAATCAGACGAAGACCACTAGGTACCTCTCTTTCCCATGGATGTGGTAAAAGACGACTGAAGTACGGATATATTCCTTTTAGGCGATGGCCTAGCAACCTAGCACTATTTGGATCTCAATTACGTCAATAGGTAAAATCATTTGCTCTGACTGCCCCGTGAGGGATAAAGACGTGATTATTTGTGTGTATTGTGAAACGTGCTACCTGCACGTTTCATAATACAAACACAGGGCAATTTAAAAGTTAAAAAAAAAAAAAACAATCTTTATTGGACTAGTTTGACGCTACATACATTTCTGAAAATTACCACAAATCGAAGCCGCAGATGTACCTGTGTGTAAGTAATGTTTTTTAGTTCACACATTATTTTAAGTGAACTAGCGGTATCTAGCTTTATCTATGTCTAAGAAAGCTCGCCAGAGTAACTTTGTCCTAATTTCGAAGGAGCAAGCTAAGCTGTGCAGGAGTAATGAGAAATCAATGTACTAAAAGCCTCCGTATATACACCGTGTATTGCCGGGACTTCTACGGGGCTGTTATAATTTAAGGACTTAGGTATTGTTTGTTTATTTAAAACTAAACTTTGTACTATGAAATACAAACATATTATAGGGTATTAATTCCTTGGGAGGTAGAGACTCTCTCGAGCCATCAGTCGCAAAGAGACTGAAAGGCCACGTTCTGCTATATGAACTATATATCTATACTAATATTATAAAACTGAAGAGTTTGTTTGTTTGTTTGTTTGAATGCGCTAATCTCAGGAACTACTGGTTCGAATTGTAAAATTATTTTCGTGTTGAATATACCATTTATCGAGGAAGGCTTTAGGCTATTACATCACGCTGCAACTATAAGGAGCAAAGAAATAATGGAAAATGTGAAAAAAATAACGGGGAAAATTATTCACCCTTGAGGGCTTCAATGATGCCTTAAATAAGGACGCGGGCACAGCTAGTAAATTGTATATAGCTTTATAAGCAGGAAATATATAAGCATAAAATATGCAGGGATCGTGGCAAGTGGAAAGATATGGTCTCTGCCTACCCCTCCGGGAAAGAGGCGTGATTTATATTATGTATGCGCATGTATAAGTACCATATCTTATAAAACATGTATTAGATAATATTTTGTTAGGCGATGGGCTAGCAACCTGTCACTGTTTGAATCTCAATTCTATCATTAAACCTAACAGCTGAATGTGGCCTGTCAGTATTTCAAGACTGCTGGGTCTGTCTATACCGTAAGGGATATATAGTACATACATATGGTCACGTGTCTATCCCTTGCGGGGCAGACAGAGCCAACAGTCTTAAAGTTTGTAAGCCTATCCCTTATCCCTATATATAGGATTGTATGAATGAATGAATTGTACCAAACTTAGCTGTCGATAGACTATAGATAGGCAACACTAATCGTAATCATCCTGCGTTACTATTCACTGGGTTCATTTTTTACTTTCTAGAAACGATTTCGGATTCCGGCTGTGACAGATCCTTCAGTCAGTAATATTGCACTTACCCCATAAAATCGAATAAAATCCAAAGTGGGTCCAATGCAATGTGGGTTAGATTCCCATAAAAAAGGTTGCCTGATGGGAGCCGCTTTGTGTAGAAACATGACTTCAACAATCCAGGATCACACTCAAAGGCTCATCCCGGCCCTCCAGAGAGGTGGGATTGTAACCGGGACCTAACGTCAGGTGGTAGAAGACTTACCACTTCTACAGACTCATGTTATTTCGAACTCTGTAATCTTGATGTTCCGATCACGCCCTGAGAAAACTAAAGAAAGTGTGTTCACATTTAATTTAAAAAACTCGCGGTTTGCGATGTTTTATCGATCGCAAAATAAACATCTTCAGGAAACCGTTTTATAAATTTGTGGAATAAAAAAAACAAAGGTTATTCCCTCGTAATGTATATGGAGGGCGAGGAAAACTATAATTTATGATAGTGATTTAGGCTCTAACAATGGATCGACGTCATTACTACTCATTAAGTGCACTGCCTGTTCATAGACATGTCTACAATAGATACGTCATAGAAAAACTTATGATTATTGTTTTTTTAGGATGTTTTTGGAACTCTGCGCGGTTTTTATCGCGTTATAAACTATCGCTGTCTCGTTTCTTGTTATTATAAATAGCGAAACAGTTATTTGTTTAACGCGCGATAAAAACGGCGTTGCGCGTGCTGCGTGCAAGTTTTTTTGGAAACTCTGCGTGTTTTACTTATAATGACAAAGATGTCGTCTAACATACTTTTTTTTTAAATCTGAACTTTGCCTTTATTTTTTATGTGTATTCTCAAAATTGCAGTGCATTTCAAGCACATTCTGTTCTCAAACAGTTCTGTCTTCAACAACATTGCTAAAGAATTTCTGTTACTCTGTCTTACTTGACGAAACATTTGGTTTATAACTGGCTGTTTTGTATCCTTCGAATTTATACATAAACAACTTTTACTTGCCAATATCTACTCGTTCGTGTCATGTTGCGTGATAGCCTGTTTTCATTGCAGGATCTACACATTTTAAATCATTGTGCTACACAATCATTAATTCTAATTCGTCCCTCTAATACATTTACGCAGGATGTTAATTATATCGCTTCAGATGATCCGACGACAGCCGTAAAGGTCAACTGCAGGATAATAACTTCTTATTAGATGGAAGTAGATGTTATTATTATAACAGCGATAGATTATATTGATTTCTGGGTCATGTCAGTGAGAAATTAATATTCCAATAGTGTGTTACAAAAAGTGGGACAGGGCCGGCCTCGTCGAACTTTCAAGGACCAAATTTTGAGTGTCTTGAAAAGAGAGTTGTTAGGAGTACCCATAACCGTCGAATATGCATGAAAAGAGTAATGAGTGTAGAGGAAGCGGGAGAGGTCTGTATGGATCGTAGCAAGTGGAAACCCATAGTCTCTGCCTACCCCAATGGGAAACAAGTATGTGTATGTATGTATGTGTCAATAAAGTGTCGGAGGTCGAATCGGCAAGGTTGATATGCGTGTATGTATGTATACTATACACTGATGTGAGTTTTCGCCTAAAACAAGTTATGTGAATGCCAGAAATCAATGCTTGAAACAAGTTTCAAACAGTTATACCGCAAACTGAATGTTAGCAAAGTCACAGATCGCTTTGTGGCAAAGCCGATGCCGGGATAAGTTTATTTGAGGACTTCGAATGTGGGACTCTTTGTGTGGAACGGCATACCGGCAAATGTTATACTTACTGCTATCGAAACGTGATTCAACATTTTGTTGGTATAAACTTGGTCTTTCAATAACAATGTTATGGAAATTCAAATCTTTTTTAGACCTGTGGGGTGTCAGACTTTCTAATAAAAATGATTACTGGACGTGGGTGTTAGAACCTAGCAAAACAAGTTAACACTTAGACAAATTGCGTGTGAGCATTCGCAAGCGAGCCATAAAACGTATAACAGTTTCCTGTTCTTTTTCTGAAGGGAAAGTCTAATACTCTATTTCGGGAGTATTAGACTTTCCCTTCAGAAAAGTGGCGTGATTAACTGTTGCTAAAAGTATTTATTAACTGAATTTCTATGAATCAATTTTAAACAGTACCTATATACCAAAAAAGAGTAAGTAATCAGTATTCTAAAAGATTTGTACCTTAATCGACGCACTTATTCTCGATACCGGTAATTGATGGACAGTTACCGGCAAATTGTGCTGACCACGCGGACCCGAGCCATGCGTGACTTGAATTTAGACAAGCTGACGCTAAAATAAAGACTGAGCGCTTTTAAAAATAAATTTAGCGTTTATCTCTATGAAGACTGATGATGATTTATTTTTTAACCTAAACCTAAGACGAGCTCAAAAATAACAAACGAACACTTAGGACCATTTTTTATACCTATACATACATATGGTCACGTCTATATGCCTTGCGGGGTAGACAGAGCCAACAGTCTTGAAAAGACTGAATGGCCACGCTCAGCTATTTAGCTTAATGATAGAATTGAGATTCAAATAGAGACAGGTTGCTAGCTCATCGTCTAAAAAAGAATCCCAAGTTTGTAAGCCTATCCATTAGTCGCCCTTTACGACATCCATGGGAAAGAGATGGAGTGGTCCTATTCTTTTTTGTATTGATGCCGGGAACCACACGTTTTTGTTATTAATTAATTGATATGAGTTGTATTTTTAATAATTATACGAGTATGTATGTTCCAGTTAAAAGATGATTTGATTTCGATCAACTTGACATCGTACCTAAGAACCATTAATTTAATTTCGTAAGACATCAAAATTGATTTAGTAGTATATGATATTAATTAATATCTTATATGACTTAGTACAAAAATAAACTACTTAGTCTTGAGCTTCATGTTTTCAGCGAACGACTAGTTATGGACTGAGCATTTGACTACATATACATACATACATATATAAAATCACACCTCTTTCCCGGAAGGAATATAACCAAAAACTCATAGTATAAAATTAAAAAAATTAAGAAACGCAATTGCGAAGTAGTGCCGTGGCAGTGCCGTGTGGTTCCCGGCACCAATAGAAAAAAGGATAGGACTACTCCATCTCTCTCCCATGGATGTCGTAAAAGGCAACTAGTTAAGCGAGATAGCTGAACGTGGCCTATCAGTGTTGGCTCTGTCTACCCCGCAAGGGATATAGACGTGATTATATGTATGTATAGTGAAGTACATCCTAGCGTTTTATTTATTAAGTTATTAAAAGCTAGTTGCACGGCGTCTTTGCTTTTTCCATGTCTGAGATACAAGCTTGAGAGTGTTTAAAGTACTGCACGTTTATTGTGTTAAAAGTGATGAGAACACACATATTTGTATCCATAATTCTTACTGAGAAAGTATTTTATGGATGAAACAGAAATGGCCACGTTCAGCAATTTGGCTTAACGATAGAATTGAGATTCAACTAGTGACAGGTTGCTAGCCCATCGCCTAAAAAAGAATCCCAAGTTTGTAAGCCTATCCCTTAGTCGCTTTTTACGACATCCATGGGAAAGAGATGGAGTGGTCCTATTCTTTTTTGTATTGGTGCCGGGAGCCACACGGCAAAATAGCTGAACGTGGCCATTCAGTCTTTCAAGACTGTTGGCTCTGTCTACCCCGCAAGGGATATAGACGTGATTATATGTATGTATATTGAAATGAGCAGCACAATAAATGCTTCATATATTAACACAATATTATCAATTCTAGTGTTTTCCGCTCGTACGCCCGCTCCGCTCCACGCCCCGCCCCTCCATCACTTGATAGCAATATTCCGTAATCGTGCGCCAGTTTATTAAGAAACTTCTCCCACTTAACGATAGTTTAAAATCTCTCGTCGGAGTAAACTGCAGTCTTGACTAGCAAAGGTCGACGCTTACAGAACTTTTAAAGAAATAGTTTTTTTTTGTGTCGTGTGGTTCCCGGCATCAATGGAAAAAAGAATAGGACCACTCTTCCACCAATGAAAAAAATAATAGGACATCTCTTTCCCAAGGACGTCGTAACAGGCGACTAAGGGATATGCTTATAAACTTGGGATTCGTCTTTTAGGCGACTATCAGTAAGCCAAATAGCTGAACGTGGCCTATTAGTATTATGAAGACTGTTAGCTCTGTCTACCCCGCAAGGGATATAGACGTGATTATATGTATGTATGTAATTTTTTAGACGAGATGAAGGATATGATCGCAACCTGTCATTATTTGAATCTCAATGCCATGAAGCTGAACATGGCCTTTCAGCCTTTTTGAGATTGCAGGCTCTTTCGAACCTTGCAGTCTACCCCGTAAGGGATTAAAGACGTGATTGTATGTATGTATGCAAGAGAAGGACATGAAGTGATGTTAGTATCTATGGCGCAGTGATAAAAGTACTTCTTCCTAGCAATACGGGTTCAATGTCTGTATGGAATTTAAAATTATTGTTTTTAGATTGATTTGAGTTTTGGGCCTCCCTCCATTTTTTTGTTGTTGAACGCGCGCGCCGCTTTATTTTACTGTTCCTATCTCTTTCCATTCCGCACAATACGATAGTGACAGCATATTTGGTTTATCGGAGCTCGAAAACACTCGATGGCTTACGCACGCATGGAGCCATAGACCACTTCAAATTAGAATAGAATAGATTTATTTTCAAAATTGGATACAAGGTATCACTTATTGACGTCACATCACTTAAATCTAATTATAACTACAGCCGCTTCCAAAGCGCATGTGTAGAAGAAGCGGCGGAAAAACTACACTGCAGCATTTTAATCGGACGTCAATTTAAACCAATATAAAAATATAAATATATACGGGACTCGAAGTAAGTTCGAACTTGTGTTACGAGATACTAACTCAACGATACTATATTTTATAATGAATACTTATATTGATAAACATCCAAGACCCAGGCCAATAAGAGAAAGTTCGTTTCTCATCATGCCTTAGCCGGGATTCAAACCCGGGACCTCCGGTGACACAGACAAGCGCACTACCGCTGCGCCACAGAGGCCGTCAACCAGTGGTTGAAAGAAAAAAATATGTACGCATATTGACCTCTCCGCTCACAATTAACAAAAATAGTAAAAGTTTACGTTTTGTTTTACGGCTACCAAAGTAGTAGTTGCAAGTAAAAAAAGTAATACCAGTGTGCGATGTGCCTTACCCGGTCGCGTGCGTAACTCCCTGAAGATTATGGGGGGACAGCGCCGACTGAAGAACTTCTTCCATTGGTAATAGTTTTCGAACAGTTGTCAATAAGCTGTTACTTTCACAATTAATTCCCTGTTCCTTGGTTGGGACTAGTGTTTGCTTTTTTTTGCTTTCTTTAGTGTTGTTAGTTAACTACGAGGTACTTTTAATCAATTAGTTTGTTTCGTTGATATGTTTAATCCCCGATTGGAAAAGAGGGGTGTTATACGTTTTAAGGTAGGTAAGGTATACGATTGAGTTTCTGTTATTATTTCTTACTTAGTTAACGGGAAATTGGCGTCGGGGTTTTTTTTATTTAATTTGTATTTTGCACTTTTTAATGGCCTATATATTATGTTGTATATTCCTGTCGATAATTTTATAGTCAGCTTTTGGATACTCTTAATTACGTGATCAATCCATCAATTTTTTTCATTCAGTGAAGTCACACACACACACACACAAACACACAGTCGTCATCATTGTCATCAAAGAAACCCCTCTTGAACCACTTTCAACTCCTATAACTTTTAAAATACTCAACGGATTTGCAACACACATGTCTAAGAACAATAGCACGTAAATGACCTTTAATAATTATAAACTACCTAAATTGCTTTATTCGACAGACAAACGGACAGACAGATAGACGCGGGAAGCGACTTCGGAAAGGAAGTGATAACTAAATATTATTTCTACAAAAATCTTGATTCAGCTTTAACAGAATGGAAAACCAATGTACCCATCCAACCCTCCAATATTCCTGATAATGCACTGCAATTCTTCCTGATCAATTAAATTTCTTGTCATTAAATTCTTCATACCACCTCCTTCTGGGGTGCTAATAAGGATTACATCATCGCTGATCTTCAGAAACTGGATTTTACCAACAAAACTACAATAATGAAGTGACGTATCAAATTCTTCTCCTTTTGCTATCAACACTTTCTGTTCAGCTATTTTAGCAATTATTTTCACTTCATCAAAATTGAAATCTGTTTGAGCAACATTTTGACAAATTACCTTTTGTTCTTCAATAGCTTCATGTGTGGCTTTGATAATTTCTATTTTTGGACAGTCCATTTTTCTGTTTTCAATATTAAACCAATAATATATGCCATGCCATTCTCCACTAAGTTCTTTTAAGTCAGCTATAGGTGTTGGTATGATTGTATTTTCTTCACAATTTGTAGGTTTTACCGAATCTTTGACGGTAAACGCCGAAGCGCGGCCTAAAGTCAGTAAAACAGCGATTGGTATAAACATTTTTACAAATGGAACTACTTCATCAAAGTTTGTTTTTATATATAGAGCTCAGTTTATGAAGTGGTTAGAAATATAAACAAAGTTATTAAATTCAAGGGCTAGATAAAATTTCTCTTTTAGAGTGGTACTTCAAAATTGTTATCGATTAAATACACTGATCTGAAATTATATTTATCATCAAACAATAGGTTTGTAGAATTTATTCAGGCGTCAAGTGATTGTCCGATATGAAGTATAATACCGTTCTTTTGTTTAATTTTGAAGCAGAAAAGCGTGATTTATGTAGAATGTTAAATTCTACATTGAGATTTTTTTACGATAGATATTCAAAATAGTGTAACTATGGATCTAATACGGGTTAGATTTACCTGCAAGGGTTGCAGAGGTCAGATGGGAGTCGCTTCGTGTAAAAACCTGACTCACCCAATCCAGGGTCCGTGGTCAAAGGCATACCCCGGGCTGCTGTCCAGAGAGGTGAGGGTGCAACCGGGACTAAAGCCAGGAGGGAGAAGATTCAATATAAAGGCGTTTTTTTGTTTATTGTGATTCATATTTGTGGCCTTTCAGTCTTCTAAAGACTGTTAAGTCTGTCTTCCGATCAAAGGAAGAAGAATTGATAATATGTATGTATGTGATAGGTACACCTAGTTTTCAGTCCATAATTTAATTTAATTTTAATATTACAGTTCCATAATTTTTCTTAATTCTATGGTAAATATCGTATCAGATCAACCCACTGTAAAGATAAAATAACAAAATGAGATACTAAAAAATATATCGGCAAATCTTTATGTAAACAAATGTCCATACAGTCTCACGATACCAACAGTTTAAGAAGACAATTTCCTGGAATGTTATTTAAACATTTATACATAGAAATCTCGTACAATTTATAGGCAGCTGTGACAGACGCGGCGATAAGGCGGCAATACAAATGTCGGATAGCGATAAATCTAGCAACCCCCCGATGGTGTATTTCGTTTTTTGTAATAACGTTTGCCGTGTGGCACCAATAAAGAAAAATAATTGGACCACTCCGTCCCATTCCCATGGATGTCGTAAAAGGCGACTAAGGGATGGGCTTATAAACTTGAGATTCTTCTTTTAGGCGATGGGCTAGCAACCTGTTACTATTTAAATTTAAATTCTATCATTAAATCAAACTGCTGAACGTGGCCTACAGTCTTTTACAAGGCTGTTGGCTCTGTCTCCGCAAGGGATATAAACGTGATTATATGTATGTATGTGTGTATGTCATAACGTTTCGGGGTCCGCGGTAGCCACCTTCCACCATTATCAGGTCACCAAGGGTTAACTTCATCTTCACTTTTTCATCCAGGCTTTAGTCACGGTGTCACCTTGACCACTCTGGAAAGGAGTCTCAGGTACGCCTTTGACCATGGATCCTAGATCGGATAACTCAAAATTTTTACACGAAACGACTCCTGTCTGACCTTTTAAAACCTTTGCAAGGGAAACCTTACTTTTCATATTTTGATCAAGGCAACATGGTCTGAATGTGCAACATTGAATGTGTTGCACATTCCGATTCAGCATTAAGTCTGTAAGCGATTGAAGTCCCGAAGGCGCATCCCGATCTTTAGACAGCTGTGGAATTATGTTATAGTCAACCTTTACGTTAAGTAAAGAACTGTTTTATTTACAAAGAGTTTTATATACAAAATTGATGGACTCACGTTCATTTATATGTATATATCTACAAATATTGTGTATACTATGTTTTGTGTGCGAAAAAAATGTGAAATGAACAAATAGAAAACATAACGCCGTCTCTGCGGAGTCGAGTCAAAAGCCAATGTTGTTTTTGCGATACAGATTAATCAAAGCTGTCCGAGTTTTTCCACGAAACCCAATTTAGCATCAAAGAATGTGGTTATATTTCATTCAGATTAGGTTACGCGATTTTTTTTTGCTGATGATAAAAATATTATATGTATGTTACGTACAATGAAGACTTTGTGAACAAACAAAAAAACAAGTGCAATTTGTTCGCATCGTATCAGATAATAAAATTGAGAAAATTACACAATAAATCACTTTTGGACGAGATTTAAAATCTGTATTAACTGTGCCCGCAACTTCGTACGCGTGGAATAGTTATTATGGGCATTATTGAAGACCTCAAGGATGAATAATTTTCCCCGGTTTGTTTCATATTTTCCATTATATCTTCGCTCCTTATAGTTGCAGCGTGATGTTATATAGCCTAAAGCTTTCCTCGATAAATGGTCTATTCGACGCAAAAAGCATTTTTCGAATCAAACCAATAATTCCTGAGATTAACGCGTTCAAACAAACAAACTCTTCAGCTTTATAATATTAGTATAAATAAATAAATTTGCTAAATTATGCCGATGCTCTTACGGTGAGGGAAAACATCGTGAGGAAACCTGCACATTCAGGCAACTGGATGTGTAACGATGATCGGTCCAATACGGGTGAGGTTTACCTGCAAAGGTTGCGGAGGTCAGACGGGAGTCGCTTCGTGTAAAAACCTGACTCACCCAAATTAAGATCCATGGTCAACACCGTTCTCCTCTCAAGAGAGGTGAGGATGCAACCGGGACTAAAGCCAGGAGGAAGAAGACATTTGCTAAATTATAATTGTGATATTTAATAAATTTAATGTTGAAAATTTTTTTGGAAAATGCCAACCGCCTACAATCAACCTGAAAACCTTCTTGAAAGTGTAACAAACCCTTTCTTGGACACCGCATCAAAATCGGTTCAGCGAAACGGAAGATAATCGCGGACAAGCAGGTTAAACTGAAACCACCTTCTTTTTTGAAGGCGGTAAAAAATGTGGAAATACCGAAAGAAGTGTTCATAAATCGTGGATACACCGACCTACCTGTACGGAAATGTTTGTATCTACTAGTCGCGCCCCGGGACTCCACTCCCGTGGAAATTTCGGTATAAAAAGTAAGCTATGTGTTACCAGGTTTTATTCGTTCAGTAGATTTTTCTACCCGTGTACTTTTATTTCATGCGTCCATTAGATTTCGCGTTTAAGAGTACCATACATACATACATCCTCACAAATTTTTGCATTTATATTTAAAGCAGGAATTATGATAGTAAGGACGATAGGATACTCGTACTATTCTTTCAGAATATCTTTACGGCCCTGTCTACCCGTCTGAGTTATCAACACGAAAAATGTTTATCTATGTCAGGAAAGTTTCACAATTCTCTTCGTCTTACCAGGAAATTGGTAACTCCTTAGTCTCCTAGTTTTCCACGATGACAAACTAGGAAGTTCATATTAGTTCCATGCAAGTTGGTAAAGATATAGTCACGCCTTTGTAATTTAGAATTTGAACACGTTGCAGTTTTATAGTTACTTACAGAAATTTTAGATTCAGACATATTGAGCTGAGCAGATTTCAACACATGTATATTGCAAATCCTAACAGAATAGTTATTTTTTCAGACTGATAAGCACCTATCATTATGTCATTCTCAATATGCCCAACTATCCACTCCATTTCTTTCCTTTGGATGTCGTAAAAGGCTACTAACTACTAGTCACTATATCAATTCTCTCAATCTCAATTCTATGAGTATTATAAAGCCAAACAGTTGAACGTGGCCTATCAGTCAATTCAAGTCTGTTGGCTCTATCTACCCCAAAAGGGATATAGACGTGATTATATGTATGTATAGGTATATGTTTGTTTGTAACGCGATAACTGAAAGAGATGGATTGGTATTTTTTTTTCTTTTGGTGCTGGCAACTACACGGCACAATCATACAAACAAAAAAAATATTTTTAAAAATGTATCTCAAATCGATATGAAGATCTCACTCGATTCGCTCGCTCGGTCAATAACAAAAATACCAAAGCCAGAAATAAAAGCCTTTTGGTATAATTAAAGACTCCATTTAAGGGAACGTTGCAAAACTTAACAATAAGTCGCGCCTTTTATCTTTTTGAGGTTAAAACATAAAATGTAATTTATCAGGTGTTGCTCGCAAGAAAAATGCCCAAAACGCTCTTCAATTAATGAAATGGCAGCACTTCAGTAGCAAAAAGATTCTTTTGTGCGATTCAATTGGTGTAAGTGTCTTTTACTTTCGTGTGAAAGCAGAGATATTTAGGTGTGTTTGGTCGGAGGAAAGTCTTGAACGCTTAAAATGCTGCTTCGAATTACGAACGCGGTTGAAGATTTCTGAAAAAAAATAAATAAGTATAAATTTTAAAACACAACACTCAAGAAATAGGTAACAAAATGGAGTTAGTTTTTATCATCTACTTATGTAGTTCTTAATTAATTTCAATATTAAGGCAATTTTTTAATTTTATTTACATATGAGACATTCTTCAAATGACACCGTTTGAAGACAGGTTGGGTACGTTGTAGTTAACTATAAGTTTTTGCTAAACCTCACAAACACATAAATTAACGCAAACTTTCGCGTTCACATGACGTCAGCCATTTAGCATTCAAACTTATGACAATGTAGTAATAAGTAAGTACGAGTATGATATTGTTTAAGAACAAGTATTATATTCGCGTTCGAAATGTGCAAGGGCGTAGCCAGGATTGCAATAAAGAGGGGGCGACGTAGACAAGATTCTATACCGAGAAGAGGTTACATTGACATGTTTCACATACATACATATGGTCACGTCTATATCCCTTGCGGGGTAGACAGAAACAACAGTTTTGAAAATACTGATATGCCACGTTTAGCTGTTTGGCTTTATGATGGAATTGAGATTAAAATAGTTACAGGTTGCTAGCCCATCGCCTGAAAGAAGAATCCCAAGTTTATAAGCCTATCCCTTAGTCGCCTTTTACGACATCCATGGGAAATAGATGGAGTGGTCCTATTTTTGTATTGGTGCCGGAAACCACACGGCATAACGTTTTTATGAATTTTTTCTCTGTCATCTTTGTGTGTTCCCCCATAAAAACCCTTCGTCACTATGCTTCGGGTCCGCTTTCCGATTTTTTTTTTTTTTTTTTTTTTTTAAATTACACAGATTGATTTAGCCTCGAAGTAAGTTCGAGACTTGTGTTACGAGATACTATCTCAACGATACTTAATTTTATAATAAATACTTATATAGATTATTAATTGTCTTTCTACTTTGTTCCGTCCCTCCCGTATTCAGTTTTAAGACTATTGGTTGGGTATGTCACCTTATATGACGTCAAGCCAGGATTTTTTCCGCCAACCCTTTCTACGAGTACTTTCTACGTTCCACAAATAGTCTGCAGGCTTCCTCAAATTATAATTTCAGTGATTAATTCAAACATCTATAGGAATATTATAAAGCTGAAAGAGTTGTTTGTTTAAACGCGCTAATCTCAGGAACTACTGGTTGGAATTGAAAAATTCTTTTACCGTTGAATAGACCATTAATCGAGGAAGGCTTTAGGCTATATTACATCACGCTGCAACTATAAGGAGCAAAGAAATAATGAAAAATGTGGAAAAAAAGGGGAAAATTATTCATCCTTGAGGGCTTCAATGATGCCCAAAATAAGTATACCACGCGGACGAAGTCGCGAGCACAGCTAGTTGATTATATTTATGATAACACACGCTAAAATGCTAGTTAAAGCTCCTGAGTCAAGTCTTCTAGGAGGGGCACAACCCCCCCTTGCTTTTATTTCGCTACGCCCATGAAAACGTGCTAATACTGATACTCGACTTTGGCAAACGCATTACCTTTTACGATAGACATTTTAGCGGCCATTCAGTCCATAACGCCAGTTCGAAAATGGCCTGGATTAATGGCACTTGTTTAGTTGGAAAATGTTTGTCATTGGCCAGGTGCCTGCTCTTTGATTTACAGTTGAATACCGTGAAAAATCGCCGTGAAATATTAACTTCTTTCTGGGAAGGATTTAGAGCTGAAATTTCTTATTGCTTCGAAAATTGTATGGGTGACGTAAAGTCGGAAATACATATGGGTATATACATATAATCACTTGCGGGGTAAACAGAGTCAATCCATGGGAAAGTGATGGAGTGGTCCTATTCTTTTTTCTATTGGTGCCGGGAACCACACGGCATAAAAAAATATTTGGTAAAATTACGGTCAACTGTGTCAGATAGATATATATCCAATATATACCATAATTATAGGATTTTTATTGCACTTATTAGTGTTTTAGTCGTCTTCTACGGCGTTCAGAGTTTATCAAATTTAAGAATAGACATTCCGTTAAACAATACATACATATAATCACGTCTATATCCCTTGCGGAGTAGACAGAGCCAACAGTCTTGTAAAGACTGATAGGCCACGTTCAGCTATTTGGCTTTAAGATAGAATTGAGATTCAAATAGTGACGGGTTGCTAGGCCATCGCTTAAAAGAAGAATCCCAAGTTTATAAGCCTACCCCTTAGTCGCCTTTTACGACATCCATGGGATAGTGATGGAGTGGTCCTATTCTTTTTTGTATTGGTGCCGGGAACCACACGGCACAACTTTAAACAATACTTTGAGCCACTTAAAAAACCTTTACCTTTTCACCCCGAGAAATGGTTTGCGATAACATGCACGGCTAACCAGGGCATGTGTACTGTACAGTGAGCCGCACAAATTGATGGTTTTTACGTAAAAGACGAACATACAAACACACTTCCTAATTAATAATATTAGTATGGATATGTTCATATATCAAACTCTTTCCTTGAATTCATTCAAATGATGATAACTTTTTTAATTTACCGATTTTGATGAAACGAACTTTATTTGTTTTGCTAGGACATCCAGGCAAAAGGTCAGGTCAAGAGTACCCGAGACCGCCGAGCTTGCATGAAGAGAGTTATGAATGTGGATGAAGCGACAGAAGTATGCAGAGATAGTGGCATGTGGAAAGATGTAGTGTGATGTAGATTTTTTGCCTACCTACATACATACATATAATCACGTCTATATCCCTTGCGGGGTAGACAGAGCCAACCGTCTTAAAAAGACTGACAGGCCACGTTTAGTTTGGCTTAATGATAGAATTGAGATGCAAATAGTGACAGGTTGCTATCCAATCGCCTAAAAGAAGAATAAAGTTTATAAGCCACCCCTTAGTCGCCTTTTACGACATCTATGGGAAAGAAATGAAGTGGTCCTATTCTTTCTAATGGTTCCGGTAACCACACGGCACTTTTGCTACCTCTTTGCCTACATCTCCGGGAAAAAGGGATGATTTTATGTATGTATGTTTGTATGTATGTATGTATGTATGTACCTGCCCCCGCTGCTATCATTATGTGTGGCTCACTGTACCTACACGGCAGCTCTCGACGATCTCCGGGTACTATTAATCTTGGCAGCGTTTTTCGCGACACACATAATAGTTTATTGTGTTTATATTCCGAACACATTTTGTAGTGTAGGGGTGTCAAAATACATACATACATAAAATCACGCCTCTTTCCCGGAGGGGTAGGCAGAGACTACCTCTTTCCACTTGCCACGATCTCTGCATACTTCCTTCGCTTATATGTGTTAAAATATTATGATCTTAGTTGCATGGCCGTCCGCATACAAAGACAAATCTCGTTTAAATATCGTGGAATATTCCATACGTGCCAAATATAAGCTTTTTGTTCCCAGTTTTTTGTTAGTATGATATCTTCCAGTCAGTTAATATATTTGTTATTTCTCTTCCTTTATTGAGTGACTGACTGACCGACGGACTATGCACCGCTCAAACCGAAGAATCTGGAAATGAAAATTTTTGGTAAAGA
The DNA here is from genome assembly GCF_032362555.1 of Amyelois transitella. Taxonomy (NCBI): domain Eukaryota; kingdom Metazoa; phylum Arthropoda; class Insecta; order Lepidoptera; family Pyralidae; genus Amyelois; species Amyelois transitella. Next base: position 8,846,471 of record NC_083521.1, on the reverse strand, counting down.
ACCCTACTAATATTATAAATGCGAAAGTTTGTGATTATATCAGGATGTCAGTATGGATGTTTGTTACTCTTTCACGCAAAAACTACTGAACCGATTACGATGAAATTTGGCATGGTAGCTGAAGACCCGGAATAACATATAGGCTATTTTTTATCCCTATCTCTGGTATTTTATATTTATGGAGCCGTGAGCACGAGTTTTAGATAAAACTCGTGAAACAAAGATTTCAGCTGTCTATCTATTTTCGAGACTATTGACTCTGTCAGAGCCTAAAGGAAAATAAACGTCATATGGACAAAAACGTAAAATACAAAATAGTAACACAGCACTCAGCTAAAATGTTAGCAAATACTTGTTAAAAAATCCTTTATATTCTATCCAGAATTTAGTCACATCTGATGAAATGGTTACACGTGCCATCTCACATTACGATTTCTGAACGTGATCTGGAATTGTCTAAGCACGTTCCAAGTTTAAAATTATGTGGAAAATTACATTTTGACAGTTCTAAAAGAGATTACATAATTCTACGAAGTGCCTAATAACGATTGTCGTCCATTATTGTATTGAGATAACGGATTTGAATTTAAATAAGGAATGAAGGAATTTTTTGGAATTTATTTTTGAAATTGGTTGGTGCTAATTAATTATATTTCAGAATTTTAAATTTGGAATATTTATATGTGTTAATTAGTCTTACTGTTGTTCTATTTTTGTATTTAGTTTTTTTTGTTTACCTGTACTTATATCTATTTATAAAGTTTAAATTAAAATTTGAATTGTACCTATCATCGTTTTTGGGACACAAAGGTATTTTTAAAAGTAAAAGTCTCAATTCACTGAATCTTGTACAACTTGAATATGCGCAGAGTAACTTTCGAAGACTTTTTATAACCAAATTATACTTAAATCTATTATAGAAATGGCAAAAAATTATAGGAGTAAACCTGTTGCCGTGTGTTTTCACCAATAAAATAAGAATACTCGTAAGACCACTTCATCTCTTTCCCATGGAGTCGTTAAAGGCGACTTAGGGATATGCTTATATGTATACCTACTTGACATTCTACTTTTAGGCGATGAGCTAGCAACTGTCACTATTTGAATCTCAATTCTGTCATTAAACCAAACAGCTGAATGTGGCCTTTCAGTCGTTCGAAAACTGTTGGCTCTGTCTACCCCGCAAGGGATATAAACGTGATTATATGTATGTATGTAAACCTGTTAACCTACAAGTTGTATACAATTTCTATTTCTCAGGCAGCCCTTAACGTGTAGGGGGTAGGGCCCCTCTCCTGCCCTCGATCAAACCCTTCGGAGATGCGTCGTAATAAATACACTTTATCATATGCGTTCCGGATGGATTGCGTGAAAAATGTTTAAACCGATACCGTGTTTTGTGACATGCGCGACGAAGACATTTCTGTAGTCCATTTCTTTATAATAATAAAATAATAATTTTCTCAGTATATTTTTTTTAAATGATAGCAATCTTTTTTTTGTTGAGCATTTATTTCTGATATAAAGTATGGTTATTAGCGAATTTATTTTAGAATTGAATCAACCACAACTTATCCATGGATGTCGTGAAAGGCCACTAAAGAAAAGACTAATAAACTTGGGATTTCAACGAATTCAAGGATTTCAATCGAATCGAACGATTTCAAGTATTTGAACGGCCTCTGTGGCGCAGCGGTAGCACGCTTGTCTGTGACACCGGAGGTCCCGGGTTCGAATCCCGGCCAGGGCATGATGAGAAAAGAACTTTTTATGATTGGCCTGGGTCTTGGATGTTTATCTATATAAGTATTTATTATAAAATATAGTATCGTTGAGTTAGTATCTCGTAACACATGTTTCGAACTTACTTCGAAGCTTACTCAATCTGTGTAATTTGTCCCGTAAATATTTATTATTTATTTATTTATTTCACTTGTGGGCGCTGGGCTAGTAACCCGTCACTATATATATCTAAATTCCATCATTAAGCCATACATTTGAATGTGGCCTTTCAGTTTATTAAAAACTGTCGGCTCTGTCTACCCTGCAAATGATATAGACGTGATTATATGCATGTATATCTATTTGTTACCAGAAACATATTAAGTCTGCAATAAATATTCTCGGTAATAATAAGCACGTTTGAGGTGTGAAGGTTTTCATGAAGAGCGCAGCTTTATTACAAATGGCGGATGTCGTCTCGCGTTAACGAATATTTAATATTGCCGGTTTTTCGATTTATGTGCGGCCATTGTATTGCGTCTATTTTTCGGGTTTCGTGGACATTGACTGTTTATCAATAGACTAGCTCTTAGACACAGAACCAGACCACTTATTCACGAATGTTGACAAAGTATTTCCTACTTATTATATTATAAATGCGAAATTTTGTGAGTATGTCAGTATGGATGTTTGTTACTCTTTCACGCAAAAACTACTGAACCGATTACGATGTAATTTGGTATGTAGGTAGCTGAAGACCCAGAATAACATAAAAGCTACTTTTTATGCCGGAGATCCTGCGGTATTGATGGGGTTTCCATGCGGACGAAGTCGCGGGCGGCCTCTAGTATGTTATGAGTCCTAACTTCCCTCTCTATCTTAGAGGTTAACTGCAAGTTGGAGAAAGAGGGCAGAAGACATGACAAATCAATGTTTGTGAATCCCCCAGAATTTTTCAATTAGAACCAGTAGTTCCTGGGATTAGCGCGTTCAAACAAACAAACAAACTCTTCAGCTTTATTTAGTATTAGTATATATATAGATAAATATAATAATTAAATATTTATAGCTTTTTATATCGATTCAAAAATGACGAAGTTCCATACAAACTTGCACCCCCTATTTCATCCCCTTGGGATAGAATTTCAGGATAAAAAGTAGCCTATATTCAAATCCAGGTTACTAACTATATCTGTGCCGAATTTCGTTCAGATCCGTTCGGTAGATTTTGCGTGATGCGCGTACAAACATACAGACGGACAGACAGACAAAAATTCTATAAAAAATTGTTTTGACTTCTATTGACCCTAAAAAGACCCCTAATAATTTTTTTTCTTAAATATCTTCAATGTACAGACAAAGTTCAGTTACAGTTTTATTATATGTATGGAGTATGGAGTATATGGATTATAAAGCTGAAGAGTTTGTTTGTTTGAACGCGCTAATCTCAGAAACTACTGGTTCGAATTGAAAAATTATTTTTGCGTTGAATAGACCATGTACCTACCGAGGAAGGCTTTAGGCTATATAACATAAAGCTGTAACTATAAGAAGCAAAGATATAATGGAAAATGTGAAAAAAAAACGAGGGCTTCAATGATGCCCAAAATAACTATTCCACGCGGACGAAGTCGCGGACTCAGCTAGTATCATTATAAAATTTTAAAGGTTGCCACATTGCAAAAACTTATACTTCGTTCAGTAATGTTTTTTCATTTTAAAAACAGACACGTCTTGGTAACGGCACCTTGTTATTCACTGAGCAATGAAATGACAGTAAAAAGTGTGAAACAAAACCATGAGTACAATAATAAAGAAAACAATTCAACATTTTGTATAATATTCCTCTCTTTTTTGGTGGTCTATTCTCATCTGTTGTCATCGTTTTGGTTTATGAGAGAGCGGAATGTCGCAAGCGTATTTTTATATTCCACACTTTTTGAAGTATTGAGAATCCAGCCAGTGTTGCCAGCGTAGAGAAAAACTGTAGCTTTGAATGAAATCGGTACAAAACTGCAAAATTTCTTTTGAATATAAATACAGTTTTTAAGAAGCGTTGAGGTAAGTTTTTTTAAAGACTTTCTTGACGGATTGAGCATTTTTTGGTCGATATTCCGTCCAATTCTTTGTTGTATGTTATTTTAGAGAGTAGTGCTTCTAAGATTTGGTTGTCAAAATGAACAAAACTTGACAACATGAGATTTTGAGCTCCCATGCTGATTTGGTAGCGACAAGTCAATTAAAGGAAATGCTAATAAACTTTGGATTCTTCTTAAGGCGATGGGCTAGCAACCCGTTTCTATTTGCATCTCAATTCTATCAAACAGCAGAACGTGGCCTGTCAGTCTTTTCAAGGGTCTGTCTACCTCACAAGATATATAGACGTGATATAATCACGTGTGACATAATCAATGTATGAATATATGTATATATACATACATACATACACAGTATATATGTATGTATTGAGATTTTGCGTCGAAAAATGTAGATCTACCGTTAAATCAAAGGCTATATTAACTGACTAGCTGTGCCCGCAACACGTACGCGTTCGTACGCGTGGAATAGTTATTATGCCCATCATTGAAGCTCTCAAGGATGAATAATTTCACCCATTTTTTTCACATTTTCCATTATTTCTTCGCTCCTTATAGTTGCAGCGTGATTTAATATAGCCTAATGGACAGTGGGTCTTCCCATACTCCCTAAGGGGAGTCGGAGTAATTGGTCAGGGCTTTTGGCCCTCTTCAATAGCCTCTTCGCTGCCTGCAGCTGTAGGCAGGTCACTGGGGCGGCCGTGGCGGCCCGGGTCTTCTTCTTCTTGTCTTCTCTGGGAGTTCCCATCGGCGGCGGCGTCGTCACTGAGCGACGACGTCTGCCGCAAGGCAGCGAGGTGAGGGCTTCACGCGACGGTCCGGAGGGCGGGCGTGGAGCGGCGCGATGCCGCGCAGGTGGCTGTGAGTTTCTGCGTCCGCCGTCTGCGTCTCGAACATCTTCGTGGCCAGCCGGGCCACGAAGTCGTCTAGGCTCTCCCACTTCAGGTCCCTGAGGATCGTCGAGTTCCTCATGTAACACGGGGCCCCGATGACTGCTCTGAGACTGAGGTTTTCTTGCGCATATAGCCTAAAACCTTCCTCGATTCCTTATATAGCCACCGGGCTCCTCTTCAAAGATGTGGGGATGCAATCGGAACTAAAGCCAGGAAGACAGACTTTGCTAAATTATATTTGCGATATTTGAGAAATTTAAGTTTGAATATTTTTTGTAAAAAGCAAATTGTCTCGAAATCTTCTGCTACGTGTAGCAAACCCTTTCCTGGACACCGCATCAAAATCGGTCCAGCGAAACGGAAGACAATCGCGGTCAAACAGGTTAAACTGAAACCACCTTTTTGTGAAGGCGGTTAAAAATGTGGGAATTTCAAAAGAAGTGTTCATGAATCGTGGATAGACCAACCTACCTACCTGTACGGAAATGTTTGTATCTACTAGTCGCGCCCCGGGACTTCATTCCCGTGGAAATTTCTATGTAAGCTATGTGTTACCAGGTTTCATTCGTTCAGTAGATTTTTCTACCCGTGTACTTTTATGTCATGCGTCCATTAGATTTCGCGTTTAAGACTACCAAACATACATACATCCTAACAAATTTTTAAGCAGGAATTACGATAGTAAGGGCGATAGGGTACTCGTACTATTCTTTCAAACTATATTTTCGGCTCTGTCTACCCGTATGAGTTATCAACACGAAAAATGTTTATCTATGTCAGGAAAGTTTCACAATTCTCTTCGTCTTACCAGGAAATTGGTAACTCCTTAGTCTCCTAGTTTTCCACGATGACAAACTAGGAAGTTCATATTAGTTCCATGCAAGTTGGTAAAGATATAGTCACGCCTTCGTAATTTAGAATTTGGACATATTGCAGTTCCAGAGTTACTTACAGAAATTTTAGATTCAGACATATTGAGCTGAGCAGATTTCAACATATATTGCAAATCCTAACAGAATAGTTATTTTTTCAGACTGATAAGCACCTATCATTATGTCATTCTCAATATGCCCAACTATCCACTCCATTTCTTTCCTTTGAATGTCGTAAAAGGCTACTAACTACTAGTCACTATATCAATTCTCTCAATCTCAATTCTACGAGTATTATAAAGCCAAACAGTTGAACGTGGCCTATAAGTCAGTTCAAGTCTGTTGGCTCTATCTACCCCAAAAGGGATATAGACGTGATTATATGTATGCATAAATGTTTGTTTGTAACGCGATAACTGAAAGAGATGAATTGGTATTCTTTTTTCTTTTGGTGCTAGCAATCACCCGGCAGAAACATATAAACAAAAAAAAATATTTTTAAAAATTTATCTCAAATCGATTTGAAGATCTCACTCGATTCGCTCGCTCGGTCAATAACAAAAATACCACAGCAGGAAATAAAAGCCTTTTGGTAAAATTAAAGACTCCATTTCAGGGACCGTTGCAAAACTTAACAATAAGTCGCGCCTTTTATCTTTTTGAGGTTAAAACATAAAATGTAATTTATCAGGTGTTGCTCGCAAGAAAAATGCCCAAAACGCTCTTCAATTAATGAAATGGCAGCACTTTAGTAGCAAAAAGATTCTTTTGTACGATCCAATTGGTGTAAGTGTCTTTTACTTTCGTGTGAAAGCAGAGATATTTAGGTATGTTTGGTCGGAGGAAAGTCTTGAACGCTTAAAATGCTGCTTGGAATTACGAACGCGGTTGAAGATTTTTGAAAAAAAAAAAGGTATCAATTTTAAAACACAACACTCACGAAATAGGTAACAAAATGGAGTTAGTTTTTATCACCTACTTATGTAGTTCTTACTTAATTTCAATATTAAGGCATTTTTTTAAATTTTTAACACATAAGACATTCTTGGAAAGACACCGATTGAAGACGGGTTGGGTACGTTGTAGTTAACTATAAGTTTTTGCTAAACCTCACAAACACATAAATTAACGCAAACTTTCGCGTTCACATGACGTCAGCCATTAAGCATTAAAACTTATGACAATGTAGTAATAAGTAACTACGAGTATGATATTGTTTAAGAACAAGTATTATATTCGCGTTCGAAATGTGCAAGGGCGTAGCCAGGATTGCAATAAAGAGGGGGCGGCGTAGACAAGATTCTTTACCGAGAAGGGGTTACATTGACATGTTTCACATACATACATATGGTCACGTCTATATCCCTTGCGGGGTAGACAGAGACAACAGTCTTGAAAAGACGTTACACGTTTAGACACGTTTAGCTGTTTGGCTTTATGATGGAATTGAGATTGAAATAGTTACAGGTTGCTAGCCCATCGCCTAAAAGAAGAATACCAAGTTTATAAGCCTATCCCTTAGTCGCCTTTTACGACATCCATGGGAACGAGATGGATTGGTCATTTTTTATTGGTGCCGGAAACCACACGGCATAACGTTTTTATGATTTTTTTCTCTCTCATCTTTGTGTGTTCCCATAAAAACCTTTCGTCACTATGCTTCGGGTCCGCTTTCCGAATTTTTTTATTTTATTATTTTTTTTAATTACACAGATTGAGTTAGCCTCGAATGTAAGTTCGAGACTTGTGTTACGAGATACTTTACGAGATACTAACTCAACGATACTTTATTTTATAATAAATACTTATATAGATTATTAATTGCCTTTCTACTTTGTTCCGTCCCTCCCGTATTCAGTTTTAAGACTATTGGTTGGGTATGTCACCTTATATGACGTCAAGCCAGGATTTTTTCGGCCAACCCTTTCTACGAGTACTTTCTACGTTCCACAAATAGTCTGCAGGCTTCCTCAAATTATAATTTCAGTGATTAATTCAAACATCTATAGGAATATTATAAAGCTGAAAGAGTTGTTTGTTTGTTTGAACGCGCTAATCTCAGGAACTACTAAAAATTCTTTTTCCGTTGAATAGACCATTCATCGAGGAAGGCTTTAGGCTATATAACATCACGCTGCAACTATAAGGAGCAAAGAAATAATGAAAAATGTGGAAAAAAAGGGGAAAATTATTCATCCTTGAGGGCTTCAATGATGCCCAAAATAAGTATACCACGCGGACGAAGTCGCGAGCACAGCTAGTTGATTATATTTATGATAACACACGCTAAAATGCTAGTTAAAGCTCCTAAGTCTTCTAGGAGGCAACCCCCCCTTGCTTTTATCTCGATACGCCCATGAAAACGTGCTAATACTGATACTCGACTTTGGCAAACGCATTACCTTTTACGATAGACATTTTAGCGGCCATTCAGTCCATAACGCCAGTTCGAAAATGGCCTGGATTAATGGCACTTGTTTAGTTGGAAAATGTTTGTCATTGGCCAGGTGCCTGCTCTTTGATTTACAGTTGAATACCGTGAAAAATCGCCGTGAAATATTAACTTCTTTCTGGTGAGGATTTAGAGCTGAAATTTCTTTTTGCTTCGAAAATTGTATGGGTGACGTAAAGTCGGAAATACATATGGGTATATACATATAATCACTTGCGGGGTAAACAGAGTCAATCCATGGGAAAGTGATGGATTGGTTATATTCTTTTTTCTATTGGTGCCGGGAACCACACGGCATAAAAAAATATTTGGTAAAATTACGGTCAACTGTGTCAGATAGATATATATCACATACATATATACCATAATTATAGGATTTTTATTGCACTTATTAGTGTTTTAGTCGTCTTCTACGGCGTTCAGTGTTTATCAAATTTAAGAATAGACATTCCGTTAAACAAAAGTTTGAGCCACTTAAAAACCTTTACCTTTTCACCCCGAGAAATGGTTTGCGACAACATGCACGGCTAACCAGGGCATGTGTACTGTACAGTGAGCCGCATAAATTGATTGTTTTTACGTAAAAGACGAACACACAAACACACTTTCTTATTAATAAATTAGTATGTGTAGGCAACCTTCTTGGTATACACCGTAGCAACGGTTGCCATGATGTTGTTTGTTAGAGATATGTCAAAAATATTTTTTATTGTTAGATGTTCTTAATTTTATGTTGAATAATATAGTGATTTTTAACTGATTATTTCTCTCCTCTTTTTTCATTCTATCTTCTGTAGGAATAAATAATTTTTATAACTATACTTCCTACAGTATGGATATGTTCATATATCAAACTCTTGCCTTGAGTTCATTCAATGATGATAACTTTTTTTAATTTACCGATTTTGATGAAACGAACTTTATTTGTTTTGCCAGGACATCCAGGCAAAAGGTCAGGCCAAGAGTAGGTACCCGAGACTGCCGAGCTTGCATTAAGAGAGTTATGAATGTGGATGAAGCGAAGGAAGTATGCAGAGATAGTGGCAAGTGGATAGATGTAGTGTGATGTAGATTTTTTGCCTATATACATACACTAGCTGTGCCCGCGACTTCGTCCGCGTGGAATAGTTATTTTGGGCATCATATATATTTTTGCAAACATCCTCCTCGGCTTTATCAATTATAGCTATAGCTGCTAATTGTTATGCGACTTGGCGACGACTTGGCCCACATCATTACCCGCGACGGAACGGAGACCGTATAGTGAGATGAGAGGCCTTTGCCCAGTAGTGGGATCTTACAGGCTGATACTTTACTTTACTTTAAAATAGTAATATCTTCTAAGATGTTCATTGAAATTAAGTGATATCAAAAACAGTTGTGTTTACAATTAAATACTCATAATCAACAACAATCTTAAAAGATAGACATAATCAGTTTAAAAGTAGGTAAGAGGTAAAAACAGGCGGTCAGGCGGTCACGCGTATTGGAAAGAACGCTGGTTCGCCGTATTAAATGTTTCGCTGCAAATTGCTTATAACGACTATATCTCAAAACCTATTCGTCTGATTTATATACTGTAAATGGCAATTTTAGTCTACATGAAAAGCCGAAAGTAATAAACATATTTATTTGGATAAGGATTAATACTGAATTAAAGAAAATTGGTTTCAAAATAACTTATGTTTATAATGAAAAATTAATCTTAAAAAATGAACATAAAAGTGGTTATTGTAAGTAAACCTTAAGAGATAGATAAATGCTCTCGCGGACTTTTTTGTGGCAAAAAATGAGTACTTCATATCTTTAGTACATTGTTTTACTATATCTTTGTTGGTTTGCGCAGCGTTCGCGTGGAAAGCTCGCAGATGGCCGACTCATTCAACTTTCACCTGCATTGTTGACGTTTCCCGAAGGAAATCCGGGATAAAATGTAGCCTATAGCCTTCCTCGATAAATAGACTATCTAACAGTGAAAGAATTATTCAAATCGGTTCAGTAGTTTCTGAAATTAGCGCGTTTAAACAAACAAACAAACAAAACAAACTCTTCAGCTTTATAATATTAGTATAGATATAATCACGTCTATATCCCTTGCGGAGTAGACAGAGCCAACAGTCTTAAAAAGACTGATAGGCCGCGTTCAGCTGTTTGGCTTAATAATAGAATTAAGATTCAAATAGTGACAGGTTGCTATCCAATCGCCTAAAAGAAGAATAAAGTTTATAAGCCACCCCTTAGTCGCCTTTTACGACATCCATGAGAAAGAGATGGACTAGTCCTATTCTTTCTAATGGTTCCGGTAACCACACGGCACTTTTGCTACCTCTTTTCCTACCTCTCCGGGAAAAAGGGGTGATTTTATGTACTCGTTATGTACCTGCCCCTGCTGCTATCATTATGTGTGGCTCACTGTACCTACACGGCAGCTCTCGACGATCTCCGGGTACTATTAATCTTGGCAGCGTTTTTCGCGACACACATAATAGTTTATTGTGTTTATATTCCGAGCACATTTTGTAGTGTAGGGATGTCAAAATACATACATACATACATAAAATCACGCCTCTTTCCCGGAGGGGTAGGCAGAGACTACCTCTTTCCACTTGCCACGATCTCTGCATACTTCCTTCGCTTATATGTGTCAAAATATTATGATCTTAGTTGCATAGCTGTCCGCATACAAAGAAAAATCTCGTTTAAATATCGTGGAATATTCCATACGTGCCAAATATAAGCTTTTTGTTCCCAGTTTTTTGTTAGTATGATATCTTCCAGTCAGTAAATATATTTTTTATTTCTCTTCCTTAATTGAGCGACCGACGGACTATGCACCGCTCAAACCGCAGAATCTGGAAATGAAAATTTTTGGTAAAGAATCCTACTAATATTATAAATGCGAAAGTTTGTAATTATATCAGGATGTCAGTATGGATGTTTGTTACTCTTTCACACAAAAACTACTGAACCGATTACGATGAAATTTGGTATGGTAGCTGAAGACCCAGAATAACATATAGGCTATTTTTTATCCCTATCTCTGGTATTTTATATTTATGGAGCCGTGAGCACGAGTTTAAGATAAAACTCGTTTAACAAAGATTTTAGCTATCTATCTGTTTTCGAGACTATTGACTCTGTCAGAGCCTAAATGAAAATAAACGCCATATAGACAAAAACGTAAAATACAAAATAGTAATACAGCACTCAGCTAAAATGTAAGCAAATAATTGTTAAAAAATCCTTTATATTCTATCCAGAATTTAGTCACATCTGATAATATAATAATATAATATATACGGGACAAATTACACAGATTGAGTTAGCCTCGAAGTAAGTTCGAGACTTGTGTTACGAGATACTAACTCAACGATACTATATTTTATAATAAATACTTATATAGATAAACATCCAAATGAAATATGAAATGGTTACACGTGCCATCTCACATTACGACTTCTGAACGTGATCTGGAATTGTCTAAGCACGTTCCAAGTTTAAAATTATGTGGAAAATTACATTTTGACAGTTCTAAGAGAGATTACATAATTCTACGAAGTGCCTAATAACGATTATCGTCCATTATTTTATTGAGATAACGGATTTGAATTTAAATAAGGAATGAAGGAATTTTTCGGAATTTATTTTTGAAATTGGTTGGTGGTAATTAATTATATCTCAGAATTTTAAATTTGGAATATTATGTGTTAATTAGTCTTACTGTTGTTCTATTTTTGTATTTGGTTTTTTTTTGGTTTACCTGTACTTATGTCTATTTATAAAGTTTAAATTAAAATTTGAACTGTACCGTACTGTATCATCGTTTTTGGGACACAAAGGTATTTTTAAAAGTAAAAGTCTCAATTCACAGAATCTTGTACAACTTGAAAATGCGCAGAGTAACTTTCGAAGACTTTTTATAATCAAATTATACTTAAATCTTATATTATAGAAATGGCAAAATATTATAGAAGTATAAACCTGTTGCCGTGTGTTTTCACCAATAAAATAAGAATACTCGTAAGACCACTCCATCTCTTTCCCATGGATGTCGTTAAAGGCGACTTAGGGATAGGACTTATATACTTGACATTCTACTTTTAGGCGATGAGCTAGCAACTGTCACTATTTGAATCTTAGTTCTGTCATTAAGCCAAACAGCTGAACGTGGCCTTTCAGTCGTTCGAAAACTGTTGGCTCTGTCTACCCCGCAAGGGATATAAACGTGATTATATGTATGTATGTAAACCTGTTAACCTACAAGTTGTATACAATTTCTATTTCTCAGGCAGCCCTTAACGTGTAGGAGAAAGGGCCCCTCTCCTGCCCTCGATCAAACCCTTCGGAGATGCGTCGTAATAAATACACTTTATCATATGCGTTCCGGATGGATTGCGTGAAAAATGTTTAAACCGATACCGTGTTTTGTGACATGCGCGACGAAGACATTTCTTTAGTCCATTTTTTTATAATAAGAAAATAATAATTTTCTCAGTATATTTTTTTTTAAAGAATAACAATCTTATTTTTTTGTCGAAAATTTATTTTTGATATAAAGTATGGTTATTGGCTAATTTATTTTAGAATTGAATTACCCCACAACTTATCCATGGATGTCGTGAAAGGCGACTAAAGAAAAGGCTAATAAACTTGGGATTTCAACGAATTCAAGGATTTCAATCGAATCGAACGATTTCAAGTATTTGAACGGCCTCTGTGGCGCAGCGGTAGCACGCTTGTCTGTGACACCGGAGGTCCCGGGTTCGAATCCCGGCCAGGGCATGATGAGAAAAGAACTTTTTATGATTGGCCTGGGTCTTGGATGTTTATCTATATAAGTATTTATTATAAAATATAGTATCGTTGAGTTAGTATCTCGTAACACAAGTTTCGAACTTACTTCGAAGCTTACTCAATCTGTGTAATTTGTCCCGTAAATATTTATTATTTATTTATTTATTTCACTTGTGGGCGCTGGGCTAGTAACCCGTCACTATATATATCTAAATTCCATCATTAAGCCATACATTTGAATGTGGCCTTTCAGTTTATTAAAAACTGTCGGCTCTGTCTACCCTGCAAATGATATAGACGTGATTATATGCATGTATATCTATTTGTTACCAGAAACATATTAAGTCTGCAATAAATATTCTCGGTAATAATAAGCACGTTTGAGGTGTGAAGGTTTTCATGAAGAGCGCAGCTTTATTACAAATGGCGGATGTCGTCTCGCGCTAACGAATATTTAATATTGCCGGTTTTTCGATTTATGTGCGGCCATTGTATTGCGTCTATTTTTCGGGTTTCGTGGACATTGACTGTTTATCAATAGACTAGCTCTTAGACACAGAACCAGACCACTTATTCACGAATGTTGACAAAGTATTTCCTACTTATTATATTATAAATGCGAAAGTTTGTGAGTATGTCAGTATGGATGTTTGTTACTCTTTCACGCAAAAACTACTGAACCGATTACGATGTAATTTTGTATGTAGGTAGCTGAAGACCCAGAATAACATTTAGGCTTTTTATCCCGGAGTTCCTGCGGTATTGATGGGGTTTCCATGCGGACGAAGTCGCGGGCGGCCTCTAGTATGTCATGAGTCCTAACTTTCCTATCTATCTTAGAGGTTAACTGCAAGTTAGAGAAAGAGGGCAGACATGCCAAATCAATGTTTGTGAATTTGAATTTATTTTTGTCCTTTAAATTGGAGGTCCATAATTACAGACATTAAATCTATACTAATATTTTAAACCTGAAGAGTTTGTTTGTTTGTTTGAACGCGCTAATCTCAGGAACTACTGGTTTGAATTGAAAAATTCTTTTTGCGTTGAATAGACCATGTACCTACCGAGGAAGGCTTTAGGCTATATAACATAAAGCTGTAACTATAAGAAGCAAAGATATAATGGAAAATGTGAAAAAAAAAACGAGGGCTTCAATGATGCCCAAAATAACTATTCCACGCGGACGAAGTCGCGGACTCAGTTAGTATCATTATAAAATTTTAAAGGTTGCCACATTGCAAAAACTTATACTTCGTTCAGTAATGTATTTTCATTTTAAAAACAGACACGCCTTGGTAACTGCACCTTGTTATTCACTGAGCAATGAAATGACAGTAAAAAGTGTGAAACAAAACCATGAGTACAATAATAAAGAAAACAATTCAACATTTTGTATAATATTCCTCTCTTTTTTTGGTGGTCTATTCTCATCTGTTGTCATCGTTTTGGTTTATGAGAGAGCGGAATGTCGCAAGCGTATTTTTATATTCCACACTTTTTGAAGTATTGAGAATCCAGCCAGTGTTGCCAGCGTAGAGAAAAACTGTAGCTTTGAATGAAATCGGTACAAAACTGCAAAATTTCTTTTGAATATAAATACAGTTTTTAAGAAGCGTTGAGGTAAGATTTTTTAAAGACTTTCTTGACGGATAAATTGAGCACTTTTTGGTCGATATTCGGTTAAATTCTACGTCGTATGTTATTTTAGAGAGTAGTGTTTTAAAAAAAAATAATATTTGATTGTCCAAATGAACAAAACTTGACACCATGAGATTTTGAGCTCCCATGCTGATTTGGTAGCGACAAGTCAATTAAAGGAAATGCTAATAAACTTTGGATTCTTCTATAGGCGATGGGCTAGCAACCCCTATTTGAATCTCAATTCTATCAAACAGCAGAACGTGGCCTTTCAGTCTTTTCAAGGGTCTGTCTACCTCGCAAGGGATATAGACGTGATATAATCACGTGTGACATATTCAATGTATGAATATGTACATACGAGTACATTCATACACAGTATAAATGTATTTATTGAGACTTTGCATCGAAAAACTGTAGATCTACCGTTAAAACAAAGGCGTTGGCTACACTGTATCCACCGCCATTTTCATCTTATCTCGTTTCTTTTTTTGCCGGTACCGGGGACGTTTTCTAGGTTATTTTGAAAATACATCGCTCTGTCTGGAATCTCTGGAAATTGATAAGCTACGCCTGTTCGCCTGCGAGTAATTAGATTTCTGTTTCGACGTGAAATTCGTAAAATGTTTACAATTTTGTTTGTGAGATGTGGCAATCTTTGTTACGATTAGTTACCGTGGGGAATAAAGTTACTTAGAAGTTTCATTCAAGTCTTTTGTAAGTCGTAAAAGGCGACTAAGGGATGGGATTATACACTTGGGATTCTTCTTTTAGGCGGTGGGCTAGCAATCTGTCACTATTCGAATCTAAATTCAAACAGCTGAACGTGGACTTATTGGTATTTTCGAGACTGTTGGCTCTGTCTACCCCGCAAGGGATAACGATTATATGTATGTATCACTACCTACATGCACAGAGGTTTCAACTTTGTACTATCAACGGAAAAATGAGTTTACATTCGTCCACGTAACTCCTATCTTAACCCCGTCAAGTGCCTCTGGACGTCCTAATTCTATTCTCAATTTACATAATAGAGTCCACTCAATATCGGGTTGGAGGTGTCGTGTTGAACCTCGATGTTATCTCGATGAAAAATTGAAACAAGCGAGATATAAAATATAGAAGGTACAGAATTGAAACCAAGATTCAAGAACGTATTTTGTGTGGTTTCCGGTACTTTAGAATAGAACCACTCCATATCTTTCCTGTGGATGTCGTAAGGCGACTAAGGGATAGGCTTATAAACTTGGGTATCCTCTCGTAAGCGATGGGCTAGCAACCTGTCACTATTTGAATCACAGTTCCATCATGAAGCGATACAGCTAAACGTGGCCTTTCAGTCTTTTCGAGACTTTTGGCTCTGTCTATCCAGCAAGGGATATGGACGTGACTTTATGTATGTATGTAAGAACGCCCGCTGCTTCGCCCGCGTAAAATATCGTTTATTACGGAAAATCCTCACTTAGTGCGCCTCAAGATTATATTTTTTGCTTGGGCTGTGCGTTGATTTGTCAGACAGTTCCTCTTCTATTGATTATTTATACATACTCACGTCTATATCCACCGCGGGGTAGACAGAGCCAATCCAAACGATGGCCAGGTTGCTAGCCCATCGCCTTAACAAGAATCTCAAGTTTAAAAGCCTATCCTTCAGTCGTCTCTTGCGACATTCATGGGAAATGATATGGAGTGGTCCTATTCTTTTTTATATAAGTGCCGGGAACCTTTACAAAAAAACCTAACTCATACCCATTGTTGGTATCCTTTTGTGTTCTCAATAATTTATGCCACCGGCCATACAAAGGCAAGACAAATGGGCGTATGGTCACGGCACGGGAATCGAACACGCGACCCTTTTGTGCAGTTGCAGGTACTTGATGACCGGCTTCCGATTATTTCTCGGGAATACAAATGCTTTATACCTATAGTACATTTCTTTAGCACAAACTATCTTGACTACGTCTTTTCTGCATAACTAGCTGTGCCCGTGACTTCTTTCGCGTGGAATAGTTATTCTGGGCATCATTGAAGCCCTCAAGGATGAACAATTTTCCCCTTTTTTTCACATTTTCTGTTATTTCTTCGCTCCTAATAGTTGCAGCGTGATGTTATATAGCCTTAAGCCTTCCTCGATAAATGATCTATTCAACACAAAAATATTTTAACCAGTAGTTCCTAAGATTAGCGCGTTCAAACAAACCAATTCTTCAGCTTTATAATATTAGTATAGATAAGAAACATAAAATCATGACATTTTTCTAGAGAGATAGGCAGAGACTCCATCTTTCCATTTGCCATAATCTATACGACATACTTTTTCGCTTAATAAACAATACCTAATAAGTATCTTTATACAAGTTTTGCGGTTTCTGGTATTCTTGGCTTTACGAGTACGTACGTCGTAGTACGTCCTTTATTCGGCTATTATTAAATCTTTTTTTGGTAGTTAATTTATTACATACATATGTAATAAATTAAACATCGACTTTTCTTTTCACGGCTGTAAATTGATATAAAGAATTACAAAAAAAAGATTTAATGATTTACATACTTATTAATTCTTATGTCATTTTCGTAAAAAATTGATTAAGCTAGGTCCCATGTCTGGGAAAATTCGTTTTTTCTGTGTTTTCACTCTTTTTTTACCCAAAATAACCCATACAAGATGGTTGCTAGGCAACGATGATTGTTTTTGTTTTACTGCTGTCATTTTAAACCATTGACAAATTTGTCACTGATCTGAATAATTACTGAGTATGTAGTTTATGTAACTTTGAAATAGTTGAAAAAATTAGAGTGATGAGTGACGTCGGAGGTGGGTAAGGCTCGATATTTATTTTTTCAGTGGTATATAGTATATTTATTGAAATAATATGGGATATCACTTTTTAAATACAGTCATCCATAGTTCTTTAACTACAAAATGTATAATTTATACATTATTAAACAACAATGCTCTTATACTCTACCTACTGCTGCCTTAGTTATGAATTATTTCCATTCAAATTATATTTATTTAATTATGTTTTATTTTTTGTTTATACAATTTTAAACAAACGTCCACCTAGCACTACTCGGTCAACCAGGTACTAACAATGTTTATATAACAAAACAATGAATCAAACTCAAACTACAACAAATTATTCTCAAAGATCGCTTCTCTGTTCTTAGTGCAGTCGACAATGAGACCGCAACGTCTCAGCGGCTAAATTGTCACCACGGCAAAGGTACCAAGGTTCAGATGTCAAACGTCTGATTGCAAAGACATGACTGTGAATACCTTCACTAGCTTTTACCAGCGAAATTTGTACAAATATACGAATTTAGAGATTAACGCCAGTAACATACATACATATAATCACGTCTATATCCCTTGCGGGGTAGACGGAGCCAACAGTCTTGAAAAGACTGATGGGCCACGTTCAACTGTTTGGCTTATTGATAGAATTGAGATTCAAATAGTGACAGGTTGCTAGCCGATCGCCTTAATGAAGAATCCCAAGTTTTTAAGCCTACCCCTTAGTCGGCTTTGGCGACATCCATGGGAAAGAGATGGAGTGGTCCTATCCTTTTTTTAATATATAAGGTTCTTAGTGTGGAATTCACCATATTTTTATCACGACTAGCTTTTGCAGGAGACTTTGCTCCCGTGGAAAATCCCTGAAAAATCCCTTCGTCACTCCTAGGTCTATTCTATGTATATATTTCGTGAAAATCAGTTAAAAGTAGTATGTGAATTTATACACTTAAGAACCACTCACACTCTCCATATCTTTCCTATGTATGTCGTAAAAGTTGACTAAGGGATAGGCATATGAACTTGGGATTTCTCTTGTAGGCGATCGTCTAACAAGCTGTCAGTTTTTGAATCTCAATTCGATCATGAAGCTATAGGTACATCTAAACGTGGCCGAGTCTTTTTAAGACTGTAGGCTTTGTTAACCCCTCAAGGGATGTAGACGTGGCTATATGTATGTAAGTATGTTTGTACCGCACCGTTTAAGCGACTACAAAGATAAAGCCACTGCAATGTTAGTATCTTGGTTCAAATGTCAAAGGCTGTTCACAAAGACAACGCTGTCTTAGGAAATACAATTTGTTTGTTAATTTATGACAAGAATGGAAAAGAGAATGCTTAGGTATCTAGATGATTTAGTAATTTTGAAGGGCGTCGGTGGTTGAATACGTAAGGTGCCCGATTGAAATGCGTGTAGCGTAAAAAGTCACAGGTTCAAATCCCACCCCGGCTAATTTCGAAGTTATGTAGGTACATTAGTTTGAATATTAACTGTTCTAACGGTGAGGGAAAACAGCGTGAGGGAACCTGCACATTCAGATAACTGGATGTGTAACCATGATCGATCCAATACGGGTTAGGTTCCTTGTAAAGTTGCGGAGGTCAGATGGGAGTCGCTTCGTGTAAAAACCTGACTCACCCAAACCCCCCTTCACAGTAATTTTTAAAGGATCTCCTGAAGATCCACTCAATCTCTGTAACAAATTTCGTCAAAATCGGTACATTAATTTTTGAGTCTATTCGTTATAAACAGAAATACTTTTTTTTTCTTTATAATAGATAATTGGATAGCTATCTCACGTTTTAATCACTGAAAGAATAGACAGAGTCTTGGTTATTGATTGAGATTCAAAAATTGAAATAAGAATATCTGAACTAATTTATACGGAAAGTTATTTTAATATAATATTGAAATAACTTTTCTATAACATCTTACCATATAAATATGAAGAAGAAAAATAATTAACATGCGTCTTTTGCTTCCTAATTAACAACGCACCTAATCAAATTATCATGTATTATTTATAGGCAGAGAGCTGGGTAACTAATTAATTTACCTTTCAATTTAACTTGAGAAAAGACGTGTGGATGTGGAATATTAAGTTAAAATTGGTATTTGTATGCTGAAATACTATATTTAAGTACAGTCCAACAAATTATCACTACATAGTATAAAACAAAGTCGCTATTTTAGTCTGTTTGTCTGTATGCTTAAATCTTTAAAATTACGCAACGGATTTTGATCCAGTTTTTTTGTAACAGGAAGAGTTATTCAAGAGGAAGGTTTTTATGTATAATAACATTTATAATTTTGCACCCGTGCGAAGCCGGGGCGGGTCGCTAGTTATCTTATAAAGTTTAAGTTTGTTTGTAAAAAAGTTATGTGTAAAAGTGTTTCCTGATTTCTGAAACTAATGAAATGAGTTTGTTAGTTCTTTAGTCTTATTTCATTCTGTATTATATGATGTGTATAAGTAACTAGCTGTGCCCGCGAGATCGTCCGCGTGGAGTAGTTATTGTGGGCGTCATCGAAACCTTCAAGTATGAATAATTTAACCCGTTTTTTCACATTTTCCATCATTTCTTTGCTCCTTATAGTTGCAGTGTGATGTTATATAGCCTAAAACCTTCCTCGATAAATGGTCTATTCAACGCAAAAAAAAAAATCAATTTGAACCAGCAGTTTCTGAGATTAGCGCGTTCAAACAAACAAACAAACTCTTCAGCTTTATAATATTAGTATAGATATACATAAGATTCGCATCAGAAAGCAACCAATTTACAGCTGATTTATGTGCAATGAGGACCTTTTAATTTGGCTGGGTTATGTTGAGGCCATATGTTAGAGACGGGTTATTAAACTGTCTACTAATGATATTTATTATTTTGAATTCAATTTAACGTGATTTATTTTTGAAGTACATACAGTTTTGAAAACATCTATACTTACTGAAAAAATTTTAATTTCTTTGATCTTACGACTTTATACATCAAATTATCATTTCTCCTGTTCCTTATGCCGATGACTTCCGATTTCTTTTTATTTGGAATTCGAGCGCATTTGACCTCAGTTTGCTTGAAGTTCAGCAAGATGGGTCCACGGTGGTGTAAGCTAACATAATAACTATTTATTTTGCCTTGAAAATCCCTAGGCTGTAGGGTAGTTAGTGGAGCTCGTGTAAATATACTTAAATCCTACTAATATTATAAATACGAATGTTTGTATGTCAGGGTGTCAGTATGGATGTTTGTTACTTTTTCACGCAAAAACTACTGAACTGATTACGATGAAATTTGGTATGTAGGTAGCTGAAGACCCAAAATAACATATGGGTTTTTTTTTTATTCCGGAGTCCCCGCGGGAATGATTCCAGGCGGACGAAGTCGCGGGCGGCCTCTACTAAATTATAGTTTTAAGATACGCCCCAATGTGTTTAAAATGCCTTCAGAAATTTGACCGCTTTTATTTAAAGGGAATATGAAACTGTAATGTATTGACTTTATTAAAAATCATTAAAATAGTTTAATGTTACAAAAGTTTATTGCAAACGTGCCACTAACATATTTTTTTAACTCTGTGGGCTATATATATTTTCATTAATTTTTATCACAGACACTGCTGGTTGTCACAGATTGGATATACAAATAGTAAGGACACTTTGTCGGTGAGATGATTAAAAATCATCAAAAACGTAATACACTAATAAAAAAGACTGTATTCTGATGCATCTAATAATTGAGACTCATTTTTATGTAAGTTTATCATTATTAATTTTTTTAAACTTTACTGTATAAAAATATAACTTTCATAAATAATTATATATATATATATATAAATTTATGTATGTTATATTTATATATATTATTTACGTATGTTTATCATTATTTATTTATTTAAAACTTTAATGCTTTTGATTATGGATATTCCTTTATATTTTACACGACTGGAAGAAATCCCAATTAGGGTAAGACCGCCATTGTGCATTTTCTTCTAATTCCAATAACGGTTTTGTAACTTGTTATATCTTTTTATCTGCAATAAAGAGTTTACAAACAAACAAACATAGGTTTTCCTACAATATATCTCGAAGTTTGCTTTATTCATTAAGCACTTTTTGTTTATTCGGGTATGTAACATACATACATACATAAAGCTAACAATCTTCAAAAGACTGAAAGGCTACGTTCAGGTGTATGGCTTTATGATGGCATTAAGATTCAAATAGTGACAGGTTGATAGCCCATCGCCAAAAAGAATAATTCCAAGTTTATAAGCATATCCCTTAGTCGTCTTTTACGACATCCACGTGTGAAGAATGGGAAGAGATGGAGTGGTCCTATTCTTTATTATATTGGCGCCGGGAACCACACGACACAGACAAAAGACGCTCGTCTTTGATATCATTTATGAATGTTGCATAGTATCTGTTGTCTTTAGTGCACTCTACGTGCGGACGCTATATTTACTCTATTGAAAATCGATGTTAATTGTGATTCGCTGTGTGTTCCACCGTAATTCTGTTCTTTGTTTAGTTTCAATACAGTTAATGGGTTTCGAAACGAAGTATTTTTATGGTTTAATATTTTAAGTAACAATTTTTAACATGACGGTTTAATTGTGAGAATACTGTGTGTAATACTTGTCTGAATACTAACAGAAATACAGATAATAGACATATACCTATCCACTAAATATATATTTATAAACTTATTAATAAACTAGAGGCCGCCCGCGACTTCGTCCGCATGGAAACCCTATCAATCCCGCGGGAACTCTGGGATAAAAAGTAGCCTATGTGTTATTCTGGGTCTTCAGCTACCTACATACCAAATTTCATGGTAATCGGTTCAGTAGTTTTTGCGTGAAAGAGTAACAAACATCCATACATCCATACAAACTTTCGCCTTTATAATAGTAGTAGGATAGTAGGATAAACATACATAAACAAAGATAAATTGCTTGACGTTCGATCGAGGTGCTCAACTGGACAGGAACTAAAATACATTAATGATGTCTATTAGAAAACATTCATTGTAAAATGACAATATAACTATTGTATTAATTGTTATACCAAACAGTCAAGATTGTCAAACGCCTTAGAAGCAACACGTCTGGATCTTACATACATACATATGGTCACGTCATTATGCCTTGCGGGGTAGACAGAGCCAACATTCCTGAAAAGACTGAATGGCCACGTTCAGCTATTTGGCTTAATGATAGAATTGAGATTCGAATGGCGACAGGTTGCTCCCGCATTGCCTAAAAAATATTCCCAAGTTTGTAAGCCTATCCCTTAGTCGCCTTTTTCGCGGAAAGAGATGGAGTGGTCCTATTATTTTTTTATAGGTGCCGGGAACCACACGGCACCTAAAAATCTTGTAATTTAAAATACTTTATTAGTAAATTATCTTGGTGATATTCTAACTCCTGGGAAGACGTCCAGAGTGAGACTTCGAGTAATCCAGGGTAAGTCAAGTTTTTACACCAAGCGACTCTCGCCTGAACTCCATAACTTTGGTGAATTTAGCCCGTATTGAATCATGAAGCTGCAGTAGGTGAATGTGCCTATTCCCTTCGTCGACTTTTACGACATTCATGAGACACAGATGGAGTGGTCCTATTCAAAAGTGGACCCGGCGATGAGTGGCCCATCCGCGTACAAAATTAAAATATACATTATGCACATCTACATCCCATGTTAGGTAGACAGAGGCAACAATCCTGAAAAAAATATTCCAAAACTTTTTAATACACCTTATCATATAAAAAAAAAATACAAATACATATATAGTGGTGCCTACATCCCTTGCGGGGTAGACAGAGCCAACAATCTTGAAAAGACTATTAGGCCTTATTACGTTCAGGTTTATCTCTAAAAAATGTTGGAATAAGATTAATATTGACAGGTTGCTTGTCCATCGCCTGCATGAAGAATTCCTAGTTTGTTGGCATATTCCTCAGTCGCCTTTTGCGACATCCATTCAAAAAATAAAATAATGGTCCCATTCTAAAGTGACGGTAACCACACGGCACTATTGAAACATAAAAATGAATTGTTGAACTACAAAATATTATATTCGTATAAATATCGTCGTCATTTCCCAGAATTTTCCAGTCACTTGTCTGTCACAAATGGCTGTCGAATTGTTCGATGTTTTAAAGTTTACAATTGCGCCTTTTCGAGTCTACCTCGTTTCGCTCAACGTACGGTCTTTCAGTCATTACAATACTGTTGGCTCTGTCTACCCCGCAAGGGATATAGACGTGACTTTAAATGAATGTATGTAAAGTAATAATAGATACAAAAAAATTTGTCTATCTTAAATTAAGTATCATAAATTTGTATACTTACCAATATTTATACATACATACATAAAATCACGCCTCTTTCCCGGAGGGGTAGGCAGAGACTACCTCTTTCCACTTGCCACGACCTCTGCATACTTCCTTCGCTTCATCCACATTCTTAACTCTCTTCATGCAAGCTCGGCGGTTTCGGGTACTTTTGACCTGACCCTTTACTTATATTTATTAATCATATTATTAATATGGTTTATATAGTAAGTAAGTTTATAAATATAAGATTTGATAATTATAGTAAGTGAGTAAGTATAAAGTAAGTCACTGTTAATATTTTTCCTATTTAGTCGTCTGAAAATAAGTTTAAAAAGGCCTACGGCGGCGTGAACATTTTTGTCTTGTTACGACGTCATTCAATTAGTACGATGTTCTACAAACTATCTAAAACATAGATGTGACACAACATAGTAGAATTATAACTGCATTACACTAATTAATAATTTACTATTACCTTACATTGCTAATGAAATGCCGTGTGGTTCCTGGCACTAATCCAAAAAGAATAGGACCACTCCATCTCTTACCAATGTCGTAAAAGGCGTCTAAGGGATAGGCTTTCAAACTTGGGATTCTTTTTTAAGGCGATGGGCTAGCAACCTGTCATATCGCTCCCGCTACAGTGGAAAGTTAATTAATAAAATAATTAACGTATTTATTTTTCGAAAAGACCTATCACTCAATGTTGTTTCTGTTATTTTGCGTGTTCGAAAAAAAACACCATACAAAATCTATAATTACTCGAAGCGTCACATCTGTATGTTATGATATTTTGTATCAGCGCTATGCAAATTAGCGTTAGCTCTCGTCGTGCCCGTAGATACAATAACACCTTATCGGCACGTCTGTCCGGAAGCTGAAACCCGGACAATGTACAGTGTTGCCAACTGTCCCCGATGAGGAGGTGCGCTAAATTGCCTTTAAAAAAAAGCGCCAGTTGGGCAAAAACAAGTGCGACGAGAAGTCTCTAAATCAGTCGGAAATAAGCGCTAAATTCGCATAAAGAATCGCGATGAAAAGGCGCTAAATCGGTCACAAAAGGCATTAGATTGACAAAATAAGGTAAAGATCTTTAGGACAATATTGACAATAAAAAATAATATGTCAAGTTACATACATAAATTTTTAGCAAATTGAGTAAAACCATCTTCATGAACGACCTTAATTTTTCTTAATTAGTTTTTTACCTCAAATCCTTGAAAACCTCCCTGAAATCTTTAAATATCAATAGTAAAAAAATAGGTACGACCGATTACTGAAAATGAGCGTTAGGCGCCAAACTCAGAACTTGATGCGCTAACATGGTCAATAAAACGCTAGGTTTAGCGCCAAAAGCGCTAAGTAGGTAACACTGACAACGTAGGTGATGCGCTATATAATGTAGTCGCATATACAATTTAGACCCGTCTTCATTAGGTAGGGTTGTTTATGTTTAGAGTAGGTAGGCAATTGTTTTGTTTAGGAAGCCCTGTTGCTTAACTATGCCTGAAGGAGGGTTATGTTGTTCCTGTTCGTCTAAATAGCCTGATTGACAGAAGGGCGTTGGGGCAGATAGACACTTTATTATATAAATAAATATAAAGATATACAGGACAAATAACACAGATTGAGTTAGCCTCTCAGTAAGTTCGAGACTTGTGTTACGAGATACTAACTTAACGATACTATATTTTACAATAAATACTTATATAGATAAACATCCAAGAACCAGGCCAATCAGAGAAAGTTCATTTATCACCATGAAAAAGCAAAGAAGGAAACTATGTACTCCGAGGAAACTTGGTACTTGATTCACGGTCGCGTCTATTTTCAGCCTTTCCCCAGAATAGTAGAAAAGGGAGTGAGTAGTGCAAAAAAATGTGACGTGAACCAATGTTGTGATACCAAAAGATTTGACAATTATTAAGCGATATGATAGTATCCTATAATAATAGATAAAAAAAACTAAATTTGAATTTTGGAACCAAAAACATGCGTGTGCGCTGTGCTGTAAAAGAGCAAACGCAAGATCAGAGCACTCCAAACATGATTCGGCAACGATGACCTGAAGGTTGTTAGAGCCATGCGTGGTGGTGAGATAGTGAAGGTGTGGTCTTAATCAAAAACATACATACATATAATCACATCTATATCCCTTGCGGGGTAGACAGAGCTAACAGTCTTGAAGAGACTAAACGGCCACGTTCAGCTATTTGGCTTAATGATAGAATTGAGATTTAAATAGTGACAGCTTGCTAGCATATCGCCTAAAAAGAACCCCAAGTTTGTTAGCCTATCCCTTAGTCGCCTTTTACGACATCCTTGGGAAAGAGATGGAGTGGTCCTATTCTATTTTTTTGTATTGGTGCCGGGAACCACACGGCACTGCTGGGAACCACACGGCACCACCATCGAAAACATATTATTGGAAATCTTATACCGTCATCAAGTCTTACCCTTACGGAGTAAAAAGCACGATAGGCTGAACTACATGCGCATAGTCTCCCGTAGTTGGCTTTAACTACATCCACATATAATCACGTTTATATATCTCTTGCGGGGTAGACAGAGCCAACAGTCTTCAAAAGACTGAAAGGCCATGTTCAGCTGTTTGGCTCAATGATAGAACTGAGATTTAAATAGTCACAGGTTCCTAGCCCATAGTCTAAAACAAGAAACCCAAGTTTATCCCTTATTCGCCTATTACGTCATTCATGGTAAAGAGATGGAGTGCCGGTAACCACACGGCACATGGAGTGTTCCTATTCTAAAAATCACTCGATATGAGACGTCGATGTGAAAATGTAACTACATAAAATTTTATTAAATTTATATATATATTTATATTTCCATAAACTAAATATTCGTTACATAAATTAACCAAGTTAATTACTCTGAAATTAAATAAAAAGTTACAACGCCGAGCGACGGGAGATATTTCAAGGATTCCGAAAGTCTGTGATGAATTGGTTTCATCTGCATTATTATATTTCATGAAAAAATTCCACGCTCACAAGCCAGATATTAAAAAATTTAAAACATTCACGGTTGGTTTTTTTTGTTGTTGTGAAAACACACAATTTAACTTCGTCTAGTCTTCTACCTCTGGGCTTTGTCCAGGTTGCATTCTCACTTCTCTGGTGAGGAGCCCGGGGTATGCCTTTGACCATGGATCCTAGTTTAAGTCAGGTTTTTACACGTAGCGACTCCCATCTGACCTCCGCAACCTTTGCAGGTAACCTAACCCGTATTGGATCTATGGTTACACATCCAGTTGCCTGAATGTGAGGTTTCCTCACGATATTTTCCCTCAACATACATTAGTTTGAATACTTACCAACGCTCTTAGCGTTGGTTAGTATTATTATAACTTTCTAATCGTCTAGTGACGTAACTTAACTATTATCTCTATTTCATGTTCAGTCAGTGTAGTTTGTTCCGCCGCTTCTTTTACACATGCGCTTCGGAAGCGGTTGTAGTTATAATTAGATTTAAGTGATGTGACGTCAATAAGTGATACATTGTATCCAATTTTGAAAATATTTTTTTTTTTTTTTTAATTTAAACAAGTCTATTTAAACCAATGTTGTGAAACTGATATGAATTGTCCCATAAACTATTCTATATTATAAAGCTGAAGAGTTTGTTTGAACGCGCTTAGCGTCTTAGGAACTACTGGTTCAAAACGAAAAATTCTTTTTGTGTTTAATAGACCATATAGGCTATTTATCATCACACTGCAACTATTAGGAGCGAAGATATAATGGAAAATGTGAAAAAAACGGGGAAAATTATTCCTCCTTGACGGCTTCAATGATGCCCAAAATAAATATTCCACGCGGACGAAGTCACGGGCACAGCTATAAAGTATAATATTTTTGAATTTGAAATTGAGAGGATAAATCACCTTAATATAATCAACTTCCCAAATTGCAAATGCAGCAATCATAACCCGGTCACGTTTAAAACTCGTCAGTACAATAATGGCGAACGGGAAACAACAGGAATTTCAACTATTTAATCAAAGATACAACCTTCAGTGTAAAGCGAATAAAGATGTACATATATTGTGGGGTGCCAGTACGAGCGAACGCTCTAAATGTCTGTGTCTATACCTTTTTTTATTTATTTTGGAAACAAACGTGGGTGCCGTGTGGTTCCCGGCACCATTATAAAAAGGAATAGGAGGACAGGTAAAAAGGAATAGGTAAAGAGATGGAGGGGCCATCTCTTTACCATGGATGTCGTAAAATGCAACTAAGGGATAGGCTTATAAACTCGGTATTCTTCTTATAGGCGATGGGCTAGCAACCTTTCAGTAATTGAATCTCAATTTTATCATCAGGCCAAACAGCTGAACGTGGCATATCCGTCTTTTTAAGACTGTTGGCTCTGTCTCCCGCAAGAGATTAGACGTGACTATATGTATGTATAAATACACTCAGTGGTACAAATACACTTGCACACTAGACAACCAACTGACAAAGAGAAAATAGCGTGCCTGAGGAGCCGCGGTTCCCAAAGCATAACACCTAGCCTGGCGGAAGATCTTCCCTTTGGTAGCGTTTGAGCCGATTTATCGCTCCCGCTACACTCTACTACTTCTCACCCAGGGTCTGACCCACGTAGATGGAATAAGGGAAAAAATGTATACAATATGCTTCTCCATCTGCAATACATGTATGTACCCATTTATATGTATGTAATGTAACATGTTTTACAAATAAATAATCTTAAAGGAGAGTCTTTGTGTTTCAGGATTTTGGCCCTCTGACACTAGCACCCCACCTTACGAGACGTCAAAGGGACCAGTCTCAAAGTGACCGAGCGCAGGCAAAACTCATAATCGTGGAACAAACGGACTGGAGACGGCGGGGCACAATGCAGCGCAGCGCGGGATATCTTTTTGTAATAACATACATACATATAATAACGTCTATATCCCTTGCGGGGTAGGCAGAGCTAACAATCTTGAAAAGACTGATAGGCCACGTTCACATACATCCTACTTATATTATAAATGCGCTCAAGGATGAATAATTTTCCCCGGTTATTTTTACATTTTTCATAATTTCTTAGCTCCTTATATTATAGTTGCAGCGTGATGTTATATAGCCTAAAGCCTTCCTCGATAAATGGTCTATTCAACGCAAAAATAATTTTTCAATTCGTACCAGTAGTTCCTGGGATTAGCGCGTTAAAACAAACAAACTCTTCAGCTTTATAATATTAGTATAGATTCTCGTGTCACAACGTTCGTTCCCGTACTTCTCCGCAACGGCTTGACCGATTCCCATGAAATTTTGCGAGCATATTGAGTAGGTCTGAGAAACGGCCAACATCTATTTTTCACACCCCTAAGTGATAAGTGTTGTCCACCCTTAACATTTATATGGCAAAACAACGTTTGCCGGGACAGCTAGTATATATACCTATACGTACATATATATATATAGATATATAAGCTACCCTAATTCCTACAGAAACTGCCTGATCTACAGCTGTATGTTTAGGCTGGCAACACTGATGCGGGATAACACTGAGATTAACATTGTGTACCTGAAGCCTTCCTAATCCTTACTATAATATAACACATATGAAAATGAGTTTGTATATTAACACCTATTTGCTCGTGAACTTGTTAGCATTAACAAAATATTACATTTAATTAAAAAAAATTATTTAATTAACGTACATATACATACATATAATCACGTCTATATCCCTTGCGGGGTAGACAGAGCCAACAGTCTTGAAAAGACTGATAGGCCACGTTCAGCTGTTAGGCTAAGTAATAGAATTGAGATTCAAAGGTTTCTAGCCCATCGCCTATAAGAAGAATATCAAGTTTATAAGGATATCCCTTAGTCGGTTTTTACAACATCAATGGGAAAGAGATAAAGTGGTCCTAATCTTTTACAATTGGTGCCGGGAACCACACGGCCGGGCAAAAGCTAGTAATTTTACGTTATATTTGTTGCTTTTTGTAGATGGCGCCAAATCACGCAAGTGAAGCTGCGGATAGATGCTAGTAATTTTATTTATAAATTAAACATCAGATTAATTACAGTACGAAAGATTTATTCCTAATAGAATACACCAGGTATATAAAAAATCGCGTTTACAGTATATATAATAATAAATATATACGGGACAAATTACACAGATCGAGTTAGCCTCGATGTAAGTTCGAGACATGTGTTACGAGATACTAACTCAACTATACTATATTTTATATTAAATACTTATATAGACAAACATCCAAGACTCAGGCCAATCAGAAAAAGTTATTTTCATGACCTGGCCTGGATGAACCCGGGACCTCCGGTGTCACAGACAAGCGTACTACCGCTGCGCCACATAGGCCGTTATATAGAAGCACGAGTTTCAGCCGCCAATTCGCCAAATATAAATAACCGGCATAACAGGAACAAAAGCAACAAATTATCGGCGTTATAATACATTACCGTACAATATCAGCAGTCATGATGGAACGGTCCGATTTACAAAAAGATATAAAAAACGGTCCAATACCGACCGCTGTTGAAATTATAAATCATACGGGCCCTAAACCTAAACATGTCTAGTTGACAAAAAGGGTGATTTCTCTGAATTTATGTGGAACCCAGCGCGTAGGCTGTGTGTACATTGAAGCTTAGCTGGCCTGTTCACATAGACTATTAATATTGAACAGACTAAATAAAACTTGTTATCGTCAAGACTTCGCGAACACTTAAAATTTTTACAAGTGTTATTTTACCAATTAAAATGTTATTTAAAGATACTATTATACCTTTAACTTTTATTAAAATTAATGGATTAAGTTATCACGTTACAAATATACAACAATAATATTTTCCCCCAAGTTAAATTAAAAGACAATATCATTAATAAATACATACACATTATCACGTAATGAAAGGCTACATTCCTTGTCCGGTAGACAGAGCCATCGGTCTTGAAAAGAATTGTCTGCGCGGTTAGGGTGGCATGCGCGTCGACGTTTTTTTCGCACGATAATCTATGTCTGTCCCGTTTCACGTCATTAAAAAAAGTCGAAACAGCGATAGTTTGTCGCGCGACAAAAATGCTAGCGCCGCTGAAACTAACCGGATCACTATTTGTAATAAATACATACATACATATGATCACTTCTATATCGCTTGCGGGGTAGACAGAGCCAAAAGTCTACAAAAGACTGAAAGGCCACGTTCAGCTGTTTAGCTAAATGATATAATTGAGATTCAAATAGGTTGCTAGCCCATCGCCTAAAAGAAGAATTCCAAGTTTACAAGCCTATCCCTTAGTCGGCTTTTACGACATCCGTGGGAAAGAGATAAAGTGGTCCTATTCTTTTTCCTCTTGGTGCCGGGAACCACACGGTAGTAATAAATATATATAACGCATCTAAACTGTACAATAGACGTCGTTGGTTGGTCAGCGGACTTTAAGACGCTCTTGGGCTAATACATTTACTTAGTACATGTAAACCTAGGCTTAAATAAACGCAAGGACAGAACTTCATATTTTAGGGAATAAATTAGTATTATATTTTCAAGTTTTATTATTCTTTGCTATTTATAAGTTTTATCCAAGTCTTAAATAAGTATTTTATTCCTCATAATATATTCGAATTGTAATATTTTGACAATACAAATATTTGATGCTTTTGTGAGGGGGCTTTTTGGCGGGAAATTCCAGAAAAAAGAAAGGTTCGATTGGCAGAGAATGCCTTGCGGCATTTAGTCCACCTGTTGTACATTTTACGTGCATAAGGTTTTAATAAATAAATAAAAAAAAAATAGTCTTTGTCACTCACGAAGGATTATTATATAAGTATCTGTGACAAATATCGTGAAAATTACTGAAATAGTTTTTGAGTTCATTCGTTACAAACATACAAATATTATGAATCTTTTCGTGGGGTTGTCTTTTTAGAACTAGGGATTCAAGACGGTTCATGCAATTTAGGCGTACAAAAAATAAGGTTACATGGAATTACCACGGAATTTCTTGGGAAATTTACCGTAGGCCGTGAAAATATACAAAAAAAAAATCAGCACTTCATCAAATTGTCCATTGAACATATACTTATCTGATTGAAATGGTGATGATGAAGTATGGGTAACATAAGAACATTCATGCATACATATAATCACGTCTCCATCCCTTGCGGGGTAGACAGAGCCAAGCAGTCTTGAAAAGACTGATAGGCCACGTGCAGCTATTTGGTTTAATGATAGAATTGAGATTCAAATAGTGACAGGTCGCTAACCCATCGTTTGAAAGATGAATTCCAAGTTCATAAGCCTATCCCTTAGTCTCTCTTTACGATATCCATTGAAAAGAGATGGTCCTTTTATTTCTATTGGCGCCGGGAACCACACATCATATTAGAAGTATTCCCGAAATACCTACAGGATCTTATTCCCGGTCAACAGCGCGCAGCAATAATTCAGCACATCATCTTGTGCGTCATTGAATCTGTGCTAATTTGATTGAGATGACGCTATGACGTAATTGACTGAGGACGGCCTACCAACTAGATTGAGATACACTGACCAATTATTGCTGATAATCTTTAATCGATACATACATACATAGATATATCACTTACGGGGCAGACAGAGCTCGGCTCGGAGTCTCGAAAAGCTGATATGATTCTTCTTAATCGTGATAGAATAGCAACCTGTCACTATCTTTATCTTAATTTTATCGTTAAGCGATCCAGTTGAACGTGGCCTATTTGTCTTTCCGTTACTCTGTATACTCCGTAAGGGATAAAGACGATAAGATATTTACATTAAGGCACTTAAAAATTAACATAAGTGCCTTAAAGTAAATATCTTAATATGTTATTGTCTTTATCCCATTAAGACACTTATAAATTTATATATATATATATGTTATTTTATAAGGGCCTAAAAGTTAATATTAAATAACAATATTTTTATTCTATATTCATACATACATATAATCACCTCTATCCCTTGCGGGGTAGACAGAGTGAACAGTCTCTTATATCAAACAACAAAACATTTACTTATTCACTTATCTATTTTTTATAGACCTATCCCTCAGTCGCCGTTTACTACAACCATGGGAAAGTGATTCTATCCTAAAGTACCGGTAATCACACGTCTTATTGAATCTAAAAAAATATATATTTTAAAAATTTTGTCGTAATTTTTTTTACAATCTAGACTAAAAGATGAATAGGCTTCCTAACGATCCTGACAGCACAATGTCGAACCCACACTATTTAGGTCAATGCGGATACCTTTACAAAAAGCCTATCTGCAAATAACGCCGCTTGTCAATCAGGATAAAAGCCATTTTAAACTATAACCACAGTTATGATACACATTTGTCATTGGCTCTTCATTTTGTGCCGTGTGGTTTACGGTTCTTTAGAATTGACTATTTCCCATGTACATTTTAAAACTAGGGAACATGCGCACATTAAATTACTCCAGTTTTTAACATGTGCCTACTTACTACTCACTTTACTTACGACTTAGGAGAACCTTAGTCGCCTCTAAGAGAAAGAGTGGTTCTAAGTACATACATATAATCACGGCTATATCCCTTGCGGGATAAACAGAGCCAACAGTCTTGTAAAGACTAATAGGTCACGTTCAGCTATTTGGCTTTAAGATAGAATTGAGATTCAAATAGTAACAGGTTGCTAGCCCATCGCCTAAAAGAAGAATCCCAAGTTTATAAGCCTACCCCTTAGTCGCCTTTTACGACATCCGTGGGGAACAGATGGAGTAGTACTGATGGGAACCACACGGCACATAAATAATCATAAAAATATTTTTTACTTACTTTTGTGTGTTAATCACACTCCTCCGGCAATAGTCCATTTTAAATCCATCCAAACGTCAACTTCATAACCCATCATTCTTTCCCTTATTTTGTAATAGCTCCACCTCCTGCCGAGACCTGTTCATGGTCATATCATCTATTGATACGCCTGGGAGTAAGGAAATTATTTGACAATAAAAATAATATCTCACATTATTTCCTGGCTAAACAAAACTTATGGCATACCTAAAGAAGGTTGCCTACAATAAGTAATTTCCTGAAAACTTATTTTACCTTTCATCATTAGGAGCCATTTTGTTTACTTAAAAAACAAACATTTACGGTGACCTTATATATCGGCGTAACCGACTGCGGAGATTAAAAAAAAAAAAGGTGAAATTTTTTCCCGGAAAGATTTATTGTCAAAAGGATTTGTATTTGCCTCGTGCCGGTGTCCAACCACAAAAAATATAGAGCGTACAGATAGGTAACATAAGTCAAAACTGTTTAAATATATATGTACATATAAAATAATTAGGAATATTTCTGTAGGAAGTCTTTTGAGCAGTGATAATAGCTAAATTTACTCCTGAAGGTCTCTTTGTGTGTCAATACATAGATAAATTTTCAAAATTGGATATAAGGAATCACTTATTGACGTCACATAACTTAAATCTTATTATGTCTACTACCGCTTCCAAGGCGCGTGTGTAGAAAAAGCGGCGGAACCAACTATACTGCAGCATTTTCCGGAGTAAGTATACAGGGATCTTGGTAAGTTGGAGTCTTTGTATAAATTAACAGGATAGAGGTGTGATTTTATGTTTTTGCGTATGTTATATTTCAATGCCATACCGTTCCAAAATTCATTTCTCCTCTCATGGGTCTACTGAAAGAGATTTCTATTGAAATAAGTAGCATCTTTGTACTAAAATTACCGTATTAAATGCTCCTGTATATAATTTTTTCTCCATAAATCAATAAATAAATAAAAAAAAAATATTTCCGTTCTCACTATATTTTATATAACAGTGCTCAATTATATTGTTTCGATCGTTGGGCGCGAATTGTGAGGTATTTTAAGGGGCGCGTCTGCAATGACCCCTGACAAGTCAATATTTATTGTATCGCTGAATATTAGGGAAAAATTTACCTGAATTTTACGATATATTAGCTAAATAATTACAATGGAAAACTTATAAGGGTTGCAGAATACGGTTGATAAGGTGTTTGGGAAATATATTTAAGTAAATGACTATAAATAAAAATAGTGTTCCGAGTTAGAAAAAGACAAAAACTGAATATGACAGACAATATTAGGACTAGCTTTATCACGCAGCTTCGTCCGCGCGAATTTAGCGACACCTACAAAATAATATAGATTTTTTGCAAGTTTCATGCTAGCAAGCTATATACATTTTACCAGGATAAAAAGTACCCTATGTCCTTCTTCAGACTCACAATTATACGCAAAATTGTGAGACGATTTCTTTAGTACATAACGCGTGAAGAGAAAACAAATGAACACAATTACTTTCGCATTTTTAATATTAGTTGGGATTTATCAAAATTTATTTATAAAAAAAAATTATATCAAGTTTCATTTCATTTCACTAAATATTGCATAAATGCGTATTTTATTTTGTTTGTTCCTGCAATTTATTTGCCATCACATATTGGATCAAATCTTTTTTTTTTTTATTTTTATCAATGAACGATGCATCAAACACGCCTACCGTTATTCCGTGAAAACGGGCAACATTTTTACTTAAAAACATTTAGAATATTTTCATTCGTTCAATTTGTATGCATTCAATAAATTGTGTTTGAAAGCACTATTGTTAATAAAAACTGTATAAATCAGTTGCTATTTTACTGCCTTACGTGGTTTGAAAAGATGTTATGATGCCGGGCAAATAATTCGAACTACTGTTTTAATATTAAATTGCCCAAACATTTTTATTAAATATAACGTACATACATACATATGGTCACGTCTATATCCCGTGCGAGGTAGACAGAGCTAATAGTCTTGAAAAGACTGAATGGCCACTTTTAGCTATTTGGCTTAATGATAGAATTTAGATTTAAATAGTGACCGGTTGCTAGCCCATCGCCTAAAAAAGAATCCTAAGTTTGTAAGCCTATCCCTTAGACGCCTTTTATATCCATGGGACAGAGATGGAGTGGTTCTATTCTTTTTTGTATTGGTGCCGAGAATCACACGGCACAACTTGTGTAAAGTTCTTTACAATTTTCCATTTCATTTGAGTCTGCACACAAATAAATTCACACTTAGCTTTAAGGACAGTCACCTTTGGGAGTCAACCCGGGAATTTTGACCTCATTTGCTGGATTTTTGCAAATACTTTTTAAAATTCACTTCTGCTCCTTGAAACTATGCATGTGAATAAATTTAAATGAGTCCTTTATTTCACACTGCATTTGTCTACGGTTGGGAATATGTTGTTTGTGTGTCTGTAACGCGTTACAACCACAAGTTGCATTCGTTAATTTACATAAGTAAAGAGGTATTGCGATTGTCTGTGAACTGAAGGTCCTGGGTTTGAATCCCGGCCAGGGCATGATGAGAAACTAACTTTCTCTGATTGGCCTGGGTCTTGGATGTTCGTCTATATAAGTATTTATTATTAAAGATGGTATCGTCGAGTTAGTATCTCGTTACACAAGTCCTGAACTTACTACGAGACTAACTTAATCTGTCTCGTATATATTTATTTATTAATATGATATTTATTTTGCCGCCATTATGATATATTCTTCAAGATTCTGTCCAACGTAAATATTGAGAAATGGTAACGATTAATAAGAATAACTTTTATATCCTCCTTTTTTAAGTCGGTTTAATTTCCAAAACCTTCTCCTTAGTGTAACAAACACTTTCCTGCACAAACCGCATCAAAATCGTTTCAGGGAAACGCGAGATGATCGCGGTCAAACATACATGCATACATAACATACAGGTCAAATTGAGAACCACCTTTATCAGAGGCGGTTAAAAAGACGACGAAAAATTTGATGCCTAAATTATTCTTTTATCAAAATATAATACACAATTTTGCAAAACAAAAGTACGAATCCCCATACAGTAGAATGACGAACATGCCTACTGTCGTGTTGCCCGGCGGGTATCGGCCTTTGTCGTGTGTTAGTCTGTTATTTTGTTTCTCCCGAATCAAATGTATGCATTGTTTTGCCTTCTTTTTCAATTTTCCGCACCGCAGTTCCAAGAGCCAATGGGATTTCAATGGAGCGGTGTGAAAAATGATAGCGGATTATGTTTTAGTTTTGTTGGAAAGATTAAGCTTGTATTATATTTAGATTAATAAGATAACTTTGTTCACGAGCAAATTTCCGCCAAATTCTGCCAGGTGGAGTGCGACGGAATAACTTTTGCATAAATAAATATCCTTTTTATTTTTGAAGTCTGTTAAAAAACACTTTGCTGAAAATCGCATCGAAATCGGTTCAGCGAAACGCGTGATAATGGCGGACATACATACACACACCCATGCTTACAGGTGATACTGAGAACCACGTTTTTCCTTGAAGGCGGTTAAAAATGGCTTCTAGTATAGCTAATGGTGACTAGTCTAGACGAATCTTTTTTTAAAACTTGTTCCTATAATTTGGTAGCTCATTAGGGACCCGTGGAATTCCCTTATATGAGTAACTCATAGGAATGCCGTGGAAAAGAGATATAACTTACTATTTCAAAACATCACCTAACGCATGGTGCTTGTATAACCATAAATCATATTGAACAAAAACCATAGACAATCGTTAAAGATATCTCTTAGATCGTTGCCTGCGCCACTGATCGTAAACATTTTATACGAAGCGCTACTAAGGTTGCTCAAAAATGTTTTTAACCTCTGATAAAATGACTTCAGTAGGTTTTCACTTTCCGTTATCTAAGAAACATTGTTTATTTTTTAACTTTTTTTTTTTGTTTTGTAAACCTTCAGCCCCTGTAATATTGAAGTGGGATGCCGTTGAAAAGCTATTGCTGTTGCGCTTTTAATTGTGACGTGAACGGGACAGCGATAGTTTTCGCGCGATAAAAACGGCATCGCGCGCGTCGTATTATGGGAGCTAAGGTAACGTGTACCAAGTACTTATTATTACAAAAGCTCTTTAAAAATTTACATACATACATAAAATCACGCCTCTTTCCCGGAGGGGTAGGCAGAGACTACATCTTTCCACTTGCCACGATCTCTGCATACTTCCTTCGCTTCATCCACATTCATAACTCTCTTCATGCAAGCTCGGCGGTTTCGGGTACTCTTGACCTGACCCTTTACCAAGACGTCCTTAATTTGATCAAGATACATACGTTAGTTTAGGCCTTCCCACTCCGACCTTTCCTTCCACACTTATCTTGTATATCTGCTTAGTCAACCTGCTTTCATTCATCTTTTCCACATGACCAAACCATCTTAACATACCTTTTTCTATTCCTGTAACTACATCTTCTTTCACATCACGAAATTCCCTTATCAAGCTTTAAAAATTTCTACGCTCGAAAAATTAGTTCTTCTTCCAAATTAGATATTTCTTGCCGTGCCATGCGGTGACGTCTGGTTCCTAGCACTTTAGGATAAGACCACTCCGCCTCTTTCCCATGGATGTAGTAAAAGGCGACTTAGGGAAAGGCTAATAAACTTGGGATTCTTCTCTTAGGCGATGGGCTAGCAATATGCCACTATTTGAATCTCAATTCTATCAGTAAGTCAAATGACTGAACGTGTCCTTTCATTCTCTTTGAGACTTGTCTCTGTCTACCCCGTAAGGGATAAAGACCTGATTATATGAATGTATGTAGATATTTCATAATTGCATTACAGTCAATATAAGATTTATAAGATTTATTGCAAAATCAAGTAAATGATATTAATTTATAAAATTTCGTAAAACCTGAATCCATTTGGTAGTCGATATCGTGGTAAGGCTTTCTGTCACATAATTTGTAAGATAGAATAATAAGCGGCCACGTACACACTGCGGTTGCTAAATTATCGTGCGATCGTGCGAACCGGCCTTAGCCTTCATTAAAATTTGTTTTAAAACTTCAAATTCTGTATTTAACTCGGAGGTAGGTATTTTTATACGTCTCTCAATCTGAACTGTGCGGGTTCTCAGTTAACATTCATCATTCATATAATCACGTCTATAACCCTTGCGGGGTAGACAGAGCCAGCAGTCTTGAAAGACTGACAGCATGTCAATTCTGCTATTTTATTTTAATCCGAAACGGATCTGAAACGCATTGATGACAACTTTTGGTATTCTACTAACAATTTGTCAAAATGAACCCGTAACGCATTGGTTACGCAGCCGAAACGGTTCGTTTATCGTTTTCTGCTAAAGGACACATAACCTTCCGTTTGCCGTTCGGCTATTATTTCGTATTCTGATAAGTTTTTGACAGTTGGTCCGGCCGAAACGCAACGGTTCTGCATTGGTTGAATTGTCCAAAGTTACGGTTTTGCATCGGCAGCAAATAACCAACCGCTTCCGTTTCATTTGCGTTTCAGCTATCAACGTAAAGTTACTGGAATACCGTTTGACAATATAAACGCAACTGTAACCAAGCTGAAACGCATCCGAACTGTTTCGGTTAACAAATAGCAGAATTGGCCTGCAGGCCACGTTCAGCTGTAAGGCTTGATGATGAAATTGAGATTCAAATAGTGATAGGTTGCTAGCCCATCGCCTATAAGAAGAATCCCAAGTTTATAAGCATATCCCTTAGGCGCCTTTTACGACATCCATGGGAGAAAGATGGAGTGATCCTATTCTTTTTTATATTGGTGCCGGGAACCACACGGCCTCAGTTAACATTATGCTTCGTAGTCTGAGGATCGCTTCCTGACCTTTCCAGATTTACAGAGTGTTTAGTTTTAAGGTTATTGGCACAGATAATATATTTCCTCGTCTTCTAACGTCATGTTAGGAAGCATTTCTAGGTTTAATCTATCGGTTTTGCCAGAGAACAATTATAAAAATATGTCACTATATAATATACTAGCGGCCCGCCCCGGCTTCGCACGGGTGGACATGTTTTTGTGTTTTATGTTTTGAAATAAATTTATTTCAAAAAAAATTGATTGCCTTAAATTTTATCAAAATCGGACCAGTAGTTTTTGAGTTTATTCCACACAAACATACAAAAATACAAATCTTTCCTCTTTATTATTAGTGTGGACTAGAGGCCGCCCGCGACATCGTCCGCGTGGAATCAATATCGCGCAACTCCGGGATAGCCTATATGTTATTCTGGGTCTTTAGCTACCTACATATCTTTCATCGTAATCGGTTCAGTAGTTTTTTACGTGAAAGAGTAACAAACATCCATACTGACATACAAACTTTCGCATTTATAATATTATAGTAGGATTTGTAAAATTCAATTTTAGATGCTTACTACAAGATATCACTAACACATACTCTACTGTATTGAAGATTTCCCGGCATAGGCCGCCATTAAGATTATGTTGTCACTTTCTTTAAAATTTGCAAAAAATTGGGGAAGTTAATTTCTTTATTTCTTTGGTTCGTTTTTTAATATTTACCTTTGTTTTGAAAATTTATCTTCAGATTCGGGTTTTTACATCAATTTGTGTAGTTTGTTTACGTACATTTATTTATTATAAAAGATACACCTTTAGGATTTAAACAGGATTTTACAGACAAACTCTGATAATACAATTCAAAATACGTATTACCAAAAGGCAGACGACAAAGTGACTTTGTTTTATAACATGTAAAGAAGCTATACTGTTTAGTACCATAGAGATAAAATTCGAAAACATTCTATTTAAACCCAAGACACTTTGGACGGAGACAATAACTTTCGCTCGGATGACTCGTTTCCCGGATAACCGGGTGTGAGCACCGCGAGCCGGGTGTAAAATTGATTTTTAAAATATTGTCCGCTATCCGGATATATCTTTTTTAGAAAGAGTTTCTTTTTTTTTTAGAAAATATCTTCGATGTCTTTATTTCTAGACGGGTTGTGGCAAACAGTCAATCGTTAATAGTGTTTTTATAGCATGTTAGTGTTTTATATTTTAGTCTTTTATAAATGATTAAATAAATGATCTGCTTTTCTTCATTTAGTTTATACACATCCTACCAATATTATAATTTGGAAAGTTTGTAAGAATGTGTGCTTGTATGTTTGTTAGTCTTTCACGCAAAATCTACTAAACGGATTTTGATGAAATTAATTACACGGGAAGAATATTACTTGGAATAACATTATAAGTACGTTTTATCCCGAAATTCTCACGGATGCAAAGCCTCGGGGCACAGCTAGTCCATCAATATATTATTAAAAAATATATTAATAAATAATAAGTAGGTCAATAGTACACTTCACTTGGCCGTTCACCGTTCCCTTTGATCAAGGTACTTTCGTCTAGTCTAGATCTATTAATAAACTAGGTACAAAATAAGATTTTTTCCTAAAAACTACCATTTTAATATGGCAACCCTCAAATTCTCGCACGTATACGTGCGTCAGCTATATTTAAGCAATTAGGCGCTGGGTCTTGGCGGGAATTTTCGCGTACGATCACATACCGGCGTGGCAGTGTTGCCCCTCTAGAAAATAAATAACATTTTAGCGAAATTTTTTTGGTGCTTGTTTTTTTATGCAGCGAGGATAATGAGAGGATTACAAAGGGTTCTTAAAATTTTAGCCATTTTTATATTTTTGAAATATAATAAATATATTATTTTGAAATGTGCTCGTATTTTCCATTATTCGCTGTACAAAATTTACATATAACCTCTTTCCTGCAAGGGTAGGAAGAGACAAAATCTTTCGAATATAAGTTTAAGTCTATGCAATTTTTTTTTATTACTTTGTCTTACGATTTAGATTAGTATTATACACTAAGAGCGAATTCATCATTTAAAAAGGGGCCCTGGCGTTAACGTATATATATTTTTGGTTATATTTGGAGTTCGCACTTCAAAAATGATACGTATCGCAAGCTTGGCTTCTGTAAGCATCCGATGAAGATCTTCTTAATGAATAATTAAAAAAATCTTCTATTTAGCGGGACTTCCCCTTAACCATGTTTTTTCGAAGTATTCCTTCCTAACAAAGGAATGATTGTTAACCCGGCGATCTTTGTCAATCGTGGAGATCGCCGTATCAGCGGGATTTCTAATTAGTGGGTTGTATGAGGTGGCGTTGTTAAACACACTTTTGGATTTCATGATTGAAGTTTATATAATGACTAGCTGTCCCGCCAAACGTTGTTTAGCCATGTAAGTAAATAATTTTAAGAAATTTCTATTTTTAAAAAATGATGGTGGACAACCTTTATCGTTAAGGGGTATGAAAAATACATGTTGGCCGATTCTCAGGAACTACTCAATATGCTCACAAAATTTCATGAGAATCGGTCAAGCCGTTTCGAAGAAGAACGAACATTGTGACACGAGAATTTTATATATAAGACTAGCTGTTCCCCGTGACTTTGAATATCCTATATTATGTTATTATTTCAATATCTAAGTTATGTCATTGCAAAGTTTCATAAATATTCGTGAAAGCGTAGGTACTGTTCTGTTCTATTCTTCTTGGTGAAAGTATGACTAGTCCAGTATTTCTTTAGTCCCCTTGACGAATAGGGTATGCATGCTCTCGCTTACAAATATTCACACATAATGTTATTATATATTTGGCGCCTCTCAATTGTCATGCCTGTAGGTTGCTAAGTTATAAGCTCCACTAAGTTAGTTCGTAAATAAATGACTACGATTATGAATGTTTCAATAATTTTAATAATGAGACTCGAATGCCATATTGAGCTACATGGTACATGAAATATTTTTTTGTTTTATAAAATTTGTTTCTTTATAAATGTAAATTTTGAAAAAATCAAAATACAGTACACTCTGTACATAAATCTTCATCATCCGCTTCTTCTGCACTGACGCCTTGGAAGCGGCAGTAAATTTAGTTTTAAGTACCTAATTTTTTTGACGTCAACCAATGTTGTGAAACCAAACGTTTTGACAATTATTATGTAGCGATATGAAGTATCCTATAACA
Organism: Amyelois transitella; assembly: GCF_032362555.1. Lineage (NCBI taxonomy): Eukaryota > Metazoa > Arthropoda > Insecta > Lepidoptera > Pyralidae > Amyelois > Amyelois transitella. The sequence continues at coordinate 8,803,960 of NC_083521.1, read as the reverse complement.
ATTAATAAAAAATTTGAATATTTTTGAATATTGAATTTTTTTGAAAGAAATGTACCAAAAATCGTCATTCCCCAGTTACATATGGAGAATTATAGTACACTATACCTCACAGCGCATGCATGGGCCGATCCAATCTAATATCCCACCAGCCAGTGTTCCATTAATTGCACATTACTGAGGCTACACGGCCTCCCACTTCTTGCTACTGTATAAAAATCTATTCTCCGCGTGTTGGCGTACACTGCAGTGTAACTGAATTTTTCCATCGCCATGGTTGCATGAAGTATGTATGAGTAATAAGTATGATAGATAGATAGATAGACTCTTTATTGCACCATAAAGAAAAGAAAAACAAAAATAAAACACAGGTAATGAGGTACAAAGGCGGATTTATCGCTAAAGCAATCTCTTCCAGTCAACCTTAGGGGGGAGGAAATTAAAATAAAAAGGCGATTGGATTGGATAAGTATGTATATATATGTATATACTTATCTTATATATGTATATCACGTCTTTATCTCCTTATTTAGCAGACAGAGACAACAGTCCCAAACAGACCTCATTTAGCTGATTTTATTAATGACTAGCTGTGCCCGCAACTTCGTCCGCGTGGAATAGTTATTTTGGGCATCATTGAAGCCCTCAAGGATGAATAATTTTTCCCTTTTTTTTATTATTTCTTTGCTCCTTATAGTTGCAGCGTGATGTTATATAGCCTAAAGCCTTCTTCGATAAATGGTCTATTCAACTAAAAATAAAAATTCTATTCGAACCAGTAGTTGCTGAGCTTAGCGCGTTCAAACAAACAAACAAACTCTTCAGCTTTATAATATTAGTATAGCTGAAAGTATAATATTAGATAGAAAACGTTGATAGCACATCGCCTTAAATAAGAATCCCGAGTTTATCAAATTGAAATTTCTAAAGTTTAAAAACTTTCTTAAAGTTAACTTGGAAGTTTCTAAAGAGATTCTAAAGTCAATCAAGGGAATAGCTAAGAATAGATTAATCTTTCCCTTTCTAGAATATGCAGGAGAAGGGAAGCAAATGGCAGACGCTATATTATTTCTTCTTATGGGGTGTTCATGTACTTCGATATAATATGTTACGGGGAAAAATGTACTTAAAAACAAATACAACTAAAACTCTACTCTTCTTGAACTAATTTAAAACTGTATATTTTCGTTAAAACAATTATATTACATACATTAAATACAATCAGGATTTACGCAAGAGATGTAGACGTGATTATATGAATGAATTTATTATTGCTTAAAATTGCAGAAGTAATTAGCAGTGTACTTAACCTCAAGAAGGCTCTAACAGGACCACCCCAACGCGCAAACATAAGATTCGCGTTTGCCCTTCCCCCCCTTCTCAATAGGAACCCCTCCCCCCGCTAATCGACGCCTCACAATAATGTTTATGGAGGCCCTAAGTGAAATCAGAGGTAAGATCAAAGGATACGATTATTAACTTACTTTACTGTATTGACCAAACACATTACATTTGTGGTACAACGGATGAGATATCCGAATTAAAAAAGTGCCGTTTGGTTCACAGCGCTTTAGAGTAAGATAATGTCGTAAAATACGACTAAAGGATAGGGTGATAAACTTGTGATTGTTTTAGCCTAGCAATCTGTCAATATTTGAATCTCAATTCCATCATCGAGCCGTACAACTGAACGTTGTCTTTCAGTGTTTGCGAGACTATTAGCTATGACTACCCCGTTAGGGGTGGAGACGTGCTTATACGTAGGTATGTATAAAAAGCGTCTGTATGAATATTTAAATCTTTGTTTACATGCTTAAGTTATGCCAACTATTATTAAAAACTAGCGGCCCGCCCCGGCTTCGCACGGGTGGACATATTTTTGTGTTTTATTTTTTGAAATAAATTTATTTCAAAACAAATTTATGCCTATGTCACTTTTGAAGGTCTATTCTATATCTGTGCCAAATTTTATCAAAATCGGACCAGTACTTTTTGAGTTTATTCCACACAAACATTCAAAAATACAAATCTTTCCTCTTTATTATTAGTGTGGATGTGAGTTTATTTATTTGTTTGGAGTTAGGGTATAGGGTATCCTATTCATCCCGGTAAAACCTATAGTTCCTATGGGATTTGCCGAAAACCTGCATTTTTTTGCAGGTGGCGCTAAAAACGCTTGGCGCTTCACTTCGTACGGGCGAAGCTGTCGGCAAAAGCTAATACCTATATAACGCGCACGTCGAGTACTTCAAACATACATATATTCACGTCTATACCCCTTGCGGGGTAGACAGAGCCAACAGTCTTGTAAAGACTGAAATTCCTCGTTTAGTTGTTTGGCTTGATGATAGAATTGAGATTCAAATAGTGACAGTTTTTTTTATAGTAAGCCTATCCCTTATTCGCCTTTTACGACATCCATGGGAAAGAGATGGAGTGGTCCTATTCTTTTTTTTATTAGTTCCGGGTACCTCAAACCCTTAGGAAAACTAAAAAGGACTGTGTTGAACTATTGACATTATTTTATCCCAGAACAATACTTTTTTCGTTTTTTTCGGGGTTTTCAATTAAAAACTATGCGCGCGAACGAAGCAGAGGGCAAAAATTAGTTGTTATTTAAAGTTAAAATCTAGACATATAAAATGTAAGTTCAAATTATCGTCCGTAAATTGAATAGTGTTCAAATTCTGTGAAACCTAATTGTGAGAACAAATATAATTAAGCTTTGAACATCTAGGTTTTAAACTAGACGCAATTTTGAGTCAAAGTTTACATTAGGTAATGGAGAATTTATTAAAGATTTATTATAAACAGACTTTGAGTTAATTCGATTCCGAAACTAAAGTCTGTCTGCCGTGTGGTTCCCGGCACCAATACAAAGAAGAAAAAGACCACTCCATCTCTTTTCCATGGATGTCGTAAAAGGCGACAAAGGGACATTTATGTAGATAAAACCGCGTTATTAACATAGGATACCTTTTATCAAGTAAAATACTAAAATTGATCAGGTTGCTAGCCCATCGCTTTCAAGTCGAAACCCAAGTTTACAAGCCTATCCCTTAGTCGCCTTTCACAACATCCATGTGAAAGATACGGAGTGGTTTTATTCTAAAGTGTCGGACACCATAAGGTAATGTCTTCATAGTTTATTATTTACCATTTTAATATTGCAATTATGTATCTCATCACGTCTCAAAGATACAAGCCTTTATAATGTAATATTAAAGCGATTTCTCATAAATATTCATAGTATTTTATCTAGGTATTTTATCTAGGCTATCGGGAAGATAGCGTCTTTTAATAGGCGATTGTAATAACCTGAGATTCTATATCTACACGACTGGGTCAAAAAGAGTGTTATGTTGTTGTGACTGTAAGTGAAAAGATAAAGCCTCTGTCTAACCCTCTGGGAATGACAATTCTTACGAATTATGATTTGTAATTTTTTTGCACCTTGTGCAAGTGCTTGGCATATGTATGCAGCCATACGTCCACACTTTAATTCCATTTTCTACCATAAATGTGACCTAGGCATAGTTTAATTACGTGCTTCATGTGTAACTCTTTTAGGGCATTTGGTTTTCCCAAAATTTAAGGAAACTTTGGAAAAAGATTGACACTTTAAAACTTAGGATGTTATCAAACATCCTTGGTATTTTAGAGTATAAAAAAGCAACAATATGATCACTATCTAAAGATAGAAGGGGCTCTTAAACTAATCGTTGAGAGAAGGGCTCTCAGAGCGAGGCTAAAGGGCAGCCCTTGAGAGCAAGTCCGACTTTGCCTTACAAAATATTTGGGGAATATTGAATATTTGAAAAAATTTACTGGTAACACTAGTTGTTATCTGTAAGTGTAGTTTATCGTGTTTGTTTACATTAGTATTAAATCGCTTTAGAATTAATGAACATGACCTCTCATGACCCTACAGCTGAACGTGGCCTTTAGTATTTCGAGACTGTTGGCTCTGTCTACCCCGTAAGGGAAAAGTAATTATGTGAATGTTAGTATATTAATAAACGTCGCATCAGGAAATAAATATATGCATTAATGCAAGCAAGCACATCGTGACAATTTTAATTCAGATATTCCGAATCCCAAGTTCATAAGCCTTTATCTTAGTCGCCTTCAGAAGAAATGCCTAGCAATTTCTTTATTTTAAGGTAGAAAATAAAAGGACTGCGTTGTAGTTCCACTGATTTGCACTAGATGGCGTTGTTACAGTTTACCGATAAGCATTTTTTACACTCTATACATTTCCGATATGAAAAATCTTCTAAAATAAACATGGAGACAATGCACCCACGCTCATTTTATTTTCCATCTTAAACCGAAATAACCCGAGTAATTGCTAGACATTTATTCACCTATAAATGAATTGATTTTAAATAAATAAATATAAACGGGACAAATTACACAGATTGAGTTAGCCACGAAGTAAGTTCGTGACTTATGTTGCGAGATACTAACTCAACGATATTTTATAATAAATACTTATATAGATAAACATCCAAGACCCAGGCCAATCAGAAAAAGTTCTAAATAAAGTTCTCATCATGCGCTGGCCGGGATTCGAGCCCGGGACCTCCGGTGTCACAGTCAATTTTACAAAAACAAATTGCAATTAGTGTTGTGAAAATAACATACCAAACAGACAGATAATTATTAGAATTCTCAGCAGCTTGCAGTAGCTGGCTAGCTTTTCCCTGTAAAATAATTTCAAATCTTTATTACTACATAACATAGCTTAGGATTTTGCTACAGAATATCTTTAACAAGATTTCAACTGTTACTGAAATGGAAATTGCAAATAGTAGAGCGATGGAAAATTGAAATAAAGATTTTATTCTTCTTTCACCTAGCTTGAGTCCCGGAATGCCTTTGACCTAATGCACTGTACCTACTGCAGTGTAGTTTGTTCCGCCGCTTCTTCTACACATGCGCTTTGGAAGCTGTAGTAGTTATAATTAGATTTAAGTGGTGTGACGTCAATGAGTGATACCTTGTATCCAATTTTGAAAATAAATCTGTTCTATTCTATTCTATTAAAAAGTTATTGTGAAAAGGAAATATTTGTTTTGGTTTTTGTTTGTGATGAATAAGCCTTTTTCTCAGTCGAATTTAACTCATCTGCCACGTCACAGAGACTGTTGTTATCCACAGATTAAAATAATCCGCCTGGCATGATGTCTCCATAATTGATACAACTGTCACAGGATTTAAATACGGCGAGACGCAATTTCGTTAATTTTAGGACGCCAGCTGTATTTTGATAGTCAGCGGCAAAGAATATTAGATTTTGTCTCATAGACAACATTAAAAAATAAAAAATAAAATAAAAATGTTTCCTTTTTTTCTTTTTTATTAACGGCCAGTTGGATTTAAAAACAAATTGAAATCAAGTCATTTATACTTTTTTTTGAGGTTTTGCTCGGTTTTTAAACGAATTTGATATTCTAAATTCAAATAACTTTACTCTTTTAGAATTTTACACTGCTTAGCTGGAATATCTAACCAATGTCATATTATTTATTTAGTAGGAAAATAAATGAAAATGGATCGTGGCAATATATGTATATCTCCGGTAAAGAATAAATAAATATATGGGGATGGGGACAAATGATATAGAATGAGTTACTTTGATTTGAAAGTATTATAGTAGTAATTATAAATATCCAAGATTTAGGTAAAAAAAACGGCCCCTTTTTATCAAGCGCTGCAGTCGTCGTGATTCGAACCCGCGGCCTTATTTGTTTGTTCGTAAACTCTTTACTGCATCTTAAAAAGAAATAACACAAATTATGAAACGGCGGGCTTATTCCAATCGAGATTTCTTTCAGTCAACTGAAATAAAAATCCAATCAAATCAAATCAATCAATCCAAATCAAAGAGGCAGCGCACTTAAAAACCCTTGCAGATACATTATAATAATCAATTTATTTCAAATTAATTAATGATAAACATACATAAATACATATGGTCACGTCTATATCTCTTGTGGGGTAGTCAGTGCCAACAGTATTGAAAAGACTGATAGGCCAAGCTCAGCTATTTGGCTTAATGATAGAATTGAGATTCAAATAGTGACAGGTTGCTAGCCCATCGCCTAAAAAAGAATCCCAAGTTGGTCAGCCTATGCCTTAGTCACCTTTTACGACATCCATGGGAAAGAGATGGAGTGGTTCTATTCTTTTTTGTACTGGTGCGGGGAACCACACGGCACATTCATAAATATATAAACTTAAATAAATGAAAGTACACTCAATGGATAGATACATAGATATTATATTTGTCATAGACACGCTCACTAGCGGCACACTAATTTTCAATTTCGCCCGATCGCACTGACCATGACATAAGTACCTATTTGTAATAACGCCTAATCTTTGACAAACGGTTTAAGCTTAGCCCTTAAGGCTGAGTCAGTGCAAAGTGACATTACTCTTTAAGTAAGCCGGTAAGGGTAAGTGCTCGACATTCACTATTCAGCAAATAAAGAACCATTTTCTTGCTTCTGACCTCGGTAATGGAAAAAACAGAGGACCGGCCGCACCACTTAATGTCTGAACTTGAAACGTTAAAGTGAAACTTTTAGTAGGAATAGTTAGTTTAAAGTATGTTTATAGTCTCTGCCTACCCCTCCGGGAAAGAGGCGTGATTTTATGTATGTATGTATGTATGTATGTTTATCTATATAAGTGTTTATTATAATATAGTATCGTTGAGTTAGTATCGCGTAACACAAGTCTTGAACTTACTTCGAGGCTAACTCAAATGTGTGTTATTTGTTTCGAATATAAAAATAAAATACCTTTCTCCTAGAGGGGTAGGCAGAGATGACTTCCTTGGGTCTTAGGACAGGAATTCATTTCTCGCGTCGCTCAATTTATACCGTAGTATAAGAAAGTAAGTATGACGCCGTTTTGATCGCGCGGAAAACTATTGTTGTACCGTTTTACGTCATAATCAAAAGCGAAACTGAGATAGTTTTCCGGGCGATAAAAACGGCGTCGCGCGTGCCACTCTACGGAGGCTGACCTTCAGTCAAGGTAAGTTCCTCTAGGCATTACCCCCACATATATATTATATCCCATAATTTGTTTTTGTTATATCTTTATTGCATAGAAATTACATTACACAATTATACGGTAACAAGAAAATAGTAAGTACATAGTTATAAAAGGAACAAATCACTTGCCATGGTGGACGTATCCCATGAAGTGATCTCTTCTAGTCAATATTTAATATGGTTAAACCGATTGTTCAAAAAAGGGGAATGTGTGAATTATAAAAGTATTGTATTAACCGACTCAAAAAAAGATGAGGTTTCCCAATCGACAGTTTTAAGCATTTTCTGTGCGTATGAACCGATTTTAAGGTCAAATGAAAAAAAGCATTCAAAGAAGACACGAAAGCTTGCTTGCATGTGGAAAGACATAGTCTCTGCCTACCCTCCGGGAAAGAGGCCTTCCAGGATTGGTCCTTTTAAAAGAAAACTAGGACCTCAAAAGCTTCAGTTATAACCAGAGATCGGAATAGGTAGATTGATTTTATGTACTTGCATCATGAATTACCATAGAAAGCATAACATGGATAAGCCTCTTTTCCGGGATTCCATTTCAGAACTTACACTTACAGTAAACTACATTGTCCGCGGGTAACATAGGACTACAATTTACGTGAACGAAGTCGGGGGAAAACAGCTACCACTAATATATTCTTCATCCCACTTGTAAAAATACCGGAAGAAAATCTTAATAATTTACAAATCCCGCAATCCCGGAGGCATGTCCATATTAATATATACGATTCAGTTTATTGACCCCAATTCAATCTACCTATTCCGATCTCTGGTTATAACCTACGAAAACTAAATATAGATAAAAAAATATCAAAAATCACGTTAACTTCGCAATTTCAGTAGTCTCACTGTCACGTTCGGCGACTGTTCGCTTGAGATAAATGTGGTTAGTCGTTTAATTTGTATTATTTATTCAAGAATTAACAATTATTCGGCGAAGCTCCTTCGCTGTATCAGGGGACTTGGCTACAGATTATTTGGACCGAAGTTCAATTATTTAAGAACACTCCCGTGTGGTTCCCGGCGCCAATATAAAAAATAATAGGACCACTCCATCTCATTTCCCGTGGATGTTGTAAGGGATAGGCTTTTAATCCCATCCCAATCTCAAAAGCCTATTCCTTAGTCGCCTTTAATGACATCCATTGAAAAAAGATGGGATAGTACCGGGTATCACACGGCACATTTATTCGTTACAAACATACAAATCTGTTCTCTTTATTATCAGTGTGGATGAAAGCTTCTAGAACGCAGCGAGTTCTGTACGTAGCTTTTAGGTACTGCTGAAGCTCCGAATATTGTGAACAGAACCGTTTGTTGGTCCATTCCGTCGAGTTTTCATTTCCTGGCGTCGGGCGTGCGCCCGCCCCTATTTTAGGTTACGTTTTGTCTTATGCAATTAATTTCGCCTCAGCTGTACGTATAGAATCGTAATGAGATTCTAATTATTTCGCATGGTAATAATTATTTGGTCCATTATGTCCTTTGTGTTTTTTTTTGGAAGACTAATTTGAAATTTGAGTTTGCATTTGTTTTTTTTTACATTTTGTATGTCTTTTCTTTGTTTTTTTTTTTTTGGAATACTAATTTGATATTTGAATTTGCTTTTTTGTGTGGTTCCCGGCACCAATAAAAAAAGAATAGGACCACTCCATCTCTTTCCCATGGATGTCTTAAAAGGCGACTAAGGGATAGGCTTACAAAGATGGGATTCTTTTTTAGGCGATGGGCTAGCAATCTGTCACTAGTTGAACCTCAATTCTATCATTAAGCCAAATAACTGAACGTGGCCATTCAGTCTTTTCAAGACTGTTGGCTCTGTCTGCCCCGCAAGGGATATAGACGTGACCATATGTATGTATGTATTTGCTTTTTTTAAGTATTTTATGTTTTCTTTATCTCTCATGATGCGGTTACCACGGGCAATACGGGCATAAATCGATGATGACATCTTTTTTTTCGAATGAATTTTATATAACAAAAAAGGTACCACCCAATCCAAGATCCATGGTCAAAGGCATTCTTCTCCACACCTAGGTTCCCTATATCCAGTTCACAATCAGAACAATTACGCCAAAATGTTGCTTTACAAAAATAAAATCAATCAAATTAAAATTCAAACGTTTTTAAATTACATATATACATACATATGGTCACGTCTAAATCCCTTGTGGGGTAGACAGAGCCAACAGTCTTGAAAAGACTGATAGGCCACGCTCAGCTACTTGGCTTAATGATAGAATTGAGATTCAAATAGAGACAGGTTGCTAGCCCATCGCCTAAAAAGGAATCCCAAGTTTGTAAGCCTATCCCTTAGTCGCCTTTTACGACATCCATAGGAAGTGGTCCTATTATTTTTTGTACTGGTGCCGGGAACCACACGGCACGTTTTAAAATTCCTTGAAATTTACTTATTTAACATGTGGAACATGATCCTCTCCTTACACAGTCGGGTAATTATTCAAAACTATTGTTCACCTCGTAGGCAGGGCGTACATTGCGGCGCTCTTGCATATAAATTCATCTTAACGAATTTAACCCCCGACGCTAAACAAAGGGTGTGTTGGGCTGGACGCACCTTTGTCTACTGGTATTGTGTATTGTGAAGACAAAGGGCTTAGGATCATCATGATGAGATAGTTCCCCTTATTATGTAGTGTCATGACCTTGGGTATGTAAAAATAATATAATCCTACTACCTATAAATGCGAAAGTTTGTGAGTATGTCAGGATGTCAGTATGGATGTTTGTTACTCTCTCACGCAAAAACTACTGAACCGAATACGATGAAATTTGCGCATTTTATCCCGGAGTTACCGCGGGATTGATTTCGCGCGATCGACGTCGCAGGCAGCCTCTAGTATTATCCACACTAATAATAAAGAGGAAAGATTTGTATTTTTGTATGTTTGTGTGGAATTAACTCAAAAACTACTGGTCCGATTTTGATAAAATTTGGCACTGATATAGAATAGACCTTCAAAAGTGACATAGGCATAAATTTGTTTTTATTCTTTGTTTATTTAAAAAACAAAACACAAAGATATGTCCACCCGTGCGAAGCCGGGGCGGGCCGCTAGTTTATGATAATAATAAAGGCGTAATAAATGTAATATAAAAACATGTAATTCCCGGCAATAATAGGAAAAAGAATAGGACCACTCCCTCTCATTCCCATGGATGTCGTAAAAGGCGACTAAGGGATAGGCTTATAAACTTGAGATTCTTCTTTTAAGTGACGGGCTAGCAACCTGTTACTATACATATGAATCTGAATTCTATCAATAACCCAAACAGTTGAATGTGGCTTAACAGTCTTTTCAAGACTGTTGACTCTGTCTACGGTGACGTGATTATATGTAGGTATGTACTGTTGATCACACAGCGGTTATTCCCACAGAAAGCTCACTTTTTCATGTCCCTCTAGTTGAGAAATGTGTATGTTTTTTAGCCTTCAGAATTTTTTATTACATAAATAAACCATTGGTCGATATAGGGACGAGCTTGCATATTGTTTGCGAAACATAATTAGAATATCGATTGTATTTGCCCCTTTTGAAAAGCGGCCATACAATGAAACGCCGCGACGTTTCATTTAAATTCAAAACCAACGCGCCGGTAAAGAAGCTTTTTTCATTGTACATATTTAAAACTATTTCCAAGAAAATTGCGACTTTAGTTTTTTTTTAATTTTTAATAAATAAATAATAAATAAATGTTTTATTTCTCACCAAAAAATAATATACATAGCAATGAAGAAAAACAAAGATACAGATAGATTATCGTGGGTTGACCTGAACAAGGATGGTTCCTTTATCTCAGGTTAGCAGCCCTCAGTTATAGTAACGTAATTTTTTTGAAATGGCCTATAAATTAACGAAATTTCAAATACTTTTTAAGTCTGTTTTACTCACTCCTTATTAAGAGGGGAATGAGTGAAGTTGTTAACATTACAGGATAGATTCAGGATAAGGAGTAGCGTTTCAATATGACTCCGATTTGTTATGGCTCTATGGCTTTAGGCCTGCAAATATTTTCGCTCAGCTTGTCCGTGCAAAATAATTTATATTCCGATAATATGCCAGTCAATATCTTCTGTTTTTGCTTACTCTTTCTCGGTGTTGCGCGCTCATAATGTTTTATTTTTCATAATTTCGTGCTTTTGAGAAGGAAGAATTAATTCTTAAAATTAAAATAAAAAGATATCCCGAGGCGATTACATATACTTTCTCGAGGCAGCCAACTGTAATAAATTCGGCATTTTTTTCATGACATGCAAAAGTAACTCTCAAAGGAAGTACCTATAGACGTTAGTTACCTTATTTATTTTAAAACAGATGGTAATTTATCTTTGACATTTTGAAGGGAGCTTAGGTGGTCG